>NC_135881.1:81886186-83086186 GCF_964194155.1 Cetorhinus maximus
TGTACCACATAAAGTCTTCTTCTTCAGTTCTCTGCTCAAAGGCAGGTCCAATACACAGTGCCACAAACTCCACCACAGGTGGGGCAAGGAGGTAGGTCCCAGGTCCGCCCGAGTCGGAATGGAGATCGAACCCTGTGCTGTTGGTACAAATCTAATCCACACCGGCCACCCGGCTCTCCAAGGAGTCCCAGGCTGCTGTGGCAACATGCACTTTTACATGCATGTGGTAGCCTGAGCTATGGATAGTGATGGTAGAGGCTCCAATTTCTTTCCACCACATGGCTCTTCCCAGAGCTTCTGGCTTCAAGGCAGAGATGCTACCCACTGAGCCACAAGACCTCCAACCACATGGAGTACCACCTCTAATTGTGTGGGGTCCACTTGTTTGGCAATGAATCGCAGCAGTCAGGATGGGATGTGTAATCACTGCGCACTGCAGCCAATCCCTCACCTCAGGGCTTTTGGTGTCACCTTTGATGGTAGCTCAGACGGCTGCCATTACAGCAGTGTTCTGCCATTTCCTCCAACTTGCTAAGCATCTAGGAAGCACAAATAAGAGTTACCAAACTATCACAACTCTCCTATACTTTATTCTCACTCAGAATAATAAGAGTGCTAAGGTGCAGGCCCCTGTAAATGGGAAGGGTATCAGGAGAGAGGCACATTCAGTCTCCTTACAGCATGACAGCAAGTCTTGCCCCTCTGCCGGTGCTCATGTTGGTGCCAGGAACCCAACTTTGCCAGACTACCCTGAGATGCTGCAGTCTGCAGCCAGAACCTGTTCGACATGAACTTCTCATGGTCGGCTGCTGTGGCCATCCCAAGGCCCTGTTTTGGATGCATAGTAGTCTTTTACCTCCCGTGTTGCAATAACTGGAACAGCACCCATAGGAGCAAAGAACCACATAAGGAAAGGCAAAAGGCACTTGTATAAGGTTACAGTTAACTTCTGTATTTGTTTGACAGAAATGACAGCTTGAGACCAAATTTTTTGCTGTGCTGTTTCCTGTTACTTTTCATTGTTTGCTCACAATGTCATGTGATGCTATAGAAAAACCTCGGCTGGTGTTCAAGTTGAGGTCATTTTAGAGTGAAAGGACTAAACCTGATAGTAACCTGGAGGAACTGAATAGGTACTTTGTGTCAGTCTTCACAGTGGAAGACACAAGTGACATCCCCAAAGTTCAAGAGAGTCGGGGGGCAGAGGTGAGTATGGTGGCCATTACCAAGGAGAAGGTGCTAGGAAAATTGAAAGGTCTGAAGGTGGATAAATCACCTGGACCAGATGGATTACACCCCAGGGTTCTGAAGGAGATAGCTGAAGAGATAGTGGAGGCGTTAGTGGTGATCTTTCAGGAATCACTGGAGTCAGGGAGGGTCCCAGAGGACTGGAAAATCGCTAATGTAACCCCCCTGTTTAAGAAGGGAGTGAGGCAACAGACAGGAAATTACAGGCCGATTAGCCTGACCTCGGTCGTTGGTAAGATTTTAGAGTCCATTATTAAGGATGAGATTTCAGAATACTTGGAAGTGCATGGTAAAATCAGGCAAAGTCAGCATGGTTTCATCAAGGGGAGGTCATGCCTGACAAATCAGTTAGAATTCTTTGAGGAGGTAATGAGTAGGTTAGACAAAGGAGAGCCAATGGATGTTATCTACTTGGACTTCCAGAAGGCCTTTGACAAGGTGCCACACAGGAGGCTGCTCAGTAAGATAAGAGTCCATGGTGTTAGAGGCAAGGTACTAGCATGGATAGAAGATTGACTGTCTGACAGGAGGCAGAGAATGGGGATAAGGGGGTCCTTCTCAGGATGGCAGCCGGTGACAAGTGGAGTTCCGCAGGGATCAGTGTTGGGACCACAACTTTTCACTTTATACATTAATGATCTAGATGAAGGAACTGAAGGCATCCTGGCTAAGTTTGCAGATGATACAAAGATAGGTGAAGGGACAGGTAATATTGAGGAGGCGGGGAGAATACAGAAGGATTTGGACAGGTTAGGAGAATGTGCAAAGAAGTGGCAGATGGAATACAATGTGGGGAAGTGTGAGATCATGCACTTTGGTAGGAAGAATAGAGGTATAGACTATTTTCTAAATGGGGAGAGAATTCAGAAATCTGGAGTGCAAAGGGACTTGGGAGTCCTAGTCCAGGATTCTCTTAAGATTAACTTGCAGGTTGAGTAGGTAGTTAGAAAGGCAAATGCAATGTTGGGATTTATTTCGAGAGGACTAGAATATAAAAGCACGGATGTGTTGCTGAGGCTTTATAAGGCTCTGGTCAGACCACATTTAGAATATTGTGAGCAATTTTGGGCCCCGTATCTCAGGAAGGATGTTCTGGCCCTGGAGAGGGTTCAGAGGAGGTTCAGGATCCCAGGAATGAAAGGCTTAACATATGAGGAACGTTTGAGGACTCTGGGTCTATACTCGATGGAGTTTAGAAGGATGAGGGGGGATCTGATTGAAACTTACAGAATACTGAAAGGCCTGGATAGAGTGGATGTGGGGAAGATGTTTCCATTAGTAGGAGAGACTAGGACCCGAGAGCAGAGCCTCAGAGTAAAGGGAAGACCTTTTAGAACAGAGATGAGGAGAAACTTCTTTAGCCAGAGAGTATTGAATCTATGGAATTCATTGCCACAGAAGGCTGTGGAGGCCAGGTCATTAAGTTTATTTAAGACCGAGATAGATAGGTTCTTGATTGGTAAGGGGATCAAAGGTTACGGGGAGAAGGCGGGAGAATGGAGTTGAGAAACTTATCAGCCATGATTGAATGGCGGAGCAGACTCGATGGGCCAAATGGCCTAATTTCTGCCCCTATGTCTTATGGTCTTATGGTCTAAAAGGAACTGTTGGTGAAACCAGAGGATAGTGATGATTCAATCAAAGTGTCCCTTGATTATCTGTTGGTGTACAGTTCTGGAGCCTCTCAGGATTAGAGTCTCTTGCTCCTCTTTGACATTTTACTGTTCTTCCTGATCCTCTATATTTTTTCACTCAAAAATTCAGGAACATAGTTACTTTCAGAGACAAAGGCAATGAAGCGCGTGACCTGGTGCTGGGCTCTAGTTAGTGTTGACAATGTTCCGGTGATGTGGAGTTGCCAGACACACTGATCCTCCTTTAACTGGAGGTACGACATTCTTATTTTGTACACTCCTGGGGTAAGGCTGCCTGTGACCTCCACTCACCCTCTTCTCTCTGTAGGTGTCTCCACTCTAGCTTGCTGTTCCATTTCCTCCTAGACCTTTAGCCTCTTGTCGCAAGCCTGGCAATTGGCTGATGCTCCTGGATTTTTCTATGGACTACTTTTGCTAGTCCATTCACCCAGATGAGGCAGCCACAGCCATTGAATTACTCACCTGTTCCCTGCCAGGTGATGTACCACTTAACTTGCCAGTGTCTTCCTCTTAACAAGATCTTGGTAGAAGTTGGAGCTCAACCTCTTTGATCATCAAAGCAAGACATACCTCGTTGCTGTAGATTATTACTCTAGATAGCTGGAAGTAGTCAGACTGCACACCACTACAGCGAAGTCGTTGATCAGGGTGCTGCAGACCATCTTCTATATCCATGGCTTCCCCGATGAAATCATCTCAGATAATGGTCCACAGTTTGCTAATGACCTAAAATTCTGGAAATTCACTGCCTGATGATAGGATTACTCGTATTGACAGCTCCCCTCTTCATCCTCAAATCAATGGGGAAGTTGAGTGAGCGGTCAGGACCAGCAAGACCCCAGATGTCTCAGAATCCAGACTGGCATTTAGCCCTGTTGTATTTTCAAGACAGACCTCTAGCCAATGGATTCCCTCTAGCCGAATTGCTCATGGGCTGATGCCTAAAGAAACATTTTCCTCTACAGCCTAGGAACCTCCAACCAATGCTACCCCTACTGACCACAAGAGGGTGAGAAAGAGGGAGTAGAGCCTCTATGAGAAACAACAGCAGTGGTATAATTCCCAACACAGGGCCAAAACTCTACCACCATCAACTCCAGGAGAGTTTAGTTCTGTAATCGCAAGGCAGAAGATGTTGTCCTTACCAGGATAGAGCACCCGCCCTCATTCTTGGTCCAGACACCGCCTGGTACTTTCTGTTGCAACAGGAGAGACCTCATTGCACTGGGACCCACTAGACAAGAAGTCTTTGATTACCACACAATGTGGGATGAAGACCCTTAGAATACTCCAAGTGCCTTGAGAGGTGCTGGCCCCACCCCAGGATCCACTTTCAGGCCACCGGCCCCATGGGGCAGTCACCACAACGTGGTCCAGAAGAGTGGTAATGCAATAGAGGTCCCAGAGTCAATGTAACATCAATAGTTTAAAGTAAATGTGAAGCAAATAGTTTTGACATAGTTGACACTAATTAAAAATGTAGCTAGTAAACTTGGGGTGAGGTGTAGTGTAATGGGTTAATAGTATATATATGCTAATGAGTGATGTAGACTGTGATGTGTATATAACATCAGCAGTCATGTCCCAGGGACTCTGTATAGTAGACAGGCAGATGTGCCTACTCAGTAACCCACTTTGTATGTATTGTACACAGTGTAAATAAACTAGTTTTAAGTAAATATCTGAGTCTAGCTACAGTCCCTCTTCACAAAATACAAGGCCTAGCACGTCCATCAAAAAGGGTGGAAAATTAAAGTGGTAAAAATCTGAAACGGGACCCCAAACCACTTCGAGCCTGCCCACTCCCAGTTTTAACAGAGGTGGGATGGAAGCAGGTGACCAACTTACCCCCAAGAGAGTAGGCTGGAAATTTAAATATTCTCATGAAACTGTGTGTCTCATATTTATCCACCATTTCAAATTTAACTCTGGCTGACCAGGTTTCCAGGGCCTCGGGAAACCTGCCAGCTAAATGGAGGTGGACCTGGTGCAAAGACTCTCCAAAAACCCATCAGATGGCCAACAGTAAGTACACTTGCAGGTATTCTTGCTGAAAAGTGAAATGATAGGACCCCACAGAGTTGTATCTTCTTTTCCACTTACCTGCAGGATCCAGTGTACTTGCTTTGATTAAACCGCCATGTTCAGACAACTTCACCATGGAACACTCCTCTGTTCTCCCTCTGACTCATCCAAAACTCCCCCCTCCCCAACTCCCAATACTCCAATCGCTCAGGCTTATCTCCAGCCCCCGATAGAGATTAGAACCTATCCCTGGATCAGAGCCCTCCCCACCTCCCTAGATCAGAAGATTAGACCTACCCCTGAACAAGGAGTGGAGACCCTCCCCAGGATCAGAACCCTAACCCCGCCCTTTCCCCTGATTATAATCGACCTATGCCCCCACCCCAGCTTCAGAATCAGACCCTTCCCACTCCCAGCATCAGGGATCAGCCCTGCGGCCTCTTCTCCCGTATTCCCCACCTAAAAATTCCACAGCATGTGAGGAAAACCCAACTTTCAGATTTCCCACATGCTACTAAACTCCCCTGCTCCCAGTGGGTCAAAAAGTTAAAATTTTGCCCTGTAAGTCAGAACAGAAAAATGGGAGATAAAATGTTATTGATAGACGCTTTTGAAGTTTACATCCAAATAAAAGATTATCTTTAGCATTACTTCTTAATTTTACTGCTGCTAAATTTAGTGCAATGTTTTAATTGTACTAAGAATAAAAATGGTATTTTCAATCTTCAATCATCTCTATCGTTTTTACCCGGGGAGGAATTCCTGAGTAACAAATCATACACCCATTCTTTGTAAAAGCAGTTTATGTATTTGTTACATAAGCAAAATACTATGGAAGGTAGAGATTTGAATTAAAAACCAAATTTTGGAAAAGCTCAGCAGGTCTGGTAGCAACTGTGGAGAGAGAAACAGAGTTAATAGCCAGGGTTTTCCGTGCCCACCAGTGTCGGGTATGTTCGTTGCATAAGTGGACAAATGGCGAGAAGGCCAAAAATCGGCTTCACAACATCGTGAAATCAGTTTGCGACTGCCCGCTCCGTCTGCCGATCCCGCGTCCCCCGCAATCAGACATCAGGAACCTCATTGTAATACATCAGCATATCATTATAAGGCCAGCCCGCAGGTCTCATCGCCCACCCCCTGCTGGATTGTCCGCCCACGTTGGCGAGAAAACAAGCCGACGTGTTTCACAACAGCATACATAAAGTGTGTACTTGGCAGGCTGCACTTCACTCAGGACTTCAAGGTTTGTTTGCATACCTTGCTTCGGTCAGCACTCGCAGTCATCAGCGCCAGGCTTCACAGACAGCACCACACCACTTTTAGGGGGGCTCGCGGTAGGTCTCTCCCTACCTGATCAGCCCATATGTGGGTGGCTTTTCAGTGGCTACAAGGCAAGATCTTTCATGGGGAAGGGGGAGAAGTGGCCTCAGGCAAGGGAAGAGGCTGAAGGACGAGAGCTGTACTGGGGAAGGAGGATATCCCAGGCTGTGTATGGGGCACATGTTGACCTGTGCAAGTGGCCTCAAGATGGTGAGGGCTGAGGAAGCAGTCTCCAGAGGAGATGAGGTCAGATGGACATGTGAGGGTATGTGTCAGAATGGGTGGTGATGTCCCTTGAGCTGGCAGTGAGTGAGATGCCAGTAAATGTATGATGGCCTTGTGAGTGTGTGAGTTTAGGGTGATGAGATGGTTGCCATACCCTGGCTGCATGGATGAGATCATTCGACTTCTATGTGCATTGGATGGCCAACCTCTTCTGTGCAGCATTGGCACTGATCACCAATGCCATCGTCTACCAAGCTGGAGTGGTTATGTAGCTGCCCTTCCTGTGGCCAGAGCAGGGGTAGAGGACATCACAGCGGGCCTCCACAGTGTCCAAAAGGCACTCGAGGACTGCAGTCTTCTTGCCTTTCAGGGCCATGTCTTCTTTGCTGGAGTCCTGGGCTGGAAGCACTGAGCGCAGCTGTACTTTAAATGTGGTGCCTGGCGTGTTGAAACAGTGAGGTAATGGCATGGTGGGCGAATAAGAGCCTGCCCACCACGGAAATGGCGTACTTACCGGGAATGCATAAGTAATGCGGCGGGTTTAGGACGATATGACGTGAAAACCGCTACCGCACTTAGTGCAAATCTGGGACAATTTTGCCCAGTGTTCTGAATCCAAAATGACTCTTTGCCGGAACTCCAATTGTGTAATGCCTCCCCACTTCTGTAAGTTAAAGTAATGCCCTTTTTTAATCTTTCAAAAGATAGTTGATGTTATCCCTAATCAATCAGAATTGACTACAACCTATATGGTTCGTATGTTGAGTTTAATTAATATGGTTGATATGTTAAATTCAATCAAAGTTTAAGATGGAATATAACAAAGTAGTTATACAGTAAAAACCTTTAACTGTGGTAAGTAGCAGTTAACGGTCCAGGTTGGGCAGAACGGCTGACATGCATTAACAGCTCTTTATTTCTTCTTTCTTGCCGCCTTTCTTTTTTTCCTGGCGCCACACATCTTTACAACTTCTCAGACTACCCAAGAGTGTTTGCATGGATCTACCCTTAGGAGTTTCTCTCAGTCACCAACTGCACTGAGGCCTCCCAAAGTCCTTTACTTGATACCCTCTTTCAGGAGTGGATGCAGGGCTATTGACAAGACCTTATTGCCTATAAAGATTTATTTTAGTACAAAATGTTGGGGTCTTTGTACAAATCTTTGGTTGAAAAGCCGGCCTTTAATGTCATTCAGCTACTGTTGGCTTCTTGAGTCTTCGCCACACGTTCGGGCATTGATTGATCACTCTTACCTCATCCTTTCCTTATCGTATCTCAAGCTGTTCTCCCTGACGAGTTCCATCATCTCCAGTAACATTTCACCTCTGACATGAAACCAACTCCTAAAGGTTTAATTTTTTGCATCTATTCCGCTGTCAGTTCTGTAAGGCTGTTCATAAGACTTGTTAACAAGCTGTTTGTGAAGTAATGTTCTGATGAAGAACGGACTCGAAACGTTAACTGTATTCCTCTCCGCAGATGCTGTCAGACCTGCTGAGTTTTTCCAGCTATTTTTGTTTTTGTTTCAGATTTCCAGCATCTGCAGCATTTTGCTTTTATCTTATGTTTGTAATGGCCATTCAGTTCAGCTGTTCTTATTCCTTATCAAACTTTTAGACCACGGAGTGATTCACCAAAGTAACTTCTATTCCACTTCACACACTAATTAACTTAGGTTCCAGCAGTCATGATTCAGCAAGGATGAGTGCAAAACCTAACATAGTTTTGTAATATGACTATTTATTTTAAGTGTCTACCAGTTGCTCTCCTACTTCTGCAGAGGCTTTGTCTGATAATAGGCCCCTTCTCAGGGCTAGGTACAGCATTACCTTATTTATTTCCTTATTTGAAGCTGATTATATAACATATATTCTAAGCATATTTCTAATTTCTAACACAGTTTATGATTTTTTTATACATGTGCAGAGGAGGAATCTCCTCCCCTCCTTCAATAAATTGATGTAATGCCCTCGAAGAAATAATACTTTGACTCTTTTTAGTAGTCAGTTTCACATCAGCACTTCTGAGGAAACTGCATATTTGGCAAGAGAAAAAATAAGCATTCAAATGTCCTGTCTGATATAACAGGATATAAATTAACGTACATCTTTTTAAAAAAAAGCAAAGAATCAGGTTTTTGTGACAAAGACATCAGCTGTGGATGGGTTTTCAAAGAAATAAGGCCTTGTCCTTAGCACTGAGGAAATTCATGGAACCAGCACAAAGAAAGCTCATAAATCTATTTTTGACATCCTGTCCTTTGCATAGAAAAAACACAAGCCTACACACTGCATAGCTTATAGGGGAGTGAAAAAAACTCTTTCCACTTACATTGCAGGTGCTGTTGCTTTAGTATCAAGTTCAATGATTCAACAGCATTGGCAGTGATGGCACTCCATACCCTAGGACACTTTATCCACTGACTCGGTGCTTAATAAATTTACTGATGCGATATAGGGCAGAATCTTCTGATAGTCTTTTTTCAAGATCCAAGACCATTTCTGGCCCCAACCCCTCACAGGTCTGCGGTGCAGCCTCTAGCCCAACCTTCCAGGAATCAGCCTCCTAATTCTCTGCCTTAGCAGTCCAATTAAGGATTATGGTCCTGTTCCTGAGGCTGCAGGCCAAATCAGAGTGCCCGCAGGCGGGGATGGCCAGAAGCCCAACTGGGAGAGGCAAGCTGTACTCAGGCAGAAAGTCGAGCACGAGGACACCACAAAATAGAGGCACTCTTGGAAGCGTGGATACAATTTCCAAAATAAAGATGCCCAAAGCCAGTAAAGCCTTTAGAATGGAGGGGAAGCCACTTTTGGCTGTGGGTGTGGCCTTTTATATCTGGAGCCCTGTCATTGGGGCATGGAGCCTCTGGCTCCCTGGCCTGTCACTAGAAGACAGTCCCCACAGAGTTGCCGGGCTCCATATACAGAGGGAGCCTGTTCTAATGCCAACAAGGTTCTGTAGCGTTCTTGCCTTCCATCCCCATTAGGCTGCTATAAGGTGGGAGACTGCAAGGGTGTCTCAATATGGAGATACCCTCTGAAGACTTGAATAGTTGAAAGTATTCTGGTCACAGGGCATCATTGGAAAACCTCCACAGGATGGACTGTGGCTCTGGCTGTGGCTCTTTGCTTTGCAGAATGCACCTCTGCACCACCACCACAGCACCACCACCACCACACACCCCCCCCCCCCCACCTCCCCCCACCCCAGCCTCCAAACCCCCAGCTTGCCGCCGGGAGGACGCCACTAATTGAAATACAAGCTCCAGCCACATCAGGATTAGAGGGTGGGGAGAGGGAGGGGTATGTCCACCATTTTTAAAAGCCATACAGCATGTGGTGAATGCCCTCAACTGGTACTTCAGTTGGTCTAATTGGTTACCCACTGCTGGCAGGTGAGCCGTCGTCACCCCCAGAAGTGGCCTCCCTGCAAATAGCCTGGAGGCGGCACCCTACAACAGACCTGCACATCGACCAGTAGTGCAAAACTGCCAGCAAGCCCCCTTCCAAATCCATTTCCCCCTCAGAATGAAAATTCAGCCCACTTTGTTTATGGTGTTAATTAGAGAGGAGATAGTAAGTCAATCAAAATTCCAAAATGCCTAATCACCTTGCACTCTGTCATTCATCCTTGACCAGACGTTTTCCTGATCATCACGTTAACATTCCTAGCAGCTTGAGAACCATAACAGAGTATGTTGCAATTTGGCCCTTTCTCTCTCTGCTCATGCCCTTATGAAAATGAGATTTGAAACAGCCGCCTTTATCAAAATGGAACAACTGTTCTCACCTGGAATTTTTTTTATTCATTCATGGGATGTGGGCATCTCTGGCTAGGCCAGTATTTATTGCCCATCCCTAATTGTCCTTGAGAAGGTGCTGGTGAGCTGCCTTCTTGAACCACTGCAGTCCACGTGGTGTAGGTACACCCACTGTGCTGTTAGGGAGGGAGTTCCAGGATTTTGACCCAGCGACAGTGAAGTAACGGCGATATATTTCCAAGTCAGGATGACAAGTGGATTGGACGCGAACTTCCAGGTGGTGGTGCTCGCATGTGACTGCTGCCCTTGTCCTTCCAGATGGTAGCAGTTGTGGGTTTGGAAGGTGTTGTCTGAGGAGGCTTGGTGAGTTCCTGCAGTGCATCTTTTAGATGGTACACAATGCTGGTACTGTGCATCAGTGGTGGAGGGAATGTATGTTTGTGGATGGGGTGCCAATCATGTGAATTTTGTTTGTAGCTTATTAGATTTTTTTTCCAATCGTCTTTCCTTTATCTCCTGGAATCGGTGCTTCTTTTTGTCATATGGTTCCAGAGGTAGTAGCAGCCTCCAAATATCTTGCTCATGTGACCATTCTTTATGTGCAAGATCAAACAGTAAGCACTAACAAGCAATGAGAACATAATGTTTGCTGAAACGTCCATGAAACACTGGAGGATTGTTGCATTGGCAGAGATGCTACCTTTCAGATGACATATTCACAGAGGAATAGTCTTCATTGGTAGAAGCAAAACTATTTGAAGAAGAGCAGGGACATTCTCCTGCTGTCCTGGCCAATATTTATCCTCTTTCCAACACTATCAAACAGATTACCTGGTTATTTTGCTCATTATTTTTTGTGGGAACTTGATGTACTTTAATTAGTTGCCACGTCTGCCTACATACCAACAGTGACTACATTTTAAAATGAGTTCATCATCTGTGAATCCCTTTGGGACGCCCTGAGATTATGAAAGATTCTTTATAAATGGCAGACATTATTGTTCTCACAGTAGAAGATACAAAAAGTATGCCAGAAATAGTAGGGAACCAAGGATCTAATGAGGGTGAGGGACTTAAAGTAATTAATAGTAAAGAAAAAGTACAGAAAAATTAATGAAAGCCAACAAATTGCCTGGAATTAACAGTCTACACTCTAAGGTTTGGAAACATCCTAAGGTGTCTGCAGAGATAGGAGATACACTGGCTGCGATCTTCCAAAATTCCTTAGGTTACTGAATGGTCCTAATAAATTGGAAGGTAGCAAATGTAGCAGCACTTTTCAAGAAAGGAGGAAGAGAGAAAACAGCAAGCTGTAAGCCGCTTAGCATAATATTAGTACCAGGGAAAATGTTAGAATCAATTTTTAAGGAGGTGTTAACAAGGCATTTTGAAAATCATGGGCAGAATTTTTCCGTCAGTGAGCTGGGGGCGGGGCCCGCTCGCTGACACGAAAATGACGCGCGATGACATCAGGGGGAACCCCAACGTCATCCTGGCCCATTTAAATATTCAGGAAGGCAGGCGGACAGCGCGATCAGCTGTCCGCCCGCCAACCTGTCAATGGCCAATTGAGGCCATTGACAGGGTAGTTAAACCAATTAAAGGCCCTGCCTGTCCAATCTTAAGGTCAGTGGGCAGGCCAGGAGCCCCAGTGGGCTTCTGAAAAAACATGAAACCTCATCCACCGGCGGGATGAGGTTTCATGCCTGTTTTAAAAAATTTTATAAAGTTTTTGTGATATTTATTAACATGCCCCATCTCGTGTGACATTGTCACATGAGGGGGACATGTTAATAATTTTTTTATTTTTCTATTTTTAAAGTTTCAAACACTGTCAGTGATCTCCCTGAGGCAGCCTTAGTCTCAGGGAGATGTGCGCTCTTTTTTTATTTTAAAAGGGCAGGTTAAATAATTTGACAGCTTGACAGTTCTACATGCCTTATCTGCCCTTCATGAGTATTTACATCTACTTTAAAAATTTGTAACTCTCACACTGCAGGATAAGGCCTTCGCTTCAGTGAAAATGGGGTCTGCTTGAACTCAGCACTGAGTTCAAATGGCTTTACTGAGTTTTGGTTTCCTTCATGTGTGAGACATGTCCCGCCCCTGCTCCCCTACCAGTGAAAATAGAGTCTGTCAGAAATGGAGGTGGAATTCCAGATCTGGGTTCTCAGTTCCATTTTGGATATGCCAAAGAGTCTGCACTACTCCATGATAATCTAGGCCAAAGTGCCTGGAAAGCGATATAAATAGGTCAAATGAGTGAACAAGAAGGTGGCAGATGGACTGTGGCATGGAGAAATGTTAGACCATTCACTTTCGTAGGAAGAATAGGAAAACTGAATATTTTTTAAATAGTGAGAAACGATTAAATGCAGGTATTCAGAGGGATTTGGGAGTCCTTGTGCAAGAAAGACATATGTAGATACAACAAGCAATGAGGAAGGTAAATGATATGTTGGCCTTTATTGCAAGATGGTTTATTTTTTGAAGTTTAGAAGAGTGAGGGGATCTCACTGAATCATAAGTTTCTGAGAGGGCTTGACAGGGCAGATGCTGAGAGGCTGTCCCTTGGCTGGAGAGTTTCAAACTAGGGGCATAGTCTCAGGATAAAGGGATGGCCATTTTGGACTGAGATGAGGAGAATTTTTTTCATTGTGGGCTGTGAATCTTTGGAATTCTCTACCCTAGAGGGCAGTGTATGCTCAGTCCTGTGTATGCTCAAGCCTGAGATCGATAGACCTTTGGACTCTAAGGAAATCAGGGATCAGGTGGGAAAGTGGAGTTGAGGTCAAGGACCAGCCATGATCTTGTTAAATGGCAGAGCAGGCTGCAAAAGCTCGATGGCCTACTCTTGTTCTTATTTCTTATGTTTTTAAATTCAAGTTCTTTTGTCCTTTGAATGCAGCAGCCATCACAGCTGAGGCTCATTCTGTCCCCACCTGATCGTCAGGTGTCCCTCGATTCGAAGATTATGTCTACTTAGGGTCGCAAGTTTCTGCCATGGGTCTTCATGTGACTAAACAGGCTGATTCTTGACCCACAGATCTTTGAGCACATGTGTTCTATGCACCCAAGTTTAAATCAGTACAATATATCATAAAAAGTAGCAATCCTAGAAATGACTTTTGGGCAACCCCGCTGTATACCTTTCTCCTGTTAAAAAGCAACCATTCACCACTATTCTCTATTTCCTGTCCTTTAGCTAACTTTGTATCCAAGCTGTCACTGCCACATTTATTCCATGAGCTTTAACTTTGCTGACAAGCCTATTATGTGGCACTCTATGAAACATCTTTTGAAAGTCCATGTACACCACATAAATCACATTGCCCGCATCAATCGCCCCTGTTACCTCATCAAAAAACTCAACCAAGTTAGTTAAATACGATTTGCCTTTAACAATCCATGCTAGCTTTCCTTAAATAATCCACATTTATCCCACCGACTGTTAGCTTTGTCCTGAATGCTCGTTTTATAAGCTTCCCCACAACCCAGGTTAAACTGAATGGTCTGTAATTGCTGGACTCATCCATACACCCTTTTTTGAACAGGGGTATAACGTTTGGAATTCTCCAGTCCTCTGACAACACAACCATATCAAAAGAGAATTGAAAGATTATGGCATTCTGGGTGGATTCTCATGGACATGGCTCTGCTGCGAAGGGGCACACAGAAGTTGGAAAGTCACCATTGATGCTCACAACGGATGATGGCCGAGGGGGTGGGAGAGGAAGGTCTAGGATCGACTGGGAGAGGAAGAGGTGTTGAGGGGGAGGTGAGGTTGGGAGTGGGGTAATGAAGGTGTCGGGGGTGGGGGGTGAGATTTGGAGAGGGGAGGGAGTACGGGGAGGAGGGGGGTGACAGGGGAGAAGATGGCAACTGAGGAGGTAGGTATAAGATGGGGGTGGAAGGTGTAAGGGAAGGAGTTCGGAGGGGTAAGGAGTCCAGGGGGAGGAAGGAGTGTGGAGAGGGAAGGGAGTAAGGATGGAGGAAGAAGTAAGTGTAGAGGAAAGAGTTGGGAAGGGGGAAGCTGGAGGAAGAAGTGAGGGTGCCTGAGAGAGTCAGGAAGGGGGAAGGAGTGAGGCTGGAGGAAGAAGTGAGGCTGGAGGAAGCGGTTAGGCTGGAGAAAGGAGTCAGGAAGGGGGAAGGACTAAGGGTGGTGGAAGAAGTAAGGGTGTCTAAGGGAGCCAGGAAGGGGAAGGGACTAAGAGGGGAGAGTCCAGGGGGTGGGTGGGAGGACTAAGGTGGGGGAAAGGGTTCCGGGGGAAAGGGGACAGGAGAGGGGAAGGGGTTCCAGAGAGGGAAGGGGTCTGGAGGGCGGGATGTGCAGGTCAACATGCAGGGCAGGGGTCTGATGGGTCCATGACTGCCTCCTGGGGAGCGAACTGAGGATGGGTATGGTATAAGGGAATGGTGAGAATGACCGAGGGAAAGTGAGGTAGTAAGGTGGGAGGGTGAGGGTTCGACGGTAGAGGTGAAAGGGATGGTCAGGGTGGTTGGTAGGGTCTCGGAGGCAGACACAGGCTCTTAGAGTGGGAAGGAGGAGGTCTGGGAGGTGAATGTAGATTCAGGAAGGAAGGGAACGTGCGCGTTCACCTGGACATCCCCAAAGGAAAAGGGTTGTGACTGGTAGGTCACAGAGGGGAGGTCGAAGGTGATACCGGGGCGTCAACTGTGAAGGGGGAAAGGAAATGGGTGACTGGGGCAGGGGGAAAGACGGGGGAGTGCACCAAAATCCGAATCCAGACCACGCTGTCCAAATCGAAAGTAAAACAACAGTCATGATGGGCAAGATCAGGTGATGCATGGGACTGTGATCATTGGGTGGGTGGAGATGCAGGTCGGCTCAGATGGACAACTGAAAGCAAACCCCAGCAGGCAGCATTGAAAATGCTCAGGGCATTGAGATGAGTGTGATATGTGAAGGATCCAAATGCACGGGAGAATTCTTGCACAAGGCTGCAAAAGGCCCTGCCACACAACTTCTCCCTCCAGAATCACTCATTGGCTGGCTGCTCCCTCTGCGGTGACAGAAGACGAAGTTGAGGGGCTCACAGGCAAAGGGGACTCGGGGGGTGGGGGAGAGGACAGTCGCTGAGATTCCTGAGTGGATGACCCAGGGGTGTCCAGCTCCTCCCTTCAGGTTCCCGGCTGTCCCAGCCTGACTCGTTGAGGGGAATAAGCACCTGGAGGGACGTTGCGGTGCCCCGTTTCCCTCTTGTGTTGCCAGTGCAAGAGCTCACCCATGGCTACCATGATGGAGTGCAGGTTTGCGCGCACCTCCGTGTTCTGATGGACCAGGGTCTCCATGGCGTCCGCCATCCTCTCCATGGAGACCTCCATGAGCGCACATGTGGGCACCACTTCATCAGAGAGCAGGCGGACGCACTCCTCCGACTCGCATGCCACTCTGTTGAGGGCTTCCAACAGCTCTGCATGATGTTCCCCTGCCTTCTGAGACTCTCCGGGATGAGTTGGAAGGCCAATCCAGAGGCTCGTCATCTGACTCGGACCTCACAGATGCCTCTTCCCCAGCAGTCCTCCGAGTGCCGGGGAACTCACACGAACCTGCCTCCTGCTGCTGTTGACATGTGTCCGTGTGGTGACCACCAGATTGTGAACCTGAGCCTGTTCTAGATCTTGGGTCCACCAAGGCGTGTGTCTCTGAGTTGGTAGAGGGTGTGGATAAGCTCTATGATGGGTCTTCCAGGCTGCTTATTTCCAGCTCTTCAATGCAGGAGGTGTCCTCTTGGCTGCAGCTAAGGACGTGGATGGAGCCGGAGGACTTGTTGGCTGAGGGTGTCAGTCGCTTGGCAGAGCTCTCTATAAACCAAAGTAGAGATAATTAGTGCATGGCAGCAGAGTCAAAAGTAGGAGACAGAGCACTCACAGTTGTGTTGAAGGAGGGATGGTGTGATGCAGGATCCTTACCAGGGTGTTCGCTGCCGACCTCACTGTCACCGTAGGCATAGTCCACATCCTCACCAGTCAGCGCGATGGCACAATCCTCAAAGTGAGTGAACGGCCTAATGTGGGCCACTTCACCCCCAGCCTGGGACCTCTCCCTGCTGATGTGAGCAGGTTTCTCCTGCATGAAAACAGACGGAGAGAGTGTGAGCAGGTCACATGACACTGCGTGGAATGTTTGTGTGGTGAGCGGAGACATGGACAGGATGAAGATGTGAGCTCAAGAAGCGGCCGTTGCGGCCAGTGGTTAAACATTGTTTTACCCACCCGCTACCGCACTTAGTGGGATGATTCCGCCCATAGATGCATCCTATCTGAAACCTGGTGATCTACTTTAAGTACAGCCAGCCTTTCTAATACCTCCTTTTTAACAATTTTTAAGCCCACCCAGTATCTCAACAAACTTCTTTTTACTGTGATTTTGAAAGCATCTTCTTCCGTGTAAGGCAGATGTAAAATCCTCATTTAGTACCTGAGCCATTATATTTTACATCTGCTGTGATGGGGGTCTATCTCTAACCGGCAATGGTGCAGCAAAGCAATCATTTGTGACACCAGCAAACGGAATTAACCAGGGAGCACTGCAAATGCAGCCTTATTGTGTGAAGTATGCAGGTTAATGCTATCCCTTTCTTAAGTTGCAGTTCATAAATCACCAACTTCAAGTCAGTCTTTGGAATTTACAGGCCGCTTTATTCCTTAAGTGGTGCCAGTTGTCTTCAGAATGATAGGGGTTCAATAAAAATTCAATGAGCCTCATTTAAAAATACACACAATAAAGCAGTTCCAATCAGATGCCCTGGCATTTGGTTTTGAACAAAAGAAACAAACAAAGAGCCTTCCAAATCAGCCTGAGCAGTTATTAGCTTTTCTTTTCCTTTCCAGTTTCCATGGAGATTTTACTTGATGTTTCTCCTCAAATTGACCATGTACCATTTTTATGCTTTCTTATCCTCAAACCCTTTGCCATCACAAGCACAGAAGATAAACTTAAGATGTTCAACAAAAAATCTATTTCCACCTAAGATCCCCACTAAGGTACATTTTGACTGCAGTTTCTCATCGTTCTGATATAGTATCATCGCTGCTAAAGTTGCATTCGCTCCTCTATTTTCCCACGGACCATGGAAAGGGTGCAGGAACAGAGAAGGCTTTTGGAAAAGGCACTTGGAATCATTGGGTTTTATAAATAGAGGTATAGCCAACAAAAGCAAGGAAATTATGCTAAACCTTTATAAATTGCTGGTCAGACCTCAGCTGTTCAATTCTGAACATCACACTTTAGAAAGGATGTCCAACGCCTTAGCGAGGGTAAAGAAGTTATTTACTGGACTAGTGCCAGGTATTACAGACAGGGCAGAGATGGTAAGATGGTTCCTTTTTCCATCTCTCAGTTGACCACAACAAGATGTGTTTATATGAAGAAGCGTTTTAACCCCTTGAGTGCTGTGACTCTCAAGAATGGACACAGGACATGTTTTCTCATAAGTTTAAAAAAATGAATAAATGTTTATTTCTCAACATCTGATATGTATTTGCAATAGCACCCACTCTCATACACACACACACCCACACACACCCACACGCACAAGAAAAGGTGATTACAAAAGAGATAGCATGCACTTAGGTTTATAAAAATTCCAAATAAGTCACTATTGCACTTGAGTCTTTTGAGATGGAAGCTAGAAACATTGCAGGCCCGATGGTTTTCTTTTGGTTCACTGAGAAAATTGAGGTTGGACGTTTCTGGCACCAAATTCATATTGGCTTAGTACTTGCAACAGCTGGTTTCTGGCTTTGCCCCATTGAGGTGCAGTTGAGTCCTTGGAGTGAAGATCTGGCTTAGTTCTTCAATATGATAGGTTAATGGCTAGCCCCACTTTTAGACAAGGTTTTTCCTTTGCCGGGCAGCATCTCTTCCTCTGTGGTCTCCTTGCTTCCCAGACTGACTGAAAACTGAGGCTGATCTCAAAGATACGTATTAATAAATATTTCTTATCACAAGCTGGTTTCTTTTAGGTGACCATATCATAATAAGGAAAATATCATAACATCAGTGTTCCCATTGTCCATGCAAATGGTCTTTGATGACATGAGCATTGGTACATAAGGAGGTTTGAATCTCGGCCATTTCCATCTCCTTGGTTTTTCCTCACACCCATTCTGTAGAACTTCATTCTGCAGCCATTAAGTCTGTTGGGTCATTGTCTATGAGTTTCTGTGGGTATTTGGACAATAGCACTGTCAAATCCATGGGAGGGATCTGTTGCATTGTTAATTTCTTCACAATAGAATTTTCCAAAAGGTTTCTTACATTTTGATGTCCTGATCAGATAAGCAGACTAACTTCCAGCCTTGGGCAATTTCATGTATATTTGGCAGACACCAAGGGAGTTAAAGTCACCTGACTCCACCTTGGTTCAAAACCAACTGTCCATCTTCCATTCTGTTTTTAAAGGTAAAGTTTCCATTTTTCCATGAAGCCATAAATATAACTATGTGGGTGTGACACAAGGATCAAGGACTTCAGTTGTGTGGAGAGTCTGGAGAAGTTGGGGTTGTTCCTCTTAGAGTAGAGAAAGTTAAGAGATAATTTGATAATGGTGTTTGAAATCATGAACAGTTTTGATA
Organism: Cetorhinus maximus; assembly: GCF_964194155.1. Lineage (NCBI taxonomy): Eukaryota > Metazoa > Chordata > Chondrichthyes > Lamniformes > Cetorhinidae > Cetorhinus > Cetorhinus maximus. The sequence continues at coordinate 81,905,024 of NC_135881.1, forward strand.
GAGGAATTTAAGAGAAACCGTTTTCAGTGTCAGAAGGGTTAGTAATCAGAGGACGAGGATTTAAGAGAACCATGGAGGACATAAGGATTTCATTTAATGCAATTTTTGTAACCTGGACTGTCGGTTTGAGCCTAGGGAAGAGGATCAGAGCGGAGGTGTAAAGTTTATGGGTAAGGAATTAACATAGGGACAAGTGCCAACATATTACCTCTGCAAATTCTAAAAGACTTATACACTGACATGGAAGGCCATGATGAAAACTACTGATGTGAAACTTTCAGCATACAACGGTTCACCAATTCCATGTGCAGAATCCATAGTCCTGGAGTGCAAGTACAATCAATCCTCCTGGGTGTCACAGATATTCTACATTGTGGAAACTAAAGACCCAGTGATTGCAGATCTATTGGCATGTCGAGAATTTGCAATAGTAACAATCCATGGAATCAGTCAGAAATCACAAGGCAGATCAACCTCAGAAGCTACACCAATCACCTCAGTTCATGACCTAACATTGGAATATCCAGAATTGTTTGACATAATTGACAGTTCCAAGGGCACTGCAACATTACATTTGTAGGAGAATGCAAGTCTGCATTCCACATGAAGACCACATGGCCTTCCTTCTATTATAAGGTCAGAAGTGGGAATGTTCACTGATGATTGTATAATGTTCAGCACCATTCGTGATCCTTCAGATACTGAAGAAGGTCCATGTCCAAATGCAGCAAGACCTGGACAATATCCAGGTTTAAGCTGACTAGTGGCAAGTAACTCGTGCCACACAAGTGCCAGGCAATGCCCATCTCCAACAAGAGAGAATCTAGCCATCACCCTTGACATTCAATGGCATTACCATCACTGAATCAGCCACTATCACCATCCTGAGGGTTACCCACTGACCAAAAACTGAACTGGAGTAGCCATATAAATAGTGTGGCTACAAGAGCAGGTCAGACATTAGGAATTCTTAAGTGAGTAACTCACCTCCTGACTCCCCAAAGTCTGTCCACCACCTGCAAGGCACAAGTTAGAAGTGTGATGGAATACCCCCCACTTGCCTGGATGAATACAGCTCCCCCAACACTTGAGAAGCTTGACACCACCCAGGTCAAAGGAGCCTGCTTGATAGGCAGCCCTTCCACAAACATTCACTCCCTCCACCACCGACGCACAATGGCAGCAGTGTGTACTATCTACAAGATGCACTGAACTCACCAAGCCTCCTTAGGCAGCATCTTCCAAACGCATGACCTCTAAAATCTAGAAGGACAAGGACGGTAGATAGATGGGAACACCACCACCTGCAAGTCACTCAATTCTTCCCCTCCAAGTCACTCACCATCTTGACTTGGAAATATATCGCCATTCCTTTGCTGTCACTGGGTCAAAATCCTGGAACTCCCTTGTTAACAGCACTGTGGGTGTACCTACACTGCAGGGACTACAGCGGTTCAAGAAGATAGCTCACCTTCTCAAGGGCAATTACTGATGGGCAATAAATGCTGGCCTAGCCAGCGATGCCCACAACCTGTAAATGAATTTAAAAAGTGCAGCATCGACATACAAGACAAATTGAAGGCTGAGCTGGACAAAATGGAGAAAGATGCAATCATCAGAAGCGTACAAGAGCACACAGTTTGGTGCAGCTCGTTCACATGTGTCATAAAGAAGGACGGATCATTGAGAATATGCCTTGATATGAGGTTTAAAACACAACTTTGAAACACTGCCCTTACATTAGAAGAGTTAAAACCAAGAGTTGCAGGTGCAAAATTCTTCTCGAAGTCTAATGCAAGTCCGGTTACTGGTCAGTATATCTCCCAGAGAATTCCCAAGAGCTTATTATATTTCATACCCCATTTGGACTTCCTTTCAGGCTATCTGTTAGCCAGGATTTCTTTCAAGCGCACATGGACCACAATGCATGCACTGGACCATGATGCATCTGCATTGCAGATGATATAGCTGTTGTGGGAAGAAGAAAGCAAGAACATGATCATAATCTGCACTGATTGATACAAGCAGCACATAATGAAGGATTGGTGTTCAAGAGACATCAATGTGCAGATCAATTTCTTCAGTTCCAATTATTTTAGTGCTGGCATATGTCCCAATCCAAGTAAAATAGAGGATATTAAGGCTATGCCAACTCCTCAAGATAAGGATGATCTTCGAAGATGCCTGGGTCTCTTTAACTTCTCGTCTCCATACGCTCCCAGTTTTATTCAAAAGCCATCATCTTTAATCAGATTGTTGAGAAAGGATGTGCCTTTCCTGTGGCACAAAGACTCTTCGAAGCACTGAAATAGTCATTATCAGACGCATCAACATTGCAACTTTACAATCCTAGAGAGACAACTACCCTGGAGGTAGATGTCTCACAGAAAAGTCTGGGAGCATGCATACTACAAAAAAGCAAACAGATTGCATTTGCTTCAAAATCTCTGTCCATTACACTATCCAAGTACTCCAACATCAAGCAGGAAACATTAGCTTTAGTGCCCGAATAATGCATTTTCATACCTATCTAATTAGCAAATGATTTGTGGTACAGACTGACCACAAGCCACTGGAGATGATCTGGTGAAAACCATTGACCAGTGTACCTCCAAGATTGCAATGTCTCTTGACAAAGATTCAAGGATACGATTATGAGATTAGATACAAGCCAGGTAACTTGATAGTCACATTGGATACATTTAGCAGGTTGCCTAACCCAGCGAAAACTGAAGATATATCCTTAGATCTACAAGTTGACGTCATTGACATCGAATTTGAAGATGTTCTGAAAATTGATCTGGTACATTTTGTGCAATAGTGTCTTCTGATTTAGCCAGTGGTCAGGGACAGAGGGTATGATTGTGAGAGAGGCAGATATGGGGACCCAAAAGGTGGAGGAGCCTCATCGTTTGCAATAGTGCAACAAGTTTGAGGTTCTTGCAGCCTGTATTATCGAAAGGGGTGGCTGCAGGGTGGATGAGGAAACTACCATGGCACCATGGTACAGAAAGCTATTCTAGTGGGAGGAGTTAATAAGAATGTGATGGTAGTTGGGGGTAGTATAATCAGGTGATAGAAATATTTCTTTGCAGCCGAAAGCAGGAGTCCAGACGGCTATGTTGCCTGCCCGGTGCCAGGGTTTGGGACATCTGCTCTGGCTTGGAGAAGAACTTGCAGTGGGAAGGGGAGGGTCCAGTGGTCATGATCCACGTAGATACCAATAACATAGATAGAATTAGGAAAGATGTTCTGCTGAGGGAGTATGAGCAACTCGGGGCTAAATTAAAAAAACAAATCTGAAAGGCAATAATCTCTGGATTACTACCTGAGCCACAAGCAAATTGGCATAGGGTAAATCAGATTAGAGAGTTAAATGCGTGGCTCAAAGACTGATATGGGAGAAATGGGTTTCTATTCATTGGGCACTGGCACCAGTGCTGAGGAAAGTGGGAGCTGTACCGTTGGGACGGTCTTCACCTGAGCCTTGCTGGGACTAGTATTCGGGCAAGTCATATAATTAGAGTAGTAGAAAGGGCTTTAAACTAAATACTGGGGGTAAGTGATAATGTTTGGGAAGGTGTGATAATTTAAAAGAAGACAATGCAAGACATCAAGGTAAAATAAGGGAAATGATGATCAGAGCATGGCAGGAAAGGACAGAGTGTACAAACCTGAGAGTACCAGAAGATAATGCGAGAGATTACAAAAATATTTAAAAAATAGAACTAAACACACTGTATCTGAATGCACGCAGAATTCATAGCAAAACAGATGAATTGACAGTACAAATAAAAATAAATATACATGATCTGATAGCCATTACAGAGACATGGCTACAGGGTGACAAAGACTGGGACCTGGATATTCAAGGGTACATGACATTTAGGAAGAATAGGAATCTAGGAAAAGATGGAGCATAGCTCTGTTAATTAAGGATGACCATGGTGCAACAGAGAGACCTTAATTCTGGGGATCAAGATATAGAATCAGTTTGGAGAGAGCTGAGAAATAGTAAAGGTGAGAAGTCACTGTGGGAGTGGTTTATAGACCCCCTAACAGTAACCACAATGCAGGATGTGTATACAGGAAGAAACAATGGAGGCTTGTGAGAAAGGTACGGCACTAATCATGGGTGATTTTAATCTGCATATAGATTGGACAAATCAGGTTGGCAAAGGCAGCCTGGTAGGCTATTTTCGGGACAATTTTTTAGAACAGCATTTTTTATCACCAACCAGAGAGCAGGCTAACTAGATAGGATTAATTAATGACCTCATAGTGAATGCATCCCTAGGCAGCAATGAGCATAATATGATTGAATTTCACAATTAGCTTGAAGGAGAGAGGAGTGGATCTAAGACTTGTGCTTAAAATTTAAATATGGGCAATTTTGAGGGCATGAAGACAGAGCTGGCTGAAGTGAATTTGGAAATTAGATTAAGGGATTAGTCAGTAAAGATACAGTGGCAGACATTTAAGGAGTTAGTTCAGAATACTCAGAACAGATACATTTCAGTGAGAAAGAAAGACTCTAAGTGAGGGACATACCATCGGTGGCTAACTAAATAAGTTAAAGACAGTATCAAATTCAAAGAAAAAGCATATAATTTCGCAACGATGAGTGACAGGTCAGAATTTTGGACAGAATATAAAGAACAGCAAAGAATGACTAAAAGATTAATAAAGAGGGAGAATTTAGAGTACGAGAGAAAGCTAGCTAGAAATATTTTTAAAAGTAAGAGTTTCTATGGGTATTTATAAAGTAAAAGAGTAAGTAAAGTGAGTATTGGTCCCCGAGAGAATGAGAATGGGGAATTAATAATGGAAAATAAGGAAATGGCAGATGAATTGAACAGATATTTAGCATCTGTCTTCACTGTAGAAGATACAAATAACATCCCAGAAATAATTGGGAATCAGGAAGGGAGAAACTTAAAACAGTTAGTGCAATTCTGGGACAATTCCACCCTAAGTGTGGTGACAGGCGTGGAAAATGATGTTTTGCCCGCTGGCCACAAAGGCGGGGTTTCGCGTCACATAGTTCGCATCCCGCCTCTTTAATTATGCAACCACAAGAAACACGCCTTATTGCTTGCGGGTGGCCTCTGAATCTCCCGCCACACCATTACCACACTCCAGGTGCCATATCTAAATTGCAGCCCTCAGCATCTTGAGGCCACTTGCACAGATCAATGTGTGGCCCCACACACACCTTGGGATACTCCCCTTCCCCAGTACAGCTCTCGCCCTGCAGCCTGTTCCCTTGCCTAAGGCCAATTCTCACCCCTTCCCAAGCCAGCCCTAGCTGCTGAAGAGCCACCCCTGTCTTATGGCTGGTCTGGTAGATAGAGACTTGCCCAAGAGTCCCCCTAAAAGTGATGTGATGCTCACCAATGACTGCGAGTGCTGCCCAAAGCAAGGTAGGCCTGAACGAAGTGTAGATCACCAGGTGCTTGTTGCTTATGTACTGTTAGGAAACATGTCGGCATGCAATCACACAGACGTGAATGCGTGATCCATTGTAGGAGGATGATTCCGGCGAGCAGGGCTTCTAATCAGGTTCATGGGCAGGATTTTTTGTTCAGTGGGCGCACGCCCAACACACCCGAGTCTAAAATAGCGTGCGATGGTGTTCGGCGAGCGTCCCGATGCCATCGCGCACTCGCGCGCTATTTCGTTCGGCAAGCATGCGCGAGAGTCGGCAGCATGCCCCTGACAATTAAGAGGCCTATTAAGGCTATTAATGTATGAATTAGCCTGGATTTTTTGCTGCGCGTCCAATGTTATGGTTATGGTAAATCTGCCAGGCGGTCTTTGGATTTTTGAGGAAACCTCATCCAAGAGCGGAATGAAGTTTCAGGTATTAATTTTAAAAAAATAAAAAGGTCTGGGCAGAATTTTTATAATGTATATGTTTAGGTATGTATGGAAATTTTTTTCTGCATTTTAAAATCTTTATTTGATTGTTTTATATTCTTCTGCCTTCAGGGTGCTTTCCTTCCGCGCTCCCCCACACCCGTGCTGACTTCAGTGCTTACCCGCTCCTGCCCATACCCCGGGAGCGCTGAGCCTTTCAGCGCTCGTTTCGTGCTGGCAGGCTGTTAATTGGCCAGTCAGCATGAAATCGCGTCCGGGGGCCAATCGTGGGCGGCGGGCTGTTTCCCGGATGCTCCAGACCAGTCTATCGCGCCAGTCCAACCACCTCAAAATTCTGCCCCATATTTAAGGAAATTAACTTCCCAATACGCGGAAGCAGGAAATGCGGCCCACCATTGACAGGCGGAGTGGATAATCACAATCTGGTTTCACAACGGCATAAAACCGATTTTTGGCCTTCTCGCAGTATTGTCTGTTTACGCCGCCAAACAGGCCCAACGCCAACAGGAGTGGACGATTCTGCCCTTATAATCACCAGGGAAAGGGTACTGAGAAAATTATTAGAACTTAAAACTGACAAGTCCCCAGGTCCTGATGGACTTCATCCAAGGGTCTTAAAAGAAATGGCTGCTGAGACAATAGATACTTTGGTTTTAATTTTCCAAAATTGCCTGGATTGAGGAAAGGGTCCATCAGATTGGAAAATAGTGAATTTGACTTCTCTATTCAAGAAAGGAGGGAGACAGAAAGCAGGAAACTACAGGCCAGTTAACTGAACATCTGCCATAGAGAAATTGCTGGAATCCATTAAAAAGGAGGTTATGTTGGGGCACTTAGAAATTCTCAGCCCAATCAGGCAGAGTCAACATGGTTTTGTGAAGGGGAAGTCATGTTTGACTTATTTATGTGAGTTCTTTGAGGAAGTAACAAGCAGCCTGGATAAAAAGGAATCTGTGGATATGCTGTACTTAGATTTCCAGAAGGCATTTCACAAGGTGCCACATCGAAAGTTACTGTGCAAAATAAGAGCTCATGGTGTACGCGGTAACATATTAACATGGATAGAGGATTGGTTAGCTAACAGGAAACAGAGGGCAGAATCATCCCAGATTTGCACTAAGTGTGGCAACAGGCATAAACAAAGTAATTTTACCCGCTGGCCGCAATGGCGGGTTTTCACTCCGTATCATCCCATTCCTGGTGCTTATTAATAATGCATTTACTTGAAACAGGCCAGATCACTGGTGGGGTGGCCTCTGATTTTCCTGCCCCACTATTACCTCAAGCCTTTAGTCATCCCAGCACCATATTTAAAGGGTGCCCCCACACAGAGCTAGCACTCTGTAAAGGATCGGGAGCTGATGAAAAGTTATGGCTGCAAAAGGGACGATACATGTTGCCCCCAAATTTAGCAATTCCTCCCTCGGGGGCCTACTGTATGCACTGGAGGACCACCGTGAAGTCCTCTACCCTGGCTGTGTGCAAAGACTAGCAAGCAAGATCACCAATCATGCAGGGGAGGCGTTGGCAGCAGTGGTCAGCGCCAATGCCCTTAAAAAGAGAACAGCAATGCAGTGCCGAAAGAGGATGAATGATTTCATCCATTCCGCCAGGGTAAGTCACTCTTCTGATCACTCTTATCTCACACACTCACAAACTCATCACATATCCACAGTGTCCTCACTCACTGCCAGTTCAAGGGACATCACCATTCACTCTCTCACACACACCTTCATCTGCCCTGCGGATCATGTCCTCATCCCGTCCATGGCACCACTCACTGCCCACACATGCCAGGTGTCCTTCTCATCTGGCCTGGCAGGCTTCCTGCTTTTACTCTCTCCATCTGTTTTCATGCAGGACAAGCTGGCACACAACAAATGAAGAGGTTGCAGACTGGTGGAGGAATGCCCGACATCAAGCTCCTCACAGACTTTGAAAATTGAGTCATCCAGCTGGCCGGTAATTATCTGGTCCATTCCTGTGCTGACGGTGAGGTCGGCAGTGCTCAACCAAGTGAGGATCCAGCAGTGCAACATCCATCAGACAACCATGCTGCGAGTGAGTGCCCCTGTTCGGCAGTCCACTGCCATGCACTAATTATCTCTCCTTGTTTTCGCAGGCACATCTGGGAAGCAGCCAAGGGGCCCGTGAGCCAGATCCTAGACTCAAGCTCCGAAGGCGAAGAAGAATTGGATGACCCCCTAATTGAAGATCTGTCATTGCGCTCATGCCCTCCACCAGCGCAGAGACACACACCTCGGTGGGTAGAGTAGCCTCAGGATCACAATCTGGTGAGCACATTGCACTGCCTGATCCACGGCAGGTGGCAGCAGGGACTTCCCAGGTCCCCGGCACTCGGGGGACTACAGGTGACAAGCCTCTGGATTTGGTTCTACCTTAGTTGCTGGAGCTGCAAAGGCAAGCTAAGGAACATCAGGAAGGGATGTCCGCTGTACTTCTTGCTTCCTGGCTTTCCAAATCTTGGTTGAAATGCACAAAGTTCTGAGGTTTTGTGAAGATAGCGCCCATGACCTCTTGGATACACTTGTGCGTGGAGGCTTGTGAGACCCTGTACAGGGCACCTGTGGAGCACTGGAAGGAGCCAGTGGTGTAAAAATTGAGCACCGCGGTCACTTTCACAGCCACTGGCAGTGGATGCCCTCCATGTCCCCATGGTGCCAAATGCTGCGGCAAGTGGCATTTGTGACCGACCAGTTCCTTAGACATGCACAGTCTTCAGCGACACTGGTTCTCGGTCATCTTCAGGAATGACAAACGCCGTCTATAGACCCTGGGTCTAGTGAAGCACCTACAAGCGTTGGCTCCCTGTGGATCTTCATCTGCATGCGCAGCAGGCCCTGCCACCCCCTTCATCATGAAGGAGGTGCTCCTCCCTTTGCTGAGCCAGACGCCTCCGTCACACTCTTCTTCTTCACTGCTCCCTCTAAGCCATGAGGCATACCACTAAATCACCAGGCTCCATGATCCTGATGTTCGGCTCCTGCAGGGTCAAAGAGAGATAGATAGATGTGCGTTAGCATATGTGCACTAAGAACCTCTCTTGGTTAAGTCTGAAGGCACGTGCAGGAGAGTGCTAGCCACCACTTGGATGGCCAGTGTGCAGTGCGCTCATTGGCTGTCTGAAACCCCACCCACTTCCGCCCCACTCCATTTGACCGATTGGCGGCAGCTTCAGCCACCAGACTGCATGCTGTGCTCTCAGCTCAAGTGCAGGCCTTCTCCTAACCCGCACTGCAAGGCTGCATTGTTAGCTTGAACCATGATGGATACTGTTCCAAATCTCAATAAAGACATTGCAAGTGGCTGTAAGCACCTTCACCGTTAACTGGGAAGGCTAATAGAATGTTATCATTTATTGCGAGGGGAATTGAATACAAAAGTAGGGAGACAATGCTTCAGTACAGGGCAGTAGTGAGACCACATTTGGAATACTGTGTATAATATTGGTCACCTTATTTAAGGAAGGATGTAAATGCGTTGGAAGCAGTTCAGAGAAGGTTTAGCAGACTAATCCCTGGAATGTCTTAGGAGGAAAGGTTGGACAAGACAAGGCTTGTATCTATTGGAGTTTAGAAGAGTAAAAGGTGACTTGATTGAAACATATAAGATCCTGAGGGGTTTTGACAGGGTGGATGTAGAGAGGATATTTCCTCTTGTGGGAGAATCTAGAACTAGGGGTCACTGTTTAAAAATAAGGGGTTGCCAATTTGAAACGGAGAGAGGTGAAATTTTTTTACTCAGGGGGTCGTGATTCTTTGGAAATCTCTTCTTGAAAAGGTGGTGGAAGTAGAGTCTTTGAATATTTTTAAGGCAGAGGTGGATAGATTCTCAGTAAGAAAGGGGGTGATAGGTTATCAGGGATAGGTGGGATGCAGATTTCAGGTTACTATCAGATCAGCCTTGATCTTATTAAATGGCGGAGCAGGCTCGAGGGGATAAGTGGCCTAGTCCTGCTCCTTGTTCGTATGTTTGTAACTGCGCCACGGCTGCCTTTCGGAAGGGGATTCTACAACTTGCCGAGTCGGCCAATTGCTCTGCTGCCCCCTAAAACGCACATTAATTTGCAGTCTGTGCCTGAGGGGCAAAGAGTTGTGGAGCATTTGGTGGCACCTTCATGCTTTTGTGTTGCTTGAGTGAGCAGGAAAGCTTCAGAGGCCTGACTCCAGGCATGTCAATGGAGCTGCTGCTGAACGGTCTCAACTGCAGAAGAATGCTCACTTGTGACAAACTTTTCCAAATGCGTGGCTGCTTCCTTCACCCCCTCCATCCCCCCACCTCACTGACATGTGCTTGTGCACTTCCTTCAGCCTGTGCTGCCTTGCCTCCCATCCTCAGCATCCCCCGCCCACTCCTTGGCCTGACCTGCACTGGAACCCTTGCCAAGGCACCGCACTGAAAGCCAGCCGGGAAAAAGTGACTTGCCTGTGTCCCCCGTGAATGCATGATGCCCCTTCCTTGATATCCCACGGGTGATGCTCGTGAGCACTATGCAAGGTTGTGTGTGCTCAACTTCGAGTTCCCCTTGAAGTTCAGGTTACCTTTTAAAGGCAGTCATGAAGTATGCCGTTCAGAAGGCATACCGATATGGGCATTATATTTGACATAGGGGGATGATTCCAGTGAGCAGGGCTTATAATGAGATGCTAAAGTATTAAAATTAGATTCCTGATGTGTGGCGGCGGCAACCATGGCCATTGATGGGTGGAGGGGATGATCGCAAATTGGCTTTGCGGTTTTTGGCCTTCTATTACCGCACCCCCCTCCCCCCCCCCCCCCAGCTCACCATGATGCCCAACGCAAACAGGACTGGACAATTCCACTCAGAGAGTAGGCATAAATGGGTCATTTTTGAGTTAGAAAGATATGATGAGTGGAATGCCACAGGAATCAGTGCTGGGGCCTCAACTATTTACAATTTATATCAATGACTTAGATGAAGGGAACTGTATGTATGGTTGCCAAATTTGCTGATGACACAAAGATAGGTAGGAAAGCAAGTTGTGAAAGGACAGAAGGAATCTGTAAAGCGACATAGATAGGTTAAGTGAGTATCGAAAAAAATGGCAGATGGAGTACGATGTGGGGAAATGTGAACTTGTCTACTTTGGCAGAAATATAGTCTATTATTTAAATGGAGAGAGATTGCAGAACTCTGTGGTACAGAGGGACCTGGGTGTCCTGGTACATGAATCACAAAAAAGTATGCAAGTACAGCAAGTGATTAAAAAGGCTAATGGAATGTTGCTGTTTATTGCGAGGGGAATGGAATATAAAAATAGAGTTGTTATGCTATAGTTATACAGAGAATTGGTGAGACCACATCTGGAGTACAGTGTACAGTTTTGGTCTCTTCATTTAAGAAAGGATATAAATGCGTTAGAAGCAGTTCAGGGAAGCTTCACTCCACTGACAGCTAGGGCTGCATCTTCCGGTCAGCGAGCAGGGGCAGGGCCTGCTCGCCGTTGTGTAAAGTGACATGGGCTGACCGCGGGCAGGCATCCCAACCTCACCCCGTGTTATTTACATTTTCAGGTCAGCGGGCATGCAACGGGCCACCCATTAAGGCCATTAAAAAAGTAATTGAAATCATTAATGGACCTGCCCATCCAGCCTTAAGGTTGGCGGGCAGGCCGGGATCCCAGGCAGGCTTCTGAAGAAACATGAAACCTCATCCACGGGTGGGATGAGGTTTCATGAGGGGTTTAAACATTTCTGAATATTTTAAAATAAAAGTTATGGACATGTCCCAACCCATGTGACAGTGTCCCGATTGGAGCCACCGATTGGGTACCCGCCCGTCCATGCCCACTCGCACACATCCCCCGATGGGGGGGAAAATGTTGCCCCCTGGGATGGGGGAGGGGATGGCAGGTGCGGAGGGTGGGGGGCGGGGGGGGTTATCTTATGAGGAGAGGTTAGACAGGCTGGGCCTGTATCCATTGGATTTTAGAAGAGAGAGGTGATCTTATTGAAACATATAAGATCCTGAGGGGACTTGACAGAGTGAATGCGAAAAGGACTTTTCCACTTGTGGGAGAAACTAGAATTAGGAGACACTGTAGACACCGAGAGGATGCTGGAGGCAGGGTCAGTTAATGTTTTTAAGGCAGAGGTAAATAGATTCTTGACTAACAAGAGAGTCAAAGTTTATCGGGGTAGGCAGAATGTTGAGTTGAGGCAACAATCAGATCGGCCATGTTCTTTTGAATGGCAGAGCAGACTCGAGGGGCCGAATGGCCTATTCCTGCTCCTAATTTGCCTGTTCATACATGCATGGAACACAAATGCCAGCAGCTATGAGAAGAAATGGTGAAAGATTCTACACTACAGAAACTGTAGAAAACCACCATTAAAAGATGGCCAGATCCAATGTCCACAGGCACGTGACACCATTTCAGCCCTATTGAAATAAGCTAGGCATCTCCCTGGGAGTCATTTTTAAAGAAAGGCAGATCTTCATACCAGAATCTTTGTGACTTGATGTTCCTCAACAATGTTATCACTCACACATGGGCATAGATCAGAGGAGAAGACTCCCAAGAAAGGCAGTCTATTGGCCGGGTATTAAGAATGACATTGAAATCATCGTCAAGAAATGCGAGACATGTAAAGATGATATGTCAAGTCAACACAAAGCACCATTGATTCTGCATGAAGTTCCTACCCATCTTTTGTCCAAAATCACACTCGACCTCTTTCATGTCCATGGCACTACTTCACCGTCATTGTCAACTACTTTATCAAATAAAAATACCTGGAAAAACTCAGCAGGTCTGGCAGCATCTGTGGAGAGGAACACAGTTAACGTTTCGAGTTCACATGACTCTTCAACAGAACTAAGTAAAAATAGAAAAGAGGTGAAATATAAGCTGGTTAAGGGGAGGGTGGTAGAGCTGGATAGAGGGCCAGTGATAGGTGGAGATAGCCAAAAGATGTCATAGAGTAAAGGACAAAGAGGTGTTGAAGGTGGTGATATTATCTAAGGAATGTGCTAATTAACGGTAGAAAGTAGGACAAGCAAGGTACAGATAGCTCTAGTGGGGGTGGGGTGGACTGAAGGAATTGAAATAGGCTAAAAGGTAGAGATAAAACAATGGATGGAAATACATTTAAAAATAATGGAAATAGGTGGGAAAAGAAAAATCTATATAAATTATTGGAAAAAAAAGGGGGGGATCGGAAAGGGGGTGGGAATGGAGGAGAGAGTTCATGATCTAAAATTGTTGAACTCAATATTCAGCCCGGAAGGCTGTAAAGTGCCTAGTTGGAAGATTTTTTTTCCCAATAATTTATATAGATTTTTTTCCCACCTATTTTCATTATTTTTTAAAGTATTTCCCTGGCCCTCTAACCAGCTCTACTTGTCCCCCCCGCCCCCTTAAACCAACTTATATTTCACTTCTTTTCTATTTTTACTTAGTTCTGTTGAAGAGTCATACAGACTCGAAACGTTAACTGTATTCCTCTCCGCAGATGCTGCCAGACCTGCTGAGTTTTTCCAGGTATTTTTATTTTTGTTTTGGATTTCCAGCATCCGCAGTTTTTTGCTTTTACTTTACCAAATACCCCATTATTTGACAATTGCATAATATGTCAAGCACAATTGTCACACATGCTCCAAGTACTATTTTCAGTTTATTTGGTGTGCCTAGAGTGATAATAACAGATAATGGTCTGCAATTTATTGGTAAGCCATTTCAGGATATGTGTGAGAAGGGGAATATTGATCACACTGCTTCTTCTCCTCATTACCCTAGATCTAATGGTCTAGCTGAATGAATGATTCACATGGTGAAATCCCTAATTCTCAAATGTAAACAGACCAAGCAAGATCTACACATTGCAATGTTAAATCTGAGAGCAACACTTTTAAGTGCAACTATTCCATCACTGGCAGAGCTCATGTTTGGCAGACCAATGCATACCAATTTATGAACCCGTAACCATTCTCCTCTCTCAGAAACTAGAGAGCAACTTTTAAAACTACAAGAGAAGGTGACCAACGTGCATGATAAAAAGGCAAGTACAGAATTGCCAAGTTTACAGTTGGGACATATTCACATCCAGGGTCCCACAGAAGGTATGTGGCAATTAGCCAAGGTAACAAGGTCCTATGAAGCCATTACACACAAAGGCACAACAGTGAGGTGTAACCAAATGAGATCTATTCCAGCTCCTCAATCACCAAAAGTTCTATTGCATCTAGGGCAAGATCCCAAATGCAACCAGGAACAACATCCAAGAATTACAATCTCTATGAGCAATTAAAGAAACTTCTAGACAAGGTTACTTTTGCAAGATCTGGGCGTACCAGATGATTACCTTTATGTTTTGGAGACTCATAGTTTCATCAGTTCCCTGCACTTATGTAATGGTAACTAACATGAACATGTATTGTAAATAGTTATACTTTTTTTGGAAGGGGGAAAAGTATCTTTAAAAAGAAAGGGGGATTTTGTAATTGCATTTAAAGGATATCAGCATTTCATCACTAGAAGGAAATGTGTCACGTGATCCAGTCTTAGTTTCACTTTTGCTAAGTGCACACACAGCTCTGATGCCTTTAAGCTTTATACCTATGTACAACTGTTCTCATGTGCTTAGTCTTCATAAATGAACCCACAATGTGTTTATCAAATCCTTTATGAGCAATTAGTGCCCTGCATGTTGTGCAGTAAATAACCCCACGGTATTATATCATTATAATAACACGACCGTCAGTAATTTCTGCCGGGCTCCGCCACCATAACCTTGGTGGATGTTCAGCAGGAACACTTGTTCGCATGCATAAAAGGGGTTCTGCAAAAATTAAGCCCACAGGAAATTCCTGACCAATGTAAACAGGAAATTTTCCATCGCATGAAAGAACTCTTAAAGCTCATTAAACAAGTAGTTTAATAAAGACATAATCATATTTCTTCACTATTTCTCAGATACAATATTTGTCTCACTGGTTATTATGAGCACTTTATCGTAACTCAGTGCAACCATCAACATATTTAATGTATTTTCTCTTTCAGGCTGAAGAAGAGAGAGATGATATGGAACGGGTAAAGCTTGATAACAAACGGATTCTCTTCAATTTACTCCCAGCACATGTTGCGCAACATTTTTTGTTGTCCAATCCACGAAATATGGTGAGAGAAGCCTTATTATTAAAATCTTTTGCTGCTTTAACAAATTATTGTTGAAATTTCAAAAAACAATATTTCATCCCACTAAAGATAACAACTATAGAATATTAACTACTAGCACATTATGTTTTATTTAACTGAATCATGATACTGCTTTATTTGGTTGAGGATGCTGCTACTGTTGTTAAAGAATATTCTTTAATTTGAATTGATTTCTAAGTCTTATTCAATTAAAGTAAAAAGCAATGAAAATATCTTTGTCACAATACATTGAGCTGGATACAGGACCTATTCAGTTTGTTTTGCATTACCTAAAATACCACTGAATATATTGGAAAATAGGAGAAAGTTTATTGAAATGTAATATCAAATTGTTTGGCTAACCCTGGATCGTTGACAAGACGTCTGACTTCTAACAATTTGTAGTTTAATTTTAGGGATTATGCAGAAAACTGGTTTAGAATCAAGTCATTAGCTTTGCTCAGTTCTTGTGTAGAATCTTTATAATGATCTGCAATTTTTTGCAATATAATCCCTGGAGTACAAGCTAGAGAGCCCATTTTCAGCCTTGATATAATTGTTAACTCTCCCATGGGTGAATTTTGGCCAGCTCTTCAATAAGCAACTACATCAGTCATTTGGCTGCCAGTCACCTTGTTTCAAAAATTAGATAGTGTGATAATCATTTAATAGACATATATGTGCCCTATATTAACCATAGCGTGTAATATTTTAATTTAAAATGTGTAAGCTTCTGTGATCCTCAAAATTTAATACAGTGCAAATAGACTTGAATCCTTTAAGAGCAAATAAGCCCTGTTACCTCTTAGACTTAGATGAAGAGAGAAAGTAATGTATCCAAGTTTGCTGATGATATAAAGCGAGGTGGGAATGCAAAGTGTGAGGAGAATACAAAGAAATGCAAAAAGACGTAGACAGGTTGAGTGGGCAACATGGTGACAGATGAAATATAATTTGGGGAAGTATGAGTTTATTCGCTTTGGCTGTAAGAATAGAAAAACAGAATATTTTTTTGAAACTCATGGAACTTGTAAATGTTGATGTTCAGATGGTACTTGGGTATATGTGTACAAAGAACACAGAAAGTTAGCATTCAGTTACAGCAAGCAATTAGGAAGGCAAATAGCATGTTGGCCTTTATTGTAAGGGGATTGGAGTACAAGAATAAAGAAGACTTGCTACAATTCTTGCTACAGGGCATTCCCTGTGAGGAGATGATGGCATAGTGGTAATGTTGCCAGACTAGTAATGCAGCAACCCAGGCTGATGCTCTGGGTACACGGGTTCAAATAGCACCATGGTAGCTGGTGGAATTTAAATTCAGTTAATACACCTGGAATTGAAAGCCAGCCTCAATAATGGTGACCATGAAACTATCATTGATTGTTGTACAAACTCATCTGGTTCACTGATTCCTTTTAGGGCAGGATATCTGCTGTCCTTCCCTGGTCTGACCTACATGTGACTCTAGATCCACAGCAGTGTGGTTGACTCTTAACTTCCCTTTGAAATGGCATAAGAAGCCACAAAGTTCAAGGGCAATCAGGGATGGGCAACAAAGGCTGGCCTTGCCAGCAATGCTCACATTCCATGAAAGAATAATTTTTTAAAATGCACAGAGCTTTGGTGAGGCCACGCCTGGAGTACTGTGTGCAGTTTTGGTCTCCATATTTAAGGAAGGATATACTTGCATTGGAGGTACTACAGCAAATGTTCACCTAATTGGTCCAAGAAATGAGAGGGCTGTCCTATGATAAGAGACTAAATAAGCTGAGTCTATATTCTCTGGGGTTTAGAAGAATGAAAGGTGATCTCACTAAACCATTCAAGATTCTGAAGGCACATGGTAGACATTGAGAGGGTGTTTTCCCTGGCTGGGGAATCTAGAAAAGGAGACACAGTTTTAGGATAAGTTGACCAAGCATTTAGGGATGAGCTGAGGAGGAATTTCTTCACTCACAGGGTTGTAAATCTTTGGAATTGTCTGCCCCAGAGGGTTATGAATGCTGCTTTGTTGAATGGCTGGGATAGACAGATTTTCAGACTTTCAGGGAATCAAGGGAAATGGGAACGGGTAGGAAAGTGGAGTTGTAGCCAAAGATCAGCTATGATTGTATTGAATGGTGATGGGCTGTTTGGTCTACTTCTGCTCCTATTTGTTATGTTGCCTTTAACAAATCCATCTGACTATCATTTGTTAAACCCACAGTTTCTCAAGTGACAATCAATTTTGTTGCAAATTGTTTCTGAAAATTCCTCCACCACTGACGTTAGCCTAACTGGCCTGTATTTACCAGGTTTACCCTTCCTTTTTTTGAATGGAGTTGTAACATTTGCACTCTTCCATAATACAGTGAGAATGGTTAATCCTTGATGAGAACAGACCAGTACTATTACTGTAGAAGAAATAATATATGTTCAAATGTATTCATCCAGGTAGACATACTTGAGCATTTGATTATTTCATGTTGATACCTGAAGAATTACTGTAACTCTGAGTACCTCTAGTGGAATAATGCAGTAACTACAATGCTTCTATCAACTTTTCCCTCTTGTCTCTCTCTCCCTTATCTTGGCAAGTTAAATGGTGGTGAGAGAAGAAAAGGTTTGAGCAAGATCACTTTCCTCCACTAATGTAGTGTACTTCTTAATTAATCAAAGTGGAAATAGCAAAGGCAGAACACATTCAGCTGTCCACAGCAATACAGAAAAGAGTACAAAGGCAGGAACTGCAGGCAGCGGAGTTCTTCTATAAACATTTAAACCTGTCAAACAAAATTTCTCTCTGTGACAGTCGTAATTTACTCGGTCCATTCTGTGTCTAGGAGGGGACATATATGTTATACTCTCCTTTTCAGCTATGTGTTTGAACCAGTATTACACTTAATCTCTATGTGTTGTTCATTGCAGGACCTCTATTACCAGTCTTATTCACAAGTGGGCGTGATGTTTGCCTCAATTCCCAATTTTAATGACTTTTATATTGAGCTAGATGGTAATAACATGGGAGTTGAATGCTTGCGTCTCTTGAATGAAATAATAGCCGACTTTGATGAGGTACATTTAATTCTATATTAACCACTTCTATATAATAGAAGATATGATTTATAAAATGTTTGAACAATGCTCTTATTTTATAACTTTCTTTTGGTGTAAAAGTTAATGGACAAGGAATGCTATAAGGACATAGAGAAAATCAAAACAATCGGCAGCACTTACATGGGAGCAGTTGGCCTTGTACCTACAACTGGAACAAAGGTGAGCAATTGGGTTTTTAAGTTTTCTAGTTAATGGTCAGTCATTATTTCCAAACGCACACAGGAAAAACAGTCAAGCAGCTGTGTCCTGTATTCCACAAACACAAGGATTAAACCAAAAAAACTTGGAGCAATAAAGAAAAATTCTGAACAGATGCAATCCAAGCCTGATCTAGTTTATCAAAGTCATGACACAAAAAGTTGGATTTTGTTTTCCTTTTTGATTTGTAATAGTGGACCTTGCCGTTGCTGTGATTGCAGTTACGCCAAGTGTACCTAATGTTCACAGGCAGAATCAACTTAACATCTATGAGTAATACTAAGGGTGCTGTACATGTGCCCCATTAATGAATGGTTTATCATTGAGTTTCAATATCATTTAGGCTTCAGCTTTCTAAATGCCAATTGTTTTGAGTGGAACTGTGCTTCCAGATTTGTGTACACGTTATTATCCTGCAAATAGCTTCCTACTTAGGACTGCATTTCATCGTCGTGTCGTGTGAAAATGTTATTTGCAAGGTTGGAAAGTAATACTTGCAGATGCATAGAACATTGTCAGAAGTATCATTTCAAAATACAAAAACCCAGATACAAGGTACTGGTCATCCCTTCTTGTAGAATCAAGAATTCTACAACTCTTTGTAGAATGGTACGGCAAAGGGAGACAGACACAAACAATGCTGGACAAACTCTTGAGTAAGACAGCATCCATTAAGTGAACGCAAGCTGATGTTTCACATGTGGAATGCTTTTTTTCCAAATTGGAACATATAACAAATAAACTGCATTTGTAAAGCAATAGGAAAAAGGCAGGGGTTGTTGTGGGGTGGGGATGGTGGATGTGGGGGGTGGTGTGAAGATGCAGTGACCAGACACACAGGAGAAAAGAAACAGAATGCCCTGTAAAGTGCTGAGGCACAGAATGGCAGAAATAATTTACTCCCATTGGTGCCCATTTAACCATCATCATTTCTCCATATAGGCAGGTGTCTTTACAGGTTATTCTATTCCCCCCACCATGCCCCTTTTGCCCCTTGCACTTTTTAAACGGTATTAATCTATGATATCTTACAATTCTGAGGAAGGCTTCCTCACCAGAAACCTCTCAACAGATGCTTCTTCCTCATATTAGGAAGGAAAATTTTCACGGTATATTGCCATGAGAAAGGAATTAAAAACAGCCTTGAGATGCTTCAAGCAGGCATATCAGCTTATTAAAATTGAATACAATTATTCTCTGACAATTGCATATGTTAGTAACCTAGCTGTTTTCATTATTATATCGGGACTTATAGCAAGCTATAGCGACTGACAACAAGATATTAGTGACTCAGAACTGGGCCTAGTAAGAGAAGATCATAAGTCAGTCAAATGGTCATTGGAGACGACATTATTCAATTCTGAAACCTTAGTTATCAACAGTAAATGGCCAGTTCACCCAAATAATATTCAATTGTTTACATTATGTAAGTGTCACAGCTTTCTTTATATTCCAAAGTATTTTTTCCATGTGATCTCAATTGACTATTCGACTGTTTTTGTCATGGATTGAATCTTTAAAAATTTAGTAGTTAAGTCATTTCCAGTTCTTTGAAATTGGGTTACTCACAGGTGGTGAACTCTGATTAAAATGCTTATTTTCTGTGATCAATCCATTTTTGGCTGTCTTAATAAAACTGTAACAATTACCAGCCTTGAATATATCAAAGAATCCTGTGAAAGTTTTTTTTTCTAAATGCCCTCTAACAGCTTCTTGGTTGCGCTGGTTCTTGGTAAATTTTACATTTGGTGATATATAAATGAGATTGAGTGGAAATTTGGGGAAAAAAATGGCAAAGCTATTGCAATTTTGAGCAATTTGCACCTATTTGTCCCCAAAGTGGAAACTCTACCCAAAGGATTTTTACCCCATCGTTTTAGCATTTGTAGAATTTTGAAAAAATATGCTTCACATCATTGTTATTTAGTACCTCGAATGCAATGTCAATATAGAAGTGTGGTCCTTTTGAATTATATAACATATACCCAAAGTAATATAGATATATACATTCATAATTCAAATGAATTACTAAGTTTCACATCTGTATCAAATTGCTTCCAGGTTCAATTTTCCCCTTATGTTTAGAATATTGAACATCTGGAAATGATTACCAGACAGTAACTTAATCAAAGGTTCGAGATGTCAAAAGTCATTAGAGAATTTTTTTTATTACAAAATCCAATAGCCATCATCTGGACCCCAAGATTTGATTATAGTCTCCAAATCACTCCCTGCAATTTGTTGTATTTATTTGTGATATATCCTTTTTATCTGCTAAGTGGGGTTTTTATTTGGATATAATCACAAGGGCAGCAGATGCACAGGAACTCCACCACCTGAAAGTTTCCCTCCAGGCCACTCACCATTCTGACTTGGAAATATATTGCCGTTCCTTCACTGTCGTTGGGTCAAAATCTAAGAACTCCCTAACAGCATTGTGGGTGGATCTACACCACATGAATTGCAGCAGTTCAAGAAGGCAGCTCACCACCACCTTCTCAAGGGCAATTAAGGATAGACAATAAATGCTGGCCCAGCCAGCAACGCTCACACCCCATAAAGGAATTTTAAAAAGTCTTCAGGTTGGCAGTGGTTGTCAGCGTGTCACCTATTGATGAATGCAGATAGTATTTACACAAGGTAGATTAACTTTGTAGGCTGATTGCCACAAAGAACTTGTGAAACAATGTGCGGGATTTTCCAGCCCCGCCCACCGCCAGGATCGTCCGGTCCCGCTGAAAGTCAATAGCTTTTGGCTAGGCCGCCGAATCTCCTGTGGTGGGTCATGTCACGATTGGGCCGGAAAATCTGGACCAATGGATCATGTCGTGCCTGTATTATGGGTGAGAAATGAATGGTGGGGGATCAATTTCTAGGTGTGACCTTTCACACCCAATCTCTTTGACGCTTGCCTGAAACAAGCGCTAAGCCCTTGGAATATGCAAATCAGGACAGGTATGCATGTTTTGGGACCCCACTCCTAAAAGATTGTAGAGACTCATTTTGCACGGATCATAATTTGCGCTTAAAATGCCACAACTTTTGCGCTGATTTGGCAAACTTTAAGCGAATTGCGCTTAAAAAATAAAGCAAAACCTGATGTAAGCTCTAGGTCAACTGGTTTAGTTTTGTTGATGTTGAGTTGGAAGAAATTTCAATTTGGATCAAATTGATATCCAGGTCACACATATTGGGCTGAATTTTTCCGTCGGCGAGAAGGGGGCGGGGCCCGCTCGCCGACGCGAAAATGATGCGGGATGACGTCGGAGGGAATCCCCAACGTCATCCCGCCCCATTTAAATCTTCAGGCAGAGACACAGCGAAATCAGCTGTGCGCCCGCCGACCTATCAATGGCCAATTGAGGCCATTGACAGGATAATTAAAACAATTAAAGGCCCTGCCCGTCCAACCTTAAGGTTGGTGTGCAGGCCAGGAGCCCCGGTGGGCTTCTGAAAAAACATGAAAACCTCATCCACCGGTGGGATGAGGTTTCATGTCGGTTTTTAAAAAGTTTATTAAAGTTTTTGTGCAGTTTATTAACATGCCCCATCTCGTGTGACATTGTCACATGAGGGGGACATGTTAATGATTTTTTTATTTTTCTATTTTTAAAGTTTGAATAGCTTTCAGCACTTTGCCTCGGGGAGATGTGCGCTGTTTCATGCGTATGCGCGAAAGAGTGCACTGTCGCATTTGGGGAATCCCCCCTTCCTGGCGGACGTCACGCTGGGCGGGCCTTAATTGGCCCGCCCATTTAAAATGGTGGCAGGGTCCGCTTCTCCGGCGGGGATCGGCTCCCTGCCCGCCGGAGATTGGGTCGGGCCTGCCCACCCGGCAGGCAGAAAATTCTGCCCATTACTGCTGTTGAAAAATGAGGTTATTCATGTTAGATCTCACAATTACTGTCAGGCTGCTTTGCTGGAAGAAGAGTGATGGAGTTGACCCTAAACCCATCAGAGCGAAGAGGTCCAGGACCCATTTCAAAATATGAGAATTTACTCATTTGAATAGGTAAATGGGCAAAAACATCAGTAAGGAACTTCAAACTGCAAAATGGAATGCTAGTGACACCATTCCACTCCTGCATAAGGACAAGAGTAGGCCACCCATCTCCAGACTGCTCGGCCATTCAGAAAGATCACGATTGATCTATATACCTCAATTTCATGTATCTGCCTTTGATGCTTGTCCTTTTTTACCATTACGCAATAAGACATATGTTGACTGCAATCTTAAAATTTTAATTGACTCAGCATTCACAGACTTTTGGGGGAAACTAAATTCAGAGGGAAGCTCCCAAAGGCCCCAATGAAAATCTTTGTATTTAAACCTTCTGAATCCAATGGAGCAAGCAGACCCCTTGGAGAAGATGATTAACCCTCCTCTAGAATTAATTACCTTTCCCGAATAAAGGTTTCTGACCTTCGCAACTTATTATTAGGTCACAGGCCAACTCTCAGTCTTGTAAGGATGAGATTCCCAGGGTAACTCGTGAACTCTTCCACACACATGTCCTTTACATGGGTGAGGAAACAGGCAGATAAGCTACCAACTTCTCCCACCTCATAGGGAATTGTGAGGTGGAACAAAATGGAGCAGAGTCAAGTTCCATCTCAAATTTTGGCACAGGTGGGTAATTCACTGTGGATCAGAATTTTGTTACATTTAATATAGAATGAAGATTTTAGCTTAACCATAGCTAAAAACACATCATGTTATAATAAGCGAGATGCCAAAATAGGTCCTCTAGACCTAAATATAACATGAATCAAACAAAATTATTGTGACGAAAGATAGGTTGGCATTTAGAGTTGTGATGAAGGGTTGTACCGGAAATGCAATTTTGATTTGTTCAAAATTTTCAACATTTGCAGTTTTGCTCTTCTAAGGGAAGACCAGTTCAAAATATTTAAATCACAGTTAAAATCAATAATAACGGCACCAGAAATACTGGAGTTCCATTTTTAGATATACAAGACTAGTTCGGACAATTTTTACTGGCTCCCTTCGCTTCCAAGTTTTACTGTTTTTTTTTTTTCTTTCCTCCCCTACCCCTCCCATCACTAATTTTCTGCCCTTATCATCATTCCTCTTATGAAGATGCCAGCAGAGCTTCATTTCAAAGCTGCCATTTATCATTTGTGAACCACAACTGTGAACTTTGGTTGGCTATTCTCCTTGTAAGGAGGCAGAGCTGAGACCTATCTGTCAGGAGGGTGTTGGTTACAGAGTGGTATCTCTTAAAGAAGTTTTCATAGTCTTCAGTAAGTTAACTGTAAGTCTTTATTAACAAGTAGAACTATTTACACATGAACATTAAAAGGTACATTTGTTACGACCGGTCCCCGGATGAGATCCCCAATTTGTTGCGACTGGGATAGGACCTCCAACGAGGAGGAATGAGCTGTCTCCTCTCTTTATTCAACCCCCTCAGTTGGTCACAACAAGGTTAGTTTAAAAATCCTTTCCCCGTGGATACCTTTGCTCAGTCCAAATGTATTCACTTTTATTAAAAAGACAATTTAACCAGGCTTTCTTGAGTCAAAGAAGGAATAAGTTTATTAGTTATTAAAACCGAAGAAAAATAATAAAAACACAACACACATAACACACAGGTCAGAAATGAGAAGTTAAGAGTCCAAATAAAAGTTTTAAAAATATACAAATCAGTCCTTTGTTTGTCCGTGAGGCATAGATGGTTGTACGTTTCAGCCGTTAAGTTGGGTGATTCCGATGGAGCTGACCTTGGCAGATTCGCAGTTAGTTGGAGACATTTGATACTGCAGGGTAGCTGAAGAGGTTGTCCTATTTCCCTTTTGATTGTGGTTTCTGCTGAGCCATGTCTCCAGCAACAGCGAGAGAGAGAGACCTTGCCTGCAAACTGCAGGGGTGACTGCTCTTTTTTCTTGCTGACTCACTCACCCAGCACACCAGCACATTAGCCTGCAGCTAGCTTTTTAACCATTTTGTTGCTGTATATTCAAGGAGGGGAAATAGTCCCTTGCATTCATGTCAGAACAATTTACATATTCTGAGATATAATTCAACAGGAGATGGATTTTTGGGTGTCTGCTGAGATGTGCAAATCAGTCTTTTGCATCTTTCCTATCTCCCTTTCAAGTGCCTTTGCTTGAAGAAGCGATGACACCTTTCGAGGTGCGACATTCCATGTTCTCTCAGGACCAGTTAGTTAACTATAGTCCACATAGGTAACTTCAAGAAAGTGGTCACTTTACATTGCCAGCCATCTTTTGCATAGTGTATTTGCTTGCATTTCATTTAAACAACACAGGTCTTCCTTAAAAAGTTTGATATACCCGTAAATAATTTGTGGCTATAAGCTGCTTTTCATGACACAGGCTAGGACCTATCTCCATGTTTAGGTCTTAACTCATCTCTGCTCATCAGCATGCTGACCCCTGGGTCTGGGTCATGTGTCTTTGTATGTCACTGTGTGTGCGGTTCTGTACTCTATCCCACATTAACCCTGTATGTGCCAGACCAGTATACAACAGCTCCTCCCAAGTCTTTATCCAATGTATATGGCGTTGTACTTGTTTACTTCATGTCTACTACATTGTTATCAGTCTCATGCATTTACATTGCTGTTACCGCATTATTGCTATTACTACATTATTGCTATTCCTGTATTTGTATTATTACAACATTCTTACTATCCCATCTCCCCCATTCAAGTCCTTAAATGTAGAGGTCCAGGTGGTCTGGAGGCCTTATCGCCCTTCCATATCTTGTTTGCCATTCTGTCAGAGGAGTGGTAGGCTCTGATGGTTCTGGTTCTTCCTGTTGGCTTGAAGGTTGGACTGACATTTGGGTGTGCCTTCATTTTTTCCTTCCATTCCTTCGTGTTGAACTGCACTTGGTCGGTTTGGCTGCTGCATCGATCAGTGGTTGCTACTACTCTAAATCATTTCTTGTGGGGTGAATGAACATTATACTCATCTCCTTGCCACTTTTCTCTCTTCTTTTGCCGTGTGGGCCATCTCGATGTATATGGACATTGATGTTTGAACAATGGAACCTGAATTCACACCTGTTTCACAATTTTAGCCAAATTTTTGATTATGTTCTTCTTTGCCAGTTGTTTTTCAAGCTTACGAGTCTTATCATTCAGCTTGGCAATTACTCTGGTGAGTTGAGCTGTCTTTGTCTCAGAGTTAGCTGTGGAACTCTTATATAAGTTTGACAACTCCATCTGGGCATTCACTTCTGTTAGGAATGTTTCTTGTCTGGTTACTGACTGCTGTTTGGACTCTTTCAGTTCATTCATTAGATCCTCAATGTGCTTTTTAGAATTCTCCTACTTTTAAAGTCTCGATTTGTCCTTCCATACTACGCATCTCGTCCATCATGTTGCTCAGGTTGGATCGGACGTCAACAATTTAATTGGTTTTGGTCATTAATTCTGAATTCAAGCAACTATTCTGATTCTTCAGTGATTCCTTCTCCTGTCCCAGGCATCTGAGTTTTCCCAACTCCCATTTTGATTTGCCAACCGTAAAATCAAGGGTCGTTATTTCTTCCTGGTACCATTGTGACGTCTCTAAATTTGTTTGTTCAGATCTCGAACAGTTCGTTGAAGATTTCAGTTTATCAAGCATTTTCAAAACTATATACTCAGCTTGAATCTTGTGCTTCAAATCTCCCAGTTCAGCTTTGATATGTACATTTTCTGATTTTACTTATGCTTTTTCTTGCTCAGCCTGTCATTCACAACCAGCTGCTCTAACATTTCTAGAAACATATCAGGATCTTCAATAAGGTGTTCCTTTGGGAATTTTAGAAAGTTCCCTAGCTCCCTGGTGCCCTCGTGTGGTATGTTTGGGCACTGTCTTGTTGCCTTTAATTGCTTTGCTGGGGGTTTTCTATGCCTCTCCTCACGTTGAAAATTAAAACAATTAAAACAAAAGGTTGTTAATAGTTCCTTGAGGCTCGTTGCGGATTCATCAATGTCTTGCATTAGGATGGCGTGATTAGAAAGATCGCCAAACCAATATAAAAAGGCAGTAATCTGGATTCCTCTGGTTTTTTACTGAGACCTGATGTCCTCCAGTAATGTGAAAGGTCACTTCTCAAGGATGCCACATTTCCTATTGGGGTTGGCCTTGGATAAGTTCAAATTGATCTGGTAAGTTGGATTTTTGCTCCATGGTCATTTAATATTTTTATGTAGATACAGCTTTAAATGTCACTGCCTTTTTATGATGACTGTAATTTTTTTTTTTCAAATTTTTAACTCAGCATGATTTTTTTTTATAAAAGCAAAAAACTGCGGATGCTGGAAATCCAAAACAAAAACAAAAATACCTGGAAAAACTCAGCAGGTCTGGCAGCATCTGCGGAGAGGAGCACAGTTAAAGTTTCGAGTCTGAATGACCCTTCAACAGATTTTTTTTTTGCCCTGCCTTCAGTGTTTTAAACTTTCTCTGGAACTTTTCTTGAATTTCAGGATAACATCACTGTTGACTCTGAGACAAAGGAATTTCCTATGCTTGCAGTTTTGGCAGGCTCCTTAAAATGGCAATGGCGCGCTTCTTGAAAAAGACTGTTATTAATGACTACCTGGATTGGCTGTGTGTTGAACTTCTTTTGTTCCACGTTTGCTATGCCGAATAAAGAGGCATTCAAATTTAAAGTTATGATTGCCGTTTTCCGAGCCAGGCAGTCACAATGTTCCTGAGAGATTTAAATGATTATTTATTTTTTTCTTATCTTATGCATTCGGAGGCCACATGTTGCATCTCTGACTAGGGAATCGGGTCTTAGCGATGGGCTTCTTTCAAATGGCACTTCTGACATGGACTTACTTAAAGGAATTCACAGGAGCTGCTGCAGTCTGGAAATTTAAAAGATTTAGCTCACCCTTGCAGGCCCTGTTGACTGCACTCTGAAACTGCTGCAGTAAGAAATTTTAACTCTCTGCCTTCAGCTTCCAGGCCTTTCTCTGGAGCATTTTCTGGTGATTTTTTTTCTTCTGCACCTATGTTTCTTTTAGGAGCTTCTTTCAGGTCGGAAAGCTCTTCTAGCATTTCGGTTTGTTGCAGCATTTTAATGAGGTTGAGGGTTTTTGATACCCTGCTGCCACTATTTTGGCAGGTGTCGATTACTGAATGGTTTCTCTTAAGGGAGTTTTCGTAGTCTTCAGTAAGTCTTAACTGCAAGTCTTTATTAACAAGTAGAACTATTTACACAAGAAGGAGCTATCCCCATGCTTAGGTTGTAACCCGTCTATGCTCATCACCACACTGACCCTTGAGTCTGGATCATGTGCCTTCTTACATCACTGTGTGGGCGGTACTGTACTCAGTCCCAAATTAACCCTGTATGTGCCAGACCCTTATGCTATACCATCCTCGCGTCATGAGATGCACAGCAGCATATTCCACTAGGGAATCACAGGATAGTGCAGTAGAAAAGATGGTGATCAAAATTGAGAATCTTGACTGATACTTTCTCAGCTAGGCTGGCAACTTTGAGGCCAATTGTGAAATGTGGACTGTTGCTCTGGCAGGGGTGAGGTAATTCAATAGATATGAAACCTGATACCCTCTGAGTCTATATGGTTCAGTTGCACACCACACCAAGCATTCATGTATTGGACCATCACAGAAATAATTGACCTTCACTAGTCAGAGGACCATAAAATCAAAAAATCTGAAAATCAAAACCCATCAGCAAGATTTGCTTTATATTTACTGAATTATTACATTTCAAAAACACCCCTATGGGCTTCCTGTTGCAGTTACCTAGTAGCTGCAGTCATAGATCAGGGTACCACAACAGCAGGCACTAGCATTTCACCCTGCAAAATAATTTAGGATAAAAAATAAGAGTTAATTAATTACTGTTTTGAGATCCACTGCACCCATCCCTCTGATCTATTCCTTGTGCTTCTGCTTTGAAGTGAAGAGTCAGCCTACAATTGGAGCAGAAATGAGAAGAATAGGGCTTACTCCAAGTTTGCAAGTGCTCAGGGAAGGAATGGCTGCTATGATATTAACACACAAGCTGTAATTCTTGCCAACTTTTACTCACAGAGTATAGACTACATAGGTTTACATTGGATATATGACACAGGAAGAGGCCATTTGGCACAATCAGTCCATGCTGGCATTTAGGCTCCACTCGAGCCTCTAATCTTTTCTCATCTAAATCTACTATGTTGTCCCTTTATCCCCATCTCCTTCGTATGCTTATCTAGCTTACCCTTAAATGTATCTATACTTTTTGCTTCATTCAGCCCTTGTGGTCGTGATTTCCACATTCTCACCACACTTTGGGTAAAGACGTTTCTTCTGAATTCCCTATTGGATTTCATGGTGCGTATTATATTGACAGCCTCTAATGATACTCTTCCTCACAAAAGGAAACATCCACGCTATCAATGCCTTTCATAATTTTCATTACCTCTATCAGGTCACCCTTCATTTTTTGAAGAGTGAAGAGATCTAGCCTGTCAATCCTTTCCTCATAAATATATCCACACATCTCTAGTATCAACTTTGTAAATCTTACCTGAACTCTCTCCAGTGCCTCAATATCTTATCATCATATAGTGACCAGAACTGCACGCAGGATAACTCTAAGCATGGAGTTTAACTAAGTTTCAGTACAGGAATAGCATAACTTTGCTGCTTTTCAATTCTAGCCCTTTAAAAATAAAGCCTAGTGCTTGGTTTGCTTTTCTCTGTGGTCTTGCTAACCTGTGGCCCAACTAGTGATTGATGTTGTTGTACTCCATGATTCCTTTGTTCTCTACCCAACCTGGTCTTGC
The DNA here is from genome assembly GCF_964194155.1 of Cetorhinus maximus. Lineage (NCBI taxonomy): Eukaryota > Metazoa > Chordata > Chondrichthyes > Lamniformes > Cetorhinidae > Cetorhinus > Cetorhinus maximus. The sequence goes on from NC_135881.1 coordinate 81,934,173, forward strand.
ACCTTTCAAGCAATAAGTGACCTCCCTATTCTTCATACCAAAACAGAATACCTGATACTTATCTGTGTTGAATTACATTTGCCAATTATTTCCCATTCTGTAAGTTTATTAATGTCCTTCTGTAATTTGTTGCAATCCCCCTCAGTATTTACTATCCTTCACCATCACCCCCTCCATTCCACACAATTTGGCATCATCTGCAAATTTAGAAATTGTGTTTTTGGTTCCAAGGTCCAAATCATTACTGTAGATTGTGAACAACAGCAGTTCCAGCAATGATCCTTGTGGAACTCCACTTCTCCTGCTGCTCTAAAGAACAATCTCTTACTCCTAAACAAAAACAAAAATACCTGGAAAAACTCAGCAGGTCTGGCAGCATCTGTGGAGAGGAGCACTGTTAACGTTTCGAGTCCACATGACTCTTCAACAGAAGAGTCTGTTGAAGAGTCATGCGGACTCGAAACGTTAACTGTGCTCCTCTCCACAGATGCTGCCGGACCTGCTGAGTTTTTCCAGGTATTTTTGGTTTTGTTTTGGATTTCCAGCATCCGCGGTTTTTTGCTTTTATCTCTTACTCCTAAAAAGGTATCGGGGAGAGCTAGCTAAGGTTGATTGGGTAAATTGACTGAAAGGTACAGTGATAAATAAACAGTGGGAAACATTTAAGGAAACAATTCAAAATGTTCAACAAAAATACATTCCATTGAAAAACAAAAACTCGGCAAGAAAGATCCATCCGTGGCTTACTAAGGAGGCTAAGGATAGTATTGGATTAAAAGAAGAGGTTTATAATGTTGCAAAGAATGATAGTAAGTCTGCGGATTGGAAATGTTTTAGAAACCAGCAATGGACCACCAAAAAGTTGATAAAAAGGGAAAAAATAGAATATGAGAGTAAACTAGCCAGGAATATAAAAAAGATTGTAAGAGCTTTCCAAATATATAAAAAAGAAGAGTAACTAAAGTAAACGTTCGTTCCCTTAGACATAGTGACAGGAGAAATTATCATGGAGCATGAGGAAATGGCAGAGGCATTGAACAAATAATTTGTATCTATTTTCACAGTAGAAAAAATAAGTTACATATCAGAAATACAGGGGAACTTAGGGTCTAATATGAGTGAGGAAATTAAGATAATTAATATCAGCAGAGAAAAAACACTGGAGAAAACCTGACAATTTTTCAGGACCTGAGAATGGCCTACATCGTAAGGTTCCAAAAGAAATAACTGCAGAGAGTGTGAATATGCTGGCTATGATTTTCCAGAAATTCCTTAGCTTCTGGAATGATTTCAGCAGATTGGAAGTTAGCAACTGTAAAGCTGCAATTCAAGAAAGGAGGGAGAGAGAGAGAGCGATAACAGGCTAGTTAGCCTGACACCAGTCATCAGGAAATGCTGGAATTTATTATTAGAGAAGTTTTAACAATGTACTTAAAAAAGCATAGTATAGTTAGAACCAATCAACATGGTTTTATGAAAGGGAAATCATGTTTGACAAATTCATTGGAGTTTTTTGAGGATGTAACTAGTAAGGTATATAAAGGGGAACTAGTTGGTGTAGTATACTTGGATTTCCAAGAAGCATTCAATAAGGCACCACACAAAAGGTTAATGTACAAGATAAGGGCTCACGGAGTTAGGGGTGATATATTAGTATAGACAGAGGATTGGTTGTTGGATAGGAAGTAGAGAGATTGGCATTTTCAGGTTAGCAGGCTGTGACTAATGGAGTGCTGCAAGGATCAGTGCTGAAGCCTCAGCTATTTACAATCTATATTAATGACTTAGATGAAGAATCAGAGAGTAATGTATCTAAGTTTGCCAATGATACAAAAGCTAGATGGAAAGGTAACCTGTGGGGAGGACAGAAAGAGGCTGCAAAGAGATATAGACAGGTTAAGTGAGTGGACAACAAGGTGGCAGATGGCGTATAACGTGGGCAAGTGTGAGGTTATTCACTTTGGTAGGCAGAATAAAAAAGCAGAATATTTTTTAAAAGGCGTGAAACTTGTAAATGTTGTTCAGAGAGACTTGGATGAATTTGTATAAGGAACACAAAAAATTAGTATTTCTGTAAAGCATATATAAAGTAAAAGGGTGATAAAAGGAGGAGTACAGGATTTACACACAGAGATAGGCGCATGGTTGAGGTATTAAACAAATGCTTTGCATCTGTCTTTACCAAAGAAGAAGATGCTGAGCAGGTCAAGGTGAAAGAGTAGGTAATTCAGACAATAAAAGTGTTTAAGATTAACAAGGAGGATATGGTGTCTGTACTTAAAGTTGATAAGGCATCAGGACTGGAGGTGATGCATCCAAGGAAATGAGGGAAGTGAGAATGGAAATTGTGGAAGTACTGGCCAAAATTTTCCAATCTTTCTTAGACTCAGGGTGATGCCAGAGGACTGGAGAATTACAAATGTTCAAAAAAGGCTGTAAACATAAGCCCAGCAACTACAGACCAGTCAGTTTAATCTTGGTGATGGAGAAGCTTCTAGAAACAATAATCCTCCCCGATCCATCTTTCTTCTTCTCGGGTAGTCCCAGCAGTGGCCATTACTGTGTCCTGGCGCTGCTGGGACTACTCAGCTGCCGGCTGTTCAGCTTGGCCAGCAGCTCTTGAAGGTGGGACTCCCTGTGTCTGAGGGGCAGAAGTCCCACTCTCACCTTGTTCAGGCTACCATAGTGTATTATCGCTGCAAAGCAGCTCATTCTAAAGTTGGCAAAGTGCTGACCAACTTTTTGACTGGGCACCCCACTTATAATTCAGCCCATTGTTTCTGCTGCCTGGGGAATCTAGAACATGGGGGCACCAATTCAGGGTAAGGGGTCGATTATTTAGGATTGAGATGAGGAGAAATTTCTTTGCTCAAAGGGTTGTGGATGCACCATCTTTGGATATATTTAACCTGAGATGGACAGATTTTTGGTCTCTCAGGGAATCAAGGGATATGGGGAGTAGGCAGGAAAGTGGAGTTGAAGCTCTTATGTTCTCCCACTCTCTGCTTTCAGTCTTGAAGTCAACGAGGAATTCATTCTGTGAATTATCCCTTGACTCCATAGTCGTTGACCCTATTCATTAGTCTATTATGGGGCACCTCATTGACGATCTTTTGCAAATCCAGATCAGTCAAATCTACTCCATGACTGGGATTTTCCGTGCCCATCGGTGTTGGGCGTGTTCGGTGGTGTGAGCGGACAAAATGGCGCGATTGGTTTCATGACGGCATGAAACCAGTTCACAATCGTCCGCTCAGCCTGCTGATGACGGGCCGCCTTTCTCGCCATCAGATGTCGGGAACTTCAGTGTAATGTATCTGCATATCGTTATTAGGCCTGCGTGCCAGATTTGCCCTGTCTCACTGGATCATCCACTCACATCGGCGGGAAAGCACGCCGGCGTGTTTCACATCAGCATATAAAAGGCGTGCACTTGGTGGGCTGCACTTTGAGGGGAACTCGGAGGTGAGTACATAGTAAGTTGCGCAGCACTCACCAGGGTCTCCTGTTGGACTTCAAGCTTGAGATGTGTTGGGCGGGGGGAGGGTAAGGGCTACCTTGCAGTTGAATGTAGCGCACAAGCATTCAGGGTGGGCTAGGGAAGTGGCCACGCATTAGGGACACTTTATATAAAGTGATCATTCCTCTGCAACTAAGACAGTTCAGGTGCAGCCATTGATATGATTGGAGTCGGGCTTCTAGCTTATCTGCCCACTCAAGCAAGGCAGAAGCATCAAAGTGCCACTAAGTGCTTCAGAGCTTTTCACCCCACAAGCACAGACTGCAAAGTCATAAACATTTTAGTGGGCTGCAGAACAGTTGGATAACTGGGCATGTTGTACAATCTCCTCGCTAAAGCTGGACATGGAGCAGTCACTGCTGCAGGCGCTCACAGCCGCTTGGAATGTCAGCATCCTGGTTTGGACCAGTCTCCCCCATGGTTCAGGCTAACAGCGCAGCCTTGCAGTGCGGGTTAGGAGAATGCCTGCTCCTGAGCTGCCAACACAGCATGCAGCCCAATGGGCTAGGCTGCTGCCAATCGGTCAGGTAGAGAGGGGTGGAGGTGGGTGGGGTTTTAGGCAGCCATGCAGCACACTAAATTCTGGCCATCCAAGTGGTGGCCAGCACTCTCCACGATGCACTAAGGGGCCTTCACACTTAAACAGGACAGGTTCTTAGTGCACCTATGCTAACCCACGTGTCTCTCTCTTTCATCCTTTAGGAGTACATCAGGATCATGAAGCCTGGTGAACTAGCTATATACCTTGTGGTGTACAGAGAGCGAAGACGACAGAGGAGAGAGCAACTGAGGTGCCTGGCTGTACAGAAGGAGGAGCAGCATCCTCAGGAAGAAGGGGCAGCTGGGGTTCCTGCACACACCACCAAAGAGCCACAGTGAGCCGTCGCTGATTGATGCTTAGCGACTCCCAGGGTCTATAGACGCCACTTTTCATTCCTGCAGATGACTAAGAACCAGTGTCACCGAAGACTGTGCATGTCTAGGGTACTGTTCGGTCACATCTGCCAACTGCTGCAGGGTTTAGCGCCACGGCGGCATGGAGGAAATTCACTGCCAGTGGCCATGAAAGTGACAACAGTTCTCAATTTCTACACCAGTGGCTCCTTTCAGAGCTCCACTAGTGACCTCCATGGGATATCACAAGTCTCCGTCCACAAAGGTATCCATGAGGTCACAGATGCCATCTTCGCGAGGGCACACAGCTTTGTGAATTTCGCCCAGGACCAGGAGAGCCAGGATGCAAGAGCAATTGGATTTGTCCAGATTTCATGTTCCCCACAGGTGCAGGGAGCCATCGACTGCACTCATGTGCGCTCAGATCTCCGTCGCAACACGTGGTCAACTATGTCAATCACAAGGGGTTCCATTCGCTGAATGTGCAGCTGGTGTACGACCACCAGAAACACATCCTGCAGGTCTGCGCATGGTTTCCAGGGAGTGTGCATGACTCCTACGTTCTCAGTCGGTCTCAGATCCCTCACGTATTCCAGGGTCCACAGAGGCTGCAGGGTTAGCTCCTCGGGGACAAGGGGCCATGGCTGATGAAACCAGTGCAGCGGCCTCAGACTGCAGCAGAGAGGCGGTATAATGAGGCTCAAGCTGCAACTCGCAGCTTGGTGAAGCAGACCATCGGGATGCTGAAATGAGGTTCCGGAGCCTGGACTGGTCTGGTGGAGCCCTGGAATGTAGTCAACAGATGGTGTCATGCATCATTGTTGCCTGCTCCACCCTCTACAATCTGGTACCGCAATGGGGAGAGGAGCTGACTGAGAAGGGGATGGAGTAGCTGGAGATCTCCTCGGATGAGGAGGATGCCAACGGGAATGAGAGTGAGGAGGTCCTCGAAGGTGACAATGATTGGGATGAGTCCCTTGCACTGGCCAGATGGGGCAGGCGCGCTTGGGAGGCTCTCATAGCTGCGAGACTTGTGGAAGATGATGATGTCATGCAGTGAGGATACATCATAGATCTGTGAATGTTTGACTCCAGTCTAGCTTATAGCAGCGCGCCTACCCCTGTGAGAATGCTCCTGTCATGGAGCCACTGTGGAGGCCCTAATAATCGCTCAATTGCAGGAGGATGATGACGACATACAGCGAGGATGCTCCATAGATCTTTACATAGCGTCTGAGAATATCTGACTCCTGTCTGGCTGAGGGCAGCTCACTTGCGCTCTGTGATCAGGGTCATACCATAGAGATGCAGCCATGAAACTTTAGAAGTATCTGATCCTTTGTCCACCTTCAACACGTGAGCCCTTTAGGAGCACAGCATCACTGGTCACAGATGCTGAAGAGATGGGGGCAGCCCCACCGTAAAGCTGCTGAGAGCACACAGAGAGAGTGAGAGAACTTAGTGATGCCTGCCCACGACATTCTGGCAGCAATGATGAGAATGGCCGAGGTGCAGGCATCAGTGATGTGTCCAGGGAGTGTGAGGCTGGGCCATCACTTTGGTCTGAAGGCTGCACAGAGCACAGGGAAGAGGTCCTGGACTGAGACACCTGCCTTTATCTTGTGCAGAAAGGTTTCACATCTGACTGACACGAACACTGCTCATCAGAATAAGGAGCCATAGGCAGGGAGACATTCTTGGGAGTTTATCGACAATAGTGAACAGCATGTACAAGTGGTTAACACCTGTGCCCAGGCTATGCAACTACATCTCCTTAACTTTCCTAATCCTGCCACTACATCTTGGTGCTCCCCAGACATCCACGGCGGAGGTGGAGGCAGCTGACTGCGACGCCTTTCTGTGATGACTTTGGCGGGCATTCTCTGGAGGGCCGAGACCTGGAGGGCCCTGGCCTAATTTCAGTGGCACCCTTCTCAGCCTGTAGAGCTGGAGCTGCTGAGGTCACAGGAAGAGGGGATTCACATGGGCCGGACACTCCTAGAGTCACCTGGATGATTGGCCCCGGGGAGGGGGGGAGGACACCTGCTGATCTTCCTCTCTATTGGTGCCCAAGGGCTCCAGGCCGACTCCTTGAGAAGGGGTAGCTTGAGTGAGATCGATCGAGCTGCCCCCCACCCCTTTCATGCACACATTGTTGGAGGCCAACTATGGCATCAGTGATGGAGTTGAGCCATCCTACCAGTGTTGACTGGTGCGTTGCAATGCCGGCACTATCACATCAGCCTGAAGGCGGATGGACTCCTCCATCGTGTCTTGCAATCTGAGGAGTGCAGCAGACATCCCTTCCTGATGTTCCTGAGCTGACCACAGTTGCCACAGCCTCCCAAGCATAGTTGGTCATGCTGCTGCCCATTCTGCGGCCAGAGTGGGAGTAGAGAACATCGCGGCGGCCTTCCACGGCATCCAAAAGTCGTTCTAGGGACGTGCTGCTAAACCTGGGGGCTACAATCTTTTTGCCTTTTGTGGACTTTTTCCCTGCAGCAGTTGTGGGCTGGAAGCAATGAAATGTATGTGCACAGCTAGACATTAAATATGGCGCTGGCATGCTGAAGCAGCGAGGTGATGGTGTGGCGGGTGAATGAGAGCCCACCCACTATGGAAACAGCATGTTTCCCGGGAATGGATAAATAACGCGGTGGGTTTGGGACGATACGGCATGAAAACCCACCATCGCAGCCAACAGGTAAAACATTGTTTTACCCACCTACTAGTGCACTTAGTGCAAATCTGGGACTATTCCACCCTTTGCCTCCTCAAAAATTTCAATAAGTTTGGTCAAGCAAGTTTTTCCTTTTGAATTCCATACTGATTATTCATTTTTTATATTTTTTCTTTGTAGATGTTCTTCTATTTCCTCTTTTAACATCGATTCCATTAATTTTTCTATCACTGTTGTCAAGCTGCATGGTCTATAATTCCCTGGGCATGTTCAGTCCCCTTTGTTAAATACAGGAATTACATTAAATATCTGACAGTGCTATTGCACCATTTTCTAACAAATTCTTAAATAGGAGTAGTAATGTCTCTGCTATCTCTTCCCTAGATTCTCTTAAAATATGTGATGTAATCCATCTGGACCAGGGCTTTATCCTCTTTGAGTTAGATTAGTTTATTCAATACATCCCCTTTTATTAGTTTAAATGTATTTATCTCATTGCTCATCTCGTCAGTCAATGTCATTTCAACCTCTTCTATCTCCCTGTAGTCTTTCTCCAGATTACTGGAGACTGAATAACAACCTCTTCAATATATTTTCAAGCAACACCCCTATCTTATATAATTCTGTAAATATATGCAATTCTAGGTAAAGCTAAATACATTAAATTCTAGCATCTGATGTGCGGGCTACACTATCTAATGAGCAGGCTATATCCACAAAGAAGCAACAATATACCACTCTCAGTTTTTATAATTAGCAGTGAAGCACTTTAGCAGTTGACATTTTGTTTTCCATGACAAAATCTCATTACATTAGGGTCCAGCTGATTGAGGATTACTGGCTATCACTTTGACAAGTTGAAACTCAGTTACAATAAACAGCCAACGCAACTTTAAATCTCTGCATTCTTGTTGCAGATTCAAAGGGTGATGCAAAGACTCCATAATCCAAAGAATGTGCCGCATTTCCCTTCTTCTTGAGCTTGTAAACCTGAACAGAAACTAGGAGCACATTGATGCAAACACAATTGTTGCTTTAGTTTAATTGAGCGGAACAGGTCCTTAAAAGTCCGATAAAACAGTCTGCTCATTGCCTGGACATGGATAGATGTGGGTTTTTTTAGATCAACGCTTCAATTTCCAGCATTCCAAATGACACAGCACACTATTCATTACAGGCTGAACAATTCAAAATGAGTTTATAGATTTTCACTATAAATTGGTGGAAATTCCATTATAACAGGTGCATCAATCTATCATTCATTTACCGGTAAATGAAATTTAGGCATTGAAATGTTTTGGCAGCAATCGGTTTTCACTTCACTGTGTGGGGAATGATCCAGTTTGCCCATGTATGAGAAAAATGTAGCTTTAAAATCTTCTTCAGAGTTTGCAATTCTTCAGAGTTTTATTTAGCCTATGTGTATAGACATATTTTGTGCTGATAATTGTTTTAGAAATGTATTTAAAATTGTGCTTGTATCTTATCTGCTTTGTATGGAAGCTTTTTTGGCAGCTTTCCATTTATATATTCCATTATTCCATGCAGTATTCCAGACATGACTGGAATCATGGAAATACCATAAACAGAGATAATGGCAGGATTTTCATCCTGATATGTGGGCAAGAACAGAGATGTACAGTCGCGAAATTTCACACTGTCGGCTGGTGTACTGCTCAATGGTTGCTCAAGGTTGATTCGGGGACGGAATGGCTACCTGCCTGAAATTAGTTTATGCTAATTTAAAGCCAGTTAAGACCAATTCCAGTTGGCCTGTGAGCCCCCTGCGACATTGGGAGTACAGCTGTTATCTGGGGCAGCCTCCCAGTGGCAGACTGGGGTCTAGGCTTCAGGATGTCACTGAAACATTCTCCTTTAGTACCTGGCCACAATTGTGGCTACAGGCCACCTTGTGGAGTGGAAACTCCTTCACAATGGTGGTACAGCTGTTATGGCCTTTTTAAAATTTTAAATTAGTTAAAGTTGCTAAGGAGGTGTCTCAAGATCGAGGTGCCCTCTCTCTCAGAATCACAGAATCACACAGTGCAGAAGAGGCCCATCGGCCCATCAAGTCTGCAACAACACGTGAGAAACACCTGACCTACCTACCTAATCCCATTTACTAGCACTTGGCCCATAGCCTTGAATGTTATGATGAGCCAAGTGTTCATCCAGGTACTTTTTAAAAGATGTGAGGCAACCTGTCTCCACCACCCTCCTGGGCAGCGCATTCCAGACCGTCACCACCCTCTGGCTAAAAAAGTTTTTCCTCACATCCTCCCTTACCTCCTGTTTGCCCTCCAGCTTTGAGAGCCCATCGTCCTTAATTGGACAGTGAGCGCACCCTCTGGCCATGAGTTGGCCAGTTCAGAAAAAATCCACGCCTTGTGATTGCACTTGCACGATGCAAGGTCAGCACTCGATTTAACCCTGGATTCTGACCCAAAACGCAAAATCTTGTCCCAAGTGCTGTTTCTTAAACTGCTGGCACCCAGCTACTGAGACGATGAATTTTATTGGTTTTCTGTTCATGCACTGTGGCATAGAAGTAAATTGAATAAGAGTAATAAAACTACTCAGGGACAAGTTTATCACTAAAATTAAAAATGAAAACATCATAAAAATCACATAAAAAGTGGACATTCAAACATAACTGTTGCTTGTCTTGTTGCCTCTTGTAATCTGTCCTTTTTCATTTATATTTAATTTTAGTTTTATTTTTCCCTCCACATCCCCATCTCCTTTTATTCTATTCTGTCATTCTAAGTCTGTACTTTTCAGTCTTCTATTCCCTGCATCCATATTTGAAGCAGGCACTTTTTTTTTGGCTGTAATCGAAGCTTGAAGGTCAGTTTTCCAGTCATTATAACACTGAAGATCAAAAAATAGCTAGATCAAATTGTTGATGTAAAAATCACCTTCAGACACTGAGATGCTTGAATATGGAGAGTGTTAACTGTTAGTCAACATTTCATCCATAGGAAAATGGGATATGAACACTCATCTCGTGATATTATCCTTCCAAGTTCTAAGAAAAATATACAGTAGCTTGAAATAACAAGGAAGCCAGCAAGTGATAATAGATTATTTAAATGTAAACAGTGTTGAGCTTACTTTACTATTCATAGAATCCTGTTCAGCTAAACAGCGCATTGAGGTTTTTTAAGAAAAAAGAATACCAGAACATTAGAAACTATGGACCAAGAAAAGCTACGTAAACCTTCAAACTCATTCTTTCTGACAGACCAGATAATATTTGTACTTTTCTCTCTAATTTATGTAATCTCTTCAGAGGGGCAAATAACCAAAGAAGAGAAAACCAAAATCTCTATCTGTGATCCAAAGGCTATCAAACCAAATTTGATTATTAATTAAACAATATTTGCTTCAGCAAAGACATTCCACGGATGATATTCCTGTTAATTAATGAAGTCTGATGTTGTGCTGCTCCACAGATGTTTCTTTTTGTTTTAATCAAAATCCCTATTAAATTGCATCTAATCTAGTTTCTTTATAAAGGAATGAATCCCTGTAACTTTGGGGCAAACAATTGCTTTTGCTATTCCATGCAAATATTGACAATCTCTACTAACTGATCCAACTAATTAAAAGACTTGCAATTAATAGGTGCCCTTGGTGTCATATCTCAAAAATATAGAACAAAACAATAATCTTAATTAACTCAAATGACCGATATATGTTAGATTTAAAAAGCTGAAAACCTCCAATATCAAAATACAGAAACAATCCTATCATTGAACAGGTGGGAGTGCTTCAAATCAGTAACCAACAACGACCTCATAATCTACTATTCAAAATGGTCAATGAATTGTTTTCAAAGATACAATTTACAAAACAACCAATACCCCAAGGTCAACTAACCAATTTTATTCAAGTTCTGATCCAAAATGCAAAGTCCTGCCCCATGTTATTTCCTCATATGCCCAGATATATATATATAGGCTCGTATGGAGCATAAATACTGGTACTTGGGGAGGCGATGGCATAATGGCATTGTTGCTGAACTAGTAACCCAGAGACCCAGGGAAATGGTCTGGGGACCTGGGCTTGACTCCCACCATGGCAGATGGTGAAATTTGAATTAAATAAAAATCTAGAATCAAGAGTCTTATGACCATGAACATTGTTGTAAAAACCCATCGAGTTCACTAATGTCCTTTAGAGAAGAAAATCTGAATTGAGGAGGACCCGCTGCCAAAGAATGGAAAATCTGTCGTCCTTACCTCGTCTGGCCACGTGTGACTCCAGACTCTTAACTGCCCTCTGAAATGGCCAAGCAAGCCAATTCATCTACTTAAAAAGTCTAAAAGGAATGGAACCAAAAGGACCACCCAGCACTGAAAATGACAAAGGCAAACTCAGCCCTGTCGACCCTGCAAAGTCCTCCTTACTAACATCTGGAAGCTGATGACAATAGTGGGAGAGCTGTCTCATAGAGTAGTCAAGCAACAGTCTGACATAGTCATACTCACGGAAACAACCCTAACAGACAATGTCCGAGACACCACCATCACCATCCCTGGATTTGTTTTGTCCCACCAGCAGGACAGACCCAACAGAGGGCGCTGGTGAGAAGTGACTGAAGAATTCTGGGAGAAGTCATCGCAGCCACCGCAACTCAGGAAAGATTCGAGGAGAAGGACTCTTGCACTCAACAGGAGGAAGGGCATCCAACAGAGGGCGCTGGTGAGAAGTGACTGAAGCATTCTGGGAGAAGTCATCGCAGCCACCGCGACTCAGGAGGGAATTGACGAGGACACACTTTCAAAGAATGGATTAGCCCCAAACATTACATTGCTGTAGTGTTTCCATCCCTCCCTCCTCCTCAAACCTAAAGCAAAAGGAGAGAGGAAGAGGCAGTGTCTTCAGGAGTGCACCAGACCTGCATCCTGAAAGTGAATTTTAAAGAAAAAGCAGCTGATTGGTGAGTAAATCCTGGGAGCAGACTCGGAGGGAGGAGCACCGGAGCGGTGAGTATAAATCTAGCTTAACTTGGGGATTCACGGCCTTGTCTCTAGGGAGCAGACTCGGAGGAAGGAGCACCGGAGCGGTGACCTCGGGGCACAGAGTAACTGAAGCCAAAACTGAAAAAGTGACGTCACAGGAAAGCTGTGACCTGATTGGTTGGTAGGAAATCTGCACCAAATTTGAAAAAAAAACACTGCAAAGCAAATTAATTAATTATCTAAGTAGAGATGGCTGGGCAGGTGATGTGCTGTAGCTGTATGATGTGGGAGCTGGCAGATCCCTTTGTGAGCCGCAGTGACCACATCTGCAGCAAGTGTTGGTTGCTGGAGGAACTCCGGCTCAGAATTGATAAGCTGGAGTCCGAGCTCCGGATGCTGCGGCACATTGGGAGGGGGAGAGTTACCTGGACGCTTTGTATCAAGAGGCAGTCACACCCAGTAGATTAAGTACCTCAAGTCCGGTCAGTGGTCAGGGTCAGCAGGGTGTGACTGCAAGTGAGGCAGGTAGAGGGATCCTGTGTTCAGGAACAGAGGAGCCTCAGCTCTTGACCTTGTCCAACAGGTACGAGGTACTTGCTCCCTGTGTGGATGAGGAAGAGGGCTGTAGGGAGGATGAGCCAGCTGACCATGGCACCGTGGCACAGGAGGCTTTTCAAGAGGGGGGAGCAAAAAGCCAAGTGGTAGTTGTAGGGGATTCTATAATTAGGGGAATTGATAGCTTCCTATGTAAGCAGGATCGAGAGTCCCGCATGGTATGTTGCCTGCCCGGTTCCAGGGTGAGGGACATCTCTGACCGGCGTGAAAGGATACTGGAGAGGGATGGGGAGGATCCAGTTGTTGTGGTCCACGTCGGGAAAAATAACATAGATAAGACTAGGAAAGAGGACCTGTTTGGGGATTATCAGGAACTAGGAACTAAATTAAAGAACTGGTCCTCAAGGGTTATAATCTCCGGATTACTACCCGAGCCACATGCAAATTGGCATAGGGACGCGAGAATAAGGGAAGTAAACACGTGGCTAAAGGAGTAGTATGGGAAAGAGGGGTTCCATTTCGTGGGGCAAAGGCATCAGTATTGGAACAGGAGGGATCTGTACTGTTGGGACGGTCTCCACCTGAACCGATCTGGGACCAATGTTCTAGCGAAAAGGGTAAATAGGGTGGTCAACAGGACTTTAAACTAGAAAGTGGGGGGGGGAGGGAAGGGTAAAACTCCAAGAAGTATGACTAATGGGAAACAAAGCAGCAGGTTAGCATATGGGTGGTGGTGGGGGTGGGGTGGTGGGGGGGGTGGATTCAACTTCATGGAAAATTATGAAAAAACTGAAAAGAAAGGAGAGCCCAGGAGAGGCTATTAAAGTCTCCAGAACACAAAATAGGACAGAGTCTTTGGAAAGGGCTAGGAATCTAACTTCAAGCACATCAGATAAAGGGATGACAATGGGAAAGGGGACGGGAAATACAGGACTGAAGGTGTTGTATCTGACTGCACGCAGTATACAAAATAAGGTAAATGAGCTTGTGGCGCAGATTGAAATTGGCAGGTATGATGTGGTGGACATCACGGAGACATGGCTGCAAGGGGATCAGGACTGGGAGCTAAATATCCAAGGATATACATCCTATCGAAAAGATAGGCAGGTTGGCAGAGGGGGTGGGGTTGCTTTGTTAGTAAGAAATGAACTTAAATCGATAGGAAGAAATGATGTAGGGTCAGATGATGTAGAATCTGTGTGGGTAGAGTTGAGGAACCGCAAAGGTAAAAAAAACTATCATGGGAGTTATGTGCAGGCCTCCAAACAGTAGTCAGGATGTGGGGCACAAGATACACCAGGAGATAGAAAAGGCGTGTAAGAAAGGCAAGGTTACAGTGATCATGGGGAATTTCAATATGCAGGTAGAATGGGAAAATCAGGTTGGTAGTGGATCCTAAGAAAAGGAATTTGTGGAATGTCTACGAGATGGCTTTTTGGAGCAGCTTGTGGTGGAGCCCACTAGGGAACAGGCAATTCTAGATTTAGTGATGTGTAATGAGGCAGATTTGATAAGGGAGTTTAAGGTGAAGGAACCCTTAGGAGGAATTGACCATAATATGAAGAATTTACTCTGCAATTTGAGAGGAAAAAGCTGGAATCAGATGTAACGGTATTACATTTGAATAAAGGCAACTACAGAGGCATGAGGGAGGAGCTGGCCAGAATTGACTGGGAGATGAGCCTAGCAGGAAAGACAGTAGAACAGCAATGGCAGGAGTTTCTGGGAGTAATTTGGGAGACACAGCAAAAATACATCCCTAGGAAGAAGAAGCATACTAAAGGGAGGACGAGGCAACCATGGCTGACAAGGGAAGTCAGGGACAGCATAAAAGCTAAAGAGAAAGCATACAATGTGGCAAAGAGCAGTGGGAAACCAGGGGATTGGGAAGCCTACAAAGACCAACAGAGGACAACTAAAAAAGAAATAAGGAGGGAGAAGATTAAATATGAGGGTAAACTAGCCAGTAATATAAAAGAAGATTGCAAGAGTTTTTTTAGATATATAAAGGGTAAGAGAGAGGAAAAAGTGGACATTGGGCCGCTGGAAAATGACGCTGGAGAAGTAGTAGTGGGGAACAAAGAAATGGCGGAGGAACTGAATAGGTACTTTGCATCAGTCTTCACAGTGGAAGATATGAGTGACATCCCCAAAGTTCAAGAGAGTCGGGGGGCAGAGGTGAGTATGGTGGTCATTACCAAGGAGAAGGTGCTAGGAAAACTGAAAGGTCTGAAGATGGAAAAATCACCTGGACCTGATGGATTACACCCCAGAGTTCTGAAGGAGATAGCAGAAGAGATAATGGAGGCGTTAGTGGTGATCTTTCAGGAATCACTGGAGTCAGGGAGGGTCCCAGAGGACTGGAAAATTGCTAATGTAACCCCCGTGTTTAAGAAGGGAGTGAGGCAAAAGACGGGAAATTACAGGCCCATTAGCCTGACCTCGGTCGTTGGTAAGATTTTAGAGTCCATTATTAAGGATGAAATTTCAGAATACTTGGAAGTGCATGGTAAAATCGGGCAAAGTCAGCATGGTTTCATCAAGGGGAGGTCATGCCTGATAAATCTGTTAGAATTCTTTGAGGAGGTAACGAGTAGGTTAGACAAAGGAGAGCCAATGGATGTTATCTACTTAGACTTCCAGAAGGTCTTTGACAAGGTGCCGCACAGGAGGCTGCTCAGTAAGATAAGAGCCCATGGTGTTAGAGGCAAGGTGCTAGCATGGATAGAAGATTGGCTGTCTGGCAGGAGGCAGAGAGTGGGGATAAGGGGGTCCTTCTCAGGATGGTGGCTGGTGACTAATGGAGTTCTGCAGGGGTCAGTGTTGGGACCACAACTTTTCACTTTATACATTAATGATCTAGGTGAAGGAACTGAGGGCTCCTGGCTAAGTTTGCAGATTATACAAAGATAGGTGGAGGAACAGGTAGTATTGAGGAGGCGGGGAGGCTGCAGAAGGATTTGGACAGGTTAGGAGAATGGGCAAAGAAGTGGCAGATGAAATACAACGTGGGCAAGTGTGAGTCATGCACTTTGGTAGGAAGAATAGAGGCATCGACTATTTTCTAAATGGGGAGAGAATTCAGAAATCTGGAGTGCAAAGGGACTTGGGAGTCCTAGTCCAGGATTCTCTTAAGGTTAACTTGCAGGTTGACGCAGTAGTTAGGAAGGCAAATGCAATGTTTGCATTTATTTCGAGAGGATTAGAATATAAAAGCAGGGATGTGCTGCTGAGGCTTTATAAGGCTCTGGTCAGACCACATTTAGAATATTGTGAGCAATTTTGGGCCCCGAATCTCAGGAAGGATGTGCTGGCCCTGGAGAGGGTCCAGAGGAGGTTCACAAGAATGATCCCAGGAATGAAAGGCTTAACATATGAGGAACGTTTGAGGACTCTGGGTCTATACTCGATGGAGTTTAGAAGGATGAGGGGGGATCTGATTGAAACGTACAGAATACTGAAAGGCCTGGATAGAGTGGACGTGGGGAAGATGTTTCCATTAGTAGGAGAGACTAGGACCCGAGGGCACAGCCTCAGAGTAAAGGGAAGACCTTTTAGAACAGAGATGAGGAGAAACTTCTTTAGCCAGAGAGTGTTGAATCTATGGAATTCATTGCCACAGAAGGCTGTGGAGGCCAGGTCATTGAGTATATTTAAGACTGAGATAGATAGGTTCTTGATTGGAAAGGGGATCAAAGGTTACGGGGAGAAGGCGGGAGAATGGGGTTGAGAAACTTACAGCCATGATTGAATGGTGGAGCAGACTCGATGGGCCGAATGGCCTAATTTCTGCTCCTATGTCTTATGGTCTTATGGTGGTGGCACAGTGGACAGGGAATTGCCCTGGGACAACTCAACGTCGACTCCGGACCCCATGAGGTCTCATGGCATCAGGTCAAACACGGGCAAGGAACCCTCCTGCTGATGGTCACATATTAACCCCCGCGACCGCCCCCCCCGCGCCCCCCCCCCCACCCACTCAACTTTTATGAAAATTCTTTGGGTAATAAAACATGATTGGCAAGACCTAAAGGCCGGGATTTTCAGTGAAATTCGCTAAGTGCGTTAGCGGGCATTAAAAACAGCGTTCCATCCACTGGCCGCAGTGGCGGATTTTCATGTCATATCATGCAGTTCAGATTGCATAAAGTATTCACCCACAGGGAACATGCCGTTTCGCTGGTGGGCGGCATCCGATTTGCCTGCCTCACTGTGACCTCAGTGCTCCCTATCTCCAGGCGCCGTATTAAAACAGCGCCCCTGCACAGCGTTTGCACTCTCTGCAGCAGCTCCAGTGAAGACATGGCTTCGAAAGGCAGAAAGCATGCAGCGCCCAAATTCAGTGACGCCTAACAGCTCCACCTGTTGGATGCAGTCGAGGCCCGCCGCAGTGTCCTCCACCTCCACTCTGGTTGCAGGACTTCCACAGGACTAGACCAATCCCGTGCTTGCAGTGGCGGTCAGTGCAAACACACTGCAGAAGAGGACAGCCACCCAGTGCAGGAAGAGGATCAACAATCCCTTCCATTCTGCCAGGGTAAGTAAACCATCTCAACACTCTCAACTCACATATTCACAAGCCCATCACACATTCACAAGGATCTCACTCACTGCCACCTCAAGGGACATCACCACCCATTCTCACACACCCTGATCTCCACCTGGCCTCATCTCCTCTGGATTTTGCATCCTAATCCTGTCCAGGGCTCCACACATGACCCACACATGCCAGGCATCCTTATCATCTTACCACACACGCATCTGGCTCACACTCTCTCCATCTATCTTCATGCAGGTCAAGCTGGCTCACAATACCCAGAAGGAAAAAAACAATTCGGACAAGTACTCTTATTTCCTAGTTTATACCCGTGTTCCATTTTAAGTTATACAAGACCAGTTCAGGCCAGTATTCTTATTTCCCAGTTTTTACTGTCTCTTCATTCTGGGAAGGAGAGGTCCCAGACCAAGGGTAGAGTTCCCAAGGTCAAGAGTCTCACGGACTTCGAGAACAGAACCACAGAACTGGCCAGAGAGGACGAAAACTGTGCCTGCACCTGACGGTGAGGTCAGCAGCACACACCCAAGTGAGGATCCTGCACTACAACATCCATCAGACGGCCATATTGTGAGTGATTTCTCCTGTTTCAGAGTCACGTGCCATGCACTACTGGTTTTTCCTTTCATTCAGAGACACCTCTGGGACACTGCCGAGGGCATCCATGAGCAAGGCCCTCAACTCCAGTCCCAATGACACCTCGGATGAGGAACCTTTGAAGACCCTTAACAGCACTTATCCACACCCTCCAACAGCACAGAGACACTCACCTCGGTGACACCTAATTCTAGATTAGCCTCAGGGTCATAATCTGGTGAGCACAGTGCACTGTCTGGCCCATAGCAGGTGGAGGCAGGGACATCAGAGGTCGTCGGCATTTGGAGGACAGCTGGAGGCTATGATTCTGCTGAGTCTGAGTCCGATGACGAGCCTCGAGACTCAGTCCAAAATCAGTTGCTGGAGCTGCAAAGGCAAGCAGGGGGATATCAGGAAGGGATTTCAGCTGCACTCTTCAGATTGCAACGCAAGATGGACGAGCCTGTCCAGCTTCAGTCTGAGGTGATAGCATTGGCATGCCAACGCACCGAGGTCAACACTGCTAGAATGACAGCTGCCATGGAGACCTTGGTCCAGGATATCAGTGATGCACTGCTGCAGGAGATACACACCATCGCTTTAGCCGTTAGTGGCATTTATCAGTGTCAATATGAGAGGGCTGCAGAGCACCTTGATCTTACTCCAGCTGCCCCTTCTCCTCAAAAAGTCAGCCAGGGGCCCTTGGGAACCCATTGGGAGGAGGACCAGCAGTTCGACTTCCTGGGGCCATCCACCCAGGTTACTCTGGCAGTATCTGCCCAATCCAAATCCCTTCTTCCTGTGATCTCATCAGCTGCAGCTCCATAGGCCAAGCACAGAGCAGCACACTTAAAGCAGTCTGGGGCCCTCCATGTCTCGACGGTGCAGAGGATGCCTGCCAAGGTCATCACAGACAACAGGGCATAGCAGTCAGCAGGTTATCTACACCTCCGCTGTGCATATCGGGGCAGCAAGACGTAGTGGCAGGGTAAGGAAAGTGAAGAAGATGTAGTTGCACAGGTTTGGCACAGGTGTTAACCGCATGTAAATAATGTTCACAAATGTAAACAAACTCGCAATCATTTCATATCTCTCCTTGCCTATGCCTCCTTCTTATGATGAACTGTGTCGCTGTCAATCACCAATAAGTCAGATATGCTTTTAAGTGGTTAATTAGCCATTATCATTCTAAAAGCCTACCTTAATATCTTACTTCCTCCAGTGACTCAGTGAGTTTAGGAGGTGAGTAGCTGATCAGGAACAATATGGGTCTTCAATTTGGTTATGGAGGAGAAAGTTGTTCAAAGTTCCTAACATTGATCTAGTGACATCTGCTGAAAGTGTGATTGTGCCGATGTTAGGTGAGGTACAGGTTTGGTCTTGGCTGTGATGTTCTCAGAGAGGAAATTGTCTACTGATCCTCAAAGCTATATATAAACGTGGTTAGACCATACTTAGAGTACTGTGCACAGTTTTAGTCTCCATATTTTAAAAATAATGTAGGAGCAATGGAAAAAGTATAAAACAAGATTTACAAAGATGACAGCTGAACTGAGGGTACAACTAGCAGGATAGAATGAACAGACTGGGGCTTTGCTGTAGAAAAGAGAAAACTGAGAAGTGACCTGATAGAGGTCTTTTAAAATTATGAAGGTTTTGATCAGGTAGGCATAACAAAAATGTTTCCACTCTTCCGGGAGTCCAAGATTAGAAGTCATAAATGTAGGGTAGTTAGTAATGAATCCAATAAGGCATTCAGGAGAGACATTTCTGCTCAGCGAGTGGGGAGAATGTGTGACTTGTTAACAAATTGTGTGGTTGAGGCAATTAACATAGATGCAGTCACAGGAAAGCTGTAAATGGATGAGGGAAAAATAAATAGAAGGTTATAGTGATAGGGTGAGATTAAATGAGGTGGGAGGAGGCTGGAGCGGATCATAAAAACCTGCCTCTTTGAGTTGTGTAATTCTATGTAATTCTATGTAAAAGGCTTGGAGTTTACATGAATTATGGCAATTAATGTGTAACTGCCACTAATGGAACCACAAGGAGAATACTGACAAAACAGATTGGTGTGAAAAGAAACAGTGGCTTTGAAAATCCCTGGGTCTTCGATCCCAATGTAAGTTCGACTAAAAATCTCTTCTGCTGACCCTGTCAAAGTATTTGGGGTCCAGGGAGTTGTCTTTATCTTCATGAAATTGTAAAGTGTTCATACGATTGTCAGCACATCTTTGCAATCGCTTTTTTTTCTGTGCTGGCATCCCCAGCCCCATACCGAAACGTGGGAGAACTTTTAACAAGCGGCTAATTCCCTAAAGGAGCTCAGGATTTTCAAGGATCAGGGCCTGGACCCTGGTTTGTCTTCACATCTGCCAATTGTGAGGCTGGTACCTGCTTATACTTGTCGTACACACCACCCAGCAAAACCCAGGCCAAGGTCAAAGAAACTCTGAACCTGGGAGTTCCCACCCTCTGTCTGCACCCCACCCCCAGCCTTGCCCTCTGACAATGGAGAACAATTTGAGGCAGATGGAGGTTCTAGCTCAGGCTCTGCAAAAAAACAAATTCAGTGCTGGCTGGCACCTCGTAGCCAGGTCTGAGCCCAGCTCTATGGTCTTCCGCTACTATCCTGGTGGACTGACACTGGTGATACATTGGACATGTGGATTTTCAAGCCAATGTCTTGTAATATATTGTTAGATTCCATATTGCTAGTACAGGTACAGTGTCTCAAACCTGGCTGGAGTTTGTCGGAAAACCGGATTTTTAGAATGTGCCATGCATCAATTTTAATTAAGTAAAAAAAAACTAACCTGGACAATTCGGTTAGGCACTGCAGTGGTGCGGTGTGGCGCCAGACTAGTTATCCACTTTGCTGCTTGTTTCCTGGTCTATTCCCTCTCTCCGAGCTATTGTGTTATTATAATTATATAATACCTTGGGCTTATTTACTGTACAAGACACAAGGCACAAATTTCTCATAAGGGATATGGTAAACACATTGTGGGTTCCATTTATTAAGACTAAGTATAAATCGGGAAATTACGGAGGTGTGTAAGAAGGGCACTACAATTATCATGGGTGATTTTAATCTGCATATTGACAGGACAAATCAGATTGGCAGGGGCAACATAGAAGACAAATTTGTTTCTTAGAGCAATACGTTGCAGAATCTACCCAGGAACAGGCTGTTTTAGATCTAATAATGTGTGATGAGGCAGGGTTAATAAGAGATCTTGTAGTTAAGGGTCCTCTAAGGGATAGTGATCAGAACATGGTAGAATTTCACATTCAGTTTGAGGGCGAGTAACTCGGATCTCAAACCAATGTCCTCAATTTAAATAAGGACAATTACAGAGACATGAAGAAAGATTTGCCGAAAGCAGGCTGGCAAAATAGACTAAAGGGAAGGTCAGTGGATAAGCAGTGGCAGACATTTAAGCAGATATTTCATAACACTCAGCAAAAACTTATCCCGGTCAAAAAGAAGGACTCGATGAGAAGGATGAACCACCCATGGTTAACAAAGGTGGTCAAGGAGAGTATGCAATCAAAAACTAAGGCATACAAAGTGGCGAAAACTAGTGGTAGACCAGAGGCTTGGGAATTTTTTAGGAATCAGCAGCGGATGACTAAAAAGCGAATAAAGAGGGAGAAAATTGATTATGAAAGCAAATTGGCAAGAGATATAAAAATAAACAGCAAGAGCTTCTACAGGTATATAAAAAGAGAATGGCTAAAGTGAGTGTGGGACCCTTGGAGGATGTGACTGGAGAATTGATAGCAGGGAACAGGGAAATGGCAGATCATTTAAACAAATATTTTACATCGGGCTTCACGGTGGAGGACAATATAAACATTCCAAAGATATAAGATAAGCAAGGAGCTAATGGGAGGAAAGATCTTGTAACAGTCTCTAACACGGGGGACAAAGTATTTGACAAACTAATGGGACTAAAAGCAGACAAGTCGCCAGGACCTGATGGCCTGCATCCAAGGGTTTTAAAGGAAATGGCTGCAGAGATAGTGGAGGCACTGGTCGAAATATTCTAGAACTCACTGCATTCTGAGAGGGTCCCAGTGGATTGGAAAACCGTTAATGTGACACCCCTGTTCAAGAATGGAGAGAGACAAAAAGCAGGAAACTGCTTTTAGCCATTGTCTGCCATCCTCTATATTCTGACCAATCAATCTGACCTGCCAATCATCTTTGCACAGTTGTACGCTTTTTCTTTAACTTTGATGCTTTCCTTACCTTCTTTAGTGAACCACGCTTGGTGGGTCCTCCCCTTAAAATTTTTCTTTACAGTAGAAATATCCTGAGTATTCTGAAATATCCCCTTAAATATCTGCCATTTCTCTGCTACTTCTCTATTGATCTATATCCGAGCCTACTATCCCAGTCGCTTCAGCTAGCTCAGCTTTCATGCCCACATAATTGCCCTTATTTAAGTTTAAAATACTACTCTTAGACCCACTCTTCTCCCGTTCATAATGGATGTAAAATTCAATCACATTGTGGTTGTTGCTACCTAAAGAGTGCCTTCACCCTGAGGTCATTAATTAATCCTGTCACATTACACAATACCAAGTCTAATATAATCTGCTCTCTGGGTGGTTCCAGAACTTGCTGCTGCAAGAAACTGTCTCGAAAGCATTCTATGAACTCTTCATCCAGGCTACTATTGCCAATCTGATTTTTTCAGTTTATATGTGGATTAAGATCACACATGATTATTACTGTCCCTTTATCACAAGCACTCAATATTTCTCCTTGTATACTTTGTCCTACATTGTGATTACTGTTTGGGGGCCTGTAGACCACTCCCACTAATGATTTCTTTCCCCTACTATTCCTCATCTCCACCTAAACCGATTCTACATCCTGGTCTCCTGAACCATGGTCATCTCTAACTATTGCACCAATGCCATCCTTGATCAACAGGGCTACCCCTCCACCTTTACCTAGCTTTCAATTCTTCTTGAATATCATATACCCTTCAATATTCAGGACCCAATCCTTGTCATCCTATAGCCATGTCTCCATAATGGCTATTAGATCATATTTATTTACTTCAATGTGTGTTATCAATTTGTTTACTTTTTTATGAATGCTGCATACATTCAGATACAGAGCCTTTAGTTTTATCTTTTTGTTAACTTTGTAACATCTAGTCTTGACTATTGGTGTATTCTTTGGTTTTATCTCTGTCCCTTCTTGCTATTCTATGATCCTCATTTCCCATATTGCTGTTATAGTGAACTGCCATGAATCTACCCCTTGATTTTCCACATCAACCCAAGCTTGATCCCTCTCTACTTCCCGAGTTATGCAATTCGCAAGAACACATGTCCCACCACGGTTCAGGTGTAGACTGTCCCAACGGTACAGCCCCCACTTTCCCTGAGTGCTGGTGCCAGTGCCCCACGAACTGGAACCCATTTCTCCCAGGCCAGTCTTTGAGCCATGTATTCATCTCTCTAATCTTATTAGCTCTATGCCAATTTGCACATGGCTCAATGTGGTTCTTTGCTGTCCTCCAAATTGTGCCTCTCTGTGCTTCACATGTGTCAACCCAAGGCTGTGAAGATTCTCTAATGTTTGCTTTCTCAGCTTAAATCAGGCAGTGTGGCTGATTTACTCTTATTTTCATTTACTGGAACACGTTGAGTAGAACACTCCTGAAGTGTGACCACATCTAAGTCTTCCAGAAGATTGATGCTGTAAAACATGTGTTCGTCGCTAATTGTCTCATTGATATCATCATCATTTTCTGGTTTGTCATTCACCTCATGTATATGTTTCTTACAGGATACCAGATGGTCATTCTTATTTCTTGAAGGTGCCCATTGTATATGGTCTGTTTGGATCAGTGCACGGCTCTTTGTAGCTGCATCAGCCTTTGCTCTAGTGCACTGCCACTGCCAATGGCCCTTTCTGTCACATGCCTTGCAAAATTGATGAAAAGCTGAGCAATTCCTTGGTATATGCAGAAGACCACACCTTCCACATGCCTTGCTAGGATGGGCATTCTAGTGAGTGTGTCAGCAACTGGGGTTTTGCTTATGTCCTGTAAGCTTCATTGACCTGCAAGGATCTTGTACTTGCATCCATCTTCAAGTAGCTCATCGATGCTATACATTTTATGCTTGCCTAGCAGAGCTTTCTGGAATGCTTCCATGTGATTGGATGTAAACTCCAACTCAACAATTCTGTCTGCTAGTTGTGTGTCTAAAAAATCATAGTACGTACCCTTTTCTCTGCATCTGCTGATGAAGTTATGTATTGATTCTGTAGGATGTTGTCGAAATGAAATTAACTCTAGTCAACAAATATGGAAGTTTAACCTGATTCTGAACTGGTCTTCCAATGTAGTCCACACTTTTAGGGATCCTTTAGCTCTTCTTCTGTTAATCCTGATGTGTTCAACCTGTGTAGACCTTCATTCCAAATTATGAGGCAAGTTTTTATGGTTTGCATATCTGATTCAGACACAACTGAATCAAGAAGCCATAGCTTTGTACACTGTTTAGATATTTTGAATTTGGATAGTAAGTCAGCTGTGTCCCAATTCAAACTGGGGAATTATGTGAACATTCTGACAATATTCCATTAACATTTCTTCCGCCGTAGTACCTGGGATGAGTGTCACTTTGGACGCTTTTGCACGCTTTTCCGAAGCTCCGAGTTGTGGCAGGAATGCACTGTGCCATAATGGCGTCTTTGCTTTTTATTAAATTTATTGTTCAGCAACTCCCAAAGTCACCATTATAACCGCAACCTTCTCTGGCCCGACTTTTATGACTTTTTTTTTAACTCTCTCTTGTTCGCTATTGATCTGGCCCACACCCTGGTCATCACCTTTCTCAATTGAGCTAACCCGGTGCTGGGCCTCTTGGTGCACTGTCCCACTCACAGAACTGACAGGTTACGTGCTACAATCTCACCACAAGTGATCCATCTGCTTACCAGCTCTTTACTTGAACACTTGCTCAGCACTGTATCTTCAAAGCTTATTTTTGCAGTCACCCGCTGCATTTTCAACACCCTCCGATGCTGCGATTTTGATGCGGTCTGACCAAAACATCTTCACATGCCATGTAGCACGATCCAAGGCTGGTCACCATGTTGGGCTTGCACTTAATCTTGTTGCAGGCTGTTTGACCACAGCTGATCACCATGTGTATAATGATATAATACCTTGGGTTTGTTTACTATACAAGACAAGGCACCTATTGCTCATAAGGGATTTGGTAAACATGTTGTGGGTTCATTTATTAAGCCTAAGCACATGAGAACAGTTATACAAAGGTATGAAGCTTGAAGGCATCAGAGCTATGTGTGTGCTCTGCTCAAAGTAAAAGTGAAATGAAGATTGGATCGCATGACACATTTCCCTTCTAGTGATGTCATACTGACATCTCTTAAAGGTATTTTGCAACATGAGCGACCCTTGACCTTACCCGACCCAGCTGGCCCAAACCCAGCATGGCCTCGATCCTGAGGTTCCTGGTTTTGACACACTGCACTTGGACTATTGTGCCTCACAAATCTTCAACAGTAACTCTGGTAAATCAACTTTTAATCTAGCTGCGACATATGCCTTTGAAAGCATTCAAGCCTTAACAGTTTGAACACATAATCTAGGCTGATGCTTGAGTACAATACTAAAGTAATTGTCCAGACTATCAGAGGTATCATCTTTCAGATGCAGCATTAAACTTCCTGCTCAGGTGGAGATATAAAAAAAATTCCCACACCACTGTTTGAAGAACAGCAGGGGAGTTCTACAGGTATTTTGACTAATATCCAACCTAATCAAATCAAATTAATGGGTAATTTATCTCATTGCTGTTTGGGACATTGCTGGGAGCAAATTGTCTGCTGTAGGTGTCCATAAAATAACAGTAATGATACTTCAAAAGTAACCCATTAACTATGAAGCACTTTAGGATTTCCTGAGGAAACAAAAGATGCATAAAAATACAAGTTCTTTCTATGATCTGGATGCTGTACCTTTCTATACATTTTCTTTGCAGTAATTTCATCCCAAGTTATAAAATAATCTAATGATATGAAAAACATAGCTGGTGTTTAGATAGCATCTTTCACATTTCAAAGCACTTCATAGTTAACTGACCAGATAATCTTTTTATATGCTGTGAGCAATGGATATGTGCTAGTCAGGAAGAATTCCTTTTCTCTTCTTCCAATCGTGCAAGGGATTCTTTTATATTCATTTAAACAGAGGGATGGGAACATGGTTTAACACCTCAGCTGAAAAAAAAAGCACCTCAAACAATGTAGTACTCCCTCAGTTCTGCAGTGAAGAGTCAACCAATCGTTACATGTTCAAGTCCCGGAGTTAAGCTTCAGTCTATAATCTTATGATTTACAGACAAAAGTGTGACCAGAAGGAATCTGAACCCACCGATATTTGTGAGTTCAGGTCACTGCTAATGATTCCCGCCACAGGAACACCCCTTGGAATAATTTTGCTCCCAAGAGCAGGGGAAAGAAAGTGTATCGCTGCAGTTGTAGTGGTTTGAAAATGCATCTGCTCTCCAAAGACATCAGCCAGAAAATGTTGAGTCCAACAATCTTACTGGGCTTGTGAAATATGTATCTGCCTTTTTGAGTTGAGAGGAGGTCATTGGCCGTCCCTTCAATGTTGTTCCAATATGAGGGTTCAGTTCAGCCTTTAAGACCAAGATGAGACCCAGGAAAATGAGGCAGGAGGCATGTTGACACCTTTTCCATTTCACTTGAATTGTATTTGAATGCACCCTCCAGTTTCAGGCAAAAGTGCTCCAGGATCTCAGGGAGACTCAGAAAAGTGTGCCAAGTATAAAGGAGATAGAGATCTGACATAATGGCCTGGATTTTCACTCTCAAGCCAGGTAGCAGGAGTTGGGAAAATTCCCGGCTCAGCCAGCCCGCCTCGAGAGAAAGTGCCCACAGAAACGGGATTTTCATTGTACAGGCTGGAGTCAGGCCGGGAATAAGTTCTGAGGCAGATACATGGGCTGCTGGGTGCTGAGGCGGGCTCCGCTTCAGTGCTACGGGACTTCATTCCAGTTACATCGCCCTCACACCCCCCTCAGCAGCTAAACATTCCCCATGCCTCATCAATGCCACCTCATGCCCCCACCCACCCCCAATGACCCACTCATGCCCCCCACCCTGTCGCATGCCAAGATATGTCCCACAAACAAACCCTATGGGATTTTAGTACTCCAATGGATGTCTGGGCCCTCAGCCAAGAATACATAATGAGGCATGGCTGAGAGTCCAGAAATCTATTAACCTGAAAATACCTGAGCTTAGAGAAAACATTGTTTGATTGACAGCTCTGGCTCTCTGATCAATGCTCTCAATTTCACAATGTTTATTTACAGAAGATACAGAGGTTTCAAGTGTTTTCAGTTTCAAATATTGATACTTAACAGGGTCTGGATGATTGACACATTTATTGAGCTGTAGTAAAAAACTTTTTTTAACATAGTGAATAGTTATGAATGAATGAATGACAGCTTTTTTACACATCTTATTGTCGCTATAAGACTACAGCTTGGCATAGGGGGTTTGAGGGGCTTTGGGGTTGTTTGGGGAGACAACCTTGGCATGGGGGCATGAGGAGCTTTAGGGGTTGTTTGGGATGATAAGGCTTGGTATATGGGACAAGACGGGCCATAGGGGCTGTTTGGGGGGGCATACATTTGGCACTGGGGGGACATGAGGAGGACCTTTTGAACTTACCTTTTTAAAGGTCCCCTATGCAGACTATGGTTCACGACACCCCTCAGGTGCTGTGAACCACAACTCATTGTAAATCTGGCCCGACTCGGAGGACTAGGACATGCCTACCCTGCAATGGAGCTGGCCAGGTTGGGAGTGCAGGGTGCTGGCTCGTGACCAAACCAGGCCGCAAACTTAAAAGTCATTCCCGAAAATCTGAAACCCAGGAATGGAGACAGGAACCCCAGAATTGGGTTCCGGCCACCATTTTTAAAGGGATCCCGACTAAGCAAAAATCCAGCCCAGTAGGTCTCTGCCCTTTTTTTCCTTTATTTTTCCCCCAGTATATAGGCATACTTTGAAGGCAAAGCAAAGGAACATTGACCTCAATATCTCATGCAGCTTTCTGATGTTAAATGTTATTCTTTTGTTAAATGTTGGAGACTGATTTCAGGTAATAGAAAGGAAATGTACTATTTTGGCTGCTCAGTTGCAAAAATAAAACCACAAGCGTTTAAATAGTTAAGTGGATCTGAACCTTCATCGTGGGGTGTGCCAGATCTTGGTCAAAGGAAAAACTTGCTATTTAAATCAATGAAGCCATCTGTAAATTAAATCAACAAATCTGTCTGACTTGCGATCAAAGAAAGCAAAAGTACAATCTGTATTGTATGCATGATGCCTTTTATCCAATCTGAATTAACAAAGTAAGAAAATTAATATCATTAGTAAATTAACAGTTTCTACCAAGTGCAAGATCACAATTGGTCTGAATGTAATTTGCGTTTTAATATATAGTTCTATGTCTGGTGCTGTTAACTGTAACATTAACATATAGATATTAACACAATGACCATTTTGAAAACATTTCTTCATCTTTTTCAAACTATAGGCAAAGCGATCAATTTATTCCCACCTAAGTACACTGGCAGATTTTGCAATAGAAATGTTTGACGTTCTAGATGAAATCAACTATCAATCATACAATGACTTTGTCTTAAGAGTTGGTAAGTAGTTATCTTGGAACTAATAGTGATGATCTTACTTTGTAATTTAGTGAATGTACTACATAGTGCCAAAATAGCCAGTGCATATAGGTATGTAGATGCTTAAATGGTTTTATTTGATTTATTATGTACTATTCATAAGCAGTACATTCAGTAAGAGTTTGAAAATACATCTGTTGTTCACAGTAAACATTATGAAGTAGTTTTTTGCTCATACAGAACTTGAGCATTGCTGAGAAAAAAGGCATGGGGCTGAAGCTTTCAATCTCACACTCACCAGGACAGACACGAGAATACCAAATTTCAAAGGGAACAATGCAATACCTTGACCAGAGTCCACTTGCCAATCAATCAGCACCCATTTTTCATGCAGTATTAATTGTTTTTACCTTTGAAATTTGGTATTCTTGCATCTGTTCTGATGAGTGCAAGATGAAAAGCTTCAATAGCATGTCTCTTTTTTCAGAAACACTCATTATTAAGTGGCATAGAAAAACATAAAACTATAGAGGTCCATATAGCTTCTCCAGAAATGCAACAAATGCAAAAAAAATATTTTAGGTTATTTACCCCCTCTCAAATAAGCTTATCAACCCACCTTGAGTTATAGCACAAAATGGAGGGGAAAAGTTCCAAATGAGTTCCCATTTCTACTTGCTAGCCAATGATTCCTTCTGGAAGGAGTGTGTGTGTTTAAGTGCATATCCATACCTGTGTATGAATGTTGAGTGAAGCTCCTTATTTATTCCTTATTCTTTTGTACTCAATCAAATACAAGTTTAGGCTAGTTATACCTGTCTGCATAATTTAACCTTTTAGTTGTGTGCCATGGACAGAATTTATCCTTTTACTACTTGTGATAAGTATGTTTGTATGTAAGAGTGAGTGTTTTCTTACCCTTAGAGTGAGCATCCTAATTTAATAATTCCAGCAGCAAGCTTTTTTGAGAGTTTAAAAATAAGGAAGGTTATTTATTATCACACTCATACCCTGAATTTGATGTAGCACTTCACTCGCTCATCTCATACACACACTCACACACACAAAGATTAGCTACAGATGAAGGTAATATACTGTTACAGCATATAGTTATCTCAGTCTCTTTCGTGGCGGGCCTGTAGTTTCTTGGATAAAATTGGTGCTTTAGTTGAAGTAAATGTCTAATAAAGCAAAGGATTTTCAGTAAGCTGTGAGGTTTCTTATAATCAAATTTCCAGGAGATTGGTTCTCAGGTGATCTTTAACTGGAACATGTTTGTAAGTCCTTCTTTGTCTCTTAGGGTCTTCCACTTTCATGGTGATTTGCAGCTAGTTCAATGGCTTTCAATGAAACACTCTGTCTGCAAGCAGCTTCTTGCTGGTTTTAAAAACAGACAACAAAAATGGTTCCCTCACCATGTGACTCCCACAAGTTTAAAGTTACTTTTCCAAACAAAGGGTGGTGTGTATGTTGCTTCCAGTTATCCTGTGTTGTTTGACAGCTTGAGATTCACCCAGCCTAGTTTGGATGAGGGAAACCATCATAATAAAATGGAAGGCTGATATGATCCATTCACATCTGTCCGACATGCATTAAATTTTGATGTTCCTTTTTCTCCAGGGTGAAACAGCGACTCAGGCTGGCTGGAGTTCTGTAGTCCTTTTGTTTATGATCCACCCTTAAACAAAGTGATGTGTGAATTCCCCGGATGGCTGTGAATGTCCATATTTAATTAGGTATTCACTGGAGAGTCAGCTCCGTCTGAAGCTCAAAATGCCAAAGGTCACATCATTTGCAGTGACCATTTTAACAGCCTGTTTGTGTCCAATTTTAAAAGTATTGACTGAAATTCATAATATATTAGGACATGACACCTGGTACCATTCTGGGGAACCAAGCAGCACCCCCTCCAAGGCCAATATATCCTTCCTGAGGTACAGTCTCCAGAGTTGGATGGAATATTCCAGGAATTTAACCAGAACTTTATGTAAAAGTTAATGTCATTGTAAAATGGATTGAAGGTAGAAGGAGTAAGTCTACATGTAAACTTGCATATAAATACTCAACAGAATAAAACAGTTCGCATCAAATCTAGATAATAGCTGGTCATATTGAATTTGTTAAATTAAAAATCCAAATTTTTCACTTGATTGACTTAGAAGCCAGAGAAAATACTTGAACTTTTCTTGGAAGAGTTAACAAAGGGATTAATGCATTTGAGGGGAAGCCGTGACATCGCAGGTTATACCTGGCCTATTGGAAAGATTGGATTTGAGGACCAGATGGCATTTGTTTCCTATTTTCTAATTTTTAATGTTTTGTATTGTTTTTGTTAAAAATTACATTTGACATTTTGGATAATATGATACATGACATTAGATTAATATCATTTGGATTTCAATAATCTATCATTTGCTGCCTTCCATTGATATTAATATTTTCTTACAGCTTGTAAGATTGACGATGAACGTTCAGATCTTCAACACAACATTCTTCCTTTTCTTTTCTTTACAAAGGTATAAATGTTGGACCTGTAGTGGCAGGTGTGATTGGAGCAAGACGACCACAGTATGACATCTGGGGAAACACTGTAAATGTTGCCAGCAGAATGGATAGTACGGGGGTTCAAGGCAAAATTCAAGTTAGTAAACTCCTCTTGCAAAACAATATAAAAAATGTAGAATTGAACATATTGGGGTTTATTGATGCATACATATTAATCCAAGGTATTACAATAGTTATTTCCCTGCTCAAGCCATGAACTTTATACATATGCATCCAAGAATTTATGGATTCCCACTTCCTCTACTCTATTTCCTTATTTGTGCTTATGGTCCAAGCTTCTGGTAAGATTACCTTGCTTCAAATGTTTTGTTTTTAATATTAAAATAAGAGTCTTTGAATTTTTTTCCCACATGTGCGAGATCCAACTCTACAAACTTTTAAACATTATGTTAATCCTAAGAGAGAAATGCGAAGTGATTCATTTTAGTAGGAAGAATGTGGAGGGACAATATAAAACAAGAGTACAATTCTAAAGGAGGTACAGGAGCAGAGGGACCTGGGTGTATATGTGCATAAGTCATTGAAGCTGGCAGGGCAGGTTGAGAGCTTGGTTAACAAAGCATACAGTATCATAAGCTTTATTAATAGAGGCATAGAGTACAAGAGCAAGGAGGTTATGTTGAATTTGTATAGGACATTAGTTCGGCCTCAGCTGGAGTATTGTGTCCATTTTTGGGTGCTGCGCTTTAGGAAGGATGTGAAAGCATTGGAGTTGTGCAGAAAAGATTCACGAGAATGGTTTCAGGGGTGAGGAACTTCAGTTATTAATTTAGATTGGAGAAGTTGGGATTGTTTTCCTTGGAGAAAAGAAGGCTGAGAGTAGATTAGATAGAGGTATTCAAAATCATCAAGGGTCTGGACAGAGTAGATAGGGAGAAACCATTCCCACTCGTGAAAAGGATTGAGAATGAGAGGGCACAGATTTAAAGTAATTGGTAAAAGAAACAAAGTAACGTGAGAAAAAAATTCTTCACACAGTGAATGGTTAAGGCCTGGAATGCACTGCCTGAGAGTATGGTGGAGGTAGGTTCACCTGAAGGAGTCTAATTCCCTCTTGAATGCTATCTAAAAAGGAAGAATGGGCTGAGTTATGGGGAGAAGGTAGGAAAATAGCACGAGGTGAATTGTTCTTTTGGAGAGCCAATGCAAACAGGATGGGCTGAATGGCCTCCTGCGCTATAACAATTCTGTGATTCTAACATTCTTTTGTTCCATTTTTAAATTATTGTAACTTATTATAACCTATATTATTTTACATTTCCATACATTCATTTATTAAGGAAAAAACTATTTAAAATATTTAATTCTTCCGCCTCCTCAGTCCAATTTGTAGCTGGTAATAATATGCAAAACATTGACCTCATATGGGTTGCAAAGTAGCTCTGATATAATTAGTAATTAAAGTAGAAGTAGAAATATTGATCTGCTCAAGTCCCACATAGAACCCAATCATTCTTTGATACAAATTTTTTGAATGAAATATGAAAGAATTAACAGTCATTTCATGTGTCTTATCAGTTTGTTTAAACAAAAATGATAACAATTATATACATACAAACATACAAAATAGGAGCAGAAGTAGGCCATTTGGCCCCTCGAGCCTGATCCGCCTTCAATAAGCTCATGGTTGATCTGTTTGTGTTTTGAGTTCTACATTCCCATGTACCCCCGATAACCTTTGATTCCCTTGCCTAACAAGAATCTATCTACCTCCACCTTAAAAATATTCAGTGACCTCACTTCCACTGCCTTCTGAGGCAGGGTTCCAAAGTCACACAACCCTCTGAAAGAAAAAAATTCTCCTCATCTCTGTCCTATAAGGGTGACCCCTAATTTTAAAACAGTGCCCCACAAGGACTCACCCACAAGGAAACATCCTTTCAACATCCAATTTGTCAAGACAGTTCAGGATTTTGTATACTTCAATCAAATCACTCCTCACTCTTCTAATCTCCAGTGGAAACAAGCCCAAACTGTCCAACCTATCCTCATAAGACAACCCGCTCATTCCAGGTATCAATCTAGTAAATCTCCTCTGAACCGCCTCCAATGCATTTACATCCTTCCTTAATTAAGGAAACTAAAACTGACACAGTATTCAGGTTGTGGTCTCATCAATGCCCTGTATAACTAAAGCATGACATCATTATTTTTGTGTTCAATCCCTCTCGTAACCCTCTTGCTTTTGCGCTGTACCTGCATACTAACTTTTTGTGACTCATGCACTAGAACACCTGGATCCCTCTACACCTCAGAATTCTGCAGTCATTCTCTGTTTAAGTAATACTCTGCTTTTTTATTCTTCCTGCCAAAGTAAACAACTTCACATTTTCCTACAATTTGCCCCATCTGCAAGTTTTTTTTGCCCACTCACTTAACCTACCTATATCTGTCTGCAAGCTCCTTATGTCTTCTTCACAACATACTTTCCTACCTATCTTTTGTGTCGTCTGCAAATTTAGCTTTTGGCAAATTGATTTTTTGAAAAATGGATCGTCCAAATTTCCTCTCCAATCCACAAGGAAAATGTTCTGTTATCTGAACAGTGAAGATTGAAGACCCATGAAAGTCTTCATTGTGCTGCCCAGTGATTTATAGAGATTCTTCTGGGGGACTTGGATGGGATGGGAATGGGTTGGAGAGTGGTGGCTGCTGGGTGGAGTGCTTGCAGATTAAACAGACACAAGCAAAGACTGAGTATGATAGTAAGGCTGGAGGGAGCATAACCACCTTCCTGCTTTATTTCCTTCGTCAACATCAGAAAGGCCCCAATTTTGAGGGCTGTCCAGAAGGGATTTAGACCTTGCACCCAACTCCTCTGGTGCAGGCAGCAAAGGCTAGTGGTCTAAGGAAGGTAGGTCTTGTTTTCTTTCAAGAGCAGGAGGTTGGGACTGGCACAGGAGGCCTTCTAACTGCTAATTTTGGCCAAAAAGCCTGAAAATCATTATCTTTCAAGCATGGAGGGTTTCTGCACCTACTTCTAGGTACAAGGTTATTCAGAAAAGTAGACCTGCATCAGGAGCACTTTGTGCCTTGTTGAATGGCCTGAACCCACATATATGGCTGGATACAGTTAAAATTTGTTTCAGCACATGTTGGGTATACACCACCTCATTAGTGTCCACTGTGCATGTGTGGGGATTAGCTGATTAATTTGCCAAGTTATTGGTAAATTTGAGTTTTTGAAGTGTGTGTGATGTGTAATAAGAATTCCGTTTAACTACTAATCTCCAGGTAACTGAAGATGTCCATCGAATGCTCAACAAACACAACTACGAGTTTGTCTGTCGGGGCAAAGTCAGTGTAAAAGGAAAAGGAGAAATGCTGACATATTTCCTTGAAGGAAAAGTGAATGAGAATCCACAAATAAGCTCAACAAATTTAGTGAGAAAATTATATCCAGATGGAAGAGCAAAGATAGCGGCAGGCTGTCCCTCAGTGTCCTCAGTAGCCAACTTCACAGTAAAAGCTGGACTTGGAGCACTTCAAGCCTCTACAATGCAAACAAATCAATCTGTGCATTTTGTTCCGCCCATACCAATTGTTGAACAAGCATAATGGATTTCGACATAAAAATGAAGTTGACACTTTGAGCTGGTACATGGGTGAAAATCAATTAATGATGGCAGGATGCACTGATCTTTCCAAAAGATTTTGGCATTTGGAAGTCAGGCACTGAAGAGAGGAATGTTTGCCTGGAGCAATCCCCAGGAGGCTGTGGGTCATCAGCGTCAAGAATCGCTGCGATTGAACCAAAGATTAAACTTTGGATGTTGTTACAAAATACAATTCTTGGAATGGCAAATTAAGGGCTAACTATCTGTTAGAAGAAGCAAAGAACTACATTATTGGCATAGAGAATTATCTTTCTAAATAAAGAATATTAGAAATCTGAATCAAACTTAACTAGTTTGTACATTTTAAAGTTTCTGCATGTTTTCTAAATGTACAGAACACATTTTACCACATGACATTTGAGTTATAAAATTAGTACTCATTTTTACTTCAGTGGCCAATAGATGATTCTAAGTATTATGAAAATATTTGTGTAATATTGCCTTATTTGTTTTCTTTTTCAAATATCTATAGCAGTTTCAAAGTCTGCCTTTTTCATATCATACACTATTTATTGTATGTAATTTCTGTAAATAATTTTATTAATTATACAGTATGGATCGTGTATGACATTGAAAAAGCACATGCCAGGTGAATATTTCATTAATTTTTTATAACAAAGTTCTACTTATGTAAGTATAACTATTACATGCTTTAAAAGTTGCAGTGTTCCTTCTTTTGTCCACCATAACTTATATTCAGACCTATCAAATATCAAAGCTATGGAACTCCCATGAAATATAGGTAACCTTTGCCAGAAGGTTACTGGTAGTTTACAGTGACAGAGCACTTGCTGAATGGTGAAAACCTTTCTGTACCATTTTGTCCCCAAGTACCATAACTATTACTCTGTAGCAATAAACCTCAGCTGTAATAATATATATTAAACAATCTGTAGAGATTACAGAATGTTAATGGGTTTATCCTGCACTACCAACGTCTGATACTTCCACAATCTAGTCAATGTAAGGCATCATATAAGGAAGACTGCAGCTCAACAGGTGAGAGAAGCAGGTTGGGGACTGTAACATTTTTCAAACGCTGTGGCCTCTGTATTATGTCAAATGTTTTACAGACCATTTATTTTATGCTTTATCATACAAATGAAAACACTGCTATGTGTTTATGTGTTTTTTTAAACTGTAATTAGCTTGCTAATTTTCCATATTTAAATACGGGTCTATTTTTATGTGCATATTGAATATTGTAGAATATCTTTCAGTCTCTTTTGGAACTGTAAGAATGACCTAAGGAATCAAATATTTGTCCTACCTTTTATGTTAAAAGTGGATAATATTCATGGAAATGTTAAATGTGAATGTAAATTTCTAATTATAACTTTTATACTGAGTGTTTGCACTATTATAATTTCTTCTGAGTCCTATAAAAAAGTAAAGAAAAATGGTTTGAAGAAAAAAGTTCTTGTTTCTGTGCATTTTTAAGTATTTACTGTAATGTCTTCTGTTAACTTTGTTTTATTGATGTACCTCTCTCAATTTTATTTCAAAATGCAAAATGTTTCGATAATGGATTTGAGTTAGAAGTCTTCAAGTCTTCTTCTAATGTACACCTCTTCTACTATTATCACCAATTCTAGACATTGATATTAAGAAACATTTCAATGCTCGAAAAATCCCTGCCAGTCTCTTCACTAAAGCATTTGCTAATCAGCAAAATGTACATTTCTATTATTGGTTGACAAATGATAGTTGAAGTTTTCTATCAAAATTCGACAAATGATCTTCAAAACAATCACAGAAAATTGTATTTTACAACATTACAGCAGTTGTTTTAAAACAGACATTACTTCTATAATTAAAAGTCTTACAATCCAACTAGCATCTGTCATATACATTTTACAAAGTCAACAAATATAAAGGATGGGCCTCAAAGTTATTCATTTCTTACAGTGAGCCTGGGGTGATTTTTAATACAATGGCGTTTTCAGTTGTGGATTTTCGGATGGAACCTGTTTCTTCCAGGTTTCCACCTAATAATGACAGTGATGGTAATCCCATTGGGCTAGGGGCTCCACATTATTTACCTATCGGTAATGCAGGTTCTTATAGCTACGGGTGGTATTTTACAAAGAGACATTCATAAATTAAGTGGGAGAAACTGTGGCAGATGGATTTCAATGCCTGTAAGTATCAGATAATCCCTTTTGATCCAAGAAAAGGATTGATTCAGGTATTTTCTAAATGGTAAAAAAAGCTAAGAACAGTGGAAGTCCAAAGAGCATTATGGGTCTATGTACACAGATCACAAAAATTTACTAGTCAGGCGCAAAACATAATCAAAATATTTAATGGACTATTATAATACGAAGCACACTTGATACAATACTGGTAAAGGGGTTAGCACATGCTCACTTACCTTCTTTTGGAAGAGCAGGAAATCATGATATCAGCCAGCAATGCCATTTTGGAACTCCATGTTCTATCCAACACCCTCTCAACCTCACACAGCTAAACATGACAGAATGCCGTAGAGGAGTAGTGCATCAGAAGCCCAGAGGAGGTGGTGGAAGCAGGTACGAAAGTGGTGTTTAAGAGGCAGCTTGACAAATACACGAATAGGATGGGAATAGAGGGATACGGACCCCGGATGTGCAAAATGTTTTAGTTTGACAGGCCATATGATGGGTGCAGGCTTGGAGGGCCGAAGGGTCTGTTCTTGTGCTGTACTTTTCTTTGTTCTTGACTCTCCCCCACGCCCCCGGACTGAAAATAGTGCCCAAAGGGGCTCTTAATACCGAGGCGGGTCTGCAGAGTCCGAGAATTTGCCGCCCCGAACTCCCCGCCTTGGTATTGAGAATCCAGCCACCGATGTCAGCAGGTTGCTGCACAAAAAGGCTGTGAGCAGCGGCAAGCGAAGTAAATGGCAAGAAGTGTTCCTTTATCGCTGACTGGGAGATCCAATGCATTTATATTCAAGATTTTGCTTAAGAATTTCATAAAGCCTGAGCAAGTTGAAATACAATCTTTACCTAAAGTGAGATTTGAATGCTACAGTTTCTTGTCTATTTCTTTTTGTTTAATTGCCAAGTTCACTTCTCATGTTCTCTTGCTAGAAGCACTTGCTGTCTGCTGTCCTCACAACCCCTTTGTCCTGAATACAGTTTATAAATCAGGAATGATAATCTTCAATTTCTGAGCCCATCTGAATGTTCTAGATTGCCTCCTTTTTCTGTTTTGACCCAATCTATTGCAGTGACTCTATTGCACCTCCATGACAATTCTATTCACCCAGTACTCCTGAAGACCTATAACTAACACCCCTCCCCAATTATCACCTTATTTTACATCATTGAAGTTGTGTGGATTATTCAATGACACAAACTATAGTGGCTCTTAAACAACCATTACTCCAACACTCCTGCAGCTCAGTGGCAACCCAGAGGTGTCCAACCTGTGGCAATGGGCCACATCAATCTTCAAGTCCAACCAATTGGGTTCTTGAAGCCCAGGCAACCCAGCCCAATCTGCACTCACAAATCAGCAAAATACAGTGGATGTTCAAAATCTTAAACCAAAACAGAACATGCTGGAAAACACTCAACAGGTCAGACAGCATCTATGGAGAGAGAAACACTGTGCTGGATTTTACCAGCCCTCTGGAGATGGAGTTGGAGGCCGGAGGCCCTGGAAAATGGTGGCAAAAGGCATTGGAAGGGAAGCCTCGTGTCTTCCCTCCACCACGGAGTATTACTGATGGTGGCACGGCCACCCATCGACTGGAGGAGAGCAGCAAATTAAAGCAATTAAGTGAACGATTAAAGGGCACTTCCCACCTCCGCTGGCAGTTTACTGACATCGGGAGAGGCCATTGCTGAGTGGGAAGACTGCTGGGTAGACCCTGAAAGCCCCCTAGTTGGATCCAGAAGGAGTTTCCTTCTTTATGGCTGCTTCATGACCCACAATGGCAAAATGGCCACCCCAGAGGCTATGGCGCTGCCACTGGAGGCTTTCCACCCACAACCCACCCCGCCACCTCCCCCCCTCCACAACACAATCAGCAGGTCAGCACAGTACCTTTTCAAATTTACCTTGCCT
This sequence comes from Cetorhinus maximus, assembly GCF_964194155.1. Classification (NCBI taxonomy): domain Eukaryota; kingdom Metazoa; phylum Chordata; class Chondrichthyes; order Lamniformes; family Cetorhinidae; genus Cetorhinus; species Cetorhinus maximus. The sequence continues at coordinate 81,972,883 of NC_135881.1, forward strand.
TTGAGGGTTCCTTGGCATTGAGGTATACTCTTCTGCAGCCTTAGCAGTGGCCAGCTCTGTCAGTCACATTGTTGAGGCTACTGAGTTGTCAGACTGGACTGGCAGCTCTGGGAGGTGGGCTGCCATCCTCAATTAGACAGTGGTCCTAGTGGTAGCCTCTTAATTGGCTGCTATTAGGTTATTGTCATACGGACTCAAAACGTCAACTCTGTTTCTCTCTCCACAGATGCTGTCAGACCTGTTGAGATTTTCCAGCATTTTCTGTTCACTCAGCTCCTGACCTCATTACAGTCCTGGCCCAAACATGGAGAAAACAGCTGACCTCAAGAAGTGAGGTGAAAGTGACTGCCTTGACATGAAGGCAGCATTTGACAGAGTGGGGCCTCAAGGAGCCTGAGTAAAACTGAAGTCAATGGGAATCAGGAGGAAAACCCTTCACTGGTTGGAGTCATACCTGGCACAAAGGAAGATGACTGTGGTTATTGGAGGACAATCAACTCCGCTCCGGGACATTGCTGCAGGAGTTCCTCAGGGTAGTGTCCTAGGCCCAACCATCTTCAGCTACTTCATCAATAACCTTCCCTCCATCAGGAGGTCAGAAGTGGGGATGTTTACTGATGATTGCACAATGTTCAGCACAATTCATGACTCCTCAGATACTGAAGCAGTCCATGCCCATATGCAGCAAGACCTAGACAATATTCAAGGCTGGGCTGGTAAGTGACAAGTAACATTCATGCCACACAAGTGCCAGGCAATGACCATCTCCAACAAGAAAGAATCTAACCATCTGCCTTGACACTCAATGGTATTACCATTGCTGAATCCCCCTGAATTGTCAGCAATAAATATCACAATGTTCTTCCAATTCTCCCTTACCTCCTCACTGTACTAAACTCAAGCACAACACCAGTGGTACCTCACTCATGTGGTCATTCCTCATGTGTAGCAGACTATTTTCTCATGGAAGTCATCCTAATCAAGCCCAATAGTGGCATGTATGCATTTGCATTTTCTCACAATAACAATCAAAAACAAAACTGGCTGGGCTGATTTTTGTTTCATTGTCCTGGTTGCTGAAGCTATTGGAGCACCTCACCTACTGCCCAACTGGGCAACTAACCCAAGTCAGGAGCATTCTGTTCAGTAATAGCACCTCACCTGGTAGTGCCATTACCCATTAGGACAGCACAGAGGTTCCTGGTGTCAAATTTGACACCAACATCAATGTACTCTATATGGTTGACATTTGGGGTAATGACCACATTAAAATAAGTGACAATCCACGGCCAAGGCTTTAACACAGTCAATGCATGTGTTTACAATATTGGCGGGGCACTAGAATTCTTGTGAGCTGAGCCAAGTCTCTTAAAGAAGCAGCTCTAAATTATTTGCCTGCTTCTGCCTTAAAGCAAAATAATACTGGCACAACAATTGAGGGGGATTGATTACTTGCGGCCTGGCACTGCAGAGGTGTCTGGTGATCCAAAACAATTATTTTTGGCTCAAAATTCAAAGGGAGAATTCACAATGAGTTGAAAGCCCATTCACTCAGGTAATCAGCTTTTCCGAGCCAAGTCTGTCAAACAAGTATTTAATACAGATCAACAGAACAATTGTTTCTTTATTGTCAGCATATGAGTCATTTCAGAAATCTAGTGATGACTAAATATCAAGTCAAATGTGTTGGCATGGACTTCCAAATTCTTCAGGTAACAGCATACTCATATGAAAAACCATTGTTAAAATTCTTTGTACCTAGAAACATTGTGCCTATATGCATATGCCTGTATAGCTCGTACATGAGTTCCAGGATATTATCAACTCCTTCTCCAAAGCATATGAAAAATTGGGCCTTTCACCAAACACCCAGTAAACTAAGGTCCCCTTCCAACCATCCCACTCAGCTAAACATCTCCCCCTGGCAATTAAGATCAACAGTGAGATCCTTGAAAATGTGGACCATATTCCGTACCTTGAGATCTTCCTCTTGACAAAGGCAGACATAGCAGACAAAATTCACCATTGCCTCCAATGTGCCAGCTCAGCCTTTGCTGACTGAGGAAAAGAGTAAATGGTGACCAGGATCTGAAACCTGAGACAAAGGTTATGGTTTACTGGGCAGCAGTGACCCTGTTTTAATATGTGCGGGGACTTAGACAACCTACAGGAAGCACCTCAAAGCACTGGAGAGGTACCACCAGTAGTGCTTTTGCAAGATCCTCCAAACCTGGTGGCAAGAAAGGCAGTCCATCAGCAGTATCCAACATACCCAGCATAAAAGCGCTAATCACTCAAAACCAGCTCCGTTGAGCAGGGCACGTTGTTCGAATGTCTGACACTAGACTCCCGAAGCAACTGCTCTACTCAGAACTTGGTTGTGGAAAGAGACTCCCAGGAGGACAGCAGAAGTGTTTTAGGGATGTCCTCAAAGGATCTCTGAAGGTGTCAAACATCCCTGCCAACTCATGGGAGTCTCTGACCTGTGATTGACCAAAATTGAGAAGGTTCATTCAGGAAGGCACCAAACAAATCGAGACACTTTGTCAGGAACATGCAGAGGTATATTCAAGGCATTGGAGAAAACGCACATACACCCAAACAACCCATCTACCCAACCCTTCAACCACCACCTGCCATATATGTGGCAGAGTCTGCTGACCATGCTTATCAGCTACCTTAGAACCCATCAAACTGGAGTGGAAGCAAGTCAACTTCGTTCCCAACTGCCTGAGAAGATGAGTAACATATACATTTGCAATATATCACACTATACATTATCATATTTATTATGACATGTGATGCATCAGTCGGAGAGCTGCCATTCAACTCTTCATGGACTATAAAAACAAATTCTAGCCATACCTTCAACACCCACTATGGCTTAACTGGTTAAATCAGAATACCTAAGCTACATATACCAGAATATTTCCACAGTTGAATTGTGGGCTAAAAATTCATTGGCATTAATTTTGGGACGCAGGAGTTATCATTTGCGATTTCCCTGCGACCATTCCCATTGAGGCAAGCAGCAAGCAAACTTTATGCTATCTCATTATTTGCAAGATTTCAGCATGCAGCCCAGCATGACCTAAACTTTCGATAGTGGCTAGCTCAACAAAGAGCCTTACCATGTGCAAGGCTGGCATGTATTGCAGCTAACCTCCAGCCTGTCCCCTTGAGGGGAAGCGGCACTGAATGAAAGGAGGCTGCCGCTGATGTTCAGTGTTCCAATTGGAGAGAAGAAAAATGGAGAACTAGGGCAGAAAGAGTGCACTACGTTTACATGCTGTAAAAGGCCTTCGGCATAAAGATGCACAGGAGGACTGAGACCATGTTTCATGGGAGGGTCAAGACATCCTCAAGGAATGCCCTTCAAAGGGAATGGGAGCAGGTGGCAAGGGGGTAAACTCCATGAGTTTGGCTGCAAGGGCCTGACAGGAGTGCTGGATGAGGTTTATTTGCATAGGTGGTCATGGTCAGTGGTTGCATCTTCACAGGACATCTCATACACATTGTACAGCCAACCTCTCACATTGCTCAATGCACCACAGCCTCATCACTCACCCATCAGCAATCCTTAACATTCAGAGCTCACACTAATATCCAGATACCCCAACTCGCCCTCACACACCTTCCAATAATGCACCACACACATCTCTCGTTGCCTCCACATAGCTCCAGCTATTCAGCTATGACAGGCACATCACCCAAACACAGTGCAATAACACAATTGCTGAAATTCTTCCCTCTTGCAGAAAAATGTTGTCTGCAATAGAAAGGAACAAAGTCAAATTGACAGGGCATAGACACGCTTTCATCACCTAAGCCTGACAGAGGAGATGGTGCTCCGCATCAGGTTGTAACAGATCCAGTAGCATCCTGCATAACTGAGAGTATTCAGGATGACAGTATGTTACTGCCTTATGCCTTTCTCAACTAACTCTCATCTTGTTATATGACATGAAGTGCAAGCTGTAGATGGTGTGACCATGGACTTCTTGCTTTACACCCCAACCATTGCTGATTGCCGTCACAATCTGACCTCCTTATTTGGCACATGTTGTGCTCTTGTACTGTTATACCTAGCTGCCCAAGGTGGAGGTTACTGAACTTTTGAACCTTTGCAAGAGTTACATAAGGTTATGGTTGTGTGAGTTAACTACCTAGAACAGGATATAACTTAGTGTCTATTCTTAATTGGGTTGGTCCTGTGTAAACTAATTGCTGAGCTCAAATATACTTTAATTTTGAGAAGAGATGGGACGTGAAACAAGTGGCCTTTGTGGAAAATTGGAGCTGAGTTTCAGATAACAAAGAAATGCATGTAAACAGATGTTCTGTGTTGAAATGAATGGGGGCTGGGTTCGAGATAACAGAGGAAGGCAGGAATGGCTGTAGGGTATCCTTGTGCAAAGATAACCATGAATGAAATTAGGAAGGTTAAGTATAAATATGACTGTACTAGCCACGGTACTTAGAATTGATTTAGGGGAAGAGCAGCCTGACAACAACACATCGGTTTTCCAGGTCAAGCAATGGAATTTGTTCTTGATCTATACAGTACTGTCAATAAATCCTGTTGAATTAAGCACCTCTGTAAGTTTAAAAACAAAAAACTACTGCGGATGCTGGAAATCCAAAACAAAAACAGAATTGCCTGGAAAAACTCAGCAGGAAAAACTTCTGCTGAAGGGTCATGAGGACTCGAAACGTCAACTCTTTTCTTCTCCGCCGATGCTGCTAGACCTGCTGAGTTTTCCAGGTAATTCTGTTTTTGTTTTCCTCTGTAAGTTTGTTTATTTCCAATCTCTGAAGTCACTGATTATACAAACAAGAGCCAGCATGGTCAACAATCTATTACTTTGACATTGAGGAAGTATAGTCTTAGGGAGATCATATCTCCCTGAAGTTTACAAGGCACCACTTAGTTCCAAAGAAACTGCTTGATTTGTAAGTATCAAATAAGGTCCTACTGACCTGGTCTACTCTTCTCATAAAAGCCTTGAATCTGCTTATGTAAAGTGTGAGTTCTTTATTGTGCCAGATTGTGAACAAGGCTAACAGAGCTAGGGGAATATTTAATAAGAACATAAGAAATAGAAGGAGTGGACAATAACATCCCTCAAACTCACTCTGTCATTTAATACAATCATAGGTGATCGTCTTCCTCAACTCTATTTTCCTGTCCTCTTCCCAAATTCCTTGATTCCCAGAGAGACCAAAGGTCTGTCTATGCCAGCCTTAAATTAATTCAAGGATAGAGCAACCACACTCTCTGGGGTAGAGAATTCCAAAGATTTACAACCCCCTGACTGAAGACATTTCCCTCATCTCAACCCAAAATGATCAACCCCTTATAATGAGACTGTGCTCCTGTATTTTAGATTCCCCGCCCAGTGAAAACAATATCTCAGTGTCCACCCTATCAAGCCTCTTTATGGTCTTGTGTATTTCAGTGAGATTACTCATCATTCATCTAAGTTCCAGAGAATATAAATGCAATGTACTCAGCATTTCATCATAAGACAACCTGTTTAGCCCAAGGACCAGTGTAATGAACCTTTGCTGTACCACCTCCAATGCAAGTATATCCATCCTTAAATATAGAGCAAAACAGCATATAATATTGCAGATGCAGTCTCACCAACGCTTGGTACAATTTTAGGAAGACTTTTTAGCCCTGTGCTCAAACCGCCTTTCAATAAAGGCCAAAATGTCATTTGTCTTCTTAATCGCTTGCTGTAACTGTGTGCTAATTTTCTGTGCTTCTTGTATAAGTACACCCACGCCCCTCAGAAAATCAACATCTAAAAGTTTCATGCCTTTTAAAAAAATATATTCTGCTTTCCTATTCTTACTACAAAATGAATAACCTCACATTATGCTGCATTTGCTACCCTCACTATTCATGGGATGTAGGTATCATTGACTAGGTCAGCATTTATTACCCTTGTTCAGATGGCATTTAAGAGCCAACAACATTGCTGTGGATCTGGAGTCCAGACCAGGTAAGGACAGCAGATTTCCTTCCTTCCCTAAAGGGCATTAGTGAAACAGATGGGTTTTTAATGACAATCAGCAATGGTCATCATCAGGCTTTTAACTCCAGATTTTTATTGCTATGGCAGGACTTGAGTGCAGGTCTCCAGATCATTACCCTAGAATACTAGCCAGTGACAATACCACTATGCCACCACCTCCCCTCTTTTGGATCCTATCAATGCCTTTTTGCAGTTGCTTTGTGTCCTCCTCACAGCTTACATTCCCATCCAGCTTTATAGCATCAGCAAATTTGGATACATTACTCTCAGTCTCTTCAATTAAAAGCAGGAGGTAATGGAGCAGTGATATTGTTGCTGGATGAGTAACCCAGTAATGTATTGGGGACCGGTGTTCAAATCCTGCTGTGACAGATGGTGGAATTCTAGTTCAATAAAATTCTAGAATTAAAAGTCTAATAATGGCCATTGTTGATTTTTGTAAAAATCTATCTAGCTCACTAATGCACTTCAGGGAAGGAAATCTGCCATCCTTACCTGCCTGGCCTACATGTGACTCTAGGCCCACAACAATGTAGTTGACTCTTAAATGCCCTCTTAAATGGCTTAACAAGCCACTCAGTTGTATCAAACCACTACGAAGTCTCAAAAAACCAGACGGACCACCGAGCATCGACCTAGGCACCAGAAGCGACAACAGCAAACTCAGCCCTGTCGACACTGCAAAGTTCCCCTTGCTAACATCTGGGGGCTAGTGCCAAAATTGGGAGAACTGTCTCACAGGCTAGTCAAGCAACAGCCTGACATAGTCATCCTCACAGAATCATACCTTACAGATAATATCCCATACACCACCATCACCATCCCTGGCCACCAGAAAGACAGACCCAGCAGAGGTGGTGGCACAGTGGTATACAGTCAGGAGGGAGTTGCCTTGGGGATCCTCAACGTTGACTCCGAACCCCATCAGTCAAACATGGGCAAGGAAACCTCCTGCTGATTACCACCTACCACCCTCCCTCAGCTGATGAATAAGTACTCCTCCATGTTGAACACCACTTGGGGGAAGCAACTGAGGGTGGCAAGGGCACAGAATGTTCTCTGGATGGGGAACTTCAATGTCCATCACCAAGAGTGGCTCAGCTGCAGCACTACTGACCGAGCTGGCTGAATCCTAAATGACATAGCTGCTAGACTGGGTCTGCGGCAGGTGGTGAGGGAACCAACAAGAGGTTAAAACATGCTTGACCTCATCCTCACCAGTCTGCCTGCCGCAGATGCATCTGCCCATGACAGCATCGATAGGAGTGACCACCATAAGTCATTGTGGAGGCAAAGCACCCCCTTCACATTGAGGATAAAGAAGTGGCAGATGGAATACAATGTGGGGAAGTGTGAGGTCATGCACTTTGGTAGGAAGAATAGAGGCATAGACCATTTTCTAAATGGGGAGAGAATTCAGAAATCTGGAGTGCAAAGGGACTTGGGAGTCCTAGTCCAAGATTCTCTTCAGGTTAACTTGCAGGTTGAGTCAGTGGTTAGGAAGGCAAACGTAATGTTGGCATTTATTTCGAGAGGACTAGAATATAAAAGCAGGGATGTGCTGCTGAGGCTTTATAAGGCTCTGGTCAGACCACATTTAGAATATTGTGAGCAATTTTGGGCCCCGCATCTCAGGAAGGATGTGCTGGCCCTGGAGAGGATCCAGAGGAGGTTCACGAGAATGATCCCAGGAATGAAAGGCTTAACAAATGAGGAACGTTTGAGGACTCTGGGTCTATACTCGATGGAGTTTAGAAGGATGAGGGGGGATCTGATTGAAACTTACAGAATACTGAAAGGCCTGGATAGAGTGGACGTGGGAAAGGTGTTTCCAATAGTAGGAGAGACTAGGACCCGAGGGCACAGCCTCAGAGTAAAGGGAAAAGCTTTTAGAACAGAGATGAGGAGAAACTTCTTTAGCCAGAGAGTGGTGAATCTATGGAATTCATTGCCACAGAAGGCTGTGGAGGCCAGGTCATTGAGTGTATTTAAGACCAAGATAGATAGGTTCTTGATTGGTAAGGGGGTCAAAGGTTACGGGGAGAAGGCGGGCGAATGGGGTTGAGAAACTTATCAGACGTGATTGAATGGCGGAGCAGACTCGATGGGCCGATTGGCCTAATTTCTGCTCCTACGTCTTATGGTCTTATGGTCTTATGATACCCTCCATCATGTAGAATGGCACTACCATTGTGCTAAATGGGATAGATTTCGAACATATCTAGCAACTCAAGACTGGACATTTGTTGTGACATAACAGTTGGTAAAGGCTGGTATTTAAAATTCTGGAGGGAATCTTTAAACAACTGTCATAACCTATATTTCCAAATGGTATGTTTTGAATTGCAACTCTAAATTCAAGAATAAGACCACCAGTTCTCAAGAGGTTTTTATATCAAACTACATGAAGCATTAATTAATTTGCAACAAATTAAGCATCTTTAAATAGCTACAAATTACTACTTATCATAACTTCCTAACAAATTCCCAAATTAATCTCCACTAAGGCAACAACAACCCATAGACTCTAAGCAGACACCAGGCAAAGCATTTTCAGGTTACAAATTCAAAAAGAGATTCCTTTCAATTTGGTTCCTTTGCAGGCAGTTGTAAGCTTACAGCTGCTTTGATGTTACATACCTCTGCCTCTGCACACACAAACCCCGCTCAGGTTATACCCTGCACTTCTCTTTGAATGTAAATTCTCACTGTATTGCCAGGCCCTTTGAACTCCATCTCTTCTAACAGTAAAATTCATTTCATAGTACCAATTTTATATAAACATATTGCTTGGCGTCTCCTAGCTATTCAACAAAATCCAAATGTACTTCTACCTCTCCGGTTGCATCTCAAAACTACTATACATCAAAGCACCCAGACTAGCTGGCTTTAATCCAATTAAAACACGCACAGACATACCCACAGGCTAAAACTCTATTTTTTTTTAATCCAATAACATTATATACATTAATAGCTTCATGACAACATCCATGAGGCATTGTGGCCCATCAGCAGCAGCAGAATTGTACTTGAACACAATCTGTAACCTCATGGCCCGGCATATCCCCTACTCTACCATTACCATCAAGCCAGGGGATCAACCCTGGTTCAATGAAGAGTGCAGGAGGGCATGCCAGGAGCAGTGCAGGACATACATAGAAATGAGGTGTCAACCTGGTGAAGCTACAACACAGGGCTACTTGCGTGTCAAAGAGCATAAACAGCAAGTAATAAACAGAGCTAATCGAACTCACAACCAATGGATCAGATCTAAGCGCTGTAGCCCTGCCACATCCAGTCGCGGATGGTGGTGGACAATTAAACAACTTACTGGAGGAGGAGACTCCACAAATATCCCCATCCTCAGTAATGGGAGAGCCCAGCATATCAGTGCAAAGATAAGGCTGAAGCATTTTCAAACATCTTCAGCCAGAGGTGCCGAGCGGTAATACATCTCGGACTCCTCTGGAGGTCCCCAGCATCGCAGATGCCAGTCTTCAGCCAATTCGGTTCACTCCACGTGATATCAAGAAATGGTTGAAAGCACTGAATAGTGCAAAGGCTATGGGTTTTGAGAATATTCTGGCAATAGTACTGAAGACTTGTGCTCCAGTACTTGCTGCACCCCGAGCCAAGCTGTTCAAGTACAGCTATAACACTGGCATCTACCTGGCAATGCGGAAAATTGCCCATGTATGTCATGTACACAAAAAGCAGGAAAAAATCCAACCTGGTCAATTGCCGCCCCATCAGTCTACTCTCCATCATCAGTAAAGTGATGGAGGGGGTCATCAACAGGGCTATTAAGTGGGAATTGTTTAGCAATAACCTGCTGACTGACGCCCAGATTGGGTTCCGCCAGGGCCACACAGCTCCTGACCTCATTACAACCTTGGTTCAAACATGGACAAAAGAGCTGAACATCCAAGGTGAAGTGAGGGTGACTGCCCTTGACATCAAGGTCGCAGTGTGGCATCAAAGAGCCCGAGGAAAACTGGAGTCAATGGGAATCTGGGGGAAAACTCTCTTGGCACTGGTTGGAGTCATACCTATCACAAAGGATGATGGTTGTGGTTGTTGGAGGTCAGTCATCTCAACTCCAGGACATCACAGCAGGGGTTCCTCAGGGTAATGTCCTAGGTACAACCATCTTCAGCTGCTTCATCAAGAAGTGGCGATGTTCGCTGATGATTGTACAATATTCAGCACCATTCGCAACTCCTCAGATACTGAAGCAGCCCATGTCCAAATGCAGCAAGACCTGGACAATATACAGGCTTGGGCTGATAAGTGGCAAGTAACATTCGTGCCACACAAGTGCCAGGCAATGGCCATCTCCAACAAGAGAGAATCTAACCATCGCCCTTGATGTGCGATGGCATGACCATCACTGAATCCCCTGCTATCAACATCCTAGGGGTTACCATTGACCAGAAACTAAACTGGACTCGCCATATCAAAACTGTGGCTACAAAAGCAGGTCAGAGGCTAGGAATCATGCCATGAGTAACTCACCCCTGACCCCACAAAGCATGTCCACCATCTGCAAGGCACAAGACAGGGCTGTGATGAAATACTCCCCACTTGCCTGGATGAGTGCAGCTCCCACACCACTCAAGAAGCTTGACACCATCCAGGACAAAGCAGTCCACTTGATTGGCACCACATCCACAAACATTCACTCTCTCCACCACTGACGCTCAGTAGCAACAGTGTGTACCATTTGCAAGATGCACTGCAAGAATTCACCAAGGCTCCTTCAACAGCACCTTCCAAACCCACTACCATCTAGAAGGACAAGAGGAGCAAACAGATGAGAACACCACCACCTGAAATTTCCCCTGCAAGTCACTCACCATCCTGACTTGGAAATATATCGCCGTTCCTTCATTGTCCCTGGGTCAAAATCCTGGAACTCCCTCCCTAACAGTACTGTGGGTGTACCTACACCACATAGACTGCAGCGATTCAAGAAGGCAGCTCACCCCCATCTTCTCAAGGGCAACTAGTGCAAGGACAATAAATGCTTGTTCAGCCAGCGACACCCACATCCTGTGAATGAATAAAAATAAATTTAAGTCATTCCATTATACTTACAGCCTGACAATTTAAAAATGCTCCCTATTCTGTGCTGCCTGTCGGTTAACTTATCCTCCATCCACACTAAAACTCCCAACTCCATGAGCCCTTAGTTTTGAGTAAGTGCTATTTACAAAAGGAGCAAGAGAGAAAATAGGGAAATAAAGGCCAGTTAGTCTGACATCAGACATCAGGAAAATGCTGGAATCTATTTTTAAAGAAGTCTTAACAATGTGCGAAGTCTTAACAATGTGCTTAGAATCTCATATTGTGATCAGTTGGTGTCAATGTGATTTTATGAAATAAATGCATATTTATTAGCAATTTTTGAGGATATAACTAGTTGGGTCGATAGAGAGGAAGCAGGAGGACCAGGGGAAGTGATGGTGGTGTAGGGGTAATGTCACAGGGCTAGTTATCCACGTGCCCAGGCTAATACTCTGGGGGAACAAAATCAGAAAATGCTGAAAAAACTCAGCAGATCTAGTAGCATCTATGGAAAGAGAAACAGAGTTAACATTTCGAGTCCATATGGTTCTTTTTCAGACAGACTTGAAACGTTAACTCTTGTTTCTTTCTCTACAGATGCTGCTCGACCTGCTGGGTTTTTGCAGCATTTTCTGTTTTTGTTTCAGATTTCCAGCAACCACAGTATTTTGTTTTTGTCTTAATGCTCTGGGGGCATGGGTTCAAATCCCACCATGGCAGCTGGTGGAATTTAAATTCAATTGATTAATAAATCTGGGATTTAAAAAAACTGGTCTCAGTGTTGGCAACCATGAAATTGTTGTTGCTTGTTGCAAAAACACATCTGGTTCACTAATGTGGTTTAGGGAAGGAAATGTACCATCCTTACCTGGTCTGGCCTGTAGTGTAAAGGGTTAACATTGGGGGCACCTGATCCTCATATAACTCTGATGTCATGACACATGACACTAAGCAACAGAGATCTGAAGGGAGGAGAAGTTCAACCTTGTGCAGAATTCCTCAGAAGTACATAGAGTTTTAGATAAATGATAACGCTTTAAACAAACTACAGCCTTGAGTATCTTACTGAGGGAAAAGAGATAAACCCCATCTCGAACCCAACACATGAGAAAACATGGCCTACATATGACTCCAGATCCCAGCAATGTGGTTGATTCTTAGCTGCTCTCAAAGGCCAAGTCGAGATGGGCAACAAATGCAGACCTTGCCAGTGACATCCACATCCCATGCATGAATATAAAAAAGCCTACTTGGATTTTGAAAAGGCGTTCAAGTCATTTGGTAGTACAGAACTTGAATAGCACTGAAAAAAAAAGAGACATGTTGAAGCTTTGCAAGATGAAATTTTTAACATGTCTTTTTTTCAGTGATACCCAAGTTACATTTGATATCCACTGGGACCTTTGGAGAATCTAAGGAATTTTGAAATATCATAGGCACTGTGTAATGATTGTAAGTTGAACCATTTCTTACTGTTATGGGGATCATGTGACTGTATAGAACAATCAGCCTTAAGCACAAGGGAATCTTAGGGGCGGAGCTTTTTAGCCTTGGTCTGAGAGCAAGCATATAGTCTCCTCTGAAGTCTTAATAAATTTCATTGTTTCTTACAAACCTGCACTCTCCAAGTTTATTACACACTACATCCACTAACTGCAGCTCAGGGTTTTATAGAAGCCTAGGATGTAGGTCATCAGGTTGTGGAATTTATTGGTTTTCAGCCCATTGAGTTTCTCTACCACTTCTTTATTGCTGATATTAATCACAAAGGGTGGAATCATCCCAGATTTGCACTAGGTATGGTGGTGGGCTTGAAGAAAAGTAATTTTAACCACAGGCCTCAATGGCGGGTTTTTGCGTCACATCGTCCCATTCCTGGCTCATTTAGCCTCATTAATAATGCATTCCTGGGAAACACGCCGGATTGCTGGCGAAGCGGACTCTGACTTGTCCACCCCACCGTCACCTCAGGCCTTCAGTAATCCAGGCATCATATTTAAGGGGCACTCTTGCAGAGAGCCAGCACTCTCTAGTCGGAAGCTGATGAAAAGTCATGGCTGCCAAAGGGAGGAAACATGCTGCACCCAAGTTTAGCAATGCCTCCCTCAGGCACCTACTGGACACAGTGGAGGCCCACTGTGAAGTCCTCCACACCAACTCTGGGCAAAGATCAGCAAGCAAGGTGACAAACCCGGCGGTGGCAGCAGCGGTCAGGGGCAACACCCTGCAAAAGAGGACAGCCACCTAGTGCTGAAAGAGAATGAATGATCTCCTCAATTCTGCCAGGGTAAGTCACTCTTCTCATCACCCAACACACACACTCACAAACCCATCACACATCCACAGGGATCTCACTCACTGCCAGTTCAAGGGACATGGACATCACCATTCAATCTCTCACGCACACCTTTATCTATCCTGCGGATCGTGTCATCATCCCGTCCATGGCACCACTCACCATCCACAGATACCAGGCATCCTTCTCACCTGACCTGGCAGGCATCCTGCAAACTCTGTCCGCCTGTATTCATGCAGGACTAGCTGGCACACAACAAAAGGGAGAGGTCACAGACTGGTGGAGGAACGCCTGACATCAAGGTCCTCACAGACTTTGAGAATAGAGTCATGCAGCTGGCCGGTGACAATCTGGTCTGTTCTTGTGCTGATGGTGATGTCAGTGGTGCTCAACCAAGTGAGGATCCATCAGACAACCATGGTCTGAGTCAGCTCCCGCCGTGTGCAGGCCCCTAATTATCTCTCCTTGTTTTAGAAGACACATCTGGGAAGCAGCTGAGGGGTACATGAGCCAGATCCTCGACTCAAGCCCCGAAGACACCTCAGAAGAAAAATCCAATGACAGTCTAATTGAAGACCCATCACAGCACTCATCCTCACGCTCCACCAGAGCAGAGATACACACTTCGGTGGAACCTTGTTCTAGAGTAGCCTCAGGATCACAATCTGGTGTGCACATTGCACTATCTGATCCACTGGAGGCGGAGGCAGGGACTTCCCAGGTTTCTGGCACTCTGACAACTGTTGGAGGCTAGAAATCTGCTGAGTCGGAATCAGATGAGGAGCCTCTGGACTTGGTCATATCTCAGGTGCTAGAGTTGCAAAGGAAAGCTCGGGAACATCAGGAAGGAATGCCTGATGCACTCTTCAGATTGCAAGGCACGATGGAGGAGTCCATCTGTCTTCTGTCTTGAGGTGATGGTGCCAACATGCCAATGCACTGTTGTCAACACTGGTAGGATGGTGGCCACCATGGAGACCTTGGTCCAGGACATCGGTCCTGGTACTGTTGCACAGGCTGAAGTCCATCGCTGATGCCATAGTTGGCTTCCAGCAGTGACAACGTGAGAGGGGTGTGGGGCAGCTCAATCTCACTTCAGCTTCCCCTTCTCCTCAAGGACTCAGCCAGGGGCCCTGGGGCACCCATAGGGAGGAGGATCAGCAGCTCAACACCCCGAGGCCATCCATCCAGTAACTCCAGGAATGTCCGTCCATCCAAACCCCTCTTCCTGTGACTCCAGCAGCTCCAGCTCAACAGGCCAAGGAGGGTGCCACTGCCACACAGCATGACGCCAAATGCAGGCAGGGGTCCTCCAGGTCTTAGCCCTCCAGAGGATGCCTGCCAAAGTCTTCACAGACAGGGCATAGCAGTCAGCAGGCTGCCTCCACCTCCTGGGTATGTCAGAGGAACACCAAGATGTAGCAGCAGGGTTAGGAAGGTTAAGAAGATGTAGTTGCACAGCATGGATACAGGTGCTAATCACTTGTTCACTATTGTAAATAAACCCCTAAGAATGTCTCCTTGCCTATGGCTCCTTGTTATGATGAACAGTGTTCATGTCATTCAGATGTGAAACCTTGGTTCCTGCGTGAGATAAAGGCAGGTGTCTCAGTCCAGGGCCTCTTCCCTGTGCAATGTGTAATCTTCAGACCAAAGTGATAGTCCAGCTTCACACTCACTGGACATATTAGTGATATATGCACCTCGATGGGGCTTGTCATTGCTGCCAGAATGTCGTATGCAGGCATCACAGAATTCCATCATTCTATGTGATCTCAGCACCTTTGAGGAGGGGCTGGCCCCTATCTCTTTAGCATTTGTGACCGGTGACAGAGTGCTCCTGATGCGGTCAGGTGCTGAAGGCTTACAAAGGATCAGGTCATTTAAAGTTTCATGGCTACATCTCCATGATATGAACCTAATCACAGAGCGCAAGCGAGATGCCCTCAGCCAGGCAGAAGTCAGACATTCACAGAGGTGATGTGAAGATCTATGGACTGTCCTCACTGCATGTCGTCATCATCCGCCTGGAATCTTGCGACTATTAGGGCCTCTGCTGCGTTCCCATGATATCAGCCTGAGCACTGAGGATATATGCGCCATCATCAGCCACACAGGAGTCAAATGTTCACCGATGCAAGATGAGGATGTCAGGACTGTCCTCACTGCATCTCGTCATCATCCTCCATGAATCTTGCAGCTATGAGGGTCTTTTGAGCTGGCCTGCCTTGTCTGGCCAATGTGATGGTCTCATCCCCAGCATCCTTGTCCTTGAGGACCTCATCATCATCATCCCCTTTGACATGCTCCTCATAAGTGGAGGCACACATCTCCTCCATTTCCTCCTCAGCCAGGTCCTCCCCGCCTTGCAGCCCCAGGTTGTGGATGTGCAAGCTGCAATGATAATATGAAACACCCTCCGGGGACTATATTGCAATGCTGCACCGGGCTTGTCGAGGCACCGGAACCTCATTTTCAAAATGCCTATCATTTGCTCCACCAAAGTCTGGTTCGGGGCATAAACCTTGTTATACCATCTCTCTGCTGCAGCCTGAGGTCGCCACATGGGCATCATCAGCCACATCTTCTGTGGGTAGCCCTTGTCCCTGAGGAGCCAATCCTGAAGCCTCTTTGGACCCTGGAAGATGTCAGGGATCTGAGACCTGCTAAGGATGTAGGAGCCACGGACGGACCCTAGGAATCATGCACAGACCTGTAGGATGTATTTGTGGTGGTCACACACCAGTTGAACATTCAGCAAGTGGAAGCCCTTGTGGTTGACATAGTTTACTGCTTGTTGCCACATGAGTGCAGTCAATGGCACCCTGTACCTGTGGAAAAAATGAGATCTGCACAAATCCCAGTGCTGTTGCTTCCTGGCTTGGCTGATCCCGAGCAAAATGCGCAAAGCTCTATGCCTTTGCGGAGATGGCGTCTATGGCCTCCTGGATATACTTGTGCGTGGAGGCTTGCTAGATTTCATACAGATCACCTGTGAATTCCTGGAAGGAGCCACTGGTGTAAACATTGAGAGTCTCGGTCAGCTTCACGGTCACTGGCAGCGGATGGCCTCCATGTCCCCTTGGTGCCAAATTCTGTAGAAGGTGGCATATGTGACCGACCAGGTCTTAGACATGTGCAGTCTTCGGCGACACTGGTTCTCAGTCTTCTGCAAGAATGACAAGTGCCGTCTATAGACCCTGGGTCTAGCAAAGTGCCTACGAACAACGGCTCCCTGTGGATCGTCAGCTGCGTGCACAGCAGATCCTGTCGCCCCTTCATCTTGAAGAAGGTGCTCCTCCCTTTGCCAAGCCAGGCGCCTCCGTTCTCTTCTTCTTCTCTGCTCCTTGTAATCCATGAGGCATACCGCTAAATCACCAAGCTCCATGATCCTGATGTTCTCCTCCTGCAGGATCAAAGAAAGAGATGTGTAGGTTAGCATATGTGTCTTAAAAACCTCTCTTGGTAAAGTCTGAAGCCCCTTCACACATGCTGGAGAGTGCTGGCCACCATTAGGGTGGCCAGTGTGAAGTGCGTTCATTGGCCGTCCGAAACCCCACCCACCTCCGCCCCACTCTATTTGACCGTTTAGCAGCAGCTTTGTCTGGTGGATAACAAGCTGTGCTCTCAGCTCAGGCGCAAGCATTCTCCTAACCTGCACTGCAAGGCTGCGCTGTTAGCTTGAACCATGATGGATACTGGTCCACACCTTAATAACGACATTGCAAAGGGCTGTGAGCGCCTCCACCAGTGACTGCTCCATGGCCACCTTTCACACGGGGATTCTACAACTTGCTCAGTCGGCTAATTGCTCTGCAGCAACCTAAAACGCACATTAATTTGCAGTCTCTGCCCGAATGGTGAAAACCTTTGGAGCATTTGGTGGCATTTTCATACTTTTGCAAAGCTTGAGTGGGCAGAAAAGCTTCAGAGGCCTGGCTCTAAGCACACTAATGGAGCTGTAACTGAATGGTCTCGGCTGCAGAAGAATGCTCACTTTTGACAAGCTTTTCCAAGTACATGGCTGCTTCCCTCACCATTCCTTCACTGCCCCAGCATGTGCTTGAGTACTTACTTCTATCTGTGCTGCCTTTCCCTCCACCCCTAGCATGTGCTTGAGTACTTTGTTCAGTCTGGGCTGCCAACTAGGCCAATGGGGCTGGAAAATTCTGCCATACGTTTCTCACTCTTATTAGCCCCTTGTTGTTTACCCTCTATTTCTGTTGTGTAATTTGTGTCTTCTCCGTTGAAGACAGCTACAAAATATTTATTCAGTTCTCCCCTCCCTGATGTCCCTCAGTGTCTGCAGCTCAGTCTCCAGTTGAACAGATCAGTGCCAAATTTCTTCAAACCGCAGTCACTTGCAGATATAGCTGCCTGGGATTGCAACATTCTCCACAAACTTCCACATGCCACATTTACCACCTGACCATGCATGTCTCTCTTGCCTTATTTATTTGATTAAATCATTAATTACTCATTTAGCAAAGTAAATTAAATAGAAAATTAGTTTCCTAGCTTGGCGGCTAAAATTCACTCATCAGGAGGTAAAACTCTTTCCCCCTCTGCACCAAATTCCCACTTGCACTAAATTCCTAACATTAGCACACTGTTTATGCTGAACTCATACCTGTGCTCACTCTATGTTCCACAAATTTATCAAAGAGCAGGTACTCTCGAAACCAAAACCAAAACCAAATTCTTGCCAAAGTGTATGAAAGATGGGTGGAGTAGATTGGCAGTTTCCACGAAGAAGAATTTGGGAGATTTCTATTAGGTCTTTAGTGAGATTTGAGTTCAGATCATAACTTCCTGATCCTTACATGGCTAAAAGATATTTTGAAAAAGATTTAACAATTGATGGATCATAGGCCCCCTATTCATGCTTGATTATTTTGTTGCTCAGTTACTGCCAATGTTTTAATCATATTAAAGTCAATATGTAAGGTATTGGGGGACCAATTAATTTATTATCTGATGCGTGAATCAGGAAATTTCTGAATGCTGGAGAAAAGTGCGGTTAAAGGAATGATTTAGGCCTGTTGTGTAG
Organism: Cetorhinus maximus; assembly: GCF_964194155.1. Lineage (NCBI taxonomy): Eukaryota > Metazoa > Chordata > Chondrichthyes > Lamniformes > Cetorhinidae > Cetorhinus > Cetorhinus maximus. The sequence continues at coordinate 81,991,340 of NC_135881.1, forward strand.
TTGGGTCAATAGACAAGGCGTGATGTTTTCCTTGGAAGTAATTCCAAAATGAATTTTAAGCAGAATGCATGAATGTGTAAGCACAGCTAATGGTCTAAAACATGAATGAGCATAAATGTCACACAAATTTCACTGGGCTCCTACCATAATTCCAGCAAGACCATATTAGTATCTCCAGAGAAACAGTGGGAAATAGCATTCCCGTCATGTCCCCAAGGTTAAGTACCTCCTCTTTATGTACTTTTACCCTAACCCTGCCCCCCACCCCCGCCTCCCTTTTACTCCGACATTGGCAGCATCCTTTTTTTGTGGATGCAAAGAACTCATTTAATACCTTAGCCATGCCCTCTGTCTCCACAAGGTCTCTTTTTGGTCCTAATTGGCCCCACCCTTCCTTTGACTATTTGTGTAGTCTTTATATGTTTGGAAAAGACTTTAGTGTTTCCTTTCATGTTGCTTACTAATCTTTTCTTGCGCACTCTCTTTCTGCCTCTAATTTCCTTTTTCAGTTCTCCTCTCCACTATCAGCCAGTCTTTTGATCCTTGCCCTTCTTCAAACAACAGTAGAATGGTAGATTGCCTGAAGTTAAAGAAACCGTGAACTGCCTGGGAGCTTGACATTCTCCTGCATAATTTTGTGAAAGTGGTCATACACAAGCTGCATGTTAACCACCCCTCCCCCCATCCATCCCCCTAAAGGGACCGCACCCTTCCCCCTCCCATCATCTACAGGGCTGCCTGTCACTTGTTCCATGTTGTCCTTTTACACAATGCTACTCTTGTTCTGCTATAATCACATTCTGCTTTCTTACCCTTCTGCCACTATTAGCACATTTTTTAGTACTAACCACTACCATTAACAATCCCTTTGTCCTTTAATTCATGACATCTTTGTCAATCCCTCCTTTGTCCCCACCTATCACTGGCCTTCTATCCAGCTCCAACTGCTCCATGCTCCTTAAACAGTATAAACTTCATCACATTGCCACTTCTCTGAAGAAGGGCCAAACGGACTCGAACGTTAACTTTGTTTTTCTCTCTCCACAGATGCTGTCAGACCTGCTGAGTTTTTCCAGCATTTTCTGTTTTTGATGCACGTTAATATTGTTTGTTGTATTCATGCCAGAGGAACTCCTTTATCTATTACTCCCTGAAGCCTAGGAAAGCTGAAACTTGATCAAGTTAAGTTCACATATTTGTTGCTCCCTGCTCTCCGTAGAGAACACTACGGGCTGAGTTTTCACCTCAGGCAAGCGTCCCAACATCATTGCACACTCGCGCGATATTTCAATCAGCAGGTACGCTTGGGAGTTGGCAGCACACCCGCCAACAATCAAGAGGGCTGTTGAGCCCATTAGTTGATTAATTACATAGAATTTTTCCTTGCCTGTCCAACCTTACAGTTGGCGGGTGGGTGAATAGGCCAAGCGGCCTTTTGATTTTTGAGGAAACCTCATCCATGGGCGGGATGAGGTTTCTGGTGTTAATTAAAATAAAATAAAAGTTTTCAGAACTCATTTGCAACATGTGACAGAGTTTTAATGTGAAAAATCTTCAGCTCCCTGACACAGCTCTGTGCCTTCAGGGAGCTTTCTGTGAGTGCACTCGTGCGCATGCGCTGACTTCCACGCTCCCCCTCCTTCTTCCCCGACCACCGCCCAGGCAGCGCTAAACATTTCAATGTGTGAGTCACGCTGGTTGGCTGTTCATTGGCCGTTCATTGACCAGCCAGCATGAAATCACAGCCGGGGGCCAAATCGCGGGCGGCGGGCCATTGCGCGGCCACTCCCAGGCCTGCCTGCTGTGCCCGTACAACCAGGGGAAAATCCTCCCCTATGTGTTTGCTTTTTCTGGCAAACCATGCAATCATGTCCTGCTGGATGGACAGCAGGTTTTTCTCATACCTCTCTGCAATTATCTAATGGCTTAAACATTTACTGCTGTTGTGATTTTCATTGGCACAGAGAGTGCAGTGTTAGGTTGTGAATGGAGTTGCAGGTCCTAGGTTGTGAATGGGGTTATGGCGTGTTATACTACAGAAAGCATTACCATTACCTACTGACAGGTTAGAACAACTGAAAACATGGCATTTATTGTTAAGACAACATAGAAATGGCTATCTCCTGCCATATGATTTTCTTCATGTTGAACTGCCATAAGCTTTGCAAGTGAATCTCCAAAACTCTCATGGATACAATGAGCCATTGCTTCTCATAGTTTTATTTGAATTCCGCTTGACATATTCTATTTAAAATTCAGTTTGGAAAAACTTTAAAACAAAACATTTTACTTTGTGCATTGATCCAACTCCACAACAAGCCTAAATCATTTCTTTAGCCACATTTTTCTCCAGCATCAGAAATTTCTTGATTAATGCATCAGCTATTAAATTAATTGGTCCCTCAATACCTTTAGAGACAACTCAAAATGAGACTGCAGACGTTTACAGGACTGAAATTCCTCAGGTGTTCAATTGGACTCTGATCACGACTTCAGTCGAAGATAGAAAGAACTTTCAGTTGCATCAGATTTCTGCCATTTCTGGGAGTTTCCAACTTGCATTGTAAAGAATGGAACCCCTCTGCACCTGTCCTAAGGAGGATGCAACAAGGTGTGAGGATTATGCTGGGAATTCCTACAAGCTCAGTTGGGACCCAGAGTATCTGTGGAGGCCAGTACATTAGGGCCATTGAATCATATTGGCTTACACAAGAGTGAGTGTGAGTCCCACAGGTGGCACCTAAGCAAAGGAAGAGGCCTGGAGAAGATGGGGATGTTTTTCTTAAGAAATTGTGAATTGGCCCACTTAATCAGCAGGCCATAGCTGGAGTGCAGAGGTAACCCCCTGATTCCCATGGTGAGTGGGTGTCAGAGTTTCTGGCTAAATGGGCAGAGTTGCACCCAACATGGCATTTGCACTTGCCTGCCATTACAAATGAGGTGCCCTCCCAGAGACCCGGCAAACTCCGGTAGGATCAACACTGGATGTCACTGCAGGCATGATCTTAGTACACCTATTGGGTTTACACCCTGAGAAATTTTGGCTCTTGTCAAAAAAGAGACTGGCCATATTGGGACAGATATTTGGAGTGTTGATAAATTTCATGTCCACCAATCAGCAAGTGGAATACATCAGTGTGGGAGTTAGAGAAACTTAGGCTCATATTACGATCAGACTGAACATTCCAAAACAGGTTTAGCACAGTGATAAATGATTAGTGCTAGTGAAATAATAAGACCAAATTAGTCAATTCTTCTTGTTAGGTCATTGAATCCAAACAGTGTAAGCAACTTGGAAATGACGTACAGAAACATTATAAGTCATCTTAAATGTAGGTAAGGTTTTAACCTTTAGAATATTGTTGATATAAGCTAACCTGTTTCGGCAATACTTTAGAGCCTGTACTGTTGATTCATTATCTAATTGGGGAACTAGGCAAGTTGAGAAGTCCAAATGTTGGCCTGATTCTATTACAAGCCAATCCAGTAATGGAACAAGGCCAAGTAATGTTGGCCAAGAAAAATAATAGCGAATTAATATCACCCACCAGTATTAGCTTGTAAAAAATCTAGCAATTTGTGGCATAGAAGAAATATGCCATGAGTTCTGATTGTCCACAAATTGTTGAACAACTTACACTGTTAACCTCAACAACGCCAAAAAAGATTGAAAACTCGCACTGAGGCTCCTCATGGAAGTTAATTGCATGTCATAAAATTGATTATTTATACAAGAACACAAGAATTAGGAGCAGGAGTAGGCCATTCAGCCCCTCGAGCCTGCTTCACCATCTGATAAGTTAATTGCTGATCTGATTGTACATGTCTCAAATCCTTTTTCCTGTCTGTCCCCCAGAACCTTTGACTCCCTTGTTGATCAAAAATCTACCTAACTCAACTTTAAATATTTTCAAGATCCTGCCTTCACTGCTCTCTGGGCAAAAGCATTCCAAAAGCTAATGACCCTCTAAGAGAACAAAAATTGTCTTTATCTCAGTCTTCAATAGGAGAACTCTAATTTTTAAAATATGCTACATAGTTCTAGACTCTCCCACAAGGGTAACATCCTCTCAGCATCCAAGCTGTTTAAGTCCTGATCTCATGCGCTGCCTGTGTGGTTGGGGGGGGGGGTGAACTGTGAACCGGCAGAGCACCAACTTCGCGCATGCACAAGAGTGAGTGGCAACACATAAAATGACGCGCGGTGACCTTAGTCGAGCGTCCCGATGTCACCAGGAGCCATCCGAGCTGGCCGGCATGGGTTGATATCCAATGCGCACCTGCCATTAAATAATGGGCCACTTTAGGCCCTCGAGGCACCAATTGGCAGCGATTCTTCGGCGCCCGTGCAATCTTTGGGTCGTTGCACGGGCGCAATGGGCAGGTTGGTAAGGGACACTTGTATAAACCTCATCCACAAGTGGGATAAGAGGGGTGAGTGGGGTTGCAAGTGAGTTCTGTCAAATATTTAATTTGCAAAGTAACTGATACTTGCCTGCGGGATCTGCAATACTTCAAACCGCATGCCAGCTGCTTGGACTGGACTCACAACCTTCAGTTCAGCAGTCAGAAGTGAAGAAACATTTTTGGGCCTGCAAGTTTCAGGAAGCCTTCCCTTAGCCTGGGAATGGGAGTTGGACTCTTCACTGGAGGCACCTTCTCTGAGGAGGAAGGGAGGGCTAGAAGGGGGAAGAGGCCAGGAGTGCACATTCAGCCTCCAGGGGAGCCACCTTTGGGAGGAGAGAAAAGGCGCAGGCACAAGGGGTGCAGGGCCAAGAGGTAGTCCAAGGCGGAAGGGGCCGCAGAAGATGCCACTATCCTGCTGCCAGGGTATACAGGCAGTGAAGCAGCTACCTCAATATGTCTGAGGTGCAGTGCCGAAGGAGGCTCCGTCTCTCAAGGGAGACAGTCAACTATATCTGTCAGATGATTGGGCCAGAGATCTTCGCTAACTGTGGTGAGTGGACACCCCATGCCAGTGGCTCTAAAGGTCACAGCTGCCCTCAACTTCTATGCCTCTGGCTTATTCCAGGGGTTGGTGGGTGATCTTTGTGGTGTCTCCCAATCAGCTGTCCATACTTGTGTCAAGCAGGTCACAGACGCTCTGTTGAGGCGTGCATTGACCTTCATCCACTTTCCTTGGGACCAGGCAAGCCACACACAGTGAGCCAGAGGCTTCGCGGCCATTGCTGGCTTCCCCCGTGTCCAGGGTGCAATAGACTGTGCACATGTGGCCATCAAGGCGCCAGCAGGTGAGCCCGGTGCCTTCGTCAACAGGAAGGGCTTCCACTCTTCCACTCCATGAACGTGCAGATAGTGTGTGATCACAGGATGCAGATTCTGCAAGGTACCCAGGCAGCTCCCACGACACCTACATCCTAAGACACTCCCAGGTGCCGAGGCTGTTAAGTGATCCAGCTCGGCTGGATGGATGGCTGCTGGGTGACAAGGGCTATCCCCTCAGAAAGTGGCTCATGACGTTTCTCTGCCATCCAAGAACAGAAGCTGAGCAGCAGTACAATAGGAGCCACACCTCCACAAGGGCTGTGGTGGAGAGAGCCATCGGTCTTCTCAAGATGCACTTCCGATGACTGGATCGCTCAGGGGAAGCGCACTCCAGTATCCCCAAGATCGTGTCTCGGTGATAGTGGTTGCATGCTGCACTCTCCACCATCTTGTGCTGGAAAGGGGGAATGCAGTGGATGATGAAGACAGTTACGCTGTGGCTGAACACGATGAGTCCAGCAGTGAGTCCGAGGATGAGCACGCACAGGGAAATGCTGAGGGGGTAGACGCTGACCTGGGCATACTCCAGGGAGGCAGGGACACCCGGGAGGCTTTATCCAACAAACCTTCAGCTAGCACACCACAGATGGACCTCCAGGACAAGCCTGGGCTGCAGGCTCCATGCTCGATACCTGAGTGCAAAATCTGCCAGGTTAGGATTAACTAAGGACCTTGTTAATAAAGCTGAATGTCCCACAAATCATTCATAACGTTATTGGTAATCATCCACCTGCAGAAGGAAAGAGGCACCCTCAGCCATGGCGACATGTCTGAATTTAATGGTATAACAAAAGGAACTTAAGAGAATAAAATGACAAAGGTGTTTAACATCACACCAACTCATAAAGACCTCATCTCGGGCCAACATAAAAGCACCAGTGATAAACCCGTGGTGCGCCGAAGGTGCCTTATGTTTACATTTCCGGGTGCTATGTCTTGGTGCTGCTCCCTCGCTAGGAGCGGCATCTGAGACAGCCTGCTCACTCTGCTGTCCTGTTGGCCTCAATGACCTCGGCAGTCATCCTCTGGCCCATGGAGCCTGTGCTGGCCCCACCTGGGAGGGAGCTGCCAGTTCCACAGCTGGCATCTCCCCAATGGTCGCAGCCTCATCTGATGCAAAGGCCACTGGGAGAGGGGCAGAGGAGCTGCCACCTTCATCCGGAGCGCCCTGAGAGGAGCCCGCAAAAACAACAGGCAGCTGCTGCGCCGACATGAGGTAGGTTCGGACCTCCCTGCTGACCATAGATGGATGGGCACCGAGCTGGGAAACTTGGTGGCCAGACCATCTCCCACATTGGCACTGACCAGCTGAGGTCAATGCTGATGTGAGGGCTTGCTGGTCCGCGCGCATCCCCAGGAAGCCCTGATTGGTCTCCTGGAGGAACCGCTCCATGAGAGTCGCCACTGTCTCCACGGAGGATGCATGGCGCTCGGCCATGACGTTCATTGCATTGCCGATGGTCCGGGTGGACTCCTCCACCACAAAGACCAAGCCAAGCATAGCCTCATGTATCTCCCCCAGATGCTCCCGCACACCCGGCCGCATTTCCTGCACCTGCTGCGTCACAGACAACTCCAGAGGTACGTCATCAGGCACTGACTGAGCATGTGCCTAGTCTCCTGCAGTCCTCCGACTGCTGGCGCCATGGGCACTCTCTATCTCTGTCAGCTCCTCTGGCGAATGTGAAGTGCCCTCACCACTGTGCCCCGGGACACTAGCCGATGATCTAATCCCCACCGAGGTGCTAGTATCTGCGCTGGTGCCTGCCTGGCAGAGATGCTGTGACGCTGGTGAGTCCGAGACATCAGGGTCCTCAGGTGTGAGAGGGGGTCCCCGCTGCTCCTCCTCCCGGCCCTGCTCCGCTGATGCTGAAAGGAAGAACAAGGACATTTGGTTAGTTAACGTGGAGACAGTGTCAATGGGCATCCCTGTCCCCTGGATCATTTTGTGCTCATCCTTCCATAAGCAATGGTCAAGCCATGTTGCAAACTTCAATCACTGAACATTCAGCAGTGCCATGGCTGTTGGAGGAACAATGGTGACCTCACTGCTGGGCACACATACCTGCCCGTGGCACCCCAGCCTCACTGACACCAGTGGACCTGGGCGCATGGCACCTCTACAGATCTGGGGCCTCCTGCTTGAACTGGCTAAGTATTGCCACCTGGGCCGGCCCTCCGCCAGTCCTCACCAGCTCGCTGCATTCTGTGCATTCTTCCCCTGAAAAGGAGAGAAGAGCATTGATTAGTGCTACTTGTACCTGGACTCTCTTCGCAGCCGGCCCACCCCAACCAGCGTGGGTCATTGCAGGGCTCCAGAGCCTCCTCACCCCGCTGCTGCTGAACACTCACACAAAGTTGCCAGGCCTGCCCCCCACACCCTCCCCATCCACCCCCTTGGTCAAATGTTGCCTACATCACATTAGGCACCACACGGTCTAACCTTCCATAGCAAGGAGGCACAAGCACGTGGAGCGCAGAGGGCAGCAGATCGATCGGTGCCACGCCACCTTGAAGCTCCCCTCCCAGCAAGTCATCACCCTGACTTTGACCTGTCCTGGAGTTCCAGCACTGCGCCTAGGGGCAGCTCCTCCAGGTTGCCCCCAGAACAGTCATGTGGGCCTCAGTGTACCACATGCTGCGGGTATTGAACCCATCTCTTCACCACCCTCTCAGGGTGACCTTGGGATGGGCAATATCTGCTGGCCCACCCAGCGAAGTACACATGCCGTCAATGATTCAATGCAGTCACTACACTCAGACTTGGGGGGGAGGGGCCGCCGGGGGGGAAAGCCTACCTGCTGGGTTAAGTGACCAATGCCAACATGGTGCTCACCCTTCCCAAGCACAAGAGGTCATTGAAACGCTTGTGGCACTGGATCCACGTGCGTTGCACCACATCGTGGGAGCTCACTATCTCCGCCACCTCCTCCCAGGCACATTTGGTCATATGGGGGGCGGGGGTGGCCTCCTCTTCCCGTCCTAGGCTACGAGGACCTCCCGCCGTGCTGTGACCTCTTTGAGGAGGGCAGCAAGGCAATCGTCTGACAAATGAGGAGCACAGCGCCCCCCTGCCCTACCCTCCTGCCTGGCCTGCTCACCACCAGCGCTCTGGGGAGCCCTTCCAGTAGCCGTGTTTCACGTGTTTGAAAGGCTGCAGCAACTTTTTAAAACAGGTCACCGGGTCATTGCAGTCCCGCCGCCGCCCGCCCACTCCCGCTGCCCTCGGGAGCCCCGATTCACACTGGGCGGGCCTTAATTGGCCCATCCACGCAAAATGGCGGCGCGGACATGATCGCGGGCGGTGATCAGGTCTGTGCCCACCCACGCCTGCTCCCACTCCATCCGCCCACCAGCCAGAAAATTCTGCCCATCTGTCACATGAGCAGGGACATGTTATTAATGAAAAATCAGTGTTTTTATTTTAATTTGGAAACTCCATCCTGCCCGTGGGTGAGGTTTCCAAAAAAAATGCAAAGGCCCCTTGGCCTTTCTGCCTGCCTGCCGCCCGAAGGTTGGACAAGCAGCAAAAAAATTTGATTCAGTCAGTTACTTAATGGCCTTAACAGGCCTTTTAATTGTCAGCGGGCACGCTGACCGAATTATTGCGCAACTGCACATTGACGTCGGCACGCTTGGCTGACATCAACGTGTGTCATTTCACGCTCGAGTGGGACGGGTGTACTCTTGCATGCCAAGCGAAAATTTCTGCCCTGTATGTTTCAATAAAGTCACCTCTCATTCTTCTAAACACAAATGCTCAGCCTTTCCTCCTAAGGTAACCCCTTTATCCCAGGAATTGGATGAGTGAACCTTCCCCGTGTTGCTTCAAAGGCATTAAGTAAGGAAAAACGATTACAGCACTCCAGGCACTGTCTCACCCAGGCCCTGTACAACTTTAGCAACACTTCCCTATTCTTATACTCAATTTCCCTTGCAATAAATGTCAACATTCCATTTGCCTTCCAATCACTTGCTGCACCTATACACTATCTCTTTGTGATTCATGTACCAGGACACCCAAATCCCCCTGTACTGTTCTGCAGTCACACTCCATTTAAATAATATGCTGCTTTGCTATTCTTCCTGCCAAAGTGGACAAGTTCACAACTTCCAACATTACACTGCATCTGCCAAGATTTTGCCCACTCACTTAATGTAGCTAAATCCCTTTGTAACCTCGTTATGTCATCTTGACAACTTACTTTTCTAATTATCTTTGTGTCATCAGCAAATTTAGCTCCATTAGGGCTGCATGTTACAGGGTCGGGGGGAGCTGGGGGGGTGGTGAGGAGGGCTGGTGGCTCGCCCACCAGGAAGGAAAGTTGCCTGGAAGCTGACTCACTCCATGCAAGCCTGCCCCATAGCCATAATGCACTGCAGGAGGGCTAGGTTAGCTCACAGTGAGACTTCCACTCCTCACTGTGGAGGAAATCCTGCCCTCCGGAGCCGCCAGCCAATCAGGTTGGCTGGCAGTTCCAGCAGTCCCAGCAGTGCCAAAAGCCAAATAGTAGGCACTGCCGGGACTGTAATCAGGCCAAAGAAGAAGGCCTAATGGATCCCGGAGTGAGCTAAGTCTGGGGTACTGGGCAGGGGGTGTTTGGCCAGCGTAGGAAGGGAGGTGGGAGGGTGGGGTTAGGTTGGGTTTTGGAGACCAGGCAGGTAGGAAGAAAGGGGTGTACTATTTTAGGGGGCCTGCCCCAAATGCGCAAAGGGTACCCCCTGAAGATTGTGTGCCCCCTTCCTTCCCGCCCTTTAAAAATCAGGCTGCCCACTCCAGCCCGCCTGCCTAAGCCAACTGTATTATCAAGATCAATTGGCTTGTAAACATATTGAATTGACCCTTAACTATTTATTTACATATGGTGGGATGGGTACTGATTTTGGCACCCACCTATCTATCATATTATGGGGCTAAGCTTGGGGTTGATGGGAAGTTGATGGTCGGGCACCTGCCCTATTTTATGTCCCCCCGCTGAAAACACATCGACACAGGCATGTAAAATTTAGGCCATACATTCGGTCCCTTCATCTAAGTCATTCCTCTAGATTGTAAACAGTTGAGACCCCAGCACTGATCCCTGTGGCATTCCACTAGTTACAGCTCGCTATACTGAAAATGACCATTTCATCTCTATTCTCTGCTTCCTGTTAGCTAACTAATCCTCTATTCATGCTAATATGTTTTCCCCTACATCGTAAGCTCTTATTTTGTGAAGTAACCTTTGTTGTGGCAATTTATTGATTGCCTTTTGGAAATCCAAGTGCACCACACACACAGGTTCTCCTTTATCCAAAGGAATCCTTTGAATTCTAGCATTCTCCATATGACAGTTTTAGTCTAACTGGCCAAACTGACCAGAAATATAAATTAATTTTGCTGCTGCCAGTTAAGGCTGGTAATTCATGTCTTGAGGACTCTGTTAATGACATGATTTGTGGTCCTGATATGAAATTCAACCTTGGAGGTCCATGAAGGAAACAATTAAGCTGTGGAGTCTCACTCTAGCAGGTAATGAATTGTTACTCTTGGTTTTTTACTTGATTACAGAATCACAGAATCACAGTGCAGAAGAGGCCCTTTGGCCCATTGACTCTGCATCGACACGTGAGAAACATCTGACCTACCTACCTAATCCCATTTACCAGCACTTGGCCCAGAGCCTTGAATGTTATGACATGCCAAGTGCTCATCCAGGTACTTTTTAAAAGATGTAAGGCAACCCGCCTCCACCACCCTCCCAGGCAGCGCATTCCAGACGTCACCACCCTCTGGGTAAAAAATTTTTCCTCACATCCCCCCTAAACCTCCTGCCCCTCATCTTGAACTTGTGTCCCCTCATGACTGACCCTTCAACTAAGGGGAACAGCTGCTCCCTATCCACCCTGTCCATGCCCCTCATAACCTTGTACACCTCGATCAGGTCGCCCCTCAGTCTTCTCTGCTCCAACGAAAACAACCCAAGTCTATCCAACCTCTATTCATAACTTAAATGTTTCATCCCAGGCAACATCCTGGTGAATCTCCTCTGCATCCCCTCCAGTGCAATCACATCCTTCCTATAATGTGGCGACCAGAACTGCGCACAGTACTCTAGCTGTGGCCTCACCAAGGTTCTACACAATTCCAACATGACCTCCCTACTTTTGTAATCTATGCCTCAATTGATAAAAGCAAGTGTCCCAATTGGCTTTTTCACCATCCCACTAACATGCCCCTCTGCCTTCAGAGATCTCTGGACACACATGCCAAGGTCCCTTTGTTCCTCAGAACTTCCTGGTGTCATGCCATTCATTGAATACTTGCTTGTCAAATTACTCCTTCCAAAGTGTATCACCTCACACTTTTCAGGGTTAAATTCCATCTGCCACTTATCTGCCCATTTGACCATTCCGTCTATATCTTCCTGTAGCCCAAGACATTCAACCTCACTGTTAACCACCGGCCAATCTTTGTGTCATCCGCAAACTTACTAATCCTACCCCCCACATAGTCATCTATATCGTTTATATAAATGACAAATAATAGGGGACCCAGCACAGATCCCTGTGGTACACCACTGGACACGGGCTTCCAGTCACTAAAGCATCCTGCTGTCATCACCCTCTGTCTCCCACAACGAAGCCAATTTTGAATCCACCTTATCAAATTGCCCTGTATCCCATGTGCATTTGCCTTCTTTATAAGTCTCCCATGTGGGACTTTGTCAAAGGCTTTGCTGAAATCCATATAAACTACATCAACTACACTACCCTCATCTACATACCTGGTCACATCCTTAAAAAAATTCAATCAAATTTGTTAGGCATGACCTCCCTCTGACAAAGCCATGCTGACTATTCCTGATCAAACCTTGCCTCTCCAAGTGGAGATAGATTCTCTCCTTCAGAATTTTCTCCAATAGTTTCCCCACCACTGACATGAGACTCACTGGCCTGCAGTTCCCTGGCTTATCTCTACAACCCTTCTTAAATAGCGGAAACACATTAGGTGTTCTCCAGTCCTCTGGCACCTCCCCTGTGGCCAGAGAGGAATTTAAAATTTGGATCAGAGCCCCTGCGATCTCCTCCCTTGCCTCCGTCAGCAGTCTGGGACACAAATCATCCAGACCTGGAGATTTATTCACTCTTAAGCCTGCCAACACCTCCAATACCTTGTCACTCCCTATATCAATTTGCTTAAGAACATCACAGTCTCTCTCCCCTATGTTCCATACCTTCATCCTCATTCTCTTGGGTGAAGACAAGATTACTCTTGTAAATTTACAACACTTTTATATTTTTCCTGGTTGTAATTTTGCACCAGCCATGTTAGCCACACTCCTCTTATTGGCGAAATTCACTCATTTTAGAAAGTTATTTGGATACTCAGGCAAGCAAACTATATAAATATTTCTTTCAAAAAATATTTTGATACAGTATTTATGTAGGAATGTTTGCATATTTTTCACACCTATCCTGCCATTCATTCAATATTAACTTCTCAATGTCCAAAACAATTGCCAAACACAACTGAATTACAATCTCCTCTTTTTCTTTTGTTCTTCTTAATGATACTTTTCCTTTCTATCCCTTTTTTCTCTTTCTTACTCTGGTCTCCCTCTTTTCCTCTCCTTATTTCTCTTTCCAAATCTGATTTGACTTTAATTTACCCATGTTCCTTCTCTGTCATTTCCTTTGTTTTTTTTCTATCCTTACATTTATTTGGTTAAGAAATGGGTCATTGGGTCCGACATTCATGAGGCCCCAAGTATGATGTGCGATAGGCCCCTGAGAGGATGTTGGCATTGCCTGATCATTATCAATTCACATTTCTAATCTTTTGTAGCGCAAATACAGTACAATCTGAAGGGTGCGGAAAAAAGTCCACTTCACATTGTTTACAGTGAGATGCACCATCCCAGCAAAATCCGGATTATTCTTCAATCAATTCTAACTGACCTAAAATAAAAACAACATTTTTTGAAGCCATTTATTTGTTAGTTGGGCTTTGCTTCAAACATATGCTATTTAACATGGAATAAAGAAAACAAGGAGAATGATGAAACAGGCAACAAACAAGAAATTAATTTCATCTTTCAAAAAGGGAAGAGTAAATGAAAGTTAAGGCAGTAAGTGTAAAAAAAGGAAATACATAGAAAAGGTGAATGGGTATGAAAGTAAGCACTAACAGAAGATAAGTAAACATTTGAAACATTTTAGTTTCACTTAAATCTAGTTGACCCCCTGTGTTGCTACTCAGGAGACTGACTCCTGCACAATTTTTGCTTACATTGGGTCCACAATTCCTGGGCTCTATATATGGGAGGCCCTCTAGAAACAGCTGCTGTACATTTTGTAATTGGGCACTGTCATGAGTCCTGGGCTAAACTATCAAATACCAAGTCCTTTTTTTCTCAAATTCCAGACCTCATACAACAGGACAGGTGTACATATCTTTCTGGTGGTAGAGAGCACCCAGCACACTCAAACTGGCACATTTATGCTGAGGTTCCTAGGTTCCTCCAGTGGCACATCCTGACATCAATGCCAAGGAATGTTCCCAGCTGAGTTTCTGCTCCATTGTTTCTTCAAATTGTTTTGGTGAACACATGATTTTCCCTGTAAAATGGAGAGAAGTGCATGGAATAACAGAAATCCCCCTCCACACCACCTCCCCCCGACCAATACCACCTTAGCTTTTCCTGCAATGTTAAGATTTCATGGATTGTAATAAACTCTGATACTTACATTGAGTTTAGATCAGGAGTTCAGGAACTAAGTTGCTGGTGGGCTTTGGGACTTCTGTACATGCCGGGAAAGGGCCACACGTGCACAGCTCGTGACCCGATGAGTAGCGCCATTGCACAGAAATCCCAGGGAGCAGGACACGGGGAAGGGGACAGGGAGAGCTTCCAGACAAGAAGAATGTCCCAAACTAAGGGGTGGGGCAGAAAGACATCTCATGAGACAGTCCCAGGTAAGAGACAAGGACAGAGATCAGAAACTGATCCTGTTAAGTAAAGTTAAGAGAAAGGAGAAGAGCACTAGGCTCCGCATTAAAGAAAGAGAGCTATGGGGAGCAGAGTTGAAGCAAAGTGGGCTCGAGAGAAACCCTGAAGATCCACGAGGGCAGCCGAAGGTTGGTGACTTTGTGCTGTGGGCCATAGGGGCAAAGATACCCTTTGGAGCAGTGTGGTTCTGCTTAGCACGGCTGAAGATCTGAAATAGTGCTTGGAAGCTGAAGCTTGAGTGTACGCAGAGATCCAAGGGAAAGGAATCCCAGGAGGCGAGATTGAAATCCTGGAGGTGGATCCTTGTTGAAGCTGTCCGGGTGGGAGTGATGTTTGCAGAGAATTCCAAGGAGAGTTCTACAAATGTGGAGGTTGGAAACGCTCATGAGAAAGATAAGAGTTTCTATGAGACCAGTCGGCTCAGGGTGTGACAAGCGTCTGGGTGGGTTGTTGAGAAATCCATAGAATCTGCTTTGGTTATATTTGTTATTTACTTTGGAGTATAGTGTGTCTGTCCACAGTTCACCAATTGGTCCACATATACTGCATACTTACCGTGAATATTAGATTATAAGATAGATATGGTCAATTGTTTTATCTTTCTGAATTTGAATGTGTCTGTAAAGAGCTACCTGGGGTGAAGGAATAGTGAATATTTGAATCATTTTCTCGTGCTTGTGTTGAGATCTTTCCAACCTTTTTGTCTGGTGTAATATAGTTCTTTTTTTTTGTTTAATGAATGTTTTATCCTTTGTGGTAAAAGTTCATCAGCGGACTCCTGTGAATTTGTTCAGTAACTTACCTCCAAGGTTTCTAAAAGTAAAGATAAAAGTTAGGATTTATCAAGCCTAGTTTCACTCTGGGACCTGACTTGTCCAGTATTAACATGAGCTAGGATCATAGCAGGATCTGAATACAAGCTTGGTGCAGGCAGTAAATGCATGTAATATTCAGCTCCAGGGGGGCAGAATGTTCCGCCTTCCGGGCGGGCGGGCCCGACCCAAACTCTGGTGGGCAGGGCGCCAATCCCCACCGGAGAAGTGGGCCCCGCTGCCATTTTACATGGGCGGGCCAATTAAGGCCCACCCAGTGTGACATCCGACGGGAAGCGCTATGCGCTTCCTGTGTGGGCGGGGGGGGGGGGATTCCCCAAAAGCGAGAGTGCGCTCTTTTGCATATGCGCATGAAAGAGCTCACATCTCCCTGAGGCTAAGTGCTGCCTCAGAGAGATCGCTGACACTTTTAAAAACGTTAAAAATAGAACAAAACAAATCCTGAACATGTCCCCCTCATGTGACAATGTCACATGAGATGGGACGTGTTCATAAATTACACTAAAATTTTATTCAACTTCTTAAATCCCTACATGAAACCTCATCCTGCCGGTGATTCTATTTCTATTCCCCGCTGGGTCTCCTGGCCTGCCCTCCAATCTTAAGGTTGGACGGGCAGGTCCTTTAATTGTTTCAATGATCTTGTCAATGGCCTCAAGTGGCCATTGACAGGTCGGCGGGCCCGCAGCTGATTTTGCTGCGCCCCCGCCTTCCTGAAAATTTAAATGGGGTAGGATGACATCAGGGGTTCTGCCCGACAACATCCTGCGTCATTTTACGCGTCAGCGAGTGGGCCCCGCCCCCTGCTTGCCGACGGCAAAATTCAGCCCCAGGAAACAGAGATGCTTAAAAAAATAAATTCATACATTAAAAATAGTCATTCTAGAGCAATCAACATTTGATAAAGATCAGAATTTGATCTTGTAATCAGAGTTGAAATATCCAACATTTGGGCCTACTAAATCTAAGGTGCATAAGACATAGGAACAGGAGGAGGCCACTCAGCCCGTCAAGTCTGCTTCGCCATTCAATGAGATCATGGCTGATCTGATCATCCTCAACTCCAGTTTTCTGCCTTTTCCCTATACCTTGATTCCCTTACTGATTAAAAATCTGCCTATCTCAGCCTTGAATATACTTAATGACCCAGCCTCTACAGCCCTCTGTGGTAGAGAGTTCCACAGATTCACTACCCTCTGAGAGAAGAAATTCCTCCTCATCTCTGTCTTTAATGAGCGACCACTTAATCTGATATTATGGACCCTGGTCCTAGACTCTCCCACAAGGGGAAACAACGTCTCAGCATCTACCCTGTCAAGCACCAATCATATGTGTTTCAATAAGGTTGCCTCTCATTCATCTAAACTCCAATGAGTACAGGCCCAACCTACTCAACCTCTCCTCATAAGAAAATCCCTCCACACCTAGGATCAACCTAGTGAACCTTCTCTGGACTGCCTCCAATGCCAACATAACTTTCCTTAGATAAGGCGACCAAAACTGTTCACAGTGTTCTAGGTGTGGTCAAACTAGTGCCTTGCATAGTTTTAGCAAGGCTTCCCTATTTTTATGTTCAATTCCCTTTCAAATAAAGGCTTTCATTCCACTTGCCTTCCCTATTACCTGCTGAACTTGTATGTTAGCTTTTTGGGATTCATGCATGAGGCCTCCCAAATCCCTCTGTGCTGCAGCTTTCTGCAGTCTTTCTCTATGTAAATAATATTCAGCCCCTCTATTCTTCCTGCCAAAATGCATAACCTCACATTTTCCCACATTATATTCCATCTGCCAATTTTTGCCCACTCACTTAACCTGTAAATATCCCCCTGTAGACTCCTTGTGTCATCCTCACCACTTGTCTTCCCACTTATTTTTGTGTTATCTGCAAACTTGATGATAGTACGTTCACTTCCCTCACCTAAGTCATTAATATATATTGTAAATAATTGTGGCCTCAGCACTGATCCTTGTGGCACTCGACTAGTTACGAGTTGCCATCCTGAAAATGACCCCCTTTTCCCAACTCTCTGGGCAGCAATTTCTGCGGGGCCCACTCTCCAACATGTAAAACGATGCGGGGTGATGTCGGGCATTCATCCCGACGTCACCCTGCATCACTTGGATTCTCAATTCGGCTCAGCTGCACGCCAACCAAACTGTCAGCAGCTGCTTAAGGCCTTTAAAAAAGTAATTTACCTTATTAATGGGCCTGCCTGTCCAGCCTGGCAGTTGGCGGGCAGGCGAAGGGCCCAGGCAGCCTTTCGAAAATGCATGAAACCTCATCTACGGGTGGGATGAGGTTTCATGACGGATTTAAAATGTTCTGAAAATTTTTAAATAAAAGTAATGGACATGTCCCAGCTCATGTGACAGTGTCACGTGAGGGGACATGTCAGGAATATTTTTTTCTGCCTTTAATAACACTTTCATACTTGAGCCGATCTCAATTGGGGGCGATGATCGGGAACCCACCCGCCCGCTCCTGCACAACGCCCCCCCCCCAGCTGGGGGGAAAATGCTACCCTCTGTTTTCTACTAGTTAGCCAATCCTCTATCCATGCTAATATACTACCCCCCAACACCATGGGCTCTTATTTTTTAAAGTAGCCTTATGTGCGGTACCTTATTAAGTGCATTTTGAAAATACATATATGTTACATCTACCGTTTCCTCTTTATCTATCCTGCTTGTTACCGCCTCAAAGAATTATAATAAATTTGTCAGGCATGATGTCTCCTTCATGAAGCCATGCTGACTCTGCTTGATCATATTATGCATTCCTGAATACTCTGCTATTACATCTTTTATAATAGGCAGTAACATTTTGCCAATGGAGGATGTTAAGCTAACTGGTCTATAGCTACCTGTTTTTTGTCTCCCTCCCTTTTTGAATAAGGGCGTTACATTGGCAGTTTTCCAATCTTTTGGGACTTTTCCAGAATCTAAGGATTCTTGAAGATTACTATCAGTGCATCCAATATTTGTGCAGCTACTTCCTTTGATATTCTAAGATGCAGCCCATTAGGTCCAGGGGACTTATCGGCCTTTAGCACCCATTAGTTTCGCTAGTACTTTTTCTCTAGTGATAGTTATTGTATTTATTTCTGCCGCCCCCTCCTCCCCCCCCTGCCCGTGTTGCCCCTTGATTATTTAGTATTTTGTTACTCTATTATTGTCTTCTACCATGAAGACTGATGCAAAATATTTATTCAACTCATCTGCCGTTTCCTGGTTCCCCATTATTATTTCCCCGGCCTCATTGTCTAAGGGGTCTATGGTCACTTTAGCCTCTCTCTTTTTTATATATTTAAAGAAGCTCTTACTGTCAGTTTTTATATTACTTCCTAGTTTACCCTCAAAGTTTATTTTCTCCCTCTTTACTTTTTTTGGTCATCTTTTGTTGGCTTTTAAAACTTTCCCAATCCTCTGACTTACCACTAATCTTTGCCACATTGTATGTTTTTTCTTTCAATTTGATACTTTCCTTAGCATTCTTGGTTAACCATGGCTGCTTTACCCCCTTCCTAGAATCCTTCTTTCTCACTGGGATTGATGTTTGTTGTGAGTCATGAACTATGTTCTTAATCGTCTGCCATTGTGCATCAACCACCTTTTCTGATAAACTCCTTTCCCAGTCCACTCCAGCCAGCTTTGCAATCATCCCTTTGTAATTACCCTTATTTAAATTTAACACAGTTGTTTCTGAACCAAGTTTCTCACTCTCAAACTGAATGCAAAATTCTACCATGTTATGGTCACTGTTTCCTATGGGATCTTTTACTCTGTGAGCTGGGGAACATTTATTTCTAACCTACCAAAGAACTTGAAAACATAGTGTTATCCCAAACAATGCAAGTTTTTTTTCAACAACAACAAGTGAGGGAATGTGTATTTTTAAGTTGGGTCTGTATGTGATCGGGACAGAGGCTAAAGGCTACAATAATATAAAAGCAAAATACTATAGGGGGTGGTGGTGTGTGTCAGCTTCACCTCTGACTTCTGAGCGGTCCGAATCGCTCCCACTCCCTGGGTTCTAGACCTTGGACTTATTTGGGGGTTGTGACAAAGTGCAGCAGACAACTGGTTTTGGTGCAAGGAAAAAAAAACTGCGTTTATTGAAGTCACAAATGAACTTATAACATTAGGATTACACTGAGATTATACAGACCTACAAAGTACACTTAGTTAAG
This sequence comes from Cetorhinus maximus, assembly GCF_964194155.1. NCBI lineage: Eukaryota > Metazoa > Chordata > Chondrichthyes > Lamniformes > Cetorhinidae > Cetorhinus > Cetorhinus maximus. Next base: position 82,010,642 of record NC_135881.1, read on the forward strand.
AATGGGGAACACACGGCATAACGAGGGAAAATCACGCTACTAATCCCCTTACCCTTGTCCCACCCCCAAAACCTAACTACATTGAACTAGGAGAGGTCAGGGATCATGCTCACCAACCAGGGTTCCTTGACAGTTCAAAATCCAGCCAGGTAAGCCGGTTGCAGTTTTGGGGTACGCTCTTTGTGTCCTCTGGGGTCTGCCGTCCCCATGTGGTCCTGGTCTGTGGAATCTGCAAAGGTTCTTCAGTTGGGTGGAGGGTGCGGTTGTGGTGGTCGATCTTTGTGGAGGGCTGCGGTTGCGGCCTTGTTGTCTTCGGTTGAGCCTGCCACCCTTTGTCTCTCGCCATAATGTTGCCTGCGGGCCTGCAAACCTCCAGATCTCCTTCCTCCGCTTGGCTCAGCTACCTCTCCCTGCTTAAACTCTGCTTCAACCACTCCAAAACTGCTCACCCTCCTCCCCTTTGTAACTGGTGGCCCAGTTATACTGTTTTTCGAATTTCTTATCTGAAACCAAATCAAGGTTAGTCATTTGTCTGATTTTGGTGGGCTTCTTCAGGTGATTGTTGTCTCATTGGTTTTAATGGGCTCGCATGATGTTTATCATTGTCTTCCTGTCCCCGTAACTTGTCTTGAACTGAAAGCCATTGTATATGTGAAGTATTGATAGGTTCGCATATGTGCCTTGATTGCTGCCTTCCTGCCTTAGTAATTAGTAGCGATTATTTTTGCAAGATTTTGATGGGCTTTAGTTTCGTGTAAGATGAAGTCTTTCTTTGGTTTGATTGTTTTAAAGGGAAGAATGCGTATTCTGTCTCCTCCCGCTGTCTGGTTTCAGGCAACAATCCACACTGCACTCAACAAGCCCGGGCATGTCCAGTCCCAGGCCTTCATGGGCCTAGCCTCCTGTCTGCAGAGTTCTACACTTAATTCGGTAGTTGGGTCCTCTGCCATAAAAGTCCAAAATTCATATCCTTGCTGATGATATGAAAAATGTGGGAATTTTGAGAACCCTTCAATACTGAGGATGCTGGAAATCTGAAATAAAACATAAAATGCTGGTAAAATTCAGCAGGCCTGGCAGCATCTGTGGGGAGAGTCCATATGACACTTCGTAGCTCTGAAGAAGAGTCATTCAGATTCGAAATGTTAACTCTGTTCCTCTGTCCACGATGCTGCCAGACTTGCTGAGTTTTCCCAGTATTTTCTGTTTTTATCTGAGGGCTACAATTCCTGGTGTGCCGCTGCTATGGAGAATGCACAGCGAGCAGCAGGGAGATGGGTCACACATGCTTGGAGATGATGTGAAGAGAGTGACCACAGGACCTGGGGAGATGACCAAAAGGTTGCTCAGGGTGCCACGGTTTTGGGGTGCAAAAATGAGCTAAGGAGACAATATTCATCTGGGCTCAAGAAACCTCAGGAGCACAGCAGCATGAATCTTGAAGCAACTGCAGGAACAGCGGGAATGTGAGGCTAAAGTGCAGTAACTGATCAACGCCATGGAGGTTGGGGCTCAGAGATGTGGGGAGTAGTAGTTGCTCAGTGCAGCTGGGAGCTGGGGCTCAGAGAAGCCGGGAGCAGTAGTTGTTCAGTGTAACTGGGAGCTGGGAGCAGTGTCAGCTCAGTGAAGCTGAAGAAGGTTGGCAGCGCTTGTTGGCAGATAGCAGCTGGGGAGCTGGAACTATGTATGAGTATAGCGTCTGTAGTTCAGCCTGGAAAATAGTGTAGGGTGCATTCTCGGATGAAGTGATGGAGCGGCCAGGATGTGAGTGATCATTGGGGTAGTCTGAGCTGGAGTCCAGTTGTCTGACAACTCATTGCAGGGAGAAGAAGCAAGAGGCTTCTGGGCTGAATTGGAACTGCTGTTGAGGGAAGTTGGAGGCTATGTCTTGAAAGAGAGGAACTGAAATACCTCATGAGGAAGACAGACTTTAAAGGATTTTTGTGACACACAGTGATCACTGACATCTAGGTGGGTTGCTGAGAAATTTGTGGAATCTGTCTTGGATGTAAATGCCATTTAATGTGCAGTCTGTGGTGAGTTCAACCACAGTTTGCCTGTTAATTTATGTTTACCTCATGTTCATTCTGGGTGTTAGAGTATAGGATAGATGGTAGTGACTGTTTGTTTTGTTGATTCTTGTATAGTAAAAGTTCATCTGTTTGTTTAAAACCGTGAATTCTTGTGGTTTCATTCTAGTAGTAAATAAATTGAATTTCAAATCCTGTCTACTTTACAAAAAAAACTACTTGTCCTGAACTGGATCATAACAATTTAAAACATTCAGCATAGGAAAATGTCCTAAGGCACTTTACAGGGCATGAAACAAAATTTGACACTGAGCCACCTAAGGAGATATTAGAGTTCGAAAGCTTAATCAAAACGGTGGATTTTAAGAAGGACCTTAAGGGCAAGATGGTGGGAGAGAGGCAGAGAGGTTTAGGGAGGGGGCTTAGGGCCTGGGTAACTGAAAGCATGACTACCAATGGTATGGAGGAGTGCAGAGACCTCAGATGGTTGTAGGGTCGGAGAAGGTTACAGAGATAGGGAGAGGTAAGACAACAGAGGGATTCAAAAATAAGGATAAGAATTTTAAAATAGAGGCATTGCCAGAATAGAAGCCAATGTGGAAAGTAAACATAGGGGTGATGGGTGAAAGTTAGATACAAGTTAGGTCAGCAGTTTTGTCTCATCGATTCCACTGTATGTTATGGGCACAATCTGCTTTAATGGATAGACTTTGAAGTCTCTTATCTGGACTAAGCATACGCGCTCAGCAAGTTCATTCGAAAGACTGTTGAATTGGTGTTATTTTGAATTTAGTATTTCATATTCCCATATTTTGCTCTGCCACCATTTTATGCTTTGTAGCTGATACCATCATGTAAAAATAGTTTGGGATTTAGGCCACAACCAAGGCCCCAAGCATCTCCTTACAATAACAGACACTGTGCATTAGAACTCTTGCAGATGCTTTCAGTTTTCTTATTTTGTTTTGTTTGCTCCCCCAATTTTTATATTCTTGTGTGACTTCTGATATTTGTAAAATGTTTTCATAAGTTTGAAGATAAAGAACAGAGTTCCATCAAGACAAATCTCATACCGTGTTGGCTAGCATGCTACAAAAGACTTGTCTAAATATCTGCTTGGGATGGTGATTGGAGTTATAATGAATGACTAAATGTTCAGTGAAGCAGAATGGATTGTCAGCATGCCAGTGCCTAGAAACATGATGTCAAAACATTAGGCAGAGATCAATCTTATAGGATGTAAAATGAGATGGGTGTTTGAGAGCTTCCCTTTAACTTTGGGGGTGGGCAGAGTAGATGCTTTGTAAGGAATAGGTTTGCTGCACCCAAGTGGTCTTTTCTGATTCCATTGGCTGGATTTTGTCGTTGCAATGATAAAATGCCAGTGTCGGCAGGAAGAGGCCCTTAATTGGCCACTTGAGTGGCTCAATTGGCCTCTGGGTAATTTCCGCCTGCTGGCAAAGTGACATGTCAGTAGGAAATGATAGGCACTTCACCCACCACCTTCCCTCTCCATTTAACAACAGCTCTCACCCCCCAGCCTATCCCCAGAAGGCTGGTAAATACAGCTCCATATTTACTCATATTTCTACACTGAATCAGGTTTTCAATTCTCACCACTCTCTCAAAATAAAATTGACTATTATCGCCACAGGTTGAAACAAAAAGGGACATATGATCTCCAGCTGTCTCTCAGTCTTCAAAAAGAGCAAAGCATAATTGTAATGGAAGGCTTGTTCAAATTTTGCTGAAGAAAGAGTTAAAATAACCAGTGTCCCTCGGGGTAATCAGTTCATATGTTAAACATAAACTATCTGAGCTAATAAAGAACAAGTTCGATCCAGATGTACAATTGAAACTGGCACCAATGCACTATTTAGTTATAAATTGACAGGTATTTATAGCCACCCATTTAACTGCAAACTTTATATGTTTACATTGTCGTTATATTTGTTTTTGTTGCATGAAAATCAAGATCCAGAGGAAGCAGAGGTTGTCACATGACCTTGGGGGGGGGGGGGGGGGGTCAATATCCCCACAGATGCTCCCTTCAGTCACCAGGCTTCCACCAGATTCTAGTGTTCAGTAGTTCTGTGCCATATCACTTGCTCTTCTGTTACCTTTTCTTTATATGAAGTTTTAACATACATGTGAAAATTACTTTTCTAACTTTTAAGGCATGTGACCCTGCATGAGCCTTTGTATTTTGGCTCCATGACACCCAAGCATTTCTGTAGTTAATTAACTAGTACATCTCCCAGACTCCCAGAGACGTCTTCAATATGTTTTGGCTGAACTTCAGCTTCTATTTTTTTTACCACCATTAGGATCACAGCTCACAGGATATGGCAGCTCCACTTTGAAGTTAACAAGCTTCACTGCTATATAAAGCAATTTACAAGATCATTAATCAGTTGCCAGACTACATCTTCCAAAAAACAACATCTTCCAAATTCTTAAAAGTAGCTATTGACATGCTCGCAATAGGAAGTGTTAACTGCAAGGGTTGGAATACAACTGGGGGCAAGTTGACACTTATGCTCTTTCCCTAGCAATATAATTAAATTAGGACTGCACTCGGCTAGTTAAAACTTGTGAGGAATATATTGGGAGAAATCTATTCAGGGGTGGAAAAAATCATTCTTTTTTACCAAAAAGGCTTTGAAATGTTATGCAGGCCTGTGTCATCAGAGGAACCTATTGGATATGAAATTTACCAAATTGCATCAAGCAGTAAAGGGCATTAAAGGCTTAATGCCTGAAGTGGGGTAAGTAATCAGAGGAAGGTGAAACAAGTGGTGTCATTTTAACCTAACATGTTAATCATGATTCTGCCAGGATCAGATTGGTTGACTATTTTACACGCCAATCAATTTTACTTTTTGTTGAAATCAGTGTGTCAAACGGGTCTCATTATAAGTATTTGGCCGCCAGTGTGTGGGTAGAAAATAAGCGCCTTGGGAAACACATCAGCTTCAGATCATGGCAATATTGGGCAAGAGTGCAGGACTACAAGTTTAAAAAAGGTAGATCCATAGCGATAGAGGGGTAAGGTCAGGGGAGCGGGGTCAGGGGAGCGGGGACAGATCTTGGGGAGGGGTAGTTCAGCATGGCAGCAGCCCAGGTTGGTTTTTGTGAAGCCCAATCGAGCAGACCAACCACGTAATAATAACCACAAACTCACCAGTCAGCCTTTGACCATCAGCTGATGGAGTGGATGCTCAGCCCATTGCCTCCCTAATATGTCCGTCATGGGATCCTGTTTTGCAATTTTAAATAAGCTTCCAGTCTTAGGCAGGTATTCCAGCGGCTAAGTCTGGCGATTATGGTGGGAATAGTGGCCACTACAATAGTGGGAATGGGACGGTCATTCCTTTCTTACCATTTTTTGAACAATACTTCTCTTTTTCCACTAGGTTGGCAGGCTTAGATTCTACACCATGGGGATTGTAATGTTACTGTGTCAATGTTTTAATTAGACCTTTTAATTAATGACTTTCATTTGGATGCTATTGAGTGCTTTTTCCATGAAGAACCATCTTATATGAGTATGCTTGAGAACAATGAGGACAAGTTAGAACAATGTCAATGATAATTAGACAGCAAAACAGGTCAGGTGCTCCAGCTATTCTTCTCCCCTTGTTTTTTTCAGGCTTGGGCTTTTTATTGATTTCAGGGGATGTTAGAATTATAAACATATTTTCCCTTTGCAGACTGGATCACCCCAGCCAGATAAGGGTGCTGCTCTTGGAGGGAGAATGACCCAACAGCTACTCAGGGTAGATGTGGCGAGGCCAGTTATGCTGCCTTTTCCAACTCTATTATCTCCCTCTCAATCAGCAGGCGCCTATCATCATTCACCCCATCAGTCTATATGCCTTCTTCTAATACGCTTCATAAACATTGTGTAATTCTCATGCTCACTGTAGTTTGAGTCATGACGCTAACATTACCACTCCAGGAGCTAGGGCCATGTGTTCCATGGACACTTCAGAAATTTAGGGCAGGGTTTTCCTTTCATCGAGCAGGCGGGGCGGGTGGGAACGGGTGGGCCCAGCAGCGGCCACAAAATGGACCGGCCCCGGCGATTGGGCCCCGACCACGATTACACACTGGCGGGCCAATTGAGGCTTGCCCAGCGTGAAATGCGACTCCACACTGGCTGGGAAGGGCCAAGCAGGGCGGGGGCCTGTCGGCCGCCAGGCCCAATGGTGACCCAGCGGCCAGTTTAAAAGCGGCCCAGGCAGCCCCTGGAAGGCTGCCACAGAGGACGTTCCCTGAGCTGGCACTATGGACCCAAGTGCAGCTGGACACGGCAGGTGGGAGGGCAGGTCGGGTAGGCAGTCGGTTCCCCGTTTCTTGGATGACTGCCTCACCATCCTCCTAGAGAAGATGGCTGCCAGGAAGGACACCCTTGTCCCCAGGAATGGAAGGAGGAGGGCACTGCACCTCACCAAGAGGCGATGGGAGGAGGTGACAGGGCTGGTCAGCAGCTGTGACGTGGTGCGGTGCTCCTGGGTACAGTGCTGTAAGTGCTTCAATGACCTGCTGCGCTCAGGAAGGGTGATTATCATGTTGGCATGGGTCAGCGTGCAGATGTGTTAAGGTCTGGCCGTCTGCCTGTGGAGCTCAGGGGTGATAGAGTCTGAGCTCCAACTGTCAATCACGCCGAAGCTGGCCAAGGTGATGAGCCCTGGCTGCTTGAAATGAGTGCCTTGGGCCTCAAGGGCCACGTGTCAGATGTGCCCTGTCAGGTGCTCCTCAGCTGAGGTTGGCCAGGCTGCAATGGCGCTGCAGGTACAGAGTGGACTAATCAAAGCTTCTCTGTTGTTTCAGGAGAAGACGCCCCACAACAATATAGAGAGGGCGTGGACTGGTGGAGGCCCCGCTAGCCTCCTAATTCTCTTGAGGTATGAGCAAGACACCCTAGAGCTTGAGAGCCAGCACGCCCCAAGTGCAACCGGGAGTGGAGAGACGGGGTTGCCAGACAAAGGTAAGAGTGCAGTGCACAGATGTGAGAATTTTGTCTTGTGCGACCAGTCTAGTGTAGTCTCTTCACTGATGTGAGTCTTGAACCTGGAGTCCCCATTGATAATTGGAAGGTGAAAGCACCGTGATGCAGATCTCCATTGTCTCACCAGGGTGCCTGGCATGCACAGTGATAGCGTGAGGATTCTCAATAATGGTATGTCCTTCTTCTCCATTTTAGATTCGCCAGCAGGCATTCACTCTCCAGACCCCAAAGGGCCACCCCTGATGCCGGAGCACCACCAGGCATCATTTGCACCTGCTTCACACCCATTCTCTGAATCAGGCACCAGCATGGATACCAGCACCTTGGTGGGCGTTAGAGTGGCGGCTAATATGTTAGTGCACATTGGTGAGGGCACTTCACTCTCACTTGAGGTGCAGGTGGAGGCAGAGAGTGCCCAGGGAGCTGACAGTCGGAGGACTTCAGTCGAAGGCTAGTGATGAGCCTTGGGAGTGGTGCATTAGACGGCAAATAGTGGATGTCCAGCGAGATGTATGGGAGGATCTGGTGGAGATCCATGAGGGTCTGCGTGCCATGGTCTCTGTGATGGAGGAGTCCATGCAGAGTGTGAGCACTGTGTTGATTGTCATGGTTGACCACACTGGAGGCCTCCATTGAGAGAGTGGTGACTCTCATGGAGAGGCAACTCCAGGGACAAAATCAAGGGTTCCTGTGGTTGCGCTCAGACCTGCAAACCCTCGCATAAGCACTGACCTCAGATGGTCAGTGTCAGTGTGGGAGATGGATGAAGCACCCAGTATCCCAGCTGGGTGCCCATCCATCAATGATGTGCAGGGAGGTCCGCAGTGACCTCACGTTGGTGTGTGAACTGCCTGTCATCCCTGCAGGTTCTTCTCAGGGTGGTCTGGATGACAGCAGCAGCTCCTCCACTCCTCTGCCAGTGACCGTGGCATCTGATGAGGCTGCGATGACTGGGGAGATGCCAGTCTTGCACTGGCCACTCCCTCCCAGGTGGGGTCAGCACAGGGTCCACTGGCCAGAGGATGACCGCCAACGTCATCAAGGCCAACAGTACAGCAGTGTCAGCAAGCTGTCTCCAATGCCGGTGCTAACGAGAGAGGAGCACCTAGATGTAGCACTCGCAAACGTAAGTTAAAGGCACCATGAGCACAAGAGGGACAGGTCACTGGTGATTTTATGTTCATTTTTGTTTACTTTATGAATACTGGTCTGATGTTGAATACCAGAAACGTTTCTGTTAAGATTATTGAACTGTCAGAATGACATAAATTGTGTTTTTGTCATCATGGCCTAAGTATGCTTCATCTTTTTTTGCTTCATTGGTGTGGAGAATGCCAGGATGTAATGCTGGACATAGGTGGCTCTGAACGTTATTGCACAGACACTGAGTGTTCTTTGGGTTCAAATGAAAGGGTCCTTTCAGACATCCGGGATGAAGGCGGCAGCCTTGGCGAGCGTTTGAAGCTGATCTTTGGTAGCCTAGCTGAAGGACCGAGGATTAAGGTGCTCCTGGTGTCCCTGCCTCCCTGCAGGTTACCAAGGTCTGGCTCCACACCCTCAGCGTTCTCCTCACCATGCTCCTCCTTGGACTCACCACTGGACTCATCAACTGTGGCCTGTGGAGCTGCGTCAAGACCTTCTTCCACCAGTTGGTCCCCACTTGCCAGTGCCAGATTGTGGAGACAGCAGCATGCAACCCCGATTAGTGACACCCGGTCTGGGGGGTATTGTAGTACTCCCCCTGAACGGTCCAGGTATCAGAGGTGCATCTTGAGAAGACCTATGGTCCTCTCTACCACCACCCTTGTGGAGGCATGATTCGTATTGTAATGCTTCTCTGCCTTTGCTCTTGGGTGGCGGAGAGGTGTCATGAGCCACCTCTTCAACAGATAGCCCTTATCACACAGCAGCCATCCATCCAGTCAGGCTGGAGCACTGAATAGCCTCGGCGTCTGGGATTGTCTCAGGATGTAAGTGTCATGGGAGCTGCCAGGGTACCTTGTACAGACTTGCAGAATCTGCATCCTGTGGTCACACACTATTTGCACGTTCATGGAGTGGAATCACTTCCTGTTGTCAATGCACCTGACTGACCCGCTGCTGCTGACAAGTGGCCACATGTGTGCAGTTGATGGCACCCTGGGCGTGGAGGAACCCAGCAATCACTGCAAAGCCTCTGGCTCACTCAGCCTGGCTACCCTCGTTCATATGATAAAGAATTAAGGTCAGTACCCGTCTGAACAGAGCTTCTGTCATCAGCTTAATGCAACTGTGGACTGCTGATTGGGAAATTCCATACAGAATCCTGGAAAGAGCCGGAGGCATAGAAGTTGAGGGCCACTGTGACCTTCAGAACCACTGGCATGGGGTGTCCACCCACACAGTCAGACCTGATCTCAGGCCCAATCATCTGGCAAATGTCAGTCACGCTCTCCCTTGAGAGGCGGAGCCTCTTTTGGCATTGCACCTCAGACACATTGAGGTAGCTGCATCGCTGCCGGTAAAACCTGGCAGCAGGATAGTGGCATCTTCTATGGCCCCTTCTGTCTTGGACTACCTGCTGGCCCTGAGTCCCTTGTGCCTGCACCTCTCCTCCCACAGGTCCCTCCCCTGGAAGCTGCACAGGGACACTAGTCTCCTCTCCCTTCTGTCCCTCTGTTCCTCCTCAGGGGAGATGCCTCCAGCGGAGACCACAATCCCCATTCCCAGGGTGAGGGAAGGCTGTCTGATATCTGGAAGGGTCCACACAGTTTGAATTCTCTGGGGGCCTGGCAGACAGCAATGAGTCCTGAAATTAAGCCTATAAATACTAAGAATGAAGCCCTGAACAGAGATGAAGTTGCTAAGCACCAATAAGCAACCAGCTGTAAACTATCTCCAAACTTATCACTACTCACACTGGCAATGCTGCTGACCCTTTTTATCCCGCCCTTGGATGAGGTTTGTGAAAATGTCAGCTGGCTGCTTGCTCGTTTTGCCTGTGTGACAAGCAGATAATCACACAGGCAAGAAAAAAATCACAGTCAATTGGACCTTAACTGGCCTGTTAATTAATGGCAGGCACCACACTGGCACCTGTGCGAGCCTGCCGAGTGAAATATTATCGCTCGCTTGATGTCATCACAAACTATTTTACTCCCAATCGGGTCGGGCGGGTGCCCACGGGAAGAAAAATTCTGCCCTTAGTGAAGGTGATGAGTGCAGTAACATCACCGATTGAGGGGCAGCTATGCATCATTCATCCCTACTGGCACATTTTCTACTTTTGTTGCCTCAGTGCCCGTACCAAGCACTCTCAGATTAGGTAAGACAAGGGCCTTATTTTGTTTGCTGAGCAGGTTAATATTGACTGCTAATGACTTACATTGATGGATGAGGAGTTACAAAACCTGTGGAGCCAGAAATGGAGGTTCAGTCTCAGTGACTGACAATGTAGAAATAGGGCAAACAAGACCATAAACCCCATTCCAGTCTTTACAGTTATGCGTTGCCAGGAACTGCAAATTAGTTCTTTGACTTTATGAAGACGCATTCAGAATTTGTCTGCAACAAATGTGATTGGAAAATTGGCAGGATCTTAGCCCAAATGTTAAGAAAATTGGAGTTCACAGACATGATGGTGTTGACTGTAATGGACGGGGAACTAATACACAAAAGGCATGTGGCACCAACATAGAACCACTGATTCAGTGACTTAAAAAGGAGGAATGGACAGAGTTAAAGACTAATCACTACGAGCAGATCCTGGTAGGATGTCGAAAATTAATTCAGTGATATTGAACAGATCACAGAATTAAAAAGTAGCCTTCGACAAATAGATTCTAAATGCAAAAGATAGGGATGCTGAAATGCTGAAATTTAAAAAGTTTCAGTAGGCCCAGAATATAAAGCTGTCTAGCTCTACCTGGTGTTGGTGATTTTAGAAATATATTTGCAGACTACGCAGTATTTTTAAATTATCATTCCATTTAAGTATCGATCATCTAGCCCTATACGAAAGATCCTGGCCTAGAAATTGGATTGTACCATGCCTATTTTTCTTGCATTTGACAGAGGCCTAATGGCCCAATGTGGTGACCAACACATGAATTCCCATTCCACACTCCAAAAAGTCAGACAAATTATCCCTGATTTTAGATTGGAGACTGGAACAGGTAATCCGAGGGCAGTAACATTTTTCTCAGCCTATTCGCACGTCTATGCCACCGAACAAATTGAAGCAGTTTCCACTCTGAATCCCAGTCATTATTTAAAGTCTCAGTCTATTTCTGCATCCAGTCAGGCCTAACTTTTCATTGACACAAAATGATTGTTTAAAATCGTCCCTATGGCTGAACAATTACTTCCCAGTTCTCTGACACTTCTCATGATAGTGAGGGCCAACTCACCCTTTCCTGCAAAGCAAGCGGCAGAGGGGGTTCAAATCAAAGTCACTGGATCAGGTTTAGGTTACATTCCGAAATCCTATAGAAACAATACACTGATTATGGAATCCTTTAAAGAAATTAGCCTGATTGTCATATGATAAACTCACCTAGCAGATCATGATGGTAAGAATCAGTTAAGACTCTGCAAAGCTGTATATAAAGTATCTCCTCTAACCAGGTTCATTGATGGTTTGCCCTGTTCAGCTGATGATTAACTCCTGGGCCTTTATGGGGGCTATTTTCTCCATTCCCTTACTGACTTAATGGGTTTAATTTTCCTGAGGGCATTGGAAACCCAACATTGCCTGCATAGGGGGTCCACAGCCCAATCATATCACCAACACACCCACTGGTGCAACCTTCCAGGAGGTGGCCTCCTAAATGACCACTTTCATGCTCGCCATCATATTAAGGATGGCAGGTGAGTTTTTGAGGCCGGGGGCCTAATAAGAGGGCCTATAGTATAAGACTGGTGGCAGCCCCACCGGGGGAGGAGGCCACTGCTCAGGTAGAGAGGCAATGGCAAGGGTGCCTCAAGATTGAGGCACACTTGGTTGCCTGTGGAAAAATCAGCAAATATAGAGGCCCAAAGCTGGTAGGGCCATCAAAGTGGAGGGAAACCATCACATAGTTTTTGATTGGTTGGTGGCCTTTCATCCCCACTGCTCCATCATTAACACATGGAGCCTTTGGCTCCGATGGTATCATCCCTGGCCTGCCTCCAAAGAGCACTTGGTGGGGCATTGCACCAACTGGTAGAAAATTACTGGCTCCATTGCAAATGTCCCCTAAGTTCACCCTGAACAATTCCCCCAGAAGCAGAAATGCTTTGGGGAGCTGTCCCAATGCGGCACTCTCCTATCTTCCCGACTCCCGCCTTTGTCTCCATGAGACCAAGAAAATTCATTCCCGTGAGTTCAGTGAGCAATCATTTCCTGGTCCTGGTCCTGGACTGCTTGTGTGCCTTTTAAAAAATGTATTTCTCTTATGACTGGACTGCTGGTCTGCCTGTGGGCTGAAGAAGGAGGCAGAGCCACAACGAAGACAGAAACAAACAGAAGCAGCTAGAAGGAGAAAAGAAAAGGGCACTGTGCAGGAAGCCCTAAGCCAAAGCTTGCCTCCAGTGCACACTTTTCCAATATCAATCTGACCGAAGAACAATGTGTGAGGTCCCTGTGATTCACAAAGGAGGCTGTAATAGAGTTCTGTCACCTGCTGAAACCACAATTAGAGTGCCAAACCAGGGTACAGTCAGCACTGTCAAGGTCACAGTGGACCTTAACTTTATGCCAAAGGTTTTTTCCAAGTTTCAGCAGATGATATCAGTGACATCTTGTAGCAGGAAGTTAACCGAGTCTCTGTACTTCAGAAGGAGCACCTAGCTCCTCTTCCCATGGACTAGGAGAAGCAGGGTGAGAGGACATGCATTTCAGTAATCTCAGAGGTTACGGAATACACTTACACTATTTTGTGCGCTCCCCATCGCCAGACTGGCAACTTCCTCAAAAGAATAGATTACCATTCCCTCAGTGTCCAACTTGTTTGCAATCATAAGCAGCACATAATTCAGGATTATGCTCAGTTTCCTGGCTGTAGTCATAATGCCTTCATCCTGTGCCAGGCCTCTGTTCCACCTCTATCAGGTCACAGGCTGACAACCTGGCAGCAAGTGATATCTTTTTCAGTCATTTATGACTCCTCTCAAGAACCCAAGCACAGATACAAAGTTGATCTAAAGCGAGAGCAATGTGGCGATCCAAAACCTTCTTGAGCAGCTCAGTGACATGTTCAAATAATGTTTCTGTTGTCTGAACTGTTCTGGAGGAGCACTGAACTTCATTCCTGACTGTGCCTCCAAATTTGTTGTGTGCAGCTTGGTGGCTTCACCACCATCTGGGAAGGGAGAAGTGAAGGAGGAGGAAAAGAATGAACTGACCACCAGACCCCCTATCTGCCTGAACTCTTAGGATACAACCAAAAAAAGCTCTTCACCTGAACCATTCTGCCCCTCTCCCAGAATCCAACAGTCCCACCGTGCATCTAATTACCTTCCATGTAATCACCATTGCCCTCCTGCTATCCACCTTCATAGGCATTGCCCTCACATGACTACAAATATTAACGATAAATCCAGAGTAATAGACAAGTTCACTGCAAGAATTGGATAACAGTTAACTTGCAGAATTGAGAATCTCCCTCAGCACAGCTATGGTGCCTGTCTTGTGTGCTTGTTGACCTTTGCTTGTGTTCTTACAAAATGTACCCCCAGTGGCTACAGCTTGGCAGGTGGAAGATTGATGAACTTCATATGCAAAAGTGGGTGACCTTGAATGGCCCTAGGCCTTGAAAGCCTGACTGTAACCTGCAGGATCTTGATATAGGTCTAAGTAGACTGGCCCAACTGGCTGTCAAACATTGACAAGGATGTTAGTGGAGCTGGTAGTGGGAGACCAAGATTGCTTTCATCCTGACAAAGTAAGAGGTATAGAACATATTAGGTGTAAAAGGAGATGGAATGAAGTGTGGTGTAATGATTGGATAATGTGCAAGTGTTAGAAAATAGAGGTAGTTTAATTAAGTTATATTTGTATTTGTGGGTGTTAGGAATAAGTTTTAGCTTTAATGTTTAAGTTTGATTTTTATTTCTGTATCTGTGTGTTAAGAAAAGGTTAAATTGAGTTTTTGTTTCACTGTAAAAGGTGTCTGCATTTCTAATGAGAGTGTTACGACTCTAAGTTAATAAAACAAACAAGAGTGAAAAAACCTGGGCTACTGCCTAGCAACAGAGGTCTAAAGTCCCTCCCACAGACACACGCAGAAGAAACTAGAAACAGCAGTTTGATTTGAAAGCTGTTTGAGTTCAGTTGGTTTTGAAAGTAGCTGCCAGGGGAAACTGAAGCAAAGGGGACAGAAAGCCAGCCCCAAGATAAAGAAAATACCCCAAAATCTAGGTGAGTGGAACAGGAGAAAGTCCCAAGCAGCCCTTCTAGTCAAAGGAAGGACAGGAACCTGGAAAAGGTCCCGTTAAATGAAGTTAGGAGTAAGGAGCAGAGAGAAAGGCTCCAAGCTTCAGATTTAAAGCGACAAAAGCTGCAGAAATCAGATTTAAAGTGAGAACAGCTTGCAAGAGGCCAGGAGGTCCAAAGAGACAACTGAAGGTCCATAACACTTTGCTATGGGCATGTGTAGCAGTACTGTACTGTTGACAGCTGAGAGAGAGTACGTGGAAGATGATTTGAATGCAGGTAGTGACCCAGGGAAGAGGAACATTGGAAAGAGAGTTTTAAACCCTGGAGGTGAACCCTTGTGGGAAGGTGTCTGAGAGAAAGCATTGATTTGGGAGAAGATTCCAAAGCGAGTTGTTGCAAAGTGGAGATTGGAAACTTTTATGTGAAAGATGGAGTTCAGTGAGACTGATTGGTTTACAGTGTGACAAGTGTCTGGAGGAATTGAGGAGAGATCCATAGCATCTGTGTGAGGTGGCATCTGTCATTTGGTATCAGAGTGTGATGTGTCTGACCACAGGTCATCATAGATTTACATGGACTGTGTATTTAGTGAACATTAAAGTATAAGATAGCTTTTGTATCTTGTGTTATCCTTACAAATCTGTATATATCTGTAAATATATAGTTGTGGGTGAAGGAGTATTGTAATATAGTTCCTCTTTTCTTGTTTAATAAATGTTTTATTATTTTGTTAAAAGTTCATTAGCTGACTCTGTTCATTAGCCCCTCCCCACGTATCTAAACAAACAAATAAAAGTTAGGATAAATCAAGCTGTGTTCCATTCTGGGATCAGGCTTGCCCAGTGGTAACCTCAGCTGGGGATCATAATAAAAGGTAGTGGTGGAGGAGACTGTTGTGAGTAATGGGGCTGCAGATGGTGCAGGTGTCACTGAAGTTATAGGCAAGATTCTTACCTTGACAAACCTGGTGAGGTCAATAGTTTTTTTTATATGCATTGTAGCCATGTCCTGGTAGCTAAGCTCCTGACAGTCTTTGCTTCAGACATTTCTTTTCAAAGTGTTACCTTAAGGATTTTCCCACTATAAGGGAGGGAGCAGGATCTGCACAAGGGTATCCAAAAGTTTATCAGAGAATCTGTCTGACTTATATACAGCCCTTCTAGTCATTTTTACCTTTGGAATACATTTCCTCCCGCCTACAGCCACAGAGTACATCCCCAGAGTAGTCTGTCTTTATAAGTGGTGTCAGTGATGCCTGATTTCCCACTCCCTCAAATAGGCATGCAGTCAGTTAGCATTATGGGTTGAACTGGCTTGCACACTGGTCTAAAGGTAATGACTTCTCCAGCACAATCTTCACGTGATCCTTTGCAAGATCAAACAAATCTTATCCATCTGTCCTGTTCTTTTCCCAAAGCTCAGTTTGAACTGATCAAATACAACATGTTTTTTGAAAAAAAAACTGCAATCACTTTTTTCTCAATAAATTAAATTTTAAATGTTGAAAATAAGTTTTTAAGCATGATAAAATAAATTGTAAAACCTCTTTTTAAAAAATTGTTACGAAATTGGGTACCAATGTGAAAATGTGACGCCTGCAACACTTCCAGCCCTTTGCTGCCCTATGGCACCCCATGCTGGGAATGGCACTAGTGTGAATGCACCATGTGCATATCAGAAGCTCCAGGAGATATCTGAGGCTGATGTTGACCAGCCACTCCTGCTGAATGGATACAAGTTTTCATAACTTTGGCTAGGCATGTTGCTAATCACTCTCAGTTTAACAATCGTCAGCTGCAAAAGGGTCCTTGCAGTAACGTCATATAAATAGATATCCAGTCAACAAACTTGCAGTGAGGTATTTTTAACTTACCTTTGCTGTGCGGACCTTTGTGCAAGTGCTGTGGCTTGTTTCTGGAGGTCAGTTAGTGAGCTGATGCATCCATCCAGGGGGATCAGTGGATTTAGTCACCCAACTCTGCAAGAGGTCTGGAGCTTGTAGCTGTAGTTTCTCTGCGTCTGCAACACAACCAAGAAATGGAGCAGAGGCTGCAGGCAAGGAAGCTCTGAACAGGGAGGAGGAGAAGGCTCTCCACATAAGGACCCACCCACCATGGATTTTCAGTGAGTGCTTTTCTACCTTCACCTCAGCCAGGAACAATGTGTGAGCTGGCTCAGATTTGACAATATGTTGGTCATTAAACTGTGTTACCTCAACCTGCAGCCTCACATCAGAGTGAGAATGGTGCTGCTAGTCGCCATAAAGTTCACAGTCACATTAAACTTCTACATGGCTGAATCATTCCAGGAGGACTTAGGTGACTTTCCAATATCTCACAGTATGTCATCCATTGCTGCATCCAGTAGGTGATGGAGGCAAGGAGAGACAATTATATTGTATTTTTTCTGTGCGTAGAAAAGCAAGGGGACAGGTTAAGTTGATTTGCCAGGATAATGGGATTCCCCATTGTGGAGAGAACCATCGATATCATACAAACGTCAAAATGGTACAGGAACAGCAAAGGGTTTCCGCTCCATTAATGTGCAGTTGATGTGTGACTATGTATAACCCATGAAGCCGCTGAATGCCGTCTATCCCGATAACAGCCATAATTCTTTCATCCTGAAGTAGTCTGCTGTTTCCACCAACTTTGGGCTCCCAAGAAGAATCAATGGTAGCCATGATGGCTATACCCTCTACACCTGACTAATGAATCCCACCTTGCCAACTGACCATGTGAGGGCAAGTTGTGAAAACCATGGTGCCACCATGAGTATCATAGAGCAGACCATCAGCAATCTAAAGTAATGTTTTCACTGCCTGAACCACTTGAGGGAGCCCTCTAGTGCATGCTGGACTGTGTCTCAAAAGTCATGGTGTTCTGCTGCATCCTTCAATCGTTGCCATCATGAGCCTGTAGCCATTGCCACCAGGCATCCTGAGGCCACTTCAGGAGGAAGAGGGAGGATGCAGCTGAGACCCCTTTGCTCTGTAATGGCTGCCTAAGAATGCCTGCTCAGACTCTGCTTCCCTTACAAGAAAATCCCTTCGTCACAATGGCTGCCTGATTCCCCAGCTTGCCATACTTGTGGGATGCCCCATTACAAAGCCCCCTTGGCCAGAATCCTGCAATAAAGGCCACCAACAATTATCTTTCCATAGCATCTTTATCCAAAAACAAATCACTTATAAAAACAAAAATGAGCAATCACTCAATCACTGTTGTGGATCCTCTTCATGTCTGTCTTGTTTCACTATCCTTGCAATCTTATACAGTGCTACCCCTATAGTTGCAGCATGGCTGTTGGAAGGCTGCTGCCTTTCAGTGGAGGTGACTGTAGATGGCCTTGGAAGATGACCTCGAGCAGCTCTGGGCCTAGAAGGCCTGGCTTCGGACTGTACTACCTCTACATGGGCAGCAGCACTCTGGCCTGGCTGGTTGAGATGTAACAGCAAAGGCTATCAGAGTGGCAGTGGTTGGAGTATCAATGCTGTCATTCTGAGGAAGGACAACAGGTATGTGTGCCACTGAGCCACTGCCACTTCTATAGCGTGGCACTTCAGTAATCCTAGTAATCTGTAGGAAGAGAGATTACTGGGCTGTTGTGAGAGACTGCAAGTCCATTTGAGCATTGGGATCCACAATCATGATTGCAGCAATAGGAGTCTTCATGGCAGAAAGCATGAATTGCATGACCTCTGTCTGAGCTTCCGCTGCAGCACTGAGATGTTAGGTGGCTTCCACTTGTAGAGCAGTAGAAGCTGAGGCAGCGGCTACCACACTTTTTGGTTCAGCAAGTGTTGCCATGGAGTTGGATACCACGTCCACGGTGCTCTGCTCTGTTAAATGCTCCCTGCCACAGAAACTGGACTCCTCCATGCTTCTTGACAGTGAAAGACTGTCTGGCAGGCCTACCGATGCCTCAAACTCCTCCATCTGCACATTCATTAGCATTCTCCCATATGCTGCCCCATTAAAATCTTCATCTGAGCCTGCTTGCAGCCCACTCATTCCGATGACTCACCATGTGCAGATCCAAACTCTACACTGTAAAGGGTTAACATAAGAAGCTTACAAGATACTGATGTAATAATGACTCCAGATCACTTGACCGAGTAGTAAGAGAAATCTCGACGAGAGCAGAAGCTCTAACCTCGTATGGAGGTCCAAATGTGTGAATACTTAAGTGTGTAAGTAAACAGTTATGGTTAAAGAGACTACGGACTCGAGCAGCATACTGTGGAAGACTAGCCAATCCCCAAAACCTCATCTAATCCCCTACCACACAACGAAACATGGTGGCAATGAGAAAAAACCCAGCGAAGATTGAAAGAAGCTACAGGACTGGCAAGAGAAGAGATTCTTGAAGGAAGGACAAAAGAGAAAAAAAATCCAAGACTCACCGGAATGTCAGAGCATCGAAACCTGGGCTTAATACTCAGATCCTGAAGAAGAAAAAAGACTTACTACAGTCTCTACAGGCACCCAGGAGAAGATCGTTCACACCAACAGAAGGGAGAATACGGAATTTCCTCGACATCAAAAGGAGATCAGAACGAGATCGGGGGATTGATCAAGGCACCTCAGAGACTAACCCTGTGAAGTCTTTCACTTTGGAGGGAGATGTAAGAGGATGTAAATATGATAGGGTTAAAGACTTGGGGAGGAGGTATAGAGTAAAGGTTTAACATCAGAAGCATGATGTGATGCTGATGTAATAATGATGTCAGATCTCATGACTGAGAAGTGGGAGAGATCTGGAAGGAAAGAAGCTCTAACCTCATGCAGAGGTCCAAATGTGTAAATGCTTGCTGTACACAAAGAGTTCTGGTTAAAGAGACTAGGACTTGAGCAGCATTCTTTTGGGAGACTAGACAATCCCCCATCTAAATCCCTACCACACAACAAAACAATCTGGGTCTGGTTGCAGCTCACTCATGCTGATGACTCACCATGTGCAGATCCTAACTCTAGACCGGACTCTAAATTCATGCTTTGTCAGTATCTGAGATGAATGTTGCAAGTGTAAAATCAAATGATGGCATTTCTGCATCGGAAGTGTGCTGCTGCTTTCTTCCGAGGCTACTGTGGTTGGGCCGGCAACTGTTCTTGGGTATCTGAAAGCAGAAGATCAGAGGGGAGATTTAGGGTTTGGGAAGGGGAAAGGGATGGAAAGCAAGAGGTCCATAGTCACACCATATGCAGGTGGCCTTCATGCTAGATATCAGGATGAGGGTGAGATGGGATTTGAGAAGCGGCAGGAACATATTGCATTCCTCAATGTTCTGAGTGATGCTGGATGAATCAGGCTTTATCTAAGCAGGATCCATGATGCAGAGCAACCTCTCATTGGAAGACTTCAGAGGATGCAGCATGCCTGTCCTGCCACTTCTACTCTGTTGTCTTCTTGTTCTGCAAGAGAGGGAAGAATCTCAGTGATTGTGTTTTTAGGTGATGTGCCTGCTATGGATAATAGCTGGAGCTATGTGGAGGCAGTGGGACATGACTGTGAGAATCACATCACTGATAGGTATATGAAGGTGAGGTGGAGCATCTAAATGTAATCTGAATTCTGAATCTACCTTTAGTGTTAAACACTGCTGATGGGCGAGTTATGGGGATCTGGCGCATTGAGTAGCATGAGAGGTTGGTGATATGGTGGATAGGAGGTGTCATTTGAAAATGTATTCACTAACTTTGACCACTCGTGTGAGTTCATTGAGCTTTTTCCAACACTGCTACCAGGTCCTCAGTGCCAAACTCCTTCAGTCTTGGCCTCCTTTGCCACCTGCTCCCATTCCCTTCAGAGTGCGTTCCATGATGGCCTCCTGGCCCTCCGCAGAAACATGGCTTCTCTCTTCCTATTGACCTCCATGACTAAGGTCTTCAGCAATGCGTCCATGAACCTGGGAGTGCAGTAATTGTAAGATAACTTTTCATACTGATATGGGGATCATATAACTGTATAAACGAATCAGCTCTAAGCATGGGTAATCTTAGGGGCAGAGCTTTCTAACCCTGGTCTTGGAACAAGCATGGAACTTCATCTGGAGCTCTGTAAATAAAGTTTACTGTTTCTTACAAGATACTTGCCCTGCATTCCAAGTTTATTGCAAGTGGCGATGAGGATAAATAGCTCCAACACTGCACCTCACCTCTTGAATATGAGTATTTCGATTTTTAAGGGAAGAAAAGAAGTATATTCTCCTGCAATGCCTCTCTTTGGCAGAATTGACCCGTACAACTCATCCACCAAGGACTGGAGTCAATACATAGAGTGCCTAGGTTTCTACTTTATGGTGAATGAAATAACGGCAGAGGAGACACAGAAAGAAGTTCCACCAATATTTGCATGGTTGCCACTTAACCATAGCGTCAGATCACAAACCACTGTTGGGTGTATTTAGTGAAGACAAGGCAATCCCTCCAATACTCTCTGCTAGAATTCAAAGGTGAGCTTTAATTTTGTCGGCATACAAGTACACTTTTATGCACTGTCCAGTCATGCATATAACAAATGCAGATGCCATCAGTCATCTTCCTTTGCCAGATAGTGTTACACATGTTCCAGTACCTCAAAATATGATACTTGTGTTGAATTTCCTGGACTCCTCTCCAGTCTGCGTGAAACAGATAAAGAATTGGACAAACCGGGATCCAACTTTATCAAGAGTCTGTGAACAGGCATTGCAAGGTCTCTGAAGAATTAAAACCATTCGAAGCCTGTAAATCTGAACTGAGTTGTCAAGATAGAATCTTGTTATGGGGAACAAGAGTCGTCATCCCTGTGCAAAGAAGAGAACTACTATTGAAAGAGCCTCATAGTGCACATCCTGCTATTTTGAAAGTGAAAATGCTCGCATGATGTTATGTTTGGTGGCCAGGTATAGACAGTGATATAGAAACAATGATAAACACTGCCTCCAGTGTCAGCAACAGCAGAAGTTGCCTGTTTCAGCTCCACTGCATCCGTGGGAGTGGCCTGGCCGACCCTGGATTAGACTACATATAGACTATGTGGGTCCTTTTTTTAGGTACCATGTTTTTAGTGATCATTGACGCACCTTCAAAGTGGATGGATGTGTTTGAGAAGGGATCACCTACATCGTGTGTGACTATTGAAAAGCCATGCCAATGTTTCAATGTACATTGCCTACCAGAAGTTATTGTGTAGGATAATGGTACTGCTTTTACCAGTACCAAATTCCAAAGATTTGTGAACCTAAATGGGATTAAACACCTCAGAACAGCACCGTATCATCCCTCATCCAATGGGTTAGCAGAAAGAGCAGTACAAACCTTTAAAACAGGCATGAAGAAACTATTTGAGGGAACGTTAGAAACACAACTTTAAAGATTTCTGTTCAACTATCGCACAACTCCTCTTGGTTCAACACCTTTGGAATTGCTAATGAAATGCCGACTTTGTACAAGGTTGAGACTAGTATTCCCTAATGTAGAGGGGAAGGTGTAGAAACAGCAGAGCAGTCAGAAAGTGAATCATGATGTTCACAGTAAAGGTCGAGAATTTATTGTGGGAGAGACAGTTTTTGTACGAAATTTTGCAGCTCAACCAAGATGGGCCTTTGGTACAATCATCTCTGAAACAGGACCTTTATCATATCAAATGGAGGTGGAAAACAGGATTGTTATTAAACACATGGACCATCTCTGAAGTCGAGGCACTCCAACAATCAGTTAATCCACCTGAAATTGAATTTGAACCTATGATCCCTAAGGTGCCAGACAAAGAATAGGGAATTAATTCCCTAATTCTGGAAAGGTAAATTAAAACCTAAAAGTGGTATCTGTATTGACAGTAAATTGGACTGAATTTCCTGGAGCAAGAGTTATAGAACCAACTGTTTCGGGCTGACCTGAGACAGTTCTCAGTGACTTATCTTGAAACAACAACAGTACCACACAAGATCTTAGGATGGGAGTAAAAGACATGAACTATTCTATCTGTAGGTGGAGAGAATACAGTCGATCATATGCATTTAAATCAAATTGCGGGAGTGAGAGGGCAGGTAAGGGGAGGGCTTACCCTGTCCTCCAAAAGTAACAGGAGCTAAAATATTTAAAGAGCAACATGACATACTTCATCTCTGTTGAAGTAAATAATTCTGAACTGCTGTTGTCTAGGGATGTCCCTGAGGCCATAGTTCCTGGTCAAGTTGATCCAATGGATGAAACTCGAGGTGTAGAGCTATGTCGCTCTACCTGAATCAGAAAATTACTTCAAAAACTAAACCTGTAATGGCATGAGCTGTATACAACTGTATATGATATGGGTTAAGATATTTTTGTAAATAAGAGTGGTAAAACAAAATTAAAGGGGGAGGAATGTAGAAAGTGTAAGTTAAACCTTTCATACTGTTATGGAGATCATGTGGCTGTGTAGACGAATCAGCCCTAAATGTGGGTAATCTTAGGGGCGGAGCTTTCCACCTTGGTCTTGGATCAACATTAGGAATCTGTAAATAAAGTTTACTGTTTTTACAAGAAACCTGCCCTGCACTCCAAGTTTATTACAGGGAACCCTCTCTCTACCTTGATGCTCCATTTTCTTTGTTTGGAATTGCAGCTGTTTGTAGTACTGGCAGTGAACGGCAGCTTCCTTGCTGTCACTGTAGCTTTCGTTTAAGAGGGACAGACTGCCTTTGATAGCTGAGGTTAGCTGGAATATATGCTGGCCAACCAGCAGGGTGAATCATACTCAGCTGCATGCTGCAATCAGGTAAATGAGGGGGCAGCCCGATGTTTACATGCTGTGTACCTCAATGAGTTTGGGCATGGGCATAATGCAACAATGTTGCGGACCAATTTTTAGCTTTGCACATTTTACAATAATCTGATTAAATCTTCTCAATAATGTATTTTGCATCCTTTGATATCTTTATTAAAATGTTTATTTCAAGGCTCCAGACTCTTCTAAAAGCCTTGGCTTGATCACATATTTTTCCCAGGAATATTTGGAAAATTATCAACCAAATTAGTGTGTTTTCGAGAGGTTCGCAGCATACATCTGCAGTACTCTGTGAGCTGAAGTAAACTCCTCTTATCCTGTGAGGTCTTATTTTTGCTTTTCTCAAAAGGCTTTTCGATGAATTGGAGATTGAATTCCCAAAGATTTATTTCAGGAAAGCTTCACATTTAAAAATACTAACAATTTTTAATTATGAACTGCTCAGTTTTTGACAATTAAATAGAACTCTGATGACCATGTCTGTGGTTTCTTTGATCCACATTTAGCCCTGTGCTTTCTTTAAAAAAAATCATAGTTTTTGGGTGGTCTTCTGGTTAATCTATAATATCTTTAATATCCTCTCTGGGAGTGGATAATTACAAACATTAATCACCATAAAAGTAAGATAACAGGTGGTTTCCCTGAAAAAAAGACACAGATTCACCAAATGACCAGTAATGTCCATTTACTGCTATCTTCATTGTGCCCTCCTACCACTCCTCCTTATTACAGTGACAACCCCTTGTGCCTAGACCTCTTTTAGTCATGAATCCAACCATTTATTCTTATGTAATGCTGCTTCAATGTTAGGTGGTGATGAGGTTTGCAGCTGGGAACATATTGATGGAGTCGTAGAGGACTGAAGTGACAATCTGCTCAGTGATGCCACCATCCTTGAAGGACTGACTTCTAATCACATCACTTATGTATCTATTGCTTACATGGATAAGATCAGAAGCTCCCTCTTGTGCTGATTTTGGAGGCGACTGCACTGTTGCTGGTATGTCAGGGCAAATATTAACATCTGCATCAACTCCCTCAAACCCATTACTCCTGGATTAATCATCTGCATAAAAGTAGGTTAGATGGTGCCAATTACAGTCTTAAAGCTCTGCTCCTTAGGCCATATTATATGAACATACGTACAACCATATGAATTAGGAGCAGGAGTAGGTCACTCGAGCCTGCTCCGCCATTCAATAAGATGATGGCTGATCTGAATGTAACCTCAACACCACATTCCTGCCTACCCCTGATAACCTTTCACCCCCTTGTTAATCAAGAATCTGCCTAGCTCTGCCTTAAAAACATTCAAAGACTCTGCTTCCACCACCTTTTGAGGAGGAGAGTTCCAAAAACTCACAACCCTCTGAGAGAAAAAATTTCTCCTCATCTCTGTCTTAAATGAGCGACCCCTTATTTTTAAACAGTGACCCCTAGTTCTAGATTCTCCCACAAGAGGAAACATCCTCTCCACATCAGGATCTTAAACAAAGAACAAAGAGAACAAAGAAAAGTACAGCACAGGAACAGGCCGTTCGGCCCTCCAAGCCTGCGCCGATCATATTGCCCGTCAACTAAAACATTTTGCACTTCCGGGGTCCGTATCCCTCTATTGCCATCCTATTCATGTATTTGTCAGGCTGCCTCTTAAACACCACTATCGTACCTGCTTCCACCACCTCCTCTGGCAGCGAATTCCAGACACTCACTACCCTCTGCGTAAAAAACTTGCCCCGCACATCTCCTCTACAGTTTTCACCTCTCACTTTAAATCTATGTCCCCTTAGATCTTAAAGGTTTCAATTAAGTCGCCTCTTACTGTTCCAGTGGATAAAAGTCTAACCTGTCCAACCTTTCCCCATAAGGCAACCTGCCCATTCCTGATATTAGTCTAGTCCTGAACTGCTTCTAATGCGTTTAGATCTTTCTTGAAATAAGGAGACCAGTACTGTACTCAATACTCCAGATGTGGACTCACCAATGCCCTGTGCAACTGAAGCATAACCTCCGTTATGAAAGTTGTCATTGCTGCAACTCTGCAAGTGACAACAAATACAACCACCAGGGTGTTCTTCACATTATGCCATACCTCCTGTATTGTATTGCAGGTGAGGATTTTGGATTCCTTCAATGCTTCCATCAGTTGCACCACAAGACCTGATACTATCTCCACTGCTTTACATGGGATCTCTGCTACAGCATCTGAGATCTTTTAAAGGCTTAGCCAAGAAATCTTGGCCCTGAGCTCCTCAACATAAAACAACCCTTTCTGCTCCTTTGGGAATGAGTTTGGTACCTTCATTTTCCAGTTACTCCTGTTCATTTGTGCTCTCTGGTTCATTCAATGATAGCTCCTCTGTTATTTTTCTGAATATCTGGGCTGCTGCTTAAATAAATAAGATATCATGATAGAGAGGGTGAATCAGGTGAAGGGTTTCAATGCATTTAGTAGGTTGTTCATCAGATGCTTTCTGTTCAGCACAGGTGAAAGTACATTTGGTTTCAGAAGATGCACTCTGACCCATGAATCAGATGATATAACTGATCAAAAGTCTGAGCTTATAAGGTGTTGGGCATAGTTCTATAGGTCTTACTAAGGTATTTGTAGTCTTAGGTAGTTCACCAGTAAGTATTTATTAACTACTAGAAACTATATACATAGGTACAGTAAAGGTCCAAGCTAGAAGTTGCCTCTATGCTTGTTTCTACACATGGCTCTGTCCAATACTACACTGACCCTAGGTGTGGGTCATGTGCTCTCGTACATCACTGAGTGGACAATACTGTACTCAGCCCCACGTTAACCCTTTATGTGCCAGACCCTTATACCACACCTCCCCCAAGTCTTTATCCAACCTATGTTCAAGTCACCCCACTGTAGTAATCTGATGTGTAATATACCTTTAAGACAAATGTTGTAATGTAACATCACATGATCTTGATACCCAATAGCAGAGTAGCGCGGGCTACCTCTGTAGTCAGTAGTCTTGAGTTAGGGTGTGAGGAGTAAAGATGGAGTTTTGAGTTATAAGCACACAAGAGCAGCTGCTGAGTTCCTTTTGTAAATAAACAGAATGTGTTTCTTCTAAGAGCAGTCTACAGATCTTCTCTATCTTGGTACCAACTCGGTCATCCTGAAACAAGCATGCAACCCGGATCCTTTAGCCCCAACAAATCAGGGCATTGGATGCAACAAACTGGTGACGAGAATAAAAAGCAAGAAAAGACACGAAAGGGTGAGGTAAAAAGCAAGAAAGAACGAAGGAAATCAGAAGAACCAAAATCGGACTGTACCACACATGGTAGTTGTAAGTAAAGAAAAATTTCCTTCCTGATCATCAAAGCAATCCCCTTAGAACATATCGCAATTTGGAAGAGTGGAGCCTTTCGATCCAACCTCAGGCGACTGATCTCATTATGTTGAACGCCTCACGTCCTTCTTCCAGGTGAACGACATTGCGGGGGAGGAGAAAAAGTGTGCAATCCTCTTATCCACGTGTGGGAGTAATGCATATGGATTAATTTGAAATTTGTTGGCACCCAGTGCTCCAGATTCGAAAGGTTTTGATGACTTAGTGAACCTCGTAAAGAATCATTACCAGCCAAGCCATCGGTGACAATGCAACAGTTCGAATTAACCCAAGGAATAGAGCACAGGGAAGACAGGTGCTTTTTATGTGGCAAGTTTGAAACAATTAACTGAGTTTTGCATGTTTAGTACATCTATGAATGATATGCTTAGAGATCATTTGGTGTGCGATATAAGCAGAGATGTGATTCAAAAGAGATTACTGTCTGAAACAAATTTAGATTTTCAGAAGGTATTGGAAATCGTTCTGGAAATGGAAGGTGCAGTGCGAGATTCGAAAGCCATACAGGGAGCGCAAATGGCACCGTCCTCCAAGTTGCGCGGGGAGCCTCAGCCAAAAAGAGATTGAACGTGCAAAGCTTTACTCAGAAGCGGGAAGCAGCCACCGCTAGCAGACAAATTAAAAGAGATAACTTAGCAGCAAAAACATGGCATAATAGTAACAGAGGTGGAAACAGACAACCTTGTAATGAATCAGTTTAAAAAGATTGAATGCTTTTTCTGTCATCGAAATGGACACCTCATGAGACATTGTAAAGATAAAATCAGGCAGACTTTCAAACAAAAGCAAAAACCCAATGAGATTAACAGCATTGAAAAGCCTGAAGTAATAGATTGTGATACTTATTTGTTATATAATTTAAAGGTAGGAAGAACAGAGCCTATCTATGTAGCCATGAGAGGCCTATCAGAATGGAGGTGGATACTGGAGCAGCCACTACGGTGATAGGTGAGCATACTTTTAAATATCTGAATCACGGGGAACGTAAACTAAATTTGGAAGAAACCGATGCCAAATTGAAAACTTACATGGGAGAAGACATACAAATCAAGGGCATATGTAAAATCGCAATACACTATGGAGGTCAAACAGTGAGATTACCCTTGTTGGTAGTAGCAGGCGAGGGACCAAGTCTCCTTGGATGAAACTGTTTGAAAGAAATTAAATTGGAATGGACTGAAATCTTTCAACTGAGAACTAATGGGCTATCAGAGCTACTACAAAATATGCCACAGTTTTCAAGGACGAGCTTGGAAAGATTGAAGGGCTACAAGCAAAAATTCATGTAGATCCAGAAGCAACACCAAGATTCATGAAGGCAAGGCCTTAAGCAATGTGGAAAAAGATAGACACCAAACTGGACAGATTAGAAAAACTGGGAGTGATACAACTAGTGCAGTTTTAAGAAGGGGCATCACCAATTGTGCCTGTTCTCAAACCTGACCAAAGTGTTCGAATTTGTGGAGATTACAAATTAATAGTCAATAAAGTGACTAAGTTGGACAGGCACACCATACCAAAAATTGAAGACTTGTACGCTAAACTGGCAAGTGGAACTGTCTACACGATGCTTGATATGAATCATGCCTATCAACAATTTGAATTAGGGAAGGCACCTAGAAGTTCGTCACCATTAATACAAACAAAGGGTTGTGCCAATACGCCCATTTATCTTTTGGCATATTTTCAGCTTGTGCGGTATTCCAAAGAACCATGGCAAGTTTTCTAGAGGGATTGCCCCATGTTGTAGTTTATTTGGATGACGTTCTTGTGACTGGACTCACTGAAAAGGAACATTTCATGAACTTGGAGGAAGTTTTGAAATGTATTTTGCTGGTTGGAGTGCATCTGAAAAAAGAAAAGTGCACATTCCAAGCGAAAGAGGTAACTTACCTAGGTCACAAGGTAGATTCACAAGGTCTACATCCAATTAAAGAAAAAGTGGAAGCCATTAGAGAAGCATCAGCATCAAAGAATACATCTGAACTGAAATCATTCTTGGGGATGATTAATTACTATGGACACTTCTTGCCTAATTTGCCAACAGAACTGTATTACTTGCTCAAGAAAAAACAGCGATGGTCTTGGCAAACACCACAGGAAGAAGCTTTCACAAAAGTGAAACAGTTGTTACAATAATTTACATTAATAGTATATTTTGACCCAAAAAAAAAGAGTTGGTACTAATGTGTAATGCATCTCCCTATGGAGTGGGAGCAGTGCTTTCCCATCGAATGGATGATGGATCAGAATGACCTACAGGATAAGTATCAAGAACACTCAGTACAGCAGAAAAAGGGGACTCTCAAATAGAAAAAGAAGATCTGTCAACCATTTTCGGTGTTAATAAGTTTCCTCAATATGTACATGGTCGTCATTTTACTATCATATTGGACAACAAGCCATTATTGGGATTGTTCATTGAAGACAAGGCTATACCCCTTATAGCCTCAGCAAGAGTACAAGGAATAGGCATTGATCTTGACAGCATATGAGTATACTTTCATTCATAGGCCTGGAAGTCAAATTGCAAATGCAGATGCACTTAGTTGTTTGCCCATGCAAATAAAAGATGAGGATTCCAATTCCTCAAGGATTCATTTTATTATTGAACTTTCTGGATTCATCACTGTTATGTGCCATACAGATTGAAGATTGGACAAATCAAGGCTCAGCCTATCCAAAGTGTGAGATCAAGTTCTTCATTTCTGATTAAATTAAACCAAATTTCCAAAGAAGATACAAAATAACCAGCCAGGAAGGTATCTTATTGTGGGGAGCATGGGTGATTGTTCCTCTAAAACGATGAAAGTTATTGTTATCTGAACTTTACAGTGCACATCCCAGAATTTCCAAAATGAAGGCAATAGCATGCAGCTATATGTGGTGGTTGGGAATGAATGGAGAAATAGTGAGAAGTTGTGTGCAGTGTCAGCAATTACAAAAAAAACCTGAAGAACTACCTCTGTAGAGGAGGAGAGGGGCAGGAGGGAAAGGAGGCCCAGTGAGCGTGGGGAGTGTCCCAGGGTCAGACCTTTAAGAGGAGAGACACTGGCTCACTTGGTGCAGGGCCAGCAGAGAGGCCAAGGCAGGAGGGCATGCCGAAGACGCCACTATCCAGCGTCTAGAGTGTCCAGGCAGTGCTCCAACTACCTCCAGCTGTCCGAGGTCCAGTGTCGCAAGAGGCTCTGCCTCGTCAGGGACACAGTGACTGCAATACGTCACATGATAGATCCAGAAATCGCCTCCAACTGCATGGGCGGACACCCATGCCAGCAGCTCTGAAGGTCACAGTAGCCCTGAACTTCTATGCCTCTGGTTCTTTTCAGGGCTCAGTGGGGGATCTGTCCAGAGTTTCTCAATCAGCTGTACACCGTTGCATCAAGATCATGACCCATGCTATCTTTAGACACGTCCGCACTTTCATTCACTTCCAGGCAGACGAGGCAAGCCAAGCGGAGAGAGCACAAGGCCTCGCTGCGATGGCTGGGTTCCCTCATATCCAGGGTGTAATAGATTACATTTACATGGCCATCAATGCCAGCAGGTGAGCCGGGAGCTTTCATAAACATAAAAGGGTTCCACTCAATGAATGTTCAAATCATCTGTGATCATGGACCCAGATTCTCCAAGTTTGTGCCCATTATCCTGGGAGGTCAGATGATGCTTACATCTTGTGGCACCCACAGGTACCATGGCTGTTTGTTGCTCCTGCACGAGTGGATGGATGGCTCCTGGGTAACAAGGATTGTCCATTGAAGAGATGGCTAATGACCCCACTCCGTCACCCAAGAACTGAGGCCAAGGAGAGATACAACAGGAGTCATGCCTCCACAAGGGCGGTGGTGGAGAGGACCATTGGGCTGCTGAAGGTGTGTTTCAGATACCTGGACCGATCAGGGGAGCATTGCAGCATCCTCCCGAGCGTGTCTCCCTCATAGTCGTCGCATGCTGCACCCTGTACTGGCTGGCTCTGGCAAGGGGGGACCCACTGGAAGCTGAGGAAAGTGAGGCAGCTCCACAGGCCATGGAGGATGACTCAAGTGATGGCTTAGAGGAAGAGCCTGGGGAGGAGCAGGGTGAGGACCTCGAGGCAGAGGACAGGAACCTTCAGGGTTGCTTTGATCCAGCGAACCTTCTGCTAGGGATCCAAGGCATCGATGTCTTGTCAAGCCAATGGCACTGTCTCCTATGTTAACAATCAATAAATGAGAACCCAACCCAGTACGCCAGCACCATACAACACCACACATTTACAAGCCTGTGCTGCATCCGGCACCTATCCATACCATCTAGCCAACTCAGCCCATTTAAGTCAAATAAATGTTTATGTTACTCCACAAGAAGATACAAAGAACAAACAAAATATCCATCCCTAACACAAATGTCAAAATGATGTCACTGTTGTAATGTGGCCAAATTGTGCTATTAATGATGGAGTTCAACTGCAGACACTTATTGGGTGGAAACATTAAGTTTATTTACAATATACTCTAAATCTATACAGACTGCTGAGGTAAGTCCTGCTACTGTCCTATTGGTTACTATAGATCATGTGATCTTGTTTAACAATTATTATTCTTAAAGGCATATTGCACACTAAATAAAAGCATAATTACTACATTCCTCCCCATTCAACTCAGCTATACATGTTATATTTACAAGTACATGTTTTTCATGACAACATAATATTTACATTGGGTAAGGAATTTACAAGTTCAAGTGGTTTCCTGGTACGTGTGGAACGTCGCAGCTCCACAACTTCAGATGCTGTGTCAGGAACCTCCTTTTCTGGAGTTGCCTGAACATCAGGTGCTTCGTTGGGCACTTGGAGTTCTGTATCCCCAACTCTTACAGGAACATCAGACATGTTAGTCCTGGGTTTATTATCCTCAACAGGAAACGCAGACCGGTCATGATCACTGGTGGAACCAAATCTTGGTGATTTGCCTTTCTCTTCCTTAAATGGTCCACATGTTTACAAATGATCCGGCCTTCCACCTCCACGTGGTAAGATAGGGGTCCAGTTATCACATTTATTTCATTTGGTAACCGCTTTGGTTCTTCCCTGAAGTTTTTCACATATAACAGCTCTCCCACAGTAAATTTCCTCTCGTGACTATGGCTTCCCTGATTCCTTTCCACCTTCCCCTCTAAATTCTGTATTATTAAACTCAATCTCATCCTGCGACAGTGTTTCAACAATAACTCTGCAGGTGTGACACCTGTTGTTGTGTGAAGGGTGGTCCTATAATGAAAAAGAAAGCGTGCCAATTTGGTTGCTAAGGAATTACCAGTTAGCTTTCTTATGCCTGCCTGGAATGTTTGAACCGTCCTTTAGGCCAGTCCATTTGATGAAGAGTAGTTAGGTGCAGTTTTCACATGAGTGATACCGTTGATGCTGATAAACCATTGAAATTCAGCACTCGTAAATGCTGTGCCGTTATCAGAAACGACTACTTCTGATAGCCCGTGAATGGCAAAACTCTGACGTAGTTTCTCAATTGTAGTGGCCGACGTA
This sequence comes from Cetorhinus maximus, assembly GCF_964194155.1. Lineage (NCBI taxonomy): Eukaryota > Metazoa > Chordata > Chondrichthyes > Lamniformes > Cetorhinidae > Cetorhinus > Cetorhinus maximus. The sequence continues at coordinate 82,042,728 of NC_135881.1, forward strand.
TATGTCCAACCAATTTGAATGGGCATCGACAAAGAGCAGATACATGGTTCCCAGGAAAGGTCCAACGTAGTCAATGTGTAACTGCACCCAGAGTCTACCTGGCCACTTCCATAGGCGTAATGGAGCTGTCACTGGCAACTGTTGCAGTTGCTGACATTGCACACAGTGCTTTACTAAACTCTCTACTTCGCCATCCATCCCAGGCCACCATAGATAGCTGCGTGCTATGGTCCTCATTTGGGAAATTCCTGGATGGGCACTGTGTAGTTCAATTAAACGTGGCTTCCTTCCCTTTGGAGGAACTATCACTCAAGCCCCCCACAATAAGATGCCATCCTGATTGGTTATTTCATGTCATCTGTTGAAGTACAGTTTCATTTCTTCAGATATGGGCTCCTGTGACCAACCATGTAGCACTTGTTCTCGTACTTGAGATAGGACTGGGTCCCGACCTGTCCAGTCTCTGATCTGTCGAGCACATACCAGTGAGGAATCTAAGAAATTTAACAGTAAAACAAGTTCCTGTGGAACTGGGATGTGCTCATCATTTTCTTGGAAAGTCAAACGACTAAGGGCACCGGCGTTTGTAATTTCATTGCCAGGCCTGTGTACAAAAGTGTATTTGTATGCTGCCAGAATTAAAGCCCGTCATTGTATTCTTGCTGAGGCAATGGGTAGTATAGCCTTGTCCTCACTAAACAATCCTAGCAATGGTTTGTCGTCTGAAACAATTGTAAAATGGTGGCCGTGTACATATTGGTGAAGTTTCTTGACACCAAAGATGATGGACAGGCCTTATTTTTCTATCTGTGAGTATCCATTTTCTGCTGTAGTGAGTGTTCTTGATACATAACTTATTGGTCGTTCCGTGCCATCGTCCATCCGATGAGAGAGCACTGCTCCCACTCCATAGGGAGGTGCATCACATGTCAGCACCAATTCTTTCATCTGCTCATAATGCACTAATAGATTAGACAAATGCAACCGTGTGGAGGCCCTGTGAATCTACCTGGTGACCCAAATAGATTACCTCCCTGGCTTGGAACAAGCACTTTCCTTTTTTTAAACGCACTCCTGCTTGCAAGAAAACGTTTTAAGACTTCAATGCTCTTTTCCCGTGAATCCAGTCACCAATAGGAACATAAGAACATAAGAAATAGGAACAGGAGTAGACTATTCGGCCCCTCAAGCCTGCTCCACCGTTCAATAAAATAATGGCTGATCTGTTTGTGTTTTGATTTCCATATTCCCATCTAGCCTCGATAACCTTTGATTCTTTGCCTTACAAGAATCCATCTATCTCTGCCTTAAAAATATTCAATGACCCCGCCTCCACCACCTTCTGAGGCAGGGAGTTCCAAAGTCGCACAACCCTCTGAGAGAAAAAAATTTCTCCTCATCTCTGTCCTAAAAGGGTGACCCCTAATTTTAATTTTAATTTTAATACAGTGCCCCCTAGTTCTGGGCTCATCCACAAGACGAAACACCCTTTTGATGTCCACCTTGTCAAGGCCATTCAGGATCTTGTATACTTCAATCAAATCACCCCTCACTCTTTTAAATTCCAGTGGAAACAAGCCCAGTCTGTCCAACCTTTCCTCATAAGGCAACCCACTCATTCCAGGTATCAATCTAGTAAACCTCCTTTGAACCACCTCCAATGCATTTACATCCTTCCTTAAATAAGGAGACCAAAACTGCACACAATATTTGGGGTGCGGTCTCACCAATGCCCTGTATAACCGAAGCATAACATTCTTATTTTTATGTTCAATCCCTCTCGTAATAAAGGATAGCATTCCATTAGCCTCCTTAATTACTTGATGTATCTGCATACTAATTTTTTGTGACTCATGTACTAGAACACCTAGATCCCTCTGCACCTCAGAATTATGCAGCTGTTCTCCATTTGAGTAATACTTTGCTTTTTTGTTCTTCCTGCCAAATTGAACAACTTCACATTTTCTCACATTAAACTCCATTGACTAGATCTTTAACCACTCAATCAACCTATCTATATCCATCTGCAACCTCCTCATGTCCTCTTCACAACATACTTTCCTACCTATCTTTGTGTCATCTGCAAATTTAGCTACCATGCCTTCACTCCCCTCATCTAAGTCATTGATGTAAATCATAAAAAGTTGAGACCCCAGTACAGACCCCTGTGGGACTCCACTTGTCATATCCTTGCAATCCAAAAAAGACCCATTTATGCATACTCACTGCTTTATGCCAGCCAGCCAATCTTCTTTCTATGCTAATATGTTACCGCCTACACCATGCACATTTATTTTCCGTAATAATCTTTGATGTGGCACCTTATTAAATGCTTTCTGGAAATCCAAGTACAGTATGTCTACAGGCTCCCCTTTATCCACTGTGCATATTACTCCTTCAAAAAATTCAGATAAAATGGTTAAACATGATTTTCCTTTCACAAAACCATACTGACTCTACCCGATTGTCTTGAGCTCTTCTAAGTGCACAGCTATAACCTCCTTAATGATCAATTCTAATAACTTCCCCATGACAGATGTCAAGCTAGCTGCCCTATAGTTTCCTGTTTTCTGCCTCCCTCCCTTCTTGAGTAGAGGGTTTATATTTGCTACTTTCCAATCTGATGGAAGCTTTCCAGAATACATCATCTAAATGGACTACAACATGGGGCAATCCCTGCAGTAAGCTTTCCATTGTTCTCTGAATGATGGCACAAGCGGAGGAGACATCAAAAGGCAATCGTGTATGTTGTTACAACCCTTTATGGGTATTAATTGTGACAAATTCTTGGGAGGCATTATCCAACTCTAATTGTTGATGAGCATGACTCATGTCAAGCTTTGTGTACATTGGCCCTCCTGCTAGCTTGGCATACAGGTCTTCGATTTTTGGAATGGAGTGCCTGCCTGGCTTTTCTACTTTATTAACCATTCGCTTGTAGTCTCCACCAATTTGGATGCTTTGGTTGGGTTTAAGGACAGTAACTGTGGGTGCTGCCCAATCTGAGAATTGAACAGGTTGTATAATGTATAATCTCTGGTGTATGAGCACATGGACCCCTCCATTGAGAAAGTGGCAATCCTCATAGAGAGCCACAAGCAGCAGACCACAGAGTGGATGCAGGAAGTACACACTGACCTCCACAGTATGGCATCAGCCTTGAGAAGGGTAGCACACTGGGTAGGTGAGTTGGCCCAGAGACACATGGGGCCAAATCTTCCAATTAATGTCAGAACCATTGCATCTGATGTTGATCAGTCAGAAAACTGCACCCTTACCTGGTTACTCTTAAAAAGATACAACTTCTGATGCAGCATCTGGAAGAATTTACATAGTGCAGGAATCTGTGCAAGAGAGCAGTGAAGAGGATAAGTGAAGAATACATACCCCTTTTTTATGGCTCTAGTTGCTGTTGGGTGGGTTTAGATGTCCAATGTGAATGTTAGTGAATAGGTGAGTGGATGAATGATTGAATGAGCAGGAAGGTAGAGTGGTAGGTAGATGAGGTAAATGGGTTGGGTAGGTGAAGTAAGTGGGCAAGTGGGTAGTGCGACAGGTGGGTAGGGTGGCAGGATGGCAGATGAGAAGGGTGGCAGGTGTGTAGGGTGGCAGGTGAGAAGGGTGGTAGGGTGGCAGGTAAGTAGGATGGCAGGTGGGTAGGGTGGTAGGGTGGCAGGTGAGAAGGGTGGTAGATGTGTAGGCTGGTAGGGTGGCAGGTGGTTGAGGTGGCAGCTGGGTATGGTTGTAGGGTGGCAGGTGAGCAGGGTGGCAGGTGGGTAGAGTTATATGGTGGCAGGTAGGTGAGGTGCCAGGTGCATGAGGTGGAAGGTGGGTGAGGTGGATAGTTCAGTGAGATGGGTCGGAGGGGGGTAGTCAGGTTGGGTCAGGAGGGGTAGCCAGTTCAGGGCTAGTCAGGAAGTGGGGGCACCTCATTCGGGGCGTGCCCTGCACGCATTCGGGGCACCCAACCCCCAAGAGGTCGCCCACTCCTTTCCATGCCACCTGCCTGACAGAACACGGTCCCCCATCTCCCTCTCTCTCTCTGGGCTTTGGGATCCCTCCCTGCCCTAAAACCCCAGGACTTACCTTATTGGGGCAGCCATGTTCCTCTTCGACCTTCTTCCCATAGTCCTGGCAGTGCCCACTATTCAGCTTTGGCCAATCAGGTTGGCCGGCAGCTCCTGACGGCGGGACTTCCTCTAGAGTGTGGGGCAGAAGTCCTATCTCCACTAATTTAGTCTGTCCGCACTGTGCATGGCTGCGGGGCGGGCTGGCATGGTACAAGTTGTCCTCTGGTCAACTTTATTTCTCAGGGGCATGAGCAGTCCACCCTCCCGTAAAATGCAGCCCAATGTGTTATTGCTATGTGTACCTTAACATATGTTGAAATTCTCACTTAGCTCATCTGTTTCTTTCTACCCCAATGGCCCATGGCCAAATGTTGAAGCTTTGAGATGACGAGCATGAAATTGTGGCTGATGAATGAAGGGCTGCGGTGAATGAAGCAGCTGAGAGGGAACCATCATGGGGCCTCTGACTTAGTGATGGGGTTTCATCACAGGTCACCATAGCGTCTAACAGAAATATGCTTGTCTCATGTACAGTGGACGACAGGAATTCTCAGTTAAATAGCTTACAGATGAGGAAGTCACATGTTGCTCTTGCATGCATGTCAATAGCTGTGGCTAACACCCCTCATGTGCATGACCAGGATTTGCCATGCCTGGATGCCACCTCCTCATCAAGAAGAGGAGCTATGGCAAGGAGGGCTCCCAGCATGGGGCCTTATCCAGCCATTATCTACAGAGAGCCCTACTCCTACATACACATGACCCAAGACCAGTGCATGAGCAGGCTGCACTTTACCAAGGAGGCCATTGCAGAGATCCCTGACCTCCTAGACTGAAGAACAAATGATAAAAGTTACATCTCACAGTTCTCTGTGCACTAGTACACAAGGGAGATCTCTGCAGCTCTCACAAATAACTATATATCTATATATCATTCCCTATTATCAGAGAAGGACAGAGGCAGCTTGTCTGTGACTATGCAGGTGAATGTCTGCTATTCAGGGAGCTGCTACTATGCATTCAAAATGAAATAGTCATCAATCCCACATTTTAAACTTAATGGAAGGCCATTGATCTGAAATTTTAACTCTGTTTCTTCTGCACAGGTGCTTCCAGGACTGCTTAGCATTTCCAACATTTTCTATTTTTATTTCCGATGTCCAGCACTGTAGAATTTTGCTTTTGTTTTTGTGAAACCTCAAGGTCGGCTAATAGGTGACAATAGTGCCCTCCATTACTATCGCTCATAATTCTCCTAAGAAACCTCAGACACTAGTGGAGTATTTGGCCACTAGGAATATCATTGAGCAGACCATTGAGATCCTAAAGCAGAGGTTTGGATTCTTTGACCATTTAGGAGGTAGCCTGAAGTACCCCAAGAAGGTGTCCAGATTGGTGGTGATTTGCTGCTTACTCCACAATCTGGTGATTGCCGTTACCAACAACAATCGTGCCAGAGGGTCAAAATCAGAGCCACAGGAGGTGGAAGAAAAGGAAGGGGAGTTAAAAAAAGAGGTCTTCACCTGACTGTCCTCTTGCAGAACTAGAAGCAGATCCTTGCGTCCCCACCCCCCTGTGCCGATAAAGGTGGTGTTTGTAGTGTCCATTCCACTCTCCTTGGTTACTGCCCGCTGGTGCCCAGCGTGTTCCACTATGAGGCACCCACTTCTAAGCTAGTCTCTAAGTTACACACGGTGCTAGCCTCTGAGCTGATGCACGTGAATGTGGTAACTTTTGATGCAGTGCATTCTTTCTCACTCTCCTTCTCGTCCTCCTATTCCTCCTCTTCCTATTCCTCCTTTCAAGGGGGATGAGGTGGGCATTACTTGTATTGAACCTGAGAGGTGAATTTTGGTCCTGGGAGCCTACACTAATATCACTGGAGGGGTAAGGGGGAAGCACATGTGGTCATTATAGGAGGATGTGTGTAATGAGAACATGTAGAGTTTGGGAATGAGGATAGGTTTGGGTAATTAGGAACCAGGAATAGCTGTACATCTGTAAGGAAGTTGGAGTCACCACATCCCTCGATGTGAGATGCCCCCTGCTCTGTCTCTGGCCATGAGGTCTCCCACTCCTCTCTCAATCACGGCCGCCACGACTCCCTTAAGGAGAGTGATAGCATGTAGATATTATCTGCAGACAGGTCCTGCTGCTGTCTGTTATATGCTGTTAATTTCCATTTCTAGGGAGAGAAAGAGTGGTGAATGTGAATGAGTGTATTTCCAGATGTATTTGTGTGTATGATGTCTCACATGGTTAAAAAGCTGTGAGATGTGGCTAAGGTGTAAGTAGTTCCTGTGAAGGACATACTAGTGTGGGGTGTGTGAATGTCAGTGTACTGTTACATGGTGGGTGAAGTGCGTGGTTGTTGTGATGCTGGTAGTTCTGGTGCAGTTACTGTGAAGTGCTTTTATGAAATGGGAGCATAGTTTGGTCACTTTTATCAAGTCAACTGAAGATGGTTGATGGGAAGAAATCAGCTCACAAGAAGGGAGCCAAGGAAGTCTTAAAGAAACTGACAGCAAAGGGCGGCAAGAAGCGGCAAAGGTCGAGGAAGGAGTTACCCCATCTACATCTCCAAAGTGATGAAGCAGGTTCACCCCAACTCCGGCATCTCCGCCAAGGCCATGAGCGTCATGAACTTGTTCGTGAACGATATTTTCGAACGCATCGCGGGTGAGGCTTCCTGCTTGGCCCATTACAACAAGCGCAGCACCATCAGCTCCCGGGAGATCCAGACTGTCGTGCTGCCTGGGGAACTGGCCAAGCACGCCATGTCGGAAGGGACAAAGGTGGTGACCAAGTACACCAGCTCCAAGTAAAACTCCACATTGGACTGAAAAACACATTCAAAACGCAACTTTTATCAAGTCATAAGAATTCATACAGCACTGGAGCCATGTCCTGGGTGGAGAGGAGACTGATCTCTTCTGAAGAGATGAGGAGATGTATGTCTTTTCCCTGCTGCTTCTGCTCTGTGTCCTCCTAATGTGTGAGGTTGGAGGTGCGGTGGTTAAGAAATGTCATGTGAAGATACATTCATTGACCTTGACCCCTCACGTAAGGCTTTGTGGGGCACTGTTGTCAGGCCCTCAGGTACAGACAAGAATTGACCTCCCTGGCTATCCGTTCTCAACCCATTCTAAGGGTGTTCCATGAGGCCCTCCTGTGGAACCATGGTGTCTCTCCTGCTGTCTAACTCTACCATTTAAGGCCTACAGCACCACATTCATGACCCCAGAGCTCTCTCTCTGCCCTTGTGCTCCATTTTTCTTGTCTTGAATAGTATTCAGCAAAAGTCTGTTGTTACTTAACTTTCCTTTAGGAGGAACAGGCTGCTTTTAAGAACATAAGACTGGCGACACCATGCATTACGAACTTCTCAGTCCCCTGTTGAGCACAGAGGCAGTTGGCAGCACAGGGGTCGCTTGACCCAATACTACTATCAGGTAAATGAGATGACAGCACCAAATTTACATGCTGCCTTCCTTAATGGGATGTGATGTGGGCAGGTTGTAAATCATGCCCCCACTCCTGGGAAATCAGGCAAACCAATTTTTAGCCCAAGCAGATTTAGAATCGAGGTGCTGATTAAACATATTTTCATGAAGGAGTATATTTGTGCCTTCTTGCTCCCACTTGCTGAAGATGTCAAGTGCTCTGGCTGTCACACAGCAGCAAGTTGCATCGCTCAGGGACCAAGAGAGAGGGCGCACAAGTTTTCGGATGCTGTATTGGAGATCCCGGCAGAGGGGACCTAGGAGGAGAGGGATGTCCCATATCCTTAGGGTGGAAGGATGCACCTCATCCTCCTACCTCCCTCCCCTGCAGCAGCTGGTGCTGCTCTGCCTGGCCTCGTATCCTCCTCGCATTCCTAGCTCAGATCAAGGGGGACTCCTAGCAAATTGCCCATGAACAGGCACTCCCTTCTTTCTGGTGACTCCTATAAAGTATCCAATAATGTGGAGCACCACAGCACCCTCTCTTTCTTAGGTGAAATCCTCAGAGAATTTGCAGAATAAATGTTGTTTGAATGTCAGTGAAATCTTGATAAAGTGTCCCAGGAAGGCTTTGAATGTGATCCCGCAGCAATGATCATGAAATGATCAGTGTATCCCTTTAAGTAGTATTTGAAGTTCACATCAGCACCATCTTTGCTCCAAAACAGCTATCTGTTTTAGGAGAGGACATTAGGTCAAATGCTAACCACCAAAATGTCATGTAGCCTGTTTAATGAGCACTAGCATGCAATTTAAGTGGCAATCAACCATTTAATGAGTCTAAGGGTGGCTGTTCCTAGTACAGGCTTCAACTCCTTTGCCAAGATAGTGTTGCACTAAACATAAGCTAAAGAGGCATTCAACTTAAGACTCCACCTTGACCACCTCAGAGGCAATTTAGTGCCTAAAGTGATTGACAAAAATCACCCCCAGCTGAACCGTTTACCTGTCCAGTTGATTTCACTGTTATAGGTTTTGTCAAATCATTAGGGCTGGTTTTCCTGGCCTCCCCTTGTCCAGTGCAGGACAGGTAGAAAAGTGCAAATAGCCTTCAACTTGTTGGGAGGTTGCAAGAGAGAAGCAGCACTTACCTGATGTCCACTCTTGCCCTGCAGACTGGCTGTTGCAAACCTTCTGGTCAAGGCCCACCATCTTGGGCCTGTGGCTACAATAAGTTGAAGCCAAACTCTGCAGAAATTAGGCAGGAGTTAGTACGTGTTACATTAGATGAACTGCACCACAGAACTACTATAAATGGAGTGCAGGATTCAGAGCATCCACACATCCCAAATTAATATCGGCATGAAATGCCCACCTGCTTGATGTAAATGTAAAAATCCCATAGCACTACATGAGGAAGGGCAGGGGAGGCCACCTAGTGTCCCAACCAATGCTTATCATTACCATCATTAAAAAGATTATCTGGTCATTTGTTGCACTGTTGTTTGTGGGACTTTGCTGTACTCAAATTGACCGCCGCATTTCCTACAATATAACTATTATTTCATTTCAGAAGTACTTCATTGATTGTTAAGTGCTTTGGGACAACCTGAGATCATGAAAGACAATATATAAATGCAAGTGTATTCTTTATTTCCTCTTAAGTATACAAATTGAGATATGATAATGTCATGAGGAACAAGCCACATGATTAAATCTGGCATGAGCAGGGAAGCCACATCGGTAGAAGACAGCTGAAGAGGTTCCTGGACCTTGAACTGTAAAGGAATGCAGGCACTTTAAGGTGTCCTTTCAATCTTCTAGTGACTACACTTCAAAAACACTTAAAGGGTTTTGGCACATCCTGAGGTCATGAAAGGTGCTATATAAATGAAAGTCTGTCTTTCTTTAATGTAAAGCAATGTAATGATATTTAGCACATGTGAATGTTAAGTATACAGGATCCCTTATGGAGCAGGTGGACCAGAGGACTTTAAAAGAGCATTTGTAATTTAATCTGCGTACAGTTATGCAGTTTAAGAAATTTGAGACTGGTATAGAATCTCTATTGAGTGTGAATTATTTGTCTTTATTTTGTGAGAAAAATTAATGAAACAGCAATGATTTTGCAGTGTTGCTCATGGTCAGTTGGAGGATGTGCTGTTTTGTACAATGTAACACACAATCTATTATTTCAATGCTACAATGGAACAGTGTGTAATTGATGTGTCGTTTTAAGGACTATTTGTTATTTAGACATATCCTGAACTCTATTACAAGCTATTTGTTCTTAAACACATCCTGAAGTCAATTAGAGGATACTCGTCTGTTGCTAGGCAGTTGCTCTTCAGTTTGGCAGGACTATTAACTTCCTGGCTTACCCTTAAAGTCAGAAGAAACAGTCATAAACACTTTTAAAATAAAAGTTTGACACAAAAATTTGGAAATGTCATAAAGTGTAATACCTAAAATTTGTTAGATGCATCTAATGTCATGTCAATCTACTATGACATTGTTCCTGGAATGAGGGTGATTATATAGTTCCATAAGAATATTTAATTGTAAAGAAAAATAGAACTGACAGTAAAACAGATGTTCATACATTAATATAATGGTTTGACAAAATGCAAATGATAACAACAACATGCATTTATATAGCACCATTTACACAGTAAAATATCCCAAGGTGCTTCATAGAGTGTTACCAGACAAAAATTAACAAGGTGGAGATGTTGGGCTCAATTTTCCTGGCCCCACATCCACCCCTTTATACCACCAGGGAACTTTCCCAGGGGCAGGGTTGGAAGTGGATAGGCTGCCCACTCCATGGAGGCAGGTAGCCAATTATGGTGGTTAAGGCTCCAGTTAGGGTCGATTTTGCCAGCAGTGGAGCAGCCTCCTTGCAGCAGGCTGGAGGGCCAGTGGAACTGGAGGCGCCAAGGTCCAAGAGCAGCAGCATTTATGAAAGTTGAGACCAAGGGCAGGATTTTCCAGTGTCTCCCACTGGTGGGATCTTCTGGTCCCGCCAAATTCAATGGAGATTTGAATGGATCACCCCATCCACCGCAGGAAAACCCACCGCAGCGGGGCCGGAAAGTCTCGGCACAAGGCCGATCAAGTGGAGCGGTTTCTAATGCACTCTGATTGACCTACCAATCTATATTCCTGTTATTTGATGACTGATGTGCAGGCCAGCGAGGGTGCCTCCCTGTTGTGGTGCCCTTATGTTCCCCAACCTGCCTCAGTGGTACACACCTCTCCCAGTGTGACTGTTGACCTTCTGATTGGACTACTTGCATTGGGAGACCACCCACCGTCCTCAATAGGACAGCAAGTTTAGAGGTATCCAATTAGGAGGCCGCCTTTTAAAGGTTGTTCCATTAGCCTCGCTGCTGGCAAGTGTGGTCTCAGGACTCCCATTTGATCTGGCTGTAGGGGTCTTGAAACCCACGGGAGAACCCAGCCCATTAGGACAGCAAAGATGTAGGCTTTAAGAATTGTCTTAAAGAAGGAGAGAGAAGGCCAGAAAGAGATTTGAACATGAAGAAGAGAGTTTTAAAGTTATGGCATTGGTTCACCAAGAGTCAATATAAGTCGTGGTCACAGGGGTGATGGGTAAATGGTACATGGTCGGAGTTGGGATATAGACAGCAGTATTTTTGGATGAGCTTAAGTTTAGGAAGGGTTGAAGATGAGAGAGCTGCCAAAAGAGCATTGGAATAGTCAAGTCTGGAAGTAGCAATAGCATGAATGAGGGTTTTGTACAAGTGAAGCAGGGCAGGGATGGTTAATATACAAATGTGGAAGAAGGCAGTCTTGGTGATGGAGGGGAAAAGAGGACATAAGTTCAGTGACTAGCCTGGTTCAGTATGAGCCAGTGACCAGCCTGGGAAAATGGATTCAGTGACCAGGAAATGGAATTTTGTGATATGGGCTGAAGGCAAAGGCCTGGATTCTAAGGTCAGCGACTAAGCAATGGACTTCGCTGTTGACCTCAAAGGAAGCTGCAATTTCTGTAGTGGTGTGCATTTTCCCTTACCGGATGTCAGTTTGAATTTGGCACCAAGTTAAAGTGATCTCAAGGCATTTAGAAACAATGATGCCATCGAACAGTGTGAACAGCCAATCACATAGAAGTGTTCTCAGAGACAGCAAACCAGGAATTAAAATGCACCGAATTTTTCAATTTTAATTAAAATCTTTACAGAGGGTGAAAGAAATGAATGGAAAATGCATATGGGATTAAGTTCGAAGCTGAAATATCATAAGTAAACATACAAAAAAAAAGTGAATTATTTTTAACATAATAGAGAAGTTTGTCATTCCGCAAATATAATTTAATTTTTCAGGGACTGTGAGGCTGTTCAGTAGAAATCCTGAACTTAGTAGGCTATTAAAAACAGTTATACCTTATTCAGTAAGGTAATGACTTTCTCAAGAGTTTTTACAGCAAGACTAATAGTGTAAAAGGGCGGGTTTTCATCAGTTCAGTTATTTCTACTTGATTGCATACCTTTTGAGGGGATATGCAAGCTACAGATAATATAAGTATGCACCTTACTTTCCCCCATCCTCTGCTTATAACAATCCTACCTTTTTGCCTTTCTCCTTTTAGAAATCCAAATAGTGGTGCAGAAGAGTGAAGTTGAAGGCAAAGGAGTGACTGAAAATGATGAAATACCATCCCAAACTGATGCTACATCTTGACCTTCTGATCTAAGATCCTCCCTCACTAATGTACTGATCTCAGCCTTTATTAACAGCGCTACCTCTTTTTTCATTTTGCCTATCCTTCCGAAATGTCAAACACTCTTGAATATTCAGTTCCCAGCCTTGGTCACCCTGCAGCCACATCCCCATAATAGCCATTAGATCATATCTGTTTACTTCTATTTTGCTGCCAATTCATCTACCTTATTGCGAATGCTGTGTGCATTCAGATAGAGTGCCTTTAATTCTCTTTTTATTCATTTTCACAACTTCTAGCCGTATTTGCTGATGCACTCTTAAGTTTTTACACTTTTTTTCATTTGCAGTACCTCTCAGCAGTTCAATGTAGTGCCTCAAAACCATTTGTGTTCAGTCAATGCACCCTGTACCATTGGGAAGCCTCCTATCCTGGCAATGCCATGTGCACACTCTGACTGCTTTTCTCTGTGCTGAGAGAACACAATGAACTCCCCTTTCCTTGCATAAAGAGCATTTGTTCACCTCTCTGATGCAATACTAAAAGGCAAATTGGGAGATATTACAGATGTCGCCTGTTCCATTCTGGAAGGGTCCCAATGCATAAGAACATAAGAAATAGGAGGAGGGTTAGGCCAATCAGCCCCTCAATCCTGGTTTGCTAATCAGTAAGATCATGGCTGATCTCATTGTGGCTTAACTCCATTTTCCTGCCTGATCTACTTAGCCCTTGACTCCCTTGTCAATCAAAAATCTATTTAACTCAGCCTTGAATATATTCAATGACCCAGCCTCCACTGCTCTCTGTGGAAGAAAATTCCAAAGACTAATGACCCTCTGAGGGAAGAAATTTCTCCTCTTCTCAGGCTTATATGGGAGACCTCTTACTTTTAAATGGTGCCCCCTAGTTTTAGATTTCCCCATGAGGGGAAACATCCTCTTAGTATCTAGCCTTTCAAGTCCCCTCCAAAGCTTACATGTTTCAATAAGACCACGCTCATTCTTCTAAATTCAAATGAGTATGGACTCAACCTGCTTAACCTTTCATTATAAGTCAACTCCTTCATCCCAGGAGTCAGCCTTATGAACCTTCTCTAAATTGTTTCCAATGCAGATATGTCCCTCCTTAAGTAAGGAGATAAAAACTGCACACAGTACTCTAGGCATCGTCCCACCAATACCTTGTACAGTTGTAGCAAGACTTTCCTACTTTTATACTCCATCTTCCCTTGCAATAAAGGAAAACACTCCATTTACCTTCCTGCTGTACCTGCATGCTAACTTTTTGTGATTCATGTAAGGACACCCAGATCCCTCTGCAGAGCAGCATTGTGCAGTCTCTCTCAATTTAAATAATATTCCGCTTTTTTATTCTTCCTGCCAAAATGCACAACTCCACATTTTCCCGCATTAAGCTCAATATGTCATTTTTTTGCCCATTCACTTAACTTATCTACATCACTTTGCAGACACTTTGGCTGAAATCTTCCGGGACCGACTGCAGTAGCAGCTTGGCAAGGGGGTGGGTGGAGATCTTAATTTGGCATGAGTCCAAAAATCAGTTTCCTGACGGCAGGATGAACTTTTGCAATTATGCTCTTGGAGCTTTAAAGGCAGGTCAAGCTTTCCGATGAACGTTATTCAATAAGATGATGTCTGATCTGATTGTGGCCTCAACTCCACATTCCACCTGCTCCCAGTAACCTTTGACTCCCTTGTTAGCCAAGGATGTCATGCAGGCTCATTGAAAGGCCAGCTCGCCAAAATTAAGTCCCCCCTCCAAATTAAGTACTCCATCAGTCAGAAGTTAGACTGTTCCCAGTTATGACTGCATATAAGTGGAATGCCCTTGGCAAAGTTGACTGCTTCCATGACTTTGCAGTAACACCCTTGGCAAAGTTGACTGCTTCCATGACTTTGCAGTGAGTAGACCGTGCCACATACCCTAGCAGAGAGCAACAGTTCACTCATCCTTTTCCTGCACTGCTGGGTTGTTCTCATGTAGGGTCCATGGGTGCTAACAATGTGGGTGTATCTACAGCTCATGGACTGCAGCGGTTCAAGAAGACAGCTCACCACCACCTTCTCAAAGACAACTAGGGATGGGCAATAAATGCTAGCCCAGCCAGCGAAGAATACATCCCCTGAATGAATTAAAAAGAAACCTCTGCTGTCACATGTGCCCAGGCCACCGTGGTCAGATGGGAGTGCCTCCTGCTGCCATCCTGGAGAAACAGCACCTCCTGCCTTTCCTGGATGGCCTGGAGGAGAATATGCAGGAAGGCATTACTAAACCATGAAGCCATTATCATATAGTCCGTTGTTTACTCTGTGACATTCTGTTTGGTGCAGAATCTGGAACTCCTGGTCTGCAGTAAGTGGCTAGCTGTCTAGGTTCCTTTTGAATATGGCACCAGAATCTTCGACCCCCTATGAGGTAACGGCGTGGACGGTGACTTCCTGGATGCCCACCATGAGATTCGCCATGGGCCTCGTGGATGCATATGAACTGAGCTGAACTGTATGAGATCATGCATGGCCGCCCTGCCCTCCAGTTACTGTCCACTCCTGTCACCAAACTTATGTTCCAGGATGGAATCCAGAATGGTAGAATGTATCCTCCTCACAACTTGCTTTCCTACCTATTTTTGTACCATCAGCAAATTTAGTTACAATACAGGCCCTTCATCCAAGTCATTAATATAGATTGTAAATAGTTGAGACCCCAGTGCTGACCCCTGTGGCATTCCACTAGTTACAGTTTGCCAAGTGACCCATTTATCCCAACAGCCTGGGTAGAATTTTCCCCAGCTCGAGCTAAATGTGGTGGTGGGTGAGAAAAGTGGCTTTTTCCCTGCCGACTAGAATGGCATGTTTTTGCGCCCACTTCTCACCACAATAAATATGAATCAACCAGAAACACGCCGTTTCGCCAGCGGGCGTCCTGTGATTCACCCACTTTGCCATGACTTCAGCAGACTTTTGCTCAGGTGTCATATTTAAACCGCACCCACACACAGATTTTTCTATGTCTACAGCCCAGGACTGCTCCAAGCAAGAGATATCCCCCAAAAGCAGGAAGAGTGCAGCTCCCAAGTTTAGTGACGCCTTGCTGGGTCACCTTCTGGATGCTGTCGAGGCCCACTGTGACCTTCTCTACCAGTGGGATGGCGAGATAAAGTCCAACAAGGTCACCAACCCGGCTTGGGGAGGGGTGTCTGTGGCAGTAAGTACCACCTCAGCCTGCAGGAGAATAGCGATTCAGTGCCACTAATGGATCAATGATCCCATCCACACAGCCAGGATAAGTCAATTTTCTCATCCCTCTCAGCTCACACTCGCACAAGCCCCTCACACGTTCACAGGATGTCAGTCCACAGGCATCTCACACACTGCCAGCAGAAGGGACATCACCACTCACTCTCTCACCCCCACCCTGACATCTCCATCTGGGCTCACATCCTGTGCATTTCACATCCTCACCCTGTACATGGTTTCATTCAGCACCCACACAAGGCAGGCGTCCTATCATCTGCCTTTGCAAGCTTCCTGCTCACACTCTCTCCATCTACCTTCATGCAGGCCTAGCTCACCCACAAGAAGAGGGAGAGGTCCCACACCAGTGGCAGGATGCTAGAGACCAAGGCCCTAACCCAGTATGAGGAGCGTTCAGTACACCTGGCTGGAGAGGACCGGGACCGTGTCTGTGGTGAAAGTGAGGCTGGTGGCGCACCCCCAAGTGAGGACTTGGCACCAGCTGATCCTTCAGACAGCGAGACTGTGTGCGTAATGTTATGTCTTGCAGGCTGTTGCCATGCACTAATTACCTCTACTGTCTTTAATAGGTACCTTGGCTAAACGCCCTAGGGTCAACAGGAGCCAGCCTCTCATCTCCAGCCTCGAAGACACCTCGGATGGGGATCTTGAGGACCCACTTGTGGAAGACCTGTCGTAGCACCCACCCACACCCTCCACCAGCGCAGAGACACACACTGCAGTGTGATCATGATTTAGGGCAGGATTAGTGTCACAGTCTGGTGAGCACAGCACAACTCTGGTCCACTGCAGGCAGAGGGGGAGACATTCATGGTCACTGACACTCGGAGGACTGCTGGAGGCCAGGATTGTGCTGAGTCCCAGTCTGATGACGAGCCTGTGGACTCGGTCTTAACACAGATGTTGCAGCTGCAGCAACAGACCGGGAATATGAGGCAGGGTTGTCAGCCGCATTCCACACATTGTAATGAATGATGGAGGAGTCTGTTCACGTTCAGTCTGAGGTGATAGCGCTGGCATGCCAGTGCATGGAGGTCAATACTGATAGCATGGCGGCCGCCATGGAGACCTTGGTCCAGGACATTGCGCCTGTGCTGGACTTGCACTCCATTGCTGTAGATATTGGTGGCATCCAGCAGTAGCTACTTGATAGGGGGCCAGGACACCTCGATCTCATTCCAGCTCCCTTCAACTCAAAGAGTCAGCCAAGGATCCTCGGACACTCATAGAGAAGAGGACCAGCAGCTGGACACCCTGGGGCCATCCACCCAGGTGACTCCGGGACTGTCCAGCCAATCCCAATCCTCTCTTCCTGTGACCCCATCACCTCCAGCTCCACAAGCCTAGGAGGGTGCATCTGCCCCACAGCAAGAGACGCAAAACAGGCCGGGACCCTCCAAGTCTCGGTTGACCAAAGTTCTCACAGGCAACAGGGTGTAGCAGTCAGCAGGCTGCCTCCACCTCCACTGTGGATATCGGGGATGCGCCAAGACATAGAGGTAGGGTTAGGAAGATCAAGAAATACTCGGAGCATAACGGTGGCATGGGTGTTGACTGCATGCATATACTTCCCACCAATGTGAATAGCATTGCACCCCTTCCACATCACCTCTTGTGTATGCCTCC
Organism: Cetorhinus maximus; assembly: GCF_964194155.1. Taxonomy (NCBI): domain Eukaryota; kingdom Metazoa; phylum Chordata; class Chondrichthyes; order Lamniformes; family Cetorhinidae; genus Cetorhinus; species Cetorhinus maximus. Next base: position 82,059,829 of record NC_135881.1, read on the forward strand.
TCTATGAGCTGAGTTGTGTTGTGCTCGATCAGATGGCGCACCATGTTCCCTCCCCATATGTATTGCTGATTTTGCATCGCGTGCCTCTGGTCGATATTGTGTGCCGCCATCTCATCACAGTGTGTGTCCCTTCACAGTTCATGCCCGAAATCAGTGATGCCTCATCCTCAGTGTAAAGTGTACTTGTGCAAGGTATCTCATCGATGTGCATTGCAGGCTCAAGTGATGTTCATTCTTGGCTGTGTAAGATGGAGGATCATGTAATCGCCAACTTGTCTGCAAGTTGGTAACTACATGGAGGAAAGGTGAAGGTGTAGTGTAGAAGGAGAGATATAGATGCGCATGGAGAAGGGTAATCTTTCCAAGAACTCCATGCTCTCTGTCATCTGTGAAGATTTGCAATCTATAAGCCCATACTCAGAGGTCGTGTGCGCTCCTGCCAGCCTTGCGTGTTGTTGACTCTACGAGTGTACATCTGCTAAGCTGACCAATGAGCACCTCAATGTGACGGTGCTCTGTCCCTCGCGGGCACAATTTTGTCCTGGCGCTCAAAGACACAGCTTTAATTGTTTGGAATTGTCTGCATAGTGCCAACAAGGCTATCATCAAAAAGAAGGGATGCAGCACTGGCCCATTCAATCTGCTTAGCCTCCCCTCCCCTAAACACTCGCCGAGCTCAGCGATACTACATCCATATGGAGATGTGAGGCGATTAATGGAACCATTGAGCATGGTCTCAATATTTATATGTTAGCTTTTTGGGAAGTCAGTGCTCAGGGCAGGAATGGGCTAAGGGCGAGGATGTAATGCAGCTGATGTGTGCTCTTTATTATCAAAGAAGCGGAACCTTGAGGGCTCCAGGGTGTCTGCATTTTCCGGGTTGCAACGGCCAGGGCTGACCACTATGAGGCTTTTTTATGACTGTTAGGCGAATGTTTGAAGATGGTCATTCTGAGGTGATCCCTGCCCATTGAAACTTCAGGCTAACTTGAGCCCCACATCCCTAACTGAGAGTGGAGGGTCTCAATGTAATGGTGATTAAGGTGACATTGAGGACTGAGTGCTTTGAACAAGTGCTAATACCTATTGAATGTCCTCACCTGCCTTGGTCCAAGTCTAGTCTAACAATATCACTATTGAAGTGACACATAAGGCATTTTTCTGTCACTGGAGATGGATCTCCTTTAGACGCTTTGTCGGACTGAAGGTACATGGCCATGAGTCCACTGAGAAATACAGTGCAGCTCCTGCCTCTTGTAGGCTACCTTAGTGACCGGGATGCTGGAGAGATGCTTAAAGAGGCAGCACCTTCTGTTCTGTGTTGCCGGATTGACCTCCTGTAGTCAGTCCCTCATCTCAGGAAGGACATATGCCCCGAGGCTTCATCATCCTTCAAAGGATGAGGACATGATGAACAGGAATTGTATATGCTCAATCTCAGAATGAAGAGGATGGTTGAGAAAACTAGCCATGCTGGTGGTGATGTGGGCCAACATGGGCGGCAGTGGTCCGATAGGGTAAGCACTGCTACTCGTCATCATCGTCCTGGAATCTGGTGGCTATGACGGCCTCACATGCACACCTGCCTCATCTTTCCAGTGCCATGGCTTCTTCTCCTGCAGCATCAGCTCCCTTGACCTCATCACCCTCATCCCACTCAGTGTCCTCCTCATCGGAGAAGATGTGCAGTTCCTCCAACTTGGCATCTGGCAAGTCCTCCTCCCTTTGTAGCGCCAGGTTGTGCAAGGCACAGTAAACCATGATGATCCATGAGACTCTCTGAGGACTGTACTGGAGTGTTCCGCCAGATCTGTTAAGGCATCGGAATCACATCTTCAAGATTCCAATGGCCTGCTCTACCAATCTTCGTGTGGCGGAGTGAGCAGCATTGTACCTTCCCTCAGCTGGAGTTTGCAGCCGTCAGATGGGTGTCATTAGCCACGTTCTTCCCGGGTAGCCTTTGTCATCGAGGAGCCAACCCTGAATATTCATGGTCCCTCCTAGATGCAATCTACTCAAGATGTAGGAGTCCTGCAGCTTCCTGCGTACCTCACACAAACCTGCATGATGTGTTTCTGGTAGTCGCAGACTAGCTGCACATTGAGCGAGTGGAAGCCTTTCATGTTGATCCATTGGAATGTCTGTTGCCATGGAGCTCTTATAGCCACATGAGTGCAGTTGATGGCATCCTGCCCCTGTGGGAATCCGGAAATAAATTTATTCTTTCATGGGATGTGGGTGTCACTGGCTAGGCCCGCATTTATTGCCTATCCCTAATTTTCCTTGTTCAGAGGGCAGTTTAGAGTCAACCACATTGCTGTGGGTCTGGAGTCACATGTAGGCCAGACCAGGTAAGGACGGGAGATTTCCTTCTCTACAGGGCATTTTTGTACCAAATGGGCCTTTACGAAAATTGACAATGGTTTCATGGTCATCATTAGACTTTAAAGTCCAGATTTCTATTGAATTCAAGTTTCACCATTTGCCATGGTGGGATTCGAACCCAGGTCCCCAGCGCATTACCATGGGCCTCGGGAATACTAGTCCAGTGACAATATCACTACGACACCACCTTCTTCTACCTTCCACCTTTCCCCAAATAGCAGCAAAGCCCAGTGATCTGGCTGCCTGGTTAGCTTGATCTCTAGTGAAGTGCAAGTAACTGTGGGCCTTGGAAAAGAGGGTGTCTGTCACCTCTTGTATGTACTTGAGTGGGGACACTTGAGAGATCCCGCAGAGGTCCCCAGTGGAGCCCTGGAAAGAGCCACTTGCATAGAAGTTAAGTGCAGCAGTGACTTTCAGAGCCACTGGCAAAGGATGTCCTCCCAGTCCCTGTGGCATCAACCCCTGGAGAATGTGGCAGAAGTGAGCCACCAGATCCCTGGACATGCGGAGGCATTGATGACACTGTCTCTCACTCACCTACAGAAAAGACATACATCTTCTGTGCAGCCTTGACCTTAAGAGGCTCCTACATGCAGCATTTCTGTGAGCTTCATCCTCTGGGTCTGGAGGGGGCCTTGCTGCCCCTTGCTTATCAGGGTGATGCCCCTCTCTTTGACAAGCCTGGCACCACCTTGGCACTCTTCTCCGCCTTTCCCCCTGCCTGCATGCGATGATGCAGGCAACATTGAATGCACCCTCCATCTCCCTGAATGTTTCCTCTCTGCAGGAACAGTGAAAGAAAGACATGACTGAACATCAGCCTCCAAAGCTTCTCTTTCTTTTGCTGACTAGTGAGTGACTGCGGGTTCAAGCTCTTAGTTACAGTCCAGGCACCTATTAGCCAATAGCCCCCTGGCCATCGCAATGGCCGCTCTTAGTGTCACAGTATGCTTCCCCCCACCCCACCACCCCGCCACCACCCCCCATCCCACCAGCCCCATTTCATTAGACCTACTGCTGTGAGATGGAGTTGACCAGGCACTTGGGTGTCCTGCATTTATTCAAGGTGATAAATTACTCATTCAGTGGACTCTATGACTACATCCTTTGGAATACACATGGGGGCACGTGCTCTGTGAGGGGCTTGAGATTCTGTTTGGGGGGCCTGGGAGTTCCCATCTCTGAACCTGGCAGCTGCAAGGTTCTGGGGTGGGGTTTCCAAGAGGCTTCTTTTGTTTGTCCAGGTGCTCACTTGTTTTTGGAGTCATTATCACATTGAGGAATTACCACGATTGGTACAATGCAGGGTGATCGATGATTGGCACCAGAATTAATCTCTCATGAATGCATCATCACATTGAAGGCTCCAGATTGCCTCTATAGATAGAGATGCTCCTAACTGTTTCAGCTGTGCATTCGTCCTCATTTGGTAATACAGATTCCAGATGGATGGGCCTTTAATCAGTTCCCCCCCCACCACCACCACCGTGCTGTGATCCACAACTCCCAGAAGCCCTAACAGCCCTCCCAGCAGTGCTTTATCTTAGCCTCGCTTCCTACTGCGCCATTGCTTGAGGTTTCAAGATGGTGGTCCTCAGGTTTTGTTTCCAGATCAGCTTTGATCTTCCCTGTGTGACTGTGGAAATCCCTCCCATTGTCTTGGGGAAGCATAACGGTCAGGTTTCCCTCCCTCCTAATACCCTCAGTGCTCCCCGCTGAATTCTCGATCCCATTGTAATTGTGGTTGATATCCCTGTGTTAGCCATTGAGTTGTTTGAAGTGAATGTGCCTATGCCCCATGTAGACCTTACCCCTCTCCATCTTGAGGCCTACTGTACCGCACATATAGGGAACCCCCCATGAGACTATCGAGTGCACAGCCCTACTATATCGGTTCCCATCTACAGGCTGCAGATTCCTCCCCTGACTCTGACTGTACTACTGTTTCTGAGTACTATGCCAGAAATGCCCCAGACTGCCATGCATGACCACGCCCTGTGCACAATATGCTGGGTAAGACTGACAGTGGACTGACATGCCTTCCCCCTCCCTGGACTGGTACAAGGACCGTCTTTGGAAGCTCGGCAATGTAAACTGAGTCTCTTCTTCACTCTGCTATCCTCCCACTCTGGCCCCGACTTGCTTATGTCTTTCTGTAAGAGACTCTCTCCCGTTTCTGGCCCAGAGGATGCTCCCTCCACCACCACCCCCCAGTTATGTGGCTGAGTGCATCCTTCCTCAGTCTTCCCCCTCCCCTCAGTCGAGCCCTTGCCCCCCCAGCACTTTCCCTGGCCTCTGGCTTGTCTTTCCACCCCTCCAGCACCCACACCACTAGTCGAGCCCTTGCCCTGCAGCACATTGAAGCCCAATTGTGCCTTACTGCTGCTTTGGTATATAGAGTCCTGCCTCTAAAACCCCACCTTGAAGCAAAGCGGTGCTGCCTGTGAAGCCAACACAGAGTCTGAGGTGACGTAAGCACTGCAGGATGCAAGGTGGGTGAACAGACCTCGAAGTCATGAATGAGGTGCAGGTCACCAGGTGTACGCCGCGTATATGCAGTTGTGAATCACGCCGATCTAATTAGACACCTTGTGGCCTTTTGATCCAGCATGGGGGTGTGTGATTCTGGTGAACAGCCTTGATAATGAACATTCATGATATTCTAATGTATTCAAGTGACATTCCTGACCTGGCGCAGTGCAAAAAGCGCACTGCCATTGAGGGCGGGAGCAGACGATCACAAACTGTTTTTATGCCAATGGGAAACGGACTTAATCATTCCCATGATATTATCCCCTCCTGCCTGCCATTATGCCCATCGAGAGTGGGATCGGAATATCCTGGCCTCTGCTTTCCGTTAGTTAGCCAATCCTATATCCACACTAATATATCACACCTCACACCTTGAGCTCCTATCTTGTGCAGTAACATTTTATAAGGCACCTTATTGAATGCCTTTTAGAAATCCAAATACACTACATCTACCGGTTCCCCTTTACCTACCATGTTTGTTCATCCTTAAAAGCCTCTAATAAATTTGTCAAACATGATTTCCCTTACACAGAACCATATTGACTCTGCCTGGTTGTATTAAGTGTCATTTTCTAAGTGTCCCGCTATTGATTCCTTCATAATGGACTCTATCATTTTCCCAATGACAGATGTTAGGCTAACAGGCTTCTAGTTTCTTGTTTTCTGTCTCCCTCCTTTCTTAAATAGATATGTTACTTTTGTGGTTTTCCAATCTACTGGGATCTTTCTGAACCTGGGGAATTTTGGAAGATTACCATCAATGAATCCATTATCTCTTTCATCACTTCTTTTAAGACTCTAGAATGCAGGGCACAAGGTCCAGGGGGCCTGTCAGCCTTTAATTCCATTAGTTTTCCCAGTACTTTTTCCCTAGTTATTGTGATTATTTTAAATTCCTCCCTCCCTTTAGCCTCTTGGGTTTTTACCATTCTTAGGATGCTTTTTGTATCTTCTACTGTGAAGACAAATACAGAATATTTGCTCAAAGCTTCTGCCAGTTCCTTGTTTCTCATTTTTAATTCCCCAGCCTCAACCTTTAAGGAACAAACACTTGCTTTAGCTACTCTTTTCCCTTTTTGTATACTTGTAGAATCCTTTACAGACTGTTTTTATATTTTTTGCTAGTTTTTTCTTGTACTCTAACTTGTCCCTTTTTAACATTTTTTAGTCATTCTTTGATGGAAAAATATTCCCAATCTTCTTGCCTACCACTAATCTTCATTGTCATTTTTTTCTTTCAATTTGATACCATCCTTAACTTTCTTAGTTAGCCACAAATGGTGCATCCTTCTCATGGAGTCTTTCTTTCTCAATGGGGAGTTTATTGAGAGTTATGAAATATCTCCTTAAATGTCTGCCACTTCTTCACTGCCATCTTACCTTTGACCAATTCTTCCAGTCCACTTTAGCCAAATCTGTTTTCACACATGCAATTGCCTTTATTTAAGTTTAAGACATTTGTTTTGGACACAGACTTTCAACCTCAAACTTAATACGTTATTTTATCTTTTTCTTTATTCTTTCATGGGACGTGCAAATTTCTGGCAAGGCCAGCATTTGTTGCCCATTCCTAATTACCAAGTGGCTTGCTAAACCATTTTCAGAGAGCTGTTAATAATCAACCATATTGCTGTGGGTTTGGAGTCAAATATAGGCCAGACCATGTAAGGATGGCAGATTTCCTTCCCTAAAGGACATTAGTGAAACAGATCAGTTTTTAACAACAATCAACAGTAGTTTCATGATCACCATTGTTAAGACTAGCTTTATATTTCAGATTTATCAGTTGAATCTTGTGGTGGGATCTGAACCTGTGCCCTCAGAGCATTAGCCTAGGTCTCTGATTTACTAGTCAAATGGCATTACCACTATCCTACCACCTTCCATGTTATGATCTTTCTTGCCTAAGGGAATCTTTTACTATGAGATCAATAATTAATCCTGTCTCATCACTCATTGCCAGGTCTGAAATAGCCTGTGCCCTGCTTGTTTCCAGAATGTACTGTTCTAAGAAACTGTTCCAAATACACGCTATGAACTCCTCCTCCAGGCTACCTTTGGCAATTTGACTCATTAATCAAGTTAATAATCTATGATTATTAATTTTAATATTATTAATATTGACCTTTCTTACAAGTCTCCATTATTTCTTGATTTATGCTTTGTCCTACAGTGTAGTTTCTGTTGGGGGGTCTATAAGCAACTCCCACCAGTGACTTCCTTCCTTTTCTGTTTCTTATCTCCAGCCAAACTGATTCTACATCTTGATCTTCTGACCCAAAATCATTTCTCTATTGTACTGATTTCATCCTTTATTAACCGAAGTACCCAACCATCTTTTACTTTGTTCCTGTCCTTCTGAAAGATAAAATACCCTGGAATATTCATATCCAACCCATGATCACTTTATAACCCGTCTCGTCATAGTTATATCATACTCATTTATTTCTATTTGTGCTATCAATCCATCCATCTTGTTCTGATTGCAATTAGCATTCAGATAAAGGGCCTTAAGTTCTGTATTTTTTTACCATTTTTCCTATTCTGACCTTATCTGCTGATGACTCTTATCTTTGTACACTCTGCTCTTCCTGTCACAATTTGGTTATCATTACTAAGAGCGCTACCCTGCAAATCTCCCCCCACGTGAATCCTCTCCATAATATTTAGCTTAAAGTTCACTCTACAACCCTCAGTTTATGATTCACCTGGATTCTGGTCCCAGCATGGTTCAGGTGAAGACCATCCCAATGGTACAGCTCCCTCTTTCCCCAGTAATGGTGTCAGTGCCCCATGAATCAAAATCCACTTCTCCCACACCAATCTTTGAGCCACATATTCAACTCTCTGAACTTTTTTACCCTATGCCAATTTTCTTGTGGCTCAGGTAATAATCTTGAGATTATTACCTTTGTGGTTCTGCTTTCAATTTTGCCCCAAGCTGCTATACTCCCTCAGCAGAATCTCTTTCCTAGTCCTACCTATATTAATGGTAATAACATGCATCATGACAGCTGGATTTTTCCCTTCCCCACTCGAAAGGTAGGATTTTCCAGTTCCATCAGTGGTGGGCATAGTGGTGGGCAGGACTGGAAATTTCAGAGTGCGGCCAAAAGTCAGTTTTCTGCCGGTAATAAAACAGGTTGCAAATTTTCCGCTCCTGACTTTCATGGCGGTAGGTTGCCCACCGCACCACGATGGGAAAATGCATTAACACGTCTTTGCATCTCATGAATGCTCATTAAAAACCCAGCTCACCGGAATTACACTCCAATTCCAAATCTAATGGGCATACCGGCAGCTAATTTTGGCCTGTATTGCGAGGGGGTTGGAGTTTAAAAACAAGGAAGTCTTGTTACAGTTGGACAGGGTGTCAGTGAGGCCGTACCTGGAGTACTGTGTGCAGTTTTGGTCCCCGTATTTAAGAAAGGATATATTGGCATTGGAGGCAGTTCAGAAGAGATTCACTAGGCTGATTCCTGAGATGAAGCGGTTGACTTATCAAGAACGGCTAAACAGATTAGGCCTTTATTCGTTAGAGTTTAGAAGAATGAGGGGTGATCTTACTGAAACATACAAGACTCTGAGGGGATTTGACAGGGTAGATGTTGAGAAGATGTTTCCATTAGTGGGGGAATCTTGAACTACGGGACATAGTTACACAATAAGGAGGCACTCATTTAAAACTGAGATGCGAAGGAATTTCTCCTCTCAGAGGGTAGTAAATGTCTGGAATTCTCTTCCCCAGAGGGTTGTGTAGGCTAGATCACTGAAAGTATTTAAAGAGAAGGTAGATAGGTTTTCAAAATATCGGGCAGTTGAGGGTAATGAGGAGCTGGCACGAAAGAGGAGTTGAGGCCTAGGACAGATCAGCCATGATCTTATTGAATGGCAGGGCGGGCTTGAGGGGCCGAATAGACTACTCCTGCTCCTACTTCTTATGGTCTTATGTTCTCATGTTTCTCTATGTGTGAGTATCTTCGTTCTGCAACACTGAGTGTTCCTGAGACGTAACTAATGGGCCATTCAGAACCATCTGCCATCTGATGGGAGAGTACTGCCCCTACTCCGTAAGGGGATGCATTGCAGGTCAAAATTAATTTTTTCTTTGGGTTGAAATGTACCAACGGGGCTGACGAATGTAGCAACTGCTTTACCGTCGTAAAAGCCTGTTGTTGAGGTGCTTGCCAAATCCACCTGTTGTTTCTCTTGAGCAAACCGTATAATGGAGCCAGTGCTGTTGACAAATTTGGGAGAAAATGGCCAAAGTAGTTAAACATTCCCAAGAAAGACTTGAGTTCTGTGGTGTTTCTCAGTGCTGGAGCCTCAGGAATAGCTCTCACCTGGTCTTCTACCAGGTGAAGGCCCAGCGAGTCGACCCTATGAACCAGATAAACTACTTCTTTTGCTTGGAAGGTACGTTTTTCTCTTTTCAAATGTACTCCGGCTAGTGAGAAATGCTTCAATACCTCTTCCAGGTTAGCCAGGTGTTTTTCATCAGTTAGTCCTGTTACTCGGGCTCTCCATTGTGAGCTCCAGCTCCAGCACCTTGTTGAAGTCTAAATTCATTTCTGAATACAGAGGAATATTTCTGTATCACCAGTATACATCTTTAATTTAGCATCTGAATTTTCCAGATTTAGTGAGTGGCCTCCTCCATTCAGATATTTAAACGTATGTTCCCCGATAACTGTCGTGGGTGCCCCTGTATCCAACTCCATTCAGATGGGTTTTCCGTTGACTTCCACTGTCACGTAGGTTGGCTCTGTTTTACCCATTTTTAAGTTGTGTAGTGAGTAAATATCTGACTCTGTTTCTTCTGGTTCCTCTATTATGTGGATTTCATGATTTCTGCCTTTTTGTTTAAAATTTTTTCTCAATCTGTCTTTACAATATCACATAATGTGCCCGTTACGATAGCAGTAGAAACAGTCGATTCTTTTAAATTGTTGTTCGCTTGCAGGCTGTCTGGTTCCATTTCTGCCGTTATTATTGTAGGTTTTCTCTGTTAAACCATTGCTTTTTGTGGGTCTGTTAATGGTGGCTTTTTCCCACCTTTCCGCAGAGCTCAACATTTCTGCGCCATTTCTAACCAGTGTTTCCCTCCTGACGCGAAGGAGGAGCCATTTTGTGCTCCCTTGATTGCTTCTGAATCCCTGACTGCGTCTCCATTGTGAGCGTCAACTCCAGCACCTTGCTGAAGTCTAAATTCATTTCTGACAACAACCTTTTTGAATGGCGTCTTCATTAATCCCACATACAAATCGATCTCTTAACGTTGTTAATTGACATCCTGAACTCACAGTGCTCTGTCAGTTGTTTTAACACTGCTACATAGCAAGCGACTGTCTCTCCAGGGGCGCGACACCTCAAATTAAATTTAAAACATTACGTTGTTACCGAGGATTTCAGCTGAAAGTGGCTTTTCACAAGATTTACCAACTCATCAAAGTTCTTGGAATCTGGGGCGTTTGGTGCCATCAGACTATGAATTAAGCCGTATGTTTTACTGCCACAGGTCAATAAGAGGATCCCTCGCCTCTTCTCCTCCCCCAATATGTCATTGGCCAAAAGGAAATATAATGTGACCAGTCATTGTTGGTCTGATCAAACAGTTCGATATGGCCAAACTGTGGCATATTGGAGGGAGATAACTTCGACGACCATGGTAAGAGCTGTACTTCCAAATGGCCCACAAGGCATGGCTGATTCACTTCAGTGGAATTTTCGCGGTTTTCCTTGGTGTCGTCGGCTGGTCATGTTTTGCCTCGTTGCCAGTTTTTATGTTTCTTCTGTCGGGTGGTTTTGCTGTGTGGCAGTGGCACCCTCCTCAGCCTGTGGAGTTGGAGCTGCTGAGGTCACAGGAAGAAGAGATTTGGATGGGCCAAACACTCCCAGAGTCACCTGGATGGATGGCCCCAGAGGGAGGGGGGTACACCTGCTGATCCTCCTCCCTATGGGTGCCTAAGGGCCACTGGTTGACTCCTTGAGGAGAAGGTGCAGCTGAGTGAGATCAAGCTGCCTGGCACCCTTCTCGCGTACACACTGTTGGAGGCCAACTATGGCGTCAACAATGGAGGTCAAGTTGCACAGCAGTGCAGGAGCGATGTCCTGGACCAAGGTCTCTATGGCAGTTGCTATCCTATCAGTGATGACCTCGGTGCGTTGGCATGGTGGTACTATCACCTCAGGGTGAAGGTGGATCGACTCATGACATTCAAGGCTATGGGCCAAGTGCTGGTAAATGGGAATAGGTAGGTAGGTCAGGTATTTCTCACGTGTCGGTGCAGACTCGATGGGCTGAAGGGCCTCTCCTGCACTGTGATTCTGTGATTCTGTGATTCTGTGACTCCTCCAATGTGCCTTGCAATCTGAGGAATGCAATAGACATCGCTTCCTGATGTTCGCAAGCTTGCCTTTGCAGCTCCAGCAACTCCGGTAGTGCCTAGAGAAACAAGGAGATAAAACAGGACATATCACTGTTGAATATAGATGGGCTCCAGGGTTAGAGGAGGAGGAAAGAGAGCGGTCAGAGGGAGGAAACTTGCACATGATACTCTTCCGGAACAATAGGAGGGACTTGGATGGTGATGAGGTTTGGAAGCTGGTCCCATAATAGAAGTGGAGCAGCACTATTTTGAAGGGGTACCCTAATAATTACCGGCTCAGGACATGGACTGCAAAGCTCAGCTGAGAAATGTTAGGAAGACTCAAATGCCAATTGAAAGATTTGGGCACCTTAACATATGGTCCACATTCTTGCGAGAATGCATTGTGGCTTGGGCCCAAATTTTGATTGGGTTTGAATGACCATTTGTCCACCTAATAGGAATGTGCAAAGGTCAAAAGGATCCAACTGGAAAGGGGCCACAGCTAAAGTACTTATGCAAAATGCTCCAAAGAAACCTACAAAATGCAGCTGAGAACTTCAGTCTTTATACAACTCAACAATTACAGTCATTGCTGCAAGCTGGGCTCTAGCCTACTCCAAAGGAAGCAGCCTGACAGTGTCCTGACTGAAGCTGATAGCACCTGGCTGCACTCATCCAGATCCAACCCACTTTGTGAATGCGCTGTCATGCCTGGGGCACTGGGGGAGGGGTGATCCTTAAGGCTGTGCGACGGATGCAAGGGAGGATATGGGGATGGAATAAAAACAAAAAAATGCTGGAAAATCTGTGGTAAAGTGAGGTACCCTGTCCCTTTAAGAGAGTGCAAATGTACTGATCATGTGACAGCACTGACGAATCACTGTACAGCACTAGACTGTAAGTCTAGTTCTGGAGGTTTCTGAGTGAGCATGAATGATCTGGTGCTCTTCCCTATATCTCGATAAACCATCACTGTTTATTCTTACATCAGTCTCTCTTCATTATTGATTACAAGCAGCAATTGATGAAAACATAGGAAGGAGTGCAGTTAGCGTTTGGTTGGCCAAAGAACTCATTTACCCAAGACATAAATGTGGCGACGAGGATAAAGAACAAAAGAAAATAAATTTCAAGATGGGTGAGCAAAGTATTGGAAAGAGCATCTGTACTAATGTTATAAAATAGACGACAGCTGGCAATTGGAGCAGAAAGCAGTGCTGCAGTTTAAAAATTTTTAAAAACTCTGCAGAATCGTGATCGTGGGGATCCTGCAAAAACTTGAAAAAAGTGTAAAATCCAGTAGAGAAAAACCGACAGCTGCAGAGACAGAGTTAAAAAAAAACGGTGTCTGGTCTTAAAGCAGTAATGCATTTAAAATGGCTATCGGCAGAAAATTATAAGAGACCCCGAGAGAGAACGCAACTCCATGGTAAGCCAAACACTTAAATTCATCATTACCTGGAAAGCCTATTAGAAGTGCAGTCCTCTTGTAGTCATTCACAATGCTGCAGTTCAGGCGTATCAATCCATTTGACCCCATTTCAGATGACTGGTCTCAATATGCCAAATACCTAGCATTCTTTTTTACAGATAACAATGTTGCGGGGGAGGAGAAGTGGAGGGGATTCTTTTGTCCTCATGTAGGAGCAATAGCATGGACTGATCCACAGCCTCACATTACCTTGCGCCTCAGAGTTGAAGACTTTCGACGAGTTAATAAAAATTGTACAGAGGCACCTGAGACCAAAGCCCTCAGTTACTATGCAACGCTTCAAGTTCAATTCAAGGAACAGGCTTCCAGAGGAGACAATAGCTGACTCTGTGGCCATTTTAAAGGAAATAACTGGGCATTGTGAATTCGGAACATCCATTAGTGATATGTTGAGAGACCGGCTGATATGTGGGATTGAAAATGATATTATCCAAAGGCATTTGCTAGCCGAACCTAGTCTAGACTTCAACAAGACATTAGAATTAGCTACCGTGATGGAGAGTGCTGTTAGAAATTTCGAAGTTATAAAAGGTACACAAAATGGCGCTGTCCATCTGGTTGAGCGGAATAATCTGACAACAAAAGGCACGAAAACTTCGGACTCCATGGAAAGACGGGAACCGCTCTCTAGCTCCAGACCATTGAAAAACAATGGTACTGCAGTGAAAACTCACAAAATGAATGAGAGAAATACATACAGGCCTCCTGTGAGTGAACGGCAACTCAAACAAGTCAAGTGCCTTTTCTGCCACTGCTATGGCCACATAAGGCAGCACTGCAGAGAAAGGCTATAACACTATAAAGGCAAAAAGACAAATCGTTATATAATTCGTTATATAACCTCAAAGTGGGTAGAACTGAGCCAATCCAAGTAGTCATTACAGTTAATGGACCACCCATTAAGATGGAAGTTGATATGGGAGCATTGATGTCCGTCTTTGAAAAGTATGCATTTAGACACCTGAATAAAGGAACCCATTTTTTAAAATTAGAAGTTTCGGACACAAAGCTGAGGACACAATCAGGCAAAGAAATAAATGTGAAAGGGATATGTCAAGTCAAGTTGCAGTGTGAGAAACAGTCTGCAAAGTTACCCCTATTTGTAATGCCAGGCAGGGGACCGAGTCTTGTCAGAAGGAACTGGTTGGGAGAGATAAACCTTGAGGGCCCACTAAGTTTCCAATTCGAAACCAGAAGTGTTGCTGCAAGAAAAAATGATTACGCAAAGACCCAAAGGGAGAAGTCTGTAGACGTGTTACACCAGGACAGAGTTCAAGCTGAAGTTAGCACACTTCAAAAGGAAATGTCAAATCTATTAAAGGAGTTTCGTGTGCTACAAAATTCAATCAGCTCCCAATTTGTGCCACGATAAAGATATGAAGAAGGAAAGGAAGAGTTAAGCCTGTCTCTGGCTGAGTTAAGGAATTAATTAGCTGAGAAGGGGCAACAATATGTGATTCTCCAGGAAACTGTTAATGAGAATAGAAGCAGCAGCTGTGTAAAAGCCCTGAAGTTTTAAAGCTAGAAGGCCCTGAATTCTCAGAAAAGCTGTTGGAAAACCTAACCACTGAGCTCATTCACGTTCAGCTCCCCTCTGTGTCTAGTCCAGCCAACAGCGAAAATAAAGAGAAGACAGAGATACGGGTCAGTATCAACAAGAAAAGGACACACAGGAAGAAAAATAAATTATTGTCAGTCCTCGAAAAGAGAAACAAAAAGATTTTTTTTTCCTTTTCCTATTTTTCCTCACGCATAATGTAGCTCATCGCTGTTTTGCTTTGTGCTTGTTGCCCTTTATCTATTTCAGCTTGGAGGAGAGGGGCAGCAGGAGTGAACATGACTGCACCCGGAAGATGGTGAAAACATCCACTGAGGAACATAGTGGGCAACTGCCCCTGAAAAGGAGCACTTGGAAACACCAGCCAAGGTTATTGGGCTACGATGCTCACCACGTCCAAGAAAGCCTCCTGAGAGACTTGACCTGTAAATAGTTATTGTGTAAATAGTTAATGTGTTTTAAGCTTGTTAGCTGTACTTTTAAGTAAAGGGGGAGAGATGTGGTAAAGTGAGGTACCCTGTCCCTTTAAGAGAATGCAAGTGTACTGATCATGTGACAGCACTGACGAATCACTGTACAGTGCTGGCAACTGGGAACTGTAAATCTTGTTCTGGGGGTTTTCTGAGTGAGCACATATGACTGGTGCTCTTCCCTGTGTCTCACTAAACCATCACTGTTAATTCTTACATCCGTCTCTCCCCGTTATTGATTACAAGCAGCAATTGATGAGAACATAGGAAGGTATGCAGTTAGAGTCCAGTTGGGCAACAAACTCATTTACTCAAGAAATTAAAAAATCACATCAGGTCTGGCAGCATCTGTGGAGAAAGAAACAGAGTTAATGTTCTGAATCTGTATGACCCTTCTTCAGAGCTGATCTGGGATGAAATGCCTGGAATGAGGGCAGCCCAAGGGCTTCACAATGACTCCCTAGCTAAGCAATTGAATGTGATCATTGTAGGGTTATGTTCAAATTTTGCACAATAATGAGAAGAAGTGCAGAATGGAGGCAGCAGGCAATGCCCCCTTTTCCATTGCTGTCATGTAACTGATGAGGAAAATAAGAGCCTGTTGCCTTCAGGTAGGGCAAAGGGAAGAGCCTCGCCCTGAGAAAATGGGCCACGGGGCCCAAAGAAGACCCAGAAGCTGAGGCGGAGAGACCAATTTCACGGAGACATTTGGCACAACCCAGGGTGTACTGAAGGCGCAGATGAGCAAGAGGCAGTGTTGTAGACATCTACGCTTGTCAAAGGATATGGTGGCTCTCATCTGCCAAATTCTTTGGGCAGACCTGATGCCGCACAGCTTCGGAGGCCATCCATTGCCAGTGGCTCTAAAGGTGAGCGCCACACTCAACTTTTTTGTGAGTGGCTCTTTCCAGGTCTCCACTGGTAGCGCCTGCAGAAAATCACAACCCTTCACTCATAAATGCATCCAAGAGGTTATGATGCCCTACTCAGTAAGGCACACAATCAGATACAGTACTCCGTGGATGAAGCCAGCCAGTGGAATTTGCAGAAATCTCTGGCTTCCTACAGGTGCAGGGTACTATCGACTGCACATTTGTGGCATTAGGAGCTTCCTGGCAGCAGCTACAATGAGTCATCAATGAAAAAGACTTCCACTCTCTGAATGTGCAGCTGAGCTGTAACACCAGAAGATTATGCAAGTCTGTGCGAGATACCCTGAGCGTTTGCACGACTCTTACATCTTGAGTATCTCGTAGGTGTCACAGATTTTCGAGAGTCCTCAATGTATTCAGGGTTGGCTTATCGGTTGCAAAAGCTACCCCCAAAAGACATGGCTAATGATGCCCATTCAGCGACCACAGAGTGCTTTAGGGGAGAGGTACAAAGCAGTTCATTCTGCAACATGCTCCTTGATTGAGCAGAACATTGGCATACTGAAGATGCGTTTCTGATGTCTGGACTAGTCAGTGATGCTCTCCAGTACTCTCCCCAGGGGGTGTCCCACATCATTGTGGTTTGCTGCGCTCTACGCAGTCTGGCACTCCAAAGAGGGAGTTGCCAGATGGGGAGATGAGGAGGATGTCACAAGGGATGAGCTCGATGAGGGAGAGGATGTTGAGGCCCCAGAGGATGAGGCCTAGCACAGGCCAGATGTGGGAGACATGCCCATGAGATCCTTATAGCCACAAAGTTCCAGGATGATGAAGACGAATAGCTCATACGAGCCTCTTGCACCTGTGCTCTTCTTGCAAGCTCGACAATAACATCTTGGCTATCCTCATCATCTCAATGAAGGACATCAATCTAAGAATGAATAGTCACAATCTTGAATGATGATGATCTCATCCTTAGAAGGTTAGGCAGCCTCTGGAGCATGCGGCCATTCTGTTATGGGATAAGAACTTCACCAGCACTCACTGTGAGGAAATTAGACATGGTGCAGTCTTTTCAAGCATTGCTGCCTATGGCACCACAAACCTCAGTGCACTCATGGCAGTATGCCTGGAGCATTGCAAAGCGCTTTGAGCAGGGCAATCATCAATCCCTGGTTCTCGCGTGAATGTCTGAAGATTGATCTAAATCCAGACTGCGGCATCTCTCCACATGCCATCCCTCATGCAAGAATAATGTTCTGGCCTTCCAAGGATGAGCCCAGCATCATGTAAGATTGTGACTATTCCTTCTGAGATTGATGTTCTTCATTAAGATGATGAGGATAGCCAGGAAGATGTTATTGTCGAGCTTGCAAGAAGAGCACAAGTGCAAGAGGCTCGTATGAGCTATTCATCTTCATGAGATGAGGGTGAGTCCCCAGCATGAGATTGTTCTTTAGGACGCAGTGACCTGTCACTCTCAGTTATAGATGCGAGCCTGCGAGTCAGGTCACCTTTGTGTGCCCAGAGAGAGCTTCAGCAGCATCATCATCTGATCATTGACAAGCAGTCATAATCCAGCCTTCGTCTGGGGCTTCTCATGTTCATGTCCAGCATTGCCTTGGTATCTGGGCATGAGGTGGCTCAGTCAATTGCAACACAGCAATTAAGCATTACTTAGTAACTTTGTTGATAATAAAGTGCACGCAGCAGACGTACTGGAGCTTCGCTCTGATCCCATTTGAGGCCTCCACATTTTCACTTCAGCAGCTTCAGATATACATAGGAAGCCTGGGACACTAAAGTCACAATCAGATAACCATGTTGATTGCCTTTGGAGAGCTGGCTCAGGAATTCTGTCAAGCCACGTTAGCCAGACCTTCAGGTCCAGAGAAGCATCCTCCTATTTAATAGTCTGCCATCTGGGGCCTAGACACACACCTCTATTCTCACATAGGGCAGGATTTTCCACACCTGCCCACTGCCGCGATCTTCCGGTCCCGCCGCAAATCAATGTGCTTCTGGCTGGGGCGCCGCCTCGCCCGCAGCAGGTCGCGCCCGCAACAGGGCCGGAAAATCCCGGCCATAGTCATGGCCGTCAAGCTGACCTTTCAGGGATCACCAAGTGCTAGCTAGGCCCATAGATCTGCATCATGCAGGTGGAGAATGAAACTACCATAGGGGTGATGTCTAGCTATACACACAGCCATGATGTCACGCTACAGGCCACCATGACCGGCTAAGATCCTCGACTATCACTTGAAATGTAATTCACAATCAAGCCTGACGGACTTTACGTGGAGGCCAGTTAAAGATGCACTGAGTTAGACTGACTCCAATGTAGGTTGCCATTAAAACCTATAAGATCAACATAGACCAGTCTTCAGTGAAGCAGCATCAGGAGAATAAATCAAAGTGTAAAATATATACTTTGAGGCCACATGATATGATCCTCTGACGCAAGTCTAAGTTATGCATTGCCCAACTATCATTTTGATATAGCAGCTGGCTTTGCTCATGTCACTGCTGTGAAAGGCAACTCACGGTACTGAGACTATGCAAGACACCAAAGGCCTGAAGCACATGGTGGGAATAAGTGAGGTGGGGGTGTGCTGGGGGGGTGGGGGTGGCACCTGTTATACTTGTGTTGGACCCTGTAGATCCTCGCTGCCAGTTTGTTGTGAGTGGTGGCCGAGTTGGTACTATTGATAGAGTTGGTCAACAGACACTTCTTATGTGGAAACTTTAAGTTTATTTACAAAGGTACTCAGCAGCAACTACACATGGGCTTTCACTTCAAACTCCATCTCTACACTACCGATTACTAACTACAGAGGTAGCCCGCGCTACTCCCCATTGGGTACTAAAGATCATGTGATCTTCCTTAATAAGCATTATTCTTAAAGGTATATTACACACTAAATAGAACCATAATTACCACATCCCTTCCCCGTTACTCAAATATACATTTTATACTATTTTATACATTTTATCAAAAAAGCAAAATATTTACGCTGGTCAGTCATTTACAAGTTCAGTCTTTCTGGGAGTTTCCTGATGCGTGTAGAGCATCTCAGCTCTACAACTTAAGATGCTTTGTCAGCAACCTCCTTTTTTGGAGTTGTCTAAACATCAGGTGCTTTGGTGGGTACCTGCAGTTCTGTATCCTCCACTCTTACAGGAACATCAGACATGTCTGTACTGGGTTGAGTATCCTCAACAGGAAACATTGACTCGGTCGTGAACACTGGTGGAATCAATTCTTGGTGATTTTTTTCTCTCTTCCTTAGATGATCCATGTGTCTCCGGATAACTCAGCCTTCCACCTCCACATGGTAAGATAGAGGTTCAGTCACTGCATTTATTTCACCCGGTAACCACTTTGGTCCTTCTCCAAAGTTCTTCACGTATATTGTTTCCCCCATGATAAATTTCCCCTCACGGCTTTGTCAGTTGTGTCTAATTTTCTGAATTCCCTGACTCCTTTCCACCTTCCCCCCTAAATTTGGTGTTATTATGCTCAATCTCATCCTGAGACGGTGTTTCATCAATAACTCTGCAGGTGTGACACCTATTGTTGTGTGAGGGGTAGTCCTGTAATGAAGAAGAAAGTGTGTTAGCTTGGTTGCTAAGGAATCTCTAGTTAGCATTTTCATGCCTGTCTTGAGCTTTTGAACCGCCCTTTCGGCCAGTCCATTTGAGGAAGGGAGGTATGGTGAAGTTTTTACATGAGTGATACCGTTGAGGCTGATAAACCATTGAAACTCAGCACTAGTAAATGCCGTGCTGTTATCAGAAACAATTACTTCTGGTAGTCCGCAAATGACAAAAATTTGATCTAGTTTCTCAATTGTAGCAGAAGATGTTGGTGACTTCATCTCATATAACATCCATCCATTTAGAATGGGCATCACCAATGAGCAGAAACATTGTTCCCAGGAAAGGTCCCACATAGTCAGTGACTGCACCCAGGGTCGACCTGGCCACTCCCAAGGGTGTAATGGAACTGTTGAAGGTAGCTTTTGCAGTTGCTGACATTGCACACAATTCTTCACCAAACTCTTTATTTCACCATCCATTCCAGGCCACCATAGATAGCTGTGTGCTCTGGTTTTTATTCAGAAAGTTCCTGAATGTGTGCTGTGTAGTTCAATTAAAAGAGGCTCCCTTCCCTTTGGAGGTACTATTACTCATGCTCCCCATAATAAGATACCATCCTAATAAAAGCAAAATACTGCAGATACTGGAAACCTGAAACAAAAACAGAAAATTGCTGGAAAAACTCAGCAGGTCTAGCAGCATCTGTTGGGGGGGGGGCGAAACAGAGCTAGTGTTTCGAGTCCATATGACCCTTCTTCAGAGCTGAAGAGAAGTGGAAATATGATGAAATTTATACTGTTTAAAGGGCGTGCAGCAGGTGAAGCTGGATAGAAGGCCAGCGATAGTTGGAGGCAAAGGAGAGAGATTGACAAAGATGTCATGAACTAAAGGACAAAGAGAGCGTTAATGGTCGTGGTAAGGGCTAATTAGGGTGCCGATAGTGGCATAAAGGTAAGAAAGCAGAATGTGATATGCCATCCTAGCTGGTTATTTCATGTCTTCTGTTGAAGTATGGTTTAATTTTGTCAGATATGGGCTCCTGTGACCAACCATGCAGCACTTGTTCTCATACTTCAAATAGCACTGGGTCCCAACTTGTCCAGCCTCTGATCTGTCGAGCACACACCAAAGAAGAATCTAAGAAATTTAACAGTAAAACAAGTTCTTGTGGAACTGGTACATCCTCATCATTTTCTTGTAAAGGCAAACGACTAAGGACACTGGCATTTGCGATTTAATTGCCAGGCCTATGAACAAAAGTATACTTGTGTGCTACCAGAATTAAGGCCCATTGTTGTATTCTTGCTGAGGCTATGGGTGGTATAGCCTTGTCCTCACTGAACAATCCTGGCATTAGCTTGTAATCTGGCAATAGTGTAGTGGTATTGTTGCTGGACTAATAATTCAGAAGCCTAGGGTAATTCTCTGGGGATTGGGTTCAAATCCTGCCACAGCAGATGGTAGAATTTGAATTCAATAAAAATCTGGAATTAAAAGTCTAATGATGACAATGGGATCATTGTTGATTGTTGTAAAAACCCATCTGGCTCACTAATGTCCTTTAGGGAAGGAAATCTGCTGTCATTGCCTGGTCTGGCCTACATGTGACCCCAGAGCAATGTGGTTGACTCTGAATAAAGGTAATTAGGGGTGGGCAACAAAAGCTGGACTAGCCAGTGATGCCCACATCCCATGACTGAATAAAAAAAATAAATGATTGTAAAATGTGTACGTACTGGTGAAATTTCTTGATGCTAAAGATGATGGACAGGCCTTCTTTTTCTATCTGCGAGGATCCCTTTTCCGCTGTGATGAGTGTTCTTGATATGTAGCCTATTGGCCGTTCCGTGCCATTGTTCATCTGATGAGAGGGCACTGTTCCCATTCTGTAGGGGGATGTGTCACACGTCAGCACCAATTCTTTTGTCTGGTCATAATGCACTAATAGGTCGGCAAGTTTTTTCACCTTTATGAAAGTTTCTTTTTGGGATGCCTCCCAAGACTTGAGGCATTTGGGTCTTCAATTTTTGGAACAGGATGCCTGTCTAGCTTAGCTACTTTACTAATCATCAGTTTGTAGTCTCCACAAATTTGGACATTTTGGTCGGGTTTAAGAATAGTAACTATGGGTGCTGCCCATTCTGAGAGCTGAACAGGTTGTACAATGTCCAGTTCCTCTAGTCTGTTCAGTTCAATGTCAACTCTTTCTTGCAAGGCGTATGGCACTGGTCTCGCCTTCATGAAGTGAGGGGTTGCTTACGGATCCACATGAATCTTTGCCTGCAGCCCTGGATTTTCTCAAGTTCATCCTTAAAGATGGTGTCGCACTTTCGAAGTAGCTCTGGTTACCCACTTGCACGCAACTGGAAAACTTCAGCCCATTCTAACTTAATCTTCTTCGGCCAATTTCACCCACGAGACTTGGCCCTTCACCTGCTACCACCATCAAGGGTAGCTTTGCAGATTGGCTTACACAATGGACAGTTACTCTGCTTATGCCTTTTACTTGAATGTCTTCACCCGTGTATGTTTTTAATTGGGCAGTTGTTTCTTCTAAATTTAATTGATGCTCCCCATTGTTCAGATATCTGAAGGTATGTTCCCCAATTATTGTAGCAGAAGCTCCTGTGTCCATTCTAACAGGTCTGCCATTTACTTTCACTGTTACAAATATTGGTTCTGTCTTTCCAACTTTCAATTAAACGAGTAGATATCTGAAACAAAAACAGAATTACCTGGAAAAACTCAGCAGGTCTGGCAGCATCGGTGGAGTAGAAATCAGTTAACGTTTCGAGCCTTCACGGCTGTTTTTGTTTTGGATTTCCAGCATCCGCAGTAGCTTTTAGCTTTTTGTTTTTATCTCTGAGTAGATATCTGAATTTGTTGTTTCAGGCTCTTCTACATTTTAAATCTCACTTGGGTTTTTTCTTTTGTTTAAAAGCCTGCTTGAATCTTTCCTTACACTGTCTCATTATATGTCCATTTCTGTGACAATAATAACATTCGATTTTTTTAAACCTCCAAATGTTATAAGACTGCTTGTTTTCATATCTATTGAAATTATTCTTTGTGAAGTCATTTTTTTTCCATTTTGCGTCTAGCTTCTCTGCAGTCTTGCATTTTCGCACCCTTTTTGGCTGGGGTTTCCCTTCCCAATGTGGAGGATGGCACCATTTTGCTCTCCTTGTATGGCTTTTTAATCTTTCCATGGTCAGTGTTACCTGTAGCGCCTTCTTAAAATCCAAATTTGCTCATGCACACCGCACACTAAACGATCTCTAAGCATGTTGTTTAGAGATGTACCAAACTCACAATGTTCCATTAACTGATTCAAACTTGCCACATAGCATGCAACTGTCTCACCCAGGGCTCTATTTCTCGAGTTAAACTTGAACCTTTGCATTGCTACCGAGGTCCACCAATTCATCAACATTTTCCGAATCTGGGGCACTGGGTGCCATCAAACTTCGAATCAGGCCATAGGTTTTACTCCCACATGTATTTAAGAGGATTGCCAGGCTCTTCTCTTCCCTCGTAATCTCGTTCGCTTGGAAAAAGAACGTGAGGCATTCAACATAATGAGACCAATCGTCTGTGGCTGGATTGAAAGGATCAATTGTTCCAAATTGCATCATTCTGAGACGGAAATACTTATTCAATTCGAACGGAACTTATAGTTGCAATTACTGGGCGAGGTACAGTGCCGATTTCTTTTTGACTTTGTTTCTCCTGTTTAATCTTGTTTTATCATCGTGTTATCCTCATTTTATCCTCATCACCAGTTTGTTGGATCCTGTGGATTCTAGTCGCCAGTTTGTTGTGAGTGGTGGCCAAGTTGGTACTATTGATAGAGTTGATCAGCGGACACTTCTTAGGTGGAAACTTCAAGTTTACTTACAAAGATACTCAACTGCAACTACACACGCGCTTTCACTTCAAACCATATCACTACACTACTGACTACGAACTACAGAGGTAGCCCATGCTATTCCTCATTGGTACTAAAGATCATGTGATCTTCCTTAACAAGTATTATTCTTAAAGGTATATTACATACTAAATAGAACATATTTACCACAACTTGTGTGACCTCGGAGCATTGCATCAGATAGAAGTGCTATTCAGTAGATGAGAATTTCAGAAAAGCAAAATACATTTACAGATGTGCAAAGTATATACAGTGAGCGAACACCTGTGCCACCATTGTGTTCTCAGTATTTCTTAATTTTTCTTACACTACTGCCAGGCCTGGGTACATCCCCAACATCTGCAGCAGAGGTGGAGTCAGCCTGCTGATTGCTAAACCCTGTTATCTGTGATGACTTTGACGGGTGTCCTCTGGAGGTGTGAGGCCTGCTTTGGGTCTCCTACTGTGGAGGAGGTGCCCCACCTTGGCCTTGGCAGCTGGAGTTGCTGGGTTCACAGGTAGAGGGGATTTGGAGCAGCTGGACAGCCCAGGGGAGTCATGGTTGGATTGCCTCAGGGTGTTCGACTGACTTTCCTCCTCTCTAAATGTGCCCAAGGGTCCCTCCCTGACTCCTTTTGGAGAAGGTGGCTCTGGACGGACATCAAGATGCCTTGTCTCACTCTTGCATAGCCACTGAGGGATCGCACTCATGCCTACAGTGATGGTGTGCAGGTCTGTGTGCATATCTGGCACAAACTGCTGGACCAAAGTCTCCATGGTGGACACCCCCCTTCCAATGGTGACCTCGATGTGCTGGCATGCATTGCCACAACATCAGACAGGACGTGGATGGACTCCTCCATCCACCATTCTAACCTGCTGATGGACTGTGACAACCCTGCTTGTTGTGCACCTGCCTGTCTTTGGAGCTCCAACATCTCTCTGAGGCCACTTCCAGAGGCTCCTCATTGGACTCGAGCTCAGCAGGAGCCTGGCCTCCAGAAGTCCTCTGAGTGTCGGTGACCGCAACTGTCACTGCCTCCACCTGCTGTGGACCCGAATCTGTGCTGTGATCACCAGATGGTGACCCCGAGCCTGCTCTAAAACTAGGCCCCACCGCGGTGTGTGTCTCTGTGCTGGTGGAAGGGTGCAGGTGAACACAGTGATGGTTCAAAATCTGATGGGTCTTCAGCATCCTCATCTGAGGTGGGCTGGGGCTGATGGGCTGGCTGGAGGTGTGATGCCCCCTTTTCTTGCTGGTGACTTTAATAGAGAAAAAAGATAATTAGTGATTGACTGGATGGTCATCTACATTAAAGCGCACTCACAGTTTTGGCAGGTGGGCGAAGACTCCTGGATGGAGCCTCATTTCTTGCTGGGAGATGCCAATCTCACCCTCAGTGCAGGAATGGTCCTAGATGCAGGAATGCGCGCACACTGCTTCTGGCTTGGGGAGGTAAGAGAAATGCTCCCAGAAGACCCTAGGGAAGAATCCTGCTTCAGTCACCTGCAAGTAGGCTTCGTAGCCTTGAATATATTAACAGCAAGTCTTTATTAACAACTCACAATTATATACATATATACAGCAGAGGGTGCAGGTATGGAGCTGACACCATCCTATGTGTTTAC
Source organism: Cetorhinus maximus (assembly GCF_964194155.1). Classification (NCBI taxonomy): domain Eukaryota; kingdom Metazoa; phylum Chordata; class Chondrichthyes; order Lamniformes; family Cetorhinidae; genus Cetorhinus; species Cetorhinus maximus. Next base: position 82,084,645 of record NC_135881.1, read on the forward strand.
TCATTTCTGTCGCTCTCTAGACTGACCCTATCTCTGGGCCTTGTGCTTTCTTACATCACTGTGTGGGCGGTACTGTACTCAGTCCTACGTCAACCCTTTATGTTTCAGACCCCACTGCTACACCTAGGTGGATAAAGCCTCCTGCTGAGAGCTTTTCTCTCCTTCCTCCTCCTCTCTCTGCAAACAGCTTGTCCTTTTTTTTGCTTCCTCAGCTATATCTCCATCTTATGCTGCAGCCCGAGGGAAATTGCAACTATAGCACCCAAAACTGGGGGGCAAGTGGTCTGACGAGAATTCTCACAAACATTACCTTCTCTTAATGCAGCCTTGTTCCAGTCCTACTCCGTCCCCCTCCCACAACTCTTTCTCCGGTACATCGATGATTACTTTGGTGCTGCTTCATGCTCTCGTCGGGACCTGGAAAAATTTATTAATTTTACTTCCAATCTCCACCCCTCCATCATTTTCACATGGTCCATCTATGACACTTCCCTTCCCTTCCTTGACCTCTCTGTCTCAATTTCTGGTGATAGACTGTCCACCAATATCCATTACAAGCCTACCGACTCCTACAGCTACCTCGACTACAGCTGCTCACACCCCACTTCCTGTAAGGACTCCATCCCATTCTCTCAGTTCCTTTGCCTCCATCGCATCTGTTCTGATGATGCTACCTTCAAAAACAGTTCCTCTGACATGTCCTCCTTCTTCCTTAACCGAGGTTTTCCACCCATGGTCGTTGACAGGGCCCTCAACCGTGTCCAGCCCATCTCCTGCGCATCCACCCTCATGCCTTCTCCTCCCTCCCAGAAACATGATAGGGTCCCCCTTGTCCTCACTTATCACCCCACCAGCCTCTGCATTCAAAGGATCATCCTCCGCCATTTCCGCCAACTCCAGCATGATGCCACCACCAAACACGTCTTCCCTTCACCCCGCCCCCCGGCGGCATTCCATAGGGATCGTTCCCTCCGGGACACCCTGGTCCACTCCTCCATCACCCCCTACCCCTCAACACCCACCTATGGCACCTCCCCATGCCCACGCAGAAGATGCAACACCTGCCCCTTCACTTCCTCTCTCCTCACCGTCCAAGGGCCCAAACACTCCTTTCAAGTGAAGCAGCATTTCACTTGCATTTCCCCTAACTTAGTCCACTGCATTCATTGCTCCCAATGCGGTCTCCTCTACATTGGAGAGACCAAACGTAAACTGGGCGACCGCTTTGCAGAACACCTGTGGTCTGTCCGCAAGAAAGACCCAAACCTCCCTGTCGCTTGCCATTTTAACACTCCACCCTGCTCTCTTGCCCACATGTCTGTCCTTGGCTTGCTGCATTGTTCCAGTGAAGCTCAACGCAAACTGGAGGAACAGCACCTCATCTTCCGACTAGGCACTTTACAGCCTTCCGGACTGAATATTGAATTCAACAACTTTAGATCTTGAACTCCCTCCTCCATCCCCACCCCCTTTCCGTTTCTTCCCCCTCCCTTTTGTTTTTTCCAATAATTTATATAGATTTTTCTTTTCCCACCTATTTCCATTATTTTTAAATCTATACCTGTAATGCCCTGTCAGTCTTTCCACCCCACCCCCACTAGAGCTGTACCTTGAGTGTCCTGCCATCCATTCTTAATTAGCACATTCTCTTAGATAATATCACCACCTTTAACACCTCTTCGTTCCTTTGTCTGTAACATCTTTTGATTATCTGCTCCTATCACTGCTTACTTGTCCCTACAACCAACCCCCCCCCCACCCCCACAACTTCTCTCCTCCCACCCCTTCCCCCACCTTAAACCAGCTTATATTTCACCCTTCTCCTGATATTGCTCAGTTCTGTTGAAGGGTCATGAGGACTCAAAATGTCAACTCTTTTCTTCTCCGCCGATGCTGCCAGACCTGCTGAGTTTTTCCAGGTAATTCTGTTTTTGTTTCGCACTCCCTGCAGACTTCATCAACTGCCAGCAACTCCTCAAAACAGCTAGCACTTCAACCTACTCAAACAGAGCCAGTAAAAAGTAACCAGCAACTAACCTGTTAATAGTTAATGGACTCCTTTAAATAGCACTGTTAGTGGGCCCTTTCCTGTTGCTGAACACATTTTCAGCTGTGTTGAGATTAAGAGAGGGCTGCATTTGAAGAAGCGAAGTTGAGAATGGTAGCATTTGCTTCAAATCAGCAATACACACGAGCTGACACGATGATCTGCCTACTTTGCATACTTCCAGTACACATTCCTGACTGCTGCATTAACGTCTTCACCATTCAGTGCAGGCCATATGCCAGAAGTGTGCCAAAATTGCCCCATGGTGCTGAAACTATGACCGCTATGGAGCACATTTTTTTTCCATCTGAAAGTTTAAAAGTTTCAAACTTGGCCCTAATTTGCCTTCCATCTGCCCATATTCAGATTTAACAGATAATCAACCTTCTCAGAGGTTTTCCATATGACTGCAACCTCAGATTTAACCTGCTTTGTTGGTTTAACCCAGGACAGACGGGTTTCCAAAGCATCGGTAAACTGCCAGCTGAAGGGAGTCAAGGACAGCTTTGGGGAGAAGGTAAGTGTTTCCCTCCAACCCTGGTTCCCCAAGATCCCCGCTCCCTACAGGCCTCCCCACCCACTTTCACCACTTGACTTCATGGGATTGTGAATTGGACACTGTTCCCCACCACCCCCCATATTCCCACTGGCCCCTGCAAACTGCTTACCTGCTGCTGCAGCAGGCTCCAGAGTGCCCCCACCCCACTGGAACCCAAGACTGCCAATCACACTGGCTTCCAGACAGAGATCCTACGAAAGAAAATCTACACATGCTATGAAGTCCAAAATCCACAGATTACAGAGAAACGTGAACTTTCCTGACAGAAACTCCAACCACCCTGCCTACGCAGCTCAGCCCTATCAAGATTGGGGTCTATGTTTCTCGTGAAGAAAAACAATCACTTTTGGGTGAACTAATCCAGGATACAGACCATAGATTCTTAATATTCTTATTGTGCATCCACTGACTCCCCATGATGATATATCACAAACCTTCACTGGCAATATAGGAGGGAATATTCTTATATAATGTGTGCCCACTGAAAGGAATCCAAATTGCAGATTGCAGCACTAAATACAATATAGCATCTGCATGATTTACAGGAAATACAGTGAGTGTAGTAAGATTAAGTGAGTAGGAAAAACAATGTCAAATGGGGTTCAATGTGTGTGAGTCATCTACTTTGAAATCAAGAAAGTGAAATCGGTCTTCTAAATGGCGAAAAACTAGGAACGGTACAGGAGAAAATTAATGGTACACAAATCATTAAAAGCTAGTAGACAGGTGCAAAAAATAATCAAAAAGCTTATTGGAATGTTGGCCTTTATGTCAAAGGGGTTGGATTGTAAATGAGAGCAAGTAATGCTTCGGTTGTATGCAGCCTTGGCCAGGTTCCATTTGAACTACTGCATTCAGTTTTGGGTATTGCACCTCAGGAAGGATATAGGCTATGGATAGGGGTGCAGTGTTGATTCACCAGATTGATACTGGCTAGGACTTAAAGGGTTAATTTATGAGGTTAGGTTGCATAAACTTGGCTAGTTTTCCCTTGAGCACAGAGGAATGAACGGCGATCTGATTGAGGTGTTCAAATGTTAAAAGGACTTGATAGGGTAGATACGGTGGAGGAGTGAAGAACAAGGGAACATAATATTAAAATTAGAACTAGGCCATGCAGAAGCAAAATCAGAGGCATTTTTTCACAGAAATTTAGAAATTTCTCCCCCAAGCAGCTGTGGCTGATCTGAAAATTGAAGCTTTCAAGAGTGAGATAGATAGGTTTCTGTTCTGTAAAAGTATCAAAAGATAAAGAGTAAAGGTGGGAAAATGGAGTTGAGGTGCAGATCAGCCGTGATCTAATTTAATGGTAGAGCAGGCTAGAAGGGCTGAATGGCCTACCTCTTTTCCTAATAAATCTATGTAAAACCACTGAAATTGTTTACCCCATATTGACCACACATTGTAAAATTTTACTGCCAAACATGAGGAGTGGAGTGACATTTGTTTAAATTCAATAAAAATATATGGACATGAAATATATAGCAGCATCTAATATGAAGACAAACATGTTCATTCTCAGTGCTGTTCCATTTAGTCATAAAGTCTGTGCTTGGTTCTGTTCAATATCAAAACTGAAAACAACAAACAAGGATACCATCCAGCGACGCTCTTGATTCTTAAAGACCTTGATTCCAAATAAAATGTTGCCATAGTTAATGTCTTTTTCAAACATCAGCATGGTGTTTTGATCCAGCTAACCATTCCGTCCAGTGATTTTGTCTTGCAAAGATTTTTTCCTACACAACTGATGTCAGCTGCCAGAAATTGGATATTTAATTTAAGTTTGAATTCTATTACATCTAGTTCAATGCTTTCCAATCATTTTTACTTTAGTTTTCTTTTTTCAAAATGAAGAAATTATAGAGATCAAAGGTGTGTTAGTGTTCCCTGTCACTGTTACTGTACTGTGAAGTACAAGGAGAGCAGATTTATTGCTGGAAAAGTAATGAAGTTATCACTGTATATCCATCTGCTTCTTGGGATAAATAGAATGTCAAGTCACGACTATGTTGTTTTGGCTATAACCCAACTCTTCAAGTTCCTACTGGTACAACTATGTATTTAAGACCCAGCGAAAGTATTTTTCCACTTCATGCTGTACGATTACACCCACATGTAAGGAATAGCTAATCAGAGTCCTGACCGGAATTTATCACTAACTAGTCTAACCATTGTATAAATAATCCTCACTGCCCTCAGCGAGGCTAGGTATTGTGAGTACGCTCCTTTCCTCCATCTGGTTTACTTACTGTGTTTCGATGTGTCTTTTAAAGTATTGGAGCGTTCTGCTTGTGCTGCTTTCACCATTGATGCTGGAGGCATCTGGGCCGATCCGCTGCTTGCCTTGCACCGATGAGAGGTTGGCACACTGCCCACCCGTGGATAATACATGCACAGAGGAGGTGGTGAGGGAGCCCGGCTGTGGCTGCTGTCGGATGTGTGCGCTGTCTCGCGGCCAGCTGTGTGGGGTGTACACGGCACGCTGTGGTGCGGGGCTCCGCTGTTACCCCCAGCTCGAGGAATCCAAACCTTTGGAGACACTCATGCAGGGACGGGGCATATGCATGGAGCTACCTGAGGTTGAAAGGATTCAAGCAATACAAGCAGGTAACCAAGAGAACTGCATGTGTGATATGGTGATGGGAAGGACCAACCTAATATGAAATAATGTCTTTGTTATTGGTAATAGCACAATACATTAGTATTAATGGAGCTAGAATTATTAGAATAAACGAAGATAATGTGCAGCTGCTGTATAATTGGATTTTTTATAATACTTAAAGGTACACTGCTGGTTTGTTTGCCTGAAATTCCTACAAAATAAGAAGGTGTTGCATAGAAAATGAATGTCCTTGCCAATATATATCCCTCAATTAACATCTCAGAAGCAGATTAAATGGCCATTGTCACATTTCTCTTTGTGACAGTTTGCTATGCACAAATGTGCTGCTGCATTTCCTACATTACACAGTGACTACATTTCAAAAGTATTTCATTGGTTGTGAAGCACTTTGAGACGTCTGGTGGTCATGAAAGGTGCTATATAAGTACAAGTTTTTCTTTCTCTTTACAAAGCCTTTTGTAAAATGTCACAATTTTGAGATGATCATAAATCATAAAAGCTGAAAGAAGTGCAATGAGTATCCTTTAGTGTTTGAAGCCTTGATCCTGCTGATGTTTGACTGCAGGGGTGTTTAGCTTACAGATTATATGTTCCTGATGACAATGCATCTTCTTGCATCTTCATACTTAATTTGCTGCATTCCAGAGAAATGATCAGAAACACACATTTAATAAACAGAGCCATAGCAGGAGACTAGTATACTCAATGCTGCTGAGTGCAATACAGAATTTATAGAATCCTATGACTAGGTAAAAAAATATAATTACAAACAAAGAATATTTTAGTTTCATTTAAACATCATAAATATGTTAAAAAGGAGCTAAAATTGTGATATAATCTACTTTGTTGCTCACAGCAACTATATAGCTTGAGTCTCTCACATTTCTGAGTTTTTTGATCTTTACCCCTGCAGGTAGTGACATCAGTATCATACTTGTCATCGTTTATATACACTTGTAGAGTTCACTCATACAGTTCTCTCTCTGTGCAGACCATGGCACAAGGAATGTTTCATGGAACAGTGCCATAAAGTCATAAGCTGCACACTAAATAAAAGAAAGAAAAGCAGACATTTTTGTTTAATATATTTTAAAATTATGATCTCTGGGCGAGCCAAATTAGAGCCAGATGCTTTTCAAAAGTTTGTTTATAGTCAGAAAAGATTAGCACAATGTTTCTGTTCATATTAAATCCTGTTATGGTATTATCCATTCCTCATCTCACCCCATGTACACACAGACACACACACAGACACACACACACAGACACACACACATACACACACAGCTGGAACAACATGGCATTCAGCAGCATTTTATGGAATTTCAGAATTTAAGATGAAAGATGCTGATACATACAGAGATATAAGGACCTCCCAAATCGCAAGGATTTCCAAACCTCTTCACTCCTGTGAAAAATTACAGGGACTCACTTGCGTTCACAGCATTTAAGAGTTGTAGATCTGTCTTACTTGTGAAATGACTTGACTTTCTCAAACTTTTGACATATGATTAAAGATTTTCAAATAGCCAGGAAAGTAGACCCTGAATGCCAATAAATTCTTTAAAATAATTTAAATTGTTAAGACATGTTTAAATATATCAACTCATGTAAGTTTGGTAAGATTTCAAAATGAACAGTCTGCAATTGCAGTGATGCAAAATTTGGGGATGAATTGTTTCAAAAGGGATTAAAGCAGATTTATTGCTGAACAAAGGTATAGTGGGATCTAAGGACAACCAATCTAAGATGAGCAGGAAATGAAAAAAACAATGGGGGCTGATCACTGAACTGTAATACTGAACCATACAGACCAGGAGAGTCCCAGTTTCAACCCCAATTTGTATTGTGTTAGCTGATGATACTAATCGACTGTATCAGGACATAGATAGGCTGGCAGAATGAGCACACAAGTGACAGATAGAATCTAATACAGAGAAGTGTGAGGTGATTCATTTTGGCAGAAGGGATATGGAGAAGCAATAGAGACTAAATGGCACAGTTTTAAATAGTGTGCAGGAACAGAGGGAAGTTGGGGTGTTTGTGCATAGATGTTTGAAGGTAGCAGGACATATTGAGAAAGAGGTTTGCAAAGCATGTGGGGTCATAAATAGAGACATTGAGTACAAAAGCAGGGGAGCTATGCTGAACTTTTATAGGCTACAACTACAGTATTACACCCAGTTCTGGTCACAGCAATTTAGGAAGGACGCTATGGTTCTTGAGAGGATGCAGAGGAGATTTACCACAGTGGTTCTAAGAATGAGGGAATTGTAGCTTAAAGATTAGGCTGGTGAAAATGGGGTTGTTCTCCTTGGAACAAAGGAGATTGAGGGGAGAATTGGTCAAGGTGTACAAGATTATCACCAGTTTAGATAAGGCAGACAAAGAAAAGATATTCCCATTAGTTGATTCTACAGGGACTAGTGGATATAAGTTTAATGGTTTGGGAAGGAGGTATGGGGGATGTGAGGATGAACTTTTAATACAGTGAATGGTAATGACCTGGAACTCACTGCCTACAAAGCTTGTGAGCAATCAACTCCCACTGTCTTCAGGGCATGGGAGAAACCTGGACAATCTTAACTGCCCAGTTGTCTGTATTCTGTTGGACAGGAAAGGTTATAATCATCCCTATGCCTGGAAACAGCAAAGAACTCCTAATATGATGAACAAACCTACTCTAATGACAGACTTAAATATGCCTTTATAATTAAGTTTGTGTGAGATATCCTGCTTTCCACTATTCCTTTTAACTAATCCAGTGAGTCTGAAGTTCTTTGTTTCCTATAACTGATGTGTTAAGCAGTCATGCCATGGAATAGATCCCAGGATTTTCATGGACCAATAAGGGTGGGAATGGAGGTGGATAGGTGTCTAGATTTACGCGCCAGCTGGCATGCCAGTTTGTCGGCACCATCCTACCACCAAAGTCATTTTGTTGAAGGCTGGGTCCAGGTGGAATGGCTAGCTGCCCACAAGCTGGCTAGCAGGCCAATTAAGACTTTGGGCAGAATTTTACATCACGCGGGTGGGCGCGTGCCCAACCTGATCGGGTGTAAAATAGTGCGTGATGATGTTGGGCGAGCGCCCCGACGTCATCGCGCACTCGAGTGATATTTCGGTCAGTGGGCACGCGCGAGAGTTGGCAGTGTGCCCGCCGACAATTAAGAGGCCTATTAAGTCCATTACTTTATTAGTTAAGAGAGATTTTTCACTGCCTGTCCAATGTTATGGTTGGCAAATCGGCCAGGCAGCCTTTGCATTTTTGAGGAATCCTCAACCATGGGTGGGATGAGGCTTCCGAAATCAATTTTATCGATGTTTTGACATAACTTTTATTATATATATGTTCATGTGAGTGAATCCTATGTGGGGACATCTTTTTCAGGATTTCCAAACCTTCATTTTTGATTTTAAAATTCTTCAGCCCCCTGAGACAGGTCTCTGCCTTCAGGGAGCTTTCATTGTGTGCTCCCCCGCACCGGTGCAGACTTCAGCACTCGGCCTCCTCCCACCCCCACCCCGGCCGCACTGAGCCTTTCAGCGCGCATTTCACACAGGATGGCTGTTAATTGGCCAGCCGGTGGCGAAATCACGGTTCAGGGGCCGATCACGGGCAGTGGACGTTTCCCACGTGCCCGCCCACTGCGCCCACCTGACGACCCGAAAATCCTGCCCTATGGATCAGAGGTCAACTGGAATTTTTTACTTGGTCTGCAGGCCCCCCAGTGGCATCAGCAACACAGCAAATGCCTGGAGGTGGCCTCCCAGTACAGACCTGGGGGGGACCAATGCTCCAGTAAGACTCTAAGGCCACCACCCATCCTGCATGGGCATAGCTACAGTACAAAGTGTAAAATCCTGCCCCAAATATCAGCCACGCTATCGACGGTTCTGAAGTCAGTAATGTCAGTTTCTTCTCATTTGTAACACATTTGTACTGATTGTGGTTCTCTGGTGTTTGCATAGTTTTTTGATAGGTCTGTGGTTGATTTGAATCTGTACCTGTACCAAATTTTGTGCAGCAGCTGTGCTTTACAGAAACATCTTAACGAGTGCGATTCAGTCTGTTCCCATCAGGATATTACCCTGTTTTCTGCATTATGTTTTTCATATCAAAAGTATTCACTCATCAGGCATTGTCTATGAAGTTCTGTTGTGAAACCTGTTATTTCTTTAACCAAAACTGAAGATTTTTCTAATTTAACTTCTTTTGTACTATTCTTGCTTTTAATTTCTTGAATTTTAATGAGCTGAAATATGATAAATCTTATAGCCTAACACAGAATTCCAGAATTACAGATTTGCTACTGGACAGAAGGAGGCCATTCAGCCTGGCGTGTCTTTGCCAGCTCGCCTTTGTAGCAATTTACTAAGCACTACTATTCCCCAACACCTGACCTTCTCCCTGTAGCTCTGCACATTCTTCAATTTCAGATAACAGTCCAACTCCCTCTCGAATGCATACTGAATTGCTCTGTGCTTAATTGAAGGTATAAATATTGTAAAATTTATAATATGGGCAGAAGGTCTCATTTATCGAAAGTTAATGGTTAAAATGATTCCATTGATAGGTGTCAACACATGAAATGTCTAAAAATAACATTTTTACCATTTTTTATTCATGTTTCAGAAATATTTACCATCAGTTGTTAACTTCAGGAAAATCAACTACATTTATGGAACTAGTTGTGTGAGCGGGTTTTCTGATATTGTGCAGTCCAAAATGCAAGGTCTGCCTAAGGCCCCACAACTGCCTGGGTTTGCCCTATTGCCATACATGAGACAGTTTATCTGAGCTTTACAAAGTGGGTTTCTCAACATTTCCAGTCAGTAAAAACAAGTTTCCCATCCTTCGCTGCTTGTTTACAACTTTGAATAAGCACGTCTTCAACAGAGTTATTTCGGATTGGCTGTGTAGAAACACTTCTGACCAAATTTGTCAGGTGATAATTTCTGCTGTGCTTCATTGGAAGACTGGAAGTTTGAAGGTCACCAACAAAATAAGTCACAAGTGCTTTATGACGACAATGCTGTCACTGGTGTTGTGTGCTTTCCAGTAAGTTGCACAATTTGTATGAAAATATAAACCCCATTGCTCAAATCTTCTCCCTCACCTTTCAACCAAATGATGAAAGCAAGATTTGGTTGCCCCAATGAATTTCTTTTAAAGTATAGTCACGTATAATGCAGAATAACGTGGCAGCAATTTACGGTCAGCCAGCTCCCATAAACAACTGACCAGATCATCTGATTTTTAGTGACGTTGTTAGAGGGAAATATATTGACCAAGGCAACAATTGGGTCTAAATTAGCTACAACAGCAGACAAACAGAAAAGTCAAATGTTATGAGAAGATGACACTGAAATTAAGTTCTGTGTAAGTAGGCATCAACTTGTTTTTAAAAAATTTATGAATTTTAACAAAAAATAGCCAAAAATAGTTTAAGGTATCTTAGCAGGTTTTGTTGCATATATAAATAGAGATTCATGATAGCATGGTATGGCATTGTGATGGAAGATCAACCATAATCATATTGAATGGCGGAGCAGGCTCGAAGGGTAAAATGACCTATTCCTGCTCCTATTTTCTATGTTTCTATGGGCAGAATCATCCTACATTTGCACTAAGTGCAATAGCGGGCAGATAAAGCAACGTTTTACCCATCGGCCGCAATGGCGGCTTTTCACACCGTGAAACCCGCCACATTAATTATGCATTCCCGGGAAACATGCTGTTTCCATGGTGAGTGGGCTCTCATTCGCCCGCCATGCCAACAACTCACTGCTTCTTCATTCCAGGCTCCATATTTAAAGTGCAGTCACGCGCACACCTCTTAGTGCTTCCAGCTGAGGACTGCAGCAAAGGAGACATGGCCCTGAAAAGGAAAAAGACTGCAGCCTCCCGGTTCAATGACGCGTCCCTCGGGCTCGTGATGCCCTCTACTCCCGCTCTGGCAGCAGGATGGGCAGCAGCTTCGCTAATCCAGCCTGGGAGGTGGTGCCAGCGGTGATCAGCGTCAATGCCCTGCAAAAGAGCGCAGCCACCATGAGGATGAATGATCTCCTCCGTTCTGCCAGGGTAAGTCACTCTTCTCATCACTCTCAACTCACACACTCACAAACCCATTACACATCCACAGGGTCCTCATTCACTGCCAGTTCAAGGGACATCACCATTCACTGACTCATACACACCGTCATTGTCCTTATCCCATTCAAGGGACCACTCACTCATGACAGGCATACTTATCATCCGGCCTGGCAGGCATACTGGTTATACTCTCTCCATCTGTATTCATGCAGGACAAGCTGGCACACAAGAGGGAGAGGTTGCAGACCGGCGGGGGAATGCCTGAAATCAAGGTCCTCGTGGACTTTAAAAACAGCCATCCAGCTGACCGATGACGATATAGATTGGTCCTGTGCTGATGGTGGGATCGGCACTGCTCTACCAAGTGAGGACCCAGCAGTGCAACATTCATCAGGCAACCATGCCTTGAGTGATGTGTCCTGTTTCACAGGCCACTGCCATGCAATAATTATCTCCCCTTGCTTTCACAGGCACATTTGCCAAACAGCCGACGGAGTCCATGACCCAGGGCCTCCAATCAAACCCCGAAGAAACCCCTGAAGAGGAATCTGAGGCACCCTCTTTGAAGTCCCATCACAGCACTCACCCGCAACCTCCACCAGTGCAGAGACACACACCTCGAAGTGACCTAGCTTTACAGTGGCCTTGGAATCATAACCTGGTGAGCACATCCCACTTTCTGATCCACAGCAGCTGTCCGCACTCGGAGGACTGCTGGAGGCCAGAAATTTGCTGAGTCCGAGTCAGATGAGGAGCCTCTGAACTCGGTCATACCTCAGTTGCTGGAGCTGCAAAGACAAACTCGTGAATATCAGGGAGGAATGTCCGCTGCATTCCTCAGATTGCAAGGCACAAGGGAGGGGTCCACCTGCCTTCAGCCCGAGGTGATAGCGCTGGAATGCCAACGCATGGAGCACAATCTTGGTAGGATGGCTGATGCCATGGAGACCTTGGGCCAGGATGTTGCTCCTACACTGCTGTGCAGGGTCAACTCCATGTCTGATGCCATAGTTATCCTCCAACAGTGCGTACGCGAGAGAAGTGTGGGGCAGCTTGATCTCATTCCAGCTACCCCTTCTCCTCAAGGAGTCAGCCAGGGGCCCTTGGACACCCATAGGGAGGAGGATCAGTGGGTGTACCTCCCTGGGGCCATCCATTCAGGTGACCCCAGGAATGTCTAGTCCATCTGCATCCACTCATCCTGTGACCACAGCAGCTCCAGCTCCATAGGCCGAGAAGGGTGCCACTGCCACACATCACGACCCCGAAAGCAGGCCGAGGCCCTTCAGGTCTTGGCCCTCCAATGGACGCCCACCAAGGTCTTCACAGACAGGGCATAACAGTCAGCAAGCTGTCTACACCTCCACTGTGGATGTCCGGGGAGCACCATGACATAGCGACAGGGTTAGGAAAGTTATGAAGATGCAGTTGCACAGCCTGGGAACAGGGGTTAATCACTTGCACATATGGTTTTCTATTGTCAATAAACTCCCAAAAATGTCTCCCCACCAATGGCTCCTTGTTTTGTTGAGCAGTGTTCGTGTCACTCAGTTGTGAAAACTTTCTCAGGTGTCTCAGCCCAGGGCCTCTTCCCTGTGCTCTTGCAACCTCCAGACCGAAGTGTTGGTCCGGCCTCACACTCCCTGGATGCATTACTGATGCCTGCACCTTGATGGTGCTTGTCATTGCTGCCAGAATGTAGTGGGCAGGTGCCACAGAGTTCCGTCATTCTCTCTGGGTGCTCTCAGCTCCTATAAAGTGGGGCTGGCACCCATCTCTTCAGCATCTGTGGCCACTGATGCTGTGCTCCTGAAAGGGTCAGGTGCTGAAGACAGTCAAAGGATCAGATGCTTCTAAAGTTTCATGGCTGCATCTCTATGATATGACCTTGATCACATAGCGCAAGCAAGCTACCCTCAGCCAGACAGGCGCCAGACATTCTCAGGGGCTATGTGAAGGTCTATGGAGTGTCCTCAATGCATGTCGTCATAATCCTCCTGCAACCAAGCGACTATTAGGGCCTCAACTGCGTCTCCATGATAGAAGTATTATTACAGAGGGCATGTGCGCTGCCATAAGCCAGACAGGAGTTAAACCTTCATAGGTGTGATGCAAGGATCCATGGGGTCACCTCACTGCATGTCGTCATCATCCTCCACAAATCTAGCAGCTATGAGGGCCTCCCGAGCATGCCTGCCTCATCTGGCCAGTGTGAGGGCCTCATCACCATAATCGTCACTACCAAGGACCTCCTCACCCTCACCCCTGTCAGCATCCTCCTCATCTGAGGAGACCTCCAGCTCTTCCATCTCCTCCTCAGCCAGCTCCTCTACCCAATGCACCGCCAGGTTGTAAAGGGCGCAGCAGATGACGATGATGTGTGACACCCTCTGTGGGCTGTATTGCAGGGCTCCACCAGACCGGTCCAGACACCGGAACCTCATTTTCATCATCCCAATTGCCTGCTCCATCAAGTTGCGAGTTGCAGCATGAGCCTCCGCTGCAGTCTGAGGCCACCACATGGGTGTCATCAGCCATGTCCTCTGTGGGTAGCCCTTGTCCCTGAAGAGCCAATGCTGCAGATTCTGTGGACCCTGGAAGACGTCAGAGATCTACGACTGACTGAGAATGTAGGAGTCATGGAGCCTCCCTGGAAACCATGCGCAGGCCTGCAGGATGCATTTCTGGTGGTCGCACGCCAGCTGCACATTCAGTGAATGGAATCCCTTGCAGTTGACGTAGTTGATGGCATATTGCGACAGAGATCTGAGTGCCACATGAGCGCAGTCAACCATACCCTGCACCTGCGGGAAACCCGAGATCTGATCAATTTCAATCGCTCTTGCATCCTGGCTGTCCTGGTCCCGGGCGAAATGCACAAAGTTGCGTGCCCTCACAAAGATGGTATCCATGACCTCATGGATGTATTTGTGGGTGGAGGCTTGTGAGATCCCACAGAGGTCACCTGTGGAGCCCTGAAAGGAGCCACAGTGTAGGAATTGAGCATCGTGGTCACTTTCACAGCCACTGGCAGTGGATGCTCTTCATGACACTGTGGTGCCAAATCTTGCAGTAGTTGGCAGATTTTACCGACCAGTTCTCCAGACATGCACAGACTTCGACGACACTGGTTCTCGGTCATCTGCAGGAATAAATGGCATCTATAGACCCTGGGTCTAGCCTGGCATCGACCAGCAGCAGCTCACTGTGGCTTTTCGGTGGCGTGTGCAGGAGCCCCAGTCACCCCTTCTTCCCGAGAGTGCTGTTCCTCCCTCTGCACAGCCAGGAGCCTTAGTCACTCTCTTCTCCATCGCCTTCACTGTCTGTCCACCACAAAGCATACAGCTAGTCACCAGGCCCCATGATCTTGATGTACCCCTCCTGCAGGATGAAAGAGAGATGCGTGGGTAAGCATGGGCACACTAAGAACCTCTCTTGGTTAAGTCTGAAGGCCCCTTAATGCATCCCGGAGACTGCTGGCCACCACTTGCATGGCCGCCCGAAACCCCACCTACATCCGCCAGACTCCACCTGACCAATTGCAGTAGCTTTACCCATTGGACTGCATGCTGTGATCTCAGCTCAGGCACAGGCATTCTCCTAACCCACACTTCAAGACTGCCCTGTTAGCTTGAACCATAGGGGAGGCTGGTCCAAGCCGGGATGATAACATTGCAAGGGGTTGTGAGCACCTCCACCAGTGACTGCTCCATGGCCAGCTTTAGTGGGGAGATCGTACAACGTGGCCAGTCACCCCACTGTTCCTCAGTCCACTAAAACACACATTAGTTTGGAGTCTTTGCCTGAGGGGTGAAAAGCTCTGGAGAACTTGGTGGCACTTTGATGCCTCTGCGTTGCTTGATTTGGCAGATAAGCTAGAGGTCCAACTTCAATCATGTCAATGTGACTGCGCCTGAATTGTCTCAGCTGCAGAGGAATGGCCATTTTATACAAGGTTTCCCGAATGCATGGCCGCTTCCCTCGTCCACCCACCTCTGCAACCCCACACGTGCTTGTGCACTACCTTCAACCACAGGGAAGCCCCTGCTCACCCCCTCAACACACCTCAACTACAGGGCAGCCCTTGTCCCTTTCCCCCCCCAAGCTGCTTCAACCACAGGGCAGACTTTGCTCCCACCACCCCACACACACACACCCCTCCCCGCACCTCAACCTTGAAGTGCAACAGGCGACCCGAGCGAGCGCTCCGCAATGTTACTGTGTATTCACTCCTGAGTTCTCCTCAAAGTGCAGCCCACCAAGTGCACGCCTTTTACATACTGTTGTGAAATGCAGAGGTGTGCCATCATGGTGATGTGGGCTGACGACCAAGCTGCGTGGTGGGGCGGTTGGCAGAGGTGGGACGATTCTGGTGGGCTGAGCTTATAATGACATGCAGATGTATTATAATCAGATTCCAGATGTCTGATGGCAGGAAACGTGGCCCACCATCCGCAAGCTGAGCTGACACTGGTTTCATGACGTTGTGAAACCGATTTTTGACCTTCTCACCATATTGTCCGCTCACGCCACCAAACATACCCAACACCAGTGAGCACGGACAATTCCACCATATGCTTCTATTATACCTTTTCATTCCTGCCCAGCTTTGGCCTTTGCTGAGCTTGTTGGTGTATTATGCTGGCTTTTGAAACCATCTTTATTTGAGAATACTGAAATCTGTGGAAAAGGAAACCTGATGAGCTGTATAACAGATGTCAATTCACAATTGCCTATCTTTACCCACTGCCCAAAACTAATTTCACCCTCTACAATACAAAACTGTCTTTGCAGGTTGGTCACATGTATCAACAACATCCTCTGTACTGCCTATGGGGGTTTTTCTAATGAAATGCAATAGATATGGCAACCAAATTTATTTGTTCAACATCAATGCTTTACTGAAGCAGAATTTTACACTGATCGGGTGGGTGTGTAAGATGATGTTGGGCGAGCGTCCTGACGTCATCTGGTGCTCGCGCAATATTTTGGTTGGCAGTCATGCCCGGGCATCAGAGTCGCGCCCGCCATCAATTAAGAGGCCAGTTAAGGGCATTACGAAAGGAAATGACCAAGATTTCACATTGCCCATGCGACAAGCACGGGAGCGTGCCAGCTCTCCAGCTCAAGGATGTCCTGCTCGAACCTGGTGAGTGGCAGCAGGTTGGATGGGTCTTCGTCTGTCTGTGACCTCTCTGCTTGGTTATGGCTCATCTTCTCCTGAAAGGACAGAGGAGCATTGATTAGTCCACTCTCTACCTGCAGCGCCATTGCAGCCTGGCCAACCCCACCTGAGGAACACTTTTCAGGGCACATCCGAGTCATGGCCCTCAAGCCACAAGGCACTCAGTCCAAGCAGCCAGGGCTCACTCCCTTGGCCAACTCCAGCGTCATTGACAGTTGGCACTCAGACTCTAACACCTCTGAGCTCCACAGGAGGACAGCCAGACCTTAACACTTCTGCACACTGATCCATGCCAACATAGTACTTATCCTTGCTGAGCGCAGCAGTTCATTGAACCTCTTACGGCACTGCACCCATGTGCATCACACCACATCATGGCTGATGACCAGCACTGCCACCTCCTCCCAGGCTTTCTTCATCAGGTATGGTGGCCTCCTCCTCCATCCGTTGGCACAAGAGTGTCCCTCCTGGCAGCCACCTCCTCCAGGAGCACGACAAGGCACTCATCCGAAAAGCAGGGGGCTGAGTGCCCACCCAACCTGCCCTCCCACCTGGCATTTCCAACCGCTTCAAAAGCCATGGGTACTGTCTCCACAACGCAAACTGTATGCATCTTCACCGGCAGCCTTCAAAGGGCCACCTGTGCCATTTCTAAACTGCCTGCTGGGTCGCCATGGGACCCGAGTACGACATGCCCCTGCCCTCTTCTTGCCCTTCCCGACCACGGCGCTTCACGCCGGTCGGGCCTTAATTGGTCAGCCAGCATGAAATTGCGGTCGTGGGCCGATTGTGGGTGGCCGCCTGTTTCCTAACCAATATCTGGCCCGCCGATCGTGACTGCCTGCCGACCTGAAAATTCAGACCTAAAAGTTTGATTTTTGTGGTTAGTGCTGTGAATCTGAAGAAGTCACTTACACTTTAAAATGTGCCTACATTTGATAAAGGTGCAAACTGCCGGCTACCCCATAGCTCCATTCAAGTTGGGTGATGTGACTCAGCAGCGTATGAACTCTGTCCTGCCTCTGCAGGTAGCCAGGTTAGTTCGGGTCTGCTTGCCTTGGCCAGTACATTAATCAGTGGGTTTCCATAAATTCTTCCAGCATAAGAGTTGTGGCTATCTTTTGTAAAGAAAGCTGTTGGAGAGTTAAAGTATAGCTGTTATATCTGTTTACAAAAATGTTTCCTGTCAGCAAAGGCTTGAGAAAGGGTTAATTGATTATTCCTTTTAGTCCAAACGCAGGAATCAACATAGCTCTGAGTTAATCATCACCTCATCTTGTCTACCTTAGTTAGTCATTTAACTGAACTTTTCCAGTCTTGAATATCCCTCAGGGTACAAAATGGCTCTTTTATTTCCCCCTAGTCTTACAGTCTCCACATTTCCTGTGGCCAAGTCGGCAGACATGAGGTCTCCTCCGAGGTCTCCAGAAATATCACTAGATATCAGCTAGTAGGAGGTACACAAAAACAATTCGCAGGTACCTCTGACCTGATCTTTCTTCTCTTTTCTGAGTGGAAAGTTAAGCCTGCAGCCCACCCTCTCCCATTTATTATTGGCTCAACATCAGTAGTTGAATGAGCTGTGCCACTGCCCCAAAGGAAATCTTTCCAGTTTTCCATTTTTCTTATCAAAATCAATCTGCCTCCCAAAATATTTGGAAAGTTTAATTGTATTTTTTCTTAATTTTATTACAGTAGTCGAATGCATACATAACTCCAGTGTTGATTAAGTGAGTGGATGGTGTATAATTGGGACCCAAGGACCTTTACTTGTCTGACAGCACAAAATGCTACTTTGCACCCAAGGACACTTATATCTTTCACTTGTATAGGTTTGAAGGACTTACTCATAAATTTAAAGTCCTTATAGGCACAATTTTGAGCGTTCAGCTTCAGAAATGTGTTAAAGATTTAAAATGGGCACTGTTTTGATCTTTTTTCAAAATTCATTTTTTAAAGGAGCATATAGTATCACAATCAGAATTAGAAGTTTGTTGTTTTGAAGTCCTTGTTCATACAGGATTTTGCAATGTTCCATTGTATTTAATGTTAGTTTAGGTTGTGGCCTACCTTTTGCATTTTTTTGGATTGTTGACATTTATAATTTAAGTTACTGCAGCCATAGTTCAGAAGATATGCGTCATTTGGGCATACCTTTCTATTTTCTCAATTTGGAGAAACAAGAGGAGGATCTGAGGAGGCATAGAAGGGAGGCATACTTACATCTGAGGTGGGGTTGCTACAACACCTTCAATGAACCATCAGTAATTAGGGGGGATAGAGTGTAGTCTCTGCCATCACAATCTAGAGCCCAGGAAGGTGTTTATCTTAAATGGTACCAGGGCAAGGAATATGTCCTAGCTGCTTGAAAGGAACGGACTGGAGAAGAACTACTTCTTCTGGGTATTGTTTTCTTCTTAGTCAGTCCCTTAGGATAGAGGATGACTTCGACTCTGGCTCAATGGGCCCTGAGATGACTGATAAACCCAATGCATGACCTGAATACTCTGCCACATGCTGGGCAGGAGGTGCTTGAAGGGTCACGTAGATGGGTTCTTTGGAGGTTTGTGTGCTCTGACGCCTTGACTGTGCCACTGCATGCTCCCTACACAGTCTCTCAATGTGTTTGGTGCCTTTCCAAATAAACCTTCTCCATTTGGTCAGTCAGGGAACAGAAAAGGTTATGTGATGGACAGGGGAGAGATAATAGAATCGTTCCCCATTTTTCCACCTCTTGACTAATCACAACAGATGTCCTTTTAAAAAGAAACAGTTTAAATGTTGTAACTCTCAAGAACAGATGCAAGACAGGTTTTCCTGTAAGTTTGAAAGAAAAGAAAGAATAAATTTTTATTTCCCAACACTTGTATGTAATCACAACAGCACCCACTCAAGTACATACACAAGACACGCACACATAAGAAAAGGTGATTACAAAAGAGGTACCATGCACTTAGATTTTTTAAAGAGTCCAAAAGTCATGTTTACTCTTGTTTCCTGAGATGGAAGCTGGAACCATTGCAGGCCTGATAATTTATTCTTGGTTTGCTATAGAAAATGGAAGTTGGAAGTTTCTGGCAATTAATTCACAGTTACAACAGTCAGTTTGTGGCTTTGCTTCAGTTGAAGGCATAGCCTAACCCTTATAGCAAAAATCTGGCTAGGTTCTGCAAATCAGTAGGTAAAAGCCAACCCCCATTTCTCTGCCTGCTGGAGGGTTCATGGCAGGGTTCTTCCTTTGCTGGGTGGGATCTTTCCCATCTGTGGGCTCTTTGTCTCCCAGCCTGACTGACATCTGGATGCTCCCAAATTTTTTGTTAATAAATTTTTCTTACCACAAGCTGGTTTCTGTCAGGTGGCCATAGTATTGTTGCCCCCATTGTCCACACAAATGGTGTCTGACAACATTAGCATTTACACACAATGGGGTTTGAATCATAGTGATTTGTATCTTCTTGTGATAGAATGGTTTCTCCTTGCACCCATCCTGTGGAATTTCATTCTGTAGCCACTAAGTTTGTGCCGTTATTGTGCATCAGGCCCTGTAGGCATTTAGGCAATGGCAAATGTGAAATCTACAGGAGAGATCTGTTGTATTTTTAATGTTTTCTCAAAGGAATGTTCCAAAACGTCATCTACATTTTAATGTTCTGACCAGACAAGCAAGCTACTTCCTGTATATTTACAGACAAGGAGAGAGGTCACATAACCATCTTAATTCAATTTTGTAACAACAGAGATTGTCCTCTCTCCATGTTGTTTTAAAAGAAAGTTCATCTTCCATACATCCATGGGTACACCTGTGTCGATGTTATAGGAAGCTATAATAAAACAACTGAAAAAAAATCAGGAGTAATGAAAGGTAAGGTCATATTTAATAATCTGTATGGCAATGTGCAAAACATCAGAAACATTGCATAGAATTAGAGGCAATAATTAAAAGTGAAGAATAGGGATAACCTAAATATGGTACAGACAGGGGAAGATTTGGTAGTTAGATTTGCAGATTATAATGTATTTAGAAAAGATGGGAAGGAAGAGGTTTTAGCTGTATTATCAGAAACGGGATAATGGCACTATCAAGAAAAAAACAAAATGACCAAAGGGGCAGGAATAGAATTCATATGGATTGAGTTAAAGGATAGGAAGGGATTGGTCATACAATTTAGAAGTATACTGTAGGCCACCAAATAGTGGAAAGGAAGTGAAGTGAGGAGTATGTAGTGAGAACAATGAATTGAGTAAAACAAAAATAAACTGTCTGGGAGAGGAAAGGAAAGGCATTAGAGTTTTTACAGTTTGTCAAAGACTCCTAGATCTAGGTATGGGAAATGAACCACAGCAAATGAGAAAAATAAGCATGGGAGCTCACCTAGGGAGCAAGTGGGGGAGGGTATCTAAGGAGCAGAATTCACAAGGACATCTAATCTGATGTGGTAAATGTGGGCTCACTCTTAAGTTTTAAGAATAAATTAGATAGATACATGGATGGGAGAGGTCTGGAGGGTTATGGACGATGTGCAGGTCAGTGGGACTAGTGGAATAATATTTCGGCACAGACTAGAAGGGCCGTATGGCCTGTTTTCTATGCTGTAGTGTTCTATGGTTCTATGGTTCTAAGGAGACAATGGGCAGAATTTTCTGCCTGCCGGGTGGGCAGGCCCGACCCAATCTCCAGCGGGTGGGGAGATGATCCCTGCTGGAGAAGCGGGCCCCGCCGCCAATTTACGTGGGCGGGCCAATTAAGGCCCACCCAGCGTGATGTCCGGCGGGAAGCGCTATTCGCTTCCTGTGCGGGCGGGGGGGGGGGATTCCCCAAAAGCGAGAGTGCGCTCTTTCGCGCATGCGCACAAAAGAGCGCACATTTCCCTGAGGCTAAGTGCTGCCTCAGGAAGATCGCTGACACTTTTAAAAAGATTAAAAATAGAAAAATAAAATCCCTAACATGTCCCCCTCATGTGAGATGGGACATGTTCATAAATTACAGTAAAACTTTATTAAACTTTTTAAAACCCTGCATGAAATCTCATCCCGCCGGTGGATGAGGTTTCATGTTTTTTCTATTTACCGCCGGGGCTCCTGGCCTGCCTGCAAACCTTAAGGTTGAACGGGCAGGTCCTTTAATTGTTTAAATGATCCTGTCAATTGCCTCAATTGGCCATTGACAGGTTGACGGGTGCACAGCTGACTTTGCTGTGCCCCCGCCTTCCTGAAAGTTTAAATGGGGCAGGATGATGTCGGGGGTTCTGCCCGATGTCATCCCGCGTCATTTTACGTGTCGGCGAGCGGGCCCCGCCCCCGCTCGCCGATGGCAAATTTCTGCCCTATATGTCACAACATAATAAGATTTAAGATAATAATAATGCTTGGGAGAGAGAGACAGATAGCACAAGTACCAAAATAATTGATTGTAAGAAAGCCAACTATGAGGGAAGGAGGATGGAGCAAAGGAAGATAACCTAGAAAAATATTGATAAGTATAGAAGTAGAATAGAAATAATTAAAGAGGGTATCAGAAAAAATCCCCTGAACAAAAGAACAAAACAGCTAACAATCTGGCCAGGTTGGATGATTGGTCCCCATCTAACCTGACTGTGCTGGGAAGATTCTGTACTATCGCCTACAGAACTGATTGAATCTCAGGATGCTTACTTCATCTTGGGACATCAGCACTGGAAAAGCGAATCTTACACCACCGGTCTTCAGCCAGCTGAATTCTGCGTTGTCATTGGACTTTGATTCTGGACTCTGGACTCATATGAAACCATAATTCTTATTTTTATTGTGGTCTCTGCCCTGAATCCCTTTTCTTTCCTTTATCCCTCTTTTATTGTGTGAATGCAGAAAGGGGCAGACATTGCAAAACCCTTTTCCTGCGTTTTGTGTGTACGTGTAAAATAAACCAACCCTCTTACTTGACCTTCTCTCAAGTTTGCTATAGGGTTGTTAATAGAGGATTGGATCACTCCAAACTGAAGGATTGGGGAACATACGCCACCACTTATATAAGAGGGAAATCAAAAATCAAAAACACCTATCTGTTTATGGGTGAGTAATGAGTGGAAAAATGAGGACTGTTCTAGATTAAACCCCTCTCCTGTCTGTAACGATTATCAAAGATTCTAGACTAGAGATAACAATTAAGTTTCAATAAAAAGAAGGAACAGTGCTAGACTGCTGGAAAACAGCACATGTAATTCTTATCTCCAAAAAGAGAGATTTACACAGGAAACTACAGATCAGTTAAATTAATATCAGTAGTTGGAAAGATGTTAGAAACTTTGCTAAAAGATCAGATAACAAATCATCATGAGACTGAGAAATAATAAGTAATCAGCATGGATTACTAAAAGGAAGGTCATGTTTAAGCAATCATATTAAATTCATTAAAGAAATAAGAGAAAGAATCACATCATCACAGAATTTTAATGTCACAGAAGGAGTCATTCGGCCCATCGTGTCTGCACTGGCTCTCCAATTGGGCATTATGACCTAATGCCATTGCCCTGCCTTTTTCCCGTACCCTTGCACATTGTTTCTATTCGAATAATCATCTAATACCCTCTTGAATACCTCTTGAACCTGCCTCCGCCACACTTCCAGGCAGTGCATTCCAGACCCAAACCACTCGTGTGAAAAAGTATTTTCTCATGTCACATTTCCTTCTTTAGAAAATCACTTTAAATCCATGCTCTCTCATTCTTGATCCTTTCAACGAATGGGAACAGCTTCTCTCTATCTACTCTGTCCAACCCCCTAATGATTTTGAACATCTCTATCAAATCTCCTCTTAGCCTTCTTCCCTCAAAGGAGAACAATCCCAGACTCTCCAATCTATCCTCATAGCTGAAGTTTCTCATCCCTGGAACCATTCTTGTAAACCTCTTCTGCACTCTCTCCAATGCTTTCACATCCTTCCTATAATGTGGCACCCAGAACTGTACACAATACTCCAGCTGAGGTCTAACGAGTGTCTTATATAAATTCAGCATAACCTCCCTGCTCTTGTACTCTATGCCCCTACCAATAAAGCCAAGGATACTATATGCTTTATTAATTGCTCTCTCTACCTGTCCTGCTACCTTCAATGATCTATTCACATACACACTCATGTCTTTCTGCTCCTGTACCCCCTTCAAAATTTCACCCCTTATTTTATATTGTCTGTCCATGTTCTTACTACCAAAATGCACCACCTCACACTTCTCCACATTGAACTTCATCTTCCATCTATCTGTCCACTCCACCAACTTGTCTATGTCCTCTTGAAGTTCCACACCGTCCTCCTCGCAGTTCACAATACACCCAAGCTTCCTTTCATCCACAAACTTTGAAATTGTCCACTGCACACCAAGGTCTAGATCATTTATATAGACCAGGAAAAGCAAGGGTCCCAATGCCGACCCCTGGGGAACTCTACTATAAACTTTCCTCCAGCCTGAAAAATTTCCATTAACCATTACTCTTTGTTTCCTATTTTTCAGCCAATTTTATATACATGTTGCTACTGCCCCTTTGATTTAATGAGCAATAACTTTTCTCACAAGTCTGTTGCATGGCACTGTATCAAATGCCTTTTGAAAGTCCACGTACACCACATCAACAGCATTACCTTCATCAACCTTTTCTGTTTACTCTTCAAAAAACTCCAGCAAGCTAGTTAAACACGATTTCCAATTTAGAAATCCATGCCTCCTCTTCCTCAACAACCCATATTTTACCTTGTGACTACTAATTCTATCCCGAATAATTGTTTCTAGAATCTTGCCTACCACTGAAGTTAAACTGACTGGTCTATAATTGCTGGGCTTATTCTTATAGAGTAGACTGAGGGAAGTTTCTCACCAGTGGTGTTCAACATACACATAAAAGATTTGCTCAAAAATGAAGCCAGGGTGTTAAAATTTTCAGAGGACACCAAAGTAAGGATATAGCTACTAATGAAGAGGAATGCTAAAAAAAAATTAGGAAGACATAAATAGGGTTTATAGCAAAATGGTTTATTTCTTACGATTAATAAGGAAGGCAATCGTTCTTTCTAGATAACAAACTACATGGAGTAGAAAAGCAAAGAAATCTGTGAATAAAGGTACATAAACGGCTATAAGATTCAACAGCAGTTGGTAAGGCCATAAAAGCCAGAATCCTTTGTGCTTATAAAGTTATTGGGTGTTAGGAGTATTTGCGGGTCCCAGCTTTGCTCCTGGCAGCCATGTGCGCTCCGATAAAATCTTACTGGAGGCAGCCAATTAGCAGGCTGTCTCTGTGTTTGCTATCCAATTAGGGATGGCAAGTGAGAGATGGCTGGGGCAGCATGATAAACAATGCTATATTTAAAGGAACATCGATAGCCAGTATAGTGCAGCCCCAAACCCCTAGTAATGATTGACCTTCTCAAAAATGACCAACCTGCTTCACACATCCGATCCCTTGGCTCGCTGACTACTCTTGGAGAAAGAATCTGTTCATAGAAAATTATATGTTTTGAGCCCTTTAGTCTGTCTCAGTGTAATGACTCGACAGAGTGGACAGGTTTCAACAAGAAACAGCTAAACTTTATTACAGAGAGCTTTTCAGGTGCTACACGCTCGATCAGGACTCTTGTCACGAAGCCCCACCCCCTGGATAGCCTGCGTTTAGGGATCACTGGTTGGGGCCTTAATGGAACATCACATGACCCCCGATAGACAGCAGGAGGGGCTATACCCTCAGTTACCACACTCAGGCTGCCAGCTGATTTATGCTGAAGTTAGATCTACTTGGAGTGCTGTTACTGAGAGAGCATGGCTCAATATTTTCTGCTAGTATTCATGAGAAAATGTATCACATCTAATGCTATCTCAGGCTCATCATCAAATTCTACTTTCTTTACATTTCTTATCTAGTGCCGTTCTATTGAAATACTAACTTATGTTTTGTTTTATATCTCCAGTTTTAAGTTTACAAGTCCTTCTTTGACTCTGTTCATCCTCTTATTGTGTTTCTGCATGTTTTGTATTTGTCCCCATGAACTTCTTCAGCTTTATTCCTATAGGGTTTATATGTTATTCCTTCTTATTTGGTTCTGATTGTTAATTCATTTAGCCATGCCCTGAGCTTTGGCATTTTGCTCCTTTGTTGACCCGAATGCCTGTCAATTGAAGGCCCCTCGCTGTGATTTGACCTCCTCTGAGCTGATGACTGCATGGTACTCATGTGACGTTCAGAATATTTCATTGCACTGGTGGAATAGGGCTAATTGTACATTTAATTAATTGAATTGCCTTCCTACCCCTGCTGGGTGGGTAGCCATTCTTGCTGGAAGCTCTCCAACAACCAAAGTGCACAGTGGCAGAAACAGGTCGGGGAGCTAGCCCAATGCTTCTCTTTCAGAATTTCTATGGCTACCTACCTCCAACACTGCCTTCACAGGGCTGAGAAAATTCTAGCCAAAGAGTCCAAAATATTGGGGTTTATTTAAAGGGGAATAGAAAACAAAAACACTGTGGTAAAGCTGAATTTGTATAGAATCTTGGTTCGGCTGTTTGCAGTTCCCATACTACAAAAGGGGATATTGAAGCATGGGATAAAGAAAGTTTGACAAAAACCTTAGTTAGAACTGAGAGGATGTTACGATCAGGAAAGATTAAGCTGAAAAAAAGAGAAGACTAAGCAGAGACTTGATACAGTACTTTCAAATCATGAAGGGGATTGACATGGTGGATGTGAAAACTGTTTACAGTTGTATATAAGCCCATAACCAAGAGGCCGCTAATATATAGCCACTAACAGATTACCACTAACAGATTAATGAAGAATTTAGGAGGAATTTCTTTACACAGGTGATGAGAATGTGATACCATGCTGCCCCATGGAGTGATTGAAGGACATCGCATTAATGCATTTAAGGGGGAGGCTTGATATTTACATGAGGGAAAGTGGATGGAGGGATATCAGGACAGGGTGAGAAGGTGCAGTTAGAATGGGAAGAGACATGTGTGGAGGAGAAACACTGCTATAGGTAGTCATTCAAAGGGTAGAATTTTCTGAAATTGCAGTTGTACTCATGCCTCTCTCTCCAGGCACCTCCTCACATCCCCATCTGAGCAACCAACACTCATCCTCACCCTTTTTGTTCTATTCCAGAAAGCTGGGTGGTGAAGGATAAAACTGGAGCCATTCTATACTGAGGCTATTTAACGGAGTCACAGCATTAGCATGCCGCTTCTGGCTTCCTCGACAAATCAGGACCATGGGCAGGATAATGCAATGGATCTATCAAAGAAAGGGTTTCTAACTAAAGATCTCCAGCATGGGTTACAAATACTCAACAGGACCCGGACTTTTGAGGTTAAGGCAACCACAGGAATGGAGAGGTGACTTGGGAAGGCTGCTCCCCAGGTCTCTCACTCTTACCTGGAGACCCTAATGCAGAATCTCAGGGACTGAAATGAGGCAATCTTTCTCAAGGATGGGAGGAAGAGGACAGCTGCTCCAATTAAGCAGGCGTGGATGGCAGTGGCTACGGAAGACAGCAACAGAAGTGTTATACCTCCAACCTAGAGACAGTGCACCAAGTGGATCCAGGAATTAAGAAGGGAGGGTAAGATGAGTGGCATAACACTCCTATAATTGGCAAGCCCCACACTCTGACTTTCCCAGCATTCTTCAGGACCACACTGCTCGGACCAACACACCTTGTAGCTGCACCCATTCCTCTCCCACCAGGCACCTCACATTCCCATCTGAACAGCCAGTACTCACCTTCACTCTAATCCTATTTACCCTATTCCAAAATGCCATGTGATAAGGAATAGATCTGCAAACTGCCTTTACACGTTTATTTACAGGAATACACATTACAAATATAATTCCTAACATAACAACTACAGCTTTAGTTTGTTCCTTTTTATAGGAACAGAAGTGAATTACCAGTTCATGCCCACCACATGCATGCAATTAAATACAACTAATATACAATGAACTGATTACTCTTTAAATAAAAATTAGTGTTTATATGTATAACCAATAGTTCTAAACAAATTAAACCAAAGATCTCCATATTCTGTGCAAAGCATTATATTGGGCCCTTCCTCTAGGACCCCTAACAATTTCTTTGTACATGCATTTTTTATTATAAAACAGTCAGATGGTTGATTACTCGCATCTGCCCATTTAATTTAAGAGATGTTGTTTCTCTCTTGCAGTTGTTTCAAGCCAGCAAGGTAAATCTATAATCTTTTCTCACTCACACTTTTTGTAGAATGTCCATTATCCCACAAGAATGATTATCTGCATGACATTCAAATGGTACATTTAATAATCTATTATATAGAATCTCACTTAAATATTAGACAAATAGAACTCAATATCTGCTGCCTCCATGACAGCCATGTTTCAACAGCCAGAGTACTATTAACACCCCTTTTTGAACAGGTTGTCCTATACCCATTGGGGTTTAAAAGAATGAAAGGTGATCTTATTAAAACACATAAGATCCTGAGGGGACTGATAGGGTAGACACTGGAAGGATGTTTCCACTTATAGGGGAGGTTAGAGCGAGGGGAAGCAGTTTAAGAATAAAAGGTCACCCTTTTAAGACTGAGATGAGGAGAATTTTTTTCTCTCACAGGGTTGTTAGTATGTGGAATTATCTTCCCCAGAAAGCAGTGGAGGCTGGGTCATTGAATATATTCAAGGCAGAGTTAGACAGATTTTTGATTGAGAAAGGGTTATGGGCGGGGGTGGGGGGTGGGGTTGGTGGTGGGGTGTGTGCAGACAGGAGAGTGAAGCTGATACCATAACCAGATCATCCATGATTTTATTGAATGGCCGATCAAGCTCAAAGTGTTGAATCTGCTGCTCCTAAGTCCTATGTTCCTATATATTTTCTTAGCTTCCCAAATGAAAGGACAACATTTTCCATTCTCACCCATCAGAAATGCTATGAAAAGCTGCACTAGAATACCCATCAGGGAGATTAAAGTGTTAAGAACTGCTAAAAATCACTGGCTTCACATTCTTTGTATCATCTAAGGATGGAAACTTCATCACACGTTTAGCCAGATTTAACTTTCTGAATGTTTTATCTGCCTTCAAAACATTCTCTATTTTAGGGTCTTTCATCATTGTACATAATTGCAGCACATCAAAACTGGCATCTGTTTGAGTCTGAGTTCACCATCAGTTCAACTGACTAATCAAGCTTTGCAATTGCTCTGTCCCCTCTCTAGATATAACATCATCATTCTGTGATAGCCTAGAATGATTAACCAGGATGGGAGTAACACTCATTAACTAGGGTTGGTGATTTGAAATTATTCTAGACCCACCTTGGTTCATATCTAAATCAAAATATTTAAAAGTTTCACAACCCTGACTCCTAATTTTGAATTCTCCTCTCATCTTATTAATGATACATTTCACAAATTCCACAGTACAACTCCATAAGAAATCAGCAACATACCTGAAAGATTTCCTTATGATGCCAATACAACGATGTGGAATCTACTTTTAGTTGAACATACACTATTTTCAACAAAACAGATATTGCTGAAAAATAGCTTACCTGGAGGCACCATCCAGGACATAGACACATTTGTTCATTTTCCATAGTTTTCCTTACACATCTGCTGCCTCTTAGGGTGGTTTCAGAAACACTTCTCTGAAAAATATCACGCTGCAGAAATGTGGCTTTTATATTCATTGGTCTACACTTCCATAACTATGTGGTCAGGAGAGCGAAAAAGATTATTGAGATGACTTTTCCAGCTGTGGGAGGATCCACCCTAATGTTTATATCTCCCAAACTTCGCTTTGGTCTTATAAGTCACATCGACTTTTTCAGCACAAATCCACCTGTGGCAAAGCTTGTTGACCCTTATCTGGTACTTCAGAATAGATTCCAAACTCTCTCCAACTATTTACTTCCCTTTTGTTTTAGTTCATTGTCAATTTTATTGACAGCTACCAAATGTTACAGTCACGAGGAATGCTGTTACGATTTCTGTTGAGAGCCAGTTCTGTGGCCTTTATTTAATTGCCTAAGCTATGTTTTTATTATTCGTTCGTGGGATGTGGACATCACTGGCTAGGCCAGCATTTATTATTACCCATCCATAACAGCCCTTGCTCAGAGAGCAGTTAAGAGTCAACCACATTGCTGTGGGTTTGGAGTCATATGTAGACCAGTCCAGGTAAGGGCAGCAGATTTCCTTCTCTAAAGGACATAACAAGATGGAATTTTACAACAATCAGCAATGGTTTCATGATCATAATCATGAAACGTATAATTCCTGATATTTTATTGAATTCAAATTTCATCATCTGCTGTAATGGAATTTGAACTCAGGTCCCAAGAGCATTGCCCTGGAATACTGGTCTAGTGACAATGCCACTACGCCACCACCTCCCCTCAATAGCCTCTACTTCCACTTTTATGTATGTTGGGCCTTCAACAATGGGACCTCCCTCTTGCATTATTGCAGTTTCTTTCTCAAGTTCATGATTGGTTTCTGACACAAGCGTCACTCCCG
This sequence comes from Cetorhinus maximus, assembly GCF_964194155.1. Taxonomy (NCBI): domain Eukaryota; kingdom Metazoa; phylum Chordata; class Chondrichthyes; order Lamniformes; family Cetorhinidae; genus Cetorhinus; species Cetorhinus maximus. Next base: position 82,114,673 of record NC_135881.1, read on the forward strand.
CACTCAATATATCTACTTGCACTGTGCTTTCTTACTTTCCACTCTTATACCCCAGTTTTCTAGTCCATGGCCATCTCTTCTTGACCATCTGGCCATTCTGAACATTCAGCCTATATTTAAACTTGCCTGTAGCTTTCCCTTCAATCCCCATAATCGTCACATCGCACCATTATGGAATATATGCCGCCCAAGTACCACTCCTGTCAACTGATCTGTGGATGTGATAGCTCTGTCATATGTGTCGTGGTCACTCACATTACCACTATCCAGCCCTTGATCTACCGCAGTGTGTTCCTAAGAGTCATCATCGCAAAACACATGAACATTTGAGGTACAAGGTTCTTCATTTACTTTTATAAGCTGCTTAGTGTCTAAGATTTTGTAATTAATTCCAATTAATCATAAGATATGAACCATAACAGTTCGAGTTGTGTGTTGGAGAGGCATTGTCTCACCATCATGACCTATTCCCTCACCTGGGCCTTTCTATTCCCTATAACCCTCTCATTTAGAGTATACCAGATCTGCTGAATTAAATTCTGGCCTGGATTTTACGAGGTCCTCGGAAACAAGCGAGGAGGCTGGGTGAGGATTGGGGGTCCTGTGCTTCCACTCGGAGGCAACTTGTTTACCACAGACTAAGACTGGAAGAAACTATGGGCAGAATTTTCCATCCGTAAAACTAAGCGTGGTGGTGGGTGGATTTGGCAGCTCCCACCCTGCTGTCCAGAATGGCGGGAACTCATGTCCAATTATGCGCTTGGAGTGTCATTAATTATGCAAATTAAACAAGTTGCCTGTGAGTGGAAGCACAACACCCCTACCCCCCACCCCCCACCCAGCCTCCTCGTTTGTTTCCGAGGACCTCGTAAAATCCAGGCCAGAATCTAATTCAGCAGACCTGGTATATTCAAAATGAGAAGGTCATCGGGAATTGAAGTGCCCAGGTGAGGTATCAGTCCAAATCACCTGGCCGTTCAGGAGCTGATACGTCTGCACGCCATCGTCTGGGGGGGTTCAAAGCTCCTAGCGCCATATATATTTAAAGGCCAGTCCAACACACATTCTCACTCTCTCCAGCCCACCAGAGTTGTCTGGCAACCAGAAGAGGAAGGCTGAAAGCCTGAAGAAGGCAGCACCCCACTTCACGCACAAGGCCCTCCAGGCCTTAATCAGAGGGGTGCAGGCACAAAGGCACACTGTCTATCCCAGGGATGGCTGCAGGAAGCACAGCAGCCTCACCTTTCCAGCCTGGTTGGCCATTGAGGAGCAGGGCAACGTGTCTGGAGGCCGCGCCCAAAATGCGGCCCAGTGCAGGAAGAGGGTGAACAATCTCATTCGCTCCGCTAAGGTAAGTCATCCTTCAACTCCCTCTAATATCAAACTCTCATCAAAGCATCATGAACTGAAAAGGCTACTCTCATCAGGGATCTCACACAACCATTAGCAGGGGCCACATGTCACACTCATTCTCTGACCGAGATGTTCACATCTGGTCAGCACTATCAGGATGTAGGCGACATGGGGACGAGGCACCTTGACCTCCCTCCAAGTGCACCATCTCCAGCAGGAGTCAGGGCGGAGCCCTTGGGCACCCACAGGAAGGATGAGCATCACCCAAGGCCTCCTGTCAGGACAGTCCAAGGGCATGCAGCCACTCACAGCCCCCTCTGCCTGCGACCCCATCAACTCCAGTTTCTCAGGCCCCCGAGGGCGCTTCTGCCCCTGAGCAGGTGACCCTGATCAGGCCGGGGCCCTCGAGGCCTTGAGCCACTAAAGGATGTTTGCCAAGGTTATCCCAGACATCAGAGCGTAACAGTCAGCCGGCTGCCTCCACCTCTGCTGCGGATGACGGGGCTGCACCAAGGTGTAGCAGTAGAATTTGGAAAGTTAAGACAAATTGATGCCACTTTATGGTCACAGGCATGGTATACATGTAAATACATTGCACTTTTGTAAATATATTTGATGGTTATGTGAATGCTCTTGTCAACTGAAGGCATTGTGATTTTGTACTTTGGAATCCTCTTATGTCAAGGTTTAGCCTTCCTTAAACCCTTAGTGACAGTGTCCCACTGTGAGATCCACATTCCTGTGAGGTCAACCTCAGTTGAATTATTCTCCGCACATTTGTGTGATGTCAGGGAGATGTGTTTAAATCTTCATTGGAAATGTGTGATGTAAGCATTTCTAATCCTTCTTCCTCAAGGAACACCATTGAGAGAGGGAGGCTCATCAGCATTGATATTCTAGAAGCGTTTGTGTCTTCTCAGTGGTAGTGGCAGAAGAAAAGACATGCAAAGGAGGAAGAGATCCCCAGGCATGTCCACATCTCAGTCACAGCAGTGTTTGCATCATTAGATGGAGGCAAAACTTCAAGTCTTCTCTCGCATCGCTCTTTTTCCTAAGTGAGCTCTCAGCTCCCAGAGTGAGCTCACTCACAGGGCCCCATAGACCAAAGCAAAGATCATGGCATGGCGATTCATGAGGCCAGAATGTGCAAGTGTGAATGCAGGACTTGTTCTTGCTGCAAGTGGGTGGACATCCCCTGAGTTGAAAGAAAATGGCGTTGAGGGCTAGGAGAGATCTGGCCCTGTTCCCTCACTTAAATTTACTCTCCCTGGAACCTGTCAGCAATTATTGTATCACTGGCACATGTCTTCCTTCCTCCATGGCATGTTCATGCTCATACTGACCCTCAGCAGCCTCCTGATGTTATTGGGCCTCCGGGTCTCCATCATCCGATGAACTATCATCTTTCTCCAGATCATCCTCTGGCAGGGGGTCACCTCTTTGCATTGCCAGATTGTGGAGGGCACAACACACTGTGATGATGTGGGAATCCCTGTCGAGAGCGTATTGGAATGAGCCACATGAGCGGTCAAAGCATCTGAAGCACATCTTCAGAAGCCCTATGGTCTGCTCTATAAGGGAGCATGTGGAGCTGTGAGCAGTGTTGTACCTCCCCTCAGAACGCCTCTGAAGGCAATGGTGTCATCAGCCAGCACTTCAGTGGGTGCCCCTTATCCCCAAGCAGCCATCCCTGCAGATGTAATGGCCCCTTGAAAATCTCAGGCACCTGGAAGTGACTCAGGATCTAGGAGTCATGGCAACTCCCAGAGCACTGTGCATAAACATGCAGTATGTGCTTCTGGTGATCATTGGTGTACATTGGTGGAATGATAGCCCTTGCGGCGGTTTATAAACATTAGGGGTTGCTGCCATGGAGCCTGTATAGCCACATGGGTGCAGCCTATTGCACCCTGCACTCTTGGGAAGCCTGAGATGGCAGCGAAGCCAGTGAATCTTGCAGCCTGGCTATCTTTGTCCAGAGCAAACCTGACATAATGATGGGCCTTCCTATAAAGGGCATCTGTGACCTCCTTTATGCATCAATGTGTTACGAACTGAGAGATTCCACACAGGTCCCCTGTTGATCCTTGGAAAGAACCAGAGGCCAAGAAATTTAGCACTGTGGTCACCTTCAAAGCCACTGGCAGGGGATACCCTCCAACTCCACATGGCATTGGGTCTTCACGAAGAATGTGGCATATGTGATGTACCAGATCTCGGGAAAATCACAGACAAGCACAGCATTGCCTCTCCCTCACTTGTAAATAGGGGACTCTTCTATGATAAACCCTAGATCTGGTGAGCTGCCCGGTTGTCTGGGTCTCTCAACCTGTCCCTCCTGTTCATGCTCTGCCTCCGCTTGACCATGCACCTCCTGCTGGAGCTGCGTGTGGAGCTGTGTCTCCCTACTTCACCTCCTCCATTGCACTAGGACCCTGACAAAGGCAGCATTGAGCCCTGGAGCCACACGTGCCTTTGCCTTCTCTCTGAAAGGAAACATTGAAGACATTAATGATTCAAGGGGCAAGAAAGTGAAGCTCAGAAGATGATATGTTTTGAAATTGTAAGGGTCCATAGTTTTTCCTGCCCTACTTGCATGGTGGCTAATGCCGCCTTGTCCCTGGGACACTAGCACACACAACGAGGTGACCAAGATGGCATCGCAGATATGTAACAACTTGAGCCCTGCATGAGGTACTAAAGTTTCAATAAGATGTCTGACCCAACCTAGCTCTGTGCTCCAATCTCTGATGTGGCATATTAATGACCAACCAGTTGCTCATGGTCAATGAGTGAATGCCTTCTGGTCCATTAGAAGTCTTTTTTTATTCATTCAGGGGATGTGGGCGTCGCTGGCTAAGCCAGCATTTGTTCCGGCTCCCTAATTTCCCTTGCTCACCAGACTGGAGAACAGCTAATGTGGTTCTGCTTTTTAAGAAGGGCTGTAGAGATAAGCCAGGGAACTATAGGCCAGTGAGTCTCACATCAGTGCTAGGGAAACTATTGGAGAAACTTCTGAAGGAGAAAATCTATCTCCACTTGGAGATGCAAGGTTTGATCAGGGATAGTCAGCATGGCTTTGTCAGAGTGAGGTCAAGCCTAACAAATTTGATTGAATTTTTTGAGGAGGTGACCAGGTGTGTAGATGAGGGTAGTGCAGATGATGTAGTTTATATGGATTTCAGCAAAGCCTTTGACAATGTCCCACATGGGGATTTATAAAGAGACTTACAAATGCACATGGGATACAGGGTAATTTGATTAGGTGGATTCAAAATTGGCTTAGTTGTAGGAGGCAGAGGGTGATGACAGCAGGATGCTTTAGTGACTGGAAGCCAGTGTTCAGTGGCGTACCACAGGGATCTGTGCTGGGTCCCCTATTTTTTATTTAAATGACATAGATGACTATGTGGGGGGTAGGATTAGTAAGTTTGCGGATGACACAAAGATTGGCCGCATGGTTAACAGCGAGGTTGAGTGTCTTGGGCTACAGGAAGATATAGGCGGGATGGTCAAATGGGCAGATAAGTGGCAGATGAAACTTAACCCAAAAAGTGTGAGGTGATACACTTTGGAAGGAGTAATTTGACAAGGAAGTATTCAATGAACAGCATGACACTAGGAAGTTATGAGGAACAAAGGGACCTTGGCGTATGTGTCCATGGATCTCTGAAAGCAGAGTGGTATGTTAGTGGGGTGGTGAGAAAGGCATATGGGACACTTTCCTTTATCAATCAAGGCATAGATTACAAAAGCAGGGAGGTCATGTTGGAATTGTATAGAATCTTGGTGAGGCCACAGCTGGAGTACTATGTGCAGTTCTGGTTGCCACATTATAGGAAGGATGTGATTGCACTGGAGGGGGTGCAGAGCAGATTCACCAGGCTGTTGCCTGGGATGAAATATTTAAGTTATGAAGAGAGGTTGGATAGACTTGGGTTGTTTTCGTTGGAGCAGAAAAGACTGAGGGGCGACCTGATCGCGGTATACATGATTATGAGGGGCATGGACAGGGTGGGTAGGGAGCAGCTGTTCCTCTTAGTTGAAGGGCCTGTTTCAAGGGGATATAAGTTCAAGGTGAGGGGCAGGATGTTTAGGGGGGATGTGAGGAAAAACTTTTTTACCTAGAGTGTGGTCACGGTCTGGAATGCACTGCCTGGGAGGGTGGTGGAGGCTGGTTGCCTCACATCCTTTAAAAAGTGCCTGGATGAGCACTTTGCATGCCATAACATTTAAGTCTATGGGCCAAGTGCTGGTAAATGGGATTAAGTAGGTAGATCAGGTGTTTCTCATGTGCCGGAGGGCCTCTTCTGCTCTGTGTGACTGTGTGATTTTGTGATTCTGTGATTCTGCGCTCAGAGGCCATTTAAGAGTCAACCACATTGCTGTGGGTCTGGAGTCACATGTAGGCCAGACTAGGTAAGGATGGCAGATTTCCTTCCCTAAAGGACATTAGTGAACCAGATGGGTTTTTACAATCAACAATGGTTTCATGGTCATCATTAGACTTTTAATTCCAGATTTTTTTCCGGTGTCACATCTGGTGAACATGTGTCAGGCCTTCATTGATGGAATGCCATTTATGATACAGCTGTGCTTCCTTCACTATTGCCTGCATTCCCAAATTCTACATTCCTATGTGTTACTCTTGAGATGCAGCAACTGTGATATGAAGCGTCTGAGTTTTGAGTAGCCCTTTAACAGTGCTGATGAAGCCATTGGCTTTCAGTGGCTTTCATCACAAGTAGGATTTTCTCCTTTCTTTCTAAGCAGACTCCTGTTCACTCCTACAGCAACAAGAGGTTAGAGGGTGACCCCAGAAAGAACCCCCTCATGTTTGCCCTCCCCCCAACTGCTATTCCTCAGCCTTCCTTCCCCGTTGCTCCCCTCGTGTTTTCCCTTCTCTCTCACTGCCATTCCACAGCCTTCTCTCCCTGGTACCCCTCATATTCGCCCTTCCCCCTCATTGCCATTCTACAGCCTTCCCTCCCTATTTCCACCCCCCCTCGTGTTCATCAATTCCACCCTCACCTCACAGCCCACCCCTGGTTGAAGTGTTAGTTTCTGAAAATGTAGGCCTGCATGAGTGCCACAGCACAGTGATGTCCTTTGGGACAATGTAGGCAAAGAGCAGGAGCAGACCAACCCTACAGCCCCAGCAGTGGCATTCATCGCAACAAGCTGGGCGCAGTGCTATGGCACGTAGGCTATGTATGTTACACTCACCTCAAGGTTACCAGTGAACTGAGGTCTGACTTGTGCATGCCACCCCTTTTCAAACGGGTTTGAGACTGACGTAATTTCCCGCTTGCCTGACAAGATTCCAGCGAGCAGCTTTTTAATGGGCATTCATGACTTGTTAATATATGAAAATGGTATTCACGCCACTAGTCAGTGGGATAACTGACACACTATAAACCCACCATCAGGAGAATTGCAATCTGTTTTTATGGCGGGAGATTTGTGGCTTTTTGCCTGCCGCTAGATTCTCCGCTCCTGCCCACCAAGAAACCCGCCACAGGCAGGATGGGGAAATTCCACCCTTTGAGTTCATGCTAAATTTAAATTAAATGCTATATGGGGGCGGGATTTTCTGGCCCCAGCCAGTGCCAGGATCGTCCGATCCCGTCGAGAGTCAATGGACTTTTGCCTGGACCGCCGCATCACCTATAGTGGTTCCCGCCGCGGCAGGACCGGAAAATCCCAGCATTAGAATTCCCTCGCTCAGCAAATTTCTGAGTTGAAACCTCTGTCCAGGAATGCTCCAATGAGCTGGCTTCTGTGCTACTAGGATCAATAAGATCAGGGAGTTGAATGCATGGCTCAAAGATTGGTGTGGGAGAAATAGGTTTTGAGTCATGGGGCAATGGCACCAGAAGTGGAGAAAGAGGGAGCTGTACCATTGAGTCAGCCTTCACTTTAACCATGCTGGGACCAGGGTCCTGGTGGATCATACAACTAGGGCTGTAGAGAGGCATAGTGGGGAGGAGGATTCATTTGATGGGAGATTTAGAAAGCTAATGAGAAAGGAGAAGACAATAGTGCAGAACAGCATATGAGTGATGATAACCAGAGTGTGACAGGAAGGGACATAAGGGTGCACCATCAAATTGAGTAAGAGTAGGGAAAAATGGTAAAGAGACAGAATTAAAGGCTCTTTATCTGAATGCATACAACATTTGATGAATTGAAATAAATGGGTATGATACGATAGCCATTACAGAGACATGGTTACAAGGCGATCAAGGCTAGGACCTGAATATTCAATGGAACTTCACATTTCAGAAGGATAGGAATAAAGTACAAGGAGGTGGGGTAGCTCTTTTGATAAGGGATGAGATCAGTACAGTGGTAAGAAATTATCTTAGCTCAGAAGATCAAGACATAGAATTGGTTTGGATGGAAATAAGAATTAGCAAGGGAAATAAGTCACTGGCGGGAGTTATTTAGGACCCCTAACAATAGCTATACTTCAAGAATTTACATCAAGCAAGAAATAAGAACATAAGAACATACCAAGAAATAGAAACAAGAGTAGACCATGTAGCCCCTCAAGCCTGCTCCACCATTCAATAAGATCATGGCTGATCTTTTTTGTGTTTCGATTTCCACATTCCCATCTAATCCCAATAACTTTTGATTCCCTTCCCTAACAAGAATCTATCTCCCTCTGCCTTAAAAATATTCATGACCCCGCCTCCACCACCTTCTGAGGCAGAGAATTCCAAAGTCGCACAACGCACTTGAGAGAAAAAAAATTCTCCTCACCTCTGTCCTAAAAGGGCAACCCCTAATTTTAAAATAAATGGGGGCTTGTAAGAAAGGAACAGTAATAACCGTGAGTGACTTTAATCTTCATTTAGATTGGATGAATCAAGTTGCAAAGGTAGCCTGGAGGGTGAGTTCATATAGCGTATGTGGGACAGTTTCTTAGAGGAATACATTCTGGAACCAACTGGGAACCTGGTAATATGTAATGAAACAGGATTAATTAAGGACCTCATAGTAAATAATCCTCGAGGCAAGAATGATCATAGCATAATATAATTTCACATTCAATTTGAGGGTGAAAAACTTGGGTCTGAAAATAACGTCCGAAGCTTAAATAAAGAGGCATGAATACAGAATTCAGTACAGTGGACTGGGGAAATAGGATAAAAGGTAAGTCCATAGATAACCAGTGGCAGATATTTTAAGAGGTAATTCAGAACTCTCAACAAAGAGATATTCCATTGAGAAAGAAAGACTCTATGAGAAGGATACAGCATCCATGGTTAACTAAGGAAGTTAAAGAAGGTACAAAATCGAAAGGAAAGCCATACAACACTGAGAGGTTTAGTCACAGGCCAGAAAATTAGGAACATTTTAGAAACCAGTGTGAGAATTGATTTTTCATAATATTTTTGGAGAATGTTGTGTTATTCTGTGAAGAAGGCTCTGTGTGTGTGTGTATGAGTGCGTGTGTGCGTGTGTTTGTGTGTGTGTGCAAATGATTTAATTAAGCTGGGGAAAGTTATTAGAAGACAGATTGTCTGGGAGGTTTAAGATATGAAAGGATAGAGGCGTTAGGTTTGAGGTACAAGTGAATAGGCTGGTTCTAACATTTGCATTTTTAGATAAGTTGAGAGTTCATTTGAATATCAAAGGAAAGTCAGAGGTGTTTGCACCTTACATGAGTTCCTTAGGTAAGCAGGAGAGGGGATATTACATTTTACTGACCCAAAAGCGGAGATAAAATAGGAACATGAAAGATTTTACATTTGGAAGGACTTGATTTTCGAAGGGATGTGACAGTAATGGAACCTGAGATGAAATGGGGAAAAATGTTTTTAAGAGTTACTGTGAAAAGCTTAAGGTAGCTGTGAGCTGGTGGCTGTTAGTTGTGTGAGGAAGATCTCCTGGAAACAACTCTAGGCTGGGAGAAGATGCAGTTTGAGTCAGCCACTCAGTCAAGCCAGAAAAGTCTTGGGCTGCAGTCTCATTTTGAACTTTAGGATTTCCATAGTGGTCTGGGAGAGAGTTTTAAGAGGTCATGTGGTATGCCTTTATTAAAGCATTTTGCCTTGAGTAATATTACTGGATTTTTTATAGTTAAATATCGATAAGGGATTATTGCCTCGAAGGTGTTTACTTGTGGGTCTGACCAAGTAGAGAGTCTTTTTGGAGGAATGTTTTGGAAGAGTAATATCAACTATGTAACTGTAACCTTGCATGCTTAAGTTTTCTTTTATTCTTGTTAATAAAACTTTTACTTATAGTTTTTAAAATCCCAAAAATGTTACTGGCTTCTTGCTGCTGAGATCAGCCCGTTTTCTTCCCATTTTCAGAATACAAAAGAAAAGGGAATGGCCATAGAAGCCAAGTTTCCTTCTGGGATTTAGTTTGTGCAGCAATTAACATCTGCTGTGGTCATAACACCAGCAAAGGATGGCGAAAAATATAACAAAGAGGGTGAAATTGGAATGTGAAAATAAGCTAGCAAGAAATATAAAGCGGACAGTAAGGCCTTCAATAAGTATATAAAAAGAAAGAGTGTAGCTAAAGTAAAGATTTCTCCCTTAGAAGATCAGATTGGGGAATCAATAATGGGAAACAAAGAAATGGCAGATATTTTGAGCAAGTATTTGTATCTGCCTTCATAGTAGAAGACACAAAAAGCACTATTTTCTACTATTCCCAAGAACAGTAGAAACTCAAGGGGCAAAAGAGAGGGAGGAACTTCAAACCACCACTATCACTGCAGAAAAAGTACCAGGTAAACTAATGGGACTAAAACCTGACAAGTCCCATGACCCTGATGGCCTGCATCCTATGGTCTTAAAAGTAGTAGCTGCATAGATAGTAGATGCATTGGTGTAATCTTCCAAAATGCCCTAGATTCTGGAAAGGCCCCAGCAGATTGGAAAATGAAAAATGTAACATCTCTACTCAAGAAAGGGAGTAGAAAGGGGTCCAGATTTCCAATCCTGGGTTATGTGAGCAGAAACAAGAGAAAACTCGGCCCTGCAAACCCAACCTTTAAAAATGGAGTGATTGTGATGGCTGCCAGGTGTAGAGGTGGGTTGGGTGGAAGGCCTGACTCTGTGCTCTGGCACTTCGTTGAATTAAATAAAAAAAAGATTAAAACAAAAATCAGCACTCCAGCTCTCACCCCTATGAGGCCACAAAATCCCCATGGACCCTCATTCCCCCTATGCCGGCCCGTGCCCCTCTAATCACCCTCCATGGCCCCTCATATCTGCTATGCCAAACCATTCCCCTCTACCTACCTCCATGGCCCCTCATACTCCCTATGCTCCAACATCCCAATGCAAACTTAGTACCAACTCATGCCAACCAAAGCCCCTCACCCACCACCCTTTGCCCTTAACCCCTCCATGCCAACTGACATAATATCCTTTGACAGTTCCTTGTCAGCTTTGACAGCTCCTTGACAGTGACAGTTCCAAGGAGTTTGTGCACTTTTTACACACAATCATGTTTAATTTTAACAATTCTAAAGGGTGCCTTACCTCTTCCAAAGGGCGCATCACTTCTCCCAAAGGTGTCCTGGGACTGTATCCAAAGATGTACCTTACCTCTCCTGGCTATCCAAATGAATCCACCAAGTTCCGACCTACTTTTCCCTAGTCTAATCTTCACACGCCCGGTTTCATACTCCTGGCCTACCAAAGTCCCAGTTCAGTGGAGGCAGCTGGTGATTTAAATGGCCAGTTGCTTCCATAAATTGGGCATGCACAAACTCCAGCCCAACCCTCGTCCCGCCCCCACGAAAATAGGAAGTAGCATGTCCCGGGGCAGGGCTTACAATTTCCAAGTTCATCCGCCATTTTCACCACGATGGAGAGGCTCTCGATTTTGGTGGAAATCTGGGTCAGAAACTGGGAAACTATAGGCCAGTTGCCTGACACCTGGTGTAGGGAAATTGCTGGAATCCATTACTAAGGAAGAAATAGCAGGACACTTAGAAAATCATAATACAATCAAGCAGAGTCAGATGGTTTCATGAAAGGAAATCATTTTGACAAATGTATTAGAATTCTTTGTGGATGTATGAAACAGGGTAAATAAAGGAACCAAGTAGATATAGTGTATTTGGATTTCCAAAAGGCATTCAATAAAGTGCCCCTTAAAGGGTTCTACATAAGATAAGAGTTATGCTGTTAGGGGTAATACATATATATATATTCCTCCACATATTACTCCATATACTCCATATAGTTAATTGGGCGTGGAGCAGGTTTCAGCATGCCCCTGTATTCAATCTGAGGGGGAAAGCACTGGACAATGATTCTAAACTATTTTCGTATTAATTCACAACTTTTCCTTTGCTAACTATCTACAGTACCAATACCTCGGTCTGTGAGTTTCTTCCAGTCTCTCAATCAAGCTTTTCAAGTGGTTACCATACTGAACTTGCCATGAAACCTCAATCAGAAGGACCTCACAGTCCTTTCTTGGCACTTCATCCTGTTCAAGTTTATATGTTTCAGCTGCCCACTTTCATGTGCTACTTTTGTTCATGACCTCGATCCACAGTCAATTTCATTAAATGTGTATCTTTCATTCTTGTGACTAAGAACAATATGTGGCCTAAATGAAGCTTGCAATCAAATAACACCTCATCACATTCCCAGAAGCATCTAAATTTTCCATATAAAATGAATCCCTTTGAAATCCAGAAATTGCTGTTTTATGGGCAAAGACGTCAATAGTTTCGTGCACAGGAATGAAATACTGGAGAGGTGAAAAAGAAAAGTTGACCAGGCACCGGGAGAGCACCATTCTCTTCTTCAAATACTGCTCTGGAACTTTTAACATTCCCCACAACTAGGCTAATGGATCCTCGGTTTAATATCTCATCCGAAGTGCAGCACTTCTGACAATATAACAATCCCTCATTAATGTGCAAAATGTCATGCCCAGATGATGTGCTCAGATCTTGAAAGGGGGTTTCAGCTCACAACCTCCTGCCTCTGAATCCCCACTTTATTGGAGTAGAGCTTCTGTTAGGTTGCACTGTTCTTTCTTGCGCACTTCACCCAACATTGCAGAATTTCAGGTTATGTTCACACAACTAAAATTTCTGCAATTGTGTGTGCTGATTTAAAAAACATTGTGCCTGAAACTGGCCCTGCCCACACACCTGAACAGACATCCATGCTGAATTAATCATCAAGACAGGTTTTTGCTAATTGTATCTGTTTTGGGGCCTTCAGAGTGGCTCTCAAAATTAAGCTGGAATACTATTAGAGCCCTTTTCAAATCTTTTATATTTATAAAATATTTAACTTGCTAAGAAACTTTTTGCATTTGGATTTTCGATTGTGCCCAAAGCGGAACATTTACCTTAATTTCTCTACCAGCATCCTGGTCAGCATGTAGGCCAAAGAATTTTGAATCGGGTTTCAGCATGTAATCGTCTACTCAATCTTCAAACACTTGATAGGGACCAAAGCACTATCTTTGACCATTTAGAAGTTTCCACTTCCTGTCAAATAAACTAAACAGACACCAACCCTGATGCATGCATGTCAAATGTTCATGATTTCTGCGGATGGTAAACTCTTTGTACAGATTGTCCATGCACCAATATTAGTCAGTAAAAATTAGTGGGGATTTAAACTTACTGTGTTGTACCAGAATTTTCCCATGAGCCATGAAGAGTTCCCATCAGATAATTTTGATTTTAAGGAATGAATTCACCTGCAGGTTGAAGTAAACAAAGGTGACAAGAAGATAAAATTGACTGATATCTTTTTATTAAATTATAGGAGGTTTTATGGACACCTGTAACCATGGGAAGGGGGTATTTCCTCATTTTATTAACTTTGAATAAGATATGGCCATCATAATATGGAAGGTATTGAATTTTTAAATACTTCTGTGGAAAAATAATTGAATGGAGTTGAAAATCACTAATGATTTTTTATCACCCATTTTGCACTGCTGATAAGACAAATTTATACCCCATTGTTCTAGAAATTTGTCCCAAATACATTCTAGAGCTGATCTACTTCTCCCACTCTATGGGCAGGATGTTGAGTTCGGCAAGCGTGGGGAGGGCCCTGCTTGCCGACATGTAAAATGACGCAGGATGACGTTGGACAGACCTCCTGACGTCACCCCGCGTCATTTCCATTTTGAGATCGGCTAATTGAAGTACTTAAAGGACCTGCCCGTCCAACCTCGAGGTTGGTGGGCAGGCCGGGAGCCTGGCGGGCTTCAGAAAAAGCATGAAACCTCATCCACGGTCAGGATAAGGTTTCATGCAGCTTTTTAAAAATTTAATGAAAGTTTAATTAAAAGTGATGGACATGTCCCAACTCATGTCACAGTGTCACATGAGGGGACATGTCAGGGAAATTTTAGTTTTCTATATTTCACATTTTTGAATTTGGTGCCGATCCCCCTTAGGCAGCACTTAGCCTCAAGGAGATGAGTACGCCCTTTTGCGCGCTTGTACGAAAGAGCACACTCTCAGCTTAGGGAATGCCACCCCGCCCACACAGGGAGCGCATAGCGCTTCCTGGCAGATGTCACACCAGGCCGGTCTTACGTAAAATGGCGGCGCACCCCCAATCAGGGCCTCCGATCGGATGCGCGCCCGCACACGCCAGCTCCTGAACTTCCCCCCCCCGATGGGGGGAATATTCTTCCCTATGTGAAAATTTAAACCTTCCATTATAACTCTATTGCTTTTACTACTTGCTTCCCCGATCACCATACTTGTACATCATTGCTATCAGAAGGTCTGTTGACCAAGCAGAATCTTGCATTTTTTTGCTGTGGCACCATCTTGAGTTTGACTACTGGGTCAACACATGGGACAGAGCTTTTCGCTGAGTGTAAAATGACGCGCGATGACATTGGATGAGCATTCCGATGTCAGCGCGCACTCTCGTGATAGTTCACTTGGTGGGCGTAAGCAGGAATCGGAACCGCGCCCGCCATTAATTAACAGGCCAGTTAAGGCCCTTGACAACCCAAGTGATGGCGATTTAATGTTCCTGTGCGATTTTTCACCCTTCGTACGGGCAAAACGGGCAGGCCACAATTCGCAAAACGTCATCCACGGGCGAGATAAGACGGGTCAGCAGGATTGTCAATGTGCGTAGTGAGGAGTTTTAGAGATAGTTTGCTGCTGGTGGCTTTTTGGTACTTGATAGTTTAATCTCTGATCGGGGCTTCATTCTTAGCATTTCCAGTCTTAATTTCTGGACTCATTGGTTTCTCACAGGTCCCCTGAGGATTTGGACCATGTGGGTCCTTCCAGGTATCAGACAGGCTTTCCTTACCCTGGTAGTAGGAATTGTGGTCTCTGCTGAGGGTGCCTCCTCTGAGGAGGAACAGTGGGTTCCTTCACCAGGCTGTACCTTCACCAGGCTGTAATGAGGTCAGGAGCTGAGTGGCCCTGGTGGATCCCAAACTGGGCATCAGTGAGCAGGTTATTGCTAAACAAGCGTCACTTGATAGCACTGTTGATGACCCCTTCCTTTACTTTACTGATGATCAAGAGTAGACTGATGGGGCAATAATTGGCCGGGTTGGATTTGTCCTGCTTTTTGTGTACAGGACACACCTGGGCAATTTTCCACATAGCTGGGTAGATGCCAATGTTGTAGCTGTACTGGAACAGTTTGGCGAGGGGCATGGCAAGTTCTGGAGCACATGTCTTCAGTACTATTGCTGGAATATTGTCAGGGCCCATAGCCTTTACAGTATCCAATGCCTTCAGCCATTTCTTGATATCATGTGGAGTGAATCGAATTGGCTGAAGACTGGCACCTGTGACACTGGGGATCTCCAGAGGAGGCCAAGATGGATCATCCACTCAGCACTTCTGGCTGAAGATTGTAGCAAATGCTTCAGCCTTATCTTTTGCACTGATGTGCTGGGCTCCACCATCATTGAGCTTGGGGATATTTGTGGAGCATCCTCCTCCAGTGAGTTGTTTAATTGTCCACCACCATTCACAACTGGATTTGGCAGGACTGCAGAGCTTAGGTCTGATCCGTTGGTTGTGGGATTGCTTAGCCCTGTCTATCACTTGCTGCTCATGTTGTTTGGCATGCAAGTAGTCCTGTGCTGTACCTTCACCAGGTCGACACCTTATTTTTAGGTATGCCTGGTGCTGCTCCTGGCATGCCCTCCTGCACTCTTCATTGAACCAGGGTTGATCCCCAGGCTTGATGGTAATGGTGGAGTGGGGGAAAAAGCTGGGCCATGAGGTTACAGATTGTGTTCAAGTACAGTTCTGCTGCTGCTGATGGCCCACAGCGCCTCATGGATGCCCAGTCTTGAGTTGCTAGACCTGTTCAAAATCTGTCCCATTTAATACGGTGGTAGCGCCACACAACACGATGGAGGATATCCTCAATGTGAAGGCGGGACTTCGCCTCCACAAGGACTGTGTGGTGGTCACTCCTACCCGTACTGTCATGGCCAGATGCATCTGCAGCAGGCAGGTTGGTGAGGATGAGGTCAAGTATGCTTTTCCCTCTTGTTGGTTCCCTCACCACCTGCCGCAGACCCAGTCTAGCAGCATGCCCTTTAGGGCTCAGCCAGCTCGGTCATTAAAGGTGCTACCGAGCCATTCTTGGTGATAGACATTGAAGTCCCCCACCCAGACTACATTCTGTGCCCTTGCCACCCTCAGTGCTTCCTCCAAATGGTGTTCAACATGGAGGAGCACTGAGTCATCAGCTGAGGAAGTACCACTGCCGCTTGGCCAACCCCAGCTGAGGATCACCTTGCAGGGCACATCCAGGTCGTGGCCCTTGAGCCACAAGATACTCAGTCAAAGCAGCCAGGGCTCACCCCGCCTTGGCTAGCACTGGTGTGATTGACAGTTGGCACTCAGACTCTAACACCCCTGAGTTCCACAGGGGGACAGCCAGCCCAAAACAATACAACACACTGACCCATGCCAATACGGTACTAAATCTTCCCGAGTGCAGCAGGTCATTGAAGCGCTTCCGGCACTGCACCCAGGTGCGCCACATCATGTAGTGGCTGACCGGGGCTATTTTTAAACAGGCCACCGGGTCACCATTGGACCCAGCAGCCAACAAGCCCCAGCCCCCCGCTCAGTCCCTCCCGGCCAGCGACAAGCCGCGTTTGATGCTGAGTGGGGGCAAAATTCTGCCCTTGAAGAAATACTTACTCTCAAGTATGTAACTTATATTTCAAGTCACTGTTCCACTACACTGGATCCTGTCACAATTTACAGATAGTGAATTAGAAAAAATATTTTGATTTGTACTATGAAATTAGAATAACTTGGATGCAGACAAATTCTGTGAATTCCCTTCACTAAATAGTTTACATTTGAACATGCGAATGTACAGGACAAGGACAACATCATCCCATTTAGATCATCTTAAATTTCAAAACATACCTTAATATTCTGTACAAAGAAAATGTAATGATTTAAGTACTCCGAGAGATAGAGCTTTGCACGCTGGAGTTGCATGTAGAAGCCAACGGGCTGAATCCTCAGCCTGCACATTTTTTCCATTCATTAAATTTAATACAGCATTCAAAGGTCTTGTCAGCCCTTCAACAAGGTTAATCATGTACTGGATGCACCTCAAGGGCATTTGACTAAGAAGTGGAACCAAGTTATTCTAAACTTGTGGAAACCACCAACAAGAACATCTTTGGAATATTAGCCTTATCATTATAAGGCTCCACTAATTATACATAGCTCAGTGGGTATAAATAATACATTCCAGGGTTGGGTTGCATTTATTCGAGAGTGCTGGAAGAGACTAGGGAAGAGATTTATGAAGCATTGACAATCATTGATAGAGAATTATTGGGCACTGTGGAAGTACAAGAAAATTGGAAACAAATTAATGTGGTGCTGCATTCAAAAGACATTGGTAACTACAAACCCATTCATGTTACTTCCATTCAATGTAAAAGAATGGAATTGATTATGAGTAGTAAACTGATTGTGTGTACAACAATCATCTAGTTGACAAGATTCAACGTAGATTCAGAAGGGAATGATGCTGCCAGACAAATTTCCTCAACATGTTTTTGGAAGTAACAAACCAACTAGACTGTGGTAAGTCTCAAGATGAGGTGCACCTAGACTTATAATTGTCTTTTGACAAAGTTCTACATGTACATCTCGTAATTAAACTCAAATTTGTAGGGATTCAGAACATAGGAACAGGAGTAGACTATTCAGCCCCTTCAGCCCGTTCCTCTGTTCAATTTGATCATGGATGATCTGTAATATTCACCCCATTTACAAAGTAACTCAATGGATTAGGGAGAGGTTGAAAGGAAAAACACAATGAGTACTCTTTAGGGCACTTATGTCAGAGTGAGTGGAAGTACTGACAATGATGCTTCAGGACTCAGTACTGGGGAAATTATTGTTTCTGATTTACATGAACAATCTGGATTCAGAAATTAAAGACAAGATGATCGAATTTGCTAACATTACTAAAGTAGAAATAGAACAGGGAGTTCAGAAATGATTTGGATCAAGTAAGTTAGAGGGCTGAACAGGGATAACTGAAATCTAATGCAGACAAATATAAAGTGCTGCATGAAGAAAAGAATAAATGTCACTTATATCTATAAATGGTGTTGAAATAATTAAAACCTGTGTGTTAGCAAGTTACCATGCATACTACTGGATTGTATCACAATAACTTTAAGTGTAGAGCTCTTAGAAGATGAGTGCAGCAACGCTAATCAATATTTATTATACCTTGAATAAGCGCCCTGCCAAAGTATACAATGCATGAGGTGAAGTGCAGTAAGATCATGTAAGGGTTCGCCATGGGAAAATACTGAATTTGGAATAAATTTAAAGGCAACAATATGGTAATTTTCAGCTTGGCCATCCGGGTAGTAACCTAGAGGACTGGATCACCCACCTGTTGTTGAACCCGTCTAATTTTGCTCCTGTTAACATCCCAGGCTAGAAAAATGGGAATTACCTCCACTTTGTGATACATTCTTGTGTTATTGACCAAATGGCATTATTTGCTAGTATTGCCATGCTACATTCTTTAAAGTATGTCATCTTGTTGCTCTCTTGTTCCTAAGCTCTGCAGGTAATGTCTGGACTTCAGAGTCCACCTCTTGATAGGAATGTGAACATATGAACAAGGAGCAGGAGTAGGCCATTTGGCCCCTCGAGCCTGCTCTGCCATTTAATAAGATTGTAGCTGATCTGCTAACCTGAAATCTGCATCCCACCAATCCCTGATAATCTATTACCCCCTTGCTTACCAAGAATCTATCCACCCCTGCCTTAAAAATGTTCAAAGAATGTTTCAAAGAATGTGTGCTGCTTTTTCCTGGAAAGTTTTCTCTGGAGTTCCAACCAGGACATCTTTTCTCACTGCACCCTCTGAATAATGATCAGCTTCAGCAATCCTCAAACAGGAGGCAGGGCACAGCAATTTTTCATTATTAACCTGCCCACAGACACTATTTAATGCCTCCACATTGAGGTTTTCTTTGCCGCTACTTCTACCCACTTCCTTCTCGCTTTGTCGGAGGGCAGCAAATATTTCAGGTCCATATTGAACTTTTATAAAGGTTGAGGCAACAGTTTTTCTATTCTTTTATGGGATGTGGCCATCACTAGCAAGGCCAGTATTCGCTGCTCATCCCTAAATGCCATTGAGAAGATGATAGTGAGCTGCCTTCTTTAACATCTGCAGCCCATCTGGTATAAGTGCATCTATAGTGTTGTTCAGAAGGGATTTTCAGGATTTTGACCCAGTGACAGTGAAGGAATGGCGAAATAGTTCCAATTCAGGATGGTTTGTAGCTTGGAGGGGGTTTGCAGGTGGTGGTGTTCCCATGCACCTGCTTTCTTTGTCCCTCTGGATAGTAAAGGTCATGGTTTTGGAAGATGCTGTCAAAGGAGCCTTAGTGAGTTGCTGCAGTGCATGTTATATATGCCTCCCATAAGCATACACACCTCTTTAAGTTTGAGCTGTTAGCTCAGGCTACTATTCAAGTTAGCTAATTTGAAGAACAAAGAAAGGCCAATACATTACTTTTGAAGTGTAGTCACCATTATAATGCAGGAAAAGTGGCAGCCAATTTGTGTACATCAAGGTGATAATAACCAGGCCATCAGTTTCATTTTTGTGTGATGTAATCACATGACAAATATTAGCCAAGGCATTGGAAGAACTTCTGCTCTTCTTCAAAAATGGTATGCCTAGCTGGGAAAGCAGACAAGGCTTTTAACATTTCACCCGAAAGATGGCACCTTTACCAGTACAGCACTCCCTCAGTCCTTGAGTCTCCACAGTATGACTTGAAACCATAACCTTCCGCTTAATATGCCTCAGCCCAGTATTGTTCTGGCAACCAGCAATTCCTGGTCCTGCTTTTTTAGGATCACAAAATTGTCCCTTAGATGCTCAACAAGTGAGGTTGGGCTATGCCAGCCATGTGTATCAGGGTCATAGAGAATTGGCTGCCCATTTTACATCATGCCAATTTGCTATGTACCCATTTCATGCTGTTGGCAAAAAGCCTTATAAACTTTTGCTCAATTTCCAACCATGTTACTTCCAGTATCCCCTAGTTAAAACTTCACTTTCAGTTTCTTTTGACCTGATTGTAAAATATATTTTTGTCTGATTTTTCATAGTGCAATTATACTACTTCCCCTGTCACATTTCCGATGAGCAAAATGTTTCAAGAAGTGATCATTTTCCATGATCCAGATCAACTGACCTGGATCAGTTGACAAAAATCACAGTCCCCAGACCCCAACTGCCATGAACAAAACATTCAACCCAAACACTATGAACTCCCAAATTTTACCTATTTACCTAAATGTTATAAATTGAAAAATTGAAATCCTTTTATTTTTGATTTGTTTTCAATATTATTACCGGTTGCTTTTTGACCTGGTGGCAAAATGGCATAAGCTGTCACAGAACATCTTGTGTAGGCTTACATTGCATTTGCACAGTGTTACTCAAAACCAGTTCATTCAGTCCAATAGATCTATCCTGGTGTTAATGCTCCACACATGCCTCTTCCAACTCTTGCATCTAACCCCATTAACTTGTCTACCTATTTCTTTCCCCAGCATGCAGTTATCTGGCGTCCACTTAAATGCATCTAAGCTATTTCCTTAACTAGTCTTTCTGGTAGAGAGTTCCACAATTTAACCACTCACTGGGTTTATCCTGAATTCCCTATTGGATTTATTAGTGACTGGTTTACCAGACAGCAGCGATCCCTACGCTCCTATATGCTTTAGAGATTTGGTTGACCTACAGAGGCACCTCAAAGCACTAGAGAAGTGCCACCAGTGGTGCCTTTGCAAGGTCCTCCAAATCTGGTGGCCAGAGCGCCAGTCCAACAGCAGCATCCTCTCTCAAGCCAATTTTCCCAGCATTGAGGTGCTAAACATGCTTCGCTGTGCGGAACTTGTTGTTAGTATACCTGACACCACACTCCCAAAGCAACTGCTCCACTTGGAAATTGGTCACGGCAGGAGACTCCCAGGAGTACAGGAGAAACGCTTCAGGGATGTCCTCAAAGCATCTCTGAAGACATCAAACATACCCGCTGACCCATTGGAGACCCTGGCTTTTGAACGGCCAAAATGAAGAAGGCCCAATCGAGAAGACACCAAACACATTGAAAAACTTCATCAGAAATGTGCAGGAGTGAAATTGAGGCATTTGAGGTAGCGCCCAAACCTCAAAACAATCCATCTACCCAATTCTTCAAGCACCACCTGCACTGCATGTGCCAGAGTCCACATACATTGCACGTATTAGCCATTTCAGAAATCATCAAGCCAGAGTGGAAACAAGTCACCCTCAATCCTGCAGGAATGCCTAAGAGAGAGAGAGAGACAACTTTATAGTTATGACCCTTAGTCCTTTACCTCTACCTCTTTTTGCCAGTTTATCTGAGGCAATTAAAATATCTCTTCACTCTCATTCTATGTTTAAGCACTTCACTTATTTGCTTTATTATTTATTCTTCCAACCCCTTTCCATTGCTTGATGATCTGTAGTATACCTCTATTAGCATGATCAATCCCATCTTATTTTTTCTTTCAATCCTCATGGATTCAGTTTCTAACTTCCTGCTATTTATGTCCCTTTTACTGTTGCCATTATTTTATCACTAATTAGTATGACAACCCCAACATGCAATTCTCCCTTCCCTACCCTTTCTGATTATAATATATCCTGCAATAATTAGTTGCCAGTCTCATTTCTTATGTAACCATATATCAGTTAATTACATCCAGTTCCTCGCAATAGATTATTTCCCCAGTTCTACTGTTTTATTTTGGATGTCACGCAATTACTGCACAGGCCTTTTAATTTGTCGTTACTTTATTTTTACTTTCCTTTAATTCTACTTTATCTTTAACATTTCTTCTATACTTTTGTTTCATAACTATTGTTCTCTGCTCCCTGCTCCTTTACCCTTAACTTGGTCTGGCCTTTACTCTCATTTCCCGTTTCTTTCATTTTCAGATTTTTGTTACTTTCATCCTATCTCTCTCTCTACCTTACTGGTTTAAATTCTTATCGACAGTCTTATTGACCCTTTCCATAAGGGCACTGGTCCCATTCCAGTCTGCTGGAGCCCCTCTCAGCAGTACAGCTCTTTCCTGTCCCACTGCTAATACCAGAGGTCATGGTCTCACAGTAAGGGGTCAACCATTTAGTACTAAGATGAGGAGAAAATTCTTCACTCAGAAGGTTGGGGATCTTGGAATTCTCTGCCACAAAGGGCCATGGATGCTCAGTCATATATTCAAGGTTGAGATTGATAGATTTTTGGGCACTAAGGCATCAAGAGAGATGAGAATAAGGCAGGAAGCTCCAGATGATGTAGAGGTTCATTCATGATCTTACTGAATGATGGAGCAGGCTCGGGGAGTAGTATGGCCTACTTCTACTCCTATTTCTTTTGTTATTATAATTCAGTTCTGGCTGATTGCTTTTTCTAGGTGGTGATAGATTTTCTGATTGGCAATTCAGGTACGGCACTGAACATCTTTGTACCATATTCCTCCATGTACTATTTTTTGGCAATCCCCAAACTGTTAATTTTCATTGGGCTGATGTGCATCTGAGCACAGCACAAAGAAGATTGTGCCAGGAGCCTGGATTTTTGTCACAATAGAGAGCCTCTCTGTCTTGGCAAAAATGGAGGAAAAGGCCCGAATCCAGAAGTGCTGCCCCCGAACACAGCACCTAACATTTTTGCATTCTCTGCTCAATAATGACATCAGTGATGTGGCAGCCTCAAGGAGCAGTCCGATTGTGCAAGGCATCTCTGAGACCTTTGCAGGTTCCAGTGATGTTCAGTTTTGACTATATAAGATGGAGGTGCAAGTGGTCGCCTGACATGTACACATTATGGAATGACCAATGTGTGCTATAGATTATGAAATGTAAACGTGCTTGGAGGAGGGGCCTTTTTTATTGACCACCATGTACTCTCTGTCAGCTGTGAGGGTGGTCTATCTATCAGCCCTAACTCAGAGCTCATCTGTGCTCCTGTCCGCCTTTCCATTCTCTAATCTCCAAATGGAAATCTGCACAGCACCCCAGTAATAGTGCCCACCTCCCCATCTTCATGTTTCTGAGCTCTGGAACTCAAAGACACATGTTTGTCCTGGTGTTCCCTGCTAGAGATTAGAAAGTTAGCAACCTTGAAGTTGTGTGCATTCTACCCACAAGGCTATTGCGATTACGGGAAGACGCAGTGCAGGGCCATAACTTCCGGTTAGCGTCCCATGACCTAAACCCTCTGGGAGCTCTGAGATGCTAATACCAAATGGTTATGTGGAACAGGCAATGGTATCTTTGTGCCTGTTTTCCGTGTTCATATGTTAGACAAAGGGGATGATTATGTGTTGTCCTGAAATAGGCTAAGAGCAATGCAGCTGATGTGTGCTTTTTATTGTCAACAATTAGTAACCTTGAGGGCTACACAGTTTGTGTGCATTTTCGGTCAGGAAGGCCAGGGCTGGGCATTAGGGGAGAGTGAGATTCCAAATGGAGGCATATTCATAATTGGCAGGCAGCTATCAGAGCATTGTGCTCGTGTCCATTGCAAGTCCAGGGTAACTGCAGCACTTCCCTGAAAGTTTCGGATGACTGTGTCCTGAGGACATTTGTAACACTGAGGACTGAGTTCTATGAAGAGGTGTCAACACTTCTATTGTTTGCTCAGCTGAATTAGCCCAAATGTTGCCTTGGACTTTCACCATTGAACTCACACAGAAGGCGGTGTCCCCTAAGTAGACATTTATCTCCTTGAGGCACCCTGTTTGAATGCAGGTATACTGCCATGACTGAACTGAGGATTGCAGTGGTGCTCCTGCTTCTTGTCTTAGTGAGTGGGATGTTAGAGAAATGTTTGAAGAGGCTGCACCATCTGGGACGTGCTGATGAAAGGCCCTTCTGCAGTTATGAGCACTTCTCCGAAAACCCACATTCTCCTAAGGCTGCCTGACCTTCATAGGATCAGGATATGGTGGCGCTAGAGTGAAACTACTCATTCATAGATTGAAATGAGAAGGTGGAAATGAGAAGGATAGCAATGCAGCATGGAGGGCACTGGTCAGAAAGGATCATATTAGCTAGTCACCATCATCCTCCTGGAATCTGCTGGCAATTAGTGTTTCCTGTGTATGCCTGCCTCTTCTGGCCAATGCAATCTCCTCTTCCCCTGCTCCTTCAGCTTCCTCACCATCATCGCCCTCAGTCGTCCCTATGTCCTTCTCATCAGAGGCGACGTGCAGGTCCTCCATCGCATCATCTGGCAATACATTCCCCCCTTTGGAGCGCCATGTTGTGTAGAGTGCAGTAAGCCACAATGATGCATGAGACCCTTTGGGGAGTGTATTGCAGAGCACCGCCTGATCTGTCAAGACATTGGAATCGAAGCTTCAAGATGTCAATGGCCTGTTCTATCAAAAATCGTGCTGCAGCAAGAGCAGCATTCATCAGAGGCAGTTTCTGGATGCTGGATGAGGGTCATTAGCTGTGCCTTTTGCATGTCCCTGAGGATCCAACCCTGAACGTGTTGAGGTCCCTCGAAGGTTTGCAGCGCAGGCAGTAGATCTCCAATTAGTCCCTTGGCAGCCTTCAGGGTCACATGAAGCATAAAACCCCACCCCCCTCCCGCCTCCCCCAGCCCCACTCAGCTGACCCTACTGCAATGACAGTGCTTTGAACAGGGACTTAGACCTGCAAGAGTTCTGCCAGGTGCTGGAAGCCTCAGGCAGAGCACTCTAAGTCTGCATCCTTTGGTTTACACAGCAGACCAAACATCCAGTGGGGGAATGAGATTTTGCAAGGAAATATTGCAGGGAAATTGATCCATGGGGCAAATCATGATTAGTCTCATATGGATGCACTATAACAGTTAACGCTTCTGATTCTCTCCATTGTCATTGAAATGCTCCCAACATGTCTCAGCTGTGCCTTCCTCTTCATTTGGAAATTTAGAATTTAGGAGGGTGCCCCTTCAGCCAGCCCACAAGTGCAGTTTTCAACTCCTCCCACGAGCCCTGAGAGCCCACACTGCAGATTTTTTTCATACTTTCTTTTTAAACTGTGCCATAGCTTCAGGTTGGAAAATGGGGGTGCTGAAATTCTACTACCAGACCAGCTTCAACCTTCTGAAGGCACAATTTGGACTAAAACCTGATCAAAATTCTCAGGACAAAGGTTTTTCTCAAGGAAAGCAAGACCCTTTTCCAACAAAGCCATTGTTTGTATCTATGTTTGGTATGAAAAGGGGGATGTTACGGTTTGAAATGCAATCAGTTCTACATGTCCTATCTGGTTTTCCATAGTCATGTGACCTCTATCATGAGGCAACACTCTAGAGGCAGTCATCTTGAGATCGGTTCAATAAAGACTTACAATGAGAAAACACTGAGGAAGCACTGCTATCCTTAAACACAAAACAGCCATTATGTGAAGTCAAAACGTAAAACAGACTAAAATCCATTCCTCATGTCAGTGATACCAACAGTCTCCAGATGATCCTAGATTCATTCATCTGCCATGCCTCATTTGCAGAATTTTATTACCTTCCTCTCACTGCTCCATTCTTTGTTTGGAACCTAAAATGAGGATTGGCTAGAAAGCAAAGAATTACCAACCAGCACGACTGTACTGACAACACTTTGTAATGAATTCAATTTGTTGGTCCATTCCCCAACAGGAAGCAATGCCTAACTTAATTTATTAATGATTACCTCCCTCAGTCATCTAAGGCACTCAGCAAAACAATAGCTGGCATATTCAGTCAGCCAGTCTGTATACAAATGTCCTTTCATTGTTTTCTTGAAAGGATACAAAACATGAAGTTTGCTGGTGTATAACTACAACTACATCCATGTTATTTTGGTTCCAACATCTAAGGCCCAGAATTTGTGAGGGCATGATGGCCCAAGTGTGGTGGTTCAAGACCGTCCATCTGTCCTTGCCTCATCTCAAATTGCAAGGGGATGGAAGGGCGGGGGTGGGGTGGGGGGGTGGGTGTGGGGGCGGTGGGGGTGGTGGTGGTTGATGATGGGCATCCAGCTTTTAAGGATATTTCACATGTGTCCGGTATGGACTACAAATCAAAAGAGTAACATGCCACTCTATGAGCAGAATGGTCTTGCAAGGATCCCATCAAGAACATTTTTTTCTTATCTTTCTATCCTCAATGGAGCAAAAAGATCTCTTTGAAAAGGTTCCTTCAGTATTTCTGAGAATTTTCTGCTTAAGTTACAACAGGAGGTTGGAAGAACCCCACAGAAATTCTTGGTTTTGAACTATTAATCATCTACGGTATTCAGATAATATACTGTAAATACATTAAATGCTAGCAAAAGGTATTCTATCATATTAAAACATTTGCATATTTGTGAATAATAGCTTACCAGTAGTTTAAGAAAAAACTTTGTATTGTAATCACCTGAGGTTCGTACTTCAGTATATTTGAAATATCTAGTGTGATCTAGCTGTGCTAAATCTAGACTTAACATCACAATTATATAGGTCGACTCCACTGCTGTTGCTGGTGTCTCACTGCCATGGAGTTGCCCTGTCAGTTTTCACTTGTGGGACTTCTAGGGTTTTGATTTTACCTGTTGGCAACATTGGTGTAGGTATCTATTCTAGATTTACTTTGATCCACGATGCTCAAATTACATTTTATAAATGGCTTTGGTGATGCCTAGTGAACATTGTCATGACCGGGGAGGACTTGTCTTTTCTTGTCCTTTCTTCCCCACTATTCGATTGATCGTCACAGGTTTTTTAATAATTTATAAGGATGAAGGTATTAATTCAATGTCGGTGCTTAACCATTTGCATGTTTATTGCAAAGAACCTACTCAGACAGGATTTTTTGAGTTTAAACAAAAGGAGTTAGCATTTATTGAGCTAAAAAACCACCCAGGTAAACAGTAAAGATATAATGATAATTTAAAAGGTGAATCCATGTCCCGACCTTTGCAACACACACAAACACACACACACACTCACAAAATTATAAGTTCTACAGTAGGAGGTTACTTTTTGGCCAAATTAAAATTCACTGATGAAGGCAAATAATAGAGTGTTCACTGTTGATGAGTGTTTTGCTGGTATCTATGGCTGAGGCAGAATTTTTCCACGATTGTCTTGAAATTTTCAGTGGAGTTGAGGCTGATGTAAACTGCAATTTCTGGAGACAGTCTTAATTAAACCATAATTTCCAAAAGTTGATGCAATTGTGCCTTATGTTCATTTTGATGGCATCTCTCTATCTCTGTGGTGGCTTTCAAAAATGTATCAGAGATAGGATCTTGAGCTTGAGAGAGAGAGGGGAGAGAGATGGTTTTCCTGCTCCATTGCCAGATTTCTTCCACACTCCCTTTTAGTAGCTTTGGTGTTGTAATAAAGACATCTCACAATGGTTATTCTAGTCATATGACCTCTCTCCCCATAGTGATTTCAGAAGGTAATTGAAGAGCTCATATTTGGACAGATCTTGGTTATTGTTATGAGCCTAAGTGATTAATTTCTTTAATGTCCCAGCCATTAATTCCTGAATGATCTATACTCCATCTTGATGAGATAGGAAGAACACCTTCTTTATATAACCATTGTCCTGATAGAATTTTTGTCTCTGCTTGAAAGGTAACTTTATAGAAATGCAAATGATGAGGGCCAGTACAATTTCAATAAATTTTTGAAGGTGTGAAATTCCATAGTGGGTGGCCTTGGTATGTCTTAATTGTAATCTACATTGGAACTTTCCAGACACTGGCCAACTTGTAATACCGGACATCAGGTGACCTGTGGTAGCCATCTTAAGTCAGTTTCTTTGCTTGCTTTTTCAAAACCTTTTTGAAAAGGACATCACCGTGACAAATCTAAACTGTAACATTTCTAATTTCTTCCAGTTTTGGTAATAGGTCACCGACCTGTAATGTTAACTGTTTCTCTCTTCACAAATGCTGACGGACCTGCTGAGCATTTCCAGCATTTTCAGTTTTTATTTCAGATTTCAAACATCCGCAGTAGTTAGCTTCTGTTTTAGACTAAACATCTATCTTTTTTTGACATAATGCTATGTTGAGATGCCCTGCATGTATTTTCTGCATGACCTCAGATCTTGTAGACTGTAATAAACAATGTTGTTGATTTTGTGCATAATATTATTGTTTATACCAGGTTCATACTGGAAATATTAATATTCTTTGAAACTAATTGGCACATCTGGCTTGGAATTTGGCCATCCTGTCTTGATTGTGACAATTATCTCTTGCAGGATAGAATGTTCTGCAACCATCTTTTTTCAGCATTTTTTTTTATGGATAATGTGGTACATATATTCAGCCAGATCTTTCTTTCTCTTTTGGTTCATTGTTTGGTTAATAATACTTTGAGACTGAACCTGCAATTGGAATTTATTTTCCTTGCTTATGGTACACATTTGAATAGTACTTCAGAAGTTTTATGGTCATATTCAGCTCATGCAGTGGTACTGCCGATAATTATTTACATAATGCTCTCATGTGATTCGAGATCAGTTCCACTTTGGTATTATACCACAAATGCATTTATGACATTTCCACAGTAATTTCAAAAGAACATTGTCCATTTATCAAGGGGGCAAACTTCTGTGAGGGTTCTCCAATTATCCAATGTAACCTTGGCCACAAAAATCCTTGATTATTTTTGCCACCAGTGGTATTTGGAATTTATAACTGGGCAGGCCTTGTAGGCATCCACATCTCTTTATACTTGCCAGATGTATTACAATTCTTCTCATTCTTAAAAGGTTATCTAATACTTGTGTGTGTTTTCTATTCTATCTATGATCTTGCAAATTATGCTCACCTTTTGAAAATGATGACAAATACCTGATGATGAAATGCCCAATGAACTTTCCAATTATTGTGTGACATTATTTAATGTTGTCATTATCAGGTTGATTACTCTAAGAATATCCTCTGCTTTAGCACACAAATGGTTAAGCACAGACATTGAACTAATACTTTCTGATAAATTATTTAAAAATAAAAACCTGTTATGATCATCCGTTCAGTTAATTAATCTATTTATTTGTCTAATTGCAGTTCTATAAGCTCCTTCTGATATGATACAATAGCATTGCCAATGCTTTACAGCTCCTCCTTTGCCTGAGATTCAAGCAATTACATTTTCATGAAACAGAAATGTTGGTTTCTGTCGTATTTAGTTTTAGGTGACATTTAATTTTTGCCTTAGAAGGGTCTAACCATCTTTAATCCACAACACTTGCTATTTTCCCAGCTCAGTTTTCACATGGACTTCTGTTTTGTGTTTTCTCCTTCTTGCTTACCAACAACACTCCAACAGCTTAGATTAAAAAATTACTTTTGTTTTCAATCCTTTACATGAATAACATTTGAAGAGCAGGCAGAAGGTTTGCACCTTCCCCCATCCACTCAAGGTTACCCTAGAAACTTTGGCTCATGGCCAGGACATTGTATAGCAGGTCCTGGCTGAGTTTCCAGCTATTCCAGCAGACTCCTTCTAACATTACAGTCTGAGTTCACTGGATGACCCATGTATTTTCGGACTATACTCTCCTGGCTGAAAAGAAATGCCATGTTAATAGCGGTCATGCTCATTTTTAGTTTATTAAGTCTATTTTTTTCTGAAATCAAAACTTTTCTTTTCCTTCCTCTTTCTCAGTTACACATCCCGGTAAATTCAGCATTCAGTAAAACTCAATGTGTCAACTTTATTTTTTTTTTAATCAGAATATTTGCCTAACAATTATAACTACACACAGAGTACTGAACAGCAACAACTAGATGAATCTCTCCGAATGTATCAAGGCTGTTTGACTTCAAAATAAATTCAAATATTTTGGACCTTTGAATTTGGCTTTAGTTCCAACATTTCTTTCCTAACAGCCTCCCGTCCTTTCCTGAAGTGACCCATGCTGAGCCAAGGTGGTAGCGGCATCCCTGCTACTTCACAAAGTTTCTATTCTTCAACAATATGTGTGCCATATAAATCAGAGGGAGGCTGGGGAACCAAAGAAGGAGATATTAAACAAATTTGGGCAAGGAATTTTAAGCTTGAGTTTGAGTTTTAAGTACGTTCTTAATGAGTAAGAAGGAGCATAAGAGGAAAAGGGGTATTATGAGTGCCCAGTACAAGAGTATAAGATGTCAATGGGAAGCCCTGGCATTCCAGAAACTGTAAAGTGGTCAGGCACTTGTCAAAATGGAACTTTCCATCTTTTTAGCTCGACCCTTGTGCCTTGGGAAACAGAGTGGAAATTCAGTTTTCTAATCTTCTAAAACCATTTGGTCATCGCCAGATGACTATTTTTTCTATTTAATATCAGGATTTAAGCAACACTAGAAAGGCAGTATTTGTTACCCATCCCTATTTACTCCACAGACAATAAGACTCAACCATATTGGAGCTGGAGCTATATACAAACCAGACAAAGTGGGAATGATATATTCCCTTTCCTGAATAACATTAATAAACCACGGCCAGAATTTTCTCATTGGCGTGCGGGAGTGGGCCCCGCACGCCGACGTGTAAAATGATGCTCAGTGACGTCGGGCGAGCATCCCGACGTCACCGCAATATTTTCGTGGGCGGGCACGTGATGATCTCCAATGCGCACCCGCCTTTAATTAATGAGCCACTTAAGGCCCTTGAGGAAGTAATTGTCGGAGATTTTTCGGGGCCTGGGTGATTTTCAGTTCGTTGCATGGCCGCAACAGGGAAGCGGGTAGGCCACATTTGTATAAACCTCATCCACGGGCAGGGTAAGAGGGGTGAGTAGGGTCACGAGTGTTACTTGTCAGATATTTCATGCTTACAGTTACTGATTCTTGCCTTTGTGAGCAGGAATACTTCAAAAGTCTTCACAGCTGCTTGGACAGGAGTTAACAGGCTCCAGGTCAGGACTCTGAGTCATCATCATTTCTGGGGCCTTGCTGGTTTCAGGAAGCCTTCCCTTAGCCTGGGAATGGGAGTTGTGCTCTCCACTGGAGTCGCCTCATCTGAGGAAGAAGGGAGGGCTAGAGGTGGGAGGAGGCCAGGAGTCTACATTCAGCCTCCAGGGGAGCCACCTTTGGGAGGTGAGGCGCAGGCACAAGGGGCGCAGGGCCAACAAGAAATCCAAGGTGGAAGGGGCCACAGATGATGCCACTATCCTGCTGCCAGGGTATATGGGCGGTGAAGCAGCTACCTCAATATGTCTGAGGTGCAGTGCCGAAGGAGGCTCCGTCTCTCAAGGGAGACAGTCACCTCCATCTGTCA
Source organism: Cetorhinus maximus (assembly GCF_964194155.1). NCBI lineage: Eukaryota > Metazoa > Chordata > Chondrichthyes > Lamniformes > Cetorhinidae > Cetorhinus > Cetorhinus maximus. Next base: position 82,145,836 of record NC_135881.1, read on the forward strand.
GATGATAGGCCCTGAGATCTGCGCCAACTGTGTGTGTGGGCACACCATGCCAGTGGCGTTGAAGGCCATGGCTACCCTCAGCATCTAGGCCTCCAGCTCTTTCCAGGAGTGGGTGGGTGATCTTTGCGGAGTCTTCTAATCATCTGTCCACACTTGTGTCAAGCAGGTCAAAGACGCTCTGTTCAGGTGTACATTGACCTTCATCCACTACTGCTGGGACAAGGCCAGCCAGACAGAGCGAGCCAGAGGCTTCGTGGCCACTGCTAGCTTCCCCCGCATCCAGGGTGCTATAGGCTGCACACATGTGGCCATCAAGGCACCAGCAGGTGAGCCCGGTGCCTTCGTCAACAGGAAGGGCTCCCACTCCATGAACGTGCAGATAGTGTGTGACCACAGGATGCAGATTCTACAAGTCTGTGCAAGGTACCCAGGCAGCTCCCACGACGCCTACATCCTCAGACACTCCCAGGTGCCGAGGCTGTTCAATGCTCCAGCCAGGCTTGATGGATGGCTGCTGGGTAACAACGGCTATCCTCTCAAAAGGTAGCTCATGCCGCCTCTCTGCCATCCAAGAACAGAAGCTGAGCAGTGGTACAATAGGAGCCACACCTCCACAAGGGCTGTGGTGGAGAGAACCATCGGTCTTCTCAAGATGTGCTTCCGATGCCTGGACCGTTCAGGGGCCATACTCCAATACCCCCCAGATCGTGTGTCGCTGATAGTGGTTGCATGCTGCGCTCTCCACAATCTGGTGCTGGAAGCGGGGATTTAGTGGAGGAAGAAGGTGTAGACGTAGTTGCTCTGGCTGCACACAATGAGTCCAGCAGTGAGTCCGAGGATGACCACGCACAGGAGAACGCTGGAGGGGTAGATGCTGAATCAGGCATCCTCCAGGGAGGCAAGGACACCTGGGAGGCTTTAATCCAATGAACATTCAGCTAGCCCACCACAGATGGACCTCCAACACATGCCAGAGCTGCAGGCTCCATATTCGATACCCGATTGCAAAATCTGCCTGGGTAGGAACATTAACTAAGGGTCCAATAAAGATCAATGTCAAGCAAGTTAATCTTAACATCATGGGTTCCCATCCACCTGTATAAGTAAGGAATCACCCTGAACCATGCTCACATATCAACATTTAATAATTTAACAAAATGAAGCAAAAAAAAATAATCACAAAGATGTTACGCATTACACCGAGTGGTCATGAACTAATAGTGCGGCAACATATAACCACCAGTGAGAAGCTCATGGTGTGCCTAAGATGCCTTAAGTTGATGTTTGAAGGTGCTATGTCTAGGTGCTCTCCCCTCGCTGGCATTGGAATCTGAGACAGCTTGCTCACTCTGCTGTCCTGTTGGCCTCGATGACCTTGATGGCCTCTGGCCCGTGAAGCCTGTGCTGGCCCTGCCTGGGAGGGAGCGGCCAGTTCCAAGCTGGCATCTCCCCAGTCATCGCAGCCTCATTGGATCCCACAGTCATTGGCAGAGGGGCAGAGGAGCTGCTGCCCTCATCCGGAGCACCCTGAGAGGAGTCCACATGACATGAGGTCACTTTGAACCTCTCTGCTCACTGTTGAAGGATGGGCACTGAGCTGGGATACTTGGTGCCCAAACCATCTCCCACACTGGCACTGACTAGCTGAGGTCAATGCCGCTGTGAGGACTTGCAGGTCCGACCGCAATCCCAGGAAGCCCTGATTATTCTCTTGGAGGAGCCTCTCTACGAGATTCGCCACTCTCTCCATGGAGGAAGCATGAGACTCAGCCATGAGGCTCATTGCATTCCGTGTGCACTCCTCCAGCACGGGCACCATGCCATGTATTACCTCATGTATCTGCACCAGATCCTCCCGCATACCCTGCTGCATTTCCAGCATCTTCTGCATCGCGGACAACTCCAGGGGCACATTATCAGCCATCGGCCGAACATGTGCCTGGTCCCCTGCAGTCCTCCGACTGCAGGCGTCCTGGGCACTCTCTGTCTCTGCCCTCACCGCTGTGCCCCAGGACACTAGCCAATGGCCTAATTCCCACTGAGGTGCTAGTATCTGCGCTGGTGCCTGCTTGGCAAAGATGGTGTGATGCTGGTGAGTCCAATTGTTCAGGGCCCTCAGGTGTGAGAGGGGTCCCCTCTGCCTCCTCCTCACAGCCCTGCTCCGGTGATGCTGAAAGGAAGATTGAGGACATTTGATTAGTTAAAGTGGAGACAATGTCAATGTGCATCCCTGGCCCCTGGATCAGTATGTGCTTATCCTTCCATAATCAATGGTCAAGCCATGTTGCAAACTTCAATCACTGAGCATTCAGCACTGTGCTCGGCAATCTTCCCTCCCCGTGGCACCCCAACCTCACTGTCTCCGGTGAACCTGGGCGCATGGCGCCTCTCCAGATCCTTTGCCTCCTGCTCGCATCTGGTGACAATAGCCAACTGGGCCTGGCCTCTACCAGTCCGCATCCGCTCGGCGGCATTCTGTGCAGTCTTCTCCTGAAAAAGACAGAAGAGCATTGATTAATCTACTCTTTACCTGGATTCCCATTGCATCCCTGCCACCCAACTAGAGTGGGACATTGCAGGGCTCCAGTACTTCATCACCCCTGCAGCTGCTGCACACTCACACCAAGAAGCCAGGGCTGACCACCACCCCCCCCACCCCCCCAACCTTGCCCACATGCTGCCTCCATCACATTTGGCACCACACAGTCTAACCTTGCAAAGCAAGGAGGCACAAGCATGTGGAACGCAAAGGGCAGCAGATGGATTGGTGCCCCACCACCCAGAAGCTCCCCTCCCAGCATGTCAGCACCCTGACTTTGACATGCTTCCCAGTTCCAGCACTGCGCCTAGGTGCAGATCCTTGAGTTTCACCCCCATTCTATACTCTGGGTGTCAGAGTCACACATGCTGCGGGTGCAGAACCCATCTCAGCACAACCCTCTCAGGGTGAACTAGGCATGGGCAATTTCTGCTGGCCCACCCAGCGAGGGAAACATGCCGTGAAGGATTCAATGCTGTAACTGCATTCAGAGCTGGGGGATGTGGTGGTGGTGGCTTGGGGGGAAAGCCTTTCTGCTGCGTTAAGTGACCTCTGTCAACATGGTACTCACCTTTCCCAAGCACAATAGGTTGTTGAATCGCTTTTGGCACTGAACCCATGTGTGTCGCATCACGTCATGGGAGCTGACTATCTCTGCCACCTCCTCCCAGGCACATTTGGTCAGGTGGGAGGGCCTCCGCCTCCCATCCCTCAGAACAAGGACCTTCTACCAAGCTGCCACCTCCTCCAGGAGGGCAGCTAGGTACTCCTCAGAAAACCGAGGGGCACACTGCCCTGCTGCCCTACCCTCCGGCCTGGCCTGCTCTCCAGCAGCACTGTGGGAAGCCCTTCTACTGGCTATGATGAACAGCCATTGCAAGACTGCCAACGGTGTATTTGAACAGGCCGCTGGGTTAGCATTGGACCTGGTGGTCATTGCATTCCCGCCACCGCCTGCCCATTCCCGCTATCCTCGGGAGCCGCGCTTCACGCTGGGCAGGCCTTAATTGGCCCGTCCGCGCAAAATGGTGGCGCGGAGCCAATTGTGGGCAGCGATCGGCTCAGTGCCCGCCCGCATCCATTTCCGAACAGCCTGACCATTGGGGGAGAAAATTCTCCCCCAACATTTTTAAAATAGTTTTTATGGTTATTTTCTGGTGCCAGCACACAATTAAGAGAATTTAAATTCAATTTTGCAATTCATTTATGATATGTAAATATCCCCACCTTCCTTTTTGGCGGGGAGAGAAGGTCAGCAATGATGTAGCATTACTTGTAGAATTATAGAATGACACAACGGACAGGAAGAGGCCATTCAGCCTATTGTCCTGTGCTCTTTGGTAGAGCTCTCCAATTATTCCCACATGACTATCTTTTACCCTGCAATTTTTTGCTTCCAAACATTATCCATTTTTTCTTTTGAATGTTCCTATTGAATCTGTTTACACCTCCCTTTCAGTCAGTGAATTACAGGCTGCAGCAACTTGTTGTGAAAACAAACATTTCCCCATGTCACATCTGGAGAGATTTGAGAGAAAATATTGTGTGCTTGAGATTAAGGGACGACAGTGATCATGGGTGATTTTAATCTATGTAAACTAGAAAAATCTGATTGGCAATAGTAGCCTGGATGAGGAGTTCTTAGAATGCTTTTAAGATAGTTTCTTGGAGAAGCATGTTTTGGAACCAACCAGAGAGCATATTTTAGACTTGGTATTGTGTAATGTAACAGGATTAAATAATGACCTCAGAGTAAAGGCACCCTAGTTAGCAGCAACCACAATATGATTAAATTTTACATCCAGCTTGAAAGGGAGAAGAGTAGGTCTAAGACTAGTATTTTAAACTTAAATAAGGGCAAATATGTGGACATGAAAGCTAAGCTAGCTGAAGTGAACTGGGATACTAGGCTAGAGGATAGGTCAATAAAGAAACAGTGGCAAACATTTAAGGGGATATTTCAGAGTATTCCAAATATGTACATTCCTATTATAAAGAAAAATTCTAAGGGGAGGACCCGCTATCCGTGGTTAACTAAAGAAGTTAAGGAAAGCATCAAATTAAAGGAAAAAGCATACAACTCTGCAAAGATGCGTGGCAGGACAGATGATTGGGCAGAATATAAAGAATAGCAGAGAAAGACTAAAAGGTTAACCAGGAGAAAGAAATTAGAGTATGAGAGGAAGCTAGCTAGAAATGTAAAAACGGATAGCCAGAGTTTCTACAGGTATTTAAAAAGGAGGAGTAAGTAAAGTGTCTGTTGGTGCTCTAGAGAGTGACAGTGGGGAGTTAATAGTAGGTAAAAAGGAAATGGTGGAAGAAATGAGCAAACGTTTTCTGTCTGTATTCACTATGGGGGATACAAAAAACATTCCATTAATAGCTGCAAGTCAGGAGGTGAAAAAAAGAGAAGAACTTGTCGAAATTGAAATCACTAGGGAAACGGTAATAAGCAAATTGGTGGAGCTGTGGGCTGGCAAGTCCCCAGGCCCCGGTAGACTATATCCTGGGGTCTCAAAAGAGGTGGCTAATGAGGTCGTCGATGTGTTGGTGTTAATTTTCCAAAATTCGCTAGATTCTGGAAAGGTTCCATCAGATTAGAAAGTAGCAAGTATAACCTTTCTATTCAAGAAGGGAGGGAGGCAGAAAACAGGAAACTATAGGCCAGTTAGCTTGATGTCTGTTGTGGGGAAGTTGTTAGAATCGATTATTAAGGACGTTTTAGCTGAGCACTTAGAAGAGATCAAGGTAGTTGGGAAGAGTGAGCATGGTTTTGTGAAAGGAAAATCATATTTAACCAATTTATTGGAGTTTTTTGAAGGCGTAACATGCAGAGTGGATAAAGGGGAGCCTGTAGACGTACTGTGCTTGGATTTCCAGAAGGCATTTGATAAGCTGCCACATCAAAGGTTATTACAGAAAATAAAAGTGCGTGGTGTAGGGGGTAACACATTAGCTTGGATAGAAGATTGGCTGGCTGGCAGAAAGCAGAGAGCATGCATAAATGGGTCTTTTTTGAATTGGCAGGATGTGACGAGTGGAGTCCCACAGGGGTCTGTGCTGGTGCTTCAACTTTTTATGATTTACATCAATGATTTAGATGAGGGGAGCAAAGACATGGTAGCTAAATTTGCAGATGACACAAAAATAGGTAGGAAAGTATGTTGTGAAGAGGACATGGGGAGGTTGTAGATGGGTATAGATAGGTAATGTGAGTGGGCAAAGATCTGGCAAATGAAGTTTAATGTGGAAAAATGTGAAGTTGTTCACTTTGGCAGGAAGAACAAAAAGTAGAATATAACTTAAATGGAGAAAGGCTGCATGATTCTGAGGTGCAGAGGGATCTAGGTGTTCTAATACATGAGTTATAAAATGCAAGTACAGCAAGTAATAAAGAATGCTATCCTTTATTATGAGAGGGATTGAACATAAAAGTAAGGATGTTATGCTTCAGTTATCAGGGCATTGGTGAGACCGCACCTTGAATATTGTGTGCAGTTTTGGTCTCCTTATTTAAGGAAGGATGTAAATACATTGGAGGCAGTCCAGAGGAGGTTTACTTGATTGATACCTCAAAATGGGTGGGTTGTCTTATGAGGAAAAATTGGACAGACTGGAGTTTAGAAGAGTGAGGGGTGATTTGATTGAAGTATACAAGATCCTGAACAGCCTTGACAAGGTGGTCGTCAAAAGGGTGTTTCCTTTTGTGGATGAGTCCAGAACTATGGGCCACTGTTTTAAAATTAGAGGTTGCCCTTTTAGGACAGAGATGAGGAGAATTTTTTTCTCTTACAAGGCTTTGCGACTTTGGAACTCTCTACCTCAGAAGGCGGTGGAGGCAGGGTCATTGAATATTCTTAAGGCAGAGGTAGATAGATTCTCATTAGGGAAGGGAATCAAAGGTTATTGAGGGTAGATGGGAATATGGAAATCGAAAGACAAGAAGATCAGCCCTGATCTTATTGAATGGTGGAGCAGGATTGAGGGGCTGAATGGTCTACTCCTGTTCCTATTTCTTGTGTTCTTATGGATCTTTTGATAATCAGCTTAAATTTGAAACATCTGGTTACCAATCGTTTTGAAGCTGGAAACACTTTCTCCTTATTTCCTCTATCAAAACGATTCATGATTTTGAAGACTTCCTTCAAATCTCCCTTTACCCTTCTCTAAGGAGAACAGTCTAGCTTGTCCAATCGTCATCCCCTGTATCGTTTGAGTAAATCTCCTCTGCACCTTCTCCAAAGGCTCGACATCCCTCCAAAAGTGTAATGCCCAGGGGCAGAATTTGGCCCTTGTTGGGCTCGCTCAGCGGGGGTGGTCGGGTAGCTGACCGCTGTCCGCGATTGAGGCTGGATGGCGATTTCACACTGGCGGGCCAATTAAGGCTGCCCAGCGTGAAACGTGGGTGGCAGTGCTCATCGATGCCTGTGTGGCGGAGGGGAGAGGAAAGGAGGGCTAGTGGGGTGAGCACAAAATTCGTGTATGCGTGTCAGTGTGCGCTTGAGAATCTCTCTGGAGCACAGAACTGCCTCAGGGAGATGAAGAATTTTCGAAAAAAAATAAAGAATTGGAAGATGTTATAAAACATGCCCCCTCATGTGACTCTGTCACATGAGCAGGGACATGTTATTAATTACATTTTAAAATGTTTATTTTGTTTTTATTTGCTTTTGGAAACCTCTTCCCGCTGGATGAGGTTTCCTAAAAAGTGCAAAGGCCACTTGGCCTTTTTGCCCGCCCAGTGAGGTAAAAATTTTGCCCCAGAAGTAAACACAATACTCTAGCTGAGTCCTTACCAGGGTTTTAACGTTATCTTTACTCATTTCTCGTTATCTTGACTCCCTTCTCTCTCCCCTTGTCCAGTCCCTTCCCACCTACATCCGTGATTCCTCTGACACCTTACGTCACATCAACAATTTCCAGTTCCCTGGCCCCAACCGCTTCCTCTTCACCATGGATGTCCAATCCCTCTACACCTCCATCCCCCACCAGGATGGTCTGAGGGCCCTTAGCTTCTCCCTTGAACTGAGGCCCCAACAATCCCCATCCACCACTACTCTCCTCCGTCTGGCTAAACTTGTTCTCACACTGAACAATTTCTCCTTTAACTCCTCTCACTTCCTCCAAATAAAAGGTGTGGCTATGGGTACCCGCATGGGCCCCAGCTATGCCTGTCTCTTTATGGGGTATGTGGAACATTCCTTGTTCCAGTCCTACTCCGGCCCCCTCCCACAACTCTTTCTCCGGTACATCGATGATTACTTCGGTGCTGCTTCATGCTCTCGTCGGAACCTGGAAAAATTTATTAATTTTGCTTCCAATCTCCACCCCTCCATCATCTTCACATGGTCCATCTCTGACACTTCTCTTCCCTTCCTTGACCTCTCTGTCTCAATTTCTGATGACCTCGACTACAGCTCCTCACACCCCGCTTCTTGTAAAGACTCCATCCCATTCTCTCAGTTCCTTCGCCTCCGTCGCATCTGTTCTGATGACGCTACCTTCAAAAACAGCTCCTCTGACATGTCCTCCTTCTTCCTTAACCGAGGTTTTCCATCCACGGTCGTTGACAGGGCCCTCAACCGTGTCCGGCCCATATCCCGCGCATCCTCCCTCACGCCTTCTCCTCATTCCCAGAAACATGATAGGGTCCCCCTTGTCCTCACTTATCACCCCACCAGTCTCCGCATTCAAAGGATCATCCTCCGCCATTTCCACCAACTCCAGCATGATGCCACCACCAAACACATCTTCCCTTCACCCCCCCTGACGGCATTCCGTAGGGATCGTTCCCTCCGGGACACCCTGGTCCACTCCTCCATCACCCCCTACTCCTCAACCCCCACTTATGGCACCTCCCCATGCCCACGCAGAAGATGCAACACCTGCCCCTTCACTTCCTCTCTCCTCACCGTCCAAGGGCCCAAACACTCCTTTCAAGTGAAGCAGCATTTCACTTGCATTTCCCCTAACTTAGTCTACTGCATTCGTTGCTCCCAATGCGGTCTCCTCTACATTGGAGAGACCAAACGCAAACTGGGCGACCGTTTTGCGGAACACCTGCGGTCTGTCCGCAAGAAAGACCCAAACCTCCCTGTCGCTTGCCATTTTAACACTCCACCCTGTTCTCTTGCCCACATGTCTGTCCTTGGCTTGCTGCATTGTTCCAGTGAAGCCCAACGCAAACTGGAGGAACAGCACCTCATCTTCCGACTAGGCACTTTACAGCCTTCCGGGCTGAATATTGAATTCAACAACTTTAGATCTTAAACTCCCCCTCCCCCCATCCCCACCCCATTTCTCCCCCGCCCCCCCCCTGCTTTTTTTTCAATAATTTATACATCTGTTGATTATCTGCTCATCTCCACAATCACCACACCCTCAATGTCTGTCTCCCCCCCCTGCCCCACCCACCTTAAACCAGTTTAAAACTAAAACCTTGTTAGTCTTTCCACCCCACCCCCACTAGAGCTATACTTTGAATATCCTGTCTTCCATTCTTAATTAGCACTTTTCTTAGACAAATATCACCACCTTCAACACCTCTTTGACCCTTTTGTCTGTGAACTATGCTTCAGTTCTGCCGAAGGGCCATGAAGGCTCGAAACGTTAACTGATTTCTTCTCCGCCGATGCTGCCAGACCTGCTGAGTTTTTCCAGGTAATTCTGTTTTTGTTTTGGATTTCCAGCATCCACAGTAGCTTTTAGCTATTTGTTTTTATCTTTTATAAAAGTTTAGCTTAACTTAATTGTGTTTGCACTCTATTCCTTCATTAATAAAGCCAAGGATGTATGTGCTGTTTTAAAAGCCTTCTCAAGTTGTCCTGCCACCTTCAAAGATTTTTGTACATATAACCCCAGTTTTCTGCTCCTGCACACTCTTTAAAATTGTACCATTGAATTCAAATTGCCTCTCCTCATTCTTCCTACCAAACTGTATCACCTCACACTTCCACCTGCTACATGTTCGCTCATTTTACCACTCAATGTCCTCAACGTTTACTACATTCCTCAGTTTTATATCAGCTACAAATTGAAATAATTCCCTGTACATCAAAATCCATATCATTAATATATATGAAAAAGGACAGTGATCCTAATACCAACCCCTGGGAAATACCACTATGTACTTCCCTCCAGTCTGAAAAGTAACCATTCACTATTTTTTTTCTGTGCTGCCACTGAATTTCTATCCCATGGGCTTCACTTTTGCTTACAAGTCTATGATACAATACTTCCTCAAAAGTCCACATTCACAACACCAGCCGTATTATTCTCATCAACCCTTTCCATTACTTCATCAAAGAAATCAATCAAGTTAGTCAAAAAAGAATTTGCCTTCAAAAAATATATGCTGAATATTGACCTATACTTTTCCAAACGCAAATTATTTTTGTTCCAGATTATTGTCCATTAAAGTTTTCCATCACTGAGATTATATTGTCTGGCTTTCAGTTGCCAGGTTGATCCCCCTCCCCTTTTTTGAATAGGTGCGTAACATATTAAAATTCTGCAACATGATATATGTATAACATCATGCAGTCCTCTGGCACCATCCACTTATTCAATAAGGATTGAAAGATTGTGACAGAGCCTCTGCAATTTCCGCCCTACTTCTCTCAGCAAGGTTGGGTGCTTTCCTTCTGAACCTGATGACTTGTCCACTTTGAGAACTGACAAAATTTTAAGTACCTCCTCCTTGTCCAATTTACCCTAATAACTATCACTTCTGCCTCCCCTTGTATTGCTCCATTGGCAGTATTCTCTTCTCCAGTGAAGATAGATGCAAAGCAGTCATTTAATACCTCAGCCATGCCCTCTGTTCCACAAGAAGATCTCCATTTTGGTCCCTAATTGGCTCCACACTTCCTTTGACTACCTTATTACAATTTATGTGCTTATTAAAAAATTTTGAACTCCCTTTTATGTTAGCCACTAATCTATTCTCATATTCTTTTTTTAAGTCATTCACGGGAGGTGGGCATTGCTAGCTAGGCCAGCATTTATTGTCCATCCCTACCTGCCCTTGAGAAGGGGGTGGTGAGTTGCCTTCTTGAACCGCTGCAGTCCATGTGGTGTAGGTGCACCCACAGTGCTGTTAGGGAGGGAGTTCCAGGATTTTGACCCAGTGACAGTGAAGGAACGGCGATATATTTCCAAGTCAGGATGGTGACCTCTCCCTTTTGTCCTTCTTCCCTTTTTAGATTTCTTTTATACTTTCTATATTCGGCTTAATTCTTTACTTTAGTATGAATCTAACAACTGCCATAGGCCTCCTTTCAATGTCTCATCTTAATCTTCACGTCTTCAGTCATCAAGGGAGCTCCAACTTTAGATTCCCTTCCATTCCCCCACTCAGGGGAATGTGCTTATTCTGTTCCTGAACCTCCTCCTCTTTCAAGGTCTTATGTTATTCAATTAATACTTTGCCTACCAACTTTCATATTTTATGGAGGGCTACCTCCTTGCCTTGCCCCATGCTTGATATGGAGTGGTGTCCCTGAAGCTATATAGCTGCTTGTCTCCCCCTAATAGGGAGAGATGTCTCTGGTCCCTCATGGACATTGGCTGATGATCTTACAAAATTACCTATCAACTTCTGATTCCAAAATCCACCTGTCCCAGAACTATTTTCACCTCAGTGAAGTTAGCACTCCTCCAGGTAAGTATTTTTATACATGTTCTTTTCCACAATTATTCTAAACTTGATGATATTAGGATCATTGGGCGAATCATCCCAGATATGCACTAAATGCGGTAGCAGGCAGGAAAAAGGACGTTTTACACATTGGCCGCAATGGCAGGTTTTCATGCTGCATCGTCCCAAACCCACCTCATTAAACATGCATTCATGGGAAACACACCATTTTGATGGTGGGCAGGCTCTTATTCACCTGCCATGCCATCATCTCACTGCTTCCTCATGCCGGACGCCATATTTAAAATGCAGCTGTGCACACACCTCTTAGTGCTTCCAGCCCAGGACTGCTGCACGGAAGGCAAAAAGGCTTCAGCCCCCCCGATTTAGTGACACATCCCTGAGGCACATTCTGGACACCGTTGGAGCCTGCCGCGAAGTCCTCTGCCCCTGCTTTGGCAGGAGGAGGCCCATCAGTGTCACCACTCCAGCTCGGGAGGCAGTGGCAGTGGTGGTCAGTGCCAACGCTGCACAGAAGAGGTACACCATCCAGTGCAGAAAGAGAATGAGTGATCTCATTCGTACTGCCATGGTAAGTCAACTATCTCATCACTCTAAACTACACACTCACATTCACTGGCATCTCACTCACTGTTAGCTCAAGGAACATCACCACTCACCCCATCTCACATGCCCTCATATCTCCATCTGGACTCATCTCCTCCAGGGACTGCCTCCTCAGCCATCACCATCATGAGACCACCTGCACAGATCAACATGTGTCCCCACACACACCCTGGGATACCCTCCTTGCCCAGTTCAACCCTTGTCCTGCGGCCCCTTCCCTTTACTGAGGCCACTTCACCCCCTTCCTCAAGCAAGCCCTAGCCCTGTAGCCATTGAGAAACCACTGCCACCTTGCAGCTGGTCTCGTAAGTAGAGACCTGCCCATGAGCCCCCCCCCAACAAAAAGTGATGTGGTGCTGCCTGCAAAGCCTGGCGCTGATGCCCACAAGTGCTGCCCGAAGCAAGGCAGGCAAACAAACCTCAAAGTCCCAAGCAAAGTGCAGCTCGCCAGGTGCACGTCGCTTATGTACAGTTCTGAAACACATCGGCGTGCAATCATGCCTAAGTGGCTGGATCATCCACACTGGGGGGATGATTCCAGCAAGCTGGGCTCATAATGATATGCAGATATATTAAAATGATGTTCCTGCTGTGCGGCAGTGGGAAACATGGCCTGTCATTGATGGGCGAAGTGGACGATTGCAAACTGGTTTCACAATGTCGTGAAATTGATTTTTGGCCTTCCTGCCATGTTATCTTCTCACATCCACCATGACACCCAATGCCAGCAGGCACGGAAAATTCGGCCCACTGTTTGCACATTCCTTTCCCATTGAAACATGCTGTACTTGTTCTGATGAAAGGTTATCAAGCTGAAACGTCAATTCTGGCGGAATCACCTGGTCCCATTGGTGGCGGGCGTCAAGGCGGGCGAAGGTACCATTCGGCGTGAGGGACGGAAATCAGTTTCACGCTGGCATGAAAGTACAACGGGATCATCCGATGGTGTCGTCAGTGGCTGAACGCAAATCCCACTAGAGGCCGGCGTGAATCCGATTTGCATCCTGGTAATGGGAATGTAGAGTCAGGCCACACTGGAATCATCCCCCATGCCCAATTTACCATTGTGCTGGCGGGGAAGCATGCCAGCCCAGAACACGTCTGGACAAGCGTGCCGAGCAGAAGCCGGGACTTGCTTAGATCGCAGACATCCGAGGAGAAGAAGATGCTGGAGCCCTACAGCTACCGAACCCTGGAGGAACACGTGCATCATACACTGGGTGGATTCTCATGGACATGGCTCCGCTGTGAACCAGCTCGCCGAAGGTGGGGGGTCTCCATTCATGTCTCGGGTCTGCTTCGGAACATCAAGCTCTTGGCCACGGGCTGCTACGGATGATCGGTGAGGGGGCGGGGGTGGTGGGGGAGAGGAAGGTCCAGCTGTGAGTGGGAAAGGAAGGTGTACCAAAGGTAGAGGGAAAGTCGGTGGTGAGAGAGGAAGATCTAAGTGTGAGTGGGAGAGGAAGTTGTACCAGGGGAAGGTGAGGTTGAATGGAGGGGGGTGGTGTCGGGGGGGTGAGGTTGCAGGGGGGACACAAAGGCGTTAGAGGTGTGAGGTTCGGGGGCGTGGATGAAGGTGTCAGAAGGGTGAGTTTGGGAGGGGCAGGAAAGAGTATGGGGGAAGAAGGATGTAATGGGGGAGAGCAGCAAATGGGGAGATATGGTGTAAGACCATAAGACCATAAGACCATAAGACATAGGAGCAGAAATTAGGCCATTTGACCCATCGAGTCTGCTCTACCATTCAATCATGGCTGATAAGTTTCTCAACCCCATTCTCCTGCCTTCTCCCCGTAACCTTTGATCCCCTTACCAATCAAAAACCTATCTATCTTGGTCTTAAATACACTCAATGACCTGGCCTCCACAGCCTTCTGTGGCAATGAATTCCATAGATTCACCACTCTCTGGCTAAAGAAGTTTCTCCCCATCTCTGTTCTAAAAGGTCTTCCCTTTACTCTGAGGCTGTGCCCTCGGGTCCTAGTCTCTCCTATTAATGGAAACATCTTCCCCAAGTCCACTCTATCCAGGCCTTTCAGTATTCTGTAAGTTTCAATCAGATCCCCCCTCATCCTTCTTAACTCCATCGAGTATAGACCCAGAGTCCTCAAACGTTCCTCATATGTTAAGCTATTCATTCCTGGGATCGTTCTCGTGAACCTCCTCTGGACCCTCTCCAGGGCCAGCACATCCTTCCTGAGATACGGGGCCCAAAATTGCTCACAATATTCTAAATGTGGTCTGACCAGAGCCTTACAAAGCCTCAGCAGCACATCCCTGCTTTTATATTCTAGTCCTCTCAAAAGAAATACCAACATTGCATTTGCCTTCCTAACTACCGACTCAACCTGCAAGCTAACCTTGAGAATCCTGGACTTGGACTCCCAAGTGCCTTTGCACTCCAGATTTCTGAATTCTCTCCCCATTTAGAAAATAGTCTATACCTCTATTCTTCTTACCAAAGTGTATGACCTCACACTTCCCTACGTTGTATTCCATCTGCCACTTCTTTGCCCATTCTCCTAACCTGTCTAAACCCTTCTGCATCCTCCCCATCTCCTCAATACTACCTGTCCCTCCACCTATCTTTGTATCATCTGCAAACTTAGCCAGAATTCCCTCAGTTCCTTTGTCTAGATCATTAAAGTATAAAGTGAAAAGTTGTGGTCCCAACTCTGCAGAACTCCACTAGTCACCGGCCGCCATCCTGAGAAGGACCCCCTTATCCCCACTCTCTGCCTCCTGCCAGACAGCCAATCTAAGGGAGGAGGCAAGTGTAAGGGAGGGAGTTCGGAGGGAGGAAGGTCTCTGGGGGCAGGAGGGAGTTCTGAGAGGGGAAGATGTCTGGGGGAAGGAGGGAGTTCGGAGGGGGGAATGTGTCCGGTGGGGAGGAAGGAGTAAGGTTGGATGCTGGAGTAAGGATGGAGGAGAGAGTAAGAGGTGAATGATGTCCAGGTGAATATCAGAAGAGGTGAGAGGGAGGGATCTGTGAAGTCACTGACTGCCTCCTGATGAGCGAACTGAGGGTGAGTGTGGTAGGAGGGAATGGTGAGTGTGAGAGGGGGCAGAGGGAGCTGGTAGGGTAGGAAGGTCAGGGTACAGTGGTAGAGGTAGAAGGGATGGCAAGGGTGAGTGGCTCAGAGGCATTCACGAACCCTGGGGGTGGGAAGGAGGAGGTTGGGGAGGTCAGTGTGGATGAGGGTGGAATTCTCAGGAAGGTAGGGAACCTGGACACCCTGGAACGACAAGTTTGGTATTTGATGGTGGGAAGATGAAAGGTGATGCCAGAGGGGTCGACAGTGATGAGGGAACGGACATGGGTGACTGGGGGGAGGAGAAAAGATGGGGGTACTGATGATATACTTGACCACGACCATGGTTGTCAAAATCGAAAGTGAGCAGAACCTTGTGTTGGACGGGCACAGGTGCTGCATGGGAGTGTGATCAGTGGGTGGGTGGAGATGCAGGTCGGCTCAGATAGACAACTGAAAGAGAACCCCAGCAAGCAGCACTGAAAATGCTCAGGACAGTGAGATGACTGTGATGGATGAAGGCTCCGCGTGCATGGGGAGAGTGCTTGCACGAGGCTCCGAAAGGACCTGCCACAGATACATACTTCTCCCCCCAGAATCACTCATGGTCCAGCTGCGTGCAGCTGAACTGCTAGTGGAGAGTGGGGGAGGGGTCATGGGGAGGATGCAGTTGGAGGAATCGCAAAGCCTGACAATGAAGCTGAAAGACACCATTACACATTATTCAGTGAAAGTGAATATATTTCACTTTAAAGTGAAAATAAAGTGACGAAATGTGCCACCCGTGCAACCACTTGTGATCAGAATTTCTTAACTTTTCTAGGCTAGCCAATTCTTCTAGGAACTGCCCTGACGTCCGCAGGAGGGGTGGAGACAGCCTGTGCAATGGTTGGCCCTGTTGCTTCTAATGACTTTGGTATGGGTCCTCTGGAGAACCGAGGCCTTGAAGGCCCTGGCTTGCTTTGGCTGTCCTCTTGTCGGCTGGCTGCTCCCTCTGCGGTGACAGAAGATGAGGTTGAGGGGGGTCACAGGCAAAGGGGATTTGGAGGGAGGGGACAGCCTCTGAGATTCCTGAGTGGACGATCCAGGGGTGTCCAGCTGCCGCTCCTCCTCCCTTTGGGTGCCCGAGGGCCCCAGTCTGACTTCTTGAGGGGAAGGAGCACCTGGAGGGACATCAAGGTGCCCCATTTCCCTCTTGCACTGCCACTGCAGGAACTCACCCATGGCTACCACGATGGAGTGTAGATCTGCGTGCATCTCCGCGCTCTGCTGGACCAGGGTTCCCATGGCGTCCGCCATCCTTCCCATTGAGACATCCATACATGCAGACATGTGGGCACCACTTCATCAGAGAGCAGGCAGACGCATTCATCCACCTCGTGTACCACGCTGTTGAGGACTTCCAACAGCTCTGCACGATGTTCCCCCGCCTTCTGCTGAATCTCCAGGATGCGTTGGAAGGCCAAATCCAGAGGCTCATCATCTGACTCAGACCTCACAGATGCCTCTTCCCCAGCAGTCCTCCAAGTCCCAGGGACCTCGGCTGAACCTGCCTCCTGCTGCTGCAGACACATGTCCATGCAGTGACCACCAGATTGTGGACCCGAGCCTAATCTAGATCTAGGTCCCACCGAGGTGTGTGTCTCTGCGCTGGTGGAGGGTGTGGGTAAGCGCTGTGACAGGTCTTCCAGGCTGCTTATTTCCAGTTCTTCAATTGAGGAGGTGTCTTCTGGGCTGGAGGTGAGGACATGGATGGTGCTGAGGGACTGGGTGGCTGAGGGTTTTGGTTGCTTGGCAGAGCTCCCTGTGAACCAAAGTAGAGATAAGTAGTGCATAACAGCAGAGTCAAAAGCAGGAGAGAGAGCACTCACAGTTACTTTAAGAGAGGGATGATGTGGTGCAGGATCCTTACGTGGATGTTTGCTGCTGACCTCATTGTCGCCGCATGAACAGTCCACGTCCTCACCAGTCAGCATGATGGCACACTCCTCAAAGTGAGTGAGGGACCTAATGTGAGCCACTCCACTCCCGGTCTGGGATGTCTCCCTTCCATGAGAGCCAGCTTCTCTTGCAAGAAGATGGTTGGAGAGAGTGTGAGCAAGACACATGGCACTACATGGGATGTTTCTGTGGCGAGCGGAGCCGTGGACAAGGTGAGGATGCGAGCTTCAGAGGATATGAGCCTGATGGAGATGTGGGGTGTGTGTGAGAATTAGTGGTGTTGTCCATTGAAGTGTAAGATCCCTGTGGATATGTGATGGGTTTGTCAGTGTGTGAATTGAGAGTGATGAGGCGGTTAACTTACCCGGGCGGAACGGATGAGAACATTCATCCTCTTCCTGCACTGGATGGCTGATCTCCTCTGTGCTCTGGTGGCACTGATCACCACTGCCACCACCTCCCAGGCCGGATCGATGACTCTGGTGGACCTCCCGCAGCCAGAGCAGGGGTACAGGACATTGCAGCGGCTTTCCACAGCATCCAGCAGGTGGCCCAGAGAGTTCTCACTAAATTTGAGGGCTGCCATCATCTTTGCTTTTGGGGCCACCTGTCGCCTGGAGCAGTCCTGGTCTGTAGACATGAAGTAGGCTGCGTTCTGGTGTGCTTTAAATATGGTGCCCGGAGCGAGGGTGCGCTGAGGTCACGGTGAGGTGAGCAAACCCAAGCCTGCCCACCAACGATCCAGAATTTTTCCCGTGAATGCATTACTAATGAGGTGGAACATGCTGGGAAGGGGAAAATATGGCACAAAAACCCACCATTGCGGCTGGCAGGTAAAACATCTGTTTTCATGCCTGTTATCGTACTTAGTGCAAACCTGGAACGATTCAGCCCTCTGTTTCTCTCTTCACAATTGACCAAATTGAGTGTTTCCAGAATTCTCAGTTTTTACTTACCCAACTTGCCCCAGTTCATTCTCCAGAACTAAATTCAGCACTGCTTCTTTCCTTGTTGTGTTGGGAACACAGTGATTAAGAATGCTCTCGTGCATATGTAAGGACTTGCTCCATCTCTTTGCCTCTAATGCTGTTACTATCCCATGCTAGTGTCTTTCTTGAAGTCAGCTCCACAAGCATCCAGGCAAATCTCCTACAAAATCAATTTCAATCCACTGGACATTGTGTCCGGATGGCTGAAAAGTGTCTCCCCACCAAGTCTTGGGTTCTCAACTCTCAAATGGCCAACATTGCAAGGGAGGGCAAAGAAAATAGTTCAAAGACACCCTGAAGCTCTCCTTGATGTGTAGCAGCATTGACATTAATGACTGGGAGGAGCTTGCTACCAATCGCTCAAATGGCGGCAACATGTCCATCAAGCTGCATCACATTTTGAGTCATCATGTCTTAATGATGAGGCAAAGTAGCAGCTGTCAAGGCAAGAAAATGAAGCAAATCCTGCACTCTGCATCCTGCTACCTCATGGGACATCCTGCCCTGTATACTCAAGGACCTGTGGGTCAAGAATCAGCCTGTTCAGTCACTTAAAGATCCATGGCAGAAACTGGCGACCCTGAGTAGACATCATCCTTGAATTGAGGGATAGCTGCAACAGCATTACTATCCCAGTATGTCTTACGATATAGTTCCCGTTAACACTCCTGTCAGTTTTTACATCTTTTTGTAACATGCCTTCCCAATATTTGTTGGTCTTTGGTGCACACCTGGTAACTGTTCTTTAATTCTGACCAAAGTCACTCTCTCCTTGGGCCTTCAATTAGATCATCCCTCTCCTGTGCTTTCATAATTTACTTGATCAATACTGCCACCCAAACCCCCCACTCCTTTATTTTCCTTCCCTACCTTTGGTGAACAGCTTTCAGCCAGGGATAGTAAGTTACCAACCCTCCCCTCATTTCAGCTAGCCTATATTAATGCTACTATATTGTAATCCCATGTCGTGATTTGTGTCTGCAGCTCACCAATCTTATCTCCCACACTTTGTGCATTTACATATATATATCCAAATCCATCTTATACTGCTTTAGATTTGCTGTCTGTCAGATTCCTCCTATTTCCAAACTCTTCTTCACCTTGGTGCTATTTCTCTCTCCTCGTCCTCTATGCACCTTGTTTCTCCTCTCTAATATTTCAACCTGGTGACCATCCTCCAGCCAAATGATTTAACCTCTTCCCCCCATAGTACTTGTGAGGTTCTTGGGATAAGAAACAGCCAGAGACAGACCAAAATTTAAAGTGCACGAGCGCATGGCTCCTTTATTAAAACAGTTTCTTCCTTCTGCTTGGAGATTCCCTCTGCTGGTACAATTATGTATGGTATGAACAAATGCACATATTGCACTTTCCAAAACACTAATACATTACAGTACTGGTCAACTTTTCTGCAAAGATTTTGGTACCAGCTCCTTTGAGGTATACCTGTTCATCTTGAACAGGTCCCTCCTTCCCCAGAGTTAGTCTCAATGCCCCAGGAATCTGAACTTCTTCATCCTGCACCATTTCTCCAACCACGCGTTAACCTGTATTATCTAGCTTTCCTATACTCAGTAGTACATGACACTGGGAGTAAGCCAGTAATTGCACCTTGGAGGTCCTGCTTTTTAACTCCCTGTCTTTTTCCTAAAATTCTGACTGCAGGGCCTCAGCCCTTTTATTTCCTGTGTTATTGGTTCCCACATGGGCCATAATTTCTTACTGTTCCCTATCCTCTCCACTGAACATATTATTTACCCTGACATTAGGAGTGGGATAGCACATCATACAGGACTCACGTCAACGATTGCAGACATGCCTGTCTCTCCCTCTGATTATTGAACCCCCATGATTACTGCATTTCTGTACTTTGCTGTATCCCCCGTACAGTCATTTGCCCTTCAACATTATGAATGTGTTCTCGACTGAATTTCCCCAAGGTGTGATCACTCTCAGCAGTATTCAGCACTGAAAACTGGTTTAAGAGTTCCACGCTCCTGGAGGATTATGCAGAGCAAATGCTTGAATGTAGATCAGATCGCCTGGTAATTTATATAATTGCTATTAGTGATTTGTGGGAACTTGTCATTTAAAACTGTTGCCTTTGCCTGGTGGCTACATTGAAAATTAATTAGTTGTCTGTGAAGCACCTTGGATGTCCTAAGGACAGAAAAGGCACCATAACATAAGCTGATTTTTTTCTTTCAACACAACCTGCATTCATACAGCGCCTTTGAAATAGAAAAATATTCCAAAGTGCCTCAGGGAGGTGCAAGGAAAATGACCATTGAACCAAACAAGGAGAGATTAGGGGCAGGGAGTTCCTCAGAGTCACTCCCACTCTGCCACCATAACTTTGCAAAAATGCAGCAGAATAAGCATTTATCAAACGTGCAATGAGGTTATAGTGGTGGAGCAGCAGCAGCTTCGAGGATGCTCCCAGGTAATACAGAAACATAGAAAATAGGAGGAGTAAGTCATTCAGCCCTTGGAGCCTGCTCCACCATTCAATAAGATCATGGCTGATCCTCTATCTCAATGCCATAGTCCTGCTCTCTCCCCATACCCCTTGACGCCTTTAGAGTCCAGAAATCAATGTATTTCCTTTCTTAAATATATTCAGTGACCTGGCCTCCACAGCCTTCTGTGATAGAGAATTCCACACGTCCGCCACCCTCTGAGTGAAGAAGTTTCTCCTCATCTCCGTCCTAAATGGTCTATCCCGTATCCTGAGACTGTGACCCCCTGTTCTAGAACCCCTCCAGCCAGAGGAAACATCATCCCTGCATCCAGTCTGCCCATCCCAGTCAGAATTTAAGATGTTTCAATGAGATAAGGCTGAATAACCAAAAATATCTGTCAAAGTGGTGAGTTTCAAGGAGGGTTTTAAAGGACGACATGGAGGTGCTGAAGTGGAAGATTTTAGGGAGGAAATTCCAGAATCATGGCTCTCAGTAATGGAACAAAAAGAGGGAAAGGCTAATGGGAGGCTGGAGTCAGGGAAATGGGGGGCATAGAGGAGTGATCATCATCATTGGGAATGGGTGGTGAAGACTGAATGTGGAATGCAGTATTTGCAGACAGTTTTTAAATAATGGAAAGTGGAAAGGTAGACACCCAAGCATTTACTTGGCAGAATCATCCCCCACAAAGATCAGTTACTGTACTCCTTTTCTATTTCTCAAGATAGACATCAGGGCCCTTCAATATGTGCAGACTTTTAAGATTCAGCACTTTTTGTTAACCAGGACCATTCATCCAATGACCTGCTGCAGCAGGTGCTTGTGTATTGTAGATGGGGAAGGACATCCTTGCACTTATGAACACTTCCAGTATACTCCACCATATTTAGTGCATGCATAATAGGATAACAAACGATGTTCTCAGCTGAGGATTCAATTTGTACTGTTGGGGAGGGTTTAAACTAATTTGGCAGGGGGAGGGGATGCAGAGAATGGCAGAAAGGCACAAACGGGAGCATAGTGGTAATGTTGGAACGATAGCCCAGAGACCTGGTCAGGAAGCATCCTGTAGATCCTGGTGTATAAGTTGACCTTTGAAGTTTGAAAAGTCCTTCCACAGCAGGAGTCAACTTATATGCCAAGTATAAAGTGCGAACTGTCGGTGTTGGTGTAGATGGTTGTCATTTTGAAATGCAAAAAAAAAAATTGAAATTAAATCAAATGCGTCATGTTTTATTTAATTAAATAATTCTACAAGGATAGTTTAAACCACAGTAATAATATTTTTAAAACTGTCCAAATGTTCAACATTTCAAATTATTCAGCATCTGATGAAGTAATCGAATTCATCCTGAGTGCCTTTGGCTATGGCATTATCGTATCCCACTCTGGATCAGGCATGGTTCTTTCGTTTTCATACTCATCCCTCCACAACAAATCATCTTCCTCTGCATCCATTGAATTGGATATACCCCATTGTTGAGTGATCTGATGACAGTTTATGCATTAATAACATCCCACGATTTGAGGGCAAAACTATAAAATGCATCAAGTGGGGTAGCACTCTACGGGCAGAATTTTACACTGATGGGATTTTACGGTCCCGATGAAATCAATGGACTTTTGAATGGCTCAACGCTCTTTACAGCCCCACCCCGGCTGTGACAGGGCTGTAAACTTCCACCCTATGTGAAGGTTTTTTCTCTGTCAACCATCTGCCAATTTCATTCGGCATCACCATGACACTGAATGGTTTGCTGAGGCACACATTCAGAAGTTGAACAATGGATGTTAGACACCCTTGTATACCTGCAATTTGCCATTATTTCTTCACAAGCACCTCTTTATCTCATGGGTTGTATGGTATCTGAACATGTCCTACACTAGATCACTGCATTCTTTGTGCAAACAACCGGGATGCCTATTCCACACATTATCCGTCCGCAGCACTCCATCTTCATCTATCCAACCGACATGCGCAAAAACTCCCCCAGGGAACTTGATTTTCGGCATGGTTTTATATTTGAAAATTACCATCGGGTTTAATTTAATTCCATCGGCCATGCAGGCTAGTTACCACCATGGATCGTGTCTTCTCACATCCTGTGGTTTTCACTAGAATTGTTTATGAACCTTTCCACTTCACGGTTTGGATGTTGGGCATATCGAAATTCATGGGCATTTTCATCCATGTTGCCAAGGTGACATAATGGGTACTTGTGTTGTTGCCACTGTCTGATGATAAGTCTCTGGAAACTGGTAGTTTTAGCATTGATAGTCTTTTGGTAGTCTCTGAGCGACCTTGGTCTTCTGCTGCAGCACTAGACAATTCCATGCCATAAAGCGGCTACATCAATTAACTGTTGCTCTGAAATCTTTGCTAGAATCAGGGTTTGATTTGACCCATTTGAGTTTATTACGCATTGTATTTCTGGTGATGTTGTAACCATTCTGATGATTTTCATGGACCTATTTTGATACATGCTTCTCAAGATCAGGCCATTGACTGGTCTGGCTCTCATGGCGCATTTGGTCTTGGGCATCTTCTTCGGGGGAGATTCCTTCTCCTTTCAGTCTCACACCATTTTCTCACTAACAGCAAATTTCCTTGCTGCAGCTAAGTTATTTGATGAGATAGCAAATGTTTCAATTTTAGCTTGAAACCAGCTTCGTACTTCAATCTTTTTGCAGGAGAACCCATTTCTGTTGGTAGGTCACCATGTGTGGCCTGTTCTGTGTGGGCAGGTCTTAAAATCCCACGCATCTTCTTGGTAACACAGCCCGTAATGCCTGCTTGATTCCATCTGCCAACATACAAGGCAATATAACCCTAAACCTGCACTTCTGAGCTGAAAATTTGAGGCTGACTTCTAATGCAAGTAGAGCCCTAAACATGTATGGGCAGAATTTTTCGCTGGGCAGGCGGGCACACGCCCAACCTGCGCGAGCATATAATAGCACGTGATGACGTCGGGACTCACATGATATTTTGGTTGACGGGCGCGAGCAGGAGTCGGAGCCGCACCCGCCATTAATTAAGAGTCTAGTTATGGCCATTAAAAAGTCAATTGACGCTGATTTTACATTGCCCGTGCGATTTCGCACTCGTTGTACGGGCAAAACAGGCAGGCGGCCAGTCAACAAATTGCAAAACCTCAACCACAAGCGAGATAAAAAGGGTCAGCAGCATTGCCAGTGTGAGTAGTGAGGAGTTTGGTAGATAGTTTGCTGCTGGTGACTTATTGGTACTTGGCAGCTTCATCTCTGTTCGGGGATTCATTCTTAGCATTTCCAGGCTTCATTTCAGGTCTCCTTGGTGTCTCCGTGTGGACCCTTCCAGGTATTAGACAGCCTTTTGTAACCCTGGTAATGGGGATTGTGGTCTCCGTTGGAGGCACCTCCTCTGAGGGGGAAGAGAGGGGCAAAGGGAGAGGAGGCCAGGTGTCCCAATGAAGCTTCCAGGGGAGTGACCTGTGGGAGCAGAGGCGCAGACACAAGGGGCACAGGGCCAGCCTGTAGTCCAAGGCATTAGATGCAGAAAATGCCACTATCTTGCTGCCAGGGTTTACAGGCGGCGATGCAGCTACCTCAATATGTCTGAGGTGCAATGCCAAAGGAGGCTCCGCCTCTCAAGGGAGGCAGTGACCTCCATTTGTCAGAAAATAGGGCCTGAGATCACCTCCAACTGTGTGGGTGGACACCCCATGCCAGCGGCTCTGAAGGTCACAGTGGCCCTCAAGCTCTATGCCTCCAGCTCTTTCCAGGGGTCAGTGAGGGATCTATGTGGAGTCTCCCAATCAGCTGTCCACAGTTGCGTCAAGCTGGTGACAGAAGCTCTGTTCAGGCGGGCATTGACTTTCTTTCACTTCCATACAGACGAGACCAGCCAGGCCGAACGAGCCAGAGGCTTTGCAGCGATTGCTGGGTTCCCCTGCATCCAGGGTGCAATAGACAGCACACATGTGACCATCAAGGCGCCAGCGGGTCAGCCAGGTGCCTTCACCAACAGGAAGGGCTTCCACTCCATGAATCTGCAGATAGTGTGAAACCATGGGGTGCATGTTCTGCAAGTCTGTGCAAGGTACCCTGGCAGCGCACATGACACCTACATCCTCAGGCACTCCCAGGTGCCAAGGTTCTTCAATGCTCCAGCCCAACTGGATGGATGGCTGCTGGGTGACAAAGGCTATCCCTTTGAAAAGGTGACTTATGACACCTCTTCACCATCCAACAACAGAGGCAGAGCAGCGGTACAACAGGAGCCATGCTTCCACAAGGATGATGGTAGAGAGCACCATGGGTCTTCTGAAGATTCGCTCCCAATGCCTGCACCGTTCAGAGGGAGCATACAATAACCCTCAGAGCACGTGTCACTGATAGTGGTTGCATGTTGCGCTCTCCACAATCTGGCACTGGCAAGCAGGGACCCACTGGAGGAAGAGGATCTTGATGCAGCTCTACAGACCACGGATGATGAATTCAGTGGTGAGTCAGAAGAGGAGCACGGTGAGAGGAATGCTGAGGGCGTGGAGGCAGGCCTCATTAACCTCCAGGGAATTAGTTCCCCAGCCTTATTCTCTAAGGAGCCTATGTTCACTTTGGCCTCTCTTCTTTTTTTATATATTTAAAGAAGCTCTTACTGTCTATTTTTATATTACTTGCAAATTTACCCTCAACATTTATTTTCTCCCTCTTTATTTTTTTTTTGCTCATCTTTTGTTGGTTTTTAAAGCTTTCCCAATCCTCTGGCTTACCACTAATAATTGCCACATTGTATGATTTTTCTTTCCATTTGATATTGTCCTTAACTTCCTCGGTTAACCATGGTTGGTTTATCCCCTTCCTTGAATCCTTCTTCATCACTGGGATATATCTTTGTTCAGAGTCATGAACTATTTTCTTAAATGTCTGCCATTGTTCATCAACCGTCTTTTCTGCTAAATTGATTTCCCAGTCCACTCCAGCCAACTCTGCCCTCATTCCATTCTAATTACCCTTATTTAAGTTTAGCACAGTTGTTTCCGACCCAAGTTTCTCACTCTCAAACTAAATGCTATATTCTACCATATAATGGTTACTGTTTCCTAGGGGATCCTTTACTCTGAGATCATTTATTAAGCCTGCCTCACTACACATTACCAGATCCAAATTAGCCTGATCCCTGGTTGGATTCACAACATATTGTTCTAAGAAACTGTCCCGAATACACTCAATGAATTCCTGCTCATGTCTGCCTCTGCCAATTTGATTTTCCCAATCGACATGAAAATGAAAGTCACCCATGATTAATGTGCTGCCTTTTTTACAAACCCTCATCATCTTCTGATTTATTCTCTGTCCTACAGTATAGATACTGTCAGGGGGCCTATAGACTACTCCCATCAGGGTCTTCCCCCACTTGTTATTTCTTACCTTCACCCATTTTGATTCTACATCTTTCGATCCAAGATCCTTCCTAGCTATTGTACTTATTCCATCTCATACTAACTGGTGGTGGAGGGAGTCCATGTTTAAGGTGATCGATGAGGTGTCAATCAAGCGGACGATCCTAGGATCATCATTGATCAGAAACATAATTAGACCAGCCACATAAATACTGGGGCTAGAACAGCAGGCCAGATGCTGGGAATTCTGATGCAAGTGACTCAATTCCTGACTCCACAAAGCCTGTCCACCATCTACAAGGCATAAGTCAGGAGTGTGATGGAATACTCTCCACTTGCCTGGATGAGTGCAGCACCAACAACATTCAAGAAGCTTGACAGCATCCAGGACAAAGCAACCCGCTTGATTGACACCTCATCGATTACCTTAAACATGGACTCCCTCCACCACCGGTACACAGTTTCTACTATTTATAAGGTGCTTTGCAGCAACTTGTCAAGATTTCTTCAATAATTCCTCTCTAACCCATGACCTCTGCCACTTAAAAAATGAGGCCAGCACGCACATGGAAACTCCACCACCTGCAAGTTCTCTTCCAAGTCAGATACAATCCTGATTCATTGGATCAAAATCCTGGAACTCCCTACCTAACATTACTGTGGGAGAACCTTCATCACAAGACAACAGCAGCAAGAAAGTGGTTCACCAGGACAGTTAGGAATGGGCAGGAATTATTGGCCTTGCCAACCATGCCCACATCCCGAATGGATCCAGATATGGCCAATGGCTGGTTCCTGTTCTCATTACGCATTTGATCTTGGCACATGTTTGAAAGTAAAAATTCTCAACTCAAGATGTGCTAATTTTAGTGATTTGAGCACAGGTAGCTTGGAAAGGTAATTGCAGGGTAAAGAAGCAATGAAGCACCTCAGAGAAGAAATGATTCAAGCATAATGTAAACATCTGCCTTTGAAGGGGAAATGCAGAACTTCCAGGACTAATGTGACTTGGGTAATAAAGAAATAAAAGTTAAAATAAAACAGAAAAAGGAGACTTATAACAAATGTCAGCAGCAAGATTCAGTCAGCAAATTTTAATGGCAAGATAATGGAAAGCACAAGAGGGAATTGGAAAATTTCAAATGAGAAGCAAAGAGAGATTATGAGAAACAATTATCAGGCAATATTAAATTGTCCTCTAATAGGTATAAGTGCAAGCAGTTAGTTAGGGAAAGAACTGGGTCTTTTAAGGACCCAAAAGGAAATTGTCATGTAGGTCTGAGGACATGACAACAATATTAAATGAGTACTCTGCTTCCATCTTCACAAAGGAGTCAGTTGATGTGAGGGTTGCCCTAATAGAATTGAGGAAAGTTATTGATGGAATAGTAATAGAAAGGGAAGGCGTACTAAAAAGATTAGCATTACTGAAAGCTGGTAAGTTAACTGGTTCAAAGGGAATGCATTCTAGGTTACTGAAAGAAGCAGAGTTAGATATTGCAAAGGCATTGGTCATAATCTTTCAAGCTTTATTGGACACAGGTGTAGGGCCAGAGAATAGGAGACTTGTTCTATAATGCTATTCATGAAAGGAGAGGGATAAACAAGGAAACTATAGGGCAGCCAACCTAACATCGGGGGTGGGGAAGCTATTGGAAACCATCATCAGGGATCAGAGAGTCAGCAAGAATTTGTTAGGGCAAATTATGTCTAATGTGGTTGAAGTTTTTGCTGAGGTAGCAGAGAAGGTTGAACAAGGTAGAAACAAAAGGCATTTGACAATGTGCCTCACAGGAGGCTTATCAAGAAGATGGAAGCCCATGGTATTAAGGGGAAAGTGGTGCTATGGAAACAGAATTGGCCCAGTGACAGGAAGCAAAGGGTGGTTGTGGATGGATTTTGTTTTTGGGCTGGGAGGTGGCTTGCAGTGTTGTTCCTCAAGGATAGTTTTGGGTGCATTACTCTTGGTAATTTTTGTAAGCGACAAGGATCAGGTTTGGGAACAGTATTAACAAGTGTGTAGATGATGCAAAGTTTACTTGATAAAATATTAGATCATGATAAGGATAGTCACAGGCTTCACGGTGATGGCGACAGGATGGTGAGATGGACAGAAACGAGGCAAATAGAATTCAATGTGGAGAAGTGTGAAGCGATGCACTTTGGGAGCTCTAATCTGGAAAAACAGTACACGACAAAGGACACTATTGTAAAAACTGTAGATGAGTAAAGATACCTTGGTGTCAATATGCACAAATCCTTATAAGGTATCAGGACAAGTTGATAAGGTGGTTAAAAAGGCACATGAGTCACTTGGGTTTAGAAATAGAGGAATAGAATATAAAAGCAAAGAGGTTAAGTTAGAACTTTATGGGCAGGATTTTCAGCTCGGCGGGCAGGTGCACTCAATGGGTCCGGGATCAGCTGGGGAACGGAGTGCCGACTGCAATCGGGCCCCGGCTGCGAATTCATGCTGGCTGGCCAATTAATGGCCAGCCAGCATGAAGCGTGCGTTGAAAGGCTCAGCACTGCTGGGGTGGGAGCGGGAGGAGGGCAAGCGTTGAAGTCAGTGCAGGCGGAGGTGAGCGCTCACAGAAAGCTCCCCGAAGGCAAAGAGCTACCTCAGGGGGTTGAAGGCAAGGGCAACCTAAAATAAAGGTCACGCAAGCCAGAAAAAAGTGTCCAAGCTTCATAATCAATCACCTGAAAATGTAGATAATGAAAGTACTGTCCACAGAAATTTATTTTTATATTGATTTATCATGGAAACCTCATCCTGCCCGTAATGTTAGAGGGGCAACGAAAAATCTCTGTTAATTGGGCCATTAATGGGCTTAATTGCCCTCTTAATTGTCGGCGGGTGCGCTTGTGAGTTTAGCGCACGCCCACCAACCGAAATATCACATGAGTACGCGATGTGGTCGCCCAACGTTATCACGCGCTATTTCACGCTCAAGTGGGTCAGGCATGCGCCCGCCCGCTCAGTGAAAAACTCTGCCTATGAATCACAGTTACACATCAGCTGGAGTATTGTGGACAATTCTGTGCTCCACACTTCAGAAAACATGCAAAGGCCTTAGAAAGGGTACAAAGGAGGTTTACCAGGATGTTACCAGGAATTCGAGACTTTATTATGAGGAGAGATTGATAAAGTTAGGATTTCTCTTCCTGGATCAGAAAAGTGTACTACTTGTAAGTTGAACCTTTCATACTGTTATGGGGATCATGTGACTTTACAGAAGAATCAGCCCTGAGCACGGGTAATCTTAGGGGCTGAGCTTTCTAGCCTTGGTCTCGGTACAAGCATGTAGCTTAATCAGGAACTCTGTGAATAAAGTTTACTGTTTCTTACAAGAAACCTGCCCAGTACTTCAAATTTATTACAATTGGTGATGAGGATAAATAGCTCCAAAGCTGCACCTCACCTCTTGAATGCGAGTATTTCAATTTTTAAGGGAAGAAAGAAAAGTATATTCATCAGCAATGCCACTCTTCAGCAGAATTGACCCATCCGACTCATCCATCGAGGACTGGAGTTTGTACATAGAGCGCCTAGGTTTCCACTTCATAGCAAACAAAATAATGGCAGAGGAGGAACAGAAGGCAACTCTCCTAAGTGTCTGCGGTAGCAAAACGTATAACCTAATTTGTAGTCTGAAGGCTCCGAACGTGCCAAATTCCAGATCCTTCCACGAGCTAGTAGACCTCATGAAGGGACATTTTCGGCCTAAACCATCAGTGATCATGCAAAGATTCAAGTTCAACTCCAGAGTAAGGGCCCCTGGTGAGTCGATCACAACGTACATCGCAAATTTATAACAGTTAACAGGGCACTGTGACTTTGGTGATGCTTTAAAGGACATGTTGCAAGATCATTGGTTTGTGGCATACATGGCAACGTCATTCAGTGCCGTTTACTTGTAGAAGTTCATATAGACCTGAAGTGCGCCATGGAGATAGTGCTAGCAATGGAGAATGTTGAGAGGGACCTGCAGTCTTTGTAGAGTGTGCAACATGGCGCTGTTCTGCAGTTAGGGCAGGAACCTGCCGCTGGGCATGGTGCGAAGACCAGGGAGGCAACCCTGGTGCAGGGCACGATCCCTAGAAAACAAAAAGAAATACTGGAAGCAGCTCACCAGTAATTCAGAAATTAAAGTGTTACCTATGTGGGGTTAATCATGTACCCAAAACCTGCAGATTTAAAGAGGCAGAATGCCACTACATCACAAAAAAGGGCATGTTGTAAAACAGCGCAGGACTAGATCAAGACAGCCATTCAGACAGCTGGTCAAGTTAAATGAAGTGCACATTATAGATGAGGCAGAAGCTGCGGATACTGACATCTATTCCCTACGCAATCTGAAGGCCAGGAAAAGTGAACCAATCACTGTTACCCTTCAAGTAAATGGAAAGCCTCTGCTCGTGGAGGTTGACACAGAGGCATCAACCACAGCCATGGGAGGACACATCTTTAAATACCTCAGAGAAGGTACTCAGCCATTGAGTTTGGAGCAAACCACAGCTCAGCTAAAAACGTATATAGGAGAGGCAATATAGGTGAAAGGTATCACCTCTGTACCTGTATCCGACAGGCAACAGACAACCCAGCTGGCAGCAATCATTGTAACAGGTGAAGGGCCTAGCCTTCTGGGCTGTGGATTGGTTGAAAAAAATTAAACTCAACTGGTCAGAAACTTTTCAAGTCAGAACAGGAGGAATTCCTGAGTTGGTAAAAAAGTATGACAGAGTATTCTGAGGTGAGTTGGGGAAAATACAAGGCCTACAAGCAAAAATATACATGGATTCTGAAGTAACACCCCATTTTTTAAAGGTAAGACCTGTGCCTTACACCCTAAAGGAGAAGGTGGATGTGGAATTGTGCCGTTTGGAGAAGTTAGGAATAATCCAGCCAGTCTAATTTTCAGAATGGGCAGCACCCATAGTCCCTATGATGAAACCAGATCAAACCATTCACAGAGATAAAAACAAAAAACTACTGCGGATGCTGGAAATCCAAAACAAAAATAAAAACAGAATTACCTGGAAAAACTCAGCAAGTCTGGCAGCATCGGGGGAGAAGAGAAGAGTTGACGTTTCGAGTCCAATGACCCTTCAGCAGAACTGTTGAAGAACCTGCAAGATGTACTTTAGAAACTCACCAAGGCTCCTTCTACCTTTCAAAACCTTGACCTCTACCATCTAGGAGGATCAGGGTAGCAGACACATGCGAACATCACCACCTGCAAGTTCCTCCAGTCACATACCATCTTGACTTGGAACTATATCATCTTTCCTTCATTGTTGCTGGGTCACCAAAAGCAACTCCATTCCTAACAGCATTGTGGGTACATCTGTTTCAACAAGGCTTTTCTTACTCAATGGCTGGAATTTTTAGTTCGGAGGGTGGGCACGATCGGCGGGCCTGGGATCAGCCAGGAAACGGACCGCCGACTGCGACTTCACACTGGCTGGCCAATTAACAGCCAGCCAGCGTGAAGCGCGCGCTGAAACGCTCAGGGCTGCTGGGGTGGAGTGAGAGGAGTGTGGAGTAGAAGGAGGGTGGGTGATGAAGTTAATGCAGGCACTTACGAGCACTGAGAGAAAGCTCCCTGAAGGTAGAGAGCTGCCTCAGAGAGCTGCAGACCTGAAAATGTTCCAATACAGTTTTAAAAATCAGAAACAAAATGTCCAAGCATCACAATCAAGCGCCTGAAAATATAAATGATAAAAGTGCTACCCACAGGTATTTATTTTTTATTTTATTTCATTAGGGAAACCTTGCCCTTGGATGAGGTTTCATGAAAAATGTAAAGGTCGCCTGGCTGATTCGCCCATTCACCAGCCGTAAGGTTGGACAGGTGATGAAAAATAGCAGACAACTGTGCCGATAATGGGCTTAATTGCCCACTTAATTGTCAGTGGGCATGCTTCCGACCTTTGCGCACGCGCGCGTTGAGCGAAATATTGCACAAGATGACGTTGGGACGCTCATTCAACGCCATCTTGTGTGATTTCACGCCTGATCGGGTCGAGGGCACACCCGTCCAATCAAAGTAAAATTCAGCCCTATGAGTGACTTGAGATAATTGGCATATAGCTTTTCTTGAAACTATTCATTTACACTATTTTAATGACTTCATAATAAGTACATAGTTATATGGACACAGGTTATTCCGCGTCTTGCTCCCTTGGAGCCTCTTGGTCAACTGGCCTTGATATCATGCTTACATCTTCATTAATATAATCTCATTAACATAATCATTTAACCTTTTACATAACCCCCAAGTATAATCTCAAAGCTGTTAAATTATTTTGTTAAGCTTTTTACAAAACTATTTACATTTGCACCATCTCCTCTGAAAGTCATAACCTCACAGGTTAAGCCTGTCTGGTGCTTTGACCACTCCCCCTGATCTCATCTTGAGTATTCTCGATTGAGGGTGCTGGTCAACACCCAGTTCCTGGACCTGAGCGTCATTTCTGGTGGAGTTTGCAGTAGAGTCCATCTCATTAGTCTCATCATGGTAATACTGGAATGATTATCTCCTTGCAGCTTTTAGGGGTATTTAGGGGTATTCCTTTGGAGAGCCTCAGTTGATGTTTTTGCAAGGTATGATCACAGCTGCTGAATTTAGTCTATGACTGTACCTTCTGCCTGATGGCCTCTGATGGCCAGGTTTTAATTTGGGTGGCACTCTCACTATAGGCTGGTGCTTATACAAGCTGGACATTGTATGTTTGCTCATGTGACCTTACTTGGCCATGGACTTGTAAAA
This sequence comes from Cetorhinus maximus, assembly GCF_964194155.1. Taxonomy (NCBI): domain Eukaryota; kingdom Metazoa; phylum Chordata; class Chondrichthyes; order Lamniformes; family Cetorhinidae; genus Cetorhinus; species Cetorhinus maximus. The sequence goes on from NC_135881.1 coordinate 82,178,224, forward strand.
TGATTGGATCTGAGTTGTTGTTGCGATGAAGTAGGTCGAGTCTTTAGCCTTCTCCCCATCAGTAATTCAGCTGGCGAAAAGCCATCCCTAGATGGTGTGGCCCTGTGATTGAGTAAGGCTAGTTCCAGATCATTGTACTTTTTCTATCAAAATTGTGATGGTTTTTACCCCTTTCTCTGCTACGCCATTCGCTTGTGGATGGTGTGGCAAAATTATCACATGGTGAAACCCATTTTCCGCTGTGCATTGTAAATGTTCATTCATGAACTGTGGACCGTTGTCTGAGATGACCTCATCTGAAAGGTAGACATAATGTATTTCAAAATTTTTTTCATAGCATCTGCAGTTGGAGTCTGCTGATTTCCAACCAGTGACAGTAATAATCAATGGCTATAAGTTTGATTTTTCCTCTGAAGTCAAACAGATCTATTCCTAGCCTTTGCCAAGATCTGGATGGAAATGTTGATGGCAGTAATGTCTAGAAACATAGAAACATAGAAACTAGGAGCAGGAGTAGGCCATTCGGCCCTTCGAGCCTGCTCCGCCATTCATTATGATCATGGCTGATCATCCAACTCAATAGGCTGCTCCCACTTTCTCCCCATACCCTTTGATCCCTTTCACCCCATGAGCTATATCTAACTCCTTCTTGAAAACATATAATGTTTTGGTCTCAACTACTTTCTGTGGTAACGAATTCCACAGGCTCACCACTCTCTGGGTGAAGAAATTCCCCCTCATCTCAGTCCTAAATGGTCTACCCCATATCCTCAGACTGTGACCCCTGGCTCTGGACTCCCCCACCATCAGGAACATCCTTCCTGCATCTACCCTGTCTAGTCCTGTTAGAATTTTATAGGTTTCTATGAAATCCCCCCTCATTCTTCTGAACTCCAGCGAATATAATCCTAATCGATTCAATCTCTCCTCATATGTCAGTCCCGCCATCTCAGGAATCAGTCGGGTAAACCTTTGCTGCACTCCCTCTATAGCAAGAACATCCTTCCTTAGATAAGGAGACCAAAACTGCACACAATATTCCAGGTGTGGTCTCAGCAAGGCCCTGTACAATTGCAGCAAGACATCCCTGTTCCTGTACTCGAATCCTCTGGCAATGAATCACAGAATCACAGTACTGAAGAGGCCCTTTGGCCCATCGAGTCTGCACTGACATGCGAGAAACACCTGACCTACCTACCTAATCCCATTTACCAGCACTTGGCCCATAGTCTTGAATGTTATGAAGTGCCAATTGCTCATCCAGGTACTTTTTAAAGGATGTGAGGCAACCCGCCTCCACCACCCTCCCAGGCAGTGCATTCCAGACCATCACCACCCTCTGGGTAAAAAAGTTTTTCATCACATCCCCCCTAAACCTCCTGCCTCTTGCCTTGAACTTATGTCCCCTTGTGACTGACCCTTCAACTAAGGGGAACAGCTGCTCCCTACCCACCCTGTTCATGCCCCTCATAATCTTGTACACCTTGATCAGGTCACCCTCAGTCTTCTCTGCTCCAACAAAAACAACCCAAGTCTATCCAACCTCTCTTCATAACTTAAATGTTTCATTCCAGGCAACATCCTGGTGAATCCCCTCTGCACCCTCTCCAGTGCAATCACATCCTTCCTATAATGTGGCAACCAGAACTGCACACAGTACTCCAGTTGTGGCTTCACCAAGGTTCTATACAACTCTAACATGACCTCCCTACTTTTGTAATCTATGCCTCGATTGATGAAGGCCAACATACCATTTGTCTTCTTTACCGCCTGCTGCACCTGCATGCTTACCTTCAGCAACTGGTGTACAAGGACACCCAGGTCTCGTTGCACATACCCCTCTCTCAATTTATAGCCATTCAGATAATAATCTGCCTTTCTGTTTTTGCTACCAAAATGGATAACCTCACATTTATCCACATTATGCTGCATCTGCTATGCATTTGCCGGATCACACAGCTTGTCCAAATCACACTGAAGCATCTCTGCATCCTCCTCACAGTTCACCCTCCCACCCAGCTTTGTGTCATCTGCAAATTTGGAGATATTACATTTAATTCCCTCATCTAAATCATTAATATATATTGTGAATAACTGGGGTCCCAGCACTGATCCCTGTGGTACCCCACTAGTCACTGCCTGCCATTCGGAAAAAGACCTGTTTATTCCTACTCTTTGTTTCCTGTCTGCCAACTAGTTTTCTATCCATCTCAATACATTACCCCCAATCCCATGCACTTTAACTTTACATGCCGATCTCTCATGTGGGACTTTGTCGAAAGCCTTCCGAAAGTCCAAATAAACCACATCCACTGGCTTCCCCTCATCAACTCTACTAGTGACATCCTCGGAAAATTCCAATAGATTTGTCAAGCACAATTTCCCTTTCATAAATCCATGCTGACTCTGTTCGACTCTGCCACTGTTTTCCACATGCTCAGCTATTAAATCTTTTATAATGGACTCTAGAATTTTCCCCACTGCTGACATCAGGCTGACTGCTCTATAATTCCCTGTTTTCTCTCTCCCTCCCTTTTTAAATAGTGGGGTTACATTAGCTACCCTCCAATCTGTAGGAACTGTTCCAGAGTCTATAGAATCTCGGAAGATGACCACCAGTGCATCCACTATTTCTAGGGCCACTTCCTTAAGTACTCTGGGATGTAGATTATCAGGCCCCGGGGATTTGTCGGCCTTCAATCCCATCAATTTCCCCAACATAATTTCCCTACTAATACTGATTTCTTTCAGTTCCTCCCTCTCACCAAACCCTGTGTTCCTAACATTTCTGGTATGTTATTAGTGTCCTCCTTTGTGAAGACAGAACCAAAGTATGCATTTAGTTGGTCAGCCATTTCTTTGTTCCCCATTATAAATTCCCCTGTTTCTGACTGTAAGGGACCTACATTTGTCTTCACCAATCTTTTTCTCTTCACATACTTATAGAAACTTTTACAGTCAGTTTTTATGTTCCCTGCAAGCTTACTCCCGTAAAAATGGCAAAAATATGGCACTTCAAAGTATGCGTCAATGGATTTTGGAATTCCCAGCCACCACACCTTTGTTGTGCCTATGCCCTGCATTTGGTAATGCTCAAATGACCACCATGGAGTTTTTGAAGAATGACTTCTCGCATCATTCCCAGGATTACAAGCCTGTTATTGACGACTAGAAGGCTGAGGCCTCAACATTATTAAGCCAGCCCATTTGTCCGATAAGAGTGTGATCCCAGCCCCTGTGACCAGTTTAAATTCTGCTTGGTAATCTTTGACTTCCAGCTCTACAGACCAAAACTGCTTATTGGAATCTTTTATTTCCCCCAGGAAATCTTCATCCTTACTGACTTTCTATCCAATTTGCTGTACTTTAGAATGATGAGAAGCTTTTTCCCCAACTTCAATTGTGTATTAGATTTTCAGAATCATCTAAAATGTCCGGTCTTGCCACAGATAAAGCATTCAGCTCCTCCTGCTGGGCATTCTCTTTGCCTGTTTTTTGCCACCCCATGTGGAACATTTTAAAATAGGTGGAAGGGTTCTTCCCACCCCTTCAGTGGTTTTGGTGGGCTTTTTCATGGGGTTTTTGATGGTTGGGGCTCCTGACTTTGGGCCTACAAGCTGGTCCAACCCCTCCTGAGCCTCGACATCTCCCTGAAGTACACCCCGGTTCTGCTGCCGCAGCTGTGCCTGCCTTACAAACTGTTCAGCCTTCTCTAATGCTAAATCCTCTTTGGCTTGCAAAAGGTCTAACAACGCAGCGTTGAGCACGCCCACTACGATGTGATCGCGAATTAACTCGTGCTTTAAAGCTCTGAGGCTACAACTGCTGGCCAGTCAAATACAAGTGGTTAATAAATGAATTCATAGATTCACCTGGCCTTTGGCTCTTTTGGTCAAATCTTGCCCGTCCAATGACCAGATTCTTTTAGGGCTGAAGTAATTATGGAGAGCCTTCATAACGCCTCATGGAATGCTGAGTTCTCCTCGACTCCTTGTCTCACTAGGACATCATCAGTTATGGCCCCAATCATATATCGAACATGTGTTTTTCTGCCTTTTCGTGTAAGACTGAAGCTGTTCGGTACCTTTCAAACTGCCTCCTTCAGAGCTCCCATCGTTGCCCTTACTGCGTTTGAAGGGCTGTGGAAGAGGTAGTGGCTGTTCAATGGCAGACGACATTGTGCATGGTTCACTGTCCCCTGCCAAGGTATGTTTCAGTTTTGTCCTTCTTCATTGCAAAGTCGAGATGTTCCAACTTCTTGACCTGTGGGTTACCAATCTGTAGTCTCAGTTTCTTAAACTGTGGCCTCCAGCACTGCCTCCATGTTTCAACAAGCTTTTGCTTACTCTATGAAGTGACTTGAGATAGTCAGTATACAGTTTTTCTTGAAACTTTTAATATTTACATTATTTGCAAAGACTTCATGGCAAGCACATGGTTCTATGGACACAGGCTATTCTGTGTCTTGTTCTCTGGAAGCCTCATGGTCATCTGACCCTGATGTCATGCTTTCATCATCATTAACACCATTGTCTCAGTAACATAATCATTAACCCTTCACAGTACTCCACATAGACTGCAGTGGCTCATTAAGGTGGCTTACAATCACCTTCTCAAGGGCAATTAGGGATGAGCAATAAACGCTGGCATTGCCACCAAAGCTGACATCCCATGAAGAAATTAAAAATAAATAAATAAATTGGCATCAGTAGGATACAACGAGTCCCTGTATTTGAGAACAAATCAGTTCAAGGTTAATCCTGGCTTTTATTCAAGAGTTTCTTATGCAATGACTTATTTCCAAGAAGTTCAAACACTTGGATTCACACATAATACGGTTACATTTTCTTTAAATTAATCTGCATAAGCACGTCACATTTTAGTGAACTAGCTTTCCTCTAATTTTCTCTACATAGTCAAAGATGTGTCCATAGTCTCCTGTATTCAAAATTGGCCTTTATAATATACATTATTTTAATCCTGGACACTACTTCTTATCTTTTATTTGAAACTGTAGCAATTAAACACCGAGTTTGAAATGTTAGAAAGGTCAGAAGCTTGTTTTACTGCCATGCTTACCATTTCCCTTTTAAGCAAACAAGTCTTATCTGCTCTAAGCAAAGTAAATTTGCACATTAAGCTCCTTTCAATTTTATGATACAGAGAGGATGATCAACAAAAGAGGTTTTCCCGGGGAGTGAATTTATTTTACAGTGATTAACTTGTTTGATGTGGTAAAGTAAAAAAGTACAAAGCCTTTTTTAAAAGTTATCAGATTGTCTTGATTTGGAAAGCAATGATTTAACACCACAACTCATCTCACTTGTGATTAGTTCAGTTTACTATCAAGTGTCTTTGTTTTTGGCCAACGTGGAATTCTTTTAACTGGTATGTGAGATGAAGGCTGACAATTGAAGAGTTTGTATGAAGTAGTCTGGAACTGAATGATGGTGATACCACACTGTTATTGTGAATGTTGTGCATACAGGTAATAGGAAAGAATGGTAACCATACTGCAATATCATGAGTTAGTGCTCCCGCTTGTCAGAAGGGTTAGTTGTACAGCTGTAACCTTTAGAGGATGAAGTGTGTACTTGTGCCCAAGGACAAAATGGGACAATAGTTTACTGTGTAACCTTGCCTGTCCTACTCAGGTCATTGAACTTTTTGTGGTACTGGTCTACAGTCCTGTGCATTAAAAAGTTGGCTTTCAGCACCAGTGTCACCTCCTTCCACATTACACATGATCTTTTCTGGCAGACTCCCTGCCATGGATACGTGGCATTCCATCCGTATTTCATCCAGCAGTGCTTGTAGGTTGAACTCAGTATAGCTTTGGCATCTTCCTCCCTGCCTCTGTGCCATGCTTTTGCCTTAACTTTGCCTGTGTCTATCAGGCTTAACTATATTCATTTAAAATGCAACAGCAATAACTTGTATTTATATAAAATCAAAATACTGTGGGTGCTGGAAATCTGAAATAAAAACAGAAAATGCTGGCAAAACTCAGCAGGTCTGGCAGCACCTGTGGAGAGAGAAACAGAGTTAATGTTTCCAGTCCGCATGACTCTCCTTCAGAGCTAAAGAGAAGTAGAAATGTGATGTGTTGGATTTTACACCCCCTCCCGATGTCCAGCCCCCCCACACCACCCCCGATGTCTCACCCCCTCCCACCATCCCCACCCGACCTCCGAACACCCCCAACCCCCAAATCCTTTTCATTTACCTTAGGCACTGACCTTCTACCTGGTCTGTCAATTTCAGTGGGACCTTTAGATTTATGTGCTTTACGGCAGCTAGTGCTGTAAAAAATGGGGCATGTCCTCCTTCAATTGGATGGTGCTGGACTTCGACGCTGGACTTCGGAGATAGCTGCACTGCCTGGATTGCACCTGGCTTGAATTGGAAGGTTGGGCTGGACAGGCACAGAAGAAATTTGGCAAATGTAAGTGGGCACAGAGCAGCAATCTGACGCTGATTGCCGCTCTGAGGGAGTTACGGCCCATTAGGTCAGTTGACCAAAAGCTTGGTCAAAGAGGTAGGTTTTAAGGAGGAAAGAGGGGTTTAGAACTTGAGGTCTTGGCAGCTGGAGGCGCGACTACCAGTGATAGAGCGATTAAAATCGGGAGGCCAGAATCAGAGAAGTGTAGGTATCTTAAAGAGTTTTGGGGCTGGAGGAGATGACAGGGATAGGGAAGGTTGAAGCCATGATGGATTTGAAAACACGAATGAGAATTTTAAAATCCAGGTGTTCCCTAACCAAGAGTAAATGTAGGTCAATGAGCACAGGGGCACTGGGTGAATGAGGTTTGGTGCGAGTTGAAACATGGGCAGCTGAGTTTTGGATGACCTCAAGTTCATGGAGGATAGAATGTGGGAGACCAGCCAGAAGTGCATTCAAATAGTCAAGTTTAGAGGTAACAAAGGCATGGATGAGGCTTCCAAGAGTAAACGATCCGAGATGGGGCAGAGTCAGGAGATGTTACATAGTTGGAAGTATGCAGCCTTAGTGATGGTGTTGATATGTGGCCAGGAGCTCATCTCGAGGTCAGATAGGACACCAAACCAAAAATGGCCTTGCTCAGCCTCAAACAGTTGCCAGGGAGAGGAATGGAGCTGATGGGTAGGGAACAGCATTTGCAGCAGCGACTGAAGACAATTACTTCAGTCTTCCTAATATTTAATTGAAAGGAACTTCTGCTTATTGAGTGCCAGATGTCAAATTCAGAGTCAGTGGAGGCATCGAGAGAGGTGATTGTGTGTTAAAGCTAAAAGTCATCACCATGCATGTGGAAACTGACCCTGTGTTTCAGATGATGTCACGAGGGATAGCATATAGGTGAGAAATAGGAAGGGGACAGGATATTTTTTTTTATATTCATTCATGGGATGCGGCTGTTGCTGGCTGGGCCACCATTTATTGCCCATCCCTAATTGCCCTTGAGAAGCTGGAGGTGAGCTGCCCTCTTGAACCACTGCAGTCCATGTGGTGTAGTTATACCCACAGTGCCAAGGGTTATCATTTTGGTGACAGCAGATTTGAAGGAGCCGTAAACAATACCAGTTAATATGGGAGCCAGAAACAGAAGCTAGGTGGTTAGCAGTTTAATGAGAATAGGTTCAATGATGAAAGATGGAGCAGGATGTGAGTCCCATTGTCAAGTTGAGCTCGGAAAGGGCATGAGGGGCGATAGGAAAGAAATTACAGAACAATACAAGTTCAGGGCTAGGACCAGGAGGATTTTAGAGGAAATCTCTAATTTAGCCCAGTGGACTAGGAGATGGAAGGGAAGTGGCAGAGGCAGCTGGTTGGTTGGTCTCAGTCTTATTGACAAAGAAGTCCACAGCTTCTTGTTGTTGGTGATGAAGGTAGAGGAGGCAGGGGAGAAGAGTTTAAGAGGACTGTGTGCAGTAGAGAAAAGAAACAGGGGCTTATCTTTATGTTCCAGGGTGATCCTGGAATGGTGAGCAATTTTAGCAGAAGAGAGAAGAGCCAGTTGTCCGCCATATCCATTCAAACCTCAATCATCGGACTTAAGGGAGTGGAACTGGTGGTCATACTGGGGAACTAGCCAGGATGAGAGGTAGTAATTGTTTTAATGGGGACTGGGCCATCAAATGTAGTGGTGAGGGAGTGGTTGAACAGATGATCAGCTGTCGAAATGTTATGGTGAATGGAGGGCCAATGTTTAGATAATTATGATTTTGAAAGTGCAGTTGTAAGTAAATTGTGAGAGTTTCTCCAGTGGCAAACACTAATAAATAGGACTTAGAGGGGCAAGAGGCATGTGGGTGGAGAACAATACAAAGAAGTGATCATACTTGGCCTTATCTGTGACTGGTATGTTGGTTGAAATGTTGTGTGAAATGGCATGCTCAAAAGCGTGGCCATGAATATAAGTTGGGGAATTTACGTGGAGGGTGAGATCAAGGGAGGAAAAGAGGGCAGTACATTCAGAGGAGAGAGAGCATGATGAATTGAGATGGAGATTGAAGTCGCCAGGAATAAGTCACTGGTGCAGAGGCTGGGTGAGAAGTGAAGACATCTTGGTGAAAAAATTTTCTGGTAGTTGGGGGAGGATTTTCCCCTCTTCGAGCGGGCATGCTGGATGGGCCTGGAGCAGCCAAGAAACGGTCTGCCATTCACGATCGGGCCCTGACCGCAATTTCATGCTGGCTGACCAATTAACGGCCAGCCAGCGTGAAACGCGCACTGAGGTCCTCAGCACTGCCGGGGTGGGAGTGGGAGGAGCACGAGCACTGAAGTTTGCGCATGCACAGGTGTGTGCTCATTGAAAGCTCCCTGAAGGTGCAGAGCTGCCCAGGGAGCTGAAGGATTAAAAAATTTAAAATAAAGATTTGAAAAATAAGGGAAACATGTCTCCACATTATGAGGGGAATAGATAGAGTGGACAGGATAAAATTGTTTCCCTTGGTGGAGAATTCTAGAACCATGGGACATAGATTCAAGATATGTGGCAGAAGGTGTAGGAGGGACATGAAGAAGAGCTTTTTTATGCAGAGGGTAGTGGATGTCTGGAATTCGCTGCCCAAGTTGGTGGTAGAGGCAGAAACTCTAAACTCTTTTAAAAAGTACCTGGATCTGCACCTTAAGTGCTGTAAGCTGCAGGGCTATGGGCCGGGTGCAGGAAGGTGGGATTAGAAAGGGCACCTGGGTGTCCTCGGGCTGGCATAGACAAGATGGGCCGAATGGCCTCCTTCTGTGCTGTAGCTTTTCTATGGTTCTATGAACAGGGACATGTTCAAAATGAGTTTAAAGAATTTTTACTGTTTTTTTATTCACTGTTGGAAACCTCATCCCGCCCGTGAATGAGCTTTCTCAAAAAATACAAAGGCCACTTGGCCTATTCGCCCACCTGCCAACCGTAAGGTTGGATGGGCAGCGAAAAATTCAACTTAATTACCAGCTTAAGGGCGTTAATAGGCTTTTTAATTATCGGCAGGTGTGCTGCCAACTCTTGTGCGTGCCTGCTGACCAAAATATAGCGCGAGTGCGCAATGATGTTGGGATGCCTGTCCGACGTCATCACGCGCTATTTCACGCTTGGGCATGTCGGGTGCGCGACCTGGACACCAAGCTGAAAATCCTGCTCTGGAGGTTTTTTTATTCCTACCTGAGGTGTGCGTATTGCTGGCTAGGCCACAAATTATTGCCCATCCTCAATTGCCCTTGAGAAGGTGGTGGTGAGCTGCTTCTTGAACGCTGCAATCCACGTGGTGTAGGTACACCCACACTGCTGTTAGGGAGGGAATTCCAGGATTTTGACCCAGCGACAGTAAAGGAACAGTGATATATTTCCAAGTCAGGATCCTGTGTGGCTCGGAGGGGAACTTGCAGGTGGCAGTGTTTCCATATAACTGCTGTCCTTGTCCTTCTAGGTGGTAGTGTCATGGGTTTTGAAGGTGTTGTCGAAGGAGCCTTGGTGAGTTGCCTCAATGCATCTTGTAGATAGTACACACTGCTGCCACTGTGCATGTAGATGGTGGAGGGAATGGGTGTTTGTTGATGTGGTGCCAATCAAGCAAGTTGCTTTGTCCTGGATGGTGTCAAGCTTCTTGAGTGTTGTTGGAGCTGTACTCATCCAGGCAAGTGGAGAGTATTCCATCACACTCCATGTACCTTGTAGATGGTGGGCAGGCTTTGGGGAGTCAGGAGGCGAGTTAGTCACCACAGAATTCCCAGCTTCTGATCTGCTCTTATTTATATGGCTGAGATATATATTGGGTGGGTGAGAGAGAACAAGGATTTTAAATGAAAAGGAGAGAGGGAGAACAGGGTGAGATGTTCAAAGGAGGAGAATGGGCCAGAGGATTTAGGGACAAACTAAGGTGAGATTTGGTAATAAGATCCACACCACCACCATGACAGTCTTAATGGAAGCCAAAGTCAGATGGTGAGGCTTTATTTAGGGGAAGGTGTCATCACCCCTCAGCCAGTTGTTGCCCAAGGCCATGGTGTGATACAATCATCCATAATAAGTTTAAGGATGACAAGGGCTTTGTTCATAAGTGAACAGGCATTCTGGATTGACATACCAAAAGTGGAAAGCTGATCCACCGATGGAGTCCACAGGGTCAGCATGGAAGGGATGTGTTGAACATGGAGGAGATTAACCCCCAGCAGCCACACTGGCCAGGAAGGGCAGCAAGAAAGTAGGATGGCACAGTTGGTTCAGTGTTTGTAACTTTTGCCTTAATGGGCCTTTCGGAAGATGCCAATAGAGGCACAGATAGAGCTGTACCCTTGTCTGAGAGGGTGTCAAGTTAGAGAGTAGGGAGTTTGAGGAGTGCTGGAAGGTTGGGGTAGGAATTTGGGAAGGCAGGGTACCAGAGAGAGGAGAAATGCATGACGACAGTAGGGGGAGGTCTAGAAGGCATACAGAGAAAAGAAGTGGAAGAAAATATATAGAACTGTTGTGCTCGGATCTGAAGGGAAAGCCAAACTGCATGAACAAAATGGACATGGGGAAAAGTCAAGTTACAAAGGCTTTGTTATGCAGCAACAAGTAAGATACTTAAAACCTGGTAGTAATTGGGATAAAAACAGACATGAGATTTGAGTTGAAGTAGCTGGCAGTCAACTCACTGAGTCAAGCATTTTTTCCCCCTACAGGTTGTTGTGGGAAACTTCAGCCAGAACTGTTATTTTAATCAAAAACAGAATTACCTGGAAAAACTCAGCAGGTCTGGCAGCATCGGTGGAGAAGAAAAGAGTCGACGTTTCGGGTCCACACGACCCTTCAACAGAACTGAAGTATACTTAGGAGAGGGGTGAAATATAAGCTGGTTTAAGGTGGGGGGGTGGGGTGAGAGAGAAGTTGAGGATGGGGTGGTTGTAGGGACAAGCAAGCAGGGATAGGAGCAGATAATCAAAAGATGTCACAGACAAAAGGATCAAAGAGGTGTTGAAGGTGGTGATATTATCTAAGAAAAGTGCTAATTAAGAATGGATGGCAGGACACTCAAGGTACAGCTCTAGTGGGGGTGGGGTGGAAAGATTGACAAGGTATTAGTTGTAGATTTAAAAATAATGGAAATAGGTGGGAAAAGAAAAATCTATATAAATTATTGAAAACAAAACAAAAAAAAAACAAAAGGGAGGGGGAAGAAACGGGGTGGGGATGGGGGGAGGGGGAGTTTAAGATCTAAAGTTGTTGAATTCAATATTCAGCCCGGAAGGCTGTAAAGTGCCTAGTCGGAAGATGAGGTGCTGTTCCTCCAGTTTGCATTGGGCTTCACTGAAGGATACCGCATTGGGAGCAACGAATGCAGTAGACTAAGTTAGGGGAAATGCAAGTGAAATGCTGCTTCACTTGAAAGGAGTGTTTGGGCCCTTGGACGGTGAGGAGAGAGGAAGTGAAGGGGCAGGTGTTGCATCTTCTGCGTGGGCATGGGGAGGTGCCATAGGTGGGGGTTGAGGAGTAGGGGATGATGGAGGAGTGGACCAGGGGTCCCGGAGGGAACGATCCCTATGGAATGCCGCAGCGGGGGGTGAAGGGAAGATGTGTTTGGTGGTGGCATCATGCTGGAGTTGGCGGAAATGGTGGAGGATGATCCTTTGAATGCGGAGGCTGGTGGGGTGATAAGTGAGGACAAGGGGGACCCTATCATGTTTCTGGGAGGGAGGAGAAGGCGTGAGGGTGGATGCGCAGGAGATGGGCCGGACACGGTTGAGGGCCCTGTCAACGACCGTGGGTGGAAAACCTCAGTTAAGGAAGAAGGAGGACATGTCAGAGGAACTGTTTTTGAAGGTAGCATCATCAGAACAGATGCGACGGAGGCGAAGGAACTGAGAGAATGGGATGGAGTCCTTACAGGAAGCGGGGTGTGAGGAGCTGTGGGAGTCGGTAGGCTTGTAATGGATATTGGTGGACAGTCTATCATCAGAAATTGAGACAGAGAGGTCAAGGAAGGGAAGAGAAGTGTCAGAGACGGACCATGTGAAAATGATGGAGAGGTGGAGATTGGAAGCAAAATTAATAAATTTTTCCAGGTCCCGACGAGAGCATGAAGCAGCACCGAAGTAATCATCGATGTACCGGAGAAAGAGTTGTGGGAGGGGGCCAGAGTAGGACTGGAACAAGAAATGTTCCACATACCCCATAAAGAGACAGGCATAGCTGGGGCCCATGCGGGTACCCATAGCGACACCTTTTATTTGGAGGAAATGAGAGAAGTTAAAGGAGAAATTGTTCAGTCTGAGAACAAGTTTAGCCAGACGGAGGAGAGTAGTGGTGGATGGGGATTGTTCGGGCCTCTGTTCAAGGAACAAGCTAAGGGCCCTCAGACCATCCTGGTGGGGGGATGGAGGTGTAGAGGGATTGGACATCCATGGTGAAGAGGAAGCAGTTGGGGCCAGGGAACTGGAAATTGTTGATGTGACGTAAGGTGTCAGAGGAATCACGGATGTAGGTGGGAAGGGACTGGACAAGGGAAGAGAGAAGGGAGTCAAGATAACGAGAAATTAGTTCCGTGGGGCAGGAACAGGCTGACACGATCGGTCTGCCAGGACAGTTCTGTTTGTGGATTTTGGGTAGGAGGTAGAAGCGGGCCGTCCGAGGTTGGGCGACTATCAGGTTGGAAGCTGTGGGAGGAAGATCTCCAGAGGAGATGAGGTCAGTGACAGTCCTGGAAACAATGGCTTGATGTTCCGTGGTGGGGTCATGGTCCAGGGAGAGGTAGGAGGAAGTGTTTGCGAGTTGACGCTCAGCCTCCGCGAGGTAGAGGTCAGTGCACCAGACAACAATAGCACCACCCTTGTCAGGGGGTTTGATGACAATGTTGGGGTTGGACCTGAGAGAACGGAGTGCAGTAAGTTCAGAGAGAGACAGATTAGAATGGGTGAGAGGAGCAGAGAAATTGAGACGGCTAATGTCACGCCGACAGTTCTCAATGAAAAGATCAAGAGAAGGTAAGAATCCAGAGGGAGGGGTCCAGGTGGAGGGAGAATATTGGAGGTGGGTAAAAGGATAATGTTGCATCCTTTCAGCTGGATGAGAAAATAAATTAATAGATACCACTATGTATTAATAAATCCAAATATTGTAATATTTAGTGCTGACTAATTGACAGAACTCATGGAAATTATACTACCTTCCAACAATATAATATGCGCATATTAAAAGTATCAGGGTAAAATGTATCATTACTGGGACCTGTGAAGCAATCTTTTAAGTACAGAGAGTGTGTTTACATATGATTTTGAATCTTCTAACATTGATTCAGAGTACAACAAGCGATACATATTGGAAACACAATTTGGTTCAAAAGCTTTGGATTTTTCCATCAATAATTTTGAAATATTTCCTTAAATTCTTGTGGAATTTTATATTTTGTCTATTTTCAAGGGATTTGATAAGTACTGTTAGATACCAATATATCCATTATGTGCTTAGGTTATGCAAGGCATATCATATTATTAAGTAAGAATTTTATTGTTTTTGAAGTTATGATTATGAGCGGAGAATAAACTAATCCCTAAATATTATATTTCCAACCCACATATATGAAATAGAGCTGTGTGAATTGACATAATTAGATGGAAAAGCTTTAGAAGTGACAATAGAATATAAAATGTATGGGAATTACCTGGTGTATATAATTGCTACATGTTTAAACAGATGCTACAATGTTGCCTACTGAATATCTTAATTGCTAATTTTGGATATGTAGTGATACAAGAAGCAAGCTGCAACATTTTAGCCTCTTGAAGGACTGAAGTGATATAAATCATGGGAGCGAAGTTTGTGTAATTTTTCAATATTTTTCTGTTTTCCTAAAAGTATTATTGTGCATATTTATATGGAGATAGTTACGGTTCTGTGACCTTACTGTATTGTGAAAGATTATTTCTTTCTTGGTGGCTAGATGTAATTCCAGCTCTCTGGTACAACACAACTACAGTACCTACAAATAAAGGATGCAACATTTAGCTCTATAATGCCCATAATTTCACTGCTGTGGGTGTTGGTTTAGTCCCAAAATGACATGTGTGCTGTTTCCATTCCTTTCCAACATAGCTTGCATGAAGACTAATGCCTTAGCATGGGTGTTATGAGTGTGTGCTGCAAGGATGCAGAGTAGGCAGATTATATGTTAGTCATTAAGGTTAATTTGACACCGGCACTGCTGTTTTGGACCTTGCCACTTTAGTTAATGTGCTCTCTTAAATATGTCCAGCTAACCACGTGTATTCAACAGCACTAAAGATGTCACCCCCTGCCAGCGCAATTTAAAGGTATCATCAACAGCTTCCAAGTTAGCTGCTTATTATTTTCCAGTGATTCTGCTTGAGTTTGTGGAAGTTTTGCAGGAGCTGGTTACAGGTGGGGCTGAAGGGAGTGGTGCGGCACAGAGGAAGTCAGTGGTTATGACTGCAAGGGCTCTGGGCACACCACTTGCTACCAGTCATTGGTGCCATTGTAGCAGTCCTCCTTGGCCTGCAACATCAGTGGGAGATGGTGCAGAAGCAGCAAGTAAGAATAGCTGCTTGCTGGGGTTTTCCAGGGGCACTTTTCTTACCTCCATCTATAAGCAAGGAGTAGTGTGTGCTCTTCATCTGCAATTCATGAAGGAGATGCTGACCGAACTCTACCATCTATTGGAACCTGACTTGCAGCCTGAGGGCAGGCCAAAGACCGTGCAGCCAGTAGCTGTGAAGATAGCTTCAGCCATCAACTTCTACATATCGGGATCCTTCCAGGTTGGGACAAGAGGCATAGCCAACATCTCCCAGTTTGCCATCCATTGTTGTCTCAGAGAAGCGACAGAGGCTCTGTATTCCAGGGAAGTGGACAACTAAATGTTTTCTCTGAACAGAGAGAAACTATGCAAATGAATAGTGGGCTGTCTCTAGTCTGACGGCGTGACTTTGTGGGCATTGCACCTTAATGCTGAGATCTGTAAAAGTTACCACTTGCTCAATGTGTAGCTGAAGTGCGACCACACTCAGCACATCATGCTGATGAATGCCTCTTATCCTACATGATGCATTCATTCGCACCAGTCAGCTGTTCCAGCAATCTTCCAGCCACCACATAAAATCAGAGGGGTAACAAGGGCTATTTGCTCTGCACCTGGCTGATGTCCTGCCTCCGCAATACAACTACATGTGAACAATTTGCATGAAATGAGAAACATTACTTAGCAGATGATTGGATGTTGAAGTAAAGGTTTTGCTGCCTTGACGGCTCTAGAGGAGTCCTCCAGCACTATCTAGAGCAGGATATTTTGATTCGTTGTGGTGTACAGTATTCTCTACAGCCTGGCAATCATGAGCACAAACAGCCCTTGCCACCATGGATTTAGCAACAACCGCAGGAGGAGGGGAAAAAGGAGGAGGAAAAGGAAGCGGAGGAAGGGAGGAGGATGGGAGGAGGCAGCTGTCACATCCACATTTTATTGGGGCTGCCCGTGATGACCTAATTTGGCTTCAGTTCCCATGAATACAATTGCAGATCCTCATTGCCCAATAGTCCAATAGTCGCACACCTTACCCTTACTCAGTTCCAGGCCATTACAGCATATCCTTGGCCGCATGCCATGAAATAAAACCAACAGAAAACAACCATTCCATAAAAGCCTTATACAGCAAAATATCCACTCATGTAATCACCCTTGTGCACTCCCTTAGTGTTTTGCTTACAGGTGCCTTTGCTTGTCCTACTGCTCCTGCCCAGTGCTCCTCAGTGGCTGCAGCATGGCTGCTGGAAAGCTGCTGACTTTCACGGCCTGGTACTGCAATGGCCTTGCAAGATGCCCTTCAGCAGCCTTTTTAAAATTCACTTACAGGATGTAGACATTGTTGGCTAGGCCAGCATTCGTTGCCCATCCCTAATTGCTCTTGAGAAGGTGGTGGTGAGCTGCCTTCTTGAACCGCTGCAGTCCATGTGATGTAGATGCATCCACAGCGCTGTTAGGGAGGGAGTTCCAGGATTTTGACCCAGCAACAGTAAAGGAACAGCGATCTGTTTCCAAATCAGGATGGTGAGTGACTCGGAGGGTACTTCTAGGTGATCGTGTTCCCAACTATCTGCTGCCCTTGTCCTTCTAGATGATAGTGGTCGTGGGTTTGGAAGGTGCTGCCTAAGGAGCCTTGGTGAATTCCTGTAGTGCATCTTGTAGATGGTACACACTGTTGCTACTAAGCCTTGGTGGTGGAGGGAGTGAATGTTTGTGGATGTGGTGCCAATCAAACAGGCTGCTTTGTCCTGGATGGTGTCAAGCTTCTTGAGCGTTGTTGGAGCTGCACTCATCCAGGCAAGTGGGGAGTATTCCATCACACTCCTGACTTGTGCCTTGTAGATGGTGGACAGGCTTTGGGGAGTTAGGAGGTGAGTTACTCGCAGCAGGATTCCTAGTCTCTGACCTGCTCTTGTAGCCACAGTATTTATATGGTTAGTCCAGTTGAGCTTCTGGTCAATGGTAACCCACAGGATGTTGATGGTGGGGGATTCAGTGATGGTAATGCCATTGAATGTCAAGGGGCGTTGGTTGGATTCTCTCTTGTTGGAGATGGTCATTGCCTGGCATTTGTGTGTTATGAATGCTCTTTGCCACTTGTCAGCTCAAGCCTGGATATTGTCCAGGTGTTGTTGCATTTGGACATGGACTGCTTCAGTATCTGAGGAGCAGTGAATGGTGCTGAACATTGGGTCTTGAAAGCACAGCTTCAGACTGCACCAATTCAGCATGGGCAGCAGTAGTCTGTGATGGCTGGCTGACAGGGAACAGTAAGGGCACTGAAGGAATGGCAGTCATGGTTTTGGGAAGCTGAATGCTGAGAGAGAAAGTGGGTTCATGCTCCACTGCCGCCCCTCTGGAGCAATGTCTCATTAATCCTAGCAATATGCTGAAGACAGATTTCTGGACTACAGTGGGACCCTGAACACCATTTTGAGCACTGCGTGCAGTCATGAGGCAGCAGTTTGTGTCTACATAGCAACAATTACAAATGTCGTGACCTCAGCCTCAGATTCCACTGCAGAATCTCAGGCCTGTTGTCCCATTTTTGCAGGTTCTTCCTGGTCTTTAACTCTCCTTTAGCCAGTTCCCGACACTGCTGCAGCCAGAATACATCTCATCTTTAAATGGTGCAGGCTGGCTTTAAGCGGTGCTAGGCTCACAAAACCTGGGCTCCTTGCTGAAGTGTGCAGCCACTCAACTGGACATTCAGCAATGAGCTGCCCGCTCCCTCTCTCCAGGTGCTATGACCTGAGAGGGAGTTAGGCAACTATGGACCTCCATGTGTTGGTCCATGGTTAGGCTTGGCAAAGTACTGCAGTGGTTTGCCATTGCCTTCTGCAGGTTCTGGCTGCCCAGAAGATTCTCCAGGTCTTACCACCCACCATAGGCATATTGGAAGGATTTGCAGGTTGATAATCCCAGAGTGGGGCTCAAACCTGGAGCTTCTGACTCAAAGGCATGGATGCTATCCACTGCACTACAAGATCTCTGAACTGCACGCAGCAATCATTTTAGCAAGCAATCAGAATGAAGTTTGCGTGTTGCCTGCATCATTTTGCAAGAACACAGGTTAATTGCCATTCTCATGCCCACTTTCAGGTGCTATTTAATTCAGCACCCAAAACCTGGATGCCTACTTGATTCCTTAAAATACAGTGCCACCACTGCTGGGCAATATCTATCTGGGCTGCAACTGATGTAAAAAAAAATCCTGCCCAATACAATAGAAAAGAAAGTTACTAGGCCATGAGATCAAGGCTGTTGGTTTATCTTAGGATTGTCATTAATCAGTCTTCACTCTAATAGTTTATGATAGCAGTTAAGAAACTTGATTAGATTTCAAAACAAAAGTAGCATCTATGGAGATATGAGACAAGTTAATGCTTCAGGTGCGACCTTTTCCACATATGCCAATTGACCTGTTGAGTGTTTCCAGCATTTTCTGTAATTGCTTCAGATTTCCTGCATACTTCAGTTTTTCGGTTTCTGTTTTGATTAGACTCCAACTCTCTAACTCACTCTAATGTCTCCCAGTTTCTGCCCGTAACAGTTCTGTATTCCAAAATCTTTCTATTACTTGTACAATTGGTAATACATAACAGCAACTTGCACCTAAGGGATGAAAACATCACAAAGCAATTGTCAACAACAAAAGTTAGGGAAGGGACTTTAGTGAAAGAAATACATTTGGAGTTGGATTTTGAAGGAGGGGAGAGCTAGAGCAAAATGGAATGGCTTAGGAGTGAGGAGTCATGATAATTGACAGCTCTATAATTGGATGGATTACAGTGAGGGATAAATACACAATAGATTCAGAAGAGTGGCAGATACAAGCAGGAACATAGGACTGAAAGGTAGTGCAAAGATGTGGTGCGTAAGGTTTTTAAATCTGTCTGTTCGGTGATGGCAACTCATGGAGGTCAGTGACGAAAAAATTTGTAGTTGAGCTAAATAAGTATGGGATAGAATACAAGCATCAAGGAGGGTGGACACCCTGCTGCCAGCAGTTGGATGTCAATTGTACTCATTAATGAGCCAAATGACACCTGTTATCCCTGAGCCCACCACAATTTAGCTGCTTACCCACACCCTCAGAAGGCCCTGCTGGGTTTGCCAGTGGCCTCCCGGGGTGAGGCAGGTGGAGGGGCTACCTTGTAGTCAGGCACTGTACCCCAAATTGAGGGACCCAGCATAGGGCTGAGCCTCCGACCTCCTACCTCTCCCATGATGCCCACCCTAAGACCTCCATACTGCCCTCACTTGGGGTCCCACAATGATCCTGGATGCAGTGCCCCCAGCAGCCACTGCTCTCACTGGCTCTGGCAGCAGGGGGAGCTGCTGGCCTCTGATTGGCCAGCAAATCTCAGAGGGTGGGACCTCTGTTGTTGGGGTCCTCAAGCGCAAGGAGAGCCCACTGGTAGGTAGTTAAATGCCTGAATGACACATGGGTCCATTGGGCCTCCCCCACGGAACTGATGGGGGTTCCCCACCGGTTCGCCAACTGGTGGGCAAGATCTCCATTGGCCTGACAAAATCCCAGTCTTAGATTTCTGGTGTACGGTAATTGTGAACAATTACCACAAATGATATGTGGCTGTATTTCACTGAACTGCTGGTTAACCATGCAGAAGAATGTTTATCTGGCAGAGGGTTATTTAAAGAGACATTTGGCATTAATGCATACTGGGGGTTTTGAAGGGCAATTTCCCAACGCAAATAAAGATTTCCATTTCTTTCTACAGTATACTATTTGTCTTTATTATTAAATGGTCTGCACGTCTGGACACACCATACTTTCTCATCATTCTTCAACATGCTCATTAAAGACAAATTAGAAAAGAGTGATTTCATTTTGATAAAACTTCTTTATCTTTTAGACCCACCATTTTTATTTCAACAGGCCCTTGCTAAACTAATTTTGAACTCCGCTCTTGGAATAACCCGACTTTGGAGATAGCTAGTATTTATAAGAATGAGGCATACCTTCACAGGAATTCGCTTCAGGTTTTTGATGTTGGTGTTGAATTTCTGTTTAAAGATGACTATTGTCTGCAAAACAAAATGCCAGCTTGGCTCAATGAGTAACACATCTGCCATGGATCAGAAGGTTGGGAGGTTGAGCCCTGCATTAGGATTTGAGTGCATACCCTAGGGAGAGACTGCAGTTCAGTCAATTGACAGCATCAAATACAGATTAACTGGGTATTCATTGTGTTGCCATTTGTGGCACTTTGGTGAATCTAAAACCGTTTCTGTTAACTAAAGGTATTAAGGAATATGGGGAAAAGCGGACACTATCGAGTTAGACCACAGATCAGCCATAATCTTATTGTATGGCAAAACAGGCTTGAGGGTTAAATGGCCTACATTTTTTCCTATGTTCCTAGGTACGGTGTCCATCCATATCACAATGAATTATTTCAAAGCATTGTGTTGTGTGTAAATTATGTGGAGCACAAACCCCAGTATAGACCAGTTGGGCTGAATAACCTGTTCCTGTGCTTTAAATTATATGTAACATGTAAAGTATTCTTGTACATTTCTGAGGCACTATATCAATTCCAGTTCATTCCTTCTTACTTACGGGAGGAGAGTTCCATTGTCAGATGTTCCATATTTTGAACGAGACATTAAATTGAGGTCCTGTCTGCCTATACAGGTAGAGCTATCATTTCGCTTTTTTAAATCAGTGACTGTCTTTCCAATACTTGTTCAAGCTGTAGTTCTGTTGACACTTTAAAAAAATCACTGTTCTGTGAAAACTGTCATTTCCAGAAACTCAAGCATCTGATGTGGAAGCTGTGAATCCCAGTCCAGGTGGCACAGAAGGCACCCAAGATCAGTTAGCAGGCACCAACTTCAGATTTATACCAGCTCCTGGGCATGTCATACCAGACAGACTGTTCGAAACACGCAATTCAGCTGATGCACAGATGGGAATGAGGGCACGACTAAACTACAAGCAGAAGCCAAGAGAGCCGCTGGTAAAAATCAAAGATTTTTTGAAATCATTTGAAAAATTTGGATTAAATTACTGTTGGTTAGCACATGTTCTGGATTTCCTTTACCATTACAGGATGGGTAACTTAACATCTACCAGCTCATTCATCCAAATACAACATTCTAGACAATGGTAACCCTGGTTACACTTATTTTTCTTTTTTTGAAATCGTATTTCCCCTCTATTATCTCCTCCCCGCCATTAACACTGCTGCATCCTGGGCTATGGTTCCAATGGTACTTTGCTGGGACAATTACTGTCGATGGTCTATTTGATCACAGCACACAATCCAGCTAAGCCTGACCTCATCCTCATCCGTTATTCACGCGCCGTGAAACTTTCCAGTATCTAGATAAAAATCAGGAGTGAGAACACTGGGAATTTTCCACACCTAAACCAATGACAATGAGGCTAATTCTTGCTCTCTACCCCTGCTGTGACTTGGATCTGTAAATCAGAACGTGCCTAGGGTCAATTCTGGGACATGCTGGTCTCTATAGCCCAGGGATTAACTACTTCACAGGCAGAATTTTACGTTCCCCCCACTGGCAGGTTTTTAGGCAGGGTTGGCCGTAAAACTTTTTGGATGGTCTTCCTACTAAGCTCCTGCCCACCCGGACCTCTCAGCAATTTTGTGGTGGTACGTGCAAAGCCTAGGCCGGACCGACTGCCCTCATCTTAATTGAGGTCCTTATATGGCCAATTAATGATCACTTAAATGCAATTTCCAGCCCAGCCTCAATTTTCAGGCTGGCGGGAGGATTTCAAGAGCACAGGGGAGCCCAGAAAGTGATCCTGCTCAGGCCTTGGGCAGGCAAGGGACAGGGTGGGGGGGACGGTGGTGGGCACCTTTATCAACAGCCTCCTTTCAACATCAGGTGCCTTCCCGCAAGAACTAGCCCCTGTGGCCTCCCCACCAACACATCCACGAACACCAGCCCCCTATCCACCACACCCCCCACCCCCACAAGCTCTGCCCAACTCACTAGGCTTCACCTCCCCTCCCCTCCCTGAGATCCCCACACTTACCTGGTCCTGGATTCCCAGGACTTAAACTTTGGGGACTGCTTGTAGTCCCAGTCCTGTCCACTGTAGTTTCTTTCACTGCTGGGACTAGAGAGCAGCCAGCCAATCGGATTGGCCAGAAATTCTCTGAGGTAGGACTTCCTCCTAACTGAAGGCTGGATATCCCACCTCCAGTTAATTAACACTCATTGAAGCGTTAAATGGCTGTGGGGCAGCCAGTATGGTCAGCAGTGCAATGGCCACCGACTCCTCAGGCAGAATTTTCTGCCTGCCGGGCGGGCGGGCCCGACCCAATCTCCGGCGGGCGGGGAGCCGATCCCAACCGGAGAAGCGGGCCCCGCCGCCATTTTACGCAGGCGGGCCAATTAAGGCCCACCCAGCCTGACATCCGGCGGGAAGCGCTATGCGCTTCCTGTGCGGGCAGGGGGGATTCCCCAAAAGTGTGAGTGCACTCTTTCGCGCATGCGCACAAAAGAGTGCACATCTCCCTGAGGCTAAGTGCTGCCTCAGGAAGATCGCTGACACTTTTAAAAATATTAAAAATAGAAAATAAAATTCCCTAACATGTCCCCCTCATGTGACAATGTCACATGAGATGGGACATGTTCATAATTTACATAATAAGTTTATTAAACATTTTAAAACCCTACATGAAACCTCATCCCGCCAGTGGATGAGGTTTCATGTTTTTTCTATTGCCCACCGGGGTTCCTGGCCTGCCCCCCAACTGTCCTTTAATTGTATAATTGATCATGTCAATGGCCTCAATTGGCCATTGACAGGTCGGCGGGCCCGCAGCTGATTTTGCTGTGTCCCTGCCTTCCTGAAAGTTTAAATGGGGCGTGGTGACGTCAGGGGTTCCGCCCAACGTCATCCCGCATCATTTTATGCGTCGGCGAGCAGGCCCCGCCCCCTGCTCGCCGACGGCAAAATTCTGCCCCGCAGATCGGGGAAGAGGGAAACACCACCATCAAAAACATGCTGGCCCAAATAGCTGGGCAAATGTGGGATTACTTTTGAATTGAACATCAATGGTGAACACATTGGTCATGATTTTCTAGTTTTGTAGAATTCCAACACATAAGAAAAGATGGTTAAGAGGGCATGTGGGGTGCTTTCCTTTAATGGTTGAAGCCAAGAATAGAAGAGCAGGGAGCTTCTGCTAGAACTGTACAAAACACTAATTAGACAGCAGCTAGAGTACTGCGTCCAGTCCTGGCATTGCATTAATAGAAAGGATATGTTTACAAACATGCGAAATAGGAGCAGAAGTAGGCCATTCGGCCCCTTGAGCCTGCTCCGCCATTCATTAAGATCATGGCTGATCTGTTTGTTTTTCGAATTCCACATTCCTATCTACCTCCGATAACCTTTGATTCCCTTGCCTAACAAGAATCTATCTGCCCCTGCCTTAAAAATATTCAATGACCCCCGCCGCTAGAGAGTTGATTAGCAAAGTTGATTTATGAGGATGCTGCCAGAACTGAAGAATTTTGTTTCCTGGAAAATTTTAGCTATGAGGAAAGATTAGATCAGCTGGGATTGTTTTCTCAGGAAGAGAGGAGGCTGAGCGGAGATTTAATTGAGGTGTATCATTTAAGAGGTGCCTAGATAGGAAGGACCTATTCCCCTTAGCAGAGAGGTCAGTAACCAGGTGTCATAGATTTAAAGCAACTGACAGAAGGATTAGAGAGGAACTGAGCAGTAATCTTTTCACTGAGAGGCTAGTGAGGTCTGGAACTCACTGCCTAATAGGGTGACAGAGGCAGGAACCCTCATTACATTTAATAAAACAATTGGATATACGCTTGAGCTGCTGTAACCTACAGGGATATGAATCAAGAGCTGGGAGGTGGGATTAGTCTCGATAGCTTTTTCAGCCAGCTTGAACACAATGGCACCTTTGGTGTTATAAATCTTTCCATATTTCCATGTTTCTTTGGCCTGGCAGGACATGAACAAACTCATTTTCCAGGGATCATTTGCATTTTTGAAGCTCACTCCTCAGCCTTTTCCAGGGAATCTGCCAAGATGGGAATGAGCATTGGCTGTAGATGGCCTTGGGGACCTGTTTCAGTGTAATATTTCTGGTAGCTTCTATGGTCAAATTTGATGGCCTTGGGGACCTGCTTCAGTGTAATATTTCTGGTAGCTTCTCTGGTCAAATTTGAAAATTGCTTTGAAAATGATAAAAACGAGTGGATAGCTAAACAAATTAAATAATTTTGCAATAAATCGGCTAGTCTTCTCTTGACCCTTTCCAAATGAGGTGGGCCCCCTGCCACCTAAAGCAATGTTGGCTGTCAAGGATGAACAAGTGTGCCTTGTGTTCAGCATTGTTATGCCAAAATGCCAAAAGTAGGTCATATAACATGTTTCTGTTATTTGCATAAGATTACAGTATGCCCACCTATAAATGACCACTGCCTTCTACTCCTTTGCTACAGTTCCGGCAGAATTCTGAGGTGTAGTGCAATGTGAATGCAAAATTGAGGGCCCAAATATTCTTTATCTAACATTCATTTGAAACAATGGGCCATAACTTCTGAGCTCCAGGTCAGTGTGACTGGGAAATACCTCAAAGATGTGCTGGGCAGTTCCCAGCTAAGGGCTGCATGGCAATTGCCTAGGAAGTTCATACTCCTGATGGGCAATTGCCGTGCACTGGGAGCCTGATAATGCAATTTAAGTCACAAACTTCAGATAGTTCCAACTGTCTTACATCAATAACGGCACAGAAAAAGTTAGAAGAATTAAAACCATGTCTAGCTTCTGGGTAACCCCTGTTTAAAAATAAGGGATTGCTCATTTAAGGCAGAGATGAGGAGAATTTTTTTTTTCTCAGAGGGTCGTGAGCCTTTGGAACTCTTTTCCTCAAAAGGCAGTGGAAGCAGAGACTTTAAATATTTTTAAGGCAGAGCTGGATAGATTCTTGATTAACAAGAGGGTGAAAGGTTATCAGGAATAGACAGGAATGTGGAGTTGAGGTTACAATCAGATCAGCCATGATCTTACTGAATGGCGAAGCAGGCTCAAGGGACCGAGTGGCCTACTCCTGCTCCTAATTCGTTTGTTCATGTAACTATTGTACAGTCCCACACCGATCCCACCATGGGACTCCCATCAACCCCCCGACTACTCCCCCCACGGGGCTCTTCCCCTGCACGCGACTCCCCTCACCCCCATGAGAGTCGACCCAACATGGGAGTCCCCCAACCCCACCGAATACACTCCAGCCTCTCCTGTCTACTGCCCCCATGGGAGACCCCTCAACCCCCTACCTCCAGGGGACTCCCCCAAACCCCTGCCTACCCCCCTCAAGCCCAACCTGACCCACCCTCTCCCTCCGCCAGCTGCCCAATTGTCCAGCCCACTGGACTGTCTGACTGCCAACCACCCCCCGCCCGGGTTTTCAACACCTTCCCCCCCAGCCCGAGTCCTTACCCCCCATGAGTGACCGAACCTCCCCGAGTGCCTGACTCACCCTCCCTCTAAGTGCCCAACAGTGCCTTAGAAAAGGAGGCATGGGCTCCTCGCATCCGACTCTGAAGCCCTTGACACTAGGCCCCGGGTGTATGCTGCCCTGTATAGTTCTTGCCTGGCCTAATGTTGGGTGAGAAAGGATCGGAAAGATTTGAAGATAAAAAAAGTAGGAGCAACTCGACTCTGATTGCCGCTCCACAGAATTTCGGCCCATTATCAGCATGTGACATGGGGAAACCTGCAACAATTTTTGAAAACTGGAACTTTGATGTTGTAAGCCGACTTTCAAAGCAAAGTATTTACAGCACCTCATTGTGTAATATGCTTAGTGATGGTATGATGCTATCCTGTCCACGTCAGCAGCAAGTATGAAGCCTACTTCAGTCGATTTTCTAGCAACTTGGAAAGTTGCGCTGGTATCAAGACCGCCTGATAAGATAATTGTGCCCTGTTAATGTTCTGAGTTGACGGGGGGCGGAATTTAATCCAGACCATTGCAGTGGGAAACATGGCAGCCAGGCCCATTTAATTGTGGGAGAGGCTGCGCAGCAGGAAAACCTCCCGCGATTATGTCAGAGGCGGGAAGAGGCCAATGTGAGAAATTCACCCACTTGCGACGGGATGTCAATTATGTTAATTAGTGAGCCAATTGACACCAATTATCCCTGAGCCCACTGGAATTTTGTGGTGGCTCAGGGATTAAATGGGCATTGCATGGCTAAGCCCAGCCTTCAGAAGGCCGCCCAGCAAACCCTCGTGGGGGGGGTTTCCTCGTTGTCAGACATTGTGTGCCCAAACAAGAGACCTGGCATCAGGAAGGGTGGTGCCACAGAAAGCCACCCCCTGCTATTTTATTTAACTTCTAATATTTGCACCGGGGTAACTTTGTAAGGTATGAAGAAGCATCTCTAGATGGGAGTGCAGGAGACAATTGTTGTCCATTGTATACAGTCCTATCCATTACTCATGTTCTGGCAGCACAGCCTCATGAGCACAAGGTTACCATAGCCGTAGCTATGAATAGTGTTTCAATACACGGTTCAATCTTGATTTGGTGAAAAATTGGGCTTGGATAATCCACTTAAACCGTATAAAGGCATTTTTCTTGCCATGCACAGGTGTGCAAGCTGGAGACAAATAGGCTCAGCTTGTATCATCATTTTTATTACTGGTAAAAATAAACAGGATCAAATGAGTAGGATGTATGTATATGTTCCGTCAGCTGTTAGTTAAGACAGTAAATGTGGCAGGATTGGATTCACATAGGCCACATAACACTAATTGGAATTTTTGCAAAAATGCTTTATTTATTGAAAGGTATGTCCTTCCTTATTTGCTAGACTGACAATCAGATTCATTCTATAAATGTCATCAGAAGTTTTCCCCGTGAAAATGTCACAATTGCCAAATTCAGCTCTATATAATGTTGATAATAGAATATTCCTGTTCCTTAATGCATTGCACTTAACGGGTGGACCCAATCTGAATCTGACTAACCTGTCATGACCACGTAAAAGGTGTTTCCATAATGTGGTCCTTGAGCTAAGAATTTGTGTGTGCATGTAGCCCCTTTTTAATTTATGAGTAGCTCAATTAAAAATAACCCAGCAGACAAGCTTTAGTCTTAAACAAAATAAAGGTTAGTTAATTGCAAAGGCTACTGCTGACAGTTAATTAAGTAAAAAATGATAAAGTTATTAACTAAAATACAAATACAAAGATTAAAAGCAGATTAAGATAAATAAGATACTCAAAAATGAGATTTCGAGTCATTCTTTGTAAGATAGCATTGTGGGCCCCTTGCTTGAACTCCTTTTTTCTAAAGTGTAGGGCTTGAAACTTGGGGTTTGGTTAGCAGTTGCGATGGCTTCTGCAGTTGACCAGTCATTGTTTGCCTTTTTCAGGTGGACTCAGCAGATCAGTAAGTTTTGGGGAGAGAGAATAGATTTCCTATTCCTCACCCCATCTACGGTTATGGCATTTGCAGATTGTTTGGACTTTTTCAGCGGAAACAGCAATTGATTTCTTATTACATTCCTCTTTGTCCTCCCTTAATTAAGAACCCACTCTGAGGTTGTTTCTCAGAATTCTTTCTCATGTTCTGCACAATAAATGGCTGTTCGCAACCTGTCTTTATAGAGTTCTAGGATTTAAAATGGCTGCTATCATGTGATCTGGACAAAATGCCAAGCCATCTTCCAAATAAGGCAAGTGGCAATCCCAATCAGCAATCCAAAGTCCCCTTATCAACTGCAGTGTTCAAAAGGGACCAAGATATCCATAACCTTCAGGGAAAGACAGAGGCTGGGATTTTATGGCTCCGTCACAGCGGACCCGCTGCGGGAAATTCGG
The DNA here is from genome assembly GCF_964194155.1 of Cetorhinus maximus. Classification (NCBI taxonomy): domain Eukaryota; kingdom Metazoa; phylum Chordata; class Chondrichthyes; order Lamniformes; family Cetorhinidae; genus Cetorhinus; species Cetorhinus maximus. Next base: position 82,206,071 of record NC_135881.1, read on the forward strand.
TGGCCCAGACAAAAGCCCATTGAATTTCATCTGGAACCGGAAAATCCTGGTGGTGGGCAGGGCTGGAAAATCCTATCATTATCTGTTTGGGGACTCATTGAATTTCAAAAGTCTTTTCCATGCCTGGGTATGTCTAATTGTAATCCACTCAGAGCCTTCTGGAATTTGACAACATTTCAGTCCAAAAAAAGGTCAGGTGACTTTTGGCAACCACCTTTAAGCCTTCTTGTATCCATTTAAAAAGAAAGATTAGCCTTTTTTTTAACTGAATCTATAGTATCACAACTATATGTCTATATGTTTGTGACTAGCCACAGATTAAACTCCACCAACTCCCCGTAACTTTACATTAATTAAAATTGGAACATTGGTATGATTTGGCTCTGCTACTGCTGTTCACATTCTTGGACAACAGAAGGAGTATGCAACTTACACAGGTGTGTACATTTTATAATCCACTGTAACTCCTGCCAATGCAAGGTGGCCATTGAAACAGGCCTGCATATGCACATTAGCCCATGCATGCGTGGAACGCAAATTCAGCAATAATCAAACAATCAGATCCACAATTCTCTGTTTAGCTTGATCCAATGTATCCTGAGGTATCAAGTTAAATTTAAAATGCATTGGCAAGTGTGGTTTATAATAGTGAACACATATAGTAATGTGTTAATGTTATAATGTACATTGTAAATCTGTGTGAACTATAAATATATGGAATACATATATAAATATATGGTTGGTATTGAGAACCTTGCTTTTTCTGATATACATATTAATGATATAGACCTTGGTGTGCCGGGACAATTTCAAAGTTTTCAGATGCTACAAAACTTGGAAGCATTTTAAACTGTGAGGAGGACAGTGTAGAACTTCAAGAGGACATGGACAAGTTGGTGGAGTGGGCAGATAGCCGGCAGTTGAAGTTCAATACGGAGAAGTGTGAGGTGATCCATTTTGGTAGGAAGAACATGGAGAAACAATATAAAATAACTCTAAAGAGTATACACGAGCTGAGGGACCTGGGGTATATATGCATAAGTCATTAAATGTGGCAGGACAACTAGAGAGAGCAGTTAATAAAGCATACAGTATCCTAGACTTTATTAATAGTGTGTTACGACCAGTCCCAGGCAAAGTCCTCCAATTTGTTAACTTCCCGAACAGGACCCCAATTTTGTTATGCCCCAGGGTGAGGAGGAATGAGTGGGCCCCCCTTCTTTATTCAACCCCCTCGGTTGGTCACAATAAGGTTAATTTTAAAGGGACCCCTTCCCCCTTGGATACCTTTTCCCAGTCTAAATGTATTTATTTTTTAGAAGGAGCCAATTTATCCAGGCTATTCTTTTTAGTCAAAGAAAGATTAAGTTTATTAGTTACTAAAAACCTGTAAAAAACAATAAAAACACAACACTCAGATCAGAAATTAGAAGTTAAGAGTCTAAATAACAGTTTAAAAATATATACAAATCAGTCTTTGGCTTGTCCACGAGGCATAGATAATGAAACGGGTGATTCCACTGGAACAGACTTTGACAGTTTTGCAGTTGGTTTGGAGACACTTGGTTCTGCAGGATAGCTGAAGAATCTGTCCTATATCCTTTTTGATTCTAACTTCTACTGAGCCTTGACTCCTCCAGCAACAGAGAGAAAGAAAGACTTCATCTGCAACTGCAGGGGTTACTAGGCTTCACCTGTAACTGCAGGGGTGACTAGTTGGCCTTCTTCTTCTTGTTGTCACACATACACAGCACATGAGCACACATTGCACTGCTCTGCAGATAGCTTTTTAAGATGTTATTCCCTGTGTATTCCTGTAAGGGAAAACATCTCGCACCTAGAGTCTGTTTCCTTTCATCTCTGACCATTTTACACATTCTGAGATATAAATAAACAGGAGATGGCTTTTAGATGACTGCTGAGACATAGTAATCAGTCTTTGAATCCGCAACAACAGGAGATTAAAATTCAGTCTTTTGCATCTTTCCTATCTCCCTTTCAAATAACTCTGCTTGAAGAAGACCATGAAACCTTTTTAGATGCAGCATTCCATGTTCTCTCAGGGCAGGTCTGTCAGAGGAGGTAGTGGCATAGTGGTTTTGTCACTAGACCAGTAATCCAGCAACCTAGGAGTAATGCTCTGGGGATTGGGGTTTGAATCCCACCATGGTGGAATTTGAATCAAATAAAAATCTGGAATTAAAAGTCATGATCATGAAACCATTGCAGATTATCATAAAAACCCATCCAGTTCATTAATGTCCAATAGGGAAGGAAATCTCCTGTCCTTACCTGGTCTGACTCCAGGCCCACAGCAAAGTGGTTGACTCTTAAATGCCCTCTGAACAAGGGCAATAAATGTTGGCTGTGCCAGTGATGCCCACATCCCATGAACAAATAATTTAAAAAAAAGTATAATCCACATAGGAATTAGCCATCTTTTCCTCAGTGCACTTGCTTGTATTTCTTTAAAAACACACGCATCTTCCTTAAAAAGTTTAATATGCCCGTAAGGAATTCGTGGCCGTAATCAACTTTTCATGGCAAGTGGCATAGGCTACAAGAGCAAGGAGGTTATGCTGAACTTGTATAATACACTGGTTAGGCCTCAGCTGGAGCATTGTGTACAGTCCTGGGCACCACACTTCAGGAAGTATGCGAATGCATTGGAGAGAGTGCAGAAGAGGTTTACAAAAATGGTTCCAAGGAAACTTCAGTTATGAAGATAGATTGGGGAAGTTGGGACTGTTTTCCTTGGAGAGAGAAGGCTAAGAGGAGATTTGATAGAGGTGTTCAAAATCATGAGGGGGCTGGACAGAGTAGATAGGGTGAAACTGTTCCTGCTTGTAAAAGGATCAGGAATGAGAGGGCACAGGTTTAAAGTGATTTGCAAAATAAGCAAATGCGAAATGAGAAAATACTTTATCACACAGCAAGTGGTTTGGGTCTGGAATGCACTGCCTGGAAGTATGGTGGAGGCAGGTTCATTCGAGGCATTCAAATGAGAATTAGATGATTATTTAAATAGAAACAATGTGCAGGGTTACGGGGACAAGGCAGGAGAATGGCACTAAGTCATAATGCTCGTTTGTGAGCCAGTGCAGACACAATGGGCTGAATGGCCTCCTTCTGCACCGTAACAATTCCGCGATTTTGTGGAATGATCATGATCGCAGATTCTTATACTTCCGGTATATATTTGTGTTTGGTGTGGTTGCAGTGCATGAGCAAAGCATTACTGTTTACTTATGTGACTAAAACAAATTAAATTAACCTGGACAAAGAATGATAAATGGGAATGTTGCCTTTAAATACAAAGTTCAGATGTAGGGGTGAAAGTAATGGATATGCCTGATAAATCAAAGCTACTGGCTCAAGGGGAGAAAATACAGCTGTGATTATTTGAGCAGCGTCATTTTTGGTCCTGGCAGCTGCCGACTCCATCGCTTGCTATGACGTAAGGGAGTAGCAGAATCGACTACGTATGCCTAGTGTTAGTAGCGAAGACAGCATTTATAATTGACTATGGTCTGTTCCTTACCTATGTGCCTTTGTACTTAGCAAACTTTCTGCTCTGTTTGTTTTTCTGCCTTCATGAAGAGTCTGCCTTGTTATATCATTTTATTGAAACCGTTATTTGGGCTTCGCTGTTCCCCCATCTCTTGCTCTCCCTTGAATGCTGGAAGAGGAGACTGAGGGAAGATAACACACCATTCAGCAGCTTTGGGTGGAATCTTCCTTTCTGGAGTCGAAGTCCGGTGGTGGCATTCCCATTGGGCAGCAGGATGGCTAGTCATGCGCAAATTTCTAGAAATGTTCAACTCATTAATTATGCATCCACGAGGATCACGGCAAATCTCGTGGTGGGACGGGTAGGAAGTCACCCGCCCCGCCATTACCTCATGGGGTCGAAGGTCCTGGCTCCATATTTAAACAGCACCCAGAAGCCATTCACTCAATGCAGGCCAGGAGCTCCCCATTACTCCTCCAGATGCCTGAAGAAGCTGGCAGATGTGAGCTCCCACATTCTGGGAAATATGAAGGCACCTCTGGCATTGCCTCTCACCCATTTCTAGACAAGAACATCGCTTGCAATACGTCCATGGTTGGGTCAATGCTCACCATTACAGTGGACCCTGTTCACCAGCATCTTGATCTTCTTGAGACCCTGCTGCCTCTCATTGTTCAGGCCCTTACTCCTCCTGGCCCTGTGCCAATGTGTGATGGGCCCTCCTTCTGTTCATCTGGATGAGAACCATGACCAAGGCAGGGTTACCTGCATCCTGCATTATCAACACCTCAGTGGATCTGTGAAAGAATTGAAGTGATAAATTTAGTAAACTTGTCTTCCACAGGTTTCTCTCCATCTCAAAGCCAGCAGGCAAGTATAAAGCCCTTCGCCTGGCCTTCTCCTAGACATGGCATCCCCACCCCAACCCTTCAGGTGAAGGATATTCTGGAGGGCAGAGATGGGTGTTCCTCCCATTCATACATGACCATCCATGGAGACATTGCTGTTTGACCATGGTGATGAGAGCCATGCGCAAAAAGCCTCCCTCTGACACTATTCTGCTTGCCTCCAATAGCCTCAAGACTTTATGGAGAGATCACCGCCTTGGTAGCATAGAAAGACTAACCACATGAGCCCTTGCCAGCCATGTCCATTCTCCCAGAAGGATGGTTGTTTAGGGTCGTGAGTTGGCTACCGTCAACCAGCCGTGCCCCTTGGAGGCATTCCACCTCCCTCCCTCCCTTGTCCCTGCCTCTGACTGCAGCCGATGGCAAATGGCACAGAATGAATGGCAGCTCCACACATTACTAGGATCTCGATGTTATGAGACCCATGAGTGGTGGACAAACCTGCTGCCATGTGGGCTTCACCCGAGAGAAGAGAATACAACTGAGCATGGTTGACATCCAGTTGCCGCTTAATTATTAGAATGTCACTTTAGTCGGCCACTTGTGCTGACCTTGAACTCCACCCACCCAAAAAGACCCTCCTCCTACCTCGAGGGATCTCACTGATTGACTAATTGCGAGGTCAAGGTCAGATTTGAAAAATAGTGCGCATCACCTTCCAGACTTGGTCCACCACCTTCTACCCTCCCCCTTCACCCACCAACTTCCCTCCTGCCATCACCCTTGACCCACCCTTTTCCCACCATTGAACCTCCCCCTATTACCACAGACCATGTCACAATCCACCTCCACATGCCTTCCCTCCCCTCAAAGCTGACACCACTACCGCCCCCATGCCAATCCTGACCCTGATCCCTTCCGTTATCTGAGCCACCTGTCTAGTCTCTCTCCTTGACCCCCCCCCACCCCCCATGAGACCTTCACCTACCAAACTCTCACCCTGAACCTGCCACCCTACCACATACCACTCCCCCCTCTGACTGTGACAGTTCTCTCCTATCACAGTAGCCTGAGTTCACAAGCCCCCCCAGGACACCACCGTCAACACAACTGACCCCACCCTCTAAGACGCTCTCTCCCTCCAGTTCCCCAGACACTTTTTCCCCACCTTTCTCAGGACATTCTTCTCACCCGCTTTCCCTGCTTAGCCTGCCTCCCACGTCCAGCCTTGTTGCAGCTTTTGCTACCAGCAGTCAACATGAATGAAGTTATGTGAGGCCCCCAAGAAGACAAAGTCAGCATCCACTGATCTCAGAGTCATGGATGGGGTGAAGCTCGTCAGGTGCACACCACTTACATACAGTCGTAAAAAATAACTTTCTAAACTCTCACTGGCAGGGAACCTAATTTGGAGGGCGAACTTAATTCCGGCAAAGTGGTCTTTTTATGAGCATGCATGAGATGCTAATACATGCAAATGGGGCTCCCGACATTCTTTGTCAGGAAGCTCATCCAGCCTTGAAAGAGAGAACAAAATTCCAACAGTTTATTCTGCTGTTGGGAAACAGATTTTTTGCTTCCTGCCAAATTAAGTGCCCCTGGTTGCCACAATTCCTGCGGCTGATGGGAGTGGAAAATTCCACCCTTGGAGCTGAGCAGGTACTTAATAGTACACAACTGAAAAGAAGAAAGCAGAATAAGGATGGAATTTATAAAATTAACGCAAAAAAAACCTAGTCAATATTCTTTGTGCAATGTCTTCAATGACCACATGGAGGCATGATCGCATTCTTTGTTAAACCCAAAGTTTCATAAGCTAAAAGGTGAAAAGTCCTTGATGCCTCATTTGTATTTCGTTACTATCCTTAAATAAATGCAGTGATATTTAAGAAAGAGTCTCTGATTTTTTTTATTTTCTTATTTTGTTGAGCAGCTTTTCTTTTCCTTTCAGGTAAATATTTAGTAGAAGAGTTCCAATGTGAAGAGCAGGAGAGAATCATTTCAGTTAAGAGGTGGGAACCAGCCTAGCTCCACTGACTTCAGGCAAAAGAATCACATTTTATCACATTTTTTCCTCTAGTCAGTAGACACTGTTAAACTCTTGGCATCATGTTAAACTACAAAGCGCAGCTTCTGACCCATTCTGAAACAAATGCCACTGAATTAAATACCCACTAATGCACACAGTCTGTGGACTGATATCAGTGGAGTGAGATTGCTCTTTTTCCTCCTCATCGAATGTCTATTTGCTAGGGCCTGTAGGAGGGACCTTTGATTAGGGGATTTTCTATAAAATAGATGGTTATTTAGATCCATTATTGTTATTCAAACTGTTAAAGTTGTCACTGCAATAGACTTGGTGATCTGATGAATTAGATATTAGGCAGAATTTTTCAGTTGGTGTGCGAGGGCGGGCCCGACACACCGACACGTAAAATGACACGCGATTATGCCGGGTATGCGTCCTGATGTCACTGCGCGCCATTGCGATATTTCGTTTGGCGGGCATGTGCCAGAGCCGGCTGCACGCCCACCGAAATGTAAACAGCCTATTAAGGCCATTAAGAAATTAATTGAACCACTTGTGAAAACTGACCCGTTGGCGGGCAGGCGAAAAGCCCAAGTGGCCTTCATCTTTTTAAGGAAACCTCATCCATGAACGGGATGAGGTTTTCTAAAGCTTTTATTAAATAAATAAATAAAGTTTCAGAAATATAAAAACATGTCCCAACTCATGTGACACAGTCACATGAGGGGATATGTTTAAATACATTTTTACACCTTTTATTTAATAATTTTAATTTCGAGTCAATCTCCCTGAGACAGCTCCATGCCTCAGGGAGATTGAAGCGCTCTTTTATGCGCATGCATGAAAGAACACTGGCCCCAACTCTCCCTCCTCCCCCCGCCTGCACAGATAGCGCTGAGCGCTACTGGCCATGTATTACGCTGGGCAGGCCTTAATTGGCCTGCCCACTTAAAATGGTGACGCGGAGCTGATCGCAGGTGGTGATCGGCTCCGCGCCTGCCCCCACCTGCTCCTGCCAAGCCCACCCGCCATATGAAAAATTCTGCCCATTGTTTCATTCCTGGGATGTAGTTTTGAACACAGCCCAGTCTAATTGTCTAATGGTTGCAAATCCCTTTTGTCTGCTGGCTGTATAAGTGTGTTGGGGACATTTTAATGCATGCCCTAATAGGTATATTCTTAAAGTGGGTAGAAAGTAGCTATAAACTAGTATCCTCACTTGGACAGGTAAGAAGGCTTGGTATCACAAGTGGAAAATGTTACAGTGGTGCAGTATTTGTTCTGAGAAAGGGTTTAGATGCATTTTAATGGACAAATAACAAGACATATACTCTGTGTCTAATCATATTTTAGATGAGTTTGAAGTGCTTGATCCAGATCCTCAGTACATGAAATCAAAAATACGTCAATATTCACCTTACTTCCAACACTGCTGAAACCCTTTTTCACATTATTGCCATACCCAAGCTCATCACCAACCACTCCTCCATGTCCTCCTTACACAGGTTACAAGGGGTATATGTTCAACTTGTTTTCCAGGTGTATAACTGGCATTGCTGACCAACAGGTATGAAAATCTTGCAGTTTTTATAACAGACAGCCAATCCATATTGGCAGCTTTACACCCAGGCAGCAAGTTCAAACTCTTTGTACAGCAGTCAAAACGTTGCCAATTGCATTGTCTTGCAAGAAGAAAATTATTCTGCATTAAAATCATTCACTTTGATGAGAAAAAGTACACAGGTGAAAAATTCATTCATAATTTCATTTCTTTTTTATGTTTTCCAATTTGCTTGTTTATCATGTTATTTTTTTCTGCTGTATAAAACATTTCCTCCCACAAACATTATTCTGTGGCTAAGAGAGAGAGTGGATCATTTGCTCTCAGGTCTCAGATCTCTGTCATGGGCATTCTAAAATGACTAACTGTGAATTTCAGGATGATGGTCTGAGATCACTTGTTGTGACTGAGTATCTGACTGCTGCCCGGTGCCTCTCGAATGACCAAGGCAAGACTGGCAAATATTACGTTCAGAGCTAAGGATTCAATAGCATAGCTCACCTTTGGTATTTAATGTGTGATACAGCAACTCACTGTATCACCAGAAGATACATTAGTAATTATTTTCCTTTAAAGAGGTAGATTATCAGGAATATGTGGATATTGTATCAACATGATTGACATTTGCTTACGCCTCTCCCTTCTCGACTATTCTCAGAAACCGAGGGCTAAAGGGTAGACGTCAGTGACATCGGTACACAAATAGTATTGCCCTAACCGATCCCTTAGGAAAACACTTGATATTTTTAAAATGAGACTAAGTTTGCAATTTTAGTTCAACCTGTACAAAAAAAGGATTATAAAGCTCTGCAGGTTTCAATTAACCCTTTGTAATTTTGAAGTTTCATTTCTGAACTTCACCACAGGTTTAATCCAAATATAAAGGCAAGAGCTGACTTCAGAAGGAAAGGTGGGAGTAGCTGCCCCTTGACATCAATGCAGCATTTGATCTAGTGTGGCAACAAAGAGGCTCTAGTAAAATTGATGTCAATGGGGAAAACAGCAGGACCTGGACAACTTCCAGGCTTGGGCTGACAAGTAGTAGGTAACATTTGTGACTAATAAGTGCCAGGTAGTCGGCAGCTGCAACAAAACCCAATTCACTCCCATGAACATCAGGCACTGCCATCACCAAGAACCCCATCATCAACATGCTTGGGTCAAGAGGTTGAACTGATCCAGTCATTTTAACACCAATAGTAAAAAAACAGAGACTAGATGTCCTGCAATGAATGGTTCACCCCTTGACCTCACAAAGCCTCTCCATCAGAATAGTGATGGAATACTCGCCGTTCATTTAAATGATTGCAGCTGTAAGGCAACAGTATTCATGAAGCTCAACATCATTCAGAACAGAAAAGTTCTCTTAATTGGTGCCCCAGCCATTGAACTCAACATGCATTTCAAATATCACCAGTGCACTATAGCTGTTATAGAGCCATAGAGACATAACAGCACAGAAGGAGGCCATCCTGCCCATCTTTTGAACGAGCTATCTACCAAAAAAAATTGTAGCAAATCATCATATCTAATTTAACAGCATCTTCCAGTCTTACATGAGCAGCATGATCATAAGAACACTGTCACTTCCAAATCATATGTCATTCTAACTCCAGATTACCATCATTCCTTCATTATCGCTAGGTCAGAATCCTGAATTATATCGAACACTATCATGGAAACAATATCACCACAAGAACTAGAGTGGTTCAGGGAGAAATCCCACCACCACAGCCTACATAGAAATAAATACAAGAAGACAGCCCAGCAAATGCAGGCCAGTCAGTTTAACCTTGGTGGTGAGAAAGCTTTCAGAAACTATGGCCAGATTCTTTGGGTTGGCATACGGGGGCGGGCCCCGCTCGCCGACACGTAAAATGACGCGCGGTGACATCAGGCATGCGTCCCGAAGTCACCACGCGTCATTCAGATCTTCAGTTCAGTAGGCGCGCAACAGAGTCGGCTGCTCTCCCGCCGAACTGTAAAAGGCCTATTAAGACCATTTAAAAACTAATTAAAGTAATTAATGGAACTGTCCGTCCAACCTTAAGGTTAGCGGGCAGGCAAAGAGCCCAGACAGCCTTCGCAATTATCATGAAACATCACCAACGGGTGGATTTATAATTCAAACAAAATTCTTTATTCAAATTCATTGACATGTCCCAGCTCATGTGACACACATGAGGGAACATGTCTGAAAATGTTTTTTTTCTCCTCCTTATTTAAATTTTTCAAAATGTAATTAAGCTCCCTGAGGCAGCTCTGTGCTGCTGGGAGATTTCAGCGCTGTTTCGCGCTTGGCCCACCCACATAAAATGGCAGCACGCAGACGATCACGGGCGTGCCCACCCACTCCTGCTCAGCCCCCCTCCATGGGGAGAAAATTCTCCCCTATGATTCAAGACAAAATAATCACTTTGGCAAATGTGGGTTAATTAAGCAAAGCCAGCACAGATTTGTTAAGGACAAATTGTGTTCAATTAACTTGCTTAAGTTTTTTGATGAGGTAGTGGAGAGGGTTGATGAGGGTAATGCCATTAGTGTGGAGCACATTCCAAAAGGTACTCGACAAAGTGCTGCATAACAGACTTTTGAGCAAAGTTCCAGCTCATGGAATGAAAGGGACAGTAGCAACATGGATACAAAATTGGCAGAGAGTAATGGTGTGCAATTGTTTTTGAACTGGTGGAAAGTTTTTAAGTAGAGTTCCCCAGGATGGGTGTTAGGACCCCTGCTCTTCCTGATATACATTAATGTCAATTACAAAAGCCAACTTTCTTTCTCACTGATAATAGAGTACAGGCCTCAGAGTTTCCACGCATGTGGGGACTGGGAGCGCGCTGTGCATGTGCATTCCAGCATTTTAAATTCTGTGGGCAGAGGACTATTATCCCTAGCAGGCTATGAGTTTCAAAACTGTGCAGCAGTATCTCTGGCCATGTGTGTTCTCTTCCAGGTTTCTCTTCCAGCTGCTAAAAGGCTCAGCCATCTCGACACCAGTGCACCTATGAAAAAGGGAAAATGGCACAAAAACCTGGGTCATGTGATCAGAGTGGAGCATGCTTGCAGAGAAGAGTCCCAGGCAGGGGAAGGGAGAGTGGACAGGGAGAGGTCCCAAAGGGAGAGTGGTCAGAAGAAGGTCCAAAATAAGAAGAAAGAGGAGTGGAGAAAGAAGCTCCAAGCTGAAAAAGGGGCTGGAGTTATCAGACTTTAAGTGGTGAGGGCTCAGGAGAAGCCCTGGTGATTGAAGAGGGCTTAGGAGAAGCCCTGAAGATCTAAGAAGGCAGCAGAGGTTTGGTGTCTCCATGCTGTGGATCATTGGGATGAACATAATCCTTTGCAACAGTAGTCTGTTTGGCATGGCCGAAGAGCTGAAGTTGTGTTTGTGAGTTGGTGCTTGAGTGCATGCTTGGGAATCCAGGCAATGGAGTCTTGGGAGACAAGACTGAAGGTGGGATGTCATTGGCGCCATCCGAGTTGGAGCGACATTTGGAGAGAATTCCAAGATTAGATTTGCATAGGTGAAGACTGTAATCCCTCGTGAGAGAGAAAGAGTTCCAATGAGTTTAGTTGACTCACAGTGTTACTGATGTTTGGTTGGGTTGTTGAGAAATCCATGGAAACTGTCTTGGTTGCATCTGGCATTTATTGTGCAGTGTGGTGTGTTCAACCACACTTTGTCTGTTAACTCACATGTACCTCAAATTAACTATTCATTTTCTTTTGTTCATTTGCGGAATGTGGGCATTGCAGGCTAGGTCACCATTTATTGCTCATTATAATTGCCCTTAAGAAGGTGGTGGTGAGCTGCCTTCTTGAACCACTGCAGTCCCTGTGGTGTAGGTACATCCACAGTGCTGTTCAGGGGGGAGTTCCAGGATTTTGACCCAGCAACAGTGAAGGAACGGCCAAGTCAGGATGGTGAGTGACTTGGAGGGGACTTGCTTGTGTCTGCTGCCCTTGTCCTTCTAGATGTTCACAGTGGTAGGTTTGGCAGGTACTGTCTAAGGACCCTTGGTGAGTTTCTGCAGTGCATCTTTTAGATGGTACACACTGTTGCTACGGTTCGTCAGTGGTGGAGGGGGTGAATTGGAAGGGGTGCCAATCAAATATGCTGCTTTGTCCTGGATGGTGTCAAGCTTCTTAAGTGTTGTGGGAGCTGCACTCATCCAGGCAAGTGGGGAGTATTCCATCACACTCCTGACTTGTGCCTTGTAGATGGTGAACAGTCTTTGGAGGGTCAGGCGATGAGTCATTTGCTGCAGATTCCTAGCCTCTGACCTGTCATTGTAGCCACAGTATTTATATGGCTAGTCCGGTTCAATTCCTGGTCAATGGTGAATCCCAGGATGTTAATAGTAGGATTTCAGTGATGATAATGCCATTGAATGTTAAGGGGTGATGGTTGGATTCTCTCTTGTTGGAGATGGTCATTGCCTGGCACTTGTGTGGCGTGAATGTTACTTGCCACTTGTCAGACCAAGCCTGGATATTGTCCAGGGCTCCCTACATATGGACATGAACTGCTTCAGTATCTGAGGGGTTACAAATGGTGCTGAACATTGTGCAATCATCAGCTAACATCCCCACTTCTGACCTTATGATGGAAGGAAGGTCATTGATGAAGCAGCTGAAGATGGTTGGGCCTAGGACACTAACCTGAGGAACTCCTGCAGTGATGTCCTGGAACTGAGATGACTGACCTCCAACAACCACAACCATCTTCCTTTGGCAAGGTATGACTCCAACCAGCGGGGAGTTTACCCCCTGATGACAATTGACTCCAGTCTTGCTAGGGCTCCTTGACGCCACACTAGGTCAAATGCCTTGATGTCAAGGGCAGTCACTCTCACCTCACCTCTGGAGTTCAGCTCTTTGGTCCATGTTTGAACCAAGGCTGTAATGAGATCAGGAGTTGAGTGGTTTTGGTGGAACCCAAACTGGGCGTCAGTGAGTAGGTTATTGCTAAGCAAGTGCTGATTGATAGCACTGTTGATGACCCTTGACAAAGGCATTAAAGAGGGTGTCAAAATAGTTCATAAGAATAATTCCAGGTATGAGGAACTTCAGTTACGTAGGTGGATTGGAGAAGCTGTGGCTGTTAACCTTGGAAAAGAGAAAGTTGAGAGGAGATTTGATAGAAATATTCAAAATCTTAATGGGTCTGCACAGATAGGGAGAAACTGTTCCTATTGGTGGAAGGATCATGAAGAAGCGGACACAGATTTAAAGTAATTGGCAAAAGAAGCAATGGCGAGATGAGGAAATCTTTTTTTAACACAGCAAGTGGTTGGGATCGGGAATACACTGCCTGAGAGTGCAGTGGAGGCAGATTCAATCAACACAGTCAAAAGGGAATTGGATCATTATCTGAAAGGGATAGGTTGCAGGCTGTGATGACAAGGCAGGGGAGTGGCACTTGATTAATTGCGCTTGTGGAGAGCCAGCACAGACACAAAGAGCCAAATAACTTCCTTCTGCGCTGTAACCATTATATGTTTCTTTGACATCTAGTTGGCCATCAACTACTAAAAACACACTTGAACAGTTTGTAATGATCACCGGAACAAGAAAGTGGGATTACAGCCTTGAAATCACTCCAATTTGTTTGTTACTTTGTACCATAAATTTCAAACATGCAATTTTATTTTCCTTTAAATTGAGCCTGCTTTTTGTCAATAGCCAAAGCGGTCAGTGTTATTGGTGTATGATGATGCTCTTATCGAAAGATTAATGATTTTGATATAACAATTGAATATTTATTCAGTAATTATCAAAAAATTATAAATTAGGAAAAAAGGACTTGCAGTTAACTAACACCCTTCATAACCCCAGGGCATCCTAACATGCTTTACAGCCAGCAAAGTACTTTTGAAATGTAGTCACTGTTCTAATGTAGGAAATACAACAGCCAATTTGTGCACTGAAAGCTCCCACAAGCAGCAATGTGATAACGGCAAGATAATCTGCTTTTTTGATATTGATCAAGGGGTAAATATTGGCCAAGACGTCAGGGATAAGCCCCCTTCCTTTTTTCAAAATTGTACCAAGAGATCTTTCACATCCTCCTGAAAAGACAAAGAGAGCTACAAGTTAACATTTCATCCAAAAGACAGTGTGCTCCAGCAATGCAGCATTGAATTTTAAACCTAAATTTTTGTGCTCAAGTGTGAATGGGACTTTAACTCACAGCCTTCTGACTTAGATGAGAGATTGCTACCAGCTGAGCCAGGGCTAACAGTAAATATATAATAAAATGAATGTGGTCAGTATGTATATCACTGATTTTTAGTTATCATGTTTCAATTAAGGAAGAGGTAATAATGTAGAATATTTACATTTGTGTTTTCTCATATATTTTGTGGAGATAAATGTACATTAAAAATAAAACTATATCATGTCAAAACCATATTGATTCTACACAGGGCCCATGCCAGGAGGAAATGCAACGAGCCATTGAAAGGATTATTGTGATTCAACAGCATGCTAATGAAGAGCTTTACAGGTTTCACATCCCAAACTGTGATAAGAGAGGATTCTATAACCTGAAACAGGTATGTGTATTTTTGCTGTTAAAATGATAGTGAGGGATATAGAAATCTAAAAACAAGAGTAGGTCATTCTGCCCTTATGTTTGCACAGTAAATTAGATAATGGTTCTTTTGTTGTGTGGTAGGGGTTTAGGTAGGGTTTTGGGGATTGGCTAGTCTCCCAAAAATATGCTGCTCAAGTCTGTAGTCTCTTTAACAATAACTGTTTATTTACAGCAAGTATTTACACATTTGGACTTCCACATGAGTTCAGAGCTTCTGCTCTCTTCAAGATCCCTCTTACTATTCAGTCATATGATGTGACATCATAATTAAATCAGCATCATGTATGCTTCTGATGTTAACCCTTTACTCTGGCATATGACATCATGGCACATTTACTCCTTCCATGCCTTCTAAAGTGTTAGACATTGTTTGCTGGAAAATTTCTGTAGTGGACGTGATTCCAAAGTTCAATTTATTGAAACAATAATGATTTAATGGTGTTATAAATGTGGTCAATAATCTGGATTCTTTGTCCAGAGGCAACTGCCAAAATCCACTGTTCACATTCAATTTGGTAAATAGAATACACCTGACTAGTTTGGCAAGGCTCTCATCCACTGAGGCCATCAGGCGGATCTCATGTTCCACTGATTTGTTTACTTGAGTTAAATCCACTCAGATTCCTATAGATTAATTTGGTTTTCAGACTATAACCTTTCCTGAAAAACATTTTGTTGGCATGGTGACCGGTGAGGTAACCCCTTGCTGCTGCATCTTTTCAATTTCACCCTTTGCTTTGTCCAAGAATGGATGAGGGACTTGCCTTGGTGTAAAGAGGCAAATTAGTTTAGGATGATATGGTACTCAGTCTTTAATTTCCCTAGCCCTGTAACCAATTTTAGGAATTCATTTTGGAATGTAGTGCTGTAATTTTCATCAGCAACTTTGTCGACCTTACAAATTAATTTCAGTTTTAGGCATGCCTTTCTGCTTAGTAGAGAGCATTCTTGACTTTGAATGACATAGGGAGGTTTGAGCTTTATATTTCAGCTTTGCCATGAGTTGGCATGAGTTGGTACCCCAGGACCTTGTAATTTGATAGATGAGGGTTGCAATGTAACCTGCTTGAACTATTTAACATCACCTAATAAATTAGAAACCCCTGCTCTTGTGTCTTATTTAAACTCTGTGGGATGTCCATCCACTTCAAATTTAACACTCCAACACTCATTTTCAGGGTCATTTATATCCTCTAAGAAGGTTAATTCCAGTTCTTGCCATTCTTCCACTTGTGTGTGGCTCGGTTTTAAAATTTTCTCCCTCCTTTTACAGGTTGTCAGTGTTTTTGAGCAACAAACAGTCTTGAAGTGGCCTATTTTTCAACAGTTATGACACTCTGACACCCCCCTGCTCCACCCCCCCAGGACATTCTTCCCATTTGTGCTGTTTGTTCCTGCCACACCAGAGACATTTCAAACTGGTGGTTGGCATGCTTTCCCCTATTTTCTCAGGTTTAAGCTATGGTGTGCTTGCCTTTTACAGCCTACAAATTGAATGGTCTCACTTGATCTCCTCAATGAGACCACTGCTTTCCCTCGAATGAACACCCAAATCGGCTTCCTAAGCTCCATTTGTTTTGTGATCTGATTTCACCAGCTTTAAATCCTCTCTTGTCTGTAAAAAATCTAATTATGCTTCATTTAGGACCCTGACTACAATTGTATTGCAAATCAGCTTGCCTTTTAAATTGCATAAGCATAGTTCTCTGCCAGCCTATAGAGATTGTTGCTGAATGAATCCAAGCTTTTGCCTGGCCTTTGCTTTCTTCTATTTAATTTAGCCCTCTTGATTATTAAATTCCAATAGACCCTAAAATAAGAGTCAAAGGCATGCAGGACTTCATAAGAAACTGAAGTCTCATTAACACCCTGCCTTGCTATCATGTTATCAGCGATAGATCCTACAGCATAAATTAGAGTACTGACCTGGTCTTTTTGGTCTTTTTTATGTAATCCTGAAGCAGTTCTGTACCTTGTGAACTTTTTTTCTCCAGTTGTCCCAGTTGTGGGCCTTCTACACTCTGAAATGGTTCTGGGAGTGGTAGTGTGGATTCCATGCTTCTGCTGAGCCCTGGAATTGTTCCTGTTTCTGTGCTGCTGCTTGCTGCTTCAGGCCTGTGTTCACTGCTGTCTGGTCTCTAGGTCTATGTTACAGCTTGCATCTGCTGCTCTCACAATGTTCTGTTGTCTTGGTGAGTCTTGTAATTTTTTTCTCTTTTATCTTCCTTCGAGGATCTCTTCCCTTGCCATCCCTGTAGCTTATTTCAATTTTTGTTGGGTTTTTTAATTACTGCTATCATGTTTCATTATGTGATAGGGGTTCGGACAGAGTTTTAGGGATTGTCTAGTCCCCAAAATGATGCTGGTCGAGTCCGTAATCTCCTTAAACATAATTGTTTATTTACAGCAAGTATTTACAGATATGGGCCTCTACACGAGATTAGAACTCCTCCTCTTCCAGATCTCTCTTACTTCTCAGTCATGTGATCTGACAGCACTAATACATCAGTATCATGTATGCTTCTTATGTTAACCCTTACAATGGTTGATCAAAAGCACAACTCTGATCACATTCCTTGGATCCATACCCCTTAATACTCTTGCCTAACAAAATGCTATCAATCTCAATTTTGAAATATTCAATTGATGTAAACTCAACAGCTTTTTTGGGGAGAGGGTTCCAGATTTGCATTACCATTTGTAAAAAGTGCTTTCTGGCTAACCTTTGAAAACCCTAGCTTAACAGTTGTGTCCCCTTGTTCTGGGCTCCCTTACCAGAAGAAATAGTTAATCTCTATCGACTCCTGTCTTGGAGTAATTACAAAGCAGAGTTTGAGGTAGAGAGACCTGTCTGTTGAACAATCTGCACATGCTGTTCAGATTTAATATATGCTGGAGCAGGCTTGTTTACAAAGTGCAAAAAAAAACCCCTTCCAGTCTCATCATCCTATTGATCTCATTAAAGTGTACAAAATTCTCACAGGGTTCGACAGGGTATGAACATATGAACTTACAAAATAGGAGCAGAAGTAGGCCATTTGATGCCTTGAGCCTGCTCTGCCATTCAATAAGATCATGGCTGATCTGTTTCTGTTCTGAGTTCCACATTCCCATTTATCCTGGATAACCTTTGATTCCCTTGCCTAACATGAATCTATCTTACCCTGCCTTTAAAATATTCAATGACCCTGCTTCCACCACCTTCTAAGAGAAAGAGTTCCAAAGTCACACAACCCTCTGAGAGAAAAAAATTCTCCTCATCTCTTTCCTATAAGGGTGACACCTAATTTTAAAATAGTGGCTCCTAGTTCTGGGCTCATCCGGCAGAGGAAACCTGTCTACCTTGTCAAGACCATTCAGGAAGTCACCCCTCACTCTTCTGAACTCCAGTGGAAACAAGCACAGCCCATCCAACCTTTCCTCGTAAGACAACTTGCTCATTCCAGGTATCAATCTAGTAAACCTCCTTTGAACCACCTCCAACATATTTACATCCTTCCTTAAATAAGGAGAGCAAAACTGCACACAGTATTCGAAATGTGGTCTCACCAATGCCCAGCATAACTGAAGCATTACTTTTATGTTCAATTCCTTTCGTAATAAGGGACAGCATTCCATTAGCTGTCGTGATTATGTGCTTTACCTGCGTACTAACTTTTTGTGACTTATGCATGAGAGCACCTAGATCCCTCTGCACCTCGGAGTTCTGCAGTCATTCTCCGTTTAAGTAATACTCTTCTTTTTTATTCTTCCTGCCAAAGTGAACAACTTCACATTTTCCCACATTATACATCATCTGCCAAATTTTTGCCCACTTACTCAACTTATCTATATCCATCTGCATACTCCTTATATAAAAGCAAGTACTATGAATGCTGGAAATCTGAAATAAAAACAGAAAATTCTGGAAAATCTCAGTTGGTCTGACAGCATCTGTGGAGAGAGCAACAGAGTTAATGTTTCAAGTATATATTACTCTTCTTCAGAGCAAAAACTCCAACTCTGAAGGAGAGATATTCCAGCATTTTCTGTTTTTATTGCAGACTCCTTGGGCAGAATTTTGCCCTTGATGGGCAGGCAGGCCCCACCGGCTCAGCGGCAGGCGGGCAGCCGATCGCTGCCACTGAAACGGGCCCCGCCGCCATTTTAAGTGGGCAGGCCGCCCGACGGGAAGCCAGTAGAGTGCATAGACCTAGGATAACATGTTGCAATTGTCTGAGAAATAGCTCGTAACGAAGCTATGCTTCTGCAAGGAGGCTGTCACAGAATCGTGTCATGCCATGCAGCAAGACTGGCAATAAATTTACACAACTAATGCACTGCTTGTTCAAACCAAGATTACAGCAGTCCTAAAATTCCCTGCTTTACTCTTTCTGGACTACTGCAAGGGATTTCAGTAATATCAGTCAGCATCTTGCATCCATTAACGTACAATGGGTAACCACCAGGATCTGATCATGAAGGTTTCTACCTACGATACTGGCAGCTGCCATGATGGGGAGAGTCTTCACTTTTTCCACGCTTCACACAGAAGGTGAGAGGCTGACAGCCTGGGGATTGCATTGCATTCAAATTCATGATTAAACCAGAGCCCTGCCTGAGAGGTCCTCTAGTGATGCTTCCACTGGTGGACTGTTCTGATGGCTTCCTGCAATACAGCCTGCATAAGGGTCTTAATATATACCTTCCACCATCACCAACCCGCTAACTTCCTCATCCCCCATTACACAACAGATGATGAGCTGGGGTGAAGTTAAAAATGAAAAGAATAGGGGATGTAACCCCAGCCTGTTACAGAGACACCCGTTGCTGTTTTTATGGCGCCAGGTGGTTATACGATGAGGAAATGAAGAGCACTTCATTAACATACTTGCAACAGAGTGCAACTGGAAGCCTGGTTTAATTTTTACAGTTGCTGCACATGGCCTGGAAACCAGGCAGTGAAAGGGAAGCAGGAGCTGTCAGCTCCACAAGAAAATGTCTTTTACAGTGCTTCTTCGGCCTCCTTTCTGCAGAGTGTGGCCAATCCCACCCTCCCCTTCAAACCCAGATTTTTTTTTTTTTGTATTCGCATGTTTATTGCCCATTGTGTAGTTTACCACAAAGTAACATTTGTGAACATATGAAGTAACATTTTACAAACAGCAAAAAATAACTTCAGTATACTTGTAAACATGTTTTCAGTGTATTTCAAATTATAGCATATTTTATCCAGTTTGCCAAACATGTACAAGGGGTGTTGCACTGGAAACAGTGAATGTCTTGATACAATGAACTGAGACTGACTTGCAATGTTTTCCTCTACATCCTGAATATTTTACATGGAATCTGGTAATTTGTTTTTCTTTCCTCCAGTGACTGGAGACAAACGTGAAGTGTGTTGTGACAGTTCATTTATCAATTGGCTGGAATCCCTAGCATAAAATTTCTGCTTCTGAATCAGTACCACTGACTCTCCTGAAAGAAATCAGTGTTACGGCTCTCCCAGTGTGGAGCTTTCTTCACTGGGAGGACTGGAAATAATGCAAGCGCGACCCTTGATCTTTCATCTGTAGGATTTTTCAGCATTGCCTTCCTGGCACTCGGAGTGCAGAATGGAAACTTTAACCTGTTCGACAATGGCACTTCAAATGTAGTTCATGAACTATACATGTCGGTCTTCTTGGGAGTATTAACATGCCATCTAGTGGAATATTGAGGGTGCAGGCCAATAAATTAAAAAGAGCCTTTAGAAATTACATCACAGAAGACAACCTTGATGGTTTGCCTCAGTGAAAGCACTCACGCTCCTGAATCCGAAAGCTTTGGGTCTTCAGCACTTAACCTAGCTTCAAGATGGAAGAAGTGCTGCATTATTGGAAGGACTCGCTTTTAATTGAGACATAAGGTAGATGACTGGTTACTCTGCTTTTGGTTGTGTTGAGTGATAGACTAAGATTGACTAGGACTAAAGAACTCCCTTGTTCTTCAAATAGTGACATAGGGCCTTTACAGCCACCTAAACAAGCAGACTTTGCTTCAGTTTAATGTCTCACGTAAAAGGTAGCATCTCCAACCATTTATCTTTCTATCAGTATTACATCGAAGAGTCAGCCTGAATTACACCCAAAAAACCTAAATGTGCCTTGACAAGCTTCTGACACAAGACCTGCATATCTGTATCTCTATATCTGTCTGTCACTGTTAAGAATCTTATCTTTAGGGTATACTTTCATTGTATATTTTTTTAACCACAATGTACTATTTCACATTTTTCTGCAGCTACCACTTGGACAGCCTCTCTCCTCTATTCTTCCTCATACTTTGTCATCCCTTAATGATTTTCAAAAGAAGCAAATGTGATGTGAGAAAAAACTTATCCACACAGCGAGTGGTTCAGGTCTGGAATGCACTGCCTGGAAGTGTGGTGAAGGCAGGTTCAATTGAGGCACTATTCTCCTCTATTCTTCCTCATACTTTGTCATCCTCTAATTTGGTACTGTCAGTATAGGAATTACATAATGTGGTGGAAATTGGTAACTGTTTATCAGGCATGAACAGATACCTCAAACAGCCTTTAGGCCTATGAAGGGCCAATGCCTGTTCAAGGACCCCAGTCACAAGCCGATCACCACTTGAGTGGGATAGGTGTTGGGCCTACTCCACTCAGGAGTCTGCAGTGGTCTCCAACCACTTTTCCTTTTACATTCTTTCTCAAAAAACACCATCCTATGGAGCCATAGGTGGTGGTGCTTTTCTGACTCCACAGGAGATGCAATGGCCCCCCCACCCCAGCCGCCACCACACACCCCCAGGCCACAACTTACCTAAAGGTCACTGCTGGTCAGACATGATCACAGAATCACAGAATTGTTACGATGCAGAAAGAGGCCATTCGGCCCATCGTGTCTGATCTCCGAATGACCATTATGCCATTCTCCTTGCCTTTTCCTTGCAACCCTGCACATTGTTTCCATTTAAATAATCATCTAATGCCCTCTTTACTGCCTTATTTGAACCTGCCTCCACCACACTTCCAAGCAGTGCATTCCAAACCCGAACCACTCGCTGTATGAAAAAGTTTTTTCTAACATCACATTTGCTTCCGTAGCAAATCATTTTAAATCTGTGCCCTCTTGTTCTCGATGTTTTCAAGAGCGGGAACCGTTTCTCCCCATCTACTCTATCCAGCCCCCTCATGATTTTGAACACCTCGATCAAATCTCTGTACCTGCAGCTCACTCTCAGTATACAAATCAGGCACGAGGGCCAATTCATGTTATTTTGTGCAGAATATTGCAAAAGCCAAAAAAAAGATGCAGTGATATTCCACATCTGATTGTTCAGTCTGCTTTCCTTTTGAACAAGACTGCACACCATCAGTACTAGATCATGCGGTTTTGCATGATTACTTTGTGTGGCTACATTGGGAAAAGTTTATTTCTGCGCATTACATGTTTTTTATAAACATTTTACCTGTTGTTTTCAAAAAGGACAATAAAGACTCTGCACTTGTGTTTTCAAAGTGTGAATCATCACTGGACGGACAGCGTGGAAGGTGTTGGTGTGTTTTTCGCTGGAATGGAAAGAGAATCCCTGGCTCCCATGAAGTGAGAGGTGATCCTCAATGTCACAGGCACGACAGAGGCGTTTCAGCATCAACGGAACAAAATAACTGAAGTGTCTTAAGAAACTGATGAGGCATTAAAATCTTTGCTTTTCTTTCACATGTTACACCACAGCATTTGAAGGTGATATCTGTATGGTTACAGTTATCTTTCTTGTATGTAAGCTATTTATTTCCTGCTTTTTTTTTAGTTTAAAGATTTCATTTAACAAAACGAATATCACATTTAAGATAGCACCTGTATAAATTGTCCAGTGAAATAGTCTACTGTTACTAGCTGCACTTTTGGTTCACTATTAATGTGCATGAGAATAATTCTATAGTGAAAAAAAACACATGATTGGATTACTCTCAGTTGAAAAAAGTATTATCTAAACAGTCACTGGGCACACTGCAAGTCACTATGTATAATCAATGGTAAGAACACATTGTTATTGCAAGAATGGATCTCATAGCATGAAAATAATGTCAAGCTCAAGTCCCATACCACAGACACAATTGCTGCCAAAGATTATTGCCTCCATCAGGATAAAATGTCTTCAAGTCATACATTCAATTTTGAAGTCAATATTTTATAGAACCAAAGCATAGTAGTGTGTTTCAAGGTATGCATGTCTTCAGGTTCCAGTAACTTTTGTTAACTGCTCAAACTTCATTCTTGTGCTTTGTGACATCAGTGGCCTTGCCTTTAACACACTCCTATGTATAATATTTGGTACACCTAGTATTAATCGAGAAAATGAACTCATTTGGTGCTGAAGTTTTTTTTTGTTTAAATGCATTCATCATCTAATGGTAAATTTAAATGTTCATTACAAACAAAAAACTGGTTACTTTATTCTTGCGGTGCAAAATTACACTATTATCGGACATTTTCCAAACAATTTTGAAGTAATGAAAAGGATTAGTGTTGGCCCTTTGCGCTCTGAGCCCTTAACTGAAGGTAAAAGCCTTATGTACACTTCTCCATAAAGAGTGTGATCACATTTTATTTTTGTAATCTCTATAACTAATAGTTGATATGGATTTCATCCTTTGCCCTCCCAAAATGGTTTTGCATCAACTAATGCTCAGATACACATCTTCCAAGAAAAAGGCCGAGCCATCAATGTGCTCAGCACCTGTGGCATAGGAACAGGAAATTCATTATCAGTTCATCATCAGGAGATTAAATGAAAAAAAAATAAGCTGTCTGAAATGGTCAGCAATTCCTTGGTCATCATTAGGAGTAACTGATCTACAATGAAGAATTTGGCTAATCCTCTTCCACAAGTTTTTCAAAAAATGAATATATCCACTATAGTCATGGATACCCTACTGCTTCAAGAGTCACCTTTTCCAGGAGTCAATTCTGGTTGAGCAATACTAATCTTGTTTTTGCCATTTTAGCATGAATGAAATAAAATACAACTTTAATTAAACAGGTTTTACTTTAAACATCATCTTATATATTGAGCAGTTATAAAAGTTACTAGCTTTTGATTTTTGCTTAAGTGTTGATAGTTCCTGTACCAAAATTTGTGAACTCACATCGATCATAAAACAAAAACATCACTAAGTGTTTCATGAGTAAAGAATGCTTGCAGCGGAGTAGTTATTGGATTAACAACAGTTCATTATTTTACTGAATGTACACAGAAGTGCCTATCAATTATAATTATGTTGAACTTATTGGCTGAGTAAAGACTGGAGAATGAGACACGGAAAGTTCGATTTCCTGCACCTGCTGGGTTATCTAACGATGTCTCAATAACCTGTAACCACTAGATGGCACTCATACATTTGTTCACATTTCTCCTTTACTGTAATAAGTTTTTAATTAATCAAAATGGTATGGTAGCATATTTCCTTTTAATGTAACTGCATCATCGAAATTTCATTTTAGAAAATCACTACATAATTATGGTCCACAATTAGTCATCTTAGCTTCAGTGAATTTTTGATTTGTGTAATTCTGTGGTACAAATTAAGCTACTGACTTGTTGCTGTAGAAAAAAAACAAATGCTTTGTGTTTATTCGGTTTAAATAATGTTTATTAAAAAACATAATTATATTAAATACAGACCATATTCTAACAGAATATTCATTTCATTTAAGGAAAAATAATCATATGACTTTTTAGTAACATGAAAGCTTTTTTTAAAGAACAAAAGTCCTTTTTAAATTTTATAGAAAGTTTTACCCGTGAAGGCTAGGTTCCTGTTTCAGACCTGCAGAACAAGACATTTCAAAATATGTAGTATCATACACTAATATTTTTACATAAGAGCACAAAGTCTGTCAGGATCAAATTGGTCACAGGCAGTTTTTAAATAGTCAAGTGGAGATTCCCTGATTCCTTTCCGAAGTGCCTTTTTCCTTGGGAACTGTAGTGCAGATTTCTTGGGAATTAAAAAACTCCCACTCTTTCAGGGAGCTGGAAGGATATGTGGCAGGATAGAGCTGCATCACCTGGGCTGAAGAAAGCCCCCTTTCCCAATCTAAGCTGGTAGCAGAACTCACAGCTCTAGAACACAGGCAGTCCATGCCTACTGCCAGTTGTTCTGAGGTCTTTGATTGATCAGTGTCTCTTGCTCATTCTCTTTCTCTCTCTCTCATACATACAGAGTCCACAGGAGCTGCAGGCTTCCTCACTTACTCTCAAAGCTATAACAGCGCAATTCTCCAATTCTCTCATAGCTAGGCAGCTGAGTGCCATATTTATCCACACACCAACAGAAGCCTCGCCTCCTCCCTTTCGAAGATCGGCACTGTGGTAAAGGAAAAAAAAGTCAAAAATTTAAATAAACCATCATGCTTCTTTAAACAAAATATAGTCATTAATGGCCAAATTACTTGTCATATGCATTAAGGATCCATGCTGTTGACTTAGTGCGATGGGGATGCTCAACAACATTCATACTGTTAGCAAAGATTTATCTCACACTTGTGAACCTTGCATCTTATAGGAGCAGTAGCTGCAGTAAGGGCAGCCATTCCTTCCGAGGCTTCAGCACCAAAACATCTGTAAGGGGTGATGATGTACAATGCTCTTGGGTCGGGAGACCACCATCTTAAATTATTTGTCAGTCTCAGTGCCCTCAACCTCTTAGCAACCGAACAATAGGACCCTGCTCTCTAATGAATTTCCTGTTACAACCTCAGCATGTTTGAAGTGTACTTCAGTCAACATTATGTTCCGATATCAACTAAGGCGAAGTAGGTCTCTTTCTAAATATTAAAACAGGAAATGCTGGAAATACTTAGCAAGTGCGGCAGCATCTGTGGAGAGAGAAACAGAGTTGACATTGAAAACGATAACTCTGTTTCTCTCTCCACAGATGCTGCCAGACCTGCTGAGTATTTCCAGCAATTTCTGTTTTTATTTCAGATTTCCAGCATCCTCAGTGTTTTTCTTTTCCACTCCTACTTAAAGCTTGGCTGGAATTTCACAATGCAGCCTTCCAGAGCATCAGGCTGCAGTCTACTGATAATTGTTCCATGTTGGAAAGAGTCTGTCTACCATGAAAATAATAGGACTCACTACCTGTTGGAATGATTCAGCAACTGAAGTTTCAGAGGGAGTCAACCTAACTCTTGATATGGTAAAGACTGGAAATCTGCAAAGTTTCTCCCCCAGAAAGGTAATGAGGCTAGTCAACTGAAAATCTAAAAATTGAGGTTGACAAGTTTTTGTTAGGTAATGGTATTAAGGGGTACCAAGGCAGGTAAATGGAATCGAGACAGAGATCTGGCGTGGTCCTAACTGAATGACTGGGCAGGCTCAAGAGGGTAAAGAATCTACTCCTGTTCCAATGTTCTTAAACCATTTGTTTTCAGCAGCAGTTACTATTTTAGAAGTTTTCTACCTAGGGTTAATTCTATAGTTACCTCAAAGTTAAAAATAATTTGGGGCAGAAATTATGAGCGACAAAAATGCAAATCCTACTCTGTCAAAGCTCACAGATTTTAAGGTCAGATCAATAGCAAGTGACAGCTTGCTTAGTTACTTGAAATGATGGCAACCTGCATCCCAGCCCCTCAGTTAGCCAAATCACTAAACATTACAGATACAGAAGGAGTGGGATAGGTTTGACAGGATCACACCACCTTGAGTTCCTCACTCCCAACATTTCCGCAAGACATACACAAGTTTCAGGTCAGTCCAAGGCGTAAATAATAGATGAATGTTGGGCATTATTTAACATTTTTGGGAGTTGGGCATAAATAATGCCCAACATTCAAGCGTGCGTACCATGTGCAAAAACAAATTGATTGTAAAACCTTTCCATTTATCTTGAATGTTAAGCTATGAACAAAACATCAGGAATGGACTGCAGACCCTCCAATCGTGCAGCAAATATATTATTGCGAGTTTCTGCATTTTAACCAGTACATTACCTGGCTGGTAATCCAATATGCTTTACGTGTGTTAAAGACGGAACAACATTGTTTTATTGCTGGACAACTTCAAGGAATGCATCCTATGCATAATTAGGAAGGGAAACATTTATCAAATGCACGAGGACAGAAAGCTAACAAGGGGATAGAGACATCACAAACCTGTTTTTTCTTGTAGAAGCCCTTCTTGTCACAATTTGGAATGTATACACCTCTGGGGCTGAGAACGGACACAGCTTTCAGGTTATTTAGGATGTCTTCCATTTCTCTCCGACAAGGACCCTGATAAACATATAGACAGAAAAATCTCATGATCATTGAAACATAGACAAAAACAAACTTCATTATTAAAATCATTCATTGAGAACAAAATTATAATTTTTTAAAAAATATTTCAAACAAGATTTTATTAATTGGGAATGCATTAACTCTGGATGCATTGGGATAAGAATCACAATGGTTGCTTATGTTTAGTGACATGCAAATACAGTTTTTGATTCCCTGTGTGTAGCATTTCTTGTGCAATGAAGAACACACTGAATGAAAACATGTTAGTGTTAGATTCAGTAGAAATGCTGCAATGGAAATCTTCAATGCATTTGTGATGTCACTCCATAGAGACCAGAGGAATTCCTACCTCATGGTGGGTAGATGGTCCAAGTGCATAATTTGATTTCAAAAATTGGAGGGAACTTAACAGGAGAATAAAAACTTTTAAAAGTATTTACATTTAAAAGGACCCACTGCTCACTCACATATTCGGTGTCATGTTTTATTTCTGAAGAAAAGTTGGTCGTTTCAGTGTTCTCTGCTTCATTATTTATTTTGTACAGCTGAGATTTCTTTGATACTTCTTTCTGCAGCAGCTTATTGTGCTGCTGATGAGTTTTACTTTCTTGCATTCGGTGTGTGTTGGGACTCCACTCATTACCGGAGTTACTGGCATTCCTTTCTTCCTCTGAGCGGTTGGTGTTCCCTAAATGTAAAAAATGAGAGTCACATCATTAAAGTTTGGTTCAAAATTCCGAGGGAGCAAAGGTCTTGATTAGTGCATAAGCTGCATGATAACTACACTGAAGTGTGTGTGTGTGTGTGTGTGTGGGAAGGGGGGTTGAATGGGGAGGAGGGTGAGGAACAGGCAAATGTACAAAATGGTTTAACTTCACCATACTTAAAGTTGATTCCAGCCGTCAGTCTATCCTTGTAGGGCTTTTACAGTGCACGCCGCTCAGCAGCAAGCTTTGTAATACTCTGCTCCACCAGATGGTGGTGAGCTAACATCGCCAAAATACATGCTCACTCCAATATACCAAACGCCTGCTCGTAAAGCTACCGTTGCCACAAAATTGTGCCCCAGATAGGACTGGAAATTGTACTTATTCTTATCCCCGTCTTTTCAATAATAAAGGTTTTTAATCGCTTATGCACCATTACACTAATAGTATTATTGTCGTAACCAAAGGAAGGAAGCTTTGAAATGTTGAGAGCAACACCAGTGGGTCAGCACGAAATCCGTGCAGTTGCGCTATTCCACGTGTATAAGCAAGCGATTTCTTTCAAAACAGGCGTTAACATACATCTAAATTGAAAAGTTTGTACATCGCATAGATTTGATCAGTTAACTGAAAGTACAAGTGAAGTCATTCAGGGTAGAAATTAACTTTTAAACGGTCACTACCAACGCAACGTCGTTGCCCTCCCTGACGAAAGGGCCAAGCAACGCTCCCTTGTTTAAAACATAAAGAGGCAATGTTGCCATTTCTCTCAACTCCAACAGTGAGGCTACTGTTTAAACAGCCCTCGGGTCATCACCGGCTTCCGAGCGGGTAAAGAATATAAACTCAGCATCAGGTAGATTGAAACCGTTCAATCGCAGCAATGATGCAATCACTGAACCTTTATTTCAATGCACAGGGTTTTTTTTTAGCTTTAAGAATAGAAATTAGATCAAACCTTCATGCATAGTTGCTCATCTCCTGAGAGAGAGCAGCAATTTTTTACCCCAACAAGCACCAAAACCTAAAGCAGTTCTTACAAAAATAATGCTATTAACAAAAGCGAATGACTGCAGCTGCTGGAAATGTGAAATAAGGTATTAATAAGCAAGCTACAATTTAAGCTGGCTTTCGCCCTGATAAGATCGGCCTTTTGTAAAATGCATGATTCTGTACCTGCAGCGGTCAGGACGCGGAGTTTCGCCGTCTGGTTAGTGCAGAGCCCCCTGCCTTCCAACAAAGCCTGTAATGGTCTGCTCTCTCCCGCCTGGGGCAGACAGGTGAAGCCGGAGGCGCAGCGCTCTGTGTACACGCCGCACTGCTGCCCCTGGCGGAGGGCACAGGTCATGCAGCAGCCGCAGCCCGGCTCCCTGACCGGCTGGCAGTCTCCCTGCAGCGGTTTGCATTGCGCCAGGGCCCGGGCGTCGCACGGCTCGCAGCGGACGACAGGTCCCAGAGAGGCGGCTAACTTGACACTCACCGCTGCCACGGCCAGCACACACAGCGCGTACACCATGGTTTATTCACACAGCCTTGCCGAGCAGACGCCGGGGTGAGGGGGGCGGGGGTGGGGGGGAAGGAGGGAGGGAGGTCACTTCTTTGCAAAAAAAAGCTCCGCACACACAAAAAAATACAAAAATCAAAACGGAGGGAGGTGGGAAACAAGTTTTGCTGCTCCGCGGAATTCAAACCGAACTTGTAGTAAAGCTTCCTTTTAATTTTACTTTCTTTTCAATAAACTTTACCCGCTCGCACTTTCTTCGACTCCGAGAAACCAGGAGCGAATGCAGGTTCTCTTATATCAAGAAAGGCAAGATCCCGCCCCCCGGAATATGAATAATTCACTCGCCTCCCATTGGATTTTCCCAGTTGGTTATTTGCTGATACAGGTTTCGGGGCGGGGCAATTTCTTTGCCCCCTCTCCTCCCTCCCCAAGCGATACAAGTCGCCCCAGTGAATGCCACCCCGGAACACAAATCAGCAATGCCAACGTCCACTCTGGGCTAGCCCAACACTTGGGGCTATTTCAATTTACAGGAGCCACATAATCTTTTTAGTCACTGAGAGATCGGCAGTCTGTAGTAGATTAAATCATTGTTTTGCATAACAGCAAAAAAAAAGTGCACAATGCTGAGTGACCTGTTCCACTGGGCTGATTAATGTGTGACCCGCACAAATTGATGATTAAAGTTGATCATTTTGCAAATGATGGATGGAGACTGTTCTCAGTCAGGCGGAAAGGCTTCTTGGAACTTAGACTTTCATTCACCTGAGCCAAATGAAGTGATTCTGCACCGATGGTTCCTATTGTTAAATGTTTAGCAGTCGGAACAGTCTCGCATGATGCGACTCCCTCACTAAAAGCCGGACGATTCTAACTTGCTGAGATTAAAACTGACAAGAGATCTCTGACACCTTGAGCCGCACGTTCGCCTCCCTTGCTGCAGGAGATAGCTGAAACCCATGTTTTCCTCTCTCCGAACAAGCAAGGTCGCGGCGAAGCGATCGGCGGCGCTCGGTAAGGAAGGAAAAACGGGAATAAAACGGCTTCAAATTAGATTGGAGTTTAGTACCACACTGAGATTTACCAGGAACATTGTCTCTTAGTTTCAGGGTCAGTTTAGGGTGCAGTTAGGTACCTGCACATGAATTTTGCAAATTCAGAAACGATTCTCCACCCCCCACCCTCCCCAGGAGATTAGGCGCCGCAATCGCTTTTATTTAACGCCTTGAGATTTTGTTTTATGCAAAGCTTTTTCAGCTTCCCCCCAACCAACACCCCCCCGCCCCCCCACTTTAACATTTTTTGGTCAAAAAAGGAAATGAATTGAAAGTAGGGGGGGGTGGGGGGTGACGCGTTTACGGAAAGCTGCTGCTCTTGGTGCAGTTTGGGGAGGGTTGAAGTTGTCTGTTGCCTTTTGGCGTGCGCTTTAACCCGAGCAGGACAGCCCAGCCATGGAGGCTGGGATTGTTTAAACCGTGTCCTAGCAACCGCGCACACCCTGAGCAAGCTGCTGAATGCAAGGGGGGGAAAGGATACAAAGACATTCAGAGGCATTGCTGCTGCTGGGCTGCCTGCACACAACTTACTGCCACTCTGACTCTCTGACACAATCACCCCCGCCTTCCCATAAACACACACCCAAAAAAAAAACTTGCACCACAAAGTAAAGCCCCTCGGCACTGAGCTAAAAACGTAATCGAATAAAATATTAACGGTGCACGATTAATGTTTGTGTTGTTTTTAAAAAATGGCTATTTTCTGGGGCTATTTTTACACATGGTCGCTGTCAGGGCCACACACGCAAAGGAGCAAAAATCGGGTTTGGACGGATGAACAGCCAGGAGTGAATCTGCTGCTGATGAATTGTTTTAACCCAGATTGGCTTTCTTCAAATTCTTCAAGTTACTTTGGGAGCTCTGTGGAGATGGAAAGGAAAGTGAGAGGCGGGTAGGGAGGATTTGGGACTGGTTGTTGTTGGGGGTGGGGCGGTGGATGCTGCTGCCGGTGCCGGGTCTGGCACATTCATTTCCCCGCCGTCTTGATCCGAAACCTATTGTCCCAGGCAGCCCCCTCCTGAGCCGGCAGGCGGCTTGGGCCGCAACCCGCCAGAACAGCCCCGAAACTCGGTGAGGAAACAGCTCCGAGATCTCAACTCCCGGCATCTCTGCGTTTAAAAAAAAACAGACAAGGTCAGAGCTAAATCACGTCCCTCCAAAATGTAAAGCCCCCTCAGCTGTTGATGCCAAGCTGGTGATCTTTTATGTGGCCGATCTCTTAGTCAAATCTATCAGTTTGTTTCCACTGATTGACAGGAGAGGCAGTGAAGCTGTAACCCACGCCGCCCGCCCCTCCAACCTCTCCCCTCCCCAGATGCTGCCTGACCTGCTGAGTGTTTCCAACATTCACTGATTTAAAAAGAAATTAGTGACTCTTACACATTGGCACGAACACGGCTTTAATAATTCACAATATCTTGTCTTTTATGTTTGATTTTTTGGGGGTATTTTTAATAGTATTTGGGGCATTCCAGTCCAAAATTGTGACCATTAATAATTAGGAGCCCTGGCTGTAAATCAGATTCAATTTTCATTAAATGAGATTACCGAGGTTTTTTTTTAGATTTTTACCAGTGTTTTGGGGATTTCACTCTACGCATCCACCCATTTTTCCACGAAGGCCACAAAGTGTTCGCTGATGGTGCCCCCCCCCCCACCCCATCAACACCCCCATCTTTCTGTCAATCTGTCACTAACCTATCGGCTCATTTCAAATAAAACTTCCGAATAATAGAAAAAAAACTGTGTAGAGAAAAAAAAGCTGCTTTACATGAGGAAAAACCGGTTCAATCCAAAGGGGAGAGTAGGAGGGGGTCACCGAAAGCTTGGGTCAAAAGGCAGGCTTCGAGGAGGGCCTTAAATAAAACCAGGATGTGGACAACTGAAAGTGTTTAGAAAGAGAATTCCCGGCTATGGGGCCTATATGGCTGATCGCATGGACACTAATGGTGAAGAGATGGAGGGAGTGAAAAGCAGGTGGCGTAGTCTTTAGAGGTTGTAGGGCTGGAGGAGGTAGTAAATATAGGGAGGGCTAATGTCACAGAGCAATTTCATGGCAAAGACGGGAGTTCTACATTTTAAGCCATTCGGGAGCTTGGAGCCAATGTAGGTCAGCGAGGATGGTCAGAGAATAAAATGGAAAAGCTGAGATGCCTCGGCTTTTTTTTCCCTCAATGCCCCTGACAATATCCTACTGTTCCGGCACCAGCTCCACCACTGCAGCTTCTCTATTATCTGGCGGATGGATGGTAATATTTAAAGAAGAGCAAGGAAGTTCAAATTAGTGATACTGTTAGGGCCAATATCTAATGCTCAACCGACCTCACTAGAACAGATGATCTGGTCATTTTCCCATTGCCACTTGTGGGACTGACCTTGCCGTCTACAATTTGGTTGCTATGTTTCCAATATTATAGCAGTGGCTACACTTTAAAAACATCTCATGGGGGAAAAAAAAGCACTTTAGAATATGCTGAGGTCATAAAAAGTATTATAAAAGTACTAGTTCTTTTTATGTCTCTTTCACCTTTCACTAGACACAGCTACTCCATCACACCCATCATTTTCCGTTTGTCCACTCGCAGCTCCAAATCATTCAACTACCCTTCTTTAGCCAGATGCTCGCTAATATCATGAATTGCTCCCTCTCCTCTAGCATCTGAACATTGTCTGGTACCAACTCTCATACATATGGTGAGGATAGCCAGCTTTATCCCTCTACTACCAGTCTTGGCTCCACAACCTTTGTGTATTGTCCAACTGCCTGTCTAACATCAAGCTGTGGACAAGGTAGAACTTTCTCCAGCTCAAAAGTGGCAAGGGAAAAGCAACCCTCTTTGTCCACCACCAGAAACTTCAAGCCAGGAGTTTCTTTGCACCTTCATGTCTGCTTGATCAACTCGAACTTCGCAGCGCGTTACCTTGTGACCCTGTTTGATGATGAGGGTGCCAGTGGCAGGGGAGCTGAGGTAGGGCTGAAGACAGGCCCTTTCACCTCCACATGACTGCCCGCTATCATCCCTGCCCCGCTGATACTCTGATCTATGACTTTGTCACCTCCAAGCTTAACATCTGTGCCTCCATCTTTATTGTCCTTGCAAGTCCCATCCAATGAAAACTTCTATTAGTAAACCCGCCTATCAGCTCTGTACTTGACTGGTTCTCTACACTCATTGCTTTCAGGATTCTCCTCCTTGTTCACAAATTCCCCCCATGGCCTCGTTTCATACCCATCTGCAACCTTTCCACCTCTGTATGCAAGCTTCGCACCCTCCACTCTGCCAACAGAGCACCGCCCTCCTGCTCCATTATTAGTGGCAGAATCATCAATGATCACATCCCAGCAACCTGGAGCCCAAAGCGCTCCGTCGACGTTCAAATGCGTTCTCAAAATGGAATTGTCCCTTCAGCTATCGCCTCTCACCTTGCTGCCAAATCGCAGCAATACCCTTGTTGTGAAATCGCTCTTTCAATATGATAAAGGTCCCATGTGGGTGCAAGTTATCTAATAGTGGAGCCTTGTGCGATTAGGTCTTTTAAAAAAAATATATGCCAACATGAAAAAGGAATGGTTCCACAACATTCGGAAGTTCCAGAATAAACATTTAAATCTATGGATTTAATTGCGGGCCAATTCACTGTCTGTATTGAATAAGACATAGGTTCGGTTGAAATGAAGAAGCACATTCGCAGACTATTCTTGGCAGGTCACTTTGTTGGCATTTGTAAGTCTAAGTGATGTTGTGACGTTTTGTGAGCTGCAAAAACTCTCATTTCCAATTCATTTATGGATGCCATTCTCGGAATGTTGACTTGGACAGATAGCAATGCTTTAAAACGTTGAATCAATTACGTTAATGTTAATAATAATTAAGCCAAAAATGGCATGACGATTAAACAGAGGAAACCCGAAGAACCTTATTTCATGGAATTTCTTGTTCCGTGTTTTCTGACTTAAGTTTGCCCTTTGGTACAGTCACATTATAATGTCGTAGGTTGTCATGTGCCTCAATTTGTTTAAATTGCTCCAACACATCAAAGAGACCTAAAAGTGTTCAGACACATCTGGCACTCAGTTTTCCCTTTATTTGTAGATCCGACGCTGTTTAAGGTTCAAGATAAATCATTGTACAAGCATGTTTAACAAATTAGATGTTATATAGCATTAATTAATCTCTCTCGCCCTCGCTTAGTTTAAAACATCCTTATTACTGTCATCTTTCAACGTCCGTATGTCTGTTACAGGTGGAGTTAATACCAACTAGGAATCAGGCAGTTGAAATCGATCGTGAATTTTGTAATCATAACTTGAAGTTTGGCACTATTCATTCAGTATCACCAGAATTCGAATCTAAATTGTAATCTATACTGTCTATAACAATACGGGAAAGGCAAGTCTTTATAACTGTTTTGTTACAGATAGTAAGTGAAGACAATATACCCTTTCCACTTAGTTAGTCAGTGGTACCTGTCTCAGATTGAGTTACAAAAACAATTTCAACACGAGGCTGGAACCGCACTCTGATGACCAGCAGAGTGCTCTGCACATAAGTGCTTGGTGAGAGCATGTGGAGAATTTTGCCGCAGTGAAGTAAAATTTTCAAGTAAAAGTGGTAGCATTCACTGTCCCATGTTTTATAAACATCCTGAACGCTTTCCATATCCCTTGGGAGTTATACCCCATTTGGTGTGATGCCCAAACAGAGCTGCCTCCTGAGGGGGATTCTTGTATCGCTTGTGCCCGAGAGTGAAATCGGGCCTGTCTGTCACTTTTGCATCACCCTTTGTGAAGAGGAGAAAACAGATTTGGGATAATACAAAAGTGGCACTACCTTAAATAGCCGTGCTGTGAAATAGCTCATACTTAAAATGGATAAAATTGGTCCAGTACTTGGCTACTTCAAAAGTTTAAATTAAGCTGGATTTTGGAGTTTCAAGTACAGTGCCTGCCTTATCTGGGATTTGTATGTGTATCGCTCTTATATGGGTTAATATTGCTCATTTTAATTTTTTGTAGCTGTCATCAACTTCCATAATTGTTTATTTTGAAAGAAAACATTTCTGTCCAATGGTCTACAGCTAAAACATTAACCTATAACTCCTATGTACAGACACTAGCAAATCTGCGGTGTATTTGCATTTGAAAGAATATATTTGTGAGAACGATTTATTTATAAGATTGCTGAATAGTTGAAAAAAAAGTTGCATTTTGCTTCACGTCTGATGTTGCCTTTAAAAAGCTACCTTTGTGTAATATTTTTGATTTAATTTGAACATTTTCTATAGAATAACCAAGGGTTATTTTAAATATTATAACTCTTTACTTGTTCACAAGAACACAAACCTAGTGGATGTGTTTGTTTTAAACTATTATTACAATTTATTTGATGAGCTTTACTCGTAACTATCACTTGATATTTAACTTAGATTTTGTTTCTTTGCACATTAACCTGGCAATCATATTTAAAGCCAAACGAGGTTAAAATGTAGCACTCGCCAGTACAAGGAGTAGTTGAGACGACTAGCATTGGTTCATTTAAAGGGGTGCTGGATTAACAACTGGAGAGAAAGGAATAGAAGGATATGTTGATGAGGGTGAGTTGAAGAAAGGTGGGAGGAGGCTTGCATGGAGCATAAACACGAGAAAGGACCTATTGGGCCGAATGGACTGTTCCGCGCTATAAATGACATGTAATTCTATGAAATCTGAATGGAGATGGCTCAATATCAAATATTCAGTATGTGTGTACACCAGATTGTTCCTTTTGAAGGGGTACATGTGCGAATGCCATACAGCTCATTGCAAATGTTTGAAAGCTTGAGCTTCAGTTAAATTAACTTTGGACGCATAGTTTGTCCTTTTTTTCAAGGAAAGGCAAATACAAATGTAGAAATCCTACATCACTACACATTACATACAACCAAGGTAGCAACCTCAGGCAATGCATATAAATAGGCCCTTTCTGGCCATCCCCAGCTCTTTTAAAACAGGGCACCCCGAATGAAATCAATTCCTCGCTAACCCAGTGAGGTTTAATTTGTCTTATATTCAATAGTTGAATCTTTAATAGACTTTTAAAAATACTGAGATTTCTGTTTATCCGGTTGATCTTATAAGCAACTGACCACTTTGATATGAATTTAATTTCTGTTTTGTTTGCTGCACATGACGTTTGTTAACATTCCGGGTAAAGTTGCTGTTCCCTTCTTAAACCAGTGTCTCACTCTTAACTGTCTGCTGTTGCGGTTGGGGCACAGTTTTTGATGACTCAGACGAAGGTCAAATGAGGAGAAGGATTAGAAACCGTTTATGTTCATTTCATGTAACCTCAGGGCAAGTGGTTTGCTGTTAAATGACACGTCTCCCCATTTCCTCTATCACTTGGACTGCATGCATTTTTTTCACAGAGTGCTATTGACGTGAACAGCAGTGGGCGTGAGCGCCCGACTCTTCCGATACAAAGTCATTTTTTACTCGAATTGAACAAAAACCAGGATGCATCAGGGCACAGTTAGGCCATAAAAAGACGTAATTGGAAATCACGTGCCCGACGAGGACATTCTTCCCACTGCTATGGGTGTTACGTTTGAACTAAATCAAACAGTCAGATGTTATGACACGACCATCACGTTAAATACACAGAAATGTGCTTCCCTTATCATTCAATATGGTGAAATGTTCCTGTAAATTTGATTGCATACAGATGTTCCACACTGGAGCGAGGACAAAAAAACGCCCCTCAAAAACAACAATTTCTACAATCCATTCTGATTTCCGTGTCACTTATTTCCCATGGAGAAATGTTTTACTCGGGAGTAAATATGAACATGGGATTAAGCTAATAGGGACAACCATAATCACTGATCTGCGGGGGGATATGAAGCTATCTATATATGCGCGATAAATAGGATGTGATGGTTATTGATTTAGCAATATAACTAAATGTTAATTAAATGAACGAAAATATCGGTTAGTTTTAATTTCTATAGCTCGTTGGTTATCATCCACTGACTTGACCTCCAGGGGCAGCAGATAAGATGTCTCAGAATGCAATTTGTGTAAAACACCTACAGAAACAAACTAATATTTAAAATATTGTAGTTTATTAAGACTTCAGTTTGATTTCTAGTGGCATCTAAACTTAGAAGTACCTTTTTTTCCCGAAGTCTTAGCCAACTGTGCTTCACCTAGATAGTAAGGGCCTCCCAGGGTGCCTCACTGTCGAAATGGGGTTTATAGGTTTCGGTCATAAATGTAAATATTATTGTTACTTTGATATGTAGTCTCTGTATCCCACAAATCAGCTTTGCTTCTAGCAAGGTTAGGCAACTAGTAAAGTTGTTTGAATTAATGTAACCTCAATCAGCCTTAAAATTAATCCCGCGGAGGAGTCTGTTTAAATTGTTTTTTTAAGAAACCGGCAGTTTAATCTTCCATCTCTCTCCCACTGATGTTGCCACACTGTTCTTTTAACCTAAATAAGAAGTAGAAAGTTTCAAATGCCACTGTGAGGATGATATAGGCGGTAAAACTTCTAGAGGCTTTGTTTATCACCGAGCTCCAGGTTTATGACTTCAAAAGGACAGCTAACTTTGGATATCAGCCTCCGAAGAAGGTCGTTTTATTCTGAACTAATGCCAACAAAAGGGAATGTACCATTTCCAAAAATACTCTTGAGGCCCATTCTAAAACACAAGCTGCCTCCTGCTTTTGAACGTCCTAAAAGCTAGTTGTACAATCTAGAAAGAAGCAGGATAAGAGGGTCTCTCATGGAGATAGATAAAATGGCGCAAAGTTACGGTAATTGCAGATTACTTTGGCAAAATTATTTTAAAAGTTTTTAAATTCTTTCATGGGATTTGGGTGTCGCTGGTTAGACCAGCATTTATTGCCCATCCGTAATTGCCCCTGAGAAGGTGGAGGTGAGCTGCCTTCTTGAACTGCTGCAGGCAATGTGGTGTAGGGTCACCCACGGTGCTGTTAGACTGGGAGTTCCAGGATAGTAAGATAGAAAAAGTAGGAGTCAATAATCTGGGCCAAAATTAATTGGCATTTGGGAATATATGGGCAAATAAATGAGTGTCAGCGTGGGCTTGTAAATGGGAAATAGCGCTTACCTAACCTGATTGAGTTCATTGAAGAGGTAGCAGAAATGTTGGTTACTGCAATGTGGTTGATATTGTGAATATGAACTTCCAAAAGGTGTTTGTTAAAGTGCCAGATAATAGACTTGTTAGCAAAAATAAAGCCCATGGCATTAAAGGGACAGTGGCAGCTTCTTGGAGGCTGTCTTTTTGTGGCAGCTCAGGGGGCCATTGGAGCCTGAGGCTCAGAGGGGGCCATGGGCACAAAGGTAGCTCCTGTGCCCCATCAATATCTTCAGAGTTATTTCCACCCTTTGCCACTGAGCAAACTGATCCCAGGGCCCCAAATTTTTAATTTTTACTTACCTGTCCGAGAGCATCTCCATTTTGAGGCATTCCCAAGGTCTCCTGACTGCCTCAGCAGTGCTCACCTCTCTCAGAAATGCTGCCGAAGCTTCAGAGCTGCTGTCCCCCTGATTGGGCTGGCAACATTAGGAGTCTGCTTGCATTCTTACTTGGCCACTGGGCCTGCAGGTGGCCAGTTATGAAGCCACCTGCAGTAAAATTGTCAAGCCGGTCTCACTGTGGGCAAGTGCAGGCTAGGGCCCACTTTTTGGTTCAACACTGGGGTCCCAAAGCCTACAGTAAAATTCAGACCAAAGAGTTTTAGTACAAACTACATGGTCATATACCCTTAGTGAAGCAGAATGAAAAATTGAGTATGAGTTATTAGAGGGGTGTAGCAGGATAAACTGTCAACTAATGAGGTGCTGTGCTACACTGGGCATGAGTTGATAATTAGGAGAAAAGATTGGGGCATAAGTTCCCAGGTAAAAAAGATAAAATGTAACATGGGCAAAAGTCACCAGCTAGAGAGATACTGCTTAACATGGGAATTGCCTACTGGAAATACAGAAAAGGTGAATCAGTATTCAGTGGGGAAATTAAAAGAAATGAATGAATTGCTATAATCTAGCTTGAGTAGGATCAGTTACTTTTCAATTTAATACTACAACAGAACAACATAATATGTAACTTTATGCTTTATAACATATTATAGGTATTTGTTTAATTGTTGATATATAGCTAAAAACTATAATAGTGGGCACAGTACTTCCAGGCCTACTCAAAGCTAAGCACTCAAAAGCCACAAACAATGCAGACTCAAAAGATTTTTTACGATATTTTGGCTAAATGACACTGAAATAATATACAGCACCTTTTACTATTGATTTTAAATAGTTCATTTGAAGACTTTTAAATGTGCCAAATCAGTTTAGTAGCACTTTATTACTTAACCATTGCTATCTTTGAAATTGGAGATACAGAACAATGACGTATAAGAAGGCATTTTGAGATACTGAAATCATTCGACATAGAAATTTAAGATCAAAAACAGGATGTTCAGTTTGATCATAAATCTGTTCCATTTGTGCATGAAATGTCAGACTGTGAACATCTAAAGTTTTCTTTTAACCTTTGAGATGATTTCAACCTTGAATGAGAGATATCAGAACAAGGCATTAATATAACAGTGATTACAGCACAGCACTGGAAGAAAAACTTTTCAATGCATCTCCATGGTTGATTCACCACTGGCGTAAATGATAACCTTTAGAAAAGTGGCTTTCATATTGTAGATATACCAAAGACACAGTGCCTATTCTTTTATGTGATGCATAGCACGTCAGTAGAATTGAAAGTTTAATAATAGGTACCAGCATCCTGTAATTTTTAGAAGGTTGTACTCTTTGGAGAGCTGTAAACTGCCAAGCCCAATCCTGTTTTATTTCCCCACCCCCACCCCACATACGTATTTATTCCTGAAGCTTTTACAAGAATTCGAACAATAGGGAACAGGAATAGGGGAAAGATGCCACAACATTTCAGCTTTGCCAATAGCATATGTTGAATTAAAAGAGATTGATTTCAAAGTAATAAATCAATAGCATTCGTAATAAATTGCATGACAGTTAAATAGTTGGCCTTATAGTGCTGAAGTTTGCTTTTCTTAACCTAATTGTCAATGGTAAAACTGGCCTAGAAATTACTTACACCAGCTTGCATTCATGAACTGGGCCCAAGATCACAGTCTCTGTTTCTGAATGGAAAGGCCCAATTGATCACCTGACATTGGGCCTGAGGCCCCATTTAAATGATGCTAGTGAGCTGCAGACCTCTGTGGCCATCCTCAAGCAGCTCACCAGTAAAGGGGCTTGGAATTTTGTGTACTGCAGCGCTAGCAGCAGTGTCAGGTAAGTGTTTGAAAAGGAAGGGAAGCGAATCGGAGGGGGAAGTCAATGGAGGGCAGATAACCATCTGTGGGTCTACAGTAGACCTGGGAGGAGCATTTCTGGATCTCTTACCTCCATCTCCAGGTAAGTGTTTTTTTAAAAAGCTACCACTTGAGTGGTGGCCTGCATGAAAAAGAGGTGGTTGGCCTCCATGTAAACCTGGGGCTGGTTAAATTCAGGGTAGCCCAATTTTGCAAGAAGGCAGCAAATAGGCATTGTAGGTGCATATGGAAAACCAACCCCTTAGGTGCATATGGAAAATGCCTAATTTTTGTTTCAGAGGTAGCCCGAAATGCCCATTTTATGCCTAAATTAATATGATGAACAATTTTTTTGGCTGTAATCATGATTTAGTTTCATTGACAGATTTGTTGAATGCTGAGGAAAAATCTGATGGGATTACATATTGACCAAAGAGTGTGTATTGTATTAAAAACAGAAAATGTTGGGAATATATAACAGTATCTGAAAAGAGAGAATAGATTAATGGTTCATACCACATAATGCAATTCTTAGTTTTGAAGGATAGATGACTCCAAACTTTAATGTTTGTTCCCCACAACCTCTGTTCCAAATGTTTCTATTTTTATTTCAGATTTCCAGCATTTGCAGTGCATGGTTCTGAATGTGCAGTTCACCTTCAGAACCATATGAACTCGTCTTTAACTGCAACCTTTTAGTAAACATCCAACAATTAAAAGCAAGGAGCAAATCAAATTAAACCAAAATAAATTGTTTAGAATATCAGGCACACAATATACCTATGAATATAATCTACCTCCACTCCATTTCTACTGTTATGTATAATTAAACAGCTTGGTTATTAAGCACTTATAGATTATGTCATACTATAGTTGAACAATTTGAATATTACATTTGTGCAGAATAAACCATTTCAACAGATGTGTGCCGACTAGTTTCCAGTTTTAACAAAATGTTTCATCTCTGAGCTTAGCCATGCAGGGGAACTAAAATGTGTTGACGTGTGATCACACATGATTTATGCTTTCACTAACATGTTTGAGAACAGCTTCTTGACACTTATAATACTTTCTCAAAGGCTATTAGCATTTTAATGCAGATTGCTTCCTTTTGAAGACCCAAAAACACCATAATTCAAAATGTTTAGAGCTTTTAAGAATGTGAAAGGCCGTGCTGTTAATTAACATTAGCCTTGGTGCTCATGAGCCCAGGACACACTGCACCAATGCCAACTAGCTGCTGGAGCAGATTGAGTGCCTCCAACACAAGCAAATTCACACCAATGTGTAGGCAGCCATTGTGTGCCGCCCCTGTCTCACTTCAGTGAGGGCAGTCCCAAACTCTGTCTGCTACCCTGATCTATCCAGACAGAGGTATCAATACTCTATAGTATAACTATTCACTCTAGGGATGGAGGTTGAGTATAGACAATGAATGGGCAACTCATTAATGGTGGATTGTGTTTAAAGAGAAATATGCGAGTTAATTTCCTATACATTCTACAAAATTTGCATCGTACGGACAACTGGGTAAAGAAACCATTTAGATTGCTCTACATCACTCTGTTAATTGACATTTCCCAAGCCTTGTTTAGGATACAATTATGAAACATTTGACTGCTTGTTGCAGATTTAAGATGTTGAAGTTTTAGCTGTGACTGATAACAAGGGAAACCTCAATATGCATAACTAATATTACCACTTATATCTATCACTCAAAGATAAAATAAGTCCCTTTGAAGTTTGCAACTAAATCATGTGGGTATAATGCCTATTTTGTTGAGTGCTGTATGTACATAAATAACTGAAAATCAAGTTGTATTCCATTATTTGAAATGCTTAGTCTGTTTGAATCAAAATATTCTCTCCTTTATTTTAAAGGAGAGTTTTGCACATTTCAATTTTTAAAAAATCTATTCTAGGGGGAGGTGGTGGCTTAGTGACATAATGGTATTATCACTGGACTAGGAATCCAGAGACCCAGGGTAATGCTCTGGAGACAAAAACAGAAATAAAAATACCTGGAAAAACGCAGCAGGTCTGACAGCATCTGCGGAGAGGAACACAGTTAACGTTTCGAGTCCGTATGACTCTTCAACAGAATGCTCTGGAGACCTGGGTTCAAATCCCAGCAAATGGTGGAATTTGAATTCAATCAATAAAAATCTGGAATAGCATGTCTAATCATGATCATGATTGTTGATAATCATAAAAATCTACCAGGTTCACTAATTGTCAATTGTTGTAAAAAGCAGGTTCACAAATGCCCATTATGGAAGGAAATCTGCCATCCTTACCTGGTCTGGCCTACATGTGACTCTAGATCCACAGCATTGTGGTTGACTTTTAAATGGCCTAGCAAGCCACTCAGTTGAACCGACCATCCAGCATTGA
Source organism: Cetorhinus maximus (assembly GCF_964194155.1). NCBI lineage: Eukaryota > Metazoa > Chordata > Chondrichthyes > Lamniformes > Cetorhinidae > Cetorhinus > Cetorhinus maximus. The sequence goes on from NC_135881.1 coordinate 82,248,910, forward strand.
CCTAGGCACCAGAAATGACAACGGCAAACTCAGCCCTTTTGACCCTGCAAAGTCCTCCTTACTAACATGTGGGGCCTTGTGACAAAATTGGGAGAGCTGTCTCACAGACTAGTCATACTCACGGAATCATATCTCATACATAATGTCCAAGACACCACCATCTCTGGGTATGACCTGCCCCACTGGCAGGACAGACCCAGCGGAGGTGGCGGCACAATGGTATACTGTTGGGAGGGAGTTGCCACAAGAGTCCTCAACATTGACTCCAGACCCCATGAAGTCTCATGGTATCAAGTCAAACATGGGCAAGGAAACATCCTGCTGATTACCACGTACCACGCCCTACCACCCCAACCCCAGCACCCCACTGCCTCAGCTGATGAATCAGTACTCCTCCATGTTCAACACCACTTGGAGGAAACACTGAGGGTGGCAAGGAAACAGAATGTACACTGGGTGGGGGACTTCAATGTCCAACACCAAGAGTGGCTCGGTAGCACCATTACAGGCCAAGCTGGCCCAGTCCAAGTCCTAGCTGCTAGACTGGGTCTGAGGCAGGTAGTGAGTGAACCAACAAGAGGGAATAAAATACTTGACCTGATCTTCACCAACCTTTCTGCTGCAGATGCATCTGTCCATGACAGTATTGGTAGGAGTGACTGCTGTACAGCCTGTGTGAAGACAAAGTTTCGTCTTCACATTGAGAATATCCTCCATTGTCTTGTGTGACACTACCACCATGCTAAATGGGATAGATTTTGAACAGATCTAGCAAGTCAAGACTGAGCAACCATGAGGCGCTGTGGGCCATCAGCAACAGCAGAATTACACTCAACCACAATCTATAACCTCATGGCCCATCATATCCCCCATTCTACTATTAAGGCAAAGCCAAGGGATCAAACCTAGTTCAATGAAGAGTGCAGGAGGGCATGCCAGGAGCAGCACCAGGAATACCTAAAAATGAGGTGTCAACCTGGTGAAGCTACAACACAGGACTATTTGCGTGCCAAACTGCATAAGCAGCAAGCTTAGACAGAGCTAAGTGATTCCACAACCAACAGATCAGATCTAAGCTCTGCAGTCCTGCCATATCCAGTAGTGAATTGTGGTGGACAATTAAACAACTCAATGGAGGAGGCTTCACAAATATCCACATCCTCAATTATGGGGGAGCCCAGCACATACCTGGTGCAAAAGAGAATACTGAAGCATTTGCAACAATCTTCAGCCAGAAGTGCTGAGTGGATGATCCATCTCGGCCTCTCGGGAGGTCACCAGCCAGTCTTCACCCAGTTCGATTCACTCCACGTGATATCAAGAAACGGCTAAAGGCACTGGACACTGCAAAGACTATGGGCCCTGACAATATTCCAGCAATAGTACTGAAGACTTGTGCTCCAGAACTTGGGGTTCCCCCAGCCAAGCTGTTCCAGTACAGCTACAACACTGGCATCTACCTTGGGGAGTGATAGTGGAATAGTGGTGTTGATACAGGATAGTAATCCAGCATTCCAGGCTGATATTCTGGGGACATGGGTTCAAATCGCATCAGGTGGAATTTGTGGAATTTGAATTCAATTAATGATTCTGTAATATAAAGTTTGCCTCAGTAATGGTGACCATAAAACTATCATCGATTGTTGTAAAAGCTGGCCTCGCCAGCAACGCCCACATTCCAAGAAAGAATAAATTAATGTGGAAAATTGTCCAGGTATGTCCCATCCACAAAGCAGGACAAATCCAACCCAGCCAATTACTGTCCCATCAGTCTGCTCTCAATTATCAGTAAACTAATGGAAGGGGTCATCAACAGTGCTATCAAGTGGCGCTTGCTTAGCAATGGCCTGCTCACTGATGCTCAGTTTGAGTTCTGCCAGGGCCACTCAGCTCCTGGCATCATTACAGCCTTGGTTCAAACATGGACAAAAGAACTGTACTCCAGAGGTGAGGTGAGAGTGACTGTCTTTGACATCAAGGCAGCATTTGACCGAGTGTGGCATCAAGGAACCCTAATAAAACTGGAGTCAATTGGAATCAGGGGAAAACACTCCACTGATTAGAGTCATACCTAGCACAAAGGAAGATGGCTGTGGTTGTTGGAGATCAACCATCTCAGATCTGGGACATCACTGCAGGAGTTCCTCAGGGTAGTGTCCTAGGCCCAATCATCTTCAGCTGCTTCATCAATAACCTTCCTTCCATCATAAGATCAGAAACAGGGATGTTCACTGATGATTGCACAATGCTCAGCACCATTTGGGACTCTTCAGATGCTGAAGCAGTCCATCATTGAATCCCCCATTATCAACACCCTGGGGGTTACCATTGACCAGAAACTGAACTGGACTAGCTATATAAATACTGTGGCTACAAGAGTTAGTCAGAGGCTAGGAATCCTGCAGCAACTAACTCACCTCCTGAATGAAAATGAACGCGCTATCAAAATCATTGGGTAGAAGAATTTGATACAAGGACATGAAGCGCTCATATGACGATATCACATAATATTATTTCTGGGTTAAGGACATCTCCACAGCATAAAAGAGGAAACCAGCTCAATCAGCGGGCAATTGAAATTATTCCATTTTGAAGTCTCTCATATTTGCCTTTAATATTTGTTTCCTTTTATTGTATATACATGTTTTTAAGAGCAATGTGGTGCTTTGTGGAGCCTTTGGGCAGATTTTGCAATAGCCAAGAACAGCTTCCACTGAAAATGTAATTTTGTAACAAAGCTGGCAGAAACACTTGTGTCACAGTAAATGTAATCCCTACTACGCACAAACTATTAAGGAGCTATGCTTATATTAATTTGTTCTTTTCCCCAAAACAACAGTGTATAATTTTTAGAACAGACAATCGTATTATATAACTAATCATTCAATTGCATGTCACAGCTTATACACGTGTTAAAGTGGAATGAAAATCTTACTTTTTACTTGAATAATAATACTTTTAACATTGGCCACAATTCACCTATGCCATTGTTTTCAGCACACCACTAGTGTGACAATGAGCAGCAAAATCAGAGCAGCCTTCTAGAAGGGGAAGTAAAATATATAAGCTTGGAATTTTGATCGGGCCTCCACATTTTCTGAAGGAAAATTTGATTGTTCCAGTTGGAAGAATGAGCAGAGTTCCATTACACTAGATCGCTGTTTACTTATGTTCAGATCCCATTTTCCACCATAATTTCTAGTGGATTTATGTTGGACTCAACTGAGTCAGAAATTGCTTCATGACATTTAAGTGTCTCATTTGTTTCTTTTCTCCTTCAGTTGTACTGTTTCATTTTCTTATCTTTATAAGTGTGAAGTGCAACCATTAATATTACTATGAATGAACTTCTTGCAATGGTGCTTCCCCTTGGTGCCATTGTGTGAAGAAAATGTTCTTAGATATTGTGTTTCTTCTAGGTGCATCATCAGTGGCAGGCATGCATGAGATGGCTGGCTGATGAGCTACAGTAGGAGCATTCTGGGACTGAGTTGGCTTCATCTCACCTCAGCTATATCCTGAAATGGACCTAGGTCCATTTGCTCTAGATTGAATCTGTTGCTACTGCATGGACAGCTTGGTTTTCTTTCCACTACGTTTTCAAGCATCAGAGGGAGTTGGCCTGAGGACAGGCCTATGCTACTTTGTTGAGAGACAGCAATGCCATCCATGCCCATTTCTGCAATGCCACGAATAATAAACACTGGTAATAGTATGACCAGCAAAGCCCAACTTCATGGTTGTCAATAAACCGTCAGCAAACCTTTCAAATCAAAACGAGACAGTCTTTCCCAACCTAGCACACTACACCTTTGTGACAGCAGCCTGAGCATCCATTAGGAAAATACAGGCTGCCCTTTGGCCTCTGTCATGGGGGCTTCCACTGCAGATATTTCTGGAACTGTCGCATGCTGCATAATGAATTTCAGTGTTACAGTTCTATCCCGCAGTGTCCTACACACACTGCCAGTGGACTCTCCCTTCTGAGCTGCCAATCTGCAGCATACTGTCTGATTCAGCCCACAATCTTGGCAACCATAGTTGATGTTCTATGAGCATCTTTCTTCATCCAAGAGGAAATGCATTACGACCCTTCAAGCAGCAACATCTTCCTTCTAATATACAACTAGCATTTGTTCCTGCACAATCGTGCTCTGTAAGTCATTCAGTATACCCACCTTTGCTTCACTTTTTAACTCTCTTGGAGTGGATGGGTGGAATTTAGTTGTCCTAGTACGGGGCCCGACACAGATCCAAGAGTGGGGGGATCTTACGCTCACAGCAGGAATGGCTGGCCCACTGTAATTACATGGTGGCCTGTCAATGAATGTGGTGGAGGTTCAGAGCCTCAGGCAATAATGCAGTGGGAGCAGTTACAAAGTCACTGAACCCATCATCAACTGACAGCATCAGAGTCCGGGTGCCATTTTTAAGCAGCACCATGACATGCATCATGCCTACAAGCAAACAGCATCTGTTTTTCACTGTTTGCTGCAGAACTCCAGGATCTACATTGGAAAACAGTGGCAGAATTGGACAGAGTCAGCATGGATTTACAAAAGGGAAATCATGCTTGACAAATCTGCTGGAATTTTTCGAGGATGTAACTTGTAGAGTTGATGAGGGGGAGCCAGTGGATGTGGTTTATTTGGACTTCCAGAAGGCTTTCAACCAAGTCCCACATAAGAGATTAGCTTGTAAAATTAAAGTGTATGAGATTGGAGGTAGTGTATTGAGATGGACAGAAAACTGGTTGGCAGACAGGAAACAAAGAGCAGGAATAAACGGGTCTTTTTCTGAATTGCAGGCAGTGACTAGTGGGGTACCGCAGGGATCAGTGCTGGAACCCCAGCTATTCACAATATATATTAATGATTTAGCTGAGGGAACTAAATGTAATATCTCCAAATTTGCAGATGACACAAAGCTGGGTGGGAGGGTGAGCTGTGAGGAGGATGCAGAGATGCTTCAGTGTGATTTGGACAAGCTGCATGAGTGGGCAAATGCATGGCAGATGCAGTATAATGTGGATAAATGTGAGGTTATCCACTTTGGTAGCAAAAACAGAAAGGCAGATTATTATCTGAATGGCTATAAATTGAGAGAGGGGAATGTGCAACAAGACCTGGGTGTCCTCGTAAACCAGTCACTGAAGGTCAGCATGCAGGTGCAGCAGGCAGTAAAGAAGGCAAATGGTATGTTGGCCTTCATAGCGAGAGGATTCGAGTATAGAAGCAGAGATGTCTTGCTGCAATTATACAGGGCCTTGGTGAGACCACACCTGGAATATTGTGTGCAGTTTTAGTCTCCTTATCTGAGGAAGGATGTTCTTGCTATCGAGGGAGTGCAGCGAAGGTTTACCAGACAGGTTCCTGGGATGGTGGGACTGACATATGAGGAGAGATTGAGTCGATTAGGATTATATTTGCTGGAGTTCAGAAGAATGAGGGGGGATCTCATAGAAACCTATAAAATTCTAACAGGACTAGACAGGGTAGATGGAGGAAGGATGTTCCCGATGGTGGGGGAGTCCAGAATCAGGGGTCACAGTCTAAGGAAATGGGGTAGACCATTTAGGACTGAGATGAGAAGAAATCTTTTCACCCAGGGAGTGGTAAGCCTGTGGAATTCGCTACCACGGAAAGTAGTTGAGGCCAAAACATTGTATGTTTTCAAGAAGGAGTTAGATATAGCTCTTGGGGCGAAAGGGATCAAAGGATATGGGGAGAAAGTGGGAGCAGGCTATTGAGTTGGATGATCAGCCATGATCATGATGAATGGTGGAGCAGGCTCGAAGGGCTGAATGGCCTACTCCTGCTCCTATTTTCTATGTTTCTATGATCACCACCTTAACCTCTAGATTCAGGTGGCATTTGTCTCAGAGCAGAAGACATGGCCCCGCAGTTCAGCGATACCCCCCTTCAGGTTCTGCTGCAGGCTGCCTGAGAAAGGCAGGAGGTGCTCTACCCTACTGAGGGCATCAATAGATCCTCCCATCTAACCAAGGAGGCCTGAAGAGAGATTGCAGTGGAGGTTAGCAGCTGTGGGATCCAAAGGCACACCTGGGTCTAGGACAGGAAGAGGGTCACTGTCCTACTCCACGCTGCCTGGGTGAGAAGAATGGTGGCATTGGATCAATGTGGCTCTTGTGAAGGCAGCAAGCAATGGCTCTCAGGGAGGGGAGTGTGCTGGCAGGTAGGCAAATGAATTGTGAGGCACAGCAGCAGACGGATCATGAAACCTGGATAGATCTGCAAATTTCATGCTCATACTTCCATTGTAGTTCTTGTAGTTCAAGTGGCTTGTGGACAGGTTACCTGGATGGCCTCATTATTTGTCAGGGGAATGTAAACTGATAAGGGGGTTAGCTGCCAAACATGCTGAAATTCATTCTTCCCTTATGTCTGCAGGATAAAATGGCACATAATCTCCAAAGAACAGGCAAAGACAGGCATAGGAATGTCCAACATTAGATCATTCATCTGCAGAGGAGGAGGTAGTGGAATTGGCTGGAGAGCTGGGGGGCTGGGCAATAATGGATGGTGAGGCTGCAAGTGCAAAGAGAGTGAGGAGGCCTTGAGCTTGGTGTTGACCGCTGAGCAGAAAGGATTTGCACGTCACAGAGGGATGGGAAGAGGAATTGTGAATAACGTGAGCCTAACTCTTTCTGTTCTCTAATGCAAGTCCTTGTGTTTCAGAGGGATGGCCTGCTCGATTGTCTGTGACCCTGCAGTCCACCTCTTTCCCCTGCACATTCCACCAGCGCAGATACAGCCACCTTGGTGAGAATGCAATCATGGTTAGAATTGGGTTCATAATCTGGTGAGCAAATCACAGACATTCTGGAGCAGCTGAAGGGGACTGTGACAGCTGAGGGCCTATCAGAGGCCAGGCCCATGCTGAGCCACAGGCTGATGATGGGCCTCTGATAATGGCCACACAAAACCTAATGAAGATTCAGCGACAGGCAGGGGGACATCTGGTGGAGCTGTCAGAAGCATTGCATAGATATGCATGGACAATGGAGGAGCCCGTCCAGACAATGGGTTATGTCAGCCTCAGGTGGACAAGCGCTTGGCTTCCTTCATGGAGAGGTTGGCAACCATCATGGAGAGTCAGGATCAGCAGAGCAGTCAGTGGATGCCAGATATGTGCTCAGACTTGCATGCCATCACACTGGCTATGGGTTATAAACAGCGGTATATATACAGGGGAGATGAAGTGCCTGTTTCTTCCTCCAAGTGCTTCTCCTCCTTAGGTAGGGAGGTGCCACTGTGCACCAAGAGGGAGGAGGAGCGCCAGGCTGCCTCTTCTGCAGATTCCCCACTGGGGGGGCTCTGAAGGTGAGCAGCCACTTCTGGGAGAGCTCTGTCAGAGCGATTCCAGGCAGTGGAACCTCATTTTCAACACTCTAATGGTCTGTTCTATTGATGATCCATGGTATTCATTGTAGCACTCCTCGACTGGAGTTAGAGGGTTTCTGAGGGTGGTGTCATCAGCCTGGCTCTCTGGACCTGTTAAGCTCAAAAACTCTCCAGTCCCTTTAAAGAGGGTATTTGTCAGTGATGTGTGACTGCCTGAGAGATACCACACATATCCCCACTGGATATGGCAGGAGCCATTGACACAGAAGTTTAATGCTGAAGTGATTTTTAAAGCCAGTCTGGCATTGGGTTCCCTCCCAGACCAATGAGCCACAGGTCATCGAGAAGAAGAGCACACAAGAGAGTGAATGCCTTCCTTGACATCCACAGTCATTGTTGGCATTGCCTCTCTAACATCTGTAGGCAGTTTAAGCGGGAGCAGTAGACTCTGGGATGTGCCATTGTTCTGTGTTGGACGGGGCCCTGATTGCTTCCATTTATCAGAGGGAAATACCTTGTCAAGGCTGGATCCTACAATGGAGACCTGGCCATCATCGAACGCCTTGCACTTGTGGCCAAATGGCATTCATCCTGCTCTTGGCAGAGCTAAAATAAAAACAGAAAATTCTGGAAAAACTCAGCAGGCCTGACAGCATCTATGGAGAAAGAAACAGAGTTAACATTTCGAATCTGTATGACTCCTCTTCTGAGCTGAAAAGAGGTAGAAATGTGATGGGTTTTATACTGTTTAAGAGCGGGTGGGTGGTGGTGGGTGGAGCAGGTGGAGCAAAATAGAAGGTCAGGGATAGGTGGGAGCTCAGGGGAGATTGACAAAGATGTCATGGACACAAGACAAAGGGAGTATTAATGGTAGTATTAAAGACTAAAGAAGATGCTAATAGTGGCATAAAGGTAATATAGCAGAATGTATTAATAGCAGAACAAGGGTCAGTGCTCTGTGAAAGCAAAAATAAGAACAAGTTACAGATGGCTTTGTGGGAGAGGGGTTTGTTTAAAAATAAAATCTAAATTAAATTGCAGAAGGTGCAACACCTACCCCTTTACCTCTTCCCTCCTCACCATCCAATGCCCCCAACACTCCCTTTGGGTGAAGCAGTGCTTCACTTGCATTCAACTTAGTCTACTGTATTCATTGCTTCCAATGCGGTGTCCTCTACATTGGGGAGACTAAACGCAAACTGGGTGACCGTTTTGCAGAAAACCTTCAATCAGTCTGCAAGCATGACCCAGACCTTCCTATTGCTTGTCATTTCAACACACCATCGTGCTCTCATGCCCACATAAAATGTTTGTGGAATCTATAATTGTTTTTGAAAATGTTTGAAAAGATCTTTTAAGAGCTTGTATCAATCGTAAAGGGATCAATTGGATAATAAGAAACACTGGTCCATGTGACCGGGTTACCCTTGACCTGGAAGCAATGCCAGCAGTAAGCAAGTTAAAATATGGAGGCCTTGTGGCAAACTCAAGGAAAGAGGAAGGTGAAGAGCTGGAGGCTTTCAGCAAGCCAAGTTGGAGAGCTGGATTGCTGAGTGGCCAGAGAACACGGTTGGGATTGCTGCTGCTGTTTCTTTCACTCCCAAGTGATTGAATGTACAAAATACCGTGTGACGATAACAGCAGTGCTGGTAGATCCACACTACCACTACTGAGAGTTGAGAAGGTTCTGGAAAGAAGTGTGCCATCATGTGAAAGATTGCATAGACATAATCTTGTTTATGAAGATGCTGATGTCTGCAGAGAATCAGACAAGTCCTTAAAGGAAAGAGACTAGAATTCTGCCCTAGGGAGATCTAAGCTTGGAGGAACGTGGCTGAAAATGTTGCCCATAAAGGTGCAGTTGACCATCCAGAAACTCCGTGAGATGGTCTTTGTGGTGTCTGCAATTCCATGTCTAACTTAGTTTGCACTGAGCATGATTTGCCTCTTAATTTATTTTTAATTTATGTTGATTGGGGTTCGCATTATGAAAAGTGAAAACCTGTTTAGTAAATTTCTTCATTATGGGTTTGTTTGGTAAATTTGTTTCATTTGCTTTATGGGGATTGTAACAGCGGGGACAGGTAGCTCCAACTCGCTCAGCTTCCACCTCGATGACTGACTCACCTGCTCACTGCCTGTGTTAACTACTCATGAAAGGGAAGGCCCTTGAATTCCGTGCACTGCCAACTTAATCATAAAGGTAGTATTTAAATGCTAAGTGTGCAACACTACGACACTAAGTTTGGAGGATTTGCAGATAGTGAAGAGGATTGTCAGATGATACAACAGGATATAGATCGGTTGGAGACTTGGGTGGAGAAATGGCAGATGGAGTTTAATCCGGACAAATGCGAGGTAATGCATTTTGAAAGGTCTAATACAGGTAGGAATTATATAGTAAATGGCAGAACCCTTAAGTGCAGCGATGGACAGAGAGATCTGGGTGTACAGGTCCACAGGTCACTGAAAGTAGCAATGCAGGTGGATAACGTAGTCAGGAAGGCATATGGCATGCTTGCCTTCATTGGCAGGTATTGAGTATAAAAGCTGGGAAGTCATGCTGCAGCTGTATAGAACCTTGGTTAGGCCACACCTGGAATATTGCGTGCAGTTCTGGTCGCCACATTACCAGAAGGATATTGAGGCGTTGGAGAGGGTGCAGAGGAGGTTTACCAGGATGCTGCCTGGTCTGGAGGTTATTAGCTATGAGGAGAGGTTGGAGAAACTCGGATTGTTCTCACTAGAGCGATGGAGATTGAGGGGCGACTTGATAGAAGTTTACAAAATTATGAGTGGCATGGACAGAATAGATAGTCAAAAGCTTTTTCCCAGGGTGGAAGAGTCAATTACTAGGGGACATAGATTTAAGGCGAGAGGAGAAAACTTTAGAGGAGATGTGCGGGGCAAATGTTTTACACAGAGGGTAGTGAGTGGGATCTTTTTTGTCCACCTGAAAGGGTAGGGTAGGGCCTTGGTTTAACATGTTATCGGAAATACAGCACTTCTGCACTGAGTGTTAGCCTCAATTTTGTGCTCAGGTCCCTCGGAGTGGGACTTGAACCCAAAATCGTCTGAGTCAGAGGCAAGTGCATTACCAACTGCACCACATTAACCATTTTGAGGGAAACAGAGGTAAGAATAGTTTCCTGATGGAGAAAGCCCACCTATCAGTTTCAGTTAAAAAATTACATGAGAGTGCCATGATATGTTTTAATCACAATTAATGCAGCAGCAAGGTCATAAAAATGTGGTTCAGCTGGTGGGACAGAGGTGTGGGTGTGAAAGAAAGTGGAAATAATAGCAGGTAGAATGAAAGTGGAAACTGAAGCCAGGGTGGAGCAATTTGCTAAAACTTTGTATCTATGGGTTAATCCTGCTGGACTAATTTTTATCACTGTTGCATTATGCTAGCAGGGTCCTTTCCAACACATGTAAATATTTAATTAGACTCACAAATTGAGTCATGGTATAACGGGACAGAAACATTGGATATCCTGCTGACTCTGAACCACACCACAAAACTATTGAGCCCAGCACTTTAACTGCTGCAGTCCAACTTGGACCAAGCATATGAGATTGTGCAAAAATATTTTCGGTTTTCTTGGCCATTGCATTGGGCAACGACTTTTTAGATGACAAATAAATTTTACAATGTAGATTGTCATCATACTTAAATACTTTTACCTTGCAACAATATATATATCAAATGACTAAAGAATGATCTCATTGTTATCATCAACTTCTGTATAACTTAAGTGAACAGAATAGGATTTTAAAGGATATTTTGAATCATATGAAAGAAACTAGCATGTCTGCCAAAAATTCAAACAGTCTTTTCAGTAACTGAGAGAAGTAAACAACTCTTTGCACAATTGTCTCAATGACAAAGCAAATCATTTGTGAACACTGAACCTGGAGAATTTTTAGTTTTACTCTGTGTCAGCTGGCCATTATTGTGCTTAGAACCCAAGTTTCAGCCATGTACATTGTTTTATCTGGGACAAAGGAAAAGACTACCCAAGGGCCGATAATTGGAGACGGCACAGGCAGGATGTCAGTATGTTTGCACAGTACAAGATGATTTTTGTTCAACTAATAAAATCTATTATTAGAGGGGGGCAATCAGCCTATGCAGATATAGTAAGGCACTTCAGATTGTAAATACCAATGACATGTGGAAATTTAATACTGCTGTCATATATGATATAAATTGCATGCCCACAAAATCAGCAAGTCACCGCCCCATTGCCAAGTAATAACAGAAACACATGGTCTTGTGATCCACAAAGGTTTTTTTTTTAACATAGATGAATAATGTAGGTGGTGTGACATTTACAGTGTTAGTGTGACTGTGTTAGACGATGGCCACTGGTAAAAATAATCCCATAAGAAGTACATATAGAGAATCATTAACCTATACAGTGATCCTGGTAATCACCTTCTCAAATCTAATTTTTAAAAAATGTAAAAAGGAAAGAAAGAAGGAAAGCAACAAAGAAAAAAAAATTAAAATATATTCAAAAAACTGATCAATGTGGCAAATCAATATTTCCCTTTCCCAACAAGTATAATGCACAATTATGAAAATGAGGGAAAATCACCCATCTCCTAGATATGAATTTGTGATACCAAGTTAGGAATCTAGTAAACCCCAGATTACAAGCAAATTGTACAATCTAATTTCAGTTACTGGTGTACTTTGTAATTTACGTATACAGTAAATTCAAGTTTTAAAGTGAACATAATTATTTTCACTGCCATTAGTTATTCCATAACTAAACATTTTACATGTGTTTGGACATTAGTCACAGTACATTAAAATATGCTATGTGCATTCATATCATGTAAGTGTCCTAAATAGAAGAGATATATAGCATTAAGTGTTTTGGAAAGACGAAGAACAGCTTTGTATCACCAGATAGTATCAACTGGCTAGCATATATGGAAATCTTTGCTTAATAGTATTCATTTTACTGCCTTCACAGCAGTATGTAAGGCAGTTGTTAGCCAAAAGAAACACCCTCTTTGTTCAATCACCAGCAAATCTTTTTAACACATCACTTAATTCTCATGGCTCATCCCTGACATTTACCCAAAAGTAACAGATAGCTCTTAATCATCTTTTGGCGAAAAAAACTGCCAATGATCTCAACAACAATTTATACCTATGTAGGGCCTTTAACATAGTAAAATGTTTTAAGGTGCTTCACAAGAGTGTCACCAAATTAAACTTGACATCAAGCAGCTTATGGAGATATATTAGGGCAATTGGTCAAAGAGGTAGGCCTTAAAGAACATGTTAAATCAGGAAAGAGAGGTGGAGAGATTAAGCAAGGGAATTCCAGAGTTTACCCTCTCAGCAGTTGAAGGTATACCTGCCAATTGTGCAGTAGTTAAAATTGGAGGCTGCCCAAGAGGCCAGAACTGGAGGAGTACAGATATGTCAGAAGGTTGGAGAGCTCAAGATGATTACAGAGATAGTGGCAAGGCCATGAATGGATTTGAAAACAAGAATGGAATCTTAAAATCTTTACTACTTTCTTTCAAATACCTGGTTGTTATCTTAGTTGTCAAGGAATGTAAAATATTTAACAGGAAAGCAACTTTAACTCATTCACTTTTCCAGAACCACTTCATCCAATTCAGGGTCACAGGGAGCCAGAGCCTATCCCAACAGGCAATGGGTGCTAGGCCAGATACACCCAGGACAGGACGCCAGTTCATCACAGGGTACATACTCACAAACACAGAGGGACAATTTACCATAGCCAATCCACCTAACCAGCACATCAACCCTTGAGATTAGAGGTTCAGGTGGTCCAGAGGACTTATAACTCTTCCACATCTCATTTGCTATTGTGTTGTGACAGTGGTGCTCTGGAGTTGCTTGTTCTTGTTGTTGGCTTGGAGGTTGGACAGGTGTTTGGGTATAGTTTCATCTGATTCTTCCATTGCTTGATGTCAAACCACGCCTGGTTGGTCTGGCTGGTTTGATGTGCATGGCTGTAGTGACTCTTGATCGTTTCCTGTGGGGTGAACGGAAATGATATTTGTCTTCTTGGCAGTGTTTTTTCTTCTTTCTTCTCCATTTAGGCCACCTGGAATCGTGCTGAGGCAGAGGAAGAGCGGCCCTGTGACAAGAATAATATTGGGCAGCATTTTCCGGTTGGCGAGCGGGGGCGGGGCCCGCTTGCCGATGCGTAAAATGACACGGGGTGATGCTGGGCGTGTGTCCCAACGTTATCCCGCATCATTTAGATTTTCAGTTCGGCCTATTATGGCCATTAAAATACTAATTAATGAACTTAATGGGCCTGCTCGTCCAACCTTAAGTTGGCGGGCAGGTGAGGAGGCCAGGCGACCTTCGGATAATGCATGAAACCTCATCCACGGGCAGGATGAGGTGTCATGTAAGATTTAAAATTTCATGAAAATTTTTTAATAAAAGTAATGGACATGTCCCATTTCATGTGATAGTTTCACATGAGGGGACATGTCCTTAAATTTTTTTCTATCTTTGATTAGGTTTTTAAAAGTAACACTGATCTCCTTGAGGCAGCACTTTGCCTCAGGGAGATCTGTGCGCTCTTTTGCGCGCATGCACGCAAAAGAGCGTACTTCTGGCTCAGGAATTCCACCCCCCCCCCCACCCCCGCCTGCACAGGGAGCGCACAGCGATTCCGGGCGGACTTCACACTGGACGGGCCTTAATTGGCCCACCCACGTAAAATGGCAGTAGGCCACCAACTGGGGGCACCGATCGGGAACCTGCCCAATCGGGAACCTGCCCGCTTGCGCCCGCACCTGCACAACCCCCGCCAATGGGGGGGAAAATGCTGCCCATTGAGTAGCATGCTCACCTTTTCTTTTCAATGTTGATAGTGCACAACTGCTACCAGGTTCCAGGATCCCTTGTGGTTTTGGCACATTGGATGGAAGATGCTGCGTGTGCACAGTGGTTGGTGTGTCAACTGACTGTGCCATCATCGGAATTGGAGGTAGAAGTGCCTCAGACTATTGATCCTTCTCTGGAGCCCTTCAACCAGAGGTGCAATGATAAGTTGGGGACTTTCCAGGACCTGGAATGATGATGGATAAATCTATTCTGCAGAAAGAGGAGGCAGATCATAGGTAAACTCTGAGTCTGAATATTCTTTACTGTTTGAGGACTCAGGACTGTGCTGTTCAGGCTGGCTAGCGACAATGGTAATCTTGACATCTTCCGCCGGCTGGGTAAGATCGAGGGCCACGCAGGCATCTTTGCTGAGAAGAGAGACAGGCTGATTGCGGATGACATACACCACCTCAAAGATTTATTTGTCGCCATACTTAAAGGGTCATGCTGAGGATTGGGAGTCAGACTCCCCATGCTCCATACAGTAGAGTGAATCTAATTTGAAATTTGTTAGATTTACCAGAATATCAGCATTCCAAAATGAAGAACAGCATCCTCTGATGTTCCCAGAGAAGAGTGGCTGTGCATCTTCTGGGTCTTTGGTCTCCACCTTGTGGATCATCTTTGGGACGTCTGTGCTGTGCTGGAGCTTTGACTTGCATGGTTCAACAAAGTGTTCCTGTCAGTTGCAGCGTTGGGCAGTACACGCAGGACACTGATCTTTCCTGAGAGGGCGCTTCACACTGCAGCGCTGGCGAGGTTGCTTGAACAGGCAGTTCAAGTTTTGCTTCCCTGACTTGGGTGGTCCCTGTGGTTCTGCAACCTGATATGGTGGATGGGCAGTTGGTTTCTGCCCCATGAAGTGTTCTCTCCCCTTAGGATGGTCCTGTATTGTTCATGTAGCTCAGGCAGTCTAGCCAGCTGGGTAGCCTTGTCAAGGTGAAGATCCTCTTTAGCTTGTAGGAGGTCTGCTACACCTACCACAATTCTATCTTGGATCAGCTCAGACTTTGAATGGCCATATTCACATCCTTTTGCCATCCTATTGAGATCGTTAATGAAAAAATCGATAGGTTTCCCAGGTTGCTGGACTGTCTTATTCAATTTAGTTTTCTCCACTATTTTATTGGGTCTCAAGTTGAAGTAGAAGTCAAAAGATTTCAAAGCATCAACAAATTTGGCAGATGATCCATCAATGTTGTGCAATGATGTCCTCTGCTATTGGCCCAATTGAGTAAAGAAGTGTGCTAACTTGTTCTGTCTCTGATTTTTTTATTGAGACCTGCAGCAATGTTGTATCATAAAAATCTTTCCTCCAAAGACTCAAATTCTGTGACTGGTCTAGACCATGCGTGAACATCAGTGGAGCTGGAAGTGTGGAATCGCAATCCATTTTTGAAGATATTAAAAAGTGTGGATACAGCTTTAAGTGATTACAAGCTTCCAAGGTGGCATCACTGGTTACTGCTGAACAGAGGATCTTCCCTTGCTTTCCAGTTTCGGGTAGGCTTTTCAAAATGGCGGCGGCGTGCTTCTGCCTGAAGAAGAAGGGACCATAATAGCAGCGTAGGTCAGCTGGCTGCCAATTTAATTCATTCAGCGGTATTGCGTTATGAGTCAGGACTCTTGGAAAAGAGCTGCAGGCTTGCTGTTTCCCAACTTGAACAGTCGCAAAGTACTGGGAAGGGACAAAATCAATTATTAATGATATTTTTTTCTCTTCCGCGGAGCCAAGTGTTGCGACCCAAGAGTGTGGGATTGGATTTAGTGATGGGTTATTTTCAAACGGCGCTCCTGGCTGAATGACTTAAAGGGACTTCTCAGGACTGGCTGTCCTGGAATTTAAAAATTTTATCTCACCCTCGCAGGCTGTGAGCTCTGCTTGTTGAAGCTAGACTTCCAAGAAGTTTTTTTAACTTCATTTTTGGAATGTGGGCATCGCTGGCTGGGTCAGCATTTATTGCCCATCCCTAATTTTCCTTGAGAAGGTGGTGGTGAGCTGTCTTCTTGAACAACTGCAGTCCATGAGGTGTAGGTACACCCACAGTGCTGTTAGGGAGGGAGTTCCAGGATTTTGACTCAGCAACAGGCGATATATTTCCAAGTCAGGATGGTGAGTGACTTGGAGGGGAACTTCCAGATGGTGGTGTTCCCATATGTCTGCTGCCCTTGTCCTTTTAGCGATCATAGCGGTCGTGGGTTTGGAAGGTGCTGCCCAAGGAGCCTTGGTAAGTTCTTGCAGCGGATTTTGGAGATGGTACACAGTGCTGCCACTGTGCGATGGTGGTCGAGGGAGTGAATGGTTGTGGAAGAGGTGCTAATCAAGTGGGTTGCTTTGCTCTGGATGGTATCAAACTTCTTGAGTGTTGTTGGAGCTGCACTCATCCAGGCAAGTGGAGAGTATTCCATCACACTCTTGACTTGTGCCTTGTAGATGGTGGACAGGTTTTGGGGAGTCAGGAGATGAGTTAGTTACCGCAGGATCCCTAGCCTCTGACCTGCTCTTGTAGCCACAGTATTTATATGGCTAGTCCAGTTCAGTTTCTGGTCAATGGTAACCCCCAGGATGTTGATAGTGGTGCAATGGCAGTATGCAGTGGAGTCTTCTGCTTCAGTAAAACCTCTGCGTTTCTTGTTTGCTTCCAGGTTTTTCTGTCTCTGGAGCTTTTTCTGGTGAATTTTCTCATTTCTGTAGCTTCAGTTGGGAGTTAGGTTCAGTGCAGAATCCTTTGAAAGTGTCCCTTTTCTTAGTTTCTCAGCATTCTTGTGAGGATGGGATTTTAATCCCGAGCTTGCCACCATGAAGAATCTTGTTTCGGACACCATGAAGTAGGCTATGTAGTCTAGAGTATGTTAATGGCAATTCTTTATTAACAACTCATAACTATGTACATATTTACAGTAGAGGGTACAGGTATGGAGCTGTCTCCATTCTATGTCTTAACCCAACTGTGTCTGTCTCCAGACTGACTCTGGCTCAAGGTCAGGTGTCTTCTTACATCACTGTGCAGGTGGTAGGTACTGTACTCAGTCCCAAATTAATCCTTTAAGTACCAGTCCCTACTACAACAATCTTAACACTAAGCTGAGACTTCCAGAACCAGTGGGGAGAAAATTGGGAAGTTTTTATCTTAAATCAAGATAGAGCAGAGATAAAATACTGTGAAACTGTAGAAATAAAAATGTAGATTATCCACTTTTCTGAAGCTGAGGATAAGTATGCATTTTTAAAATTTAGTCCAAACTACATCTAAACTGAGACTGATTGATACAAACGCTGGGTATGAAGGAAACATTCCATAAAGCTATCCTCTCACATCATTAAGTAAAAACTTCACATTAAAAAAGATGAATAATCTATAGAGCCATCACCATCTATTCAACAGCTCCATAGTGGCATGGACTATAGAAAGGAGACAACTAGAATTCACCAGTGAAAGCACTAATTACTTCCCAGTTACTCTCTTTACCAACAGCAAGCAACAAAAATTTAATTGTAAGCTCACAAACGTCAGGCAGGATATGATGACATGTTAGTAAAGCTTCTTTGTCAAATTTTCCCACGCAGAAAGGGGTGTAGAGGCTAGCCCTGATGAACAGTGGTTGTACTTTCCCATGGTATTAGCTCATTTAAGATCAGCAGTGAGAAAGGCTGTGTGTTGTGCATAACATTTGGTAGGTGAATCCTGTGTCCCAGGCAGCAATCCAAACTTTGAATACCCTACACTGTTCATTGATCTGAAATTGTGGGATGGGAAACCTCTTCTTCCTGAGCTCTTTCTCTGAGACAGTTTGAGAAGTCACAGTACACATTCTGCATCAATTTGATGAACATTTTCAGTACACAGTAATACAACCCAGTGTAATCCCATAAAAAAAACCTTATAAATTGTCTCCTGCAAATTTCCACTAAAACATCCTGTTGTTTTACATCCTGACATTGGAGAAAATTAGACAGAATTGCTGAATAAAAAAAACAGTTTACATCTCCAAATACTTTGGATACCCAAACATGCTCTGGCGGCAGTTTGGATAACTAATAGAATACTTTGCTTAACATAGACATAGTTGGATTAGCTTCTCCCGTCATGGCAGGCTTCCTTTTACATACTTCATAGTTATGATTGGACAATGAATACAAAGTAATTAGTTATCCTAATGAATGTGGCCTTTGGAGATGCATTCCAGACATTGTGCAATATATCAAAAATACTTGAGTTTTTAAAAATTACTTGGAAACAACATACCTGGTCTTTTCAATCACAGTTAGCCTATCTAGCTATGATTGGTTATCCACTGGGAAAATGACAAAAGCACATTTAACTTGGAAGAAAATTATTGTATGGCAGCTTAATGTCACAGTGACCTTGACAGCAACAAGAAGAGCTGTCCCCATTCTTGGTTGTTTATCAGGCTGCAGCAATGTGGTTATAGTTTTTGAAGTGAAATGGAAACACAGAAGGCAGGTATCCTCAAACAGAACAGGGTAGAACTGATGAAAGGTCATCAGCTTGAATCATTAACTGTTTCTCTCTCCACAGCTACTGCCTGACCTGCTGAGCATTTCCAGCATCTTCTGTTTTTATTTCAGATTTTGAGCAACCTCAGGATTTTGCTTTTGTAGGACTGGTGTAGTCTGCTCACACAGATTGTGGATGGTGCAGGACTGTATGAGGTTTCTTTATGGATGGTGTTGCATCATGAAATGCTCCTCCTTCAAAACATACAGTCAAATATGAGTTAATTCAATGCGAGTGATTATCTGAATAACCATTGGCAGTGAAGAACTTTGTCCACTGTCAGCACTGATCAGAGCATTGTGGTTGCACTGCACTCAACTTTCCATCCACTGAAATCAATGGAGGAGATTTTCAACTTCCATAAAATGATGTTACTGATCAGGCATCCATGATAAAAAGCTCCCAGCTTTCATTGCCACAGAAGTTAATGGAAATGAAAACCGCATGGTCCCTATAATGGGCTGTCAACCTGCCATGTTGGTTTCACACATAGACAGCAAGTTGGAAATCTACCCCAAACGTTCCTCATCACCAGTATATACTTGGAAAATTTAGACTGCTGGGTCCCAGTCCCACCCTCCCATGCAGACGAAGTTTTACTTGTATTGTTGCAGTGATTTGTCATTTTAAATGCAAATGTGGCACAGCAGAAGCCTGTGCAAAAATAGACAGCTTGAGGGAACCAACATTTCTTTGAAAAACGTTAGGTATACAAGCTGAAAAAATGCATCCAGCCAAAAAAAAAGCTTTATTTTAAATATAGTTCAAGCAGCAAACTGACTTTAAGATGCATCAATAAGCAGATCTTGACTGCTCAGCATTCATAGCTCAGTTTTTATGGGCAAGGTTAATGCTATGGGTGTGCCTGGCCTGAATTCATGAAATTCAGCCTGGGACCAGTTTTGACTCAGTAAAATTTTAAATGAGGTCCACACATGCCAGGAGTGTGGCTACATTCCACCCACCAAAATCGCCCATTGGAAAGTTAGGTGTGCTAAGAAGCTTTTACGAGTCGGTGGCACAGTGCCGCAAATAACTTGGTGCTTAAGTGGAACAAGTATAGTTGTAATGTACAGGCTGAAGGGGAAACTTGATTCAGACAAGTAGATGGGATTCAGATAAACATATTGTTTCCACATATTACTGCTGTTGTAACACTGCAAAAATTCTCTCCTTCATCGAATTCACTGGTCCGATTTTAGTGTGGCCCAAGTACCCGAGCATAAGCCAACTAATGCCACGTTTGTGTGTGTCTGACATGAAGCCTGTTGACCCTGTCTCAGTTTCTGGGTTCTGCTCACAAGGATCACATTGGTCAGCACCAGGCAGGATCACTGGCTCCTATTTGATGCTCACAGAATAGGTGGCAGTTAATTACTCTACTGCTGCAGACCTTAAAAACCTACAGCAGTTTAAAGCGGCATTATTTTTGAATGGTTACTGCTGATATTGTGGAAAAAATTGTGAAATATATCTGGAGTGATCACGGTAATGGCAGAGCTCCTCACTTTGAGTAAGAATTTTGCTGTAGCAAGTAAAGCAAAGAAGAGGCCTCCTTCTCCCCAGCCATTTGGTCAGGCAATATTAACATCAAATTCAGTATAGAAAGTTAGATGTAGAATAAAGCTTTGCTCCAATGAACCATATCTTGAAAGTGTAAATGGAATTAACAGCACGCATATATATTTAAAATGAGGCCCAATGAGCCTTGAGTCTCCATTTTCTGGTACTCACTTGTAGCATGTGTCTGGATCTGAAAATGGGCAAAAACCAATGTACACTTGAGTATTTCCTTGACTGAATGGTGCTGCATATTTCAAGATACAGAAGATGCCCAAATAATTAACGTTGTGAACTTTTTCACTCTTATTTGTTATATAGTCAGGAGCACTGGTTAATGAAAAGATGGCAGAATGTATTGAAAATAATTTGTTGATTTCTTTAATGCAAATATGTTGATTGGCTATGTGGATTTTTCAGACAAAGTGAAATATGTTGACTCTACGTTATTAACCTGTGTGCTAGATTGGGTCTCAATTTTCTGGGCTCACTGCACTGTCATAGATAGGGCAGAGTGGGAATTCTATTCCGCTGCTGACATCTGCACCATACCTTGATGGATTGTATAGGTGAAGTCAATTGATTAGAACTGGGTTTGAATGATCAGAAATCCATTGGGTGGGGGGGGAGGATGAGGAAATGTTGATTCTGGAGAGCCATTCAGGAGGCTATGGGCTGGATTTTCGCAGAGTCAGGGAGGCTCTATGGACCTTTAAAAATGGCGGATGGGACTGAAGTCTGGGATTCCCAGCTCCACTCCTGGTGGTTCAGATTTTCAGCAGAACTTTCTAAGGGTGCGGGCTGTTTCGGGTCACAGGCCCACACCCTGCAATCCCAACCTGCCAGCTCAATTTTGGGCATAGGCATGTCCTACTTCTCCACAATTTTCATAGAGTCAGGCCAGCCTTTCAAAGAGTTGTGATTAATGGCACCTCCGTTGTTATGAATCATAAACTATATAAGTGAAACTTTAGAAAGTTAAGTTCAAAAGGTCCTTCTCATGCCGCCTTGCCAAGATATATCCCCCCCATCTACTCCCATGGTCCCTGCTGCTCCTCATCCCAAGGTGATATGCCAAGCTTTAATAAACCATTCATTCATTGATAACTTTCCACTTTAAACAATTCTCCTTTTTACTACAGCCCAATAAATTTTCAATCATCCAGACTCTTTAAAGCATCAATAGCAGAAACTGCAAGCACTTGAAGCCTCTTCATCTTCTGTTAACAAAGTTTGTGCAATTGACAGCATAGATTAGAGAGCTAGAGATGTCAATCAAGCAATGTTTTCTCTTGGGCTCAGGTGTTCCTGAACTCTAATGGATGTCTGGGCTCTCAGTCAAGAATGCATAGAGTGGCTTGGCTGTGAGCCCATAAATCAATTAGAGTACTGAAACACTTTGCCCAAGGGAAAATATTGCCTGATTGACAGCTCTTGCTCTCTGCGCTGTGCAATTGACAGCAATGTGCAACCAGGCAGCAGTGGTTACAGTGAAATGAATATCAGCCTCAGAGCGGAGACCCTAGTCAGTCAGAGGTGCCCACATCATTTCCAGTACTGAATGGATGCTTACACAAGGCATTTCAGTGGTGCAGTGCTGGACATCAAAACTGGCACAGACAGAGGAGTGAAGCTGGGCCATAAGAATGGGTGACAAGGTATGCCTGTATTTTCAGAAGAAGCAAACACACAATATCGGGGAATGGTGATGGACTGGAGATGGATTGCCATTGGTGGCAATACTGACACAAATAGAGGAGGAAGCATTGGAACTGGGGAGGGGTGGCAACATGCCGTCTTGTCACTGAGGGTGAGGCAGGCATGGGCCCCTCAGAGAATGACGATCTCACAGGGCCAAGCTTTAGAAGAAGACTGATGGGTTTGACAAGAAAGTTATTTTTGGATTAGCAGCCTGTAACTAGCAGGGTACCACAAGAAAGTACCACAGGGCACCAGGCCACATAGGATCCTGACTTGGAAATGTGGGCGGAATCGCTCCAGATTCGCACTAAGTGCAATATTGGGTGTGAAAAAGTCATTTTACCTGCCGGCCACAATGGCGGGTTTTCACGCCGTATTGTTCTCTTCCTGCCTCATTAATTATGCAACCAGAGGAACACATCGTCTTGCTGGCAGCAGACCTCTGAATTGCCCGCCATGTCGTTGCTGTGCCGCTTTCTCACACTGGGCACCAGATTTAAACTGTAACCGCATGCACACTTTTCAATGCTTGAAGCCCAGGACTGCTCCAGTGAACACACGGCCCCAAAATCCAAGAAGAGTTCAGAGACACATCACTGGAATGCCTTATGGAGGTCTGCAATTATGTCCTCTACCCCACTCTGGCCACAGGAGGTCCGGCGATCTCACCATTCTGGCTTGAGAGACGGTGGCAGTGGTGGTCAGTGCCAACGCTGCATAGAAGAGGTTGGCCATCCAGTGCAGAAAGAGGATGAATGATCCCATCTGTGCTGCCAGGGTAAGGCAACCATCTCATCACTCTAAACTCACACACTCACAAGGCCATCACACATTCACTGGCATCTCACTCACTGTCAGCTCAAGGAACTCAGTCTCTCACACACACCCTCACATTTCCATCTGGCCTCATTTCCTCAGCCCTCACCATTTTGAGGCCACTTGGACAGATCAACATGTGCCCCCACACGCACCCTGGGATACACCCCTTCCCCAATACAGTTCTCGTCCTGCAGCCTCTTACCTTGCCTGATGCTACTTCACTCCCTTCCCCAAGCAAGTCCTAGCTCTGCAACCCTTGAAAAGCCACCCCAGCCTTATGGCTGGCCTGGTAAGTAGAGATCTACCCATGAGCCCCCCTAAAAATGATGTGGTGCTGCCTTTGAAGCCTGGCACTGATGACCATAAGTGCTGCCTGAAGCATGGTAGGCAAATAAACCTTGAGGTCTTGAGTGAAGTGAGGTGCACATCATTTATATACAGTTGTGAAATACATTGGCATGGAATCACGCCAACGTGCCTGGATGATTAAGGGTAGAGGGATGATTCCAGCGGGCAGGGCTCATAATGAGATGCTAAAGTATTAGAATTAGGTTCCCGACATGCGGTGGTGGGACCCGTGGCCTGCCATTGATGGGTGGCGTGAACAATCACAAACTGGTTTCATGATGGTGTGAAACCGATTTTTGGCCTTGCCATATCACCCGCTCATGCCAGCCATGATGCCTGACGCCATGGGACCAGTCGATTCTGCTTTGTATTGCCGTTATTTCATGGTCGCTGAGTCAAAACCCTGGAACTCCCTCCCTAACAGCACTGTGGGTGTACCTACACCACATGGACTGCAATGGTTCAAGAAGGCAGCTCATCACCGCCTTCTCAAGGGCAACTCGGGATGGGCAATAAAAGTGCTGGCCTAGCCAGCCACGCCCATGTCCCATTAAGGATAAAAGAAAAAGGTCCAGTGCTTGAGCCTCAAGTGATTACTATATATATATATATTAGGTCTGCCGCCTGCAATCGGGTCCACGCCACCATTTTACACGGGCGGGCCAATTAAGGCCCACCCAACATATTACTCGACTCCCGAGGATAGTGGGCGGCGGGCATGCACAGATCGCCGGGTCCAGTGGCGACCCGGCAGCCTGTTTAAGTGAAGGCCTGGCAGCCTTTGCAACGTTGCTCACAATGGCCGGGAGATGAGCACAGCAGAGGGCTACTGTGCAGCACGCAAGTCCGGAGGGTAGGCCAGTGGGCAGGCCAGGCTGGAGGGTAAGCCAGAGGGGTAGTGTGCCCCTCGTTTCTCCGACGAGTGCCTGGCTGCCCTCCTGGAGGAGGTGGTAGCTCAGCGGGAGATCCTGATTCAGAGGGACGGGAGGCGGAGGCCTCCCCACTTGACCAAATGTGCATGGGAGGAGGAGGCTGAGAGTGTGAGTTCCCATGATGTGGTGCGGTGCACATGGGTTCAGTGCTGCAAAAGATTCAATGACCTTCTGCGCTCAGGAAGGGTGGGTACCATGTTGGCTGAGGTTACTTAATGCAGCCGTCACCCTTTTCCCTCAGCACTGCGCCCCCCCTCCCCCCACCGCAAAACCTGTAACGTAACAATGTGTGGTCCTGAAGGAGGAGATGTTTCAGGTACAGCTAGAAACATTCCAACAAAAGGAAAAGGAGGGAACTAAAGCCAGGTCTCTTTTGATGACGAGGGAGATAGAGAAAATGATTAAACAAAAAAAAGACGGTGAATTCTTCAAGCAAGTACCAGGCTAAATACAATTCAGGTGGCAAGTGAAGAGGAAAATAAGACTGGCAAAGAGAGAATTTGAGAATAGGATGGCAGTTAACATAAAAGATAACCCAAAAGCCTTCTAACGGTGTGGAAATAGTAAGCAGGTATTAAGAGATGGGGTGGAGCCTATTAAGGGACAAAGAGGGTGTTATATGTTTAGAGCGATGAGACAAGGCTAGGGTAGTGTGCATTGGTGTTTACTAAGGAAGAGGATGCTGACAAAATATCAATGGAAGTGGAGATGGCAGAGGTAATGGGTGTAGTGAAATTGAGAGGCAGAATGTACTGGAAAGGCTGGCTACATTTGGAGTGGAGATGTCACCTGGTCCGGATGGCTTGCAACCCAGGTTGCTCATGGGAGGGTGGAGATAATTGAAGAACTTGCCATAATCTTCCAATCTTCCCAAGATATGGGGAAATGCCACAGGATTGGAGTGTAGCAAATATGATACCTTTGTTTAAGAAAGTATGTAAGGACATTCCTTGAAACTACATGCTGATCAGTTTAGCATCAGTTGTGGGAATGTTTTAGAAAAAAAAGTCGGGGAGAAAAAACTAATTGGCACTTGAAGAGGTTTGATTTAATTAAGGATAGCCAGTACGGATTAGTAAAAGGCATATCGTGCTTGACTAATCTCATTGAATTTTTGATGAAGCAACAGAGAAGGCTGCCGAAGGGAATGCAGTGATGATGTCCTTATGGATTTTAAGGGCAGAATTTTCTGGCTGGTGGGTGGGCGGAGTGGGAGTTGGTGTGGGTGGGCGTGGACCCGATCACCACCCGCGATCATGTCCGCGCCGCAATTTTACACGGCCGGGCCTGCCCAGTGTGAATCACGGCTCCCGAGGACAGCGGGAGTGGGCAGGCAGCTGCGGGACTGCAATGACCACCGGGTCCAATGGTGACCCGGTGACCTGTTTTATAAAAGCCGCTGCAGCCTTTCAAAGGCTGAGAAACACGGCGACTGGAAGGGCTCCCCAGATCTTTGCTGGTGAGCAGGCCAGACAGGAGGGTAAGGCAGGGGGGTACTGCGCCCCTCGCCTTTTGGGTGATTGCCTTGCTGCCCTCCTCGAGGAGGTGGCAGCATGGCAGGAGGTCCTCGTACCCCAGGATGGGAGGAGGAGGCCCCCCCACAAGACCAAACGTGCCTGGGAGGAGGTGGTGAGCTTCCATGATGCAGTGCAGCGCACCTGGATCCAGTGTCACAAGCGTTTCAACGACCTGTTGCGCTTGGGAAGGGTGAGTACTTGGCATTGGTCACTTAACCCAGCAGGTAGACCTTCCCCCCTGGTGCACCCCCCGCCCCAAGTCTGAGTGTAGTGGTTGCATTGAATCATTGACGGCATGTGTCCTTCGCTGGGTGGGCCAGCAGATATTGCCCATGCCAAGGTCACCCTGAGGGGGTGGTGAAGAGATGGGTTCTGCAGCATGTGGTACATTGAGCCGAATATTACTGTTATGGGGGTAACCTGGAGGATCTGCCCCTAGGCGCAGTGCTGGAACTCCAGAACATGTCAAAGTCAGGGTGATGACATGCTGGGAGGGGAGCTTCAAGGTGGCATGGCACTGATTGATCTGCTGCCCTCTGCGCTCCACGTGCTTGTGCTTTCTTGCTATGGAAGGTTAGACTGTGTGGTGCCTAATGTGATGTAGGCAGCATTTGGCCAAGCGGAGGAGGGGGGACAGGCCCGGCATCTTTGTGTGAGTGTTCGGCAGCAGCGGGGTGAGGAGGCACTGGAGCCCTGCAATGTCCCACTCTGGTTGGGGTGGGCTGTCTGCAATGAGAATCCAGGTACAAGTAGCACTAATCAATGCTCTTCTCTCCTTTTCAGGGGAAGAATGCACATAATGCCGCTGAGCGGGTGAGGGCTGGCCCAGATGGCAATGCTTAGCTGGTTCGAGCAGGGGGCCCTAGGTCTGGAGAGGCACCATGTGCCCAGGTCCACTGGTGTCGGTGAGGCTGGGGTTCCACGGGCAGGTATGTTTGCCCAGCACTGAGGACACCATTGTTCCTCCAACAGCCATGGCAGTGCTGAGTGTTCAGTGATTGAAGTTTGCAACATGGCTTGACCATTGCTTACGGAAGAATGAGCGCATAATGGTCCAAGGGACAGGGATGCACATTGACACTGTCTCTACATTAACTCATCAAATGTCCTTATTCTTCCTTTCAGCATCAGCGGACCAGGGCACGGAGGAGGAGCAGCAGGGACCCCCTCTCACACCTGAGGGCCCTGAAGTCTCGGACTCACCAATGTCACACCATCTCTGCCAGGCAGGCACAGATACTAGCACCTTGGTGGGAATTCGAACATAGGCTAGTGTCCCAGGGGACAGCGGTGAGGGCACTTCACAGCCGCCGGAGGAGCTGGTGGAGACAGAAAGTGCCCATGGCGCCAGCAGTCGGGGGACTGCAGGGGACCAGGTACGTGCTCAGTCGGTGCCTGATGATGTGCTTCTGGAGTCGTCTGCGATGCAGCAACCACAGAAAATGCAGCCGGGCGTGCGGGAGGTTCTGGCGGAGATATGTGAGGCAATGCTTGGCTTGGTGTCCATGGTGGAGGAGTCTACGCGGATAATCGGCATTGCAATGAGCCTCATGGCCGAGCACAATGCATCCTCCATGGAGAAAGTGGCAACTCTCGTGGAGAGGCTCCTCCAGGAGACCAATTAGGGCTTCCTGGGTATGCGCTCAGACCAGCAAGCCCTCACATCGGCATTGACCTCAGCTGGTCAGTGCCAGTGTCGGAGATGGTCTGGGCACCAAGTTTCCCAGCTCAGTGCCCATCCATCTACAATGAACAGGGAGGTCTGAAGCGACTTCACGTCAGCGCAGCAGCTGCCTGCCATCTCTGCGGGCTCCTCTCAGGGCGCTTCAGATGAGGGCAGCAGCTCCTCTGCCAGTGACCATTGCATCAGATGAAGCTGCGATGACTGGGGAGATGCCAGCTGTGGAACTGGCAGATCCCTCCCAGGCGGGGCCAGCACAGGTTCCACGGGCCAGAGGATGACCACCAAGGTCATCGAGGCTAACTGGACAGCAGAGTGAGCAGGCTGTCTCAGATGCCAGTCCCAGCGAGGGGGCAGCACCAAGACGTAGCACCCAAAAATGTAAACATAAGGCACCTTAGGCGCACCACGGGTTTATCACTAGTGCTTTTGTGTTGGCCCGCAATGAGGCCTTTATGAATTGGTATGATGTTGAACACCTTTTTCATTTTGTTCTCTTATATTCCTTTTGTTACAACATTAAATTTAGACATGTCGCCATGGCTGAGGGTGCCTCTTTTCTTCTGCAGGTGGATGGTTACCAAGAATGTTATGAGTGATTTGTGGGACATTCAGCTTTATTAATAAGGTCCTTAGTGAATGTTCCTATCCAGGCAGATTTTGCACTCCGGTATCGAGCATGGAGCCTGCAGCCCAGGAGGAGGTCTATATGTGGTGTGCAAGGTTCATTGGATTAAAGTCTCCCGGGTGTCCCTGCCTCCCTGGAGTATGCCTGGGTCAGTGTCTACCCCCTCAGCATTTCCCTGTGCGTGCTCATCCTCGGACTCACTGCTGGACTCATCGTGTGCAGCCGCAGCAATTGCGTCTTCATCTTTTTCACCCACAGCATCCCCCCTTTCCAGTGCAAGATTGTGGAGGGCGCAGCATCCAACCACTATCAGCAACCACTTTCTGGGGGGTACTGGATGCGCCCCCTGAACGGTCCAGGCATTGGAAGCGCATTTTGAGAAGACCGATGGTTCTCTCCGCCACAGACCTTGTGGTGCCGTGGCTCCTATTGTAGCGCTGCTCAGCTTCTGTTCTTGGATGGCAGAGAGACGTCATGAGCCACCTTCTGAGGGGATAGCCCTTGTCACTCAGCAGCCATCCATCCAGCCAGGCTGGAGCACTGAAGATCCCTGGCACTTGGGAGCGTCTGAGGGTGTAGGTGTCGTGGGAGCTGCCTGGGTACCTTTCACAAACTTGTAGAATCTGCACCCTGAGATCACACACTATCTGCACGTTCATGGAGTGGAATCCCTTCCTATTAGTGAAAGCACTGGGCTCACTCACTGGTGCCTTGATGGCCACATGTGTGCAGTCTATTGCACCCTGGATGTGGGGGAAGCCAGCAATGGCCGCAAAGCCTCTGGCTCGCTGTGTCTGGCTTGCCTGGTCCCAACGATAGAGAATGAAGGTCAATGCACACCTGAACCTGCTTGACACAAGTGTGGGCAGCTGATTGGGAGACACCGCAAAGATCACCCACCGACCCCTGGAAGGAACCAGAGGCATAGAAGTTGAGGGCAGCTGTGACCTTTAGAGCGACTGGCATGGGTTGTCCACCCACACAGTTAGCAGAGATCTCAGGCCCAATCATCTGACAGATATAGTTGACTGTCTCCCTTGAGAGATGGAGCCTCCTTCGGCACTGCACCTCAGACTTATTGAGCTAGCTATTTCGCTGCCTGTTTCCCCTGGCAGCAGGATAGTGGTGTCTTCTGCGGCCCCTTCCGCCTTGGACTACCTCTTGGTCCTGCGCCCCTTGTGCCTGTGCCGCTCCTCCCAAAGGTGGCTCCCCTGGAGGCTGAATGTGGACTCCTGGCCTCCTCCCCCTTCTAGCCCTCCCTTCCTCCTCTGAGGAGGTGCCTCCAGTGGAGAGTTCAACTCCCATTCTCAGGCTAAGGGAAGGCTTCCTGAAACCTGCAGAGTGCTGACCTGAAGGTTGTGAGACCAGTCCAAGCAGCCAGTCTGCGTTTTGAAGTATTGCAGCTCACAAAGGCAAGTATCAGTTACTTTGAAAATTAAATATTTGACAGAGCACACTCGCGACCCCACTGAGCCCTCTTATCCCACCTGTGGATGAGGTTTATACAAATGTGTCCTACTTGCCTGTCCATTGTGCCCATGCGATGATCTGAAGATCACACGAGTACTGAAAAATTGCTGTCTATTGGTGCCTCAAGGGCCTTAAGTGGCCCGTTAATTAATGGCGGGCGCGCATTGGACACCATCGTGCACCCACTCACTGAAATATCGTGATGGCGCGCAGTGATGTCAGGACGCTTGCCCGATGTCACCACGCGTCATTTTACGTGTCGGTGTGTTGGTCCCACCCCTGCACGCCAATGGGAAAATTCTGCCCTAAGTGTTTACCAAAGTACCATTCAAATGACTGGTTAGCAAAATTGAGACTCAGGTTCACTTCAGCTTGAATACAAAAGCAGCTTAGGGACAGAAAAGAGCAAGTCATGATAAATGGTTGTTTTTCAGACTGGAGGATAGTGGACAATCGTGTTCCCCAAGGATCAGTATTAAGACCTCTGAATTTTTGATATATATGAATAATGTGAATATTGGAATGCAGAGTAAAATTTCAAAATTTGCTCATGATACCAAACTTGGAGGTGTGGCAAACAATGAGGTTCATATCAATTCAACTGCAACAGACATAGATAGGTGACGAAAATGGGGAGATAAATTACAAATGGAATTTAACACAGGATGGATAGGGAGAAGCCATTAATTTCACCACTCTAAAGAGTGTGCAGGGACAGAGGGAACTGGGGATTCATGTGTATAGATATTTTAAGGTGGCAGGACAAATTGGGAGACTGGTTAGCAAAACATATGGCATCAACTGTCCAGAGTGTGCGTTGCCAGTGGTTTGTTTAAATCTATGGGCAGAATTTTGCCCTTGGCCTGCGGGATCTGCGGGGGGGTGGGTGTGGGATGGTGGTGGTGGGGCAGGGCCTGACTGCTGCCCGACTGCCCAGCTTAAGAAGTGCCTGTGGCTTGAGCGCCAAGGGGTGGGTGGGGAGGAGGGTCCTCGATGCCTGCCGGGTCCAATGGCGACCAGGTGGCTGATTCAAATGCGGCCTCAGCAGCCCTTGGAAGGCTGCCACTGAAGGACGTGGAAGTTGTGATGGACGGCGTTGCGGGTAGACACAGCAGGCGGGGGGACAGGTTGGCGGGGCATTCACCCCTGCATTTTTCTGAGTGTCTCGCTGTCCTCCTGGAGGTGGTGGCAGTGCGGAGAGAAACCCTTGTCCCCAGGGATGAGAGGAGGAGGCCCTCTGACCTCACCAAAAAGGCCAGGGAGGAGGTGGCACCCAGGGTAAGCAGCCATGATGTGGTGAGGCATGGGTCACTTTGCAGACCAGTTAAGAGCTGCCCATCCACCTGTGAACCTCAGAGTTATTAAAGTGTGAGTGGCAAATGTCAATGAGGCAGGATCTGGGCAAGGGGGTGAGCCCTGGCTGCTTGGACTGAGTGCCGTGTGGCTCCAGAGTCATGAATCGGCTGAGCCCTGCGAGGTGTTCGTCAGGTGGGGTTGGCCAGGCTGCAATGGCGCTGCAGGTACAGAGTGGACTAATCGATGCTCTTCTATCTTTTCAGGAGAAACATCCCATAACAATGCAGAGAGGTCACGTACTGGCAGGAACCGCCACACCTACTAATCCTCACTCATTATGAGCAGGAGGCCCTGGAGCTGGATAGGCACCATGCACCTAGGTCAAGCAGCCGCGGTGAGGTTGTGGTGCCACTGGGAGGTAAGAGCGCAGTGCACTGAGGTGATTGCAATCATTCCACTGTAGTCTCTATATTGATGTGAGCCTCGAACCTGGAATCCCCATTGATAATGGAAAGACAAGGGCACCCTGATACATATCTCTGCCTCGTGAGGCTGCCAGGCATGCACGGTAACAGTGCGACGACTTTAACTAATGACATGTCCTTGTTCTTCCTTTTAGGCTCAGCACCAGCCCCTCGGGATGAGGTGCCTGAAGGCCCACCCCTGAACCCTGAGGACAACCCCAATCAAAACGCACCTGCATCACACCCTCTCAGCCAAGCAGGCACCAGCGCAGGTACCAGCACCTTGGTGGGCATTAGATCGCCGGCTACTATCTCGGTGCACATTGGTGAAGGCACTTCAGTCTTGCTTGAGGTGCAGGTGGAGGCAGAGAGTGCGCAGGGCGCCAGCAGTCAGAGGACAGCTGGGGACCAGGACAATGATCAGTCGGTGGCTGATGATGTGCCTCTGGAGTTGTCCATGAGGCAGCAGATGCTGGAAGTCCAGCAGGGTGTGCGGGAGGATCTGGCGGGGATCCATGAGGGAATGTGTGCCATGGTGTCTGTTGTGGAGGAGTCCTTGCAGAGCATGAGCAATGCAATGACCCTCATGGCCGAGCGGACTGCCTCCTCCATGGAGAGAGTGGCGACTCTCATGGAGAGGCTCCTCCATGGACTCAATCAGGGGTTCCTGGGGATAGGCTCACAACTGCAAGCCCTCACACAGGCAATGACCTCAGGTGGTCAGTGTCAGTGTGGGAGATGGATTGGGCACCCAGTATCCCAGCTCGGTGCCTGTCCATGAGTGGTGAGCAGGGAAGTCCAGAGCGACCTGACGTTGGTGCACGACCTGCCTGTCATCTCTGCGGGCTCCTCTCAGGGTGCTCTGGATGACGGCAGCAGCTCCTCTGTCCCTCTGCCAATGACCGTGGCATCCGATGAGGCTGCGGCAACTGGGGAGATGCCAGCTGTGGCACTGGCCTCTCCCTCCCAGATGGGGCCAGCACAGGCTCCATGGGGCAGAGGATACTGGTCAAAGTCATCAAGGCCAACAGGATAGCACAGTGAGCTGACTGTCTCCAATGCCAGTGCCAGCGAGGGGGGTGCACCTAGATGTGGCACCCCCAAGTGCAAACTTAAAGCATCTTAAACACTACATGGCCTGATCATGGGTGATATTTGTTTCCCCCATTTTTCCATTCAGTGTTTATTGGTCTGATGGAAAACACCTGTCAATGTTAATGTGTAGAATGTTTGCCAGGCACCAGTTAATTCAATGTGTTTTTGTGCAACAGGCCTTTGCTGCTTCATTTGTTCTGCAGAAGCGGGGTAAGCCATGATGTTATGATGGATGTGTTTCTCCTTACACAATGTGCCATTTCAATAAAGTTTATGTTGTTGACCAAGGAACTGATCCTGTCAGGGATCGAGTATGGAGCTTGTAGCCCTGGCATGTGGTGGTGGCTTTTATTTGGGAGGCGAGCTGAAGGAGCATTGGATCAAAGTGTCCTGGGTGTCCCTGCCTCCCTGGAGGTTGCTCAGGTCTGCGTCTTTGCCATCAGCGTTCTCCTGACTGTGCTCATCCTCCGGCTCACTACTGGACTCATCATCTGTTGCCTAAGCAGCCACATCAAGATCTTCTTCCTCCACTGCGCTCCCCCACTACCCCTTTCCAGTGCTAGATTGTGGAGAGCACAGCATGCAATCACTATCAGTGACACACAATCTGGGGGATATTAGAGTGTGCCCCCAAATGGTCCAGGCATTGAAAGCGCATCTTGAGAAGACCGATGGTTCTCTCTAACACAGCACCTGTGGAGCCATGGCTCCTGTTGTACAGCTGCTCGGCCTCTGTTCTTGGGTAGCGGAGAGGCGTCATGAGCCGCCTTTTGAATCGATAGCCCTTGTCACCCAGCAGCCAGCCATCAAGCGGGTCTGGAGCACTGAAGAGCCCCGGCACCTGGGAGTGTCTGAGGATGTAGGCATCATGGGAGCTGCCTGGGTACCTTACACAGACTTGTAGAATCAGCATCCTGTGATCACACACTATCTGCACGTTCATGGAGTGGAAGCCCTTCCTGTTGAGGAAGGCACCAGGCTCACCTGCTGGCGCCTTGATGGCCACATGTGTACAGCCTATAGCACCCTGGACACGGGGGAAGCCAGCAATCACCGCAAAGCCTCTGGCTCGCTGTGTCTGGCTGGCCTCGTCTGTGTGGTGGTGAATGAAAGTCAATGCACGACTGAGCTTCAGTCACTAGCTTGACGCAACTGTAGACAGCTGATTGGGAGACTCCATACAGATCCCCTACTGAGCCCTGGAAGGGGCCGGAGTCATAGGTGTTGAGGACCACTGTGACCTTCAGCACCACTGGCATGGGGTGTCTGCCCACACAATTGGAGGTGTTCTCAGGGCCGATCTCCTGACAAATGGAGGTCACTGTCTCCCTTGAGAGGCGGAGCCTCCTTTGGCATTGCACTTCAGACATATTGAGGTAGCTGCATCGCCGCCTGTAAACCCTGGCAGCAGGGTAGTGGTGTCTTCTGCTGCCCCTTCTGCCTTGGACTTCCTGTTGGCCCTGCGCCCCTTGTGCCTGTGCCTCTCCTCCCACAGGTTGCTCCCCTGGAGGCTCAATAGGGACACCTGGCCTCTTTCCTCTTCTGGCCCAATCTTCCTCCTCAGAGGCGGTGTCTCCAGCAGAGACCACAATCCCCATTCCCAGGGTAAGGGAAGGCTGTCTGATACCTGGAATGTCCCAACTGGTATGACTCTTCCGGGGGCCTGGAAAACAACACTGAGTCCTGAACCAAAGTCTCTTATTCCTGTCAAAGCCTCTCTGAAGCAAAATGAAGATGTCCTGTTCACACAAGCAGCCAGCAGCAACTTATATCCTAACTAAAAACTACTCACATTTACAAGCCCACTGACCCCTTTTACCCACCCGTGGATGAGGTTTTTGAAAATGTAGCCTGCCTGCCTGCCCATTTAGCCTGTGCAATGGCCTGAAAATCACACAGGCTACATAAACTCCAAGACAATTAGCGTATCAAGGGCCTTAACTGGCCTCTTAAATAACGGCAGGCGCGCAATGAAGACGGAGGTACCAGGTGAGCTGCACTTCACTCAAGATTTCAAGGTTTGCCTATCTTGCTTCAGGCAGGACTCGCCGTCATCAGCACAAGGCTTCACATATAGCACAACATCACTTTTAGGGGGGCTCATGGCAGGTCTCTATTTACCAGACCAGCTATAAGGGGAGGTGGGAGGTTGACTTTGTATGGCTGCAGGGCTAGGGTTTGCTTGGGGAAGGTGGAGGAGTGGCCTCAGGCAAAGAAAGAGGCTGCCGAGTGAGGGCTGTACTGGGGAAGGGGGGTATCCCAGGGTGTGTGTGGGGGCACATGTTGATCTGTGCAAGTGGCCTCAGGATGGTGAGGGCTGAGGAGGCAGTCTCCAGAGATGAGGCCAGATGGAGATGTGAGGGTGTGTGTGAGTGAGTGAGTGGTCCCTTTAACTGGCAGTGAGTGGATACCAGTAACTGTGTGATGGGCTTGAGTGTGAGAGTTTAGAGTGATGAGACTGTTGCCTTATCCTGGCGGCATGGCTGAGGTAATTCATCCTCTTTCTGCATTGGATGGCCAATCTCCTCTGTGCAGCATTGGCATTGGTCACCACTGCCATCGCCTACCAAGCCAAAGTGGTAATGTAGCTGTCCCTCCTGCGACCAGAGTGGGGGTAGAGGACATCAGGGCATGCCTCCACGGTGTCCAAAAGGTGCTTGAGGGATGCGTCACCAAACCTGGGGCTGCAGTCTTTTTGCCTTTTGGGGCCATCCTCTCTTTTGTGCAGCAGTCCTGGGATGGAAGCACTGAGAGGTGTGCACACAGCTACACTTTAAATATGGTGCCTGGCATGCTGAAACGGCGAGGTGATGGCATGGCAGGTGAATGAGAGCCCACCCCGCATGGAAATGACATGTTTCCCAGGAGTGCAAAATTAATGCGGCGGGTTTGGGATGATAAGGCGTGAAAAGCCACCATTGTGGCCAGCGGGTAAAACGCCGTTTCACCCACCAGCCACCGCACTTAGTGTAAACCTGGTACGATTCTATCCATTGTGTCATACTGACATTATGTAAAGCCTGTTCATTTTCCAGTTGAAGATCTTTCTGCTCTGCATCTTCACCCTCGCCTATCTTGCCACTAATGTCGTGTATGAGCTCATGCTTGTGTGTGGTTTTTTAAAATTCATTCACGGGATGTGGGCTTCGCTGGCTGGGCCAGCATTTATTGCCATCCCTAGTTGCCCTTGAGAAGATGGTGGTGAGCTGCCTCCTTGAACCGCTGCAGTCCTTGTGGTGTAGGTACACCCACAGTGCTGTTAGGGAGGGAGTTCCAGGATTTTGACCCAGCGACAGTGAAGGAACGGTGATATATTTCCAAATCAGGGTGGTGAGTAACTTGGGGGGGATCTTCCAGGTGGTGGTGTTCCCATCTATCTGCTGCCTTTGTCCTTCTAGGTGGTAGTGGTCGTGGGTTTGGCAGGTGCTGTCTAAGGAGTCTTGGTGAATTCCTGCTCTCTGGCACACTCTCTGTTGTTGCTGTCAGTACGTTGGCAGGTAAAATCAATGAAAACCCTAAGATGTTTTACCAGTACATTAAGAGCAAGAGAATAACTAAGGAAAAGGTACAGCTTATCAGAGATGCACACGGTAACTTTGGGTTGATGCAGAAGAGGTGGGCGTGGTTCTCAATGAGTCTCTGGCTTCACTAAAGAGGGGGATAATGCAGACATTCGAGTTAAAGAGGAGGAGTGTAAAATTTTTGATACAGCAAGCACAGTGAGAGAGGAAGTACTGGAGGGACTGGCATCCTTGAAGGTGGATAAGTCACCAGGGCTGGAAGGATTGTATCCCAGGCCTTTGAAGGAAGCCAGGAAGGAAATAACGGATGCTCTGAGGATCATTTTCCAATCCTCACTAGATACAGGCGAGGTCGCAGAAGACTGGAGTTCTGTAAACTTTGTACCATTATGGAAGAAGGATGCGAGGGATAGGCCAGAAAATTATAGGCCGGTCAGTTTGACTTCGGTGCTGGGCAAATTATTGGAATCAACTCTGAGAGACAGGATAAACCGTCACTTAGAAAGGCACGGATTGTTCAGGGATAGTCAGCATGGTTTTGTTAGGAGAGATCGTGTCTTACTAATTTAATCAAATTTTTTGAGGCAGTAACAAGGAGAACTGATGAGGGTACTGCAGTGAATGTTGTCTACATGGATTTCAGTAAGGCATTTGACAAGGTCCCACATGGCAGACTAGTCAGGAAAGTGAGATCTCATGGGATACAGAGGAAGGTGGTAAGGTGGATCCAAAATTGGCTCAGTGACAGGAAACAAAGGGTAATAGTCGATGGATGTATTTGCGAATGGAAGGCGGTTTCCAATGGTGTTCCACAGGGCTCAGTGTTGGAGCCTTTGCGTTTGTTATATATACTAATAATTTAGACTTAAATGTGGGAGGCATGATTGGGAAACTTGCAGATGAGACAAAAATTGGCCATGTAGTTGATAGTGAAGAGGATAGTTGTTGACTCCATAAAGATATCAATGGTCTGGTTGAGTAGGCGGAGAAGTGGAAAATGGAACTCAATCCAGAGAAGTGTGAGTTAATGCATTTGGGGAGGGCAAAGAAAGCAGGTAATACTCAATAAATGGGAAGTTATTGAGAGGGGTTGAGGAAGTGAGAGATCTTGGAGTGCATATCCACAGGACCTTGAAGGTAGCAGGACAGGTGGACATGGTGGTCAAGAAAGCATATGGAATGCTTTCCTTTATTGGGAGAGGTATTGAATACAAAAGCAGGGATGTAATGATGAAACTGCATAAAATGCTGGTGAGGCCTCAGCTGGAATTTTGTGTACAGTTCTGGTCACTGCATTACAGGAAGGACATAATTGCTCTGGAGAGAGTGCAGAGGAGATTTAAAAGAATGTTGCCAAGGCTTGAAAATTGCAGCTATGAGAAGAGATTGGATAGGCTAGGGTTGTTTTCCTCAGAACAGAGAGGGCTAAGGGGTGATCAAATTGAGGTGTACAAAATTATGAGGTGCCTAGATAGGGTGGACAGGAAAGACTTGTTTCCCCTAGCTGAGGGGTCAATTACCAGGTGGCATAGATTTAAGGCGATTGGTAGAAGAATTAGAGGGGACATTAAAAAATTTTTTTCACCCAAAGGGTAGGCTTCTGGAATTCACTGCCTAAGTTGATGGCTGAGGCTGAAAAGCTCAACTCATTTAAAGGTATCTGGATCTGCAACTGAAGTGCTGAAACCTGCAAGGCTATGGACCAGATGCTGGAAAGTGGGATTAAAATGAGTGGCTAGTTTCTTTTTTCCTCTTTTTTTGGTCAGCGCAGACATGATGGGCTAAATGGCCTTTTTCTGCACCGTAACCTCTCAATGGTTCTATGGCTTTTCCAGTCTTGTCAGCAGTGGGCATATGGCATCCGGGACCAAAAAATTTGGAGTGTGGCCAAAACTCTGTTTCCTTCGGGTATGAAAATTTTTTGAAATTTTCCGCTGCCGACTTTCATGGCAGATCAGGTTACCCATCGCGCTATTTTGGGAACCGCATTTGCATATATTTCAATCTCATGAATACTCATTAAAAATCCAGCTGGGCAGGAATCATGCCCACACTCCAGGTCAAATGAAATCAAATCAAATGGCTAATTTGACAGGCGTGTATCATGACCTGACATAACTTGATGTGCACCTGGCAAACTGCACGTCACACGTTACCTCAAGATTTGTACACGCAGTGTTCACCTATCTTTCACTGTGCTGCAACCACCACTGCTCTATCTCCATGCCAAGGCTACTCAGGCAAGACCACTGGGAAGGCAAGGGGGTGGGTGATGTGGTATGCTAGAAGGTGAAGACTTGACGAGTACAGGAGCAAGGATGTCTTACTGCAGCTGTACAGGGCCTTGGTGAGACCACACCTGGAGTATTGTATGCAGTTTTGGTCTCCTTACCTAAGAAAGGATATGCTTATCATAGGGGAAGTGCAGCAAAGGCTCGCCAGACTGATTCCTGGGATTGCAGGATTGTCATATGAGCAGGAATTGTACTGACAAGGCCTGTATTCACTGGAGTTTAGAAGAATGAGACGGGATCTCATTGAAACATATAAAATTCTGACAGGGCTGGACAGACTGGATGCAGGGATAATGTTTCCTCTGGCTGGTGCCTAAAACAAGGGATCACAGTCTCAGGACACAGGGTAGGCCATTTAGGACTGAGATGAGAAGAAGCTTCTTCACTCAGAGGGTGGCGAACCTATGGAAATTTCTACACAGAATGCTGTGGAGGCAAGTCACTGAATATATTTAAGAAGGAAATAGATTTCTGGGCTTTAAAGACATCAAAGGGCATGAGGAGAGCACAGGACCACGGCGTTGACATAGAGGATCAGCTATGATCATTCGGAATGGTGGAGCAGGCTCCATGGGCTAAATGACCTACTCCTGCTCCTATTTCTTATGTTTTTGTGACTGGGGTGGTGGGGGTGGGGGGAAGCAAGACAGGGGCAAGGGAAAGTGCTACAAAGCAAAGGCTTGACTGGAGGGGTGTTGTGAAAGAGAACAAGGGGAAAGGGTGCACAGAGGCACATAACTGGAGTGGAGGTGATGACTGTGGAAGAGTGCACAGAGGCACATACCTGCAGGTGGGGTGTCAAGAAGTTGGGGCCAGAAAGCGTAGGCAGTCCTGAGCAAGTGTGCCACAAATTAGAGATATGTGCTTTTCATGCCTGTCCTGCTCCCAGTCCAGGAAGGGGAAGGGCCTGCCCATCCTGTGTCAGTCATGCCCAGCATGGTGCACAGG
The DNA here is from genome assembly GCF_964194155.1 of Cetorhinus maximus. NCBI lineage: Eukaryota > Metazoa > Chordata > Chondrichthyes > Lamniformes > Cetorhinidae > Cetorhinus > Cetorhinus maximus. The sequence continues at coordinate 82,287,966 of NC_135881.1, forward strand.
GAGTGGTCAGTCCCTCACTCACGTCAGTCCTGGGGTTGGTGGTTTGATACCGGGCCCCAGCTGGCACAGTCATAGTCAGGGGAGGCATCTTCAGCCTGGAGATGGGGAACATATAATGTAGTGGGGGCACTCAATGGTCTCATTGGGAGAGAGAGGTCTCTGTAAGTTACTGCAACATGCCTTAAGATGGGGAAGGGTCAGGTTGACAAGGGGCATCGGCACATCAACATCAAATGGTTCAGTGGGGGGAGGGAGAAGAGGGATATCAATGACAATAATGATGGGATCAAGGATTAGAGGGAGATGAAGGAGAGTGATCAGAGGGAGAGAAACCTCCACACTATGCTCCTCCAGCATGATGGGAAGGACTTTCATGTTCACAGTGGGGGTTGGAAGCTGGTCTCATAGTAAAACCTGAGCACCACTATTTCACAAGCCGATCCAGTGACACAGTTGAAAAATCACATATGAAAAATTTGCCAGGAAAGGGCTTAAAGGTCCTATGGGAAGAGTCGACTGCTATACTTTTGGGTTGATTGAAGGGACACCTTACTAACTTCTGTTTTAGCTAGTGTGGAGCACAGCTCAGCTGAGACATGTTAGGAAGGCCGTAATGCCAATTGAAGGATTTGGTCACCTTAACTCATGGTGTCCATTCTTGCAAGAACAAAATAAGGATTGGGGCCATTATTGGATTGGATATCAATGACCCTTTGCCCATCTCATAGGAAAGCGCAAAGATCTTAAGGATCCAACAGTAAATGGGTTAGGTCCAAAGTGCTTATGCCTAATGCCCCAAAGTGCTCTAGACATCATAGCTGACATGGTGAGGCTTTGCATGTCTCTCAAAATTAATGTTATTACAGTAGTGCTAGTTGAGGCTGCACTCTAAACCAAAGGATTCAGTCTGACAGTGCCCTGACGGAGGCTGATGTCGGCAGCCTGCACCCATTCAGATCCAACCCCTTTGTGAAAGTGCTGCGATGCCTGGGACGTTTGTGGGGGTGGGGGAGGGGGGCCCTAATGGTGATCCTTAAGCCATTGCTAAAGCTGCAAGGGAAGATCAGGGGATGGAATGGCTGGAATGGGTGCAATCCAAGGGATTCACAATTACTCCCTAGATTGCAAATGCAAGTGATCATTGCTGGGTTATATTCAGTCATGTATGTTCAATGTTTCCGCAGAGGTGAGCAGGAATGGATAATAGGTGGAGCAGCCAACGTTGCCTTTTTCCTGGCTATCAGGAAAGATCCTCGCCCTGAGGAACATGGGTCATTGGGGCCCAGTCAAGGCCCTGAAGCTGAGACTCACAGATCCATTCCACAACCAAGGGTGTACTGAAGACGCTTCACATACCTGCAGATGGGTGAGAGAAAGCGCCGTAGATGCCTTCGCTTATCAAGGGATGTTATGGGTCACATCTGCCACATTTTTCATTAGGAACTGATGCCTCAGGAATTGGGAAGCCATCCAATGCCAATGGCTCTAAAGGTGACAGCTGCACTGAACTTTTTTGCAAGTGGCTCACTTCCAGGGCTCCATTGGGGACCTCTGCGGAATATCTCAAGCATCCTCTCATAAAGGCATCTGAGAGGTCACTAAGGCTCACAATTAGGTACAGTTCTCCCTGGATGAAGCCAGCCAGACTGCCAGAGCAGTGGGGTTTGCAGCGATCTCTGGCTTCCCACAGGTGCAGGGTACTATCGACTGCTCATATGTGGCTTTAAGAGCTTCCTGGCAGCAGTCACAATGATTCATAAATAGAAAAGACTTCCACTCTATCAACTGATCTGTAACCACCAGAAGCAGATTATACAGCTCTGTGCGAGATATCCTGGAAGCTCCCATGAGCCCTATATCTTGAGTCACTCACAGTTGCCACAGATCTTCGAGGGCCCTCAGTATCCAGGGTTGCCTACTCAGTGACAAAGGCCAGCTCCAAAAGACGTGGCTAATGATGCCCATTCAGCAGCCACAAAGTGCTTCAGAGGAGAGGTACAATGCGTCTCATTCTGCAACACGCTCCTCAATTGAGAAGACCACTGGCATGTTAAAGATGCGTTTCAAATGTCTGGACTGGTCAGGCGGCGCTGTCCAGTACTCTTCCCAGAATGTCTCCCACATCATTGTGACTTGCTGTGCTCTACACAACCTGGTGCTACAAAAGGGAGATGACCTGGCACAGCGAGAGATAGAGGAGCTGCATGTCTTCTCTGATGAGGAGGACGTCAAGAGGGATGAGCTCAATGAGGGCGAGAAAGTTGAGGCTTCAGAGGAAGAGGCTAGATGTGGCAGGCATGCCCTTGAGATCCTTATAGCCACAAGGTTCCATGACTATGAAGACGAGTACTCATATGAGCCTCTTCACCTGTGCCCTTCATGCTGGCTCGACAATAAAACCTTTGTTGCTATCCTCATCATCTCAATGATGCACATCAATCTTTGAATGAGTTGTTACTATCTCACATCATGATTTCCTCATCCTTGGAATGTAGACAGCCTTTGGAGCTTGTGGCCATCCTGTTTTGAGATAATAACTCCACCAGCATGCACTGTGAGCAGAGTAGACATGGTGCAGTCTATTCAAGCATCTTGCAAACATTCCACTGTCTATTGCAGCCTTCAAGAGGCAGGAGCAGCACTGCAATCCTTATTGCACTTGTGGCTGTATGCCTGGAGTGTAGCAAGGTGCTGCAAGGAGGACATTAATCACTCAGTGGTTCTCACCTTGATGCCTGAGGTCTAATCTCAAACCACACTGCAGCATCTCTTCACAAGCAATCATTCATGCAAGATTATGTTCAGACCTCATCATCATACTGAGTCCCCAGATGAGATTATTCCTTAGTGCATAGTCATCTGTAGCTCACAGCAATGGATGTGAGCCTGTGAGTTAGCTCAACTTTCTGTAGACTGTTGAAGCTTCAGCAGCAGCATTGTTTGATCACTGTCAAGTACTCATGACCCTGCAATCGTCTGGAGTCTCCCATATTATCGTTCAGCCTAGCCTTGGCATCTGTGGGCCAGAAAATGCAGACACTGCATTTAGGCATCAATTAGTTAAATAGCTGCTCATAAAGAACACACATCAGATGTATTGGAGCTTCACTCTGACCCCATACGAGGACACCAGATTTTCATTCCACCAGTCTCAGATATCCACACAGAAACCAGGCACACTGATGGCATTGTACCAATTGCATAACCAAGTCAACTAGGCATTGGAGAACTGGCACAGGGTCGATGTCAAGAAACGCTAACCAGAACGTCAGGCCCTGAGTGGCATCCTCCCATGTCACAGTCTGTCATCTGGGATGATACACACCTCCGATTTCGCATTGTTGTTGTCCTTCAGCAGGGATCACAAGACTCAATACTTGTTAACTAAGTGTAGAGCTCTGCATCATGCAGGTGGAAAAGTGGGGACTACTACAGGGGTGATGTCACAAGGACTTGACAAAATGCTGTAGTCTGCCAGGAGTGCACAAGAGCCCCAAGTATTGAATGATTTGTAACCCACACTCTTGCCTGACAGGCATTAAATGGAGGCCATTGAAAGACGCACCAACTGAGATTAACTGCAGTGTGGCTCACCATTTAATCCTGTAAGATCCACATTCAGGAGTCTTCAGTGTGGAAGCATCAGGAGACTAAACCAGACTGTAGCATCAAAATTCATGAGGCCACATGATATGAACCTCTGACAAAGGCCTCTGAGATGCATTGCCCAAATACCATGTTCTTAGAGACAGAGGCTTTGCTCATGTTGCAGCTGTGCAGAGAGCAGCCAGGTACTGTGATGAGATGGTGCAAGACACCATTGACCTGAAGCACACAATGGGACATATGTGAGGAGTGGAAGCATCTGTTAGACTTGTATGACTTCAGAGCATTGCATTAGATAGAAGAGACACACACTCGATGAGAAGTTGAAAGTAAGAAAATATATTTACATATATGTAAAGTGTAGTGATTGAAGGTACAGCTTTTCCTACTGCATATTCGGGGTCACATGATTGTTCTTGATGAATGAGTCCTAAGCGCAGGTAATCTGGGGGGAGCAACCTTTCTAGTCGTGGACCCGGTTCAAGTCTGTAGCTTCTAAAAGGGCTAAGTAATAAAGTTGTCTCTTTCAAGTAGAAACCTGTCCGGTATGTCAAGTCATTACATTTGGCAACGAGGGTAAAATAGCTCTGACCCTGCACCTTGCCTTGTGAATGTGAGTACGTCAGTTCTTAAGGAACGAAAGAACAGTATATTCACCAGTCATGCCGCTCTTCAGCAGGATCGACCCTATGGAAGACTGGAGCCATTGTGTAGAGCGCCTAGGTTTTTATTTTATGGTGAATGAAATAACCACAGAGGAGAAGCTGAAAACTATACTTTTGAGTGTCTGTAGTAGCAAGACATGTTACCTCATCCACAATCTGATGGCCCTGAATGCGCCCAATTTGAAATCTTTTAACAAACCGGTAGGCATCGTGAAGATGCATTTTCAGCTGAAGCCATTAGTAATAATGAAGAGATTTAAGTTTAACTCCAGAGTAAGAGCCCCAAATGGGCTCATCACAACTTATATAGCGAAGTTGAAGCAGTTGACTGAGCACTGCGACTTCGGAGATACACTCAATGACACATTGCGGGACCTGTTAGTTTGTAGCATTCATGACTATGTCATTCAGCACCGTTTACTCGCAGAAGTTAGCATCGATTTGAACTGCGCCATGGAAATAGCGCTAGCCATAGAAAGTGCTGCAAGGGACTCGCAGGCTTTACAGAGTGTGCAGCATGGCTCCGTTCTTCAGTTGGGGTGGGATGTGGGGGTAACCACATACCAGATACCTGCCAATTCAAGGAGATAAAATGCTATTACTGCCACAAAAAAGGGCAAGTAATATAACAATGCATGGTGAAATCGAGACCGCCCATCAGACAGGAGATCAAGATGATTGAAGTGCATAATATAACAGAACCTGAAGCTGCCAATACCAATATCTATTCCCTGTACAATATCAAAGCAGTAAAAACGAACCAATAACCGTCACCATTCAAGTGAATATGAAGCCTCTAATAACAGACGCGGATACAGGCGCCTCAACTACAGTGGTGGGAGATCATACATTTAAACACCTAAATGAAGGTGCCCAGCCATTGAACCTGGACCGAACAATGGCTCAATTGAAGACATACACTGGAGAATCCATATAGGTAAAGGGCATCGCCACAGTACCTGTGTCTTATAGGCAACAAACAGCCCAGCTTCCAGTGATCATAGTGACACGTGAAGGACCTAGTCTTCTGGGCTGCAACTGGTTACAAAAAATTAAGCTCAACTGGTCTGAAATATTTCAAGTGAGAACAGGAGGAATTCTGAGCTGTTAAGGAAATACAACAGTATATTTTGTGACGAATTGGGAAAGTTAAAAGGCTTACAAGCAAAAATATATGTAGATTCTCGGGTGACACCCAGTTCTTTAAGGCCAGACCTGTGCCTTCTGCCCTAAAGGAGAAGATGGATGCAAGATTGTGCTGCTTAAAGAAGTTGGGCATTTTCCAGCCAGTCCAATTTTTGGAATGGGCAATGTCCATAGTCCCAGTGATGAAACATGATCAAACTATTCGCATTTGCAGGGACTAAAAATTAATCATGAATAAGGCAGCCAAACTAGATAAATATCCTATCCTGAGGATAAACGTCTTGCATGCAAAGTGAGCTGGAGGCAATTCCTATACCAAACTGGATATGAGTCATGCATACCAACAGCTAGAGTTCGATTGCACATCTACAGGATATGTAACCGTTAACACACACAAGGGCCTGTATCAATATACATGCCACCCTTTGGAGCATCACCTGCATGTGCAATTTTTCAAAGGAACATGAAAAGGCTTTTGTAAGGTCTTCTCCGAGTAGTAGTGTACCTAGATGATGTTCTGATCACAGGGTCTATGGAAGCCAAACATTTGGCAAACCTGGAAGAGGTTTTAAGAAGATTTTTGAAAGCCAGTGTACAATTAAAGAAAGAGAAATCTGCATTCCAAGCACCAGAATTCACTTACCTGGGTCACCGGGTGGATGCCATGGGGTTGCCTCCACTAGAGGAGAAAGCTAAGGTGATCAAAGAGGCGCCTTCTTTTTCCAGCGTAACTGAACTCAATCTTTATTCGGCATGATTAATTATTATAGCTGCTTCTTTCCAAACTTGTCAACAGTGATAGCACCATTACACCTATTGTTAAAAAAGAATCATCATTGGTCATGGAATTCACAACAAAAAAGAGTCTTTGTGAAAGTTAAGAAGCTATTACATTCATCAAGAATGCTGGTACATTATGACCCATCAAAAGAATTAATATTAACCTGTAATGTGTTTCCTTATGGTGTGGGAGCTGTGTTATCACACAGGATGGAAGATGGTTTTGAAAGGCCAATCGGCTATGTCTCCAGAACCCTTTCTGCAGCCGAGAAGGGTTATTCACAACTTGACAAGGAAGGTATATCAGTAATATTTGGAGTGAAGAAATTGCACCAGTATTTGCATGGATGACATTTCACCATTATGTCGGACCATAAACCATTAATGGGTTTATTCAGTGAGGATAAGGCCATTCCGCTGATAGTCTCAGTAAGAATTCAACATTGGGCTTTGATATTATCTATGTATAAGTATACCTTTATGCACCATCCTGGCTTGCATATTGCAAATGTGACACACTCAGACATCTCTTGTTACCAGATAGCATTGCACATGCTCCAGTGCCACAAGAAGTTGTGCTTGTGCTGAATTTCTTGGACTCTTCACCTATGTCTGCAAGGTAAATAAGGAATTGGACCAACAGAGATGCAATTTTCGGAATCACAGAATCGCAGAGTGCAGAAGAGGCCCTTCGGCCCATTGAGTCTGCACCAACACGTGAGAAACACCGGACCTACCTACCTAATCCCATTTACCAGCCCTTGGCCCATAGCCTTGAATGTTATGACATGCCAAGTGCTCATCCAGGTACTTTTTAAAGGATGTGAGGCAACCCGCCTCCACCACCCTCCCAGGCAGTGCATTCCAGACCGTCACCACCCTCTGGGTGAAAAGGCTTTTCCTCACATCCCCCCCTAAACCTCCAGCCCCTCACCTTGAACTTATGTCCCCTTGTGACTGACTCTTCAACTAAGGGGAACAGCTGCTCCCTATCCACCCTGTCCATGCCCCTCATAATATTGTACAGCTCGATCAGGTCGCCCCTCAGTCTTCTCTGCTCCAACAAAAACAACCCAAGTCTATCCAGCCTCTCTTCATAATTTAAATGTTTCATCCCAGGCAACATCCTGGTAAATCTCCTCTGCACCCCCTCCAGTGCAATCACATCCTTTCTATAATGTGGCGACCAGAACTGCACACAGTACTCCAGCTGTGGCCTCATCAAGGTTCTATACAACTCCAACATGACCTCCCTACTTTTGTAATCTATGCCTCGATTGATAAAGGCAAGTGTCCCATATGCCTTTTTCACCACCCCACTAACATGCTCCTCTGCCTCCAGAGATCCATGGACACACACGCCAAGGTCCCTTTGTTCCTCAGAACTTCCTAGTGTCATGCCAGTCATTGAATACTTCCTTGTCAAATTACTGATTTTGTCAAAAGTCAGAGACCTTGTATTGCAAGGGTGGCTGAATTCACCATTGTCTGAAGAGCTGAGACCATCCCATGCCCGTAAAACAGAGTTAAGTTGTCAAGATGGAACCTTGTTGCAGGGATCAAGTGTCATCGTCCCTTTACAAGGCAGAGGACCACTCTTTACAGAGCTTCACAGTGCGCGTCCAGACACTTCCAAGATGAAGATGCTTGCATGAAGCTATGTCTGGTGGCCAGGCGTAGACAGTGACATTGGAAGCATGGTCAAGCACTGTCTCCAGTGCCAGCAACAACAGAAGTTGTCTGGTTCAGCTCCACTGCATCCGTGGGAGTGGCCTGGTCGACCCTGGGTTAGACTATATATTGATTATGTAGGTCCATTTATAGGTACCATGTCTTTATTGATTGTCAATGCGCATTTTAAGTGGACGGATGTGTATGAAGTTAGATCACCGACATCGAATGCAACTATTCAAAGGCTGCGCCAATGTTTTTGAATACATGGCTTACCAGAAGTCATTGTTTCGGATAATGGTACTGCCTTCGCTAGTACAGAATTTCAGAGATCCATGAGTTTAAATGGAATCAGACATATTAAAACAGCACCATATCATTCCTCATAAAATGGGTTAGCTGAATGAGCAGTGCAAACTTTCAAACCTGGAATGAAGAAGTTATCCGAAGGTACTCTAGAAACTCGCCTTCATGTTTTCTTCTCAATTATCGTACTCCTCATGCAACTACAGGCTCAATGCTGTCTTAATTATTGATGAAAGACAACCTACATACATGGTTAAGGCTAGTGTTTCCAAACTTAGCGGGGAAGGTAGAGAAGAATCAAAGTAATCAAAAATTGAATCACGATATTCGTAGCAAAGCTCGAAGGTTTACTGTCAGAGATACAGTTTTTGTGTAGAATTTTGGAAGTGGACCCTGTTGGGTTCCTGGTATAATTGTCTCACAAACTGGTCCCTTGTCTTTGCAGGTGTCAGTGAAAGACCAAATTGTCCAAAAACATGTGAATCATCTAAGGAATAGAGTGACATTCCAACAACCAGCTATTCCGCCTGTGATTAACGTCAAACCATTAATCCCTGAGGTGCCAGATCGACCAAGAATAGACATACCTGATGTCTCTGGAGAATTGCCTAACCCTGACATGCTACTTTCTAATGAGTACCTGATGCTGCAGTTCTTGATCACGTCAGTCCAGTGGGAGAACCTAAAGTGGTAGAGCTACGCCGCTCTAACCGAATTAGAAAACCACCTCAGAGACTTCACCTTTAATCACCTGACCTGCATATATGTATATGTTGTGGATTAAAATGTTCTCTGTAAATGGGAAATATAAAAAAATAACTAAAGGGGGAGGAAATGTAGTGATTGAAGGGATAGCTTCTCCTATTGCCTATTAGGGGTCACGCCATTGTTCTTGATGAATGATCCCAAAGGCGTGGGTTATCCGGGGGTGGGGGGGAGGGTGGGGGGTGGGGGGAGGTGCAGAGTTTTCAAGTTGTGGACCTGGTTCAAGCATATAGCTTCTAAAAGACCTCTGTAATAAAGTTACCTATTTCAAGTAGAAACCTGTTCGGTACGTCAAGTCATTACACAAAGTATATATAGATTGCAAATGCGCATGCCACCTTTGTGCTCTTAGCATTTCTTAATTTTTCTTACCTTACTGCTACTTCTAGGTGCTTCCCCGACATCCACAGCAAGGGTGGGTCTGCAGCAGGTGGTGAGGGAACCAACAAAAGGGTAAAACATACTTGACCTCATCCTCACCAACCCGCCAACCGCAAATGCACCTGTCTATGACAGCACCAGTAGGAGACGAAGACCCATCTTCACATTGAAGATAAACTCCATTGTGTTGTGTGGCACTACCACTACACAATGCTAAATGGGATAGATTTTCAACAAATCTAGCGAATCAAGACTGGCACCCATGAGGCACTGTGGGCAATCAGCTGCAGCAGAATTGCACTCAACCACAATCTGTAACCTCATGGCCTGGCATACCCCCCACTCTATCATTACCACCAAACCAGGGGATCAACCCTGGTTCAATGAAGAGTGAGGAGGGTATGCCAGGAGCAGCACCAGGCATACCTAAAAATAACATGTCAACCTGATGAAGCTACAACACAGGACTACTTGCGAGCCAAACAGCATAAGCAGAAAACCATGGACAAGTTTAAATATGGCCCGCAAAGATGATCCAATGAGGTAATGGCAGGGTGGACAAATTGCAGTCCACCCCTCCACAAGGTAAAAAAGTGCTTCACATTTATGCATATATAATGAGCTGAAAAGTGAACGATCTGGCGCAGAAACCCGCCACGCCGGCCGGCAGGAAACATGACGCCTTTACTACCTGCCATTGCACTTAGGGTGGAATCATCCCAGATTTGCATGAAGCGTGGTAGTGGGCGGGTAAAACGACGCCACATTAGTTATGCATTCCCAGGAAACACGCTGTTTCAATGCTGGGCAGGCTCTCATTCGCCCATCACGCCATCACCTCGCCGCGCCATCACGCCGAGTTCCATATTTAAAGTCCAGGTGCCCGCACACATTTCAGTGCTTCCAGCCCAGAACTACTGCAGGGTAAATGTCATCGAAAAGCAAAAAGACTGCAGCCCCCAGGTTTAGTGATGCATCACTGGAATGCCTTTTGAACGCTGTGAAGGCCTGCTGCGATGTCCTCTACCCCCACTCTGGCCACATGATGGGCAGCAGCATAACCAACCAGGCTTGGGAGGTGGTGGTAGTGGTGATCAGTGTCAATGCTGCACAGAAGAGGTTGGCTATCCAGTGCAGATAGAGGATGAATGATCTCATTCGTGTAACCTGGGTATGGCAATGATCTCATCACTCTTAACTCACACACTCACTAGATCTCACTCACTGCCAGCTTAAGGGACATTACCACCCATTCTTACGCACACACACGCTCACATGTCCATCTGGCCTCATCTCCTCTGGAGACTGCTTCCTCAACCCTCACCATCTTGAGGCCACTTGGACAGATCAACATGTGCCCCCAGACGCACCCCTGGGATACCCTCCTTCCCCAGTATAGCCCTCTCCCTTCAGCCTCTTCCCTTGCCTGAGGCGACTTCTCCCCCTTCCACAAGCAAGATCTTGCCCTGCAGCCATTGAAAAGCCACCCACATATGGCTGATCTGGTAGGTGGAGACCTACCCGTGAGTTCCGTGAGATCTGGTGCTGGCTGTGAAGTCTGGCACCGATGACTGCGAGTGCTAACTGAAGCATGGTAGACAAACAAACCTTGAAATCCCGAGCGAAGTGCAGCCCGCCAGGTGCACATGGCTTATGTGCTATTGTGAAACACATCAACGTGTTTTCCTGCTGATATGGGTGAATGATCCAGCGGTGGGGGGCGGGAGGGACGATTCTGGCGGGCTGGACTAATATGCAGATTACAATGAGGTTCCTGATGTCCGATGGTGGGGAACGCGGCACGCCATTGACAGGCTGAGCGGACGATCATAAACTGGTTGCACACCATCGTTAAACCGATCGCGCCATGTTGTTTGCTCACGCCAGCAAACATGTACATCAGCGGGCACGGAAAATCTCAGCCTTAGTCTCTGGAGTGGAAAACTATGCCCCTTGCCATTATCATGTCACTTGTTGATGAACTGATTGATCGATTCTTGTGGCTGCTGTCTGTGAGCCTCAGCCCTAAATGATGTATTCCAAAGTTCACCTTCACATGAAGCTGATCCTCCAGCCTGTTCCACAGCTTGGCAGGATCTTTCTGATCCTCCTCAGACACGCCTGAAGTGCTGACCCTGTGCAAACCCTCGTTTCCAATGGCTATCTTTATTTTCACCAAACTGTGTATCCAGCTGTGCGATGGGTAAATCTAAAAAAGCATAACTCCATCCTTTGCTTAAGGAGCCTAAATATGGTTAGGACATCTGTGGCCTTGCAATTCATGCTGGGGAGTTTAGTGGCCATTGTAGTATAAAGGGTTAACAGGTGGAATATGCTAATGTATGACGTAGATGATGATGTACCAATGACCTCGGTCAATCAGACTCGAGAGTGAGTGGTTAGAATCAAGCCTAGGAGCAATGTGCCTACTCTGTAACCTGTTTAGATGTAGTACTAATAAATAAGTGTTAAGCAGGTACCAGAGTATGTCTACAGTCTGTTTAAGAACAAAGTCCCATGCATAGAGTCCAAGATAGAAGGACATATCTCAGAACATGGTGGCAGCTGTGGAGACATCGATGTAAGGGACATTGGTGTTATAGAAGGAACCACAGAGCGAAGAAACATTTGACAGCAGCTCATAAATAATTTTGGTGGAAGAAGGAGGCACACCAGAGAGGGGTAATGATGACCATACCTGGTGTGCAGTCCCCGTTCTTGCCCATTTGACTGCCTCGAGGGCCCGCAGAGAGTCCAGCAGTGGGAGGAAATGTCATTCACCGAGCAACACAGGTCTTCATGGAAAAGGAGCAAAATCTTCAAGTTAGTTCCTTTCTTTATGCAGCAAGTCCAGTAGCAGATAACATAAAAACAAAAAATGCTGGAAAAACTCATCCAGTCTGACAGCATCTGTGGAGAGAGAAACAAAGTTAATGTTTCTGGTCCATTTGACTCTTCTTCAGAGGTGAAGAGAAGTAGAAATGAGATGGAATTTATACAGTTTGAGGGGAGGGTGGAGCAGGTAAAGCAGAATAGAAGATCAGCGATAGGTGGGAGCTAAGGAGAGATTGACAAAGATGTCATGGACACAAGATAAAGGGAGTGTTAATGGTAGTGGTGAGGACTAAAGAAGGTGCTGATGGTGCTAGTAGTGGCATAAAGGCGAGAAAGCACAATGTGTTGATGGCAGAACAAGGTTCAACACTCTGTTAAAGGACAGATAGAACAAGTGACAGATGGCTCCCCCCACGCAACCCCCAACCAAGGCCATTTGTCACTTGTTCTATCTGTTCTTTCGCAGAGGGCTGACCCTTTTTCTGCCATCAACACATTGTGAAATGTTAACTCTGTTTTTCTCTCCACAGATGTTGTCAGACCAGCTGAGATTTTCCAGCATTTTCTGTTTCTAGTTCTGATTTCCAGCATCTGCAGTATTTTGCTTTCTCTTATTAGCACATGACGTTCTCCTAAGGCAGGGCAAGCAGGAGTCCATTGCAGACTTTAAATTTTAAAGCTTTTGACACCCATTTTAGCCTAAAGCAAAATTTAGTAATTGAATGAGCATGTTTTAACCAGTGCTCGCAATGACTTGGGAAATCGATTGAATTATTCCTAATTGACCTGTATCACTTGTTTAGTTCTTGTGGTTACTGGAAGCTGAAGGACGAGCTAATCTGTGATTGCATAGTCATGGGTGTCCAGGATGAAAAACTCTCTGACTTTCTCCAGTCCAAAGATGATCTTACTTTGGATCAAGCAGTCCAGTATGTGAGGCAGGCTGAGCATAGAGCATTTAATCAGGCTATAATCTGTGGCCACTACGAGGCTTCACATCACTCCATGGATTGGTAGGCCCACAGGCAGCGGCCCCACCTACATGAAAGCCTGCTAAACCAAGTGAAAGGGTGGGAAACGCCACACTGGCAGCCATTTTGAGATGCTTGCGTTGTGGCGTTGAAACCCAGCATAGATGCCAACACTGCCCAGCAGGGGGTGCAGAATACTTCCAGTGGAGCAAAACTGGACATTTCAAGTGTTTCTGCAAATCCGGTACTTTTCATCAAAGTCAACGACCAGAAAGTACTTATGAAACTAATTCCTTCCAAGAAATGAATGGTCAAGAAAAAGACGAATCTACAGGATTCCTAGGGGAGGTAGACAGCCTTAATCCAAACTATTGGTCAGTTACAATCCAAGTTCAAGGCTTCAATAATACTCTTAAAATTGATACTGGAGCAGTTCTTAACATATTAGCAGATGACCTTAACTGGCTTCCGCCAATGACCTTTGTCCATCAGTCATCAATTTCCACGGTCTAGGCGGCATAAACTTTCAAATCAAAGGCAGAATTATTACTCCTCTTACCTACAAGGGGCAAATGATCATTGATTCCCTCTACAATCAACGCACATCCTTATTGAGAGGAGATGTTGGCATATTTCTAGGAATCCTGGAAAAACCAGGTGATCCTCATCATTTATTGTCCTTTGTGCTACAATCTTCAAGTTATTATTTAGAAGCAACAATCTAGACAAGGAATCCAGGGACCCAGGGGACCCTGGTTCGAAACCCGCCACAGCAGATGGTGGAATTTGAATTCAATAAAATATGGAATTGAAAGTCTAATGATGAACATGAAGCCATTGTCGATTGTTGTAAAAACACATCTGGTTCACTAATGTCCTTTAGGGAAGGAAATCTGTCATCCTTACCTGGTCTGGCCTACATGTGACTCCAGGCCCACAGCAATGTGGTTGTCTCTGAAATGGCCTAGCAAGCCATTCAGTTGTATAAAACTGCTACAAAGTCACAAAAAAGGAATGAAACCAGACGGACCACCCAGCATCGACCTAGGCACTGGAAACGACAACGGTAATGTCAGCCCTGTCGACACTGCAAAGTCCTCCTTATTAACATCTGGGGGCTAGTGGCAAAATTGGGAGAGCTGTCTCACAGGCTAGTCAAGCAACAGCCTGACATAGTCATCCTCGCGGAATCATACCTTACAGATAATGTCCCAGACTCCATCATCACCATCCCTGGGTATGTCCTGTCCCGCTGGCAGGACAGGCCCAACAGAGGTGGCAGCACAGTGTTACACAGTCAGGAGGGAGAGTTGCCCTGGGAGTCCTCAACATCGAATCTGGACCCCATGAACTTTCCTGGCAACTGGTCAAACGTGGGCAAGGAAACCTCCTGCTTATTGTCATGTACCGCTATCCCTCAGCTGGTGAATCAACGTTCCTTGATGTTGAAAACCACTTAGAGGAACCACTGAGGGTGTTAAAGACACAGGGTATTCTCTGGGTGGGGAACTTCAATGTCCATCACCAAGAGTGGCTCGGTAGCACCACTACTGACAGAGCTGGCCGAGTCCCAAATGACCTACCTACCAGACTGGGTCTGTGGCAGGTGGTGAGGGAGCCAGCAAGAGGGAAAAACATACTTGACCTCATCCTTACCAACCTGCTTGCCACAGATGCACCTGTCCATAACAGTATCGGTAGGAGTGACTACCGCACAGTCAGTGTGGAGACGAAGTCCCGCCTTCACATTGAGGATACCTTCCACCGTGTTGTGTGGCACTACCACTGTGCTAAATGGGGTAGATTTCAAACAAATCTAGCAACTCAAAACTGGACATCCATGAGGCGCTGTGGGCCATCAGCAGAAGCAGAATTGTACTCGAACACAATCTGTAAGCTCGTGGCCCGGCATATTCCCCGCTCTACCATTACCATCAAGCAAGGGGATCAACCCTGGTTCAATGAAGAGTGTAGGAGGGCATGCCAGGAGCAGCACCAGGTATATCTAAAAATGAGGTGTCAACCTTGTGAAGCTATAACAAAGGATTACTTGCGTGCCAAATAGCAAAAGCAGCAAGTGATAGACACAGCTAAGCGATCCCACAACCAATGGGTCAGGTCTTAGCACAGCAGTCCTGCCACATCCAGTCGTGAATGGTAGTGGACAATTAATCACCTCACTGGTGGAGCAGACTCCACAAATATCCCCATCCTCAATGATGGAGGAGCGCAGCACGTCAGTGCAAAAGATAAGGCGGAAGCATTTTCTACAATCTTCAGCCAGAATTGCCGAGTGGATGATCCATTTGACCTCCTTCAGACGTCCCCAGCATCACAGATGCTAGCTTTCAACCAATTCAATTCACCCCATGTGATATCAAGAAATGGCTGAAGGCACTGGATACTGCAAAGGCTATAGGTCCTGACAATATTCTGGCAAGAGTACTGAAGACTTGTGCTCCAGAACTTGCCGCGCCCCTAGCCAAGCTATTCCAGTACAGCTAGAACACTGGCATCTACCCGGCTATGTGGAAAATTGCCCAGGTATGCCTTGTACACAAAAAGCAGGACAAATCCAACCAAGCCAATAACCGCCCCATCAGTCTACTCTCCATCATCAGTAAAGTAATGGAAGGGGTCATCAACAGTGCTATCAAGTGGCACTTGCTTAGCAATAACCTGCTCACTGATGCCCAGTTTAGGTTCCACCAGGGCCACTCAGCTCCTGAACTCATTATAGCCTTGGTTCAAACATTTGTTCTTTTGCTGATCTGCCGAGGTGAGGTGAGAGAGACTGCCCTTGACATCAAGGCCGCATTTGACAGAGTGTGGCATCAAGGAGCCCTAGCAAAACTGGAGTCAATGGGAATCAGGGGGAAAACTCTCCAATGATTGGAGTCACGCCTAGCACAAAAGGAGATGGTTGTTTTTGTTGGAGGTCAGTGATCTCAGCTCCAGGATATCACTGCAGCAGTTCCTCAGGGTAGTGTCCTAAACCCAACCATCTTCAGCTGCTTTATCAATGACCTTCCATCCATCATAAGGTCAGAGGTGGGGTGTTTGCTGATGATTGCACAATGTTCAGCACCATTCGCAACTCCTCAGATACTGAAGCAGCCCATGTCCAAATGCAGCAAGACCTGGACAATATTGAGGCTTGGGCTGATAAGTGGCAAGTACAATTCGTGCCACACAAGTATCAGGCAATGACCATCTCCAACAAGAGAGAATCCAACCATTTCCCCTTGATATTCAATGGCATTACCATCACTGAATCCCCTACTATCAACATCCTGAGGGTTACCATTGACCAGAAACTCAACTGGAATAGCCATATAAGTACTGTGGCTACAAGAGCAGGTCAGAGGCTAGGAATAGTGTGACAAGTAACTCACCCCCTGAGTCCCCAATGCCTGTCCACCATCTACAAGGCACAAATCAGGAGTGTAATGGAATACTCCCGACTTGCCTGGATGAATGCAGCTCCTACAACACTCAAGAAGCTGGACACCGTCCAGGACAAAGTAGATGTGATTGGCACCACATCCACAAACATTCACTCCCTCCACCACCAACGCAGAGTAGCAGCAGTGTGTACCATCTACAAGGTGCACTGCCGGAATTCACTAAGGCCCCTTAGACAGTACCTTCCAAACCCACGCCTACTACCACCTAGGAGGACAAGGGCAGCAGGTAGATGGGAACACCACCACCTGGAAGTTCCCCTCCAAGTCACTCACCATCCTGACTTGGAAACAGATCACTGTTCCTTCGCTGTCGCTGGGTCAAAACCCTGGAACTCCCTTCCTAACAGCACTGTGGGTGTACCTACAGCACATGGACTGCAGCTCACCAACACCTTCTGAAGTGCTACTAGGGATTGGCAAAAAATGCTGGCCCAGCCAGCGAAGACCACATCCCATAATTGAATTAAAAAAACTTCTGACTCTGAATGATTTAAAGATTTCTCAGGACTTGCTGTAGCCTGGAATTTTAAAAGATTTAGCTCAACCCTGATTGGACTGCGGAATCTGAACTCTGGGATTTGAAGCAGGACTTCCAAAGGAGATTCAATGGAGTCTTCTGCTGCAGTAAGGGGTGGAATCGTCCCAGGGTTGCACTAAGTGAAGTAACGGGTGGGAAAAGGACAATTTACCCGCCAGCTACAATGACGGCTTTTCATGTCATATTGTCCCAATCCTGCACCATTAACCATGCTTTCCTGGGGAACATGCCATTTCGATGGTGGGAGGGATCTCATTCGCCTGGCACATCATCACCTCGCTGCTTCATCACGCTGGTTGCTATATTTAAAGTGAAGCTGCGTGCACACCTCTCAGTGCTCCCAGACAAGGACTGCAGCACAAAAGACATTGCCTTGAAAGGTGAGAAGACTGCAGCCCTCTAGTTCAATGACCTGTCCCTTGAGTGTCATTTGGAAGCAATGATGTCCATGATGTCCTCATCCCCGCTCTGGCCGCAGGACAGGCAGCAACATCGCTAAGCTGGTTTGGGAGGCCGTGGCAGTGGTGGTCAGTGCCAATGCCCTGCAAAGGAGGACAATACTCAGTGCCACCACAGGGTGAATGGTCTCATCCATTCTGCCAGGGTAAGTCACTCTTCTCATCATTCAACTCACACGCTCACAAACCCACCACACATCCACAGGGATATCACACCTCAAGGGACAACACCACTAATTCTCACACTCACCCTCTCATCTCCATCATCTTCTTGAGCTGTGTCCTCATCCTGTCCATGGCTTCGCTCACTGCACAAACATCCTATGCAGTGCCATGTGTCCTGCTCACACTCTCTCCATCTGTTTCCATGCAGGAGAAGCTGGGAGAGGTCCCAGACTTGGGGTTGGTGGGGGGGCGGGCAGGTTGGGGGGGTGGGGGGGAGGGGGTGGGTGGCAGTGGAGGGGGGGATTGTGGGTGGAATGGCCCACTTTACGCCATTCACTCACCTTGAGGCCCGTGCTTGCGGCAATGGTGAGGCCGGCAGTGAACACCCACACTGGGATCCAGCACCACATCATCAGTCTCTCAACGCAATTGTGAGTGCTCTCGTGCTTTTGGCTCTGCTGCCATGCACTAATTCTCTCTACTTAGGTTCACAGGGAGCTCTGCCAAGTGACCAACACCCTCAGCGAGCCAGCCCCTCAGCTCCATCCATGTCCTCATCTACAGCCAAGAGGACACCTCCTCCATTGAAGAGCTGGAAATAAGCAGCCTGGATGACCTGTCACAGCGCTCAACCACACTCTGCACCAGCGCAGAGACTCACACCTCGGGGGGACCTAGATCTAGAGCAGACTTGGGTTCACAATCTGGTGGTCACCGCACAGATACATGTCCACAGCAGCAGGAGGCAGGTTCTGCCAAGCTCCCCGGCACTTGGAGGACTGCTGGGAAAGAGGCATCTGTGAGGTCCGATGACGAGTCTCTGGATTTGGTGTTCCAGCTCATCGTGGGGAGTCAGAAGGTGGGGAAACATTACGCAGAACTGTTGGAAGCTCTCAACAGAGTGACCCGCGAGTTGGAGGAGTGTCCCTGCCTGCCCTCTGATGAAGTGTTGCCTACATGTGCGTGCATTGAGGTCTCCATGGGGTGGATGGCAGTTGCCATGGATACTCTGGTCCAGCAGAATGTAGAGATGCGCGCAGACCTTTGCTCCGTTGCAGTAACCATGGGTGCATTCCTGCAGTGGTAACATGAGAGGGAAATGGGGCACCTTGACACCCCCCCAGGTGCACCTTCCCCTCAAGCAGTCAGGCTGGGGTCTTCGGGCATCAGAAGGGAGGAGGAGCAGCAGCTGCACACTCCTGGTTCATCCACTCAGGGATCACAGAGGTTGCCCTCTCCCCCTGAGTCCCCTTTGCCTGTGACCCCCTCAACCTCATCCTCTGTCACTGCAGAAGGAGCAGCTGGCCCACAGGAGGACAGTAAGCTGGTTCCTCCCAGGGCTCGGGTCTCCAGGGGACCCATGTCAAAGACATCAGAGGGAACAGGGCTAACTATTGCACAAGCTGTCTCCACCCCTGCTGCGGATGTCAGGGCAGCACCTGGAAGTCTAAAATGTTCAAAAGTTAAGAAATTCTGTTCACAGTTGGTTGCACAGATGAACACATTTTGTCACTTTACAATCTGAAAATATATTCATTTTCACTGAATAATGTGTAATAGTGTATTTTGGCTTCATTGACAGGCTTTGTGAGTCCTTCCACTGTATTCCCCCCCACACCCCCAACCCCCTCCGCCACACCACCCCGCACCCACAAGCAGTTTAGCTGCAGGCAACCAGACCATGAGTGATTCTGGAGGGAATGTGTGTATGTGGCAGGGCCTTTCAGAGTCTCAGTGTAAGCGTTCTCACATGCACGCGGATCCTTCCTGCATCACACTCATCTCACTATCCTGAGCATTTTCAGTGCTGCTTGCTGGGGTTCGCTTTCAGTTGACCATCTCATCTGACCTGCATCTGCGCCCACCCACTGATCACACTCCCATGCAACACCTGATCTTGCCCACCATGACTCTTGTTTTTGTTTCGATTTAGCAAACATGTTAGTGCTACAGTTTTCCTTGTGCTCCCCTGTCCTTTCCCCTCCCCCAGTCATCCGTTTCCTCGCCTCCATCACTGTCAACCCTCTGGCCTCACCTTCCACCTCCCCTCCGTGACCTACCAGCCACAACCCTTTTCTTTTGGGGGTGTCCAGGTGAACGTACACATACCCTTCCTTTCCGAAAATCCCACCCTATCCATATTAACCTCCCCAACCTCCTTCTTCCCACCCCCAGAGTTTGTGTCTGCCTCTGAGTCCCCACCGTCCCTTCTACCGCTACTATCAAACTCTCGCCCTCCCACCCTACCACCTCACTCTGCCCTCGGTCATTCTCACCATTCCCTCCTACCACATCCACCCTCAGTTCTCTCCCCAGGAGGCAGTCATAGACTCAATGGAGCCCTCCCTTGCACTTTAACTTGGATAACACCCCCTCCAGACTCCTTCCGCTCTTGGAACTCATTTTCCCCCAGATCCCTTCCCCTCCTGAGTCCTTCCCCCTTCTGACTCCTTCCTCCACCTTTACTTCTTCTGCCACTCTTATTCCTTCCCCTCTCCAGTCTCCATCCTCCCCCGGGACTCCTTCCTCACCCTGGACTCCTTCCTTCCCCTGGACTCCTTCCCCTCTCTGAACTCTTTCCTCCTCTTAGACCCCTTCCCCTCTCCACACTCCTTCCCCTCTCCAAACTCCTTCCCTTACACCTTCCTCCCCCTTCACACCTACCTTCCCAGTTGCCGTCTTCTCCCTGTTACCCCCTCCTCTCCCACGTACACCATCCCCCCTCCCAACCTCAACCCCCAACACTTTCATTCCCCCCCAACCTCAACCCCCACAACAACTTTGTTTCCCTAAATCCCAACCCCATCCCCCCTATGACACACCTTCCTCTCCCAGTCGAACCTAGACCTTCCTCTCCAACACTGATACATCTTCCTCTCCCAAACATAGCTGGACCCTCCAATCCACCCCCTCGACCATCATCAATCGAGAGCAGACTCCCAATGGTGACTTTCCACATTCCGTGAGCTGCTTTGCGGTGGAGCCACATCCATGAGAATCTACCCAGCGTACGATGGACGTTCCTCCAGGGTCCCGCTGCTGTCAGGTTCCAGCAGCTTCTGCTCCTGAGATATCCATGAAATGAGCAAAGCCCTGGTAGTAAGTCCTGACTTCTGCACGTCACACTTATCAAAACGTGTTCTGCACCGGTGTGTTTTCCCGCCGATGTGCTCGGATGATCTAGCATGGGGTTGATTCCGGTGAGCTCGGCTTATAATGATATGTAGATGTATTGCAATGAGGTTCCCAATGTCCGATGGTGGGAAATGACAGGCAGAGCAGACGATTGCAAACTGATTTCACAATGTTGTGAAGCTGATTTTTGGCCTTCTCGCCATATTTTCCACTTACGCCACCAAACATGCCTGACGCCAGTGGGCACAGAAAATTCTGCCCAAGGAATTTTATATTTCTGTCTTTAGCCTCCAAGCCTTTCTTCAGAGATTTTTCTTACCAATTTTTCTCCTGCACCTCTGCTTCTGGAGCTCCTTTTCAGGTCAGGCTGCTTTGTTAAATTTTTTTCAGCATTTTAGTTTTTCTCTGCATTTTCTGCAATGCTTTGGGTTTTCCCCAGCTGCCACCATGTTTTAGGGTGTTGGTTACTGTCGGTAATCCTAAAGAAGTCTTCATCGTCATACATCGGTTAACTGTAAGTCTTTATCAACTCCTTGAACTATCTAAAAATGTACAGTAAAGGGCACAAGCTAGAAGCTGTCTCCATGCTTGTTGGTATGCATGGCTCTGTCCAACACTCGAGTGACCCTGAGCGTTGGTCATATGCTGTCCTCCAGCACTGTGTGGGCAGCACTGTACTCAGTCCCACATTAACCCTATATGTGCCAGACCCTTTTACTACAAAGCCCTGTCAGGTTGGGGGTGTCCTGAAGTGCTCTGGCCCCTATATTTTGCTGTAGATCCCAATTTCACACTTTGTTCCTGCCTGTCACACTCTCCTGATCAGTATTCAAAATACTAAACCACTTGTGAGGCTTGACTTTTCTCTTTAGATTTACAAATTTCCCCTCAATAAACTACCCCCCCGCCATGTTTTTCAGTTTAAAAGCTTAAACTTTGCTTTTATACTGAACATATTGAGTAAGTTTGAAAGATACTTCAATCCCAAGTGTAATTTGAGGAAACAGATTTTCCACATGTATTGAAAAGGAGGTACTAAGTGAAGTGCACAAGACTTTGTGGAATGACAGATACTGCTCTGAGGTAAAAGAATAAAAAACTCAAAATCTAACATTAAATAATGAAATAAAAACATTTATCATATAAGAAACCATGACAGAGCAGACCAAAACGATGTGCAGTCGGATAAATGGAACCATTTAAGCTGTATTGAAGAAAGAGATTAAAAAGAAATCAAATATGAATCTGAAAATAAGTAATCAAAGTTATCAGAAAGAAAGAGGGAGAAAAGGAAAAAGAAAAGGAAATTGTGTGGATGAGGTGAAATGCATTTCAGACCTGAAAGTCATCTGCCTGAATTTTGATATGTATAAATGTGGCAAAAATGACCTAGGCAAGATGTTACAAATGGCTGAATTAGACAAATATGATGTAGCTGTGAAAAGAAGGTCACTTCATTAATTTTATGTGGATGCAGTAACTGCAAATCAAAGATCAAGAGAATTTGCATGTTATTATTATGGTGAATGAAATGGTCATATAATTTTAACTCATGCAGTTCCATAGTGAATAACATATTTGAGGAAGGCTACAATGCAATAGAAACCTAATTTGCATCAAATTTATATAAAATAAACTTTGCAGCAAACAGATTGGTGAAAGGAAGCTGTTTTGTCAGTGTCATATATAATACCAATATTAATTATTAGTAGTGTCAAAGATTTACTTTTGCAAAATACTATTTCTTGGCAAATGGTAAAAGGCTGAAGATGACAAAGGGCATGGACCACAAATCTATCTAAGGTGAATTGCTATTTTATGATTGATAAGCATGATCCAGTAACAAATACAAATAGAAATATACTGCTTGCACTCAAGGAAAAATTAAAATTGGCACTTGGTCGGATGGAGATCTTGCCAATTTTTCTAGAATATGAACAAAACCAGCATGTTCAAAAGGTATATTTCAGGTTTTCAACTTTAGAAACTATGGCAAAGTTTGCTAGTGTAAAATACTTCATAAAGTTAGCAATGTTCCCAGATTCCTGGCAGCTGAAATTGGATTTAACAAACTTTTAACTCTATGTTCAATACTCCTTATGGGAGGTACAGGTTCTCTGGCCTGTCATTAATATTGTTTTATCTCAGGAAATACATCCAAAAACCATCTGCACATTATAGGATTACATTAATAGATGATGTAATAAGTATGGGGTTTTATCCAAAGGGAAATATACAACAAACTTCAGAAAGTACTTGGTTACCAGAAGAATCAATCAGAAAGTTAATGAAGACAAATGTGTATTTAGAATCATTGAGCTAATGTTTCTTGGTGACACCATCACTTGTGAAAACATTAAGCCTGGCAGGATGAAAGTCTCAGCTACTGAAGACATCACATCCACAGCTAAAGAAACACATGGGGCAGAATTTTGCCCTTGTCGGGCAGGCTCAGCGGGAGCGGGCAGGGGAGGTCAGGAAGGTGACTGCTGTCCACGATTGGGGCTGCGCCACGATTTCATGCTGGCGGGCAAATTAAGCCCCCCTCAGCATGAAATGTATGCAGCAGCGCCTAGTGCTACTTATGTGGGAGAGGGGAAAGGAGGGCGAGCAGGATGAGTGGGGAACTTCGCGCATGCACACATGTGTGTGCTGGAAAAGCTCTCTGAGGCACAAAGCTGCCTCAGGGAGATGAGGAGTTCTGAAGAACAAAAATAAAGAATTTTTAAATGTTAAAAAACATGTCCTCTGATGTGACTCTGTCATGTCATGGACCTGTTGTGAATAAGGTGTAAAATTTTTTATTTTATTTTTATTTGCTGTTGGAAACCACATCCTGCCTGTGGATGAGGTTTCTTAAAAGTGCAAAGGCCGCTTGTCCTTTTTGCCTGCCCACCAACCGTAAGGTTGGATGGGGAGCGAAAAATTTAAGTTAATTAATACTTTAATGGCCTTAACAGGCCTTCTAATTGTCGGCGGGTGCGCTGCCTATTCCCCCGGCGCCCGCCGGCTGAACTATCGTACGACTTCGCATCAGGATGCTCGCCCGAAGTCATTGCGTGTCATTTCACACGCCTGCCTACCTAGATGAAAATCTTGCCCATGTAAAAGGCAAATGTGTCAGTGAATTTATACCAAATAAAATCAACTATTATGAAGCTGCTAAAAAGATTAATGAATGGGGCTGGAACAAAGTAGTTGAGGCCAAAACATTGTATGTTTTCAAGAAAGGGTTAGTTGTAGCTCTTGAGGCAAAAGGGATCAAAGGATATGGGGAGAAAGTGGGAGCAGGCTATTGAATTGGATGATCAGCCATGATCATGATGAATGGCGGAGCAGGCTCGAAGGGCTGAATGGCCTATTCCTTCTCCTATTTTCTATGTTTCTATGTTTCTATGGAGCCGTAACCATGAAGAAGTCTGAGTAAAATTGCTGATGCTGTTCTAAAGTTCTACCGCCCTTGAGAGACCGGCAAAGATTTCCGCTGATGCATCAGAGACAGTCTTAGGTGCCAATCTCCTGCAAAGGTATGATGATCAGTGGCAACCCTTCACTTCTGCATCATGTTCATTGACTAATGTTAAGACAAAACTGCACAAAACTAGAAAGAACTGTTAAGTGTAATGCATGCCCATAAAAGGTAAAAATCAGTTTGTGTATGCCTGTATCATTATTGCTGCAGCAAACCACAAGCTATTAATTGCTTTATTTATAAAATCTTTGAAAAATTGCCCTTTGTAAATACATATCAGGCTACTGAAGTATGACCTGAGTCTATCATACACGCTGAGAAAATGTATGTGCACTCATTGGCATCAATAGTAACTGTGTCCCTAGCCCTCTCCAGCGTGCCCATGGTGGGTGGGACAGGGCCAGAGGTGGGGCATTAAATAATGAAAACAGTGTCACCCAACCCCAACTTGCAGCCATCACCATTTTTACAGCAGTGAATATCAGGGTATCCCAGTATCCTGCCTTGGAAAGACTTATCATATTTAAATCGGCCTACTACAGTGCAATTGGGAGTGCAATTTGAAATTGGTAGATGCTGCATGGGTTTTCCCAGGTGTCAGGAAATTTGGCAGTGAAACAGAATGCCCATCCAGAAGTTAAATGGCTCTTTCAGCACTCTTCCTGGGCTAAAACTCTCGCCAAGCCCCTCAAGGAAGCCTTCAACCTCCCCCTGCCCTCCTGATGTCAGTCCTCCCTCCCTTTCTCCAAATTGCCAAACTTACCCTGTCCTGATTGCCAGGAACCAACCCCAAGGATCCTCAGCTGTGGCGTCCTGCCACTAGTGGCCCCTCTTAGCCTCTGGCCAGGCTGTCTTTTTGGCCATTCAGCCTCACTTCATTGGAATATTATCCTTGGTCTTGACTTAATTCCACAAGAGATTTATTACTGATTACATCCACCTCCTGGGTGAGTGGTGGGGCCGTAAATTCAGGTTGGATGGTGGAGATGCAGTACCCATTCCCTTCCCACCAGAAGGAAACAATAATAAAAATTGGAACCAACTGGTACAGGCCAAACTGCATATACCTGAGCATGAACTCCAGTAATACTGGTGCCAATGATACTGGTTTTTGACAATGTTAAACTACTTTTTCCTATGATATTTTACCAGTGGCAGGGTAAGTTACAGGTGGGCCGCCCACCCTTAAGGCTAATTGAGGCCCTTAAGTGTCAATTAATGGCCACTGATAGGCCTCTCCTGCCACTGTTGGTATTTCACCAGCAGTGGATGGCACTTTGCCACCCGAAGAAAACTTGGTGGCCTCCCTACAGGCTTTTGGGAAGGGTACCTCCTGATCTGTACCCTGTAGCCCACATTGGACCCATGGAGGGCTCACAAAAGCCCTCTCAAGCAATAATTAAAGGCTGAATTCAAGTGGTGAGGTGAGAGTGATTGACCTTGGCGTCAAGGCAGCATTTGACTGAGAGTAGCATCAAAGAGACCAAGTAAAATTGAAGTCAATGGGAATCGGGGTAAACTCTGCACTGGTTAGAGTCATACCTTGTACAAAGGGAGATGGAAGATGGAGGCCAAACATCACAGTTCCAGGATATCACTGCAGGAGTTCCTCATGGTAGGACTGCGATAAAGATAAATTACTTCACTCAAAGGGTTGTGAACCCTTGGAATTCTCTACCACAGAGGATTGTGGATGCTCCATCATTGAATACACTTAAGGCTGGGGTAGACAGATTTTTGGTCTTTCAGAGAATCAAGGGATATGGGGAGCAGGCTGGAAATGGAATTGAAGCCCAAGATCAGCCATGATCATGTTGAATGGCAGAGCACACTTGACGGCCATATGGTCTACTCCTACTCCTATTTCTTGTGTTCTAGTAGTGTCCTAGGCTAAACCATCTTCAGCTCCTTCATCAATGACCTTCTCCCTATCATAAAGGCTGAAGTGGGGATATGCGCTGATGATTCTACAGCATTCAGTATGACTTGTAACTCCTCAGATCCTGCGCAGTCTGGGGCCACATGCAGCAATACCCGGACAACATTTAAGCTTGGGCTAATAAGTGACAAGTAACATTCATGCCACACAAATGCCAGGCAATGATCATCCCCAACAAGGGAGAATCTAACCATCTCCTTTGACACCCAATGGTATCACCAGTGCTGAATCCCCCCACTATCAACATCCTGGGGGTTACCATTGACCAGAAACTGATCTGGGCTAGCCATATAAATACTGTGGTTACAAGACCAAATCAGAGGCTGGAAATTCTGTGGTGGGCTACTCAACTCCTGACTCCCCAAAGCCTGTCCACCATCTACAAGGTACAAGTCAGGAGTGTGATGGGATACTCTCCACTTGCCTGGATGAGTACAGCTCCAACAGCACTTAAGAAGCTTGACACCATCCAGGACAAAGCAGTCCGCTTCATTGGCACCCCATCCACCACAATAAACTTTCACTCCCTTCACCAACGATGCACAGTGGCAGCAACATTGCCACAATTCTCCAAGCCTCCATCAATGCAGAATGACCAACTGCCCTAGATTTTCTAGGACTGCCCTGTAAATTGGCTTTTCAACCCATGTCTCTGCTCTGGCCTCCCCGGGACGCGCCTGGTCCTGAATTTCTTCCAGCTCTGCAGGCTTTGTATCTGCATCTGTGGCAGGTTGGTTGTTTGTCTTTGGGGCTGCAGTTTGAGGACAGTGGTGATAAAAGCAGATTTAAAGGAGAGAGAGATGGAGAGACAGACAGACAGCACCATTAACAATATCAGATAACATGGGGGCCAAGACAGCAAGTTGAATGTGTTAGTTTGCTGCGAAGAGAGTTATTAGAGCAGGAAGTGGGTCCCATCGACAAGATGAGCTCAGAAAGGGCAAGACAGGAGATAGGAGAGAAGCTAGGGAAAAAGACATGTTCAGGGTTAGAGTAGAGGGGAACTTTAGAAGACATTTAGCAAGGTGAGATGGTGGAAGGGAAGGAAATGCAAATAAATCGTTAGAGTTAATCTGGACAAATTCTTCACTGTGGTGATGAAGGGGTTCAAATTCCAAGGGGTAGAAGTAAAAAATGAGTAAGCTAGAAACAAAGAAGGAGGGCTTGTTGTGTTGCTCATTGTTCTTAGATGGAAATTTAGTAGGCTAAGTTCGGCCATGTAGCGCTGGTCCTTTAATAATCTACCAGTGGGAAGTGCATAGGATGCCATCTTAGCTAAAGGTTTTGCATTTGCATGCCTAAAAAACACTGGCAGCATGCGCAGTAGCGAAATCATGATGCTAGTCTATGTGCAATGCTACCATTTTCCAACTCTCTGGCTTAACCGCATACACATGAAAACATTGTTAAATAGAGTGAACAACCCACACTTATGCTATTATAAGGAATAATGAAGTATTTACTGGTTAGCTGTTGAATTATTTCTTCTGGCTGCTAGTGCAAATGTACCATTTTTTTGAGGTTTCCAATACTTGGCTAAAGTTTATGTATAATTCAGGGAATTGTCTGGCTGGTCTTGCAGTACATTTTTTGTCACATAAAATATTGTGCTGAAAAATGTTGCTTCCTTACATGGGTGGCCTTGATAGGGCTCCCTTTGTGAATTGATCATTACTGGGGGAATAAAAGAGACACAGAACAGGATAATCTGCTAGAAGAGGGAGGGGGAGGGAGAAAAGAGTAATCAGCAGGACACCATTATCTGCCAAGGATGTTCAGGGAGCAATTCTCTTTCCTCTATTTCAACATAACTAGTACACAATATGTTTTCACTTCACCAAAGAGGTTGTGAGTGAGATCAGTCAATGACTGCAGTCTTAACTGCAGCCTCAAAGCAGGACAAGGACAGCATTGCCTATGGTTGTCAAGTTGAATTGTAGTTTTTAACATTTGTACATTTGGATCCTGTCAGGCTGCTACTGGAGTTATAAGAAACTTTTATGTTCCATAACATTTGCAACTCCTCAGATACTGAAACAGTCTGTGTCCATATTCAGTATTATCTGGGCAAGCTTCAAGCTTTGGCTGATTATTTGCAAGTAAAATTCGTGCCACACAAGTGCCAGGCAATGACCATCACCAACAAGAGAGAATCTAACCATCTCCCCTTGACATTCAATGGCACTGCCATCGCTGAATTCCCCATCATCAACATCCTGGTGTTTACCATTGACCAGAAACTGAACTGGGCCAGCTATGTAAATACTGTGGCTGAAAGAGCATGTCAGTGGCTGGGAATTCTGCAACAAGTAAGTCATCTCCCAGACTGTTCACAAGGCACAAGTCAGGAGTATGATGGAATAATCTCCACTTGCCTGGATAAGTGCAGCTCCAACAAAACTCAAGAAGCTCAACACCAACCAGGACAAAACAGCCTGTTTGACTGGCACAGCGCCTCATGGTTCCCAGTCTTGAGTTGCTAGATCTGTTCAAAATCTATCCCATTTAGCACGGTGGTTTTGCCACACAACATGATGGATGGTATCTTTAATGTGAAGACGGGACTTTGTCTCCGCAAGGCCTGTGCGATAGTCACTCCTTTCAAATAAAATAAATTTCACTCTCTTGGGTGTATTGCGAACTGTGAGGAGGATGCTGATAGACTTCAAAAGGACATAGACATGCTGATGGAATAGGTGGACACATGGCAGATGAAATTTAATGCAAAGAAGTGTGAAGTAATACCTCTTAGTGGGAAGAATGAGGAGAGGCAATGTAAAATTAAGTAGCACATTCTAAAGGGTTGCAGGAGCAGAGGGATTTGGAGTATATATGCATAATACTTTGAAGATGGCAGGGCAGGTTGTGGAAGTTGCTAAGAAGGCATACGGCATCCTGGGCTTTATCAGTAGGGACATAGAGTACAAAAGCAAGGAAGCTATGATAAACCTGCATAAAAATTGGAGTACTGTGCCTAATTCTGGGCAACACACTTATGAAGGATATGACGACATTAGAGAGGATACAGAAAGAAATTAGAAGAATGGTCCCAGGGATGAAAGATTTCAGTTATGTGGATTAATTGGAGAAGCTGGGGCTGTTCTCATTAAAGAGAAGACTGAGAGGAGATTTGATAGAGGTGTTTAAAATAATGAAGGGTCTGGGCAGAGTAGATAGAGAAAAACTGTTCCATT
The DNA here is from genome assembly GCF_964194155.1 of Cetorhinus maximus. Taxonomy (NCBI): domain Eukaryota; kingdom Metazoa; phylum Chordata; class Chondrichthyes; order Lamniformes; family Cetorhinidae; genus Cetorhinus; species Cetorhinus maximus. The sequence goes on from NC_135881.1 coordinate 82,317,460, forward strand.
GGCATGAGAGTCGAGAACCAGAGACACCAATTCATATTGAATGATAAAAGAACCATGGAATCATACAAAAGTTACAGAAGGAGGCCCTTTGTTCTGTCATGTCCATGCCAGCTCTCTGTGAGAACAGCTCAGCTAGTCTTAGTTTCCTTTTCCCCGTAGGCCTGCAAGCCTTTTCCTCAGGTAATTATCCAACTCCCTTTTGAATGCCATGATTGAATTTACTTCCATCAGAATCTCAGGGAATGCATTCTTAATTCTAACCATTCACTGCTTAAAGAAGTTTTTCCTCATGTAGCTTTAGCTTCTTTTGTCAATCACTTTAAGTTGGTGTCGTTTAGCACTCAACCCTTCCACCAATAGAAACAGTTTCCCCCTATCTACTCGGTCCAATTCCCCCATGATTTTGAACATCTCTATCAAATATCCTCTCAACATTTTCTTCTCTGAGAAGAACAGTCCCAACTTTGCCAATCTATCCATGTAACTGAAATTCACCCTCCATGGAACAATTCACATGATTCTTTTCTGCACCCTCTCCTTCCTAAAGTGTACAATCCAGAATTGGACACAATACTCCAATTATGGCCGAGCCACTGTTTTATATGGGTTCACCAGAACTTCTTGCTTTTGTAAGCCATTGCCTCTATTTATAAAATTCAGGATTCTGTATGCCTAATTGACAGCTTTCTCAACCTACCTTGCCACCTTCAATGAATTGTGCACATATCCTCAGGTCCCTCTGCCCCAGCACCCCCTTTAGAATTGTATCTTTTTTCATATTGCCATTCATCATTCTTCTGACTGAAATGCATCCCTTCGCACTTCTCTGCATTAAATTTCAACTGCTCCATGCCAACTCCTTCCACCAACCTGTCTATGTCCTCTTGAAGTCTATCACTATCCTCCAACAGTTTGTAATGCTTCCAAGTTTTTTGTCATCTGCAAATTTTGAAATTGTGCTGTGTACATTCAAGGCTAGGTAATTAATATAGATCAATAAAATCAGTGGTGCTAATACCGACCCCTGGAGAATGCTATTATGTACCACTATGTACATACCCTCCTGTCCAAAAAACAACATTCAACCACTGTTTCCTGTCACTCAGCCAACTTAGTATCTATGCTGTTGCTGCCCTTTTCATTCCATAGGCTTTAACTTTGCTGACAAGCCTGTTATGTGGCATTTTATCACAATACTTTTGGATGTCCCTATAGACCATGAGGAAAAAACTTTTCATGCAGCCAGTGGCTGGGACCTGGAACACACTGCCTGAGAGTGTAGTGAAGGCAGAGTCAGTCATGACTTTCAAAAGGTACTTCGATAATTATGTAAAGGGAAAAGCGTTGGAGGGCTCTGAGGAAAAAGCAAGGGAATAGGATCAGCTGAGTTGCTCTTGCAGAGAGCTGGCACAGATATAATAGCTGGAATGCCCTTCTGTGCTTTATCCATTCCATGATCCTGTGATTTGCAGCTGGCGTGTGACCATCCTTTATCCAGCCATCAGTCACAAATTCTTCATTTTGCGGTTGCCCTCTCATCCACCTGTATTTGCAAGTCAAGGGCGGAATAGTGGGTGACAAAAGTTATCTGTTGATGTGGTTCAAGGCCCTAGTCAGGAACCCATGCACACATGCACAGCATGTCTACAGTGAGAGTCATGCTGCTACAAGGAAAATAAGGGAGCCTTTGGCATCATTAAACAATATTTCTGTTGTATATACCTCTGGAGAACCCCTGCACGACTCAACTGAGCAGGTATCAAGCTTTGTGATAGTATGCTGTCTTCTGCACAACCTGACCATTATTGTGGAGCAGCCCTATTGTAATCTACCAGTAGAGAAGCTGAGGATGTGTAGCATGGGGACGAGGAAGGGGAGGAAGATCAGGAGAGAACACAACTGGAAGTAGAGGAAGAGGAAGGAAGGCTACAGCATAAACAACCCCCTTTCTGCCTCAGCTACATAAGAGCAGATTGTTCATGAACAATACCAGTAACTTCAACTACACCTCACAATTCACCAACAATATCACACTCCTTAACTTTCCTCAATAATTGACCATCACAAAATTAAAAACCACCAGAAAATATGGGTTTCAATCCAATTTTACAAATACACTCATTAAATAATGCATAACCCACGACAAAGCATCCTGCTTGATTGGCACCACATCCACAAACATTCATTCCCTCCACCATCGACACACAGTGGCAGCAGTGTGTACCATCTACAAGAGGAACTGCAGGAATTCACCAAGGCTCCTTAGTCAGCACCTTCCAAATCCACGACCACCACCATCTAGAAGGTCAAGGGCAGCAGGCGGATGGGAACACCACCACCTGGAAGTTCCCCTCCAAGTCACTCATCATCCTGACTTGGAAATATATCACTGTCCCCTCACTGTCACTGGTTCAAGATCTTGGAACTCCATCCCTTACCGCACTGTGAGTGTACCTACACCACATGGACTGCAGCAGTTCAAGAAGGCAGCTCACCACCACCTTCTCAAGGGCAACTAGGGATGGGCAATAAATGCTGGCCCAGCCAGTGAAGTCCACATCCCATGAAAGAATTAAAAAAGAACAAAATAAACTAAACTCCCTTGTACATTCCTATAGTGCCTGTCTTCCATGTGTCTGCCTTCTGTAACATCCGAGAAATTGAGGGCAACATTTTCCCCCTGTCGGGGGGATGTACGGGAGCGGGAGCGGGCACGGGCTGGTGGGCTTCCGATCAGTGCCCCCGATTGGGGGCGTGCCGCCATTTTACATGGGCAGGCCAATTAAGGCACGCCCAGCATGACGTCCACCAGGAAGCGCTATGCACTCCCTGTGCAGGTGGGGGAGGATTCCCTCAGCCTCGCATACGTGCAAAAGAGCTCCCAGGTCTCCCTGAGGCAAAGTGCTGCCTCAGTGAGGTTGGCTCCGAATTAAAACTTTCAATAAAGGTGATAAAAACATTTGCCTGCCATGTCCCCTCATGTGACACTGTCACATGAGTTGGGACATGTCCATAACTTTTACTTAAACATTTAATAAAAATTTAAATACACTCATGAAACCTCATCCCACCTGTGGATGAGGTTTAATGTTTTTTCCAAAGCCCGCCAGGGCTCCCGGCCTGCCCTCCAACCTTAAGGTTGGACGGGCAGGTCCATCAATCATGTTAATTAGTTTTTTAATGGCCTTAAAAGGCCGTTCACTATTCGGCAGGTGAGCAGCTGATTCGGCTGCGTGCCTGAAGAACTGAAAACCTAAATGACGTGGGGTGACATTGGGACGCACGTCCGACATATCCCGTGTCATTTTACATGTTGGCGAGCGGGGTCCGCTTCTGCTCGCCGACTGGGAGCTGCTGCCCTGAGAATTAAAACTGACTCAATCTCACTGCAAATCCGACCACTTTTATTAGCAAAAAATCATAAAACTCAAAGGGTTATAAGGCAATTTTAGAAAACATATAGTTACCCCCTAGGCAGTCAGTCTAGGTTAACCACAGGTTGATTGTCTCTGATCTTACTTGGACTGATCAACTTTGGAGTTAGGCCTACTTGATGGTCTCACTCTCTGACAGTACCATGCCACTAAGGGTTCTTAGCCACGCTTTGATCTTTTGGCTACATACCAACTATCCTTGTGTCTATCCCTTGGCACCCCCTTGATTAGTTTTTGTGGTATGTAACCAGTCTTTGATTGGTTTATATCGAACTGAATTTTAGTCCAAAAGAGCCCTGCATAGTCGGTTTTCCCCGTAGTCAGTTTTTCCTGGCACAACTGTAGGATGTCTGGTGCACTTGCCTTTTGTCTCTTTCAAAGTTCAACTGTCTCACAGCTGGTAGTAAGGCTGCCCAAGTTATGAGTATCAAAAGTCATTTGAGAAAACATAACAGTAGAAAAGACATTTTTTTTTTTTTTGCAAGCCACAACATTTAATATTCTGCAAGGTTGGCTAGCTTATTTCCATTGCATCTTTGCAATAACTCTAAGCATATTCTTACACCTACCCTGGTGCTCCAATGAGGTGGCTGTAACATGAGTGGTGGAAGGTTACTAACCATCAATTTAGGAGACTGCTGATGGCCTTGGAGAATAACTTCACACAACACTGGGCCAAAGTATCTGGCTCCAGATGGCACCATTTCAGCCCAGGTTCTGGTAGTCCAGTTGCTGCCAGTCAGATAAGAGCAACAGCATTGGCGGAAATGGGAGAAGAAATGCTGTCACCTTGAGGGGCGACATTTCAGCAATTCTTCATGTCTATTGGAGAACATTTTGTTGGGCTGCCTGTGACATCCTGGAAGTCTTCAAATTCAATTCACCTCTTGACACCACTTCCAGCAACCACAATGCACCTCCCTTTAAGGGGTACCGGCCACCTTTACCTAATACTAGCCATTTGCGATAGTGGGCCCCCCTGCTGATGCATGCAGCCAGTGAACAGCATGAGTGGTGCTAGCTGTACAAAGCAATCATGGAAATCAGAAGGGAGCATAATTTTAACATGCTGCCTGGAGTGCAATGAACAGCTATATGTGATAATCATATACTGTGATCACCGCACCGGTTTTCAGGCCTTATCCAATTTAACTCCTTAAAGTGCAGGATATGGTAATAAATCGGCTGTACAAAATGAAGAGGTGTGCTTTGATTTATTTATTGTCTTACGTATGGAAAAATAAAAAAAAATGCAATTTAAATAATTAACAGCATTTTTCTTTTAAAAGAGCACAATCGGCCCAGCACACTCATGCTGCACAGTCGAACTGGTGAGTCAGTTACAGCATGGTAGGAACAGTTTGAGCTATGTTGACCATTTCATTATACACTTGGGATTCAATGTCAAGCTCAAATGTCTGTGTTTTGCTCAAAACCAAGTTAAACTTTCATTCAGCCTACTTAACCCCAGTGCCCTAAAATAAAAGCTTACAGCAAATGAAGATTTCCTCTGTTTACATAATGGAATCATAAATCTCTTAAAGAGAAAGTTTACAATGTTGTCCCATATATTGCATAAAGGAATTTTTTGCCTAGAATTTCTATTTTTATTTGGTATTTATGTAAAAATAGCTTATTTTGGGCTATTTTCTTCTGAAAAATGATTTAGTAAGATTTGTAATTTACTTCATTGATGTAACACTGTTCATCTCATCCTGACAGCCTGTATGATGCTTCAGGATCAAGTATATTGATAGGTATGACAGTGAGTTTATTCATCTTTCTTTACAAGATACACTTTACATAAAATAGGAGTAACATTGAAACTGAACTCCTGCTAATTTTATCACAAAATTATGATAATGTTCAAATAAAACTAATAGAATTTTGCTAAAAAATATTAGATGAAATCTTCACAGTGGATTTATTATGTGCTTACACAGCCACAGGAAGTTTTTATTTCATGTGAACCAATAAACTAATATTTGCAATATTACACTTAATGTGCCTGTATGGCATTTTCTGTTCTAACTGAGGTGTTAGCATTTTATAAATGGGCAAACACCTGTGTTAAAATAGTGAAGTAAAAAGTTTTTTTCTCATATGCTAAGTTTATAAACAGCAAACTCAGGACTCCTGGATGTGTATTAATTTTCTAAGACGTGAGTGCCTAAAAAATCGCCACACTCCTCACCCAGTGGAGTCTGACACATGTTAACATGATAGTTTCTACTGTCTACCTTCACCTCTGTAGGGCCTGGGCCTGGCTGAAGAGATAGCTATAAATATATATGCTTTTAAATAAAAAAGAAACACTTATCTCGCACAAGCTTTGCATGTTTATATCAATAGGCTAGAAATTGATATTTACAAATCCATTTCCTAAACTTCTCTCCTTCTTCAAAGCCTTCTCAAAATTTGTCTTTTTAACTGAGCCTTCATCTCCTCTAATGTCTCTATGTTCCTGTGAAGTGATTTGGGGCATTTTGTTACATGAAAGGTAATATATAAATGTAACTGCTAAGTGTACAATAAAAAGAACTGAATTTAATTTTCGAAACAAAAATTAAAGGGGCTTGGTGCTTGAAACTAGTTGTAATTTTAATCAGCAATTTACTCCTTCAGGCTACTCTTTTCATCAAGATGATAATTTTTTCAGGAAAGGATTTGTGGTACTGAAAAATAAGTAAATGCAAAGCTCAGCTTGTCATATCCTGCGTGAGGATTTTGGTGTAATTATTATTATTGACACAAAGGAAGCTCCAAGAATATTATTTTTCCATTTAACTTGTATTTTATTCAAAGGCCACTCGTTACTCACTGCATTATCATAACAAGTATTAGTATTCCAGAATGTGTGGCCTAAGACCTCGAGTAGCTGCTGACTTGACTCCCTAGTAAATGGTTAGGATTTTGAATAATAGCACTGCCTGGGTGAATCTCATTTTAGCTGGGTACTGACTGTTTTGCCAGTCCTCTTCAGCTGGAGGTGCTGGTAGTAATACTGAGCCACTCTATCCTTTGGAATGTGGCATGGAGAGGGAAGAAAACCAATCTATTTCAGAATCAGAAGATTAGTTGATTTTAAGGGTTGGATTATCTTCATGCACCGATTTATCACCAGAAGTGCATGAAAATTGTCTTCGGTATGCCACTGAGATTCAGCCCAATTTTCTTCCATCTAGCTTTTATACATATTTATGGAATTCCCAGGTTCTGTCAGAGCACTCTGGGGAGGAAGAAAACACAGCGCTACTGCAGAATCTGAAAGGGTGAAAGCTGTTGTTTTATGTCAGCAACAACGTGACTCAATGCAATATCTGAGGTTGGTATATCTTCAGGGCACCGAACCAACAAATTTAAAGATTCCCCAGGAACCCAGCAAAAGGGGAGGGAAAGAGGTCCTTGAAGGGAAATGTCTGGGCCTGAGGAGCCAGTTGGCATTGGAAATGAGGACTATTAAGAAATACTTTCTTTCACCTGAGTTGCATTCTATATAACAGCACAAGTGTCCACAAGTGGGAAGCAGCCCACAACAAATGACAATGAAGAGTCACCTCAATATTCCAAGAATCCTGTGGAATATCATTAGCCAGGTACCACAGAACCTGCTGCCACTCTAGAAAGAAGGGGATAAGTTTGAGGGCTTTTGGTTTGGCGGAGGTAGTTTCAATCAAGGCATTCAAGAGGGAACTGGATTATTACCTGAAAAGGATGAATGTGCAGGTTTATAGGGAGAAGATGGGGAATGGCACAAGGTGCATTGCTCACTTGGAGAGCCGCCACTGACATGACAGGCCGAATGGCCTCCTTCTGTGCTGTGATTTTGTGATTCTGATTTATCACCAAGGAGAGTAAGACAGCCATTAGTTTAATTCTCAGTACAGTGTTTTTGTCACTGATGAAATATGAGCAAAATTATTTGGGACAAGGTTGGATCTACCTGTATGAAAGAGTCAGTGGTAGCAGAAGCAGCTGTCCCTTGATTCGAGAATAAGTTCTACTCAGGATTGCTATTTTCTGCCTTAGGTCTTCATGTGACTGAACAGGCTGATTCTCAACCCACAAATCCTTGGGCACATGGAGCAGGAATGCCTCACAAAGTACTGGGACCTGGAGTGCAGGATTTACTTCCTTTTCTTTCCTTCTTTGCAGCCGCTCTGCCTCATCATTAAGACATTGTGACTTAAAGAAGCATGATGCACCTTGATGGACAAGTTGTCGTCATGTTGAACAATTGTTTGAACAATCCTAGTCATTAATGTCAATGCTGCCATGCTTCAAGGAGAGCTTCAAGCAGAGTGTCTTTGAAACATTTCCTTTGTCCTTCCCTGGAGTGTTGGCCATTTGAAAACAGGACCTGACAGAGCAAATGTTTTTCAGCCAACTGAAGTGTCTAGTCCATCTTAGTTGATTTTGCAGGAGTTTTGCCTGAATGCTCGGAATGTCATGAGTCTTTCAACTATGCAATTGAGAGTTCTGGAAGTGCCAAGATCCTATTCTGGATTACGAAACCAACTTTGTGGGCACAAGGGTCACTGCCAGCCTTTCCTTTCCAGTAGAAGATGTACCCCTTGCCTGTTCCTTCAGCTGACCCTCCTCAGGAAGGCGGTTCTCACTGAGGGTGTGAATGTCAATCTAGAGTCTTGATAGCTCACATTATGGGCAGAATTTTACTGTCGGCAAGCAGGGGGGTGGGGCCCGCTCGCCGACGTGTAAAATGACGTGGGATGACATAGGGCGGAACCCCTGACGTCACCCCGCCCCATTTAAATTTTCAGGAAGGCAGGGGGGCAGCAAAATCAGCTGTGGGCCCGCCGACCTGTCAATGGCCACTTGAGGCCATTGACAGGATCATTTAAACAATTAAAGGACCTGCCCATCCAACCTTAAGGTTGGTGGGTCGGCCAGGAGCCCCAGTGGCAAATAGAGAAAACATGAAACCTCATCCAGTGGCGGGATGTGGTTTCATGTAGGGCTTTAAAAATTGTCAGAAAGTTGTTATGTAAATTATGAACAAGTCCCAACTCATGTGACATTGTCACATGAGGGGACATGTAAGGGATTTTTCTTTTCTCTATTTTTAATATTTTTAAAAGTTGAGGCGATCTCTCTGAGGCTGTACTTAGCCTCAGGGCATGCGCATGCGCGAAAGAGCACACTCTTGATTTTAGGGATTCCCTCCCGCCCGCACAGGGAGCACATAGTGCTTCCCGGTGGATGTCACGCTGAGCATTAATTGGTCCGCCCACGTAAAATGATGGTGTAGCCCCGATTGCTGGTGGCAATCGGCACCGCGCCCGGCCATGATTGGGTCAGGCCCACCCACCCGACAAACGGAAAATTCTGCCCTATATGATTGCAGTTCTTCTTTCCAGGCAGCCATTCTTGAGATTACCCATAACATTCTAAGTGACAAAATTTAAGGTTTTCTTTCCTTGAGCACAAAGATGGCGATCCCACAGGGTGTGGTCCCCCAGTCAGGACCTTTTCTAGCTGCCTCCCCATTTGAGGTGAACAGTGTATCTTGAATAGGATTGTTCAATCACAGGTGCTGCTGCCCAAAAACACTTCTGTCCCAACACAGGTGTCAAAGGACCTTCATGTATCTGTTGCCTTTGTGCAGATTCTTGACTAAGGACTCCCAGCTTCGCAGCCCTGTCTCCAATGCCAATTCTCCATCACCACAGGACTTGGCAAATAGATCATGGTAGAAACCTGCACATGACATTGTTTGAAGTGAGGACCATGGGGCACTGTCAATATCCACATGACCTTGACAGATTGGTGGTCAGATTTTGGTGACGCGCCAAACCACGATGACTTGGACCACTCTGTTGTTGATTCTTCTGCTTCATAGCTGATGTGAAACACAGGGCAGAATCATCCCAGATTTGCACTAAGTGCAGTAATGGGCAGGAAAAACTATGTTTTACCCGTCGGCTGCAATGGTGGCTTTACATGCCGTATCACCCCAAACCTGCCGCATTCCCGGGAAACACGTCACTTCCATGGCGGGCGGGCTCTCATTTGCCCGCCATACCATCACCTCGCCACTTCGTCACACTGGGAGCCATATTGAAAGTCCAGCCATGTGCACACCTCTAAGTGCACCCAGCCCATGACTTCTGCAAAGAAGACATGGCCCTGAAATACAAAAAGACTGCAGCTCCTAGGTTCAATGATGCATCCCTCGGGTGCATTTTGGACACAGTGGAGGCCCACTGTGATGCCCTCTACCCCTGCTCGGACGCAACATGGGCAGCAACCTCACTAACCTGACTTGGGAGGTGGTGTCAGCGGTGGTTAGTGCCATGGCCTTGCAGAAGAGGACAACCACCCAGTGCTGCAAGAGGATGAATGATCTCATCCATTCTGCCAAGTTAACTCACTCTTTTCATCACTCTCAACTCACACACTCACAAACCCATCACACATCCACAGGGATCTCACACCTCAAGGGACAACACCACTAACTCTCACACACACCCTCACATCTCCATCAGGCTCTTGCGCTCACGTCCTCATCTTGTCCATTGCACAGTTTACCATACAAATATTCCACGCAATGCCATGTGCCCTGCTTACACTCTCGCCATCTGTTTTTATGCAGGAGAAGCTGGCTTACAACAGCAGAGAGAGACCCAGAGTGGGGTGGAGTAGCCCACATTAGGCCTCTCAATGAGTTAACATTGAGCAGTGTGCCATCGTAGTGACTGGTGTGAAAACGGACCCTGCCTGCGGTGACGGTGAGGTTGACGGCGAACACCCTCGTAAGGATCCTGCACCACATCATCCCTTGCTCAATGCAAATATGAGTACACTCTCTCCTGCTTTTGGCTCTGCTGCCATGCACTAATTATCTCAACTTCAGTTCACTTTGCCAAGTGACCGACACGCTCGGCCATTCAGCCCCTCAGCTCCATCCACGTCCTCACCTCCAGCCAAGAGGACACTTCCTCCATTGAAGAGCTGGAAATAAGCAGCCAGGAAGACCCATCACAGCGCTCACCCACACTCTGCACCAGTGCAGAGACACACAAGTCGATGGGACCTAGATCCAGAGCAGGCTCAGGTTCACAATCTGGTGGTTACGACATGGACACATGCTCGCAGCAGCAGGAGGCAGATTTGTGCAAGCTCCCCGGCACTCGGAGGACTGCTGGGGATCAGGCATCTGTGAGGTCTGAATCAGATGATGAGGCTCTGGATTTGGCCTTCCAACTCATCCTGTCAGCAGAGTCAGCAGAAGGCGTGGGAACATCACACAGAGCTATTGAAAGCCCTCAACAGAGTGGCATGCGAGTTGGAGGAGTGTGCCTGCCAGCTCTCTGGTGCCCATATATGCGCGCATGGAGGTCTCCATTGGGAGGATGGCTGACGCTATGAAGGCCCTGGTCCAGGAGAACACGGAGATGTGTGCAGACCTGCACTCCATCATGGGAGCCATGGGTGAGCTCCTGCAGTGGCACCACAAGGGGAAAACGGAGCACCTCAACGTCACTCCAGGAGCTCCTTCCCCTCAAAGAGTCAGGCCAAGGCCCCTGGGCACCTGAAGGGAGGAGGAGCGGTAGCTGGACATTGCTAGGTTATCCACTCAGGGATCTCAGAGGTTGTCCTCGCTTTCCAAGTCCCTTTTGCCTGTGAGCCCCTCAACCTCGTCCTCTGTCACTGCAGAGGGAGCAGCTGGTCAATGAGTGATTGTGGAGGGGGAAATGTGTGTCTGACAGGACCTCTCGGAGCCTCGTACAAGCACTTTCCCACATACGTGGACCCTTCATGTATCATACTCACCTCAATATGCTGAGCATTTTGAATGCTGCCTGCTGTGGTTCGCTTTCAGTTGTCCACCTGAGCTGACCTGCATCTCCGCCCACCCAATTGTCACACTCCCATGCAGCACGTGGCCTTGCCCACCACAACTATCAATTCACTTTTGATTTGGACAGTATGGTTTTGATTCATTTTTCTTGTGCGCTCCCCTGTCTTCTCCCATCCAGGTTCCAGGGTGGAAGGGGTCTGGAGGCAGGGAAGGGATTCTGAGGGGAAGAGGCCTGGAGAGGGGATGGGGTTCCAGGGGTGAAAAGGGTCCAGAAGGGAGGGTGTCCAGGTGAATGTGCAAGAGAGGGGCCTGAGTGGAGTCCCACAGGGGTCTGTACTGGGGCCTCAACTTTTTATGATTTACATCAATGACTTAGATGAGGAGAGTGAAGACGTGGTAGCTAAATTTGCAGATGACACAAAGATTGGTAGGAAAGTAGTTGTGAAGAGGACATGGGGAGGTTGCAGATGGATATAGATAGGTTGAATGAGTGGTTAAAGATCTAGCAAATGGAGTTTAATGTGAGAAAATGTGAAATTGTTCACTTAAGCAGGACGTACAAAAAGCAGAGTATTACTTAAATGGAGAACAGCTGCATAATTCTGAGGTGCAGAGGGATCTAGGTGTTCTTGTGCATGAGTCACAAAAAGTTAGTATGCAGGTACAGCAAGTAATTAAGAAGGCTAATGGAATGCTATCTTTTATTATGAGAGGGAGTGAACATAAAAGTAAGGATGTTATGCTTCAGTTATACAGAGCATTGGTGAGACCGCACCTCGAATATTGTGTGCAGTTTTGGTCTCCTTATTTAAGGAAGGATGTAAATGCATTGGAGGCAGTTCAAAGGAGGTTTACTAGATTGACACCTGGAATGAGTGGGTTGATTTTTGAGGAAAGTTTGGACAGACTGAGCTTGTTTCCACTGGTATTTAGAAGAGTGAGGGGTGATTTGATTGAAGTATACAAGATCCTGAATGGCCTTGACAAGGTGGATGTCGACAGGATGTTTCCTGTTGTGAGTGAGTCCAGAACTTGGGGGCAATGTTTAAAAATTAGGGGTTGCCTTTTTAGGACAGAAATTAGGAGAATTTTTTTCTCTCAGAGGGTTGTGCGACTTTGGAATTCTCTGCGTCAGAAGATGGTGGAGGTGGGGTCATTGAATATTTTTAAGGCAGAGGTAGATAGATTCATTTTAGCCAAGGGAATCAAAGGTTATCGGGATTAGATGGGAATGTGAAATCGAAACACAAGAAGATCAGCCGTGATCTTAATGAATGACGGAGCAGGCTTGAGGGGCTGAATAGCCTACTCCTGTTCCTATTTCTTATGTTCTTATGATAGGTCACCCATTTCCTTTCCCGCATCACAGCTGGCTCCCCCGGCATCACCTTCCATGCCCCCTCCGTGACCTACCAGCCACAACCCTTTTCCATCGGGGATGTCCAGGTGAACGTGTACATTCCCTTCCTCCCACAAATCCCACCCCAATCCACATTCACCTCCCCGACATCCTCCTTCCCAACCCCAGGGTCCGTGTCTACCTCCAAGTCCCCACCAACCACCCTCGCAGTCCCTTCTACCGCTACCGTCGAACCCTCACCGACCCTACCGCCTCACTCTGCCATCGGTCAATCTCATCATACCCTCATACCAAAGCCACACTTAGTTTGCTCCCCATGAGGCACTTGCACACCCATCAGACCCCTCTCTTGCACATTCACCTTGACATACCCTCATCCAGACCCCTTCCCCTCCGAACACCTACCCTCCCCTCCGGATCCCTTCCCCACCTTGGAACACCACCCCTCTGGACCCCTTCCCTCCATGCAACCCCTTCCCTGCTCCAGACCCCTTCCCCCTCTGGAACCCCTCCTCCCCTCCAGACCTCTTCCCCTGGAACTCCATCCTCCTACCAGGCCCCTTACCCCCGGAACCTCTTACATCCTCTGGACACCTTCCCCCAGCTTGGAACCCCTTCCCCTCTCCGGACCTCTTTCACCCCTGTAACCCCATCCTCCCTCCAGACCCCTTTGCTCCCTGGAACCCTTTCCACACTCTGGATCCCTTCCCCATCTGGAATCCTTTTCGCCCTCCAGACCTCATCCTCTTTTCCTCCCCCAGACCCCTTTTCACCTCCGGACCCCTTCCTCCCAGAACCCCTTCCTTCTGAACCCCTTCCTTTGCCCCCGACTTAGTCCTTCCACTCCCCTGGACTGCCCCCCGCTTAGTCTCTTCCCCTTCTTGACTCCCTCAGACACCCTTACTTCTTCTGCCACGCTTAGTCCTTCCCCCTCCCGACTCCTTCCTCAAGCCTCATTTCTTCCTCCAGCCTTACTCCTTCCCCCTTCCTGAGTCCCTCAGACACCCTCACTTCTTCCTCCATTTTTACTCTTTCCCCATTCCCGACTCCTTCCTCCACCCTTATTTCTTCCTCCACCCTTACACACATCCCCCCTCCGCACTTCTTCCACCCCCTGGACTCCCTCCCATCTCTGCACTCCTTCCTCCTCCTGGACTCCTTCCCCTCTCCGCACTCCTTCCCCCCTCCGAACTCCTTCCCTTATACCTTCCACCCCCCCCTTACACCTACACCCCCAGTTGCCATCTTCTCCCCCGTTACCCGTTCCTCCCTCCGTACTCCCTCCCCTCTCCCAGCCTCATCCCTGGCACTTTCATTCACCCCCTCCCAACCTCACCCCCAACATCTCTTCCTCTCCCAGTTGATCCCAGTCCTCCCTCTCCATCCCCTCGACCATCATCCTTTGTGAGCATCAACAGTAGCTTTCTAACTTCCATGAGCTGCTTCACAGCAGAGCCATGTCCATGAGAATCTACCCAGCATAGCATGGATGTTCCTCCAGGATCCCGTTGCTGTCGGGCTCCAGCATCTTCTGCTGTTCTGGTGTCCACGATGTGAGCAAGGCCCTGACGCTAAGTTCCAACTTCTGCACGTCACTGTTGTCAAGAAATGTTCTGCACCGGCGTGTTTTCCCGCCGATGTGGGCAGACAATCCAGCGGGGTGCGATGAGTCCAGCGGGCTGGCCTTATAATGACATGCTGATGCATTACATCGGAAGTTCCCGACGTCCGATGGCAGGGAACGCAGCCCGCCATCAACAGGCTGAGCGGATGATCGCAAACCGGTTTCATGACATCTTGAAAACAATTTTTGGCCTTCTCGCCATATTGATCGCTCACACCACCAAACACGCCCGATGCCAGTGGGCATGGAAAATCCCACCCACGATCTTCTTTCACCTGTTCTGCCATTGAGGACTCTTTGGATTGCACTTTTTCTGGCACCTGCCCCCTGTCATGTCTTATAATGATAAAAATTCTTGAGCTTATTTGCTGTATAACACACAAGGCACCAATCATAAGGGATAGGGAAACACATTGTGGGTTCATTTATTAAGAGTAGGCTCCTGAAAATAGTCTTACATTGTTGCATAGCTTGGAACTGTGTGTATGTGTGTGCTCCGCTCAAATCAAAACTGAAACTCTGATATCCCTTAAAAGCACATTACAACATCCCCTTTATTTTTAAAGATGCTTCCCCCCCATCCAAAGAAGTATAACTATTTACAATACATATTCATGTTTAGTTAAAAATAAATAAGTGCAAAGAACTGATGTATCTGTGGCTGGGATTTTCCTATCCTGCCATAACGGGGCCTGCCGTGAGGAATGCGGCGACCCAGCCAAAAACCCATTGGCTTTCAGTGGGACCAGGCGATCCTGGCGGTGGGCGGGGCTGGTAAACCCACCCTATGAGTCTCTAAAGCATAAAAGTAATCTGCTGCTATGCTCAGATCTTGTGATGGTAACCTTGTCTAGAGGTTTCTTTAATTGCTCACAGTGACCTGTGTCATTCTTGGATGTCGTTCCTGGTTGCATTTGGGATCTTGTCCAAGATGCAATCCGACTCTACGGTGGTTGAGGAGCTGGAACTGATCTGATTTGTCCTGGGTTATATCTCACCATTATGCCTTTGTGTGTAATAACTTCATAGGGCCTTGGCTCTGAACAAATTTGTGTCGCTTCAGCTCGTTGCCACATATCTTCTGTGGGATTCTGGATGCAAACTTATTGTCCCATCTGTAAACTTGACAATTCTGTACCTGCATTTTTATTGTGATATTGGGCATCTTCTCTTGTAGTTTTAAAAGTTGCTCTCTAGTTTCTGAGAGAGTAGAATGGGTAAGAGTAGGTAAATTGATACAAACTGCTCTGCCAATCATGAGTTCTGCCAGTGATGGAATAGTTGCACTTAAAGGTGTCACTCTCAGGTGTAACATTGCAATGTGTAGATCTTGCTTGATCTGTCTTCATTAGAGAATTAGGGATTTCACCCTGTGAATCATTCCTTCAGCTAGGCCATTAGACCTAGGTAATGAGGAGAAGAAGTAATGTGCTTAATATTCCACTTCTCACACATATTCTGAAATGGCTTACGAATAAATTGCAGACTGTTTTCTGTAATGATCTCTCTAGGCACACCAAATAAACGAAACTAGCACTTAGAGAGTGTGTGGCAGTTGTGCTTGATGCATTGAGCAATTGTCAAATAGAGGGATACTTGGTAAAGTAGTCGACACGATGCTAAAGTCCGTGCCATGAACATGAAAGAGGTCGGACTTTGGACAAAGGGTGGATAGGAATTTTGTGCTGACTTGGCATATGCTCGTCACATGCCTTACACTTCTTGATGATAATTTCATTCCAACTGTCTTCTCAGCTGACCTATGCCCATGCATGAGTGATAAAGTTGTTGAAGAATATCAGGTTGCAAAGATTCCAGTATGATAACCTGTCTGCCTTT
This sequence comes from Cetorhinus maximus, assembly GCF_964194155.1. Taxonomy (NCBI): domain Eukaryota; kingdom Metazoa; phylum Chordata; class Chondrichthyes; order Lamniformes; family Cetorhinidae; genus Cetorhinus; species Cetorhinus maximus. The sequence continues at coordinate 82,333,539 of NC_135881.1, forward strand.
AAAAATGACCCCCTGGGAGATGCCTAGCTCATCCCAAAAATGCCAAAATGACCTCATGTGTTTGTGGACATGCTGAATTGAATCAGGTCACCCTTCGATGATACTTTTCCACAATTCCTGTAGTGTAAAATCTTTCACTGTTTCTTCTTGCAGCTGCTGGAAATTGTGTTGTGAACAATGTACCAGATCAATTTGGAGAACATCTTCAGGTTCGATACCAATGAAGTCAACTTGTAGATCTAAGGATATATCTTCTGTTTTGCCATGTTAAGCAATCTACTAAGTGGATCTGATGTGATGATCAAGTTACCTGGTTTGTATCTAACCTCACAGCCATAACCTTGAAACTTCATCAAGAGATGTTGAAATCTTGGCAGTGCACTGGTCAATGGTTTTCACCAAATCATCTCCAGTGACTTGTGGTCCGTCTCCACCAGAATTTCTTTGCCAAATAGATAGGTATGAAAATGCATGATTCCAAACACTAAAGCTAATGTTTACTGCTCAATGTTGGAGTAGCTGGATTGCATCATGGCAGAGATTTTGAAGCAAATGCAATCAGTTTGTCTTTTTGTGTTATGCATGTTCCCAGGCCTTTCAGGGAGATATCTATCTCCAGGGTAGTTGTCTCCCTAGGTTCATAAAATTGCAATGTCAATGCCTTTGATAATGACAGTTTCAGTGCTTCAAAGAGGTATTGGTGGTCTTCCTGCCACAGGAAAGGCACATCCTTTCTCAACAATTCCCTTAGCGATGAAGATTTTTGAGCAAATTTGGGAATGTATGGGTACAAGAAATTAAAGAGACCTAGATATCTTCAAAGGTTGTCCTTGTCATGAGGGCTTAGCATGACCTTAATGTCTCCTATTTTACTTGGATCAGGACACATGCCAGCACTGGAATAAATAGAACTGAAGCAATTGATCTGCTGCATGTTGATGTTGAATTTCAGACCGCTAACGCCAATCCTTCATTACGTGCTACTTGCATCAATAAATGCAGATTATGGTCATGTTCTTGCTTTGTTCTTCCAACAGTCACAATATCAGTTGTGATATAGAAGAATCCTGGTACAGTACATGTAATGTGGTCCATGTGAGCTTGAAAGAGATCCTGGTTAACACATAGCCTGAAAAGAAATCAATTAAAACAGTAATGTCCCAATACAGTATAAAGTGTGTTAAGCTTTTGGAACCCCTCCACGAGATGTACTTGGCAGCAAGCTTCGAGAAGAATTTTGAACCTGAAAATCTCAAATTTAACTTCTAATTTGGGTATTTTGTAAGGAAGACATTTCAAAGCCACATTTGAACATCATGGATCAAGGCACACTCTCAATGATCCATACTTCTTTAAAACAAATGATTGAGCTGCAACAATCTGTGTGTTCTTGTATGCTTCTAACAATTCCCTCTTTCTCCATTTTGTCTCGTTCGACCTTCAATTTATCTTGTATGTGAATGCTACGCTTACATGGTAGTTCAATTGACAGACATTCTCCCGAAAGTGTAATGTTGCAGTTCTCTTGAAACTGCCAATTTTTTCAAAACATTCTGGATCTTTCAATGTTATGTCATGAACTGAGGTGATAGGAATAGCTTTCGATGTTGATTTGCCTTGTGATGTTATGCGTGTGAGGTCATGACATGCAATCTCTGGGCCTTTAGTTTCCATGATGTACAACACGTGACACCAGGAAGATTGATTGTACTTGCACTCCAGGACTATGGACCCTGCACATGGAATTAGTAAACCGTTATATGCTGAAAGTTTCACAGTAGTAGGTTTTGCTATGGCCTTCCACATCTGTGATTTCATGTCTTTTAGAATACACAGGGGTGTACCTTGGCACTATCCCTGAGTCAACCTTGGCTAATACGAGCAGTTACTAACTTCCTTAGGGCAGATAATTTGAATCTTGGCAAACACTTCGGATGGTGTGATGGCATCTATGTTTTCCACAATACTGACAGTGTGAAACATGTGTTCACCACTCATATCATCATAATTTTCTGGTCTGCCAATCACCTCATATGTTTCTGATGGGATACCAGATAATCATTCTTATTGCTTGAAAGTACCCATTGTATATGGTATGTGTTTGGTTCAGTGCACAGCATATTGTAGCTGCATCAGCTTTTGCTCTCATGCACTGCCTCTGCCAATGGCCCTTTCTGTCACATGCCCTGCAGAATTGATAAAATGGTGTGCATTTCCTTGGTACATGTAGAAGTTCACACCTTCCACGTGTCTTGCCATGTTTGGGTGTTCTAGGGAGTGCGTCAACAATTGGGGTTGTACTTAGGACCTGTTAGCTTTGTTGACCTGAGAGGATTGCTTCCTATTTACGCCCATCCTTGAATAGCTCTTTAATGTTATAAGTTTTGTGTTTGTCCAGCAGATCTTTCTGGAATGCTTCCATGGGACTGCACGCGATTACCAACTCAATGGCCGGAAGTTTCCAGCGCCCCCGCAGCAGGTTTCCCTGCGGCAGGGCCAGTGAGCCATTGAAATCTCTGTTCACATAGGCGGGACCGGAAGGCTGTTGTTGAAATGATATGAACTCTAAAGAATGAATACGGAAGTTTAACCTGATTCTGAACCAGTCTTCCAATGTCATCCATATCTTTTGGGGATCTTTTCGCTCTTTTTCTGTTAATCCTGATGTGTTCAGCCTTTGTTCCCAATTGTTAGGCAAATTTTTATGGCTTGCTTATCTCCTTCAGATATACCTGAACCAAGAAACCATAGCTTTGTACAATGTTTAAACATTTTTAATTCAGATATTGGGTCAGCTGCTGCATTCCAATTCAAACTAGGGAATTTTGTGGACATTCTGGCAATATTCTTTGATTTTCCTCCTTCTGTAGCACTCGGGATGAGTGTCACTGTAGCTGCTTTCACGTGCTTTTTCCAAAACTCCGACCATGATGGTAGTTGTGTGGGAACGCAGCACAGAGTGATGGTGACTTTGCTTTTCAGTCAATTTATTGTTCAGCAACTCCCGAAGCCAACTTTACAATTGCAACTGGCCTGGTATTAATGACCTTTTTTCCCCTTTTTTGTTTGATTCTCCCTTGCTCGCTATCAATTGGCCCACACCTTTTTCACTCACCTTTCCCGACTGAGATAACCTACTCACAGAGCTGACAGGCTATGCGCTGCAATCTCACCACAGGGGATCCTTCTGCTTACCAGCTCTCTATTTGAGCACTAGCTCGGTGTTGCGTCTCCAAAGCTTTTCTTCGCAGTCAGCACACTGCCTTTTCAACACACTGTAACTTCAACATGCTGTGACTTTGTTGCAAAATGACCAAAACGTCAAGTGTCATTTCATGCCATGTAGCACAATCTAAGGCTGTTCATCATGTCATACCTATATATAATGTTGCTGTTACCTCTGTTACCACTGATGATCACCATGTCATGTTCTTATAATGATATAACTCCTTAAGACTTTAAGACACAAGGCAACAATCACTCATAAGGGATTGGGTAAACACATTGTGGGCTGGTTTATTAAGACTAAGCACACGACAACAGTCTTACATTGTTGTATAGCTTGGAAACATTTAGAGCTATGTGTATGCTCTGCTCAAAACAAAAGTGAAACTAAGACTGGAGTGTGTGACACATTGCCTTTCTGGTCATGTCATGCTGATATCCCTTAAAGGCATATTACAACACCCCTGAACTTGGCACCATGGGTGGCCCTACCAGGAGCAAGGAGTTCCCCACAACATCCCTCAAAGGATTGTCGAAGCGTACAAGTCCTTCCACCACATCAAAATGGTGATCCACAGTGGGATAAAGAAGTAGAAAAACAATCAAGTGGGGGCTTCAGCAATCATGGAGGAGAGCTCAACATGTTCCTTCCATGCCAAAAAATATTGAACTTGTTCTCTGATAGGCAAATAGCTGGATGTTTTGGAAAATGTGTGATCCTAAAATAGGATTTGTGAAAAACAAGCAGGGAAATATGGAAAGGCTTCAACAAAGAAGTAGGGCATAACATTATCAGCCTTGAGAGGCAGCTTTGGAGGCAGGGATAGTGGGAAATTTAGAACGTTGCACATTGGGAAGCTCTCTGACACTGTCTCACCTCTGGTAATCCTCACTGTTGTAACTCAGAGGCAAGAGTACTACCAACTGAGCCATGGCTAACCACCCTGACGCTCCAGTGAAGGAGTTACAAGGATTAAAAGGCTACCATCTCCAGCCACAATAAATCCTGTGAAATGGTTTCCCCCTACACACGGATAGTCCAAACAACTGTGGGCCTTTCTCAATTTTAAATTTTCAGTAGGCTTCTGAGGGCACCTCTATTTTGAGGTGCCCTTGCACACCTCTCCCGATTGGGCTGCCATTTGTCTCATGTTGCTGGCCTGCCTATTGCACCTCTTGCTTTAGGAATCCAGCCATCATCCCTAATTGGATGGAGAAGGTGGCTTCTTAATTGTGCCAGTGGATACCCTGCAGAAGGGACTGGAGGTGGGACCTGCAATTGGTCTTGATACCTGAAAAATTAAAAACTGACAAAATTCTACCTGTACTTCTGAGACATTTGAAAGAGAAAAATATTGCTATGGACAAACATGTGCATTAAATTAGTTTATTTTGCCATGAATCTTCACTATTGAACATGCTTGCGCTGAAATTTTGTTCAAAATATTGAAATATGAAGAAAACCTGTAAATGCTGGAAATAAAATAAAAATGGAAAATACTAGAAATGCACATTTTCATCAGTATTTAGAAAGTGAAAGGATAGTTACTGTTTGGAAATTGTACATAGAGCACTGATGAAGAATCTGTGCCTGATATATTAACCTGTATTCCCTCTTTACAGATGCTGGTAGACCAGTTGTACATTTCCATCATTTCCTCAGCATTTTGAGCCTGCATTATGCATCAAGAACTTGCATCATTTTCTATGACTGCCTCATTAATCAGGCAATAATGATGTACCCTCACTGAGCACTTCCAAATTTGTTCATAGCCTGCTGTTAAATGACTGTGACTTGACCTGCATTCACTCATGTACTGTAATATAGTTGTACCTTTGATTGCAGCAAGCTTACCTAATCAGCAATCAAGGCATCTTTGCAGTGGATTGTAAAACTTTCCAATGCTACATGTAATTGTACAGAGCAGACTATGTGACTTTTATGTATAGTGTAGGCCATTAAGAACGACTGCAAACCGTATGCTGCATTTTTTAGGCTATGCAGTAACAGTGGAAAGATAAATTGCTGATAAGAGAAAATACACTTTATAATCACTAGAGTTTTAAAATTCTAACTCATTAATTACTCTTTTATAAAATGAATACATTCTAATATAACCACAGTCATGCTTTTGCTTGAACTTTCCTTTATTGTACATACTTAATCCTGTTCATTGTTTTGAACAGAAAAAAGGCACTTTGGTGGCCAACGTAAGTTACTCTTTCTCCAAGCATGAGTGTTTGTAATACAAATAATAGTGGAAAAATCTTTTGCCAGAAATATTTGGAATTTTCCACCTCTTTGAACTAAATTGCTTATTGGCACTGCAGCATTTTCTCTTGCTTTTCACCACGATGAGCACCAAGCTCCTTCTTTTGTTTTAACGTTGTTTTGCAAAATCATCATTTGGAAATTGCCTGAATCAAAGAGTAAATGTCATTGATGTTGCTTAAATATTGCAACTACTTCCACCATTGTCTTTCATTTCAACACCTATTAGAACAGCTGAAGTATGATGTATTAATGCTGTCACTTCACGAGCTTGGCTTGGTATATTTTAATTTGAGTCATTAAGCTTCCATTTTACATGTAGCATTCTTATTCTATCCATACGTAGTACTTTTATAAAAAAAGGTTATAGCTATCATTGTTTCCTACCTTATGTTGTCCCTACAATCTGTGTTATTAATCATTATCTAATGATTGAACTTGCAAGGAACCAAAGAACTGTTCATGTTACCCATAGGATACATTTGATTTCAGTGGTTTTATGATACCAACAATATTGTAACTTACAATGTTTGATCACTTCATATAATTTTACAATGAATGCACTACAGGAATCAGCAATTGCTTGTTTATTCTATATAATCAAACAATCATTTGTGTAGCAAAAACAAAAATAACTGCAATAACTCAGCAGGTCTGACAGCATCTGTGAAGAGGAGCACAGTTAACGTTTCGAGTCCGTATGACTCTTCTTCAGAACTCAGTGTTCTGCTGAAGAGTCATGTGGACTCGAAACGTTAACTGTCTTCCTTTCCACAGATGCTGTCAGACCCGCTGAATTTTTCCAGCTATTTTTGTTTTTGTTTCATATTTCCAGCATCAGCAGTACTTTGCTTTTATCTTAATCATTTATGTAGGATTCCAAAGCATGTTAACTCAATTAAATCAAAGGAAGTAAGATATATTTTTATAACACTACTTGCATTTGTTAGGGTATGGAGTAACATATTGGCATGGATAGAAGATTGGCTAGCTAACAGGAAACAGAGAGCAAGCAAAAATGGGTCATTTTCTGGTTGGCAAGATGTAACTTGGTCCCTTGAGCATGCTCTGTCATTCAATAAGATCATTGCTGATTTGATTGTAAGCTCAACTCCACATTCCCACCTACCCGATAACCAGTTCCAGGGCCTCAACTTTCTACAATTCATATAAATGACTTGGGTGAAGGGATTGAAGGGATGGTTGCTAAATTTGCTGTTGACACAAAGATAGGTAGGAAAGTAAGTTGTGAAGATGACATAAGGAGGTTACAGGGAATATAGATAGGTGTTAGTGGGCAAAGATCTGTCGAATGGAATATAATGTGGGAAAGTGGGAAATTGCCCATTTTGGCAGGAAGAATAAAAAGAAACATATTATCTAAATGTTGAGGGATTGCAGAGCTCTGAGGTTCAGAGGGATCTGGGTGTCCTAGTGCATAAATTACAAAAGGTTAGTATGCAGGTACAGCAAGTAATTAAGAAAGCTAATAGAATGTTATTGTTTATTGGGAGGGAAATTGAATACTAAAGTAGGGATGTTATGCTTCAGTTGTACAGGGCATAGGTGAGACCACATCTGGAGTACTGTGTACAGTATTGATCTCCTTATTTAAGGAAGGATATAAATACGTTGGATACAGTTCAGCGAAGGTTTGACTAGACTGATACCTGGAATGGGCAGGTGATCTTATGAGGAAAAGATGGACAGGCTAGGCATGTATCCTCTGGAGTTTAGAAGAGTAAAAGGCAACTTGATTGAAATATATATGATCCTGAGGAGTCTTGACAGGGTGGGTATGGAGACAATGTTTCCTCTTGTGGTAGAATCTAGATCTAGGGGTCACGGTTAAAATAAGGGGTCGCTCATTTAAGACAGAGATGAGAATTCTTCCTCTTATAAGGTCGTGAGCCTTTGGAATTCTCTTCCTCAAAAGGCGGTGGACTCAGTCTTTGAATATTTTTGAGGCAGAGGTAGATAAATTTTTGATAAGCAAGGGGGTGGAAGGTTATCGGGGTAGGTGGGAATGTGGAGTTGAGGTTACACTCAGATCAGCAATGACCTTATTGACTGGCAGAGCATGTTTAAGGGGCTGAGTGGCCTTCTCCTGCTCCTAATTTGTATGTTCGTATATGACCAAAATTTAAATCTAGCTCAGACTGATTGGATGAAAGTTTCCTGTCTGCTTGTTATAAGCATTGTTTGTGGCTATAGTTTGGGTAGCCTCTATTCAGCTATTAATGGGTAAGGATGCACAAAACCAAATTGCTCATAATTTGTTAAGATGTTGGAAATTTCACTCAGGAAGACCAAAGCATAGCTCATATGGAAAATTATTCAAATGGTGTTCGGGAAGAATACAGACAGTTCTACTTTGTATCTGACCATTCTCTACCTGACTTAGAAGTAGTTGATGCTGACATTGGGTGCCTGAAATAGAAAGTGTGCTATTCTTCAACACCAACATAAGCATGTACCTTGATAAGCATGAAGTTTACATAAATGTTTTTTGTATGTTTTCATTATAGAAGATATATTTTATTATCATTATTAATGGGATTGGAAATAATCTGCTATATTTTTATCTTAAAAACTGCAAATTTTGTAGCTTTGCAAAAGCAGTTGAGTTTTTATCAGGGCATAGATTAAATCACTGTCAAATACTAAAAGAAACAATTGTGTTAATGTTGGATCCTGTACCCTGGTTTGTTGGGGCTTAAGGATCCGGGTTGCACGCTTGCTTCGAGATGATTGAGTTGGTACCATAGACAGAGAAGATCTGTAGACTGTTCTTAGAAGAAACATATTTTTATTTACAAAAGGAACTCAGCAGCTACACTTGTGTGCTTACAACTCAAAACCCTATCTTTACACTTCAGACTCTAACTCAAGATTACTGACTATAGAGGTGGCCTGCACTACTCTGCTATCGGATATCAAGATCATGTGATCTTCCATTACAACATTCGTCTTAAAGGTATATTACACACCAGATTATTACATCGCTCCCCCTTCACTGAGAAATACATTTTACAATTTTTCTCAAAATATCAAATTTTTCACACAGATAAGTAATTTACAAAGTCAGTCTTTCTGGGGGTTTCCTTATGCGTGTAGAACGTCTCAGCACTGCAGCTTCTGATGTTTTATCCGGAACCTCCCACATCACTGGAGTCATCTGAGTATCAGGCTCTTCAGTAGGTACCAGCAAATCCGTTTCCTCAATTCTTACAGGTACAGCCGACCCTTCAGACACACCTGTATTCAGTTGAGTTCTTTCAACAGGAGACGTTGACTCAGACACGAACACTGGTGGAATCATTTCTGGGTATTTTCTTTCTCCTTTTCTTATGTGATCCACATGTCTCCTTATGACTCGACCGTCCACTTTCACATGGTAGGAAAGAGGTCCCGTTACAGCACTTATTTACCCAAACAACCAGGTTGGTCCTTCTCTAGAATTCTTCACATGTACCTTCTCTCCTATGTTAAACATCCTGTCACGACTGTGCCAGTCATGTCCAGGTTTCTGACTTCCCTGGCTGCTTTCCACCACCCCCCCAAGTTTGACATAATAAGGCTCAATCTTGATCAGAGACAGCTTTTCATCAACAATTCCGCAGATGTGACACCTGCTGTTGAATGAGGGGTGGTCCTAAAATGGAAAAGAAAATGTGTTAGTTTAGTCACTATGGAATCTCCAGACAATTTCTTCATACCAGACTTGAACATCTGAATGGCACTCTCGACCAGTCCATTTGAAGTAGCGTGGGACGGTGAAGTTTTTACGTGAGTAATACCCTGTTGAGGCTGATAAATCAGTGAAACTCAACACTCATAAATACCGTTTCATTGTCCGATACAACTACTTCTGATAATCGGTTGATTGCGAAGCTTTGTAGTAGCTTGTCAATTACAGCAGAAGATGTTGGTGACTTCACTTCATGTATGTCCATCCATTTCAAGTGAGCATCGACAATAAGTAGAAACATTGTCCCCATAAAAAGCCCCACATAGTTGATGTGTAATCGCACCCATGGACTTCTTGGCCACTCCCAAGGGTGTAATGGAGCTATTGAAGGTAACTTTTGCATTTGCTGACACTGCATACAACTTCTCACTAAGTTCTCTATTTCTCCACCCATCCCAGGCCACAATAGATAGCTGTGTGCTATGGTCTTCATTCGAGATATTCCTGGATGTGCACTGTGAAGTCCAGACAACAATGGCTTTCATCCTTTTGGAGGAACAATCATTCATGCTCCCCACAATAAGATACCTTCCTGGCTGGTTATTTCGTATCTTCTCTGAAAATGTGGTTTCATTTTGTCAGATTCCTGTTCTTGTGGCCAACTATGAGAACTTGTTCTCGTACTTTGGATAAGACTGGGTCTCGACTTGTCCAATCTCTAATCTGTTTGGCACATATTGGAGATGATTCCAGGAAGTTCAATAATAAAACAAATTCTTGAGGAATTGGAACATCCTCATTGTTTATTTGCATGGGCAAACGACTAAGTGCATTAGCGTTTGCAATTTGAATTCCAGGTCTTTGAATGAAAGAATATTCCTACGCTGCCAAGATCAATGCCCATCTTTGTATTCTTTCTGAGGCTATAGGTGGTATAGCCTTGTCTTCGCTGAACAATCCCATCAAGGGCTCGGGGTCTGATATGATAGTAAAATGTCGACCATGTACATGCTGGTGAAATTTGTTAACAACAAAGATGATTGACAGGGCTCCTTTTTCTATCTGTGAGTACCCCTTTTCCACTGTATTGAGTGTTCTTGATATATGTCCTATAGGCCGTTCTGATCCTTCGTCCATTTGATAGGACAGCACTGCTCTGACTCCATAGGGAGATACATCATATGTCAACACCAACTCTTTCTTTGGGTCAAAATGTACTAGAAGTGTAGATGATTGTAACAACTGTTTCAGTTTTGTGAAAGCTTCTTCCTGTGGTGTTTGCCAAAACCATTGCTGGTTTTTCTTGAGTTTTTCTGTCAAGATAAATTAGACAAGAAGGGTCCATAGTAATTGATCACCCCCAAGAATGATTTCAGTTTGGATGTATTCTTTGGTGCTGGTGCCTCTCTAATGGCTTTCACTTTTTCTTCAACTGGATGTAGGCCTTGTGAATCTACCTTGTGACCTAGGTAGGTTACCTCTTTTGCTTGGAATGTGCACTTTTCTTTTTTGAATGCACCCCCACCTGTGGAAAAACATTCTAAAACTTGTTCCAAGTTTACAAATGTTCATTTTCAGTGAGTCCTGTCATCAGAATATCATCTAAATAAACTACAACATGGAGTAGTCCCTGTAGTAAACTTTCCATGGTTCTTTGGTATACGGCGCAAGCTGAAGATACAGCAAAACATAAACAAGTATATTGGTACAACCCTTTGTGGATATTAATGGTAATAAACTTCCGGGAGGCCTTCTCTAATTCCAATTGTTGATAAGCATGACTGATACCAAGCTTCGTGTAGGCAGTTCCAACAGCCAGTTTAGCGTGCAAGTCTTTAATTTATGGTATGGGGTGTCTGTCCAACTCAGCCACTTTATTGCCTGTTAATTTATAGTCTCCACAAATTTGAATGCTTTGGTCAGGTTTGAAAACAGATACAATTGGTGCTGCCCATTCTGAAAATTGCACTGGCTGTATTGCTCCCAGTTTTTCTAATCTGATCAGTTTGGATTCTACCTTTTCCCACATTGCATAAGATACTGGTCTTGCCTTCATGAATCTGGGCGTTGCCTCTGGATCCGCTTGAAATTTTGCTTGTAGCTTTTCAATCTTCCCAAGTTTGTCCTTGAAGACCGAGGCATATTTTTGTAGTAGCTCTGATAGCCCATTAGTTCTCACTTGGAAGATTTCAGACCACTCCAATTTAATTTCTTTCAGCCAGTTTCATCCAAGGAGGCTAGGTCCCTTGCCTGCTACCACCATTAAGGGCAATTTCACTGTTTGACTTCCATAGTGTACTGTGACTTTACTTATGCCCTTCACTTGTATGTCTTCTCCTGTGTAAGTTTTTAATTTGGCATCTGTTTCTTCCAAATTTATTTTACTTTCTCCATCGTTCAGGTATTTAAAAATATGCTCACCTATCATCATAATGGATGTTCCGGTATCCAACTCTATTCTGATAGACCTCTCATTCACTCTCATGGTCACATAGATGGGTTCTGTCCTTCCAACCTTTAAATTATACAACAAATGAATATCTGAATCTATTACTTCAGGCTTTGCTGTAGATCTCCTTGGGTTTTGCTTTTGTTTGAAAGTCTTCTTGATTCTATCTTTACAATGTCTCATGAGGTGTCCGTTTCTATGACAGAAAAAACTTTTGATTTTTTTTGAACTGTGATTCATTACAAGGTTGTCTGCTTCCACCTCTGTTACCATTATGCCATGTTTTCGCTGCTAAGTTATCTGTTTTTATTTGTCTGCTAGCGGTGGCTGCTTCCCACTTCTTAGCAAAGCCTTGCACTTTCACGCTCTTTTTGGCTGAGCCAAACATGGCCAACATGAAGGACGGCACCATTTTGTGCTCCCTGTAAGGCTTTCGAATCCCAAACAGCACCTTCCATTAGCAAAGCAATTTCCAATGCCTTCTGAAAATTCAAATTTGTTTTAGACAGTAATCTCTTCTGAATTGCATCTTAATTTATACCAATCTCTTCTGAATTGCATCTTAATTTATACCGCACACAAAACAATCTCTAAGCATATCATTGATAGATGTATCAAACTCGCAATATTCGGTTAATTGTTTCAGATTCGCCACATAACAAGACCATAAGAGCATAAGACATAGGAGCAGAAATTAGGCCATTCGGCCCTTCGAGTCTGCTCTGCCATTCAATCATGGCTGATGAGTTTCTCAACCCCATTCTCACGCCTTCTCCCCATAACCTTTGATCCCCTTACCAATCAAGAACCTATCTATCTCGGTCTTAAATACACTCAATGACCTGACCTCCACAGCCTTCTGTGGCAATGAATTCCATAGATTCACCACTCTCTGGCTAAAGAAGTTTCTCCTCATTTCTGTTCTAAAAAGTCTTCCCTTTACTCTGAGGCTGTGCCCTCGGGTTCTAGTCTCTCCTACTAATGGAAACATCTTCCCCACGTCCACTCTATCCAGGCCTTTCAGTATTCTGTAAGTTTCAATCAGATCCCCACATCCTTCTAAACTCCATCCAGTATAGACCCAGAGTCCTCAAACGTTCCTCATATGTTAAGCCTTTCATTTTTGGGATCATTCTCGTGAACCTCCTCTCCAGGGCCAGCACATCCTTCCTGAGATACAGGGCCCAAAATTGCTCACAATATTCTAAATGTGGTCTGACCAGAGCCTTATAAAGCCTCAGCAGCACATCCCTGCTTTTATATTCTAGTCCTTTCGAAATAAATGCCAACATTGCATTTGCCTTCCTAACTACCGACTCAACCTGCAAGTTAACCTTAAGAGAATCCTGGACTAGGATTCCCAAGTCCCTTTGCACTCCAGATTTCTGAATTCTCTCCCCATTTAGAAAATAGTCTATGCCTCTATTCTTCCTACCAAAGTGCATGGCCTCACACTTCCCCACCTTGTATTCCATCTGTCACTTCTTTGCCCATTCTCTTAACCTGTCCAAATCCTTCTGCAGCCTCCTATTTTGTAAGTTTCAATCAGATCCACCCTCATCCTTCTAAACTCCATTGAGTATAGACCCAGAGTCCTCAAACGTTCCTCATATGTTAAGCCTTTCATTCCTAGGATCATTCTCGTGAACCTCCTCTGGCCCCTCTCCAGGGCCAGCACATTCTTCCTGAGATATGGGGCCCACAATTGCTCACAATATTCTAAATGTGGTCTGACCAGAGCCTGATAAAGCCTCAGCAGCACATTCCTGCTTTTATATTCTAGTCCTCTCGAAATAAATGCCAACATTGCATTTGCCTTCCTAACTACCGACTCAACCTGCAAGTTAACCTTAAGAGAATCCTGGACTAGGACTCCCACCCCTTTGCACTCCAGATTTCTGAATTCTCTCCCCATTTAGAAAATAGTCGATGCCTCTATTCTTTCTACCAAAGTGCATGACCTCACACTTCCCCACGTTGTATTCCATTTGCCATTTCTTTGCCCATTCTCCTAACCTGTCCAAATCCTTCTGCAGCCTCCCCACCTCCCCAATACTACCTGTCCCTCCACCTATCTTTGTATCATCTGCAAACTTAGCCAGGATGCCCTCAGTTCCTTCATCTAGATCATTAATGTATATAAAGTGAAAAGTTGTGGCCCCAACACTGACCCCTGTGGAACTCCACTAGTCACCGGCCACCATCCTGAGAAGGACCCCCTTATCCCCACTCTCTGCCTCCTGCCAGACAGCCAATCTTCTATCCATGTTAGTACCTTGCCTCTAATACCATGGGCTCTTATCTTACTGAGCAGCCTCCTGTGCGGCACCTTGTCAAAGGCCTTCTGGAAGTCCAAGTAGATAACATCCATTGGCTCTCCTTTGTCTAACCTACTCGTTACCTCCTCAAAGAATTCTAACAGATTTGTCAGGCATGTCTTCCCCTTTATGAAACCATGCTGACTTTGCCCGATTTTACCATGGACTTCCAAGTTTTCTGAAATCTCATCCTTAATAATGGACTGTACAATCTTACCAATGACCAAGGTTAGGCTAATTGGCCTGTAATTTCCCGTCTTTTGCCTCACTCCCTTCTTAAACAGAGGGGATACATTAGCGATTTTCTAGTCCTCTGGGACCCTCCCTGACTCCAGTGATTCCTGAAAGATCGCCACTAATGCCTCCACTATCTCTTCAGCTATTTCCTTCAGAAGTCTGGGGTGTAATAACAAGCAACTGTCGCCCCTGCAACTCTATTCCTTGAGTTAAATTTGAACCGTTGCATCGTCACCGAGGGCTTTGGCTGGTACTGATTCCTTATGAGGCTCACTAAGTCAACAACATTTTTCAAATCTGGGGCACTGGGTGCCAACAAATTATGAATTAATCCATATGCCTTACTCCCACATGTGGATAAGGGGGCCGCATGACACTTCTTCTTCCCCCGCAATGTCGTTCACCTGGGAGAAGAGACGCACATAATGAGACCAATCGTCCGAGGCTGGATCAAAAGGTTCAACTCTTCCAATCTGAGGGGATTGTTTCAATGATCAGGACGGAAATTTTTCTTTACTTACAATTACAGTGCGAGGTACGGCCCGATTTTGGTTCTCTTGATTTCCTTCGTGCTTTCTTGCTTTTTCTCATCCTTAGTGATTAAATGTTACCGAGCTGTTAAGTAAGCAGTGCATGGGAATCACCAGCCTTCACTTTTAAAATTGGTTAAAGCTGGTAGTGAGCAGGCAAGTTACCTCCTCGAGGTGAACGAGTTGGAGCTGCCTGTCATCACTCCAAGTTTTTCTGGGAGAAGGGAGAGGAGGCTGAGAAGTATTGCGAGGGAGGTCGAGTGTGACTGAGGGGGTTCAAGGGTCACAGAGGGAAGGTCAAGTGTCATGAGGGGGATGGTGGAAGTCACAGGGGGAAGGCTGAATGCAACTGAACGGGAAGTCAAGGGTCACTGAGGTGAGTTGAGGGTCACTGAGAGGAGGTAGAGTGTCACAAAGGGAAGGTCAAGGATGACTCTGAGAGCAAGATTGAAATGAGCTTTGCCAAGACTAGAGTGAGCACCTTTTGGCCACAGGCAAAGGCGCTTGGTGAAGGTTAGGTCTCCATTGGAAGATACACACTGATCAAGACTCTGCCCTTTTGAACTTCAGTAGGCAAATTGGGAGTCATCCACCCAATGTTCCTGGAGAATTAGGTGGAGGAGAAATGGTGCAGAGAAAGGCTGGAGGTGCGTGTAGTCGAAGTGTGGCCAGAACAGCAACAAGAGCCTCCACCTATAATGGGACTAGATGCTGATGTCAGCCAAGAGGGAGAGAACCAGGGCCCAGTCTGACACAAAACAATGGCATGTCATGCAGTCTGCCACTCCCACTTCAACTACATGTAGATGTCAAAGAGACAATGCCAACGACAGCCGAGGAAGTCAAGGGAGACAGTCACTGACCTGTGTGCTCTCCTTCTGGCTGATGATTGCACAATGTTTAGCACCATTCATGACTCTTCAGATACTGAGACAGCCCATGGCCAAATGCAGCATGACCTGGACAATAACCAGGCTTGGGCTGACTAGTGGCAAGCAACATTCATGCCACACAAGTGTCAGTCAATGACCATCTCCAACAAGAGAGAATCCAACTATCGCCCATTGATGTTCAATGGCATTAGCGTCACTGAATCCCCCACTACCAACATCTGGGGGGTTACCATTGACCAGAAACTGAACTGGACTAGCCATATAAATACTGTGGCTACAAGAGCAGGTCAGATGCTAGGAATCCT
The DNA here is from genome assembly GCF_964194155.1 of Cetorhinus maximus. Lineage (NCBI taxonomy): Eukaryota > Metazoa > Chordata > Chondrichthyes > Lamniformes > Cetorhinidae > Cetorhinus > Cetorhinus maximus. Next base: position 82,349,459 of record NC_135881.1, read on the forward strand.
GCGATCTGTAACCCACCTTTTGACTCCCCAAAGCCTGTCTGCCATCTACAAGGCACAAGTCAGGAGTGTGATGGAATACTCCCCACTTGCCTGGATGAGTACAGCTCCCACAGCACTCCATAGAACCATAGAAAAGTTACAGCACAGAAGGAGGCCATTTGGCCCATCTTGTCCATGCCAGCCCGAGGACACCCAGGTGCCTTTTCTAATCCCACCTTCCTGCACCCAGCCGATAGCCCTGCAGCTTACAGCACTTTAGGTGCAGATCCAGGTACTTTTTAAAAGAGTTTAGAGTTTCTGCCTCTACCACCAACTTGGGCAGCGAAATCCAGACATCCCCTGCCCTCTGCATAAAAAAGTTCTTCCTCCTGTCCCCCCTACACCTTCTGCCACTTATCTTGAATCTATGCCCCCTGTTTCTAGAATTCTCCACCAAGGAAAACAATTTTATCCTGTCCACTCTATCTATTCCCCTCATAATTTTGTACACCTCAATCAAGTCACCCCTCAGCCTTCTTTGTTCTAAGGAAAATAACCCCAACCTATCCAATCTCTCCTCATAGCTACACTTTTCCAACCCTGGCAACATTCTTGTAAACCTCCTCTGCACTCTCTCCAGAGCTATTACATCCTTCTTGCAATGTGGTGACCAGAACTGCACACAATACTCCAGTTGTGGCCTCACCAGTGTTTTATACAATTCCAACATTATATCCTTACTTTTATATTCTATACCTCTACCAATGAGGGAGAGCATTCCATATGCCTTCTTTACAACCTTGTCTACTTGAACTGCTGCCTTCAGGGACCTGTGTACTTGTACGCCAAGATCTCTCACTTCATCTATCCCTCTTAGTATATTCCATTGATTGTGTAATCCTTGTAACTGTTTGACCTCCCTAAATGTATGACCTCACACTTCTCTATGTTAAAATCCATCTGCCACTTTACCGCCCACTCCACCAACCCATCTATATCGTTTTGGAGATAATGGCTATTCTCTACACTATCCACTACTCGGCCAATCTTTGTGTCATCTGCAAATTTCCCAATCATGCCCCCCTACGTTCACATGCAAATCGTTAATATATAACACAAACAGCAAGGGTCCCAAGACCGAGCCCAGTGGAACACCACTTGAGACAACTTTCTATTCGCAAGGGCATCCATCGACCATTACCCTTTGTTTCCTGTTACAAAGCCAACCTTTTATCCAGTTTGCCACATTACCCTGAATCCCATGGGCTTTTACTTTCCTGACCAACCTGCCTTGTCAAATGCCTTGCTAAAATCCATGTAAACAACAACCACTGCACTACCTTTATCAACCCTTCTTGTCACTTCCTCAAAGAATTCAATCAAATTTGTGAGGCAAGAACTTCCTTTAACAAAGGAGCTTGACACCATCTAAGACAAAGCAGCCCACTTGATTGGCACCACGTCCACAAACATTCACTCCCTCCACCACTGATGCAGCAGTGTGTACCTTCTACAAGATGCACTGCAGGAATTCACCAAGGCTCCTTAGAAAGCACCTTCCAAACCCACGCCCACTACCATCTAGAAGGACAATGGCAGCAGATAGTTGGGAACACTGCCACCTGGGAGTTCCCCTCCAAGTCACTCACCATCCTAACTTGGAAATATCATTCCTTCACTGCCACTGGGTCAAAATCCTGGAATTTCCTTCCTAACAGCCGCATGGATGTACCTACACCACATGGACTGCAGCTGTTCAAGGAGGCAGCTCACCACCACCTTCTCAAGGGCAACTAGGGATGGGCAATAAATTCTGGCCCAGCCAGCAAAGCCCACATCCGATGAATGAATATAAAAAAAAATGACCTGCTATCCATTAGACCGGGAAAGAACCCACCCCAGAAGCTTTAAGAGTCACTGCAGCAGTAAATTTCTATGCCAGTGGCTCCTTCCAGGACTCTAATGGAGACATGTGTGGCATTTCATAGCAAGTCGCATATTGTGAATGTCTTCCATAAGGGGACTGGCGAGTTTGTGCACTTCAGAATGGATCCAGAGAGCCAGGCCGACAGATCTTTGGGCTTTGGTGTCATTGCAGATTTCCCACAGATACAGGGGGTTATCAACTGCATGCATGTGATGATCAGAGCTCCCTGGGACCAGCCACCAACTTTTGTCAACAGGGAAGAGTTCTACTTCATTATGTACAATTGGTCTGTTACCACAGGAGACACATCCTCCCGGTATGTGCTCGGTTCCCAGGGGCCTCTCATCATTCATACATTCTTCTCTTTGAGGCCCCCGCATGCCTGCAGGGATGGGCTCTGGGTGACAGGGGCTATCCCCTCAAAACCTGGCTAACGATACCAGTCAGAAACATTCAGAGACTCTTTAACTCAAGGCAAGGAGCACTATAATGAATTCCATAGTTCCACAAGGGCCACAATAGAGCAGATCACTGGAATGCTTAAAGTGTGGCTCTGTTGCCTGGACTGTTCTGGTGGAGCTCTCCAATATCACCACAAAGGGTCTCAGGGATTATAGTCATCTGCTGCCCACTGCTCAACCTCACGCAGCAGAGGGGGAAGAATTTGTAAAAATGGACATAATGGAGTCACATTCCTCATCTAATGAAGAGGATGGAGAGGACAGATCAGAGCCGGCAGGCCTGCATGTGTTCCAGTAACAGACACTAGGATGATCGAGAGGTGCGCGGTAGGCATGTGAATCCCTCATTCTGAAGGTTCCAGCAGACATGGTGCCTTTGAGAGGGCAACACCTCTAGGCTTTACACCAATGGGACCTCTGCATCTCCACCCAACAGCAATTCACGAGTGTACTCTGATAAGCCACCCAAATCACAAAGATGTCAATGCTCTTCCTTCACCCATACAGTCTTGCAACTTATTCTGCAGGCGCTTGCACTGCTAACCAAGTCACAACAGGCAAACAATCCACCACACTTGAATAAAGTTAACCAGACTAGTTGATCACACACTGACATAGACTGCAATATAATATCTGAACACCTATACCATCATTGTGCACCAACATGCAGTTTTGTTTCAAACAAAAACAAAAATAGCTGGAAAAGCTCAGCAGATCTGACAGCACCTGCGGAGAGGAACACAGTTAACATTTCGAGTCCGCATGACTCTTCATCAGAGCAAAGGAAAAATAGAAATGAGGTGAAATATAAGCTGGTTGAGGGGGGTGGGACAGGTAGAGCTGGATAGAAGGCCAGTGATGGAGGCAAAGAGATTGCCAAAGATGTCATGGGCAAAAGAACAAAGAAGCGTTGACAGTGGTGATATTAGCTAAGGAATGTGTTAATGGTGACATTAAGGGTAGAAAGCAGGACGAGCAAGTGACAGATAGCCCTAGTGGGGGTGGGGTGGGGGGAAGGGATCGAAATAGGCTAAAAGGTGGAGATAAAACAATGGATGGAAATACATTTAAAAATAATAGAAATAGGTGGGAAAAGAAAATTATATTAAAAAATATATTTAAAAAATTATAAATTATAGGAAAAAGGCCCGTTTGAAGCCTCAATGCTGTTTTGTTTACTTTTGGTATTACGACGGTCTCCAAGTGAGGCTCCTCCCACAAATTGTTATGCTCCCGGGTGAGGAGAGATGGACTGGCCCACCCTTCTTTATTCAACCCCCTTGGCTGGTCGCAAAAAGTTAATTTAAAAACGATCCCTTCCCTCATGGATACCTTTTCCTAGTCCAAATGTGTTTATATTTTAAAAGAAGCCAATTTAAGCAGGCTTTCTTGAGTCAAAGAAAGATTGAGTTTATTCGCTACTAAAACACAAGATAAAAAAAGCACAATACCCACACACACAGATTGGCAATGAGAAGTGAGTCCAGAAAAATAAAGTTTAAAAAGATATACGAATCAGTCTTTGGCCTGTCCATGAGGAGTAGATGGTGAAATGTTGCAGCCATTAAGTTGGATTATTCCATTAGAGCTGACCTTGGCAGTTGAGCAGTTGGTTTGGATATTCTTGGTTCTGCACATTAGCTGAAAGGAGTTGTCCTGTTTCCTTTTCGACTGTGGCTTTGCTGACTTGTGACTTGCTTCCAGCAATCAGAGAGAGACACTTTTTTACTTGCAAGCACAGGGATGCCTAGTTGATGTTCTTCATCTATGCTCTTCACAGCACACACTCACACCAGAACAGAACACAAGACTAGCACGCCGAAACCAGGGTTTCAGTTGGCCTTTTTAACCCCTTTTCTTGTGTATTCCTGGAATGGAAAAAAAACAAACATGGCTTTTGCCCAGAAACTTCTTTCTTTCAAATTAGGTCATGTCCAAAGTCTGGGATATAACTCAATGGGAGATGGGTTCTGCTAAAATGGTAATCAGCCTCCATTATCTCTGCAACCACAGGAGATTACAGTTCAGTGTTTGCATTGCATTTCTTCCTTTGATATGTCTCTGTCTGAAGTAGGCCTTGACAGCGTTTTAGGTGTGACATCATGTTTTCTCTAGACTAGTTAGTTGTGTAATCCACATAGGAATTTTCGAGCAAGTGGTTGCTTTACAGTCCCAGACAGTCTACTATTTTTGCTTTTGGGTCCTTTTTTTAAAAAGACATGTTTGTAAATAATTTGGGACTACGGTCCATGTTCATGATATTGGTCACTATGACCAATGGTGTAACCCCAACATCTGCAGCTGAGATGGAGGCAGGCTGCTGAGTTCAATGCCCTGTTGCCTGAGATGACCTTGGTGGCACCCTCTATGTACCTGAGGCCTGGACGGCCCCAGCATGCACAAGGCCTCCTGTATGGATGAAGGTTCATCCTTTTCGGCCTTGGTTATTGGAGGACTGGGGACACTGACAGAGGGGCTGAGGAATGACTGCTATACCCCTGAGTGGCCTGAGAGGAAACCCCATGAAAGGCAGGCTTGTATCCCTCCTCCCTCTCAGTGCATAGTGGCACCTCCCTGACTATCTAAGGGGAAGGGGCGCCTGGGGGGAAGTGCGGGCTCTTCGTCCCTCTCTTGGCTGGCCCCCACTGTATACAGCCAATGGCCAGAGTGATGGTAAGCATGTCCGAGTGAATATCGGGCAGCCACTAACTGGTCTGCTAAACCTGACACTCCGACAGTCACCAACCTCTCCACGGAGGAAGTCAAGTGCTCACCCACCTGAGATATGACAGAACTCATGGGCTTGTTGGATTCCTCCATTATCCGTGCATTTCTCCACAATATCTTTGGTAGCTCCCCCAGAAGTTCCCCTGCCTGTCACTGAATCTCCATTAGGTTTTGTGTGGCCATGACAATGGGCCCATCATTAGCCTGGGCTCAGCATGGGCCTGACCTCCAATAATCCTCCAACTGCCAGGTCCACAGGCTGTCACAGTCTCCATCAGCTGCTCCGGTATGTCTGTGATGTGCTCAATAGATAGTGAACCCAACACACCGATGTGGCTATATCTGTGCTGGTGGAGGGTGCATAAAAAAAATGTGACTGCACGCCCCTGAGGCTTCAACACTGTCTCCCTCAGAACTGGATTGCAGGGTCATAGATGATGGAGCAGGTTGTCCCTCTGGAATGCAAGGATGTGCATTAGACATCAGGAAGAATTCAGTTCATATTATTCACAATTCATCTTCCCATTCCGCTGTGATGTGTTTCCCCTTTCTGACCAGTGGTTGACACCAAGCTCAAGGCCTCCTCACACTTTTCTCTCTGCACTCTAGCCTCGCTGTCCATGATTATCTGTCTCTCCTGCTCTATAGCCAGCAGGGTGGGGGCTTAAAATTCCCCCAGTTAGCTTTTCAACTACTCTCCTGCATACCCTTGTCCCATTTGAGGCCCTAAAATGTCCATTTATTGGACAGTTAAGGGCTGCTTTCTACCTGGCCTCAATTTTGAGGCTGGTGGGAGGAGTCAGGAGCAGGGGTAAACCCGGCACTTCACCCTGTTTGGGCCTTGGGTGGGAGGGGGGAGGTGCCTCCCTCAAGGGTACCCTTTTCCACATTGGGTATCCCCTCTCACCATGGTTTGCCCCCTGCGAGCTCTCCCCACCATCTCCATCCTGGCCTCATCTTCCCTCTTGCTGTGAGACCCCCGCACCAAGCTGGTCCTGGACTCTGGGACTTAGAATCTGGGGACTGCTTGTAGTTCCAGGCCTGACCACTGCTGCCACTGGAGCTCTGGGACTTCTGGCCAACCTGATTGGTTAACAACTCTCTGAGGTGGGACTTCCGATTGAATTAGAGTTGAAGTTCTTCCTCCAGCTAATTAACTCTCCTTGGAGTGCTAAATAGCTGTGGGGCTGCTGTGATCAGCGTGGGCACATTTCCCACTGACTCTTCAGGTGGCAGGTTAGGATGCCCCGCTATCTGAAAAATCCTGTTCTATGATTCAATCTAATTTTCATGAATTTAAGGCTTGTGGAAATGGTATTTGTTAATGGCATTGCCAGTTATAGTGCAAAAGATTAATTCTAATTTTAAAATACTAATCAGACACTATGTACATCATCATATGAAATGATACAATATCACATGGCTTGTTCTCTCATGCATCCTCATGGGAGATGCTGCCTCTCTGGAAGATGCGTTCGAAAAAAGCTCCTCTTTTATATACTTCTGCAGACTCGTTATATATTCTGTATTAGTCCAACAATACTAAGACTATTATATGATGGCAGCGAGTAAAAGAATAGTAATGGAGAAGTCGCTGCCTTTGCCGGAAAGCTCCAAGAAGGTCACAGGTCTCAACCAAGCAGAAGTATGGCTGAAATTTTATCAGAGATTTGTTGGATATCGAACCCCATCAGGCCTCAGTGTGAAGGTGAACAGTGAACAGGTCAGTACTTTGTTGTATGCTATAGGTGTCTGTGCAGATGATATACCATCACGCAGGTTATCAATGAGGCAAAAGCCATGTACGATGAAGTAATCAAAGCATTTGATATTTACCTCAATCTAAGAAAGAATACTATTGTTGAGCAGGCTAAATTTAACAAATGGACCCAGGTCAAGGGAAAAGTGTTGATGCATTTATAAAAGACCTATATAGACTTGCAGTGGACTGTGAGTGTAGCAGCTTGAAAGATGAACTGATCAGAGACAGAATTGTTATGAGAGTGTCTAATGGCTTGCAGTCAAGAAATGATCTAACCTGAGCAAAGGCAATCCAACTGAGCAGACAGCTGAGGTCAAGAAACAGAATCAATCTGACATTTGAGGTAGAGAGCCCTGTCTCAAAAGCAGCTGACTCGAGTATTCAAATATAAAGAAGGAAAAGCTGTCATAAAAAAATAGGGGAGACATAAAGAGCATCCATCGACAGCCCAAGCCCAAACCCACACTCCCTGGTGTGGTAGGGGATAACATAGGCATGAAAATGCCCTGCCAAAGAGGCTGAATATCAGTTATTTAGAACAATGGGCCACTTCCAGGCTATGTGTCTCAGCAAGAAACCTGTATAGAATATGCTCAAATCGAAGACTTCAAAAGGTGGCAAGATCCATGAAGTAGGTGCCTTTCCTTGGAGAGATCCAGGAACCAAGCAGAAGCTACTGAAGTACTGATATCTTTAAGTTGGACGCAAGTGCAACAGTTTTAGTTCTTTCTGATGCTGAACTATGGTTTCAGAGGTTCAGGAGAGGCAGGATGGATCTGACAACAAGCTTGATATGGACAAGTAGTTGTATAAACACCACATCCATGGCCCTATCTCATCCAATCAGAGCACAATACAGTGAGATGGAACAGGCATGCTTTGCTTGCCATACAGAAGCAGCCACATACCCATGAAAGCAGCCATCTACTGCATCTAACTGGCCAGAGGTGCCATCAGCCAGATGACAATCTGACTGCTGAACCTGAGTAATTTACCAATTACTCAGGACTCAAATCCCGATTCCCCTCCGAAGGAGAAGAGAACCCATTCTGGTAGACTCATAAAACTGTCACAGCGGCTGCCTTATAAGAAGTAGTGAGGAAAGAAGAGGACCTAAAATAAATGTGATGAATAATGTATATCTTTTAAGTTGAATGTTTCTATATATGTATTTTTGTGTTAAGGAAGGTTGAGTGGTTCCAGTTTCACTTAGGTTTTTTATGATCCTTGGTGTCTAGAAGTCTGAAAAGGAAAAACAAAATAGAAAAAAATTGGGCTGTTGCTTAGCGACAGTGGTCAAGTGACACAGAGACACAGGAAAAGACAGGCAAGGGTTCAATGTGTGTCAAAGAGTGAAGACACAGATTTTCAGCTCTTTGAGATAAGAAAAAGGTTACTGGGAGATTGAGTTTAGGGAACTTGTGTTTGCTCTGCAGTTGAAGCAAAAGTGAGTTTAGAGTTTGGGTGTCTCGGAGAGACATACAAGTTGAGTGAGAAGCATCAAGTGAATGCTCAAGGATTCACCAGAAGAAAATCATTTGCATGTGTGCCAGTCCCAAGCAAGGGGACTTTTGTCAAGCTCGTGGTAACTCTTCACTGATTCATGTGCCTGTAAAGATACTACTGGGTAAAGGAATATTGGGAAATTGAATCAACTTCTTGTGTTGAGATATTGAGGTCTTCCCAGCCTTTTTATCTGGTGTAATATAGTTCATTTTTCTTGTTTAATAAATATTTTATTCTTTGTGTTAAAAGTTCATCAGCAAACTCCTGTGAATTTGTTCAGTAACTTTCCTCCACAGTTTCGGAGAGTTGGAGGAAGATGTAGTGTAATGGACTAATTCTAACTTTTTAGTGTGTTAATCACATATTGTACATCATCATAGGAAGTGATACAATATCACATGATTTGCTGTCTCACGCAGCCCTGTGGAAAATGTAGCCAGAGCAGTAAGTTCCAATAAATCTCCTGTTGTATATACCTCTGCAGATTCATTATATATCCTGTACTTTTTGAACAATACTGATAAGCCCACCTTGCCAGTAGAGTTAGTGGGCCTGCCTAGACAATAGCGTCCCAACTCCAGACCCTCAATATGGGTGGTAAATGTTTCAACCACTAATAACTGGGATATTATCTGTCCTGAAATAAAAGCCAATTTCAGATGCTTGATAAAAATCCCTTTTGCAGTCACTGTGGAGAACGAAGGCCATATGACTCATGTGACCATTTGGAACTTCCTATATGCCTTTGAGAACTGAGAAAAAGTAAGTCTACTGTGTTAATATACAACTGGTGATCCACCAAGGAGCAGGCCCTTACAGGCAAAACAACAGCCTGTACCTCAAAGCCAATCTCTGCTGGAAGACTTTGTGTCATCGTCTATTGAAACAGTCATCTTGCGGTCAGCACCAACTGGAAAGTGAATACTACAACTCCGGTCTTCAGCCAGCTGAACTTGGATTCCTACGTGAAATAATTCCTCATTGGACACTGACTTGGGACACTGGAAATCACGTGAACTAATATTCATTTCTGTGGGTCTTGGACTGTAAAATTCTTTTTTTCTACCACCCCCCCACCACCCCCCACCACCCCGCCCACTTTACTGTTTGAGTGTGTGTGCTTGGAGTGGGGCATTGTGGACACTCCTTCCCCAGGTTTTTGAATGTGAAGTAAACTTAACCTTCTGAGTTAATCTTAACTTGATTTCGCTGTGGATTATGAATAAATTGGATCACCAAAACTGAGCAATTGGGAAAACATGCCACCCTATTTTTGAAAAAAAAATTCAAAACACCTTCTACTTACAGTAAGAGGAAATAAATATAGTAAGCATGCCTCTCCCCTGTCCATAACAATACCAAGAATATTATACCAGCAGCTATTACTAAAGACATGCAAAAACACCAGTGTTTTTAAAACTGTCAAAGAGATAAAGTACTAGTTGTAAATATCCTTTAACATTGTAAGCTCCACATTTCATAAATACAAACTCAAGTCATTTGTGTTACACCATTTTGAATTAGATCCTTGGCCAACATTTTCCACCCATTGGAGGGGAAGTGCGGGAGCGGGCGCGGGCGGGTGGGCCTCCGATTGGCGCCCCCAAATGGGGGCACATCACCATTTTATGTGGGTGGGCCTATTAAGGCCTGCCCAGTGTGATGTTCACCAGGAAGCTCTATGCGCTCCCTGTGCAGGCTGGTGGTGGTGGGGGGGGTGGGGGGGAGTTCCCACATGCGCGCAAAAGAGCACACAGATCTCCCTGAGTCAAAGGGCTGCCTCAGGGAGATTGGCTCCGATGTAAAAGTTGAATTTCAGATAATTAAAAATCTTCCCTGCCATGTCCCCTCATGTGACACTGAAACATTTGTTAAAATTTTAAAAACCCTCATGAAACCTCATCCCGCCCGTGGATAAGGTTTCATGCTTTTTCGAGGCCCGCCTAGGCTCCCGGCCTGCCCGCCAACCTTAAGGTTGGACGGGCAGGTCCATCAATCAGGTTAATGAGTTTTTAAATGGCCTTAACAGGCTGTTGACCATTCAGCGAGTGCTCAGCCGATTCGGCTGCGCGCCCGCCAAACTGAAAATCTAAATGACGCGGGGAGACGCTGGGACGCATGCCCGACATATCCCCCTGTCATTTTACACGTCGACGAGCCCCTGCTCGCCGACCAGAAAAACTTGCCCCATGAAAATGTGCCACTCTTTAACTGGACTACAAGGGATCAGGTATATGAACAGTCACCATGAGATTGCATATGTTGTTACTAGAGATCAGCCAAATATACTGCAACTAGATGCCCCGTGCAGCCCTTTTCACTAAATGCTGCCCTTGGTCAAATTATATTTAACACAATCAAGATGCCTTTGTTGCTGACAATCTGACCAGCAAGGCGAGTTGTTTCTCTACCACTTGCCATTATGGTAGAGCAATGTTTATTGGTGTGTACAAAATGGGATTGCATGAGAGAGAGAAATTTTGTGCTTTTGTTTTTTTTGGTACACCAATTTAATTGGACAGAGCATGACAATTCCAAAAGGATTTCAATTGGGAGCTTCATTTATGTTTGGCTCTGACTCCCACAAGATACTATTCTGCTCTATAGAACTGCACATCTGTGCTACAACTTAATTTGGGTAATTGTTTCTGTAAGCCTTTGTTTTATACAACAAACTTTAAGCAACAGAAGAGATTCAGAGCAAAAGTAATGATTGAGACCACTCTGAACTATGCTCTAATCAAGCACAATTTTCCGTGCAAATTTAATTCCAGACTCACCCAAAGTGTCACTTTGGGAGTCTGAGAAAATGGCAGCAGTAAGAGAATAAATTAAATCTTCCCACTTGGTTTGATAACATTACTAAGTGTTTTTGGATCATCATTTGTTTGGAGAACTGGCAGTGCTAAGTTTCCATTTAATTTCAATTCCAGGCTGTAAATTGAGCATTTATATAATCATTGTTTATGAGTATTTCTGCTTATGCAAGTAAAGGAATTATGACATTGAAAGATTGAATAATTTTGCATTTTGTACACTTTTCCAGTAATAAATGCTGCTGAATGAAATATGGTGTGTTATGGGCCAAATAGAATGAACTTCATATACCGACCTGGAAAAGTGCTTCAACGCAAATCTCAGAAAGGGCGTCACTTTGTCACAAAGCAAAAGTAACGCATGCCTTGAATTCCAAGGCTTGCAAAATAAAGAAGTTCCATTGATATAGTAGCACCTTTCACATCTTCTGGATGTCCCAAGGTGCTTCACATCCAATTACTTGCTTAAAGTGTAGTTATTGTTTTCTGCTGGAAGTTCATGTGTACTCAGGAAGATCCCAATATCAGCAATGCGAAACATAACCACTTAATCAGGTTTTTGTGTAAGGGATTAATGTTGACCAGGACACATCTGAGAAGCTCCCTGCTCAGTTCTAAATTGTACCATAGAATCTTATACATTCACCTGAACAGATAAGTGGGATTTCTGTTTAACACCTTATCCAAAGGACAGCAACACAGAAATGCAGTACTCCTGCAACATTTCACTGAAGTGTCAAGTTATGGCATGTGCTTAAGTGGAATGGCACACTTCTGATTTAGAGATAAGAAGCGGATGCCAAGTTTGAATAGCACATCAGACAAATATACCAACAAACAAAGAATCTACTTCAAATTTATGCCACATGCGCATCGCTCAAACCAAGCAATTAATTATAGATGGCTTAGTTCCTCTGCAGATTGTATAATTGACATCACATAATTGGGCTTATGAGCATCAGCATTATTCCTTAAATAATTAACTTGCAACTACTTTTCCTCTATATTCTCTACATGCGGTAACTAATTTCTGAATGCGGAGGAATTCTTGACAAACACATATCAAATTGTTCAGACTGCAGACCTCTGCTCTCAGCCCAGTCAAACGTTATTCTGGATTTATGTTTCTTTCATGTAAGCATTATTTATTCAGAACAGCCTGCTGATGGTGGACCAGCCTCGTTTACCATATTCCTCACTCTTTGAATACTATAGGCCTAACATTTCCATCTTTATCTTTATTGTGCTCATAAATAGATCTGTAAAAGTTATGCTATTTGTGCTGATTTTGAAGCCATTATATTAAACATTTGGGTCTGAATAAAAATTGCCTCCATCATGAGGGCCATTAGCAGCTGTCTTAGGAAGAGGCATGAGTCATCTTGGCTTGGGCAGATTTCAGCTCAAGTTTCATATCTCACTTTATTCTATCCTTGGTGCAATAATTGACATTGCAAATAACATTTAGCCTCACAACATGATGCATATGCCTTTTTTTTTAGCACGGATCATAATTCTCCAAACTGAGCATTGCCGCCTGTCACCTCACATTGAAAGTAAGGAAAACAGTGACCTCTAGTGGTGGCACCTTTGTCAATTTAACAAACTTGAAATTTAATAAAATATATAATAATAAATTGGAGATAATTCTAAAATAGATTTGCTTCAACCCAGTTCACAACAAGGCAAGAGGTGGCAGTGCTGGGGAACTAAACCATTCCCCTGCTTGTAAGCCATGACATCATCAAGGACTTCTAGGTTGGATGCAGTGTAGAGCTCCCTCTACCAGAGATGAAATCTGAAATTAAAAGCTGCGTTCATACACATTGAAACAAGTTCAATTTGTTCAGGGAAATCTCAATTTTAATTCCATTTGAAGGATTCAGATTTTAAAACCCTGCATCTGGCACACAGGTCTGACTGCAAAACTCATTTTCCACTATCCCCCCTGTCTGCACCCTTAATCTACACCACCCCACCGCCGCCCCTCCTCCCCCCCCCATCACCTCTGTGCTACCAGATTGCTTTATTTACATCTAGTCTTGACTGGGCTTAGTAGCTCCTTCGTCTAGAGATGCATGAGGCAGACAAAGCACTCCATTATCTCTGTCCACAACCAATTAATTCTCATGGCACTCCAGTGTCTGTTGACCAGTTGGGGATCTCTACTGACTAGTCTTGGATGGAGCAGAAATTTACTCCAGCTAAACAGTGGAAAGAATGAAACCTGCACCAGTTGAGGCACACACCATTTGCTAATGCTGGGAAGCCCAGTACAACATGTTAGCTCCGAGCAGCATGTTTTTGTAATGGAGCAGCATTTGGATTCTTCTTTTTAAAATTTCCTTTGTCTCAAGAATATCAAGTTTTACCCTGCTCTGGACCTCTGGAATGGGCCTATTTCACACCCTTTGACTATTAATATACCTCATCTTCCAGCTTGTGCCATCATTAATGAGTTGCCCAGAAATACAAGTACTCATAATGTAGGAAGTCCTTCCTGCTGATCCCATCCTGTGTCAATGACCTTATGTGTGGGGGCCATCCAAGAAACTTTGATATAAGGTCAAGAGCCAGTATAACTGGGTCCTGGCCTAATTTGCTGTTCCTCCTGCACTGTTCCATCCAATTACACTGTCTCTCAGTTCCCCTGATGGGAAATAGCTAAATGGAGTACTGAATCACACTGAGAAAGGATGTCACAGCTTTAAACCCTTGTTTTTCCTGGGTTAATTGGTCACAGCAATAAAACTGTTGTTACTAGCTCTACTGGAAAACATACATGTGTGTATATTGCTGAGGACAGGGCTGGTTTGAATGGAAAAGCTTGCTTACCCACTCACTGTCCAGCACACACATGAAGAATATCTACTTGGACAAAGCACCAGAGGAATTTTAGTAGATTTGGATCTGTTCAGCATTGGCTGGACTTTCAGAAAAAGATCTATGTAGCTTCAGCATTTTTGCTTGGGAATAGGACACCATAGAAGCTCTTTTCTGTGTTATTTATTTTCAGTCTGATCTCTGACAAGTTGTGAAACTGCCCCAAAGCCTCCTTTCTCACTTTGTTGATAGGCTATTGTCTGCCTTAGCTGAGTAGCTCTCACACTCCTAAGCCTGGAATTCATGGGTTCACGCCCCACTCCAGAGACTTGAGGACATAATCTAGGTTGATACTTCAATGCAACATTGAGAGAGTGCTGCACTGAAAGATGCTTTCTTTTAAATGAGATGTTAAACTAAGATCCAATCTGCTTTCTCAGGTAAACAGTCCCATGGTGATACTTAGAATTCTCCCAGTGTCCTGCTTATTTCTCAACCAACATCACTAAAAAAACATGTTAAGCGGTCATTTAACTCATTGCTGTTTACGTAACCTTACAGTGCATAAAGTGTCTGCCATGCTTCTCTATATTACAATGTAACTATGTCAAAAGTACCTCATTGGCTGTGAAGGATGTTGGGCCATCTTGAGGTTGTGAAAAATACTATTTAGGCACCAAATATTTCTTCTTTATATATCTACCAGGATGAGAACAATGCTTACTTCAATGCTTTAAACGAAAAAATTGAGAGCTAAATTATAGCGGAGGCCATTCTCCCCAATAAAAGTGTATTTCAAAATTTTACTTAAAATACTAGTCAGTAGGGGGATAACACTTTACCAAATACAAATCTACACAGAATGAGGGAGATCTTAGAGGATATCTTCAGTAGGGCTTTTCCCTCTATTGTCGCTATTCGAAAAAAAGCATTAAAATGGATCTGCCCCAGACAGGAAGACGGCTTCTGGTACAGCACTGTTTTTTTAATACTATGAGAAAAATTGGATATGATCATTCTTTCAGGAGATTGACATGAACAATCTACATAGACTTGCACCTCTTTTCTGCCAATGGATTTATGTGTGAGATTTCCACCTTGGGAGGAAGTACATGGCATTTCTTCATTCCCACTTGTTCTTCCTACCCTAAGGTCTTTGTGGCCCACATCAATGGTATGCAGATAATTAGCTTGGTGCCTGGATTTGATTTTCTTGTGAAATGTCCTGAAAGTAGACAGAATCCATGTAGACGGAAACTTAGGAGGTGAACTGCAGTGGCTCTCTTGGACTTTATGCTGGTTAACTGCATTTCAGGCATATTTATCACAACATGACTCATCATATATATATATACATCCATTACCATTGTTGGCTTTCTGCTCCGTCTACACAAGAAATATAAGTGATTTCATTCTCCAGTTGGCAATAAAAAAATCACATTGTAGGGGGCAAGCTGATGTGAAGATTATCTTTGAATTAAAGAGAATTAGGCTAGTTCTTACAGGTAGGTAAATTGGCCTTTCCTCATTGAGATTGCCCCATTTGTGAGTTGGTTTCTGATGTGGGCATATCTCCTTTGGGAACTAGGCAATTTAAATTTGGGCTGAATTTTCCTGTCATAATCCCAGCATCAGCCTCAATTCCGTGTTGGGAACCCAAAAGTGGCTGTGTCCAGACGTCGGCCATCCTGGAGGCAGCCAAGTTGGAAGCTGCCTTTAGGAGCCCCATGGAAGTGAGAGGCACCCTATAGAAGAAGCTACAGTGATGTTTAGCCAACAGCCCCAATGGGAAAGATGGGCACTGCTGATGCAGGCAGGAGATTACCAGTGTCATGGCGATGAAGGAAAAACACCAAACTGCATCCGGAAATACTGGACTTAAAAAATAAGACCTGAATTTTTAAAAGTACACAGAAGCCACTAACTGGAATGCTGCAGGGTGACCCCCTAAGAGGTAATGGAACCACATCCTGTTGCTGGACAAGGTACTTCTAAAGACTTCCAGGAACTAATTGCTCCCTCCTATAGAGACGACGGGACATAATGAGAGTTGAGTATCACCTTATCAAGAAATCCTTTGAGTAATGTCCAGACAAATTTGTGAATTCGCTTCCCACTTGGAATATACAAAGAAGGGGTTAAAAATGAGCTGAAAAGCTGCCCCAGTGACTGTCTGTTGGTGTGCGTTCTGAGAGAGAGCAAGTGCTGGATGTTTGACTCGGAACTAACAGCCACACACAATATCCCTGCTAATTGTCATTTTGCAGGTATCCTGATCTCTCTCCCTCTGTACTGAGTTAAACTCTACTGGTACCTCGAAACTGGCTATTCATCTGCCAGAGTCAACTCTACTGGACCCTCGAGTCCGATTCTTCGTCTATTGGAGTTAATTCCACTGGAATCTTGAATTTCCACAGCACCTGTATGACCAGAGCAATAACCTGCTCATCGACATCCAGTTTGGGTTCCACCAGGGCTACTCAGCTCCTGGCCTCATTACAGCCTTTGTGCAAACTTGAACAAAAGAGCTGAACTCCAGAGGTGAGGGGAGAATCAGGGCCCTTGACATTAAAGCCACATTTGACTGATTGTGGCATCAAGGAGCCCTAGCAAAACCGGAGTCAATGGGAATCAGGGGGAAAACTCTCCGCTGGTTTGAGTCATACCTAGCACAAAGGAAGATGGTTGTGGTTGTTGGAGGTCAGTCATCTCAGCTCCAGAACATCACTTATGGAGTTCCTCGGGGTAGTGTCCTTGGCCCAGCCATCTTCAGCTGCTTCATCAAAGACCTTCCTTCCATCATAAGGTCAGAAGTGGGGATATTTGCTGATGATTGCACAATGTTCAACACCATTCGCGATTCCTCATATACTGAAGCAGTCTATGTCCAAATGCAGCAAGACCTGAACAATATCCAGGCTTGGGTTGACAAGTGGCAAGTAACATTCGCACCACACAAGTGCCAGGCAATGACCATCTCCAACAAGTGAGAATCTAACCATCGCCCCTTAACATTCAATGGCATTACCATCACTGAATCCCCCACTATCAACATCCTGGGGGTTACCATTAACCAGAAACTGAACTGGACTAGCCATATAAATACTGTGGCTACAAGAGCAACTCAGAGGTTTGAGCAAAAGTGTAAAGGCTGCCTGGCCAATTGCTCAATCCGCCAACATTAAAAGTGTACGGGCCACGAAAAATCGCTTTCAATTGCCTCCTTAATGGACTTAATTGCCCGCTGAACTGTCGGTGGGCACGCCTCCTACAGCTGCGTGCGCCAGCCGAGCGAGATATCATGCGAGTGAGTGATTAGGTCGGGATTCGTGCCAACGTCATCTTGCGCTATTTTGCAGCAGGACGGGTTGGGCACGTGCCCACCCACGGGGTGTATAATTCTGGCCCAGGTACATTTCCAACAACCTCAGAATGAAGACAGCAGACATGTTAGCAATCTGATAGCATGGCACATTTATTGTGAACTTTAGGGAATCAGGTTAAACCTTCTGTTCACCATTACTGTTGGTACCGTATGGAATGTGGCCTGGGAAAAGTAAAAATGTAGCTCAGATTGAACAAACTAGGTCTCAGCTCATTCCCCTTGTATGCACAGTTCCTGATGGAGTCTCAAATACAGCATAAGGGGTTCTTGCTGAAAATAGTTGTGAGCTTTATTGATATACCTATAAGCTCAAGTATGTTTTGTGATCCTCAGCAGGAATGTGATATATTGAAGGGAAGAAAAGAAGGAAGGGAGGAAGGAATGAAAGAAAGAAAGCGAAAAAGAGAGAGAAAAAGAGAGAAGAGAGAGTGAAAGGAAGAATGTTTCACAGCCATGAGACATCCTGAAGCGCTTTCCAGACAATGAAGAACATTTTTTTTTTAGCCTTCGTAACTGTTGTAATGAAAGAATCATGCAGATGTATTCAAAAATTCAATGAAGCATGCAGGAGGACATGCCAGGAGCAGCGCCAAGCATATCTAAAAATGAAGTGGCAACCTGGTGAAGCTATAACACAGGACTACTTGCATGCCAAACAGCGGAAGCAACATGTGATATCCCAAGCTAAGTGATCCCACAACCAACGGATCAGATCTAAGCTTTGCAGTCCTGCCACAGCCAGTTGTGTATGTTGGTGGACAATTAAACAACTAACTGGAGGAGGAGAAGACTCCACAAATAAGCCCATCCTCAATGATGGTGCAGCCCAGCACATCAGTGCAAAAGAGAAGGCTGAAGCATTTGCAACAATCTTCAGCCAGAAGTGCAAGTAGATGATACTTCTCAACCTCCTCCAGAGGTCTCCAGCATCACAGATGTCAGTCTTCAGCCAATTTGATTCACTCCACGTGATATCAAGAAACAGCTGAAGGCACTAGGCACTAGATAGGCTATGGGCCTTGACAGCATTCCAGCAATAGTACTGAAGATTTGTGCCCCAGAACTACCTCTGCCCTTTGCCAAGTTGTTCCCAGTACAGCTACAACTCTGGCATCTACGCAGAAACGTGAAAAATTGACCAGGTAGGTCCTATCTATAAAATGCAGGACAAATCCAACCCAGCTAATTACCGGCCCATCAGTCTGCTCACGATCATCAACAAAGTGATGAAAAGTGTCATCGACAATGTTATCAAGTGGCACTTACTCAGCAATAACCTGCTCACTAATGCTCAGTTTGAGTTCTGGCAGGGCCACTTAGCTCATGACCTCATTATAGCCTTGGTCCAAACATGGACAAAAGAGCTGAACTCAAGGGGTGAGGTGAGAGTTACCACTCTTGACATCAAAGCAGCATTTGAACGAGTGTGGCAACAAGGAGCCCTAGCAAAGCTGGAGTCAATGGGAATCAAGGAGAAAACACTCCACTGGTTGAAGCTATACATAGCACAAAGAAGGATTTTTAAAAATATTCATTCATGGGATTTGGGTTTTGCTGGTTAGGCCAGCATTCATTGCCAATCACTAGGGTCAACCATATTGCTGGAGTAACATGTAGGACAGACCAGGCAGGTTTCCTTGCCTAAAGGACATTAGTGAACCAGATAGACTGTTACAACAATCAGCAATGGTTCCATGGTCATCAGTAGGCTTTTAACACCATATTTTATTGAACTCAAATGTTACCATCTGCTGTGGTGGGATTCAAACCCAGGTCCCCAGAGCATTACCCTGGATCACTAGTTCAGTGACAATACCACTACGCCACCAACTTTCCATCTCAGCTCCAGGGCATCACTGCAGGAGTTCCTCAGCCCAACCATCTTCAGCTGCTTCATCAATGACCTTCCCTCCATCGTAGGTCAGAAATGGGGATGTTCGCAGATGATTGCACAATGTTCCGCACCATTTGTAACTCTTCTGATACTGAAGCAGTCCTTGCCCAGATCTTGCTGCATATGGACAGCATTCAGGCTTGGGCTGAAAAGTGGCAAGTTACATTCGCGCCACACAAGTGTCAGGCAATAACCATCTCCAACAAGAGAGAATCTAACCATCGCCCCTTGACATTCAATGGCATTACCATTGCTGAACCCCCTACTATCAACAAACTGGAGGTTACCATTGATCAGAAACTGAACTGGACAAGCCATATAAATACTGAGCCTACAAGAGCAGTTCAGAGGCTGGGAATCCTGCAGTGAATAACTCACCTCCTGACTCCCCAAAGCCTGTCCACTATCTACAAGACACAAGTCAGGAGTGTGATGGATGAGTGCAGCTCCAACAGCACTCAAGAACATCCAGGACAAAGCAACCCACTTTATTGGTACAACATCCAACACCTTAAACATTTAATCTCTCCACCATCAACGCACAATAGCAGCAGCGTGTACCATCAACAAGATGCACCGCAGGAACTCACCAAATCTCCTCAGACAGCACCTTCCAAACATGCGCCCTCTACGACCTAGAAGGAACAAGGTAGCAGATACATGGGAACAACACCACCTGCAAGTTCCCCTCCAAGCTACACCATCCTAACTTGAAACCACATCGCCATTCCTTCATTGTCGCAGGGTCAAAATCCTGGAACTCCCTTCCTAACAGCACTGTGGGTGTGCCTACACCACATGGACTGCAGCCGTTTAAGATGGTTGCTCACCACCACCTTCTCAAGGGCAATTAGGGATGGGCAATAAATGCTGGCCTAGCCAGCAATGCCTCCATTCCCGTGAACATGTCATTTAAAAAAAGCTTTAGGTACAGACAAAATCACATCCTGTATTACATTTTCTGTTTCGAAATACTGGACATAAGGAATATTGGAATATTACTATTGTCCAGTTTTTCTGTGGCAGGTGAGGAGGATTTAAAAGTGTAAAGCCTCTTCCACACACCATGAATTGTATGTAAAGTTATTCCTCTTCTTCACTTACTGTGCAAGCAGCCATTCCTGTGACATCATTGCAAGCACCAGAGACCTTCAAGTGCCATTTCCTGTACACCACTTAGATGCAAAAATATTAAATAAGCCTGGCTCTAGAAAATTCACCAAGGTCAAATGTGGGTAAGTCAGGCAAAAAAAAAAGACCAGCCCACTAACTTTCCACAAACCTTTCGCCAAAGTGCAGTTTGTTCCAGAAGAATCTCAGAAACTCACCAATTTTCTGCTGAGCATATAGGATTAAAATTGCCTCTCCAATCAGAAATGACTTTAATTGGTACTGAGTTGATATATTTCAAACAGATTTAGCATCTTGTAAACTATTTCTTCCCTCTTCCAAAAATTTAAAGGAGAAAAAATGGTGGTAAAAGTGTTATTGAATTCTTAATTCTTTATAAATTTCTGTAGAATAAGTTACACTTAATGGTCTAGCTTTTCGTCCGTGCGTTGGGTGTTCAGAGTCAGGAGAATCCTAGGCCCCCACAAACCGACTTGTTTAAATGTCTTGGCTGAACATCAGGTTTTCAGTCTGGGGGGTGGGTTATATTAGGAGCCGTGGATGACCCTGAAGTAGTGAGGGGTCGGAGGTGTGCCCAGCATGGGCTGGGCGACTCGGGCACAGATAAAAGCAAGGCTTCAGAAAGGTTCATTTGAGAGATTGTTCATCAATGGTACACTTGATCTGTCTCGGAGGAGATGTCATTGACTTGGCAGACAAGTGGGAACTCTGTAAATTTTGTTCAACTATTAGCTGGCCCTGGAAGGGATGTCTATCATGGGCCTTCCATTGGAAAGAAGTGTCATTGTTGCTGCCTATTCATTGTGTACTATTCTGAAGCACTGAAAGCATGCAGTTGATGCTCAAAAGACAGCTGTGGAGATGGCATCATCTTGCCACCACCTGGTACAAATATTAAGCAGTCATGTAGTTAGCTGCCAAGAATCAGTGGATGAATGATGAACAGTGGCATGCTAATTATCGCATCCACTTGCCCTCTTGCCACCCATCTATCAGGATGCACCCACACAGTTGGCCTTCGACCAGGTCCGTCAAAGCTGTACGCTGTCACAGCATAACAATGTGACTAAGAGGGAATAAACCAGTAGGGCTGTCAGTGTTCAAGGAGGATAGCATGCTACCTTGGGGTTATAGCCACAACATACATGGCACCAAGCATTTTTGCAAAGCCATTTCTCCACCAAACCTTAGCAGTAATCATTGATGATGTGGTGAAAATGGTTAGTGTACGTATGGGTGGCATGATGGTGCATAGATTCATAGTCATAGAGTCATAGAGTCATAGAGGTCTACAGCATAGAAAAAGGCCCTTTGGCCCACGAGCCTGCACTGGTCAAGTAAGTACCTAACTATTCTAATCCCATATAGAGCCACAGAGGTATAAAGGTATAGAAAAGTGGTTAGTGCTGCTGCCTCACAGTTCCAGGGACCCGGGTTTGATCCTGACCTTGGGTGCCTGTCAGTGTGGAGTTTGCATGTTCTCCCTGTGTCTGTATGGGTTTCCGCTGGGTGCCCCAGTTTCCTCCCACTGTCTAAGACGTACTGGTTAGGTGGGTTGGCTACAGTAAATTGTCTCTCCTTGGGTGTGTGCCCTGTGATGGACTGGTGTCCTGTCCTGGGTGCACCTGGCCTAGCGCCCATTGGTTCTGGAAAAGTGAGTAAGGGTTAGCGCATGAAAGTGAATGAGAGCATTGTAATCTGAGTGGCTGAAAAACCCTTTTTGTCTTACACCTTTATTTATAGAATGTCACACAGAGGAGGCACGGGGCAAGTGATGGATCCAGCTGCCGCACACTTTTCTGATCTTCAGGATTTTCAAGTTTTGTTGGAAGAGGTCCAGAAGAGGAAACCAACCCTCTACCCAGTTGGCCACCATAATGCCTCTACAGCAACCAGGAAGGCCTGAATTCAAATTGCGGCTGTGATGAGTGCAGCAGGAGACCATCAGTGCTCATGGATTCCGTGCCGGAAAATGACCTGCTGCATTCCGGCAACATGGGTAGTTTGGCTCATCCACACAGAGCTCCAATGGAAATGTCATATCTGCATGCTGCAGCTAAGGCGTGAAACATGGCACATACCTCTGCTTCAGCATTGAGGCTTGTATGTGTACACAGCTCATTAAGGTGTACTGAGCACTGTGATGCAAAGACACAGTGAAGAGAAATTTCCTTCATGCACTGTACAGCAGACTGACATACATTCATGTTCTTGTTGCAATCGAGAATGCTGAGGATTAGCTCAGACTCGAGGTGAGTCAATCTGTCTGAGATGCATCCGACCCATGGAGCAGATGGCCATGGAGATTGCCAGGGTGCCTGAGCAAATGTCTGATGGTGATGGTGAAACACCGGTTGCAGGTGATCAAAGCGATGTTGAAATCACCTTGGCACATGGTGCTAATGGTGGAGGTCATGTTGTCAGTTCACTGAGCACAATGGCACATTGGCATGAGAGGGAGTGCAAGGATGGGATTGCGCCATAAGGGGAGCACAAGCATGGTTAAGGCAATGGTGTGCATCAGAGCATGCTTTCACAATGAGAAGAGATATATTTAAATAAGTCCTGTTGTGTCTCACACAGGTCCCATCTCTGCTCCCTTAGCCCCCTAGTCCCCAGGGCCAGATCATCCCTCAGTCATCAAGAGAAAAAAAGGTTGCGATGGGGCAGTGTCACAACATATTAGCCCACACTCTGCCAATGCAGATACAAGCAGTTCAGAGGGATGTCGTGCGGGTGTAGAGTTGGTAGAACAGGGTGAAAGTCACCGCACCAGAGTGCGGGAGGAGATGTCAGAGTCAGAAACATTTGTGCACAGACCCCCTCAGGGGATGGAAAGAAAGTCACAATGATGTTCCAGTGGGCAGGAATATGGAGCCCAGGAGTCACCTTTTGGGGAGCAGTATTTAGATACTCAGCAGCAGATGTTTGGACATCTGGCAGAGTTCACTGAGGCAGTGGGAGCTCCAGGACTGAGAATTTTTTTTATTCATTCACGGGATGTGGGCTTCACTGGCTGGACCAGCATTTATTGCCCATCCCTAATTGCCTTTGAGAAGGTGGTGATGAGCTGCCTTCTTGAACCGCTGCAGTCCATGTGGTGTAGGTACAGTGCTGTTAGGAAGGGAGCTTCAAGGTTTTGACCCAGCCACAGTGAAGGGCGGTGATATATTTCCAAGTCAGGGTGGTGAGTGACTTGGAGGGGAACTTCAAGATGGTGGTGTTTCCATCTATCTGCTGCCCTTGTCATTCTAGATGGTAGTGGTCATGGGTTTGGAAGGTGCTGTCGAAGGAGCCTTGGTGAATTCCTGCAGTGCATCTTGTAAATGGTACACACTGTGTGTTGGTGGTGGAGGGAGTGAATGTTTGTGGATGTGGTGCCAATCAAGCGGACTGCTTTGACCTGGATGGTGTCAAGCTTCTTGAGTGTTGTGGGAGCTGCACTCATCCAGGCAAGTGGGGAGTATTCCACAATGCTCCTGACTTGTGCCTTGTAGATGGTGGACAGGCTTTGGGGAGTCAGGAGGTGAGTTACTCATCGCAGGATTCCTATCCTCTGACCTGCTCTTGTACCCAAAGTATTTATATGGCTATCGCCACTTTCAGGGAGAGACACACGCAACAACACTTGGAGCGGATGCAAGAACAGCGTCTCGGTCAGGGAAGGATGCAAGGCTCCCTGAGTAGCCTGGATCAGTCTGATCCGGGTATGAGCACT
Source organism: Cetorhinus maximus (assembly GCF_964194155.1). Taxonomy (NCBI): domain Eukaryota; kingdom Metazoa; phylum Chordata; class Chondrichthyes; order Lamniformes; family Cetorhinidae; genus Cetorhinus; species Cetorhinus maximus. Next base: position 82,373,588 of record NC_135881.1, read on the forward strand.
GACTTCCATGGAATACTGAGGAGCTGAGTGCCCCTAACAGGACAGTCACACTGTTGGCACAGCGGTTGCAGGAATGGATGACTGCTGCTCACAAGCAGCCAGCCCTATCAACCCCATCTGAAGGTCAAACCAGAGCTGTGGAGGTCACTGAGGAGGGTGAAGGTACCTTGAGCTCCTAAGCACCTTCATATTCCTCCACCTCACCAGCCCCTGTGCTAGGGCCTTTGTCTGCTGCACATGTGCTAGTGACCACAGCTGCCCATGCAGAGATGCAGAGGCCGCCATTTGAAGGAGGTCCGCAATGGGTGCCTGCACAATGAGACAGGCCACCATGCTCCTCATTGCCATTTAGACAGAGAAGTGAGCAGCCTGCCTTCACCTCCTTCGAGGCAACCCGGGGGGCACTTCATAGGAGTATGCATGAGCGCAGGGTTCTGTCTCACCTAGAGCACTAATGAGTTCACTGTGGTTACATTTTTCACACTGTATATGTCACATTAGGAACTTTTTGAATATATTTAGATACACTTGTAGGTGACTTGATGTATGTTTCTACACTACAGAACTCCACAAGAATAATAACATAATGAAGAGCATTCTTACTAGTTATAATGAAGGCAGCATGCTGAGGTCCATCTTGAAGTGAAATCATCAGGGGCAAGGGTGTGACCACATTTGTGAGGCATTGCAAGGCTTCTTCCTTCTCTGGTGTGACACATAAGATTCCAGAGTTCAAAGGCTCAAGCACTGAGATGTTCTTTACTTCTTTCATTGCGCATCCAAACTCGAGGCTCAGTGATCAGACTCCACGAAGAGATGCTGGGCAGCAGGTGCATCTCAAGGATGTCTGCTGGGCGCAAGGCATTCATCCACACGGCACTGTCATGCATTTCTCTAGGCGTAGGCATTGTAGCTCAACAGGCCATGTTTGCTTCAGGGAATATTGCTCGTCTCCTGTCCCCACTTCTTTGGTAGCATTTGCATTCCAGGTGGCAGAGAATGTGCTTTTATGAGGGAAGCATAGGATACGGAAGCCTGGAATGTTGCATATGGCACCCACTTCAGAAACTGAACCATTGGCCAGAATGAATGGTGCGCAGGTTTCTCAAAGAGCTGTTGTTGCACAGTTATGGGCTCACCCTCCACAATATGCTTTATTTGCATGTTTACTGGCACATACAATCCTAGCAGCATGCAGAGGGTCTTAAATCATGTCACTCTCAGCATTGTGGACATGGTTTGTTTATGGACAAGGTGGCACTTTGGCATGTCTTTTCTAGGCATTTATGCAAGGGGGCCAGGTTGTGAAGGACTTTTTACCATGTGTGTTTGTAATGGTTATGATGGTGAGGGTTTCAGCCATCTTAATGTGCGTGAGTCAAATTCATTGATGTTAATTCTCACCCTTGTGGGGGATGGGCAGTCGCTGACCAATTGTGGAATCAACGTGAAAGGTTCTTTACTTGGAAGTTGCTCACTCAGGGACTGGTTGATGGCAAGCGTGAGACAGGAGAACCTCACGAGAAACTATTTTGCACAAAGATAGTTCTGGCAATGATCCCCTCCTGCACACAGTCAGCACTTGCGACATGGTCATGCCTCCCAGCTGCAATGCCATTGTTGGCCTCCTTGTCCTCCTCTATTTGGGAATCATCAGGATGGACAAAGGCTTCCTCTTCCTCCTCATCTCCCTCATCCTCCTCAGAGGTTGGAGCTCTGACCATGGCATCATTTTCGATTTCTAGGTCACTCCACTGTACAATGTTATGCAGCATGCAACACAGCACTATTATTATTGATACCCTTGCTAGGACATATTGCAGAGCTCGACATAAGTGATTGAGGCACCTAAGCATATTTTTAAAGTGACAATGGCCTGCTTGATTGTACTCCCGATGACGACATGGCTTCTGTTGTAGTTGGCCTCAGTTTGAGGGGTCCGAAAGGGGTCATTAGCCAGGTTCTTAAGGGGTAGTCCTTGTCTCTTGGAAGCCAACCATGGATTTGCAAATGTGGCTGAAATAGCTGAGGGAGTTGGGAACTCCTTAATATGAAGGAGTCTATCAGGGGACCTTGCACACATTCAAAATCAGACGACAAGTCTTCTGTACGTTGAGTAATTGAAAGGACTTTTGGTTGATGAAGGTGTCTGAATCATGAATTGGTGCCTTTATGGCAACTTTGTTGCAATCAATGACACCCTGAGAGAAGCTTAGTAGTTAGGAAAAGTCTGTGGCTTTTTACGTTTGAGAGAGATGACCTTTGTTCTGGAGATCATGATGTAGAATCAGTTTGGATAGAGATGAAAAATAGTAAACATAAGAAGTCACTTGTGGGAGTGATTTAAAGGTACCCTAACAGTAACCACACTGTAGGACGGGGTATACTGGGAGAAATAATGGGAGCTAGTGAGAAAGGTACAGTGATAATCATGGATGATTTCAATTTACATTTAGATTGAAAGAATAGATTAGCAAAGGGAGCCTGGATGTTGACTTCATAGAATGTTTTCAGGGCAGTTTCTTGGAGCAGCATATTCTGCAGTCAACCAGAAAGCAGGCTGTACTAGATGTGGTAATGTGCAATGAGACAGGATTAATTAATGACCTCATAGTGAAGCCTCCCCTAGGTAGCAGTGATCATAATATGATTGAATTTTACATTCAGTTTGAGGGAGATGAGTGGATCTAAGACTAATATTTTAAGCTTAAATAAGGGTAATTATGAGTGCATGAAGACAAAGCTGGCTAAAGCGAACTGGGAAATTAATTCGAGGGATAGGTTAGTATAGATGCAGTGGCAGGCATTTAAGGAGATATACTCAGGAAAAAATACACTCCAGTAACAAACAATACTCTAAGGGGAGTATGCACCATCTGTGGCTTACTAAGGGAGTTAAAGATAGTATCAAATGAAAGAAAAAGCATGCAATTCTGCAAAGGTGAGTGTCAGGTCAGAATATTGGACAGAATATAAAGAACAACAAAGAATGACTAAAAGATGGGTGATGGAAGGGGATTTGAGAGTACGAGAGAAAGCTAGCTGGAAATATAAAAACAGACAGTTAGAGTTTGTGTCGTTATTTAAAAAGGAAAAGAGTAAGTAAAGTGAGCATTTGTCCAATAGAAAGTGACTCTGGGGAATTAATAATGGAAAATAAGGAAATGGTAGATGAATTGAATGTATATTTTGCACTGCAGAGGATACAAATAACATCCAAGAAGCAAGTGTGAATCAGGAGTTGAAAAAGACAAAGGAACTCAAAACAATTACAATCACAAGGGAAAGGGTACTGAGAAAATTATTAGAACCAAAAACTGACAAGCCCCCAGGTCCTGATGGACTTCATCCCAGAGTTTAAAAAAAAAGTGGCTGTTGAAATAGTAGATGCACTGATTTTAATTTTCCAGAATTCCCTAGTTCCTGGAAAGCTCCAATCAGATTGGAAGATAGCAAATGTGACTCCTGCATTCAAGAAAGGAGGGAGACAGAAAACAGGAAACTACAGGCCAGTTAGCTGAACTTCTGTCATAGGAAAAATGCTAGAATCTATTATTAAGGAGGTTGTATTGGAGCACTCAAAAAATCACAATGCAATCAGGCAGAGTCAACATGGCTTTGTGAAAAGGAAATCATGTTTGACTAATTTTTTTGATTGGAATTCTTTGAGGAAGTAACAAGCAACATGAATAAAAGGGAACCTGTGGATGTGCTGTACTTAGATTTCCCGAAAGACTTTTGACAAGGATCAAAAATTACTACACAAAATAAGAGCTCATGGTGTAGTGGGTAACATCTTGGTCTGACCTTCTCGGAGTGGCAATCAGCATCGATTGCTACTCCATGGCCAATTTCTTACCTGAATTTGTTTTACTAGCCTGTCTTGCCCCACCTTCTGACTCAGGCCAGGTGAGATCCGGGTAGTGCAGCATGTCCCCGGGGCCTAGTGTCGAAGTGCAGCTAATCTGAAGGGAAGGAAACCATGTTCCCCTTTTTTACGGCACTAGCTGCAGTAAAACAAGTAAGTTTAAACGTCCATTGAAGTTTAAAGGTCCTTGATAGGCCAGGGAGACAATAAGTGTTTAAAGTAAGTGAATGGGGTGGGGTGATGGGGGGGATTGGAGGTCGGGGGGGGGTTGGATGTTGTGGGGGGCGAGGTGTCAGATGTCAGGGGCTTTGGAGGTTGGTGGGGGCCGGGGGTTGGGGGGATGTATGTCAGGCCTCGGCTCGGCTCAGGTTGGGTTGGGCCTAGGTATGGGGGTCAGACCTCGGGTTGGGTTGTGTTGGGCCTGGGAGCTGGGGAGGGTGTCGGGCCTCGGGGTGGGGTGACGGGGGGATTGGGGGGTGGGGGGGGCGGGTGATGTGTGATTGGACCTCACGTTGGGTCAGGCCTTGGTAGGGGTGAGAGTTGGGCCTGGCGGGGGGAAGAGTACCTGTGGGGTTGGGGGAATCCTGTGGGGGAGTTAGTTGGGAGGTGGGTCCCGAGGGGGGCTGGGGGCTAGGGGGGTCCCATGGGGGATATCAGGGGTTGGGACCTTCCCCTAGGAATTCAGGGGTGCGGGGGGAGTTTCATGGGGGGTCAGTCTGGGTCTGCACAATAGTTGCCCAGAGTAAGAAGTGGTTTTAATCCTTCTAACATTTTTTGGGTAACTATTGGTGTAACCCAGCCAGAACCATCTGAGGTTTGCGATTTAAATCGCATTTTTGGATGGTTCCCAGTGCAGGGCAATTGCCCAGGGGAAGTTTGCACTTCTGGTCAATTGCCGTGCCATCCTTACCTGGGAACTTCCGAAGGGGCTTCCCCAATGCATCTTTGGGGTACACCCCGAATGCAACACTGGGGAGCTCGAAAGATACAGCCCCCTCATGGATAGAGGATTGGTTAGCTAACAGGAAACAGATAGTAGATATAATTGGATCATCTGTATCGGGTTGGCAAGATGTGACAAGTAGAGTGCCACAAGGATCTGTGCTGGGTCCTCAACTATTTACAATTTATATCAATGACATGAACAAAGGGTCCAAATGTATGGTTGTTAAATTTGCTAATGACACAAAGATAGGTTGGAAAGTAAGTTGTGAAAATGACATAAGGAGTCCGCAAAGGGACATAGATAGGTTAAGTGAATGAATAAAAATTTGGCAGATGGAATATAATGTGGGAAAATGTGAATTTGTCCACTTTGGCAGGAAGAGTAGAAAAGCAGCGTATTATTTAAATGGGGGGAGGTTGCAGTACTCTGAGGTACAGAGGGATTTGGGTGACCTGGTACATGAATCAGGAAAAGTTAGTATGCAGGTATGCAAGTGATTTAGAATGCTATTCTTTATTGCGAGGGGAATGGATTATAAAAGTAGAGATGTTTTGCTACAGTTGTACAGGGAGTTGGTGAGACCACATCTAGAGTACTGTGTGGCTTTGGTCTCCTTCTTTAAGAAAGGATACATATGCATTAGAAACAGTCCACAGAAGGTTCACTCAGCTGATGCCTGGGATGGGGGGAATTACCTTATGAGGAAAGGTTGGACAGGCTGGACTTATATCTATTAGAATTTAGAAGAATGATAGGTAGTCTTATTGAAACATATAAGATCCTGAGGGGACTTGACAAAAGGATGTTTCACCTTGTGGGAGAGACTAGAACTGGGGGGCATAGTTTAAAAAGAAGGGGTTTCCTATTTAAGACAGAGATGAGGAGAATTTTTTTCTTCCAGAGGGTTGTGAGTCTTTGGAACTCTCTTCTCCAGAGAGCAGTGGAGGTGGGGGTCAATGAATATTTTAAAGGCAGAGGTATATAGATTCTTGCCTAACAAGGGACCAAGGGTTATCAGGGGTAGGGGGAATATGGGGTTGAGGCCACAATTAGATCAGCCATGATCTCACTGAATGGCAGAGCAGACTCAAGGGGCGGAATGGTCTACTCCTGCTCTTAATAGTATGTTTGTATGTTTGTCTGAGACACCAAATCCACAAGGAAATTAACGTGATCACCTGCACATGAGCCAACAGGGCATTAATTACAGCCTTCATGCAGATATATGTTGCTGACTGGGATATACCAGACAGATCTCCTACTGAGCCCAGGCAAGAGCGTGAGGCATGGAAATTGAGAGTGATGGTTATTTTTACTGCCACAGGCAGGGCACGGGGCCAGTAGAGTGTGGCTGGAGCAGCTACTGGTCCATGTGATGTATGTCTTTCACCACCTCACGGCTTAGCCTCAGTCACCCTTGGCACTGTTCTCCATCATATTGAGGTAGGATGCCCTAGGTCTGTACAGCCTTCCCCCAGGGTAGTACCTGGTTGGCGTGCTTCTCCTTCTCCTTCTTCCTGGTACATGTGATGCTGCCTCTTCTTCCTGACCTCCTGCCCTCTCTGTGGCTCCCGGATGCTCATAGTGACTGGTTTCTATGGCGTTTATGTGCGAGGGTGCCATGCCCATCTTGTATCTTCCTTCGGACAAATTGCAATGTGCTCTTCTCAAGCACAACATTCTTCCTGGCACCTGGGTGCACAAGTTAGTAGGGGCAAAAAAAACTGCCCTGCGAGTCCAGCAAAACTACCCTCCTGCACCTTTGGGTTAAAGCCAGAAAGTTTGAATTGAGTTTTTGCTAATTCTGGGGCAGTTAAGACAAATTTAAAGCAAATTCTACAGGGGTACCTGCACCACTCCAAAGGGCTAACTTGGCTATCCAAAGAAATGCACAAAGTTCGGACCTGCTCCTACCAGGCCTACTCCATGCATGTCATGCTTCAGACACCTGTGAGACCAGAATCTAACTTGAATGGACATAGCTCTGATTTATATGGGAAGCTGCCTCTGTGAAATCCATATGTGTAAATCCCAGCCCAGGTACTTTCCCTCCCCTACAAAAATTGTAGGTGCTGTGTTCCGGGGTGGGCCTTCAAATTTCTGGGCACATCCGCCATTTTCAGAATGACAGAGTGGTTCTCTGTCATAGCGAAAATTCAGGCCAATGGGTCAAATTTTGCTGTAGGAGGGCATCTAATTATGTTTCCTGTTATTTAGACTTTTCTTTGCATGCTCAGGCTTTTTTTTGCGGCAAGTTGTTTAAAATACAAGCTGATAGCATCACAACGAGGGAAACAGGACATCTTGAACTTAACTGAACAGGACAAGTAATGCTTTATCTCCTCAACCAATCAGATTGAGTGACTGTGAAATTAACAGCGTAAGGACTGTAAAATGGAGTAATGGAGTGGGTGAATTCAATGGCAAATCAGGCACAAAAAGACAAATAAATAGAGGGAAAGAAAGATTGGTTTAAGAGAAAAATAGAGCCAAAAATAAAATGTAAAAACAAACAATTTTAACTTCTACATCTTTTAAATCTCCAACAATTAATATCTGAAGGACTGAGACTCCATCCTTGTAATGGGTAATTTTCAGTGGCTGAAAGTTTGATTGGGTAAATAACATTTATCATATCATTAAAGGATACTTAAAATGACAACCTTTTAGCAAGTTTAGTTTATATCTACCACACAAATATAGCAACTTCATGCTATTCAATGTGCTTCAATGATGAGGCATACAGTGAGTTGAGGTTTTCATAAAGCTAATGGTTGAATGGTGCCACATGGATAACAGCTTCCTGATTTTCATATTTAGCTGCACAGTTGCCCATCGCCTGAAGTTGCTGTAACAGTTACACATAAATCACAGTGAGTGCCTTTAGTCTCACCGTTACTTCGACAACAAAATCTGGCCCAATGGTTCACTCTTCCATTCCCTGTCTCTGCTTCCCTTTCTCTCTTTCTCTCCTTTTAATGTTTCTTTTTCACTGTTTCTCTTGCTCCCTTTATTTCTCCATGTGTATCTTCTCTCTCGCTCTGTGTCTTTCTCTCTCAACAAGATAGAGTCTGATCATCTCTCCTTAATATTCAATACCAATGCCAATATTATCAGGAATCATCCACCATCAAATGCTTGGTGTCACCATTGACCAAAAACTTCTCTGGGCCAGCTATATAAATATTGTGATGAAAAGAATAGATCTATGTTTGGGCATTCTGCAGCCTGTGATTCACCTCCTGACTCATCAAAGCGTTTCCAACATCTGGAAGGCACAAGTCAGGAGTTTGATGGGATAATCTCCGCTTTCCTGGATGAGTATAATAGCACGGGCAGGATTTTACCGTTGGCGAGCGGGGGGCGGAGCCCACTCGCTGACGTGTGAAATGACACGAGGTGGTGTCGGACGGAACTGCCGATGTCACCATGCCCCATTTTAATTTTCAGGTAGGCGGGGGCTCAGCAAAATCAGCTGTGCACCTGCTGACCTGTCAATGGCCAATTGAGGCCATTGACAGAGTCATTGAAGCAAATAATGGACCTGCCCGTCCAACCTTAAGATTGGCGGGCAGGCCAGGAGCCCAGGCGGGAATTAGAAAAAGCATGAAAGCTCACCCATGGGCGGGATAAGGTTTCATGTAGGTTTTAAAAAATTTAATTAAAATTTTTTTTAAAAGTTATGGACATGTCCCAACTCATGTGACAGTGTCACATGAGAGGACATGTCAGGGAATTTTGTTTTCTATTTTTAATATTTTTGACAGTACAGCTGATCTCCCTGAGGCAGCACTTAGCCTCAGGGAGATGAGTGCACTCTTTCGTGTACATGCTTGAAAGAGCGCACTCTCAGGTTTAGGGATTCCCCCCCACCGGCACAGGGAGCGCATAGTGCTTCTGTGTGGATGTCATGCTGGGCGGGCCTTAATTGGTTCACCCATGTAAAATGGCGGCGTGCCCCCGATCGGGGTGTGCCGATCGGAGGCCCACCTCCGCACGCCCGCACTTCAACTTCGCCCCCGATGGCAGGAAAATCCTGCCCCACAACTTGGCAAAAAACTTGATACCAGCCTGGACAAATTGGCACTCCATACACCACCTTAAACATTCGCTCCACCCACCACTGGTGCACTGTGCCCACAGTGTCTACTATCTACAACATGCAGTGCAGCAGCTGGCTAAAGTTTCTTCGACATCACTCCAACACCTAGAAGCACAAGGGTAGGGGATGCATGGGAACACAACCACCTGCATATTCCCTTCCAAATAATACAGCATTCTGACTTGGAAATCAATCACAATTCCTCCATTGTCACTGGGTCAAAGTCCTGAAATTCCCTCCATAATAACACCTTCAACACATGGACTGCAACCGTTCAAGAAGGCATCTCACCACCACTTTCTCAAGGGGATTAGGCACGGGCAATAAATGCTGGCCCAGCCAGCTAAATAAAAAAAATCCCAGTCTTTTGTGAGTTCTATTTAGTAAACCTTTAAAAGAAGAATTATCTCTACATTTTTGGGATGGAAAATTACAGATTATTATATAATTACCTGTTCAGATGTACACTAATTACAGTCCCTAATTTTCTTTAGAAACTCATTGAAATTTTAATTCCTTTTCTTGGGATCCACTACCAACCTGATTTTCCCAGTCTACCTGCATATTGAAATCCCCCATGGTCACTGTAACCTTGCCTTTCTTACACACCTTTTCTATCTCCTGGTGTATCTTGTATCTTGTATCCCACATCCTGACTACTGTTCGGAGGCCTGTACATAACTCCCATTATGGTTTTTTTTACCTTTGCGGTTCCTCAACTCTACCCACACAGATTCTACATCATCTGACCCTACATCATTTCTTGCTATCGATTTAATTTCATTTCTTAAAAACAAAGCAACCCCACCCCCTCTGCCAAACTGCCTATCTTTTCGATAGGATATATATCCTTGAATATTTAGCTCCCAGTCCTGATCCCCTTGCAGCCATGTCTCCGTGATGTCCACCACATCATACCTGCCAATTTCAATCTGTGCCACAAGCTCATTTACCTTATTTCGTATACTGCGTGCATTCAGATACAACACCTTCAGTCCTGTATTTCCCGTCCCCTTTCTCATTGTCGTCCCTTTATCCGATGTGCTTGAAGTTAGATTCCTAGCCCTTTCCAAACACTCTGTCCTATTTTGTGTTCTGGAGACTTTAATAGCCTCTCCTGGGCTCTCCTTTCTTTTCGGTTTTTTCATAATTTTCCATGAAGTTGAATTCACCCCCCCCAAACGCTAACCTGCTGCTTTGTTTCCCATTAGTCATACTTCTTGGAGTTTTACCCTTCCCTACCCCCCCCCACTTTCTAGTTTAAAGTCCTGTTGACCACCCTATTTACCCTTTTCGCTGGAACATTGGTCCCAGATCGGATCAGGTGGAGACCGTCCCAACGGTACAGATCCCTTCTTTTCCGATACTGATGCCAGTGCCCCATGAAATGGAACCCTTCTTTCCCGCACCACTCCTTTAGCCATGTGTTTACTTCCCTTAGGAACACAGTTGAATAAAGGCAACTACAGAGGCATGAGGGAGGAGCTGGCCAGAATTGACTGGGAGATGAGCCTAGCAGGAAAGACAGTAGAACAGTAATGGCAGGAGTTTCTGGGAGTAATTTGGGAGACACAGCAAAAATTCATCCCTAGGAAGAAGAAGCATACTAAAGGGAGGACGAGGCAACCATGGCTGACAAGGGAAGTCAGGGACAGCATAAAAGCTAAAGAGAAAGCATACAATGTGGTGAAGAGCAGTGGGAAACCAGGGGATTGGGAAGCCTACAAAGACCAACAGAGGACCACTAAAAAAGAAATAAGGAGGGAGAAGATTAAATTTGAGGGTAAAATAGCCAGTAATATAAAAGAAGATTGCAAGAGTTTTTTTAGATATATAAAGGGTAAGAGAGAGGCAAAAGTGGACATTGGGCCATTGGAAAATGACGCTGGAGTAGTAGTGGAGAACAAAGAAATGGCGGAGGAACTGAATAGGTACTTTGCGTCAGTCTTCACAGTGGAAGACACGAGTGACATCCCCAAAGTTCAAGAGAGTCAGGGGGCAGAGGTGATTATGGTGGCCATTACCAAGGAGAAGGTGCTAGGAAAACTGAAAGGTCTGAAGGTGGATAAATCACCTGGACCAGATGGATTACACTCCAGAGTTCTGAAGGAGATAGCTGAAGAGATAGTGGAGGCGTTAGTGGTGATCTTTCAGGAATCACTGGAGTCAGGGAGGGTCCCAGAGAACTGGAAAATCACTAATGTAACGCCCCTGTTTAAGAAGGTAGTGAGGCAAAAGACGGGAAATTACAGGCCGATTAGCCTGACCTTGGTCGTTGGTAAGATTTTAGAGTCCATTATTAAGGATGAGTTTTCAGAATACCTGGAAGTGCAAGGTAAAATCGGGCAAAGTCAGCATGGTTTCATCAAGGGGAGGTCATGCCTGACAAATCTGTTAGAATTCTTGGAGGAGGTAACGAGTAGGTTAGACAAAGGAGAGCCAATGGATGTTATCTACTTGGACTTCCAGAAGGCCTTTGACAAGGTGCCGCACAGGAGGCTGCTCAGTAAGATAAGAGCCCATGGTATTAGAGGCAAGGTACTAGCATGGATAGAAGATTGGCTGTCTGGCAGGAGGCAGAGAGTGGGGATAAGGGGGTCCTTCTCAGGATGGTGGCCGGTGACTAGTGAAGTTCCGCAGGGGTCAGTGTTGGGGCCACAACTTTTCACTTTATATACATTAATGATCTAGATGAAGGAACTGAGGGCATCCTGGCTAAGTTTGCAGATGATACAAAGATAGGTGGAGGGACAGGTAGTATTGAGGAGGTAGGGAGGCTGCAGAAGGATTTGGACAGGTTAGGAGAATGGGCAAAGAAATGGCAAATGGAATACAACGTGGGGAAGTGTGAGGTCATGCACTTTGGTAGAAAGAATAGAGGCATCGACTATTTTCTAAATGGGGAGAGAATTCAGAAATCTGGAGTGCAAAGGGGTGGGAGTCCTAGTCCAGGATTCTCTTAAGGTTAACTTGCAGGTTGAGTCGGTAGTTAGGAAGGCAAATGCAATGTTGGCATTTATTTCGAGAGGACTAGAATATAAAAGCAGGGATGTGCTGCTGAGGCTTTATCAGGCTCTAGTCAGACCACATTTAGAATATTGTGAGCAATTGTGGGCCCCGTATCTCAGGAAGAATGTGCTGGCCCTGGAGAAGGTCCAGAGGAGGTTCACGAGAATGATCCCAGGAATGAAAGGCTTAACATATGAGGAACGTTTGAGGACTCTGGGTCTATACTCGATGGAGTTTAGAAGGATGAGGGTGGATCTGATTGAAACTTACAAAATACTGAAAGGCCTGGATAGAGTGGATGTGGGGAAGATGTTTCCACTAGTAGAAGAGACTAGGACCCAAGGGCATAGCCTCAGAGTAAAGGGAAGACCTTTTAGAACAGAGATGAGGAGAAACTTCTTGAGCCAGAGAGCGGTGAATCTATGGAATTCATTGCCACAGAAGGCTGTGGAGGCCAGTTCATTGAGTGTATTTAAGACCGAGATAGATAGGTTCTTGATTGGTAAGGGGATCAAAGGTTACGGGGAGATGGTGGGAGAATGGGGTTGAGAAACTTATCAGCCATGATTGAATGGCGGAGCAGATTCGATGGGCCGAATGGCCTAATTTCTGCTCCTATGTCTTATGGTCTTATGGTCTTAATTTAATTTAAATTTTAGGGTAACAGTGTCATTTGGAACCTCAGAGGGTTGTTGTCCCTGCCCTCTTGCGAGTGTCTGAGGCCCAGGTAAGGGTTCCATTCTCAGGTTTATGACCTATGGCCAATGGCGAAACCTGCAAATTTTATGTAGCAATGATGCAAGATCTAAACCTTCAAGGGACAATGGCTGCTTTTGGGAAGAGGACTTGAGTTTCCTTTATGCACACATGAGGAAGAAAATGGAAAACCACCTCAAGCATTCTTTTTCCTAGTCATATTGCTCATTGAAGTTGAAAATAGGACACTACTATGACCAATTGAAGAGGAACATGCAAGACTATGAGGTATGGAGAAATGAACAGCGGACCTGCCCTGAGGCAGATCACTAAAATCTTATTGACATAACAAGTTCTGTCCGGAAATTCCCAGGTCCCCCCTGCAGTGGGTTTAATGGCGGGCAGGGGTGGGAGGGAACAATGTGCTGGGGGCTCCAAATATCGGCTTCACATCAATATAAAATGATAGCAGGATCTTGCGCTCCCGCCCGCCATGGCGGGTTGCAATTCCCACCAGAGGCCGGCATGAAACTGATTTGCATCCCGCTAATAGCATGCAGTTGAAGGCTCAACTGGAGTCATCCCCCACACACCCAATCATCCGCAGGAAATCACGCTGGTCCAGAACATGCCTGCACCCATCTGGCAAGTAAATGTCGATACCTACCGTAAGAAGGCCTGGCGGAAATTCGCAGAGATGAGGACAAGATGGAGGCATCCAGCAACCAGACCCTGGAGCACCATGTGAAGCACTTTGTAGGTGGAGCATCAACCACGTGGCTCTTCTCAGGGCAGCAGCATTCAGGAGGCAGTTGTTCTTGGCACAGCAACTTCTCCTGGGGTTCGGATCTTCCAGCAGCAACTTTTCCCAGAGATCGGATCTTCAGTAACTTCCCCTGGGGTTTGGATCTTCCAGCAGCAACTTCTCCCAGAGATTGGATCTTCCATCTGCTATTTCTCCCAGTGATTGGATCTTCAAGCTGCAGGAGGTACTGTTGGGTGGCGAAGGCTTGTTGAGGGGGTGGAGTCAAAAGATGGGGAGGAGAGGAATGAAGAGGTGGGGCAGGTGTAGAGAGGGGTGGGGAGGTTGCGGGTGCTAGGGGAAAGAGAAATTCAGTGGGGGTCTGTGGGTTTTGCAATGGGTGAGCTGGCACAGAGCGGGAGGGTGGGAAGAGCCATGTTGGGTTGCGGCTGGCGGGGGAAGGAAGTATTGTAGAGGTGTGAAGGGGCATGTGGGATGGTGTAGAGGTGTAAAGGGGCAGGGGGAGTTGTAGAGGTGTGAAGGGGTATGGGGGTGTAGGGGTGTGAAAGGGCATGGGGGAAAACGTGTGAAGGGGTGTGGGGAATGTGCAGAGGTGTGGAGGGGCATGGGGGAGGAGGAGGGAGAGAAGAACACTCAGCAGATGACCATATCCAAGAAGCAACTTTCTTCACTCATCTTCAGCAAAGACTCTTGCATGGGGTGTCTTCACTTCACCAAAGTGCTTGTATCAGCTGCAGCAGTCACCACTGCAGCCTCAATGCAGGACAAGGACAGCTTTATTTCAGGTGTCAAGGTGGCCATGGTTCTTAATATTAATGCCCTGACTACTTTCAGGCTGCTGCTGATAATATAAAAAACAACTCACAGTTTGTACTGCACCACTGTTTAAGTGAGGTCACTGAAGCTGTCTATACCCTGATGTCATTGCGCCTTGCTAGAAGCAGGAGGAGTGAGCACAAGGTTTTGTACAGATTGCAATCTTCCCCATGGCACAAGGCACCAGTGACTACATGCAAATTGCCTTGTATGGTCCTCATCTGAAATTGGCCATTTTCGTCAAAAGAAAGGGATTCCACTCTCACAATGCACAGTTGGTATATCTGTGTACAGGCAGCACATCATGCAGGTCATGATTCCTTCATTCTGAGGCAAACCTCTGTTTCACCCATATTTCAAACAACATGGGAAGACAAAGGTTGGCTCCTGAGCAGCATGCATTATCTATTCATGACATGGCTCGTGACTCTAGTCAGGACCTGACGCGTGTAAAATGAGAGTATGTCACAAGGAGCATTATAGAACAGACCCTAGGCATCCTCAAGCAACATTTCCACAACCTAGATGGCTCTGACGAATGCCTGGTAGCTCTCAGCTGAATGGGTTTCAAAAGTTATGGTAGTATGGTCCATGCTGCACAACCTGGCCATTATGAACAGTCCTTGCTACTACCAATCAGGCAAGAAGCTGGGGAGCAGGAACAAGATAAAGGGAAGGAAGTGGAGGGACAGAAATAGGAAGGTTCCAAACAACTTAGACACATCCTTTTTGTCAAGGTTCTATGTGATCAGGTTATTCATGGGTGACATCAGTAACCTGAACCAAAACTCCTTATCTTTTCTCTATTACTGACGATCATATTGTCCTCCTTCTGACAAAACACTTTGGATCCTCCCTCAGTTAAGCTCAGAAATGCATTACCAAATGCAATTCAAATCCCATTTTATTAATGCATTCAATATTTTTAAAAATTCTTTCACGGGATATGGGTATCACTGGCTAGGCTGGCATTTATTGCCCATCCCTAATTGCCCTTGAGAAGGCGGTGGTGAGCTGTCTTAGTGAACCACCGTAGTCTATGTGGTGTAGGTACACCCACAGTGCTGTTTGGGGGGGAGTTCCAGGATTTTGACCCAGTGACAGTGAAGGAATGGCGAGATATTTTCAAGTCAGGAGGCTGTGTGGCTTGGAGGGGAACTTGCTGGTGGTGGTGTTCTCATTCATCTGCTGCCCTTGTCCTTCTAGGTGGTAGATGTCATGGGTTTGGAAGATGATGCCTAAGAAGCCTTGGTGAGCTGCTGCAGTGCATCTTATGGATGGTATACACTGCTGCTACTGTGCGTCGGTGGTGGAGGAAGTGAATGTTTAAGGTGGCGGGTGTGGTGCCAATCAAGTGGCCTGTTTTGTCCTGGATGGTGTCAAGCTTCTTGAATGTTGTTGGAGCTGCACTCATCCAGGCAAGTGAAGAGTATTTCATCACACTCTTGAGTTGTGCCTTGTAGATAGTGTTCAGGCTTTGGGGAGTCGGGGGGAGAGTTACTCGCAGAATTCACAACCTCTGACCTGCTCTTGTAGCCACAACATTTATGTGGCTTGTCTAGTTCAGTTCCTGGTCAATGGTAGCCCCCAGGATGTTGATAGTGGGGAATTCAGTGATGGTAATGATTTTGCACGTCATGGGGAGACGGTTAGATTCTATCTTGTTGGTAATGGTCATTGCCTAACGCATGAGAGGTGTGAATACTACTTGCCATTTGTCAGCCCAAGCCTGAATGTTGCCCAGGTCTTGTTGTATATGGGCATGGACTACTTCAGTATCTGGGGAGTTATGAATGGTGCTGAACATTGTGCAATCATCAGCGAACATCCCCACTTCTGACCTTATGATGGAAGGAAGGTCATTGATGAAGCAGCTGAAGGTAGTTGGGTCGAGAATACTACCCTGAGGAACTCCTGCAGTGATGTCCTGGGACTGAGATGATTGACCTCCAACAACCACAACCATCTTCCTTTGTGCGAGGTATGACTCCATTCAGTGGAGATCTTTCCCCCTGATTCCCATTGACTTCAGTTTTGCTAGGACTCCTTGATGTCACATTCAGTCAAATGCTGCCTTGATGTCAAGGGCAGTTACTCTAACTTCACCTCTGGAGTTCAGCTCTTTTGTCCATGTTTGGACTAAAGCTGTAATGAGGTCAGGAGCTGAGGGATCCTGGTGGATTCCAAACTGAGTGTCAGTGAGCAGGTTATTGCTAAGCAAGTGCCAATTGATAGCACTGTCAATGACCCCTCCAACATTTTCCTGATGATCAAAAGTAGACTGATGGGATGGTAATGGTCAGGGTTGGATCTGTCCTGCTTTTTGTGGATAGGGCATACCTGGGCAATTATCCACTGGGCAATTATAGCCGGCTAGATGCCAGTGTTGTAGCTGCACTGGAACAGCTTGGCTAAGGGTGCAGCAAGTTCTGGAACACAAGTCTTCAGCACTATTGCCAGAATATTGTCAGGGTCCATGACCTTTGCGGTAAATCATGCATACAAAATTAAACCTTTTGTGCACTTCCTTCGTGTGTCTTCTGTGTGTTTTTATATTTCCTAGAGCTTCTATGAGGTGCTTCCCCTATGGCTGCAGTATGGGCTGGGGGGCTGTGGGGGCTGCTGAGCTTCAATTGAGGAGACTGCAAATGGTTTTGGAGGATGACTTTGAGCAGTTCTGGGCCGAGAGTGTCTGCTTCAGACTGTATTATCTCAGCCCGTGCTTGCGCATCCTTGCCATAGGAGGAAATACCGTGTGGTTCCTAATATGATGTAGGCACCATGTGTCCAAGGGGGCGGGGGATGGGGGGCAGGCCTAGCATATTTGTGTGAGTGTTCAGCAGCAGCGTGTTGAGGAGGCTTTGGAGCCCTGAGATGTCCCACTCTGGTTGGGGTGGGCCGTGCGCGAAGAGAGTCCATGTACAATTTGCACTAATCAATGCTCGTCTCTCATTTTCAGGAGAAGAATGTTCACAATGCGGCCGAGCGTGCGAGGACTGGCGGCGGCCAGGTGCAGATCGCCAATCGAAGCCATTCTGAGCAGGAGGCCCTGGATCTGGGGAGGCGCCATGCGTCCAGGTCCACTGGTATCGGTAAGGCTGGGGTGCCACAGCCAGGTATTTATGCCCAACAGACATGGCAGTGCTGAATGTTAAATGAAAACAGAATTACCTGGAAAAACTCAGCAGGTCTGGCAGCATCGGTGGAGAAGAAAAGAGTTGACGTTTCGAGTCCACATGACCCTTCAACACCCCCCGCCCCCAACTTCTCTACCCCCACCACCCCCCCCACCTTAAACCAGCTTATATTTCACCCTTCTTTTTTACTTTGTTCTGTTGAAGGGTCATGTGGACTCGAATCGTCAACTCTTTTCTTCTCCACCGATGCTGCCAGACCTGCTGAGTTTTTCCAGGTAATTCTGTTTTTGTTTTGGATTTCCAGCATCCGCAGTAGTTTTTTGTTTTTATATCTGAATGTTAAATGGTTTAATTTTGCAACTTGGCTTGACCATTGCTTATGGAAGGATGAGCGCATAATGATCCGGTGGACAGGGATGAACTGTGTCATTGTCTCTACACTAAGTGATCCACTGCGCTTGTTCTTCCTTTCAGCATCATCAGAGCAGGGCCGGGAGGAGGAGCAGCAGAGGGTCCCTCTCACACCTGAGGGGCCTGAAGTCTCACCAGCATCACACCATTTCTGCGAGGCAGGCACCAGCGCAGATACTAGCACCTCAGTGGGAATTAGAACATCGGCTAGTGTCCTGGAGCACAGTGGTGAGGGCACTTTACACTCACTGGAGGAGCTGGCAGAGACAGAGAGTGCCCATGGCGCCTGCAGTCGGAGGACTTCAGGGGACCAGGCACATGCTCAGTCGGTGCCTGATGATGTGCCTCTGGAGTCGACCGCGATGCAGCAGGTGCAGGAAATGCGGCCGTGTGTGCGGGAGCATCTGGGGGAGATACATGATGCCATGCTTGGCTTGGTCCCCGTGGTGGAGGAGTCTATGCCGACACTCGCTGCAGTGAGCCACATGAGTGCCATGCATGCTCCGTGGAGAGAGTGGCGACTCTCGTGGAGAGGCTCCTCCAGGAGACCCGTCAGGGCTACCTGGAGATGTGCTCGGACCAGTAAGCCCTCACATCGGCATTGACCTCAGAGGGTCACTGCCAGTGTGGGAGATGGTGTGGGCATCAAGTGTCCCAGCTTGGTGCCCATCCATGCACGGTGAGCAGAGAGGTCCGAAGCGGCCTCACATCGGCGCAGCAGCTGCCTGTCATCTCTGCGGGCTCCTCTCAGAGTGCTCCGGATGAGGGCGGCAGCTCCTCCGCCCCTCTCCCAGTGACCATATCATCCGGTGAGACTGCGACGACTGAGGAGATGCCAGCTGCAGAACAGGCAGCTCCCTCCCAGGCGGGGCCAGCATAGGCTCCATGGGCCAAGGAATGAGCGCCAAGATCATCAAGGCCAACAGGACAGCAGAGTGAGCAGGCTGTCTCAGATGCCAGTCCAAGCAACGGGGCAGCACCAAGACATAGCACCCGGAAATGAAAACATAAGGCACATTAGGTGCCATGGGTTTTTCAGTGGTGCTTTTTTATTGGCCTGAGATGAGGCCCTTATGATTTTATTTGATTTGTAACACTATTGTCTTTTTTTTGTAATAAGTTGCGTTGCTTGACACATTAAATTCAGATATCTCACCATGGCTGAGGGTGCCTCTTTTCTTCTGCATGTGGATGGTTTCCAAAGCTGTAATGAGTGCTTTGTTGGACATTCAGCTTTATTAACAAGGCCCTTACTTACTGTTGCTAACCTGGCAGATTTTGAACTTAGGTGTCGAGTATGGAGCTGACAGCCCAGGCTTGTCCTAGTGGACCATCTGTGTTGTGCTCGCTGAAGGTTCGTTGGATTAAAACCTCCCGAGTGTCCCTGCCTCCCTGCAGTATGCCTGGGTCAGGGTCTACCCCCTCAGCATTTCCCTGTGTGTGCTCATCCTTGGACTCACTGCTGGACTCATCGTGTGCAGCCGCAGCCACTGCGTCGACGTCTTCATCGTCCCCCCTTTCCAGCGCAAGATCGTGGAGAGCGCAGCATGCAACTACTATCACCGGGACATGATCTGGGGGGTACTGGAGTGCGCCGCCTGAGTGGTCCACGCATCAGAAGCGCATCTTGAGAAGACCGATGGTTTTCCCCACCACAGCCCTTGTGGAGGTGTGGCTCCTACTGTACCGCTGCTCAGCTTCTGTTCTTGGATGGCGGAGAGGCCTCAGGAGCCACCCTCTGAGGGGATAGCTCTTGTCACCCAGCAGCCATCCATCCAGCCGGGCTGGAGCACTGAAGAGCCCCGGCACCTGGGAGTGTCTGAGGATGTAGGTGTCATGGGAGCTGCTTGGGTACCTTGCACAGACTTGTAGAATCTGCATCCTGTGATCACACACTATCTGCACGTTCATGGAGTGGAAGCCCTTCCTGTTGACGAAGGCACCGGCCTCACCTGCTGGCGCCTTGATGGCCACATGTGTACAGTCTATTGCACCCTGGACATGGGTGAACCGCCTCTGGCTCACTGTGTCTGGCTTGCCTGGTCCCAATGGTAGTGGGTGAAGGTCAATGCATGTCTGAACAGAGTGTTTGTAACCTGCTTGACACAAGTGTGTACAGCTGATTGGGAGACACCGCAAAGATCACCCACCGAGCCCTGGAAGGAGCCAGAGACATAGAAATTGAGGGCAGCTGTGACCTTTAGAGCCACTCGGATGCGGTGTCCACCCACACAGTTAGTGGAGATCTCAGGTCCAATCATCTGACAGATATAGTTGACTGTCCCCCCTGAGAGACGGAGCCTCCTTCGGCACTGCACCTCAGACATATTGAGGTAGCTGCTTCGCTGCCTGTATACCCTGGTCGCAGGATAGTGGCGTTTTCTGCGGCCCCTTCTGCCTTGGTCTTCCTGTAGGCCCTGCGCCCCTTGTGCCTGTGCCTGGCCTCCCAAAGGTGGCTCCCCTGGAAGCTGAATGTGCACTCCTGGCCTCCTCCCCCTTCTAGCCCTTCCTTCCTCCTCAGAGGAGCTGCCTCCAGTGGGCAATTCAGCTCCCATTCCCAGGCTAAGGGAAGGCTTCCTGAAACCTGCAGGCCCAAAAAAGATTCCTCACTGCAGAGTGCTGACCTAAAGATGAAGAGTCCAGAAAAGGCGGCTGGTGTGCGTTTTGAAGTATTGCAGATCACACAGGCAAGTTTGAAAAACTTTCAAAAGTAAATGCTTGACTGGGCACATTCATGACCCCACTGAGCTCTCTTAACCTGCCCGTGGATAAAGTTTATACAAATGTGTTCTACCGCCTGCCCATTGCGCCCGTGCGCTGACCCGAAGATTGCACAGGGGCCAAAAAATCGGCATCGATTGAACACTCAAGGGCCTTATGTGCCCGTTAATTAATGGCAGGCGCGAGTCGGGCATCATCGCGTGCCCGCCCAGCAAAATATCGCGATGGTGCACAGTGATGTCGCGACGCTCGTCTGATGTCACCGCACGTCATTTTATGCGTGGATGTGCGTGGCCGGTCCCTGCACAACAACGGGAAAATTCTGCCCATAGCTACAGAATAAGGTAATACTCATTTAAAACTGAGATGCGAAGGAATATCTGGAATTCTCTACCCCAGAGAGTTGTGGAGGATAGATCACTGAAAGTATTTAAAGAGGACGTAGATAGATTTTTGAAATATCAGGCTATGAGGAGCAGATCAGCCATGATCTTATTGAATGGTGGGGCAGGCTTGAGGTGTCGAATAGCCTACCCCTGCCGCTATTTTTTATGTTCTTATGTTATCAAAGAAATAATGTGTGACTAGTGAATGGCCATCGTTGTCTCCTCCATGGGGGTTAAACTATGCAGGTGCACTTGCTTCCAGCAGTTATTGCTACATCCTTCTCTTATGTTTGGTTGATGTGCGTGTCGTGGTTGATTACTAGCTAGAGTGTGCGAGCTTTGTCTTGTGAGTGTGACGCTTACAATGGTATTAGTGCAAGGGTGAGCTAAACCATATGAATTGAACAACTGAGTACTGATTAATTGAGATTATTGGTAGGTGGGTGATCGGAGTGTCATGGCAAAAGTGGCAAATGAAATTCAAACGAGAAGTGTGAGGTGATGCAGTTAGGGAGGTCAAACAAGACAATGGAATACACAATAAATGGGAGGATACTGAGAGGTGTAAAGAAAGTGAGGGACCTTGGAGTGAATGTCCACAGATCCCTGAAAGTAGCAGGACAAGGCGATAAGGTGATTAAGAAGATATATTGAATCCTTTCCTTTATTAGCCGAGGGAAAAATATAAGAACAGGGAGGTCATGCTGGAACTATGTAAAATATTAGTTTGGCTACATCTTGAGTAGTGTGTGCAGTTCTGGTCATCTCATTACGTAAGTAAGTAATTGCACTACTGAGGGTACAGAGGAGACTTAGAAGGATATTGTCAGGACTGGAAAATTGCAGCTATGAAGAAAGATTGGATAGGCTGGGGTTGCTCTCCTTGGAACAGAGGAGCCTGAAGGGAGATTTGATTGAGATGCACAAAATTGTGGTGGGCTTGGTTCAAGTGGATGGGAAGGGCCTATTTACTTTAGCAGCGACTAGGGGGCACATGTTTAAAATGATTGGTGGAAGGATTAGGAGGCTGATGAGGAAAAATGTTTTCACCCAGAGGATGGTGGGGGTGTGTAACTCACTGCCTGAGAGGGTTGTAGAGGCAGAAAACCTAATCTGATTTAAAAGGTGTCTGGATGTGCACCTGAAGTGCCGAAACCTGCAGGGTTATGGACTAAATGCTGGAAAGTGGAATGAAGCTGGGTGGCTCATTTTTTTCGGCCAGCACTGACATGATGGGCCAAGTGGCCTCCTTCTGTGCCATATTGGGCAGGATTTTCCCCTCATTGGCAACGTCACAGCGGGCGCAGATGAGGCAAGAGACCTCCCATACAGATAGCTGCCTCAGGGAGCTGCAGACCTCCAAATAATAAAATAAAGCATTAAAAAGCTGCAAAAAAATGCCCATGCATCACAATCAAGCACCTGAAAGCATATTTCATAAAACTGCTGTCCCTAGCTATTTCTTTTTATTTTACTTCCTAATGGAGACTTCATCCCACCGTTGGATGAGGCTTCATGATAAATGTAACAGCCGCCTGGCCGATTTGCCCATCCACCACCCATAAGGTTGGACAGGCCATGAAATATTGCAGACAATTGCCATTAATGGGCTTGATTGCCTTTGGGCACACTTCTGCACAAAATATCACGAGTGCGTGATGATGTCGGGATGCTCGCCTACCAGATGTATAATTCTGCCCATAGGGGTCCTTCAACATCTGTCAATCCTGGATACATTGTGCCAAATCTGGAACGCCTAAAAACTTAGTCACAAATGTTTTGCAATGGAACCGGGGCCAGCACAGATCAAATACAGGGCATCCCACTGTTAAATTGGTTGGCATTGCACCGTTTTACACCCAAACAATGGGTGCAATGTGTATTAATTTCTATCCCATTGACAGTAAGTATAGAACTAGACACCACCAATTCAAAATTACCAAGCCACAAATGAGACTGGAGATTAGAAGGCTTTTATTGTCACATCCTCCCCACAGAGCAGCTAACATGTATAACAACAAAAGATATGATGCTGTGTTAATTAACCCTTTTAAACACTAAAGGCTTCAACAATTTTGAGGTCTTTAAAAAGAATAAATCAATGCAAGAAGATGAACAATGGGCCTTAATTTTAAAACAGTGAGGAGAGGAAGAGGAGGATAATTGTGTAAAAGCAATTTTTGGAACTCAGGAAATGGAAAATACAAATGGTTTTAGTGGAATGAAAATCATAGAAGTTCTTTAAATAGCATGTAATCTGCCCTGCCAGGCTACCACTCAGTTGGTGAAGCTGCATATGAACCTACATAAAAACATACAAATCAGTAGCAGGAATAGGCCATTCAGCCCATCAAGTCTGCTCCACCATTCAATAAGGCCATGGCTGATCTGATTGTGGCCTCAACTCCACTTTCCTTCCTAATCCGCCCCCCCCACCCCACCCACCACCTCCCCCCCCCCCCCCCTCCTCCCCACCTCACTCCCTCATACCCTTTGGCTCCCTTGTCAATCAAGAATCTATCTAATTCAGCCTTTAAAATATTCAATGTCTCAGCCTCCAATGCTCTCTGGGGAAGAGCCCAGGTATTTCTGTTTCTGTTTTTGTTCCACAAACTCAGGATCCTCTGAGAAAAAAAAAATTCTCCTCATCTCCGTCTTAATTGAGAGATGGCTAACTTTTAAACTGGCGCCTAATTTTAGCCTCTCCCACAAGGAAAAACATCCTTTCATCATCCACCATGCCTAGTCCCTTCATATTGTATATGTTTAAATAAGGACATCTCTCATTCTTCTGAACTCTGATGGATAGAAGCACAACCTATCCACCCTTTCCTCATACGATAAAATCTATCCCAATATTTAGTAATAGTAATGGAATAAAATGAATGCAATATTACATGGAATGATAGATAATGGTTTAATTAAATAATTTTACATAGAATCAGCAGAGGGAGGTGGAGGTCAGATTGGTGCTTCAGAAGGTTCCATTGTTTAATTTATTTTCTCTTGTGAAGTATATTAAGGCTACTTCTCTCCTGCTAATGTTTGAGCAAATCAGTATCTGGCATTGCTGCCGCTTTTTGTTATGTTATGATCTCCATTGAGACTGATAACTTGTAAAAAGAAATTCGAACTTCCAGTTAATAGCTGTAAAGATGACATGACAAAATCTCATGTTTTAAGACATTTTCTGTAACAAAAGACTAAAAGCACTATTGACTAAACATTATCTTTGTAAGCAATTTATATTTTAAACCATAGAATGGAATAACTCCTCCTTCTTGCCTTTACTACAACTGAAAAAAAGCACACTTCACAGGTAGATGTTACACTGCCTTTTAATTCAACCTCCCAAAATCAGTCCATAATTATTCTTAGCTCTCAATTGTTTACTTTAGATCTTTCCCCTTCTCAGCCTGGAAATTTTTAACTCCAGTACTGTCTTTCACGGTGTGAGTTTTCTTGGGGACTTCTACCTCGAGCTAAGGTTAGACAAATCTTCCTTCCAGCTTGATTTTGACTCCCCACAAATGTAGGCTTTCCAATCCGAGTGTATACTCCCACCTGCATTCTGCACAGTGAACCATAGCTGTTCTTTCTCTCTCTCCCAGACCCTGACAGATTAACTGTGTCTGTGAGTTTTAGGGATATCTTAAAAATCCCTGCCCTCTCAAAGCCCATTTCCATGGTAATGTGAATCACATGGGCTTTGTATCCAGGCAGAGATGCTGATAAATTATTCTTGAAAGCCCAACTCTCTTTCATCTTGGAACAAAATTGACAGTTTAAAGCATAACTGTTTACAATCTGGCTTTCTCAAAACTTTTCTGAGAATTTGGAGTCTCAGAGTCCATCCACTATTAGCACACAGGCTGCTGCCATTGTCCCTGCAAGCATAAGCACTTCACACCTTCTTCCCAGTAAACCAATCTGTCTCCCTTTAATCTCTAACAATCAAACCACACAGGCTTGCTGTCAGGCAGACTTCAGCACAGGTCACATGGCCCCCTTCATTTTAGCCTAAATTTAAAGACCCAGTTCCAAAACATAACAATCTTATAAGTTTCACAATTATAACATTTAAACTAATTTTCTGTCAGCTGCACATTGCAAAATATTCTGGCTTTGAACCAATCGTACACAAAGCATTCAAAAACTTCCATCTCCACGTTGATGGCCTCACATGGTAGGAATTTATTTCCTTGTTCCCCATCAACATATGATGCAACTTTGCAGGTTGTTTAATTGTGAAAAAAGTATGGGCGATGGTATCTGTTTTGTTTTGGTGGTATTTTTACCTGTTCAGAGTGGGCTAAAGGGTAAAGTCTATTGCAGATGACTTTCTTCTGGTAGTCAATATGGAAATAGAATAAATATGCCTGACCAGCTTTTTTTGTTGTTATGGGGCAATACATTTTGACTTGATTACTGAGCTTCAGCTCCAGCAGGGTTACACACATGGAACTTTGACTTAAATCTGGAGCAGTTGTTATGATCAGTTATTGACTGATGCAACTGGTACAATTTAGTGCCGAATGCTAACTATGATCTGGGGTTTTTCGATCCTGCCAGGTTCCGACTGTTCTCGAAACTCTACATTAATTTTCCAACAAAAATGTCTTCCAGGATAGACAAGATTGCACATAAAGTAATGTCTGCCTGTCGTGTACATTGTCACAGCCACCCTCACTTAATGGCTCCACTTGTACTCCTTACCTATTTTTGATGATCCATGAAACAGATGTAAAACATTTAAAAGCAAGTTGGTTATTCATGAATTTTGCAGCTGCGATCAGTATAGCACAGTGCCATTGAGATTGCAGCACTCATATAGTACATTGCTGCCTTTATATCCAAGGCAGAGGATAAGAGGAAGGTACTTCTTTGATTCAAAGGGTTATATTGATATTGAACAGATATAGATCTGCTGCCTATGAGTGAAAGGCTCTAATTTATATTGTATTTGCTTTTTTTTATTATTAATTATTACAAAATAAGTGTGCAATTGAGATTTCTAGAATCAAAGCAAAACAGTACGCATTTAACAAGGAAATGCTGGAAATGTCCGTAAGTGCTTTGTCAGAGTAATGAGCCAAGACCAGCAATGAAATAAAAGAAACTTTAAGGGAGGTGACTGAAGGGTGGTAGAAGGGATGGATTTGAGGTCAGCTTTTGAGGTTGGTGAAAGCCGTAGCAAAGTAGAAGGATAAAGAAAGGGAATTCCTGAATGGAGGTGGCTGATACCCGAAGCAGAGAAGGATGGGGGAAGGATGAGGGTGGGTTCATGCACAGTGAAGGCAAGAGTGAAAACAGCAAAGGGTATGAGATAAGATATAGGCCTGCAAAAGGTTGAGATGTAGTGTGGGGTGCAATATGGAAGGATTTGTAAACAAGGATGAGGATTTTGGAAATTAGTATACTGGCGCGGGGAGGGTAGAGTGGCAATGGAGGACATTGAAAATAAGGAGGATAAGTGACTGGGACTTAATCAGATATGATGAAGACAACAAAGTCTGTCTGAGTTAGAGTTTGCATTGGGTACGAAGAGAGTGTTGGAGAAGCATAAGCTGGAGATAGTCAAGACATGGGGGAAATTTTCAATGGCAGAGGGGATGAGGTAAGGGCAAACTGAGAGGAAATTGTGGAAATGAACATGGAATGTTGTTATGACTAGGTGAAAAGGGGTGAACTGGCTCTCCTCTATTCAACCTCCTCAGTTGGTCATGACAAAAGTTTAAGCATCTTTTTCATGAGGATATGCCTTCTCCAAATGCAAATGTATTTATCTATTTAAGCTGGGAGCAATAAGGAGCCAATTGAACAAGGTTTTCTTGAGTCAAAGAAAGCGAAAATTTATTAACCACTAAACCTGAGGGAAAAATAATTAAAACGCGATGCCTCACCCAAAGGTATCAGAAATAAAGTAAATTTAAGTCCAATATAAGTAAAAAGAATATACATTTAAGTGCCCTTTCATTGTTCTAGAGGTGTAGATTTTTAAACATAGTTACAGATTTGGATTAGCTGATTTTGTTGATGCGGTCAGATGTAGAAGATGTTGCAATTATTATGAGATCTCGGTTCGCTGGTAGATTTCTAGAAAATTTGGCTTCTGAATCAATAATATAATTGTTCCGAAAGGGAGAAAGGAGAGGAGAGAGAAAGAGAGAGACCAGTTGTTGGATCCAGTGACCTTGGTTTGTTGGGGCTAAAGGATCTGGGTTGCACGCTTGTTTTGGGCTGACCAAGTTGGTACAGAGACAGGGAACATCTGGAGATCATTGTTAGAATAAACACAAGGCAGAATTTTGCCCCTGTTGGACGTGCTCAGCAGTGGCAGGCAGGGGTGGTCGGGAAGCTGAGAACCGCCTGCGATCGATGTAATTTCATGCTGGTGGGCCAATTAAGGCCTGCTCAACATGAAACACGAGCAGCATAGTTCAGCGCTGCCTGTGCGGGCGGAGGGGGGGGGGAGTGCGAGCACGAACTTCGCGCATGCGTGCAAGTGCACGCTTGATAATGTCCCTGAGGCACAGAGCTGCCTCAGGAAGATGACGAGTTCAAAAAAAAATTAAGAAATGAAAAATGTAATGAAACATGCCCCCTCGTGGGACTCTGTCACATGAGCAGGGGCATGTTATTAATTAAATTTAAAAAAAAATACTTTAGTTTTATTTGCTTTAGGAAACCTTATCCTGCCCTTGGATAAGGTTTCCTAAAAAGTGCAAAGGGAGCTTAGCCTTTTCACCTTCCTGCTAACCGTAAGGGTGGACGGGGAGCGAAAAATTTATTTTAATAACCTTGTTAATGGCCTTAATAGGCCTTCTAATTGTTGGTGGGCACACTGCCGACTCCGGCGCACGCCCACTGACCGAAATATCGCATGACTGCGCGTTGACATCGGAACGCTTGCCTGACGACAACGGGCATCATTTTACGTTCGAGCGGGTCAGGCGTGTGCCTGCCCATCAAGATAAAATTTTTCCCATGCTGTTTATTGACAAACTAAACTCAGTAGCTACACTTCTGTGCTCACAACTTAAAACTCTGCCTTCACTCTTCAGTGTCTAACCCAAGAATAGTAGCCCATGCTACTATGCTATTGGGTACTAAGATGTGATCTTACATTACAATACTTGTCTTAAAGGTATATTACACATCTGATTGCTACATCCCTCCTCCCTTTACTGAAAAATACATTTTTCTTTTTTTTCAATATATCAAGTTATTTACACAGATCAATAATTCACAAAGTCAGTCTCTCTGGGGGTTTCCTTATGCGTGTAGAACATCACAGCTCTACAGCTCCTGAAGTTTGATTAGGAACTTCCCTTACTGAAGTCTTCTGAGCATCTGGTTCATCAGTAGGTACCTGTAAATCTGTTTCTTCAACTCTTTCAGGTACAGTCGGCCCTTCAAACACACTTGTACTCAGTTGAGTTCTTTCAACAGGAGATGTTGATTTAGTCTCGAACACTGGAGGAATTTCTGGATATTTGGTTTCTCCTGTTTTTATGTGATCCACATGTCTCCTTATTGCTCGATCTTTGACTTTCACCTGGTAGGAAAGAGGTCCCATTACTTATTTCACCAACAACTATGCTGGTCTTTCTCTAAAACTTTCACAAATACTTTCTCTCCTACATTAAATGTTCTGCCCCGATTGTGACAGTCATATCCAATTTTCTGACTTTCTTGCCTTCTTTCTACCTTCCCCCCTACCCAGGTTTGGCATAATTAGACTCAGTCCCGATCGGAGATGGCGCTCCATCAACAATTCCGCAGGTGTGACACCTGTTGTCGAATGAGGGGCGCTTCTGTAATGGAAAAGAAAATGTGCTAATTTAGTCTCTATAGAATCTCCAGACAACTTCTTCATACCAGATTTGAACGTGTGAACTGTTCTCTTGGCGAGTCCATTTGAAGAAGGGTGGTATGGAGATGTTTTCGCATGAACAATACCATTGAGGCTTGTAAATCAATTAAATTCAGCACTCATGAATACTGTTCCATTGCCTGATACTAACACTTCAGGTCGTCCATTTATTACGCAGCTTTGTCGTAGCTTGTCTATTTGAGCAGAAGATGTGGGCGACCTCACTTTGTATATGTCCATCCATTTTGAATGAGCATCTATCATAAGTAGAAACATTGTTCCCATAAAAGCTCATACATAGTCGATATGTATTCGTACCCATGGCCTTCCTGGCCACTCCCAGGGGTGTAACAGAGCTGTTTCATGTAATTTTTGTAATTGTTAACACTGCATACAACTTCTCACTAAGTTTTCTATTTCTCCATTCATTCCCGGCCACCACATATAGCTGAGTGCTATTGCCTTCATTTTGGAAATTCTGGGATGTGCATTGTGAAGTTCAGAAAACAATGGCCTTCGTCCTTTTGGAGGAACATTCACTCGAGCTCCCGACAATAAAATAACTTCTTGGCTGGTTATCTCGAATCTTCTCTGGAAATACGGTTTCATCTCAACAGATTCTTGTTTTTGTGACCAACCATAAAGAACTTGATTTCTCCATTTGGATAAGACAGGGTCTTGATTTGTCCAATCTTTAATTTGTTTTGCACATATCAGTGGATGAGTCCAGGAAGGTCAATAACAAAATGAATTCCTGAAGAATTGGAACATCCTCATCTTTTACTTGCAAGGGTAAACGGTGCACCTGCATTTGTAATTTGACTTCTGGGTCTATGAATAAAAGAATACTCATACGCTACCAAGATCAATGCCCATCTTTGTACTCTTGCTGAGGCTATAGGGGGTACTGCCTTGTCTTCACCAAATTGTCCTAATAATGGCTTGTGGCCCGTAATGATAGTAAAATAATGACCATGTACATATTGATGAAACCGCAAATGATTGCCAGGCCTTCTTTTTCAATTTGAGTGTACCTTTTTTCTGCTGTACTGAGTACTCTTGACACATATCCTATAGGTCGTTCTGATCCATCGCCCATTTGATGGGAAAGCACTGCTCCCACTCCATAGGGAGATGAATCACACGTTAATATCAATTTTTTGGGGGGTCAAAATGTACTAGAAGTGTAGATGATTATAACAACTGTTTCGCTTTGTGAAAGTTTCTTCTTGTGGAGTTTGCCATGATCATCTCTGGTTTCTCTTGAGCAAGTAATACCATGATGCCAGTTCTGTCAACAAATTAGGTAAGAAGCGCCCATAGAAATTGATCATTCCCAAGAATGATTTTAGTTCTGATGTATTCTTTGGCGCTGGGGCTTCTTTAATCGCGTTCACTTTTTCTTCAACTGAATGTAGGCCTTGTGAAGCTACCTTGTGAACTAGGTAAGTTACATTTTTTGCCTGGATGTGCACTTTTCATTTTTCAGTCCCACTCCAACCTGCAAAAAACATTTCAGAACTTCTTCCAAGTTCATCAAATGTTCCTTTTCTATGAGTCCAGTCATGAGAACATCATCCAAATAAACCACAACATGGGGCAGTCCCTGTAGTAAACTTTCCATGGTTCTTTGAAATATCGCACAATCAGAAGCTATGCCAAATGGTAGACGGGTTTACTGGTACAATGCCTAGTGTGTATTTACGGTGACAAACTTCCGGGATGCCTTCTCTAATTCCAATTGTTGGTAGGCATGACTCATATCTAACTTTGTGTAGGCTATTCCACCTGCCAGTTTAGCCTATAAATCTTCAATTTTTGGTATGGGGTGCCTGTCCAACTTAGCTACTTTTTTGACTGTTAATTTGTAGTCCCCACAAATTCAAATGATTTTTGGTCAGGTTTGAGAACAAATGCAATTGGTGCTGCCCACTTTGGAAATTATAATGGTTGTATCATTCCCAGTTTCTCTAATCTGTCCAGTTCGGCGTCTACCTTTTCCCGCATTGTATAAGGTACTGGTCTTGCCTTCATGAATCTTGTGTGCCTCTGGATCTACATGAAATTTTGCTTGTAGCCCCTTAATTTTTCCACGTTCCTCCCTGAAAAGTGAGGCATATTTTTGTCGTAGTTCTGAAAGCCCATAAATTCTCAGCTGGAAGATTTCAGTTCATTCCAATTTAATCCCTTTTGGCCAGTTTCCTCCAAGGAGACTAGGTCCCTCACCTGCTACTACCATCAAGGGTAATTTCACTGTCTGACCCCCATAGTGCACTGCAACTTTACATATGCCTTTGATTTGTATGTCTTCTCTCATATATGTTTTTAGTTTGTCATCAGTTTCTTCTAAATTCAGCTTACGTTCTCCATGATTCAGGTGTTTAAATTATGCTCACCAATCACTGTATCCACCTCCGTTCTGATAGGCTTCTCATTCACCTTCATGGTTACATAGAAAAGCTCTGTTCTTCCTACCTTTAAGTTATATAACAAATAGGTATCAGCATCTATTACTTCAGGCTTTTCAACACTGTTTATCTCAATGGTGATTTGCTTTTGTCTGAAAGTCTGCCTGATTCTATCTTTACCATGTCTCATTAGTGCCCATTTCGATGGCAGGAGAAACATTTGATCCTTTTAAACTGTGATTCATTACAAGTTTGTCTGCTTCCACCTCTGTTACTATTATGCCATGTTTTTGCTGCTAGGTTTTCCCTTTTAATTTTTCTGCTAGTGCTAGCAGATTCCCGCTTTGGAGTAAAAATCTGCACTTTCGCGTTCTTTGATTGAGGCTCCCCAACTTGCGAGAGAGGGGGGAGGGGGGAGTGGAATGGTGCCATTTTGTGCTCCCTGTATGGCTTCTGAATCTTGCACTGCACCATCTATTTCCAGAGCAATTTCCAATGCCTCCTGAAAATCTAACTTTGTTTCAACCAGCAATCTCTTCTGAATCACATCTTTGTTTATACCACACACTAAATGATCTCCAAGCATTTCATTGATAGATGTACCAAACTTGCAATATTCAGTTAATTGCTTCAGACTTGCCACATAACAAGCAACTGTCTCCTGTCTCCTCTGTAGCTCTATTTCTTGAGCTAAATTTAAACCATTGCATTGTCACTGATGTCTTGGGCTGGTAATGATTCGTTATGAGGTTCACTAAGCCATCAAAGCTTTTTGAGTCTGGGGCACTGGGCGCCAACAGATTTCAAATTAATCCATATGTCTTACTCCCACACATGAGCAGAAGGAGCGCTGGCCTCTTCTCCTCCCCTGCAATGTCATTTGCCTGGAAAGAGAACGCGAGGCGTTCAACATAGTGATACCAGCTGTCCGAGGTTGGATCGGATGGCTCCACTCTTCCAAATTGCAGCATGCTCTGAAGGGATTGCTTTGACGCTCAGAAGGAAATTTTCTTTCACTTATGACTACCATGCGAGATACGGCCCGATTTTGGTTCTTCTGAATTTTTCCTGTGGTTTTTTGTGCTTTTACTCTCATCACCAGTTTGTAGGATCCAGTGCCCTTGGTTTGTTGGGGTTAAAGGGTTCAGGTTGCTCACTTGTTTTGGGGTGACTGAGTTGGTACAGAAACAGAAAATCTGTAGATTGTTGTTAAAATAAACACATGCTGTTTATATACAAACTAAATTCAGCAGCTACACCTGGTGTGCTCACAACTTACACCTCTGTCTTCACTCTTCAGTGTCTAAATCAAGAGTCCCCCACACAGGTATCCCGCACTACTCTGCTATTGGGTTTTAAGATCATGTGATCTTATATTTACAATACTTGTCTTGAAGGTATATTACACATCAGATTACTACCCCAGCTTTCAGCCTGTTTTCTCTACTGAAAACTTTCTTGCAACCTCTCTGCAGTGCCTGGAAGTTCGGCCTGAAATACCTCACCCATTGAATATTTCCAAGGAATTTTGGGCGGGTCTGCCTGTTGCAGCCATTGTTTCAATATCCAGCATTTTGCATTTTACTGTCTCTTCCTTAGACAGGGAACGTTTTGATGGGTCTTTGAATTATAGTAAATGTCTCTTTCTTCACACCCCCTCCCTTGAGTGTGATTTTGTTTGTTTTTCATCTTCACCTTTGGAAGGTGGCCTTGCATTTTTTAATAGTTTCTTCTGTCTCATTTCAAATTGCAAAATTTCCAGTCAGTTGGAAGTTGAAAAATCATATCTTCAAAAATAAAGGGGCATAGCCCTGTGACAATGTTCAGGCGATGAATAGGATGTGGCTCAAAGCTCAGCTCAGGATCAAAAGAGAATGCTGACATTCTGGGCTCGTGTTTAACTAACCCCATTTGGCAGACACTAGATGGGGATGGGGCAGTTAAAATGAGGCCAGTTATGCACTTCTCTGACCCTGCTGCCTTGCTGGTCATGTAGAGGATCTAGCCTGGTTTGGCCAGAATTTGATGAAATTTTACTCAGGTCAGAATACCGTTGTTGTAATATCTGTGTGAATATTCACATATGTACAACAATCTAATGGAGTTAGACATTCTAAGCTTAAAATTACAGGAAAATAACCTGCACATTAGGCTTACAAGAATCATATTTTCTGAAAGTTCAGAGGAACCACTCTTTTGTAATTATTATAGGCAAAGTTTTCAAAGTCCCCACCACCAAGTTTAGATCTCACACACAACAGATTGTTTATTGGGAAATTGTGGGTGCACTACTCTCAGTTTTCAATAAGTTGTCATCTACATGAGGGTCCCTTCCAGAGTTGAGAAGTTTAGAAAATTTTACTCTGTAAATTAACATTTTCATAGTTTTCACTTTTAATAAATTCAGACTTGATGTGAAGCTAAGGGTAATGAGGAAGCATTTTAAAATTTGTACCATTCTAGATTAATCACAGCTTAAATAAGTATACTTCTTATAGTTTGTATTTGTACTAATTATATCAAATCTTACCAATACAAACAGATTTTAATGCTATTTATATTAAAAGGCATAGAAGCTCACAGTTTAGCATTGAATAGAGATATCTTATGGCCCTCCCAGTCAAACATAAACTAGCTGATGATTGAGAAACAGTACAGCTCTTGACAATAATTCCTGCAGCTGAGTATTCCAAAAATCTTAAAAAGACAGTATGGAGACTGCATTATCATGTAGAAGGATCTGCAGGATACAACATCACACTGCCACATCAATGATTATGAGTTCACCATAGTTTTTCAAATAACATTCATGAATAATTACAAGGATGTAGATTAAATCATATCATTGTGTTAAAATAATATTGTTCTCAACATTATAACAAACCCTATTAACAACATCACGTTAAATACCTCCAGTTTGGCACCAGTGACTTTTCATCTTACCAAGCTTATAACCTAATAACATTTATAAAAATGTTCCTATTGATTTTTTTAAGAGTAAACATAATTTGGAGGCATGAAAGAAGTTGAAATGAGGACAAGTAAACAGCAAAATATTTATTAAAACTCCATGACCATGAACTCGATGGACATCCGAACAACAAACACTCATCCAATAACAGGATGTTTCAAAGTCTGCTGGCCTTTGGCATGTAATGATCGGGTGAAAATGGCAGAAAAGGATTTTACGTCCCGTGGTCAGGCGTGCGCCCGACCTGATCGAGCGTAAAATCACACGCGATGATACCAGACGAGTGTCCCAAAGTCATCGCGCACTTACACGATATTTCAGTCGGTGAGCGCGCAGGAGAGTCGGCAGTGCGCCCATCGACAATTAAGACCCCTGTTAAAGCCCTTAAGCAGGTAATTAATTTGTATTTTTCGCTGTCCATCCAACCATTCGGTTGGCAGGCAGGCGAATCCACCAGGCGGCCTTTTCATTTTTTATGAAGCCTCATCCACGGGCGGGTTTAGGTTTCCAGAAGTAATTAAAAAAATATATAAAAATGTTTAAACATCATTTTAAACATATCCCTCTTCAGGTGATTGAGTCACATGTGGAGACATGTTCCTCTCGTTTTAAAAATGTTTATTTTTGTGTCCACAATTCTCCAGCTCCCTGAGGCAGATCTGTGCCCTCAGGGAGCTTTCAGCACGCATTCCCCAGCGCACGCACAGACTTCTGTGCTCACACTCCTCCTGCCCCCACCCTGGCAGTGCTGAGCTCCTCAGCGCGCATTTCTCACTGGCTGGCCGTTAATTGGCCAGCCAGCATGAAGTCGCGGTTGGGGCCCAATCGCAGGTGGCGGACCGTTTCGCGGCTGCTCCCGGGCCCATCCACTGCACTCGCCCGACGACCAGAAAATCCGGCCCATAAAGCCTGGTGGCTCGGCTATTCATGCACTGTTGTGTTAGGGCTTGGAATGTGCTCTCAATTTCTAATTCCTTGGGTTTTTAGTCTCTGCTGAATCGTTAGGAAAGGTGGTAAACGGAGGCTAGAGGCAGAATTTAGCCAAGACATTGTGACTCCTGATGCCAGTTTGGGAAGGCATCAGAAATGTGGCGTGGGTCCCCAGTGGCCGCCCAAACGCAATCATGCATCGTTCATCTATTTAAAGGAAATGACTTGGGCAGCCCATGTGATCATTTGTTGGGGGTGGGAGTGCTGCACATCACGTGACATAAGTGCTGGAGCTGGCTCCATTTTTAAAAGGCAACCAGGAGTATTAAAAAACCATTTCAACTGAAGTCTCCTGAAACAGATGATAGAGGAGCTGGTGCAAGAAGCCCAGGATTGTATAGCAGCAAGTTTACAGGTTTAGCAATATCACTCCGGAGTGGCAATCTGAGTCATATGAAAATTAAACATTTAAGCCGGACCCTGAGAGAAGTTGAGCAGAAGCAATGTTGCAATCTGGACACAGGATCACCCCAAGGTTTAACAATGCCTTGCTTAGTGAACCATTGCAGGAGGTGCATAAGCAAAGAAAGATCCTTTTCCCTGCCAATGGCAGGAAAAGGCCTTCATGAATGACTGCAGAGGCCTAGAAAGAGGTGGTAGCAGAAGTGAGCATCTGGAGCGTCCAGTAACGGGTCAGGATTTAGTGTCAGCACAATGACCGAATTCGAATTGTGGAGAGGGAGATCCAGGAGACCCCTCAGTGGGTGACTGGTGTAAGCGCTCGCCGGCATAGCCTCACTGGCGTCATGACCTCATTGCTGTAATGGGTCAGCGAGAGGTGGATGGTGCCCCTGGACATCCCTCCAGGTGCACTTCCCCTGCAGAAAGCAGGGAGAAACCAACCTGTACCAAAATGCCTGAGGAGCTGCAGCCAGGCACACTCAAGTTTTCTTCTCAAGGTACTCTGAGGGTTGTCAGGAGTTCCCCAACCCCTCTGACAATGATCCAAACTTCTCCAGGGGCAACAGCCACAGAACAGCATTGATGCAGGAGCTCCTACTTGCACTGACCCCTCCAGACCTGCAGTAGACCGAGGGCGCCTGCCATGGCCATCAAAGGCAACATGGCATTGCGATCAGCACCCGGCCTCCAAATCATCTGCAGATGTTGGGGATGCACCACACCTCAGCACTCACAAACACTTTAAGAAAAGCATGTAAACATACCACTCTGACACTGGGGTTTATGTTACTTTGTAATGATAGTGTCGCCTGTGTTGGACTAAACCTTGCTTTTTTCATTGTTGTCACTGAGGGCTTCCTGATGATGGACTGGCAGAAACTGGGAGCATTCATCAACATGTGTGCAAAGGGCGTGATTTCTTTTTATTCTTTCACGGGATGTGGGTGTCAGTGGCTAGGCCAGCATTTATTGCCCTTGAGACACTTATTGCCCAGTGAGCCACTATTTTGAACTGCTGCAGTCCATGTGGGGCAGAATTTTACAGCCCCGTCATGGTGGGGCCATATAATACAGCAAGCCTACCAAAAGTCCATTGACTTTGGCGGGACCGTAAAATCCTGTCGATGTAAAATTCTGCCCGTGGTGTAGGTACACCGACAGTACCGTTAGGAAGGGAGTTCCAGTGTTGTAGTTTTAATGAGTGTAAGTATCATTTCACCAGAGACTACAAACACTTACTTTCTGTTGCTGTGTTTTTCTTACAGTTTTGCATCAACCTTTTTTCATTGTCAATTCCTTTGTCTCCACAATGGAAACTGTGGGTGGTATTTAATGGAAATGACAGGGGTCTTGCCTGGAGAGCCAGTGAGACCCCTGTGCCACTTCTTTTTGGGAAAGTCCACCGCATTAAGAGCCAATCAAGTACTTAACAAGGCAGCGGCGGGCCTCTCCCAGCGGGCGAATGTCCCACCTGCAAAAAGCTGCCTGCCAATCAGACGCCAGCAGCCCTTCATCGCTCAGCATCGCCAGTGGGAATGAGGTGGCTGTTGCCAGTCATGCACCCACCTGAGGCCCAGGATTGCCGAGATATCCAGGCAAAAGGTGAGTGATGGCAGGAGGGTATTGCGGGGTGGGGGGGTGGGGGGGGGGGTGGTGTCATGGGGGACGGGTTAGTGGGTCAGCAGCAAGAGCAGGAGTGTGACTCGCGACAGGCCCCTCTTCCCAATGCCTTGTTCAG
Source organism: Cetorhinus maximus (assembly GCF_964194155.1). Taxonomy (NCBI): domain Eukaryota; kingdom Metazoa; phylum Chordata; class Chondrichthyes; order Lamniformes; family Cetorhinidae; genus Cetorhinus; species Cetorhinus maximus. Next base: position 82,410,828 of record NC_135881.1, read on the forward strand.
GCACTGAGTGCCTTTGAATGAGAGGCTCACCCTGAAAGCCCGCAAGCAACCCTGACCATGTTTGCTTGTCAGGCCTCCCACCTGGCAAGTCCCCCGCCAGCTTCTAGGTGAATACCAATGGCAGCGGGATGAGGACTTTAGGTGACCATTAATTGCCCATGTAAGGGCCTCAATTAGCGAGGGGCGGAAAGGCTGTCCATGGGCCTTCCAGCCATGGACTTAACTGGGGCAGAGACAGGAAGGCAGTGGGTCCCCATCCACCACCCTCCCGCCAGACTAAATGGCTCCCCTGCCATCAAGCTTGCTATGGGGGAAGGCATTAAACTCTGCCCTTTTTATGTAAACTTGCCACATTGTATTATATGTTTCTGTCAGTGGTGGTGCCCCCAAGTTCCACAACATGTACTGCAGAAGAACCAACCAACTCTGCCCCTTTACTACCCTAATTGCCATCAGTTTTGCTATTTAGCAATAAATAATAACACAAAATTCAATTATCTAAAAATAAGGAGAAAACATATATCCTTAAAAGGGGAACTGACTGGTGTCCATTTAATTCCAATCCTTCAATACAACTTGAACTAAATATGACATGCAAGGCTAACAAAGTTAAACAAAATAAAATAGCTCCTGATGTTCTATAAGAAATTAAAAAGAAAGAAAAAAGTCTCAGTAACTTGGGTCTAAATTCTCATCAAATTGGGTAGGTTTCCTCTTCCCTGGTCTGATCTAGGAATTTTTATTGAAAATGTGTAGCAGCTAACTAATATTGTTAATAATATCTCCAATTATAGAAAATACAGTTTTACATTTTTCTAATATAGTCCAGTCAGTGTGATAGTAAAGTGTTGCATTAGGTATCTATTTTCTATTAAAATCAATAGAGCCTATAGTGCAACGTAATGGTGCCCAAGTGGGTTATGTCACAGAATGGTAGAATCAATAGCTATTTACCTATAGTTGCCTATAAGGCTGAGTTCCTACACTCAGCTGAGGAGACTTTGAGGAGACCTCATGGTAGTTCCCTGGAAATGGGGGGGAATTACTTACTGTCCCTTTCCCACCGACATAATAGCCCAGCTCTAAAGAAGAGTCATACAGAATCAAAACTTATTCTCTGTTTCTCTTCCCACAGATGCTGCCAGACCTGCGGTGCTTTTCTAGCATTTTCTGTTTTTAATTCAGATTTCCAACGACCGCAGTACTTTGCTTTCATCTTATGGCCATCCCTATCTTCCCCTCGGCTTACCTATGACTTATATAGGAGTCAGATTGCAATTTTAAGACAATACTGTGAAGAGCATCTGTTATGTGTGCTCTGCGAGTTATCCAGAAGCTAAGTTCTAATTTATTGGGCTGGGAAGAATAGGAGGGCTCAGTCGTGTTTTTATAATGATATGTGCTGTCCCACCCACTGAGCTAGCAATCTATATGCTGCAATCTCACCACAAGGGATCTGTCTGCTTACCAGCTCTTTATTTGAGCACTATTTCAGCACTGTGTCTTCAAAGCATTTCTGTGCAGTCACCACACTGTGATTTCAACACTCTCTGATGCTGTGGCTCAGTTGCAGTCTAACTAGAATGTCAAGGGTCATCTCATGTCATGTAGCATGATCTAAGACTGCTAAAAACATACAAACATATAAATTAGGAGCAGGAGTAGGCCACTTGATCCTTCGAGCATGCTCCGCCATTCAATGAGATCATGGCTAATCTGATTATAACTTCAACCCCATGTTCCTGTCTACCCCCAGTAACCTTTCGCCCCCTTGCTTATCATGAATCTATCTACCTCTGCCTTAAAAATATTTAAAGAGTCTGCCTCTGCTGCCTTTTGAGGAAGAGAGTTCCGAAGGCTCATGACCCTCTGAGAGAGAAAAAAAAAATCCTCATCCCTGTCTTAAATGGGCAACCCCTTAGTTTTTAAATAGTGACCCCTAGTTCCAGATTCTCCCACAAGGGAATCAGGTAGTTCATTTGACTGGATGGTTGGTTTGTGATGCAGAATAACACCAACAGCATGTGTCCAGTTCAGTCCGGGAAGAGAATCCTGTAGTCAGCATCGCGGTGAAGCAGTCTGGGAAGAGTGTCCTGTAGTCAGCATAGTGGTGAAGCAGTCTGGGAAGAGTGTCCTGCAGTCAGCATTGAGGCTGACCTCAAGTAGTTGGACTGTGCCGTACCACCTGTCCCTCGTGGAAAAATTTATGCAGAAAAACACCTTTGACCACAAGTCCATCAGGCAGTGGTCAGCACGTAACGTCCTAGAGGCCCTGAGGGAAAAGGAGAGGGTGGACCCTGTGGGATGGTTCCCCGAGCAGACTGTCAAAGTCATTTGGCAGAATGCCTCATCGCCAGAACTTTCCAACAAGCACCAAGACGTGGCTTGGCTGGTGGTGAGAAAGGCCCTCCCCGTCAGATCCTTCCTACACGCCAGGAGTCTCACCCCCTCTGCACGTTGCCCTCGAGGTGGCTGTGGTGGGGAAGAGACCGTTGTTCACCTCCTTGTGGATTGTGCCTTTGCAAAGAAAGTCTGGAGAGAGATGCAGTGGTTGCTGTCGAGGTTCATCCCGAGCAGTTCTGTGACACAGGACTCTGTGCTCTACGGGCTGTTCCCAGGGACACACACCGAGACAAACATCAACTGCAGCTGGAGGATCATCAACTCGGTGAAAGACGCGCTTTGGTCTGCCCGAAACTTGTTGGTCTTCCAGCACAAAGAGTTGTCCCCGACCGATTGTTGCGGACTGGCACAATCCAAAGTCCAGGACTACGTGCTGAGGGACGCACTAAAGCTTGGGGCAGCTGCCGCAAAGGCGCAATGGGAAAGGGTCGCTGTCTAAGACCTTTCTGCCACAGCGCACCGAGAGACTGGGAACTGTTTAGAGCCCCTCGGGCTGTACAGCTCAAAATGAAAGGCTGTAAATGATTGTAATATTGTTTGTACTGATGCACCTGGTGATACATTTTGTAAAAGTTTAACCTGGATTGTACCCTTGTAATGGTGTTTTTGAAATGGTTTGGAATGTGATTGAAGATATTTTATGAATAAAGTATATTTTTGCAAAACAAAAAAAGAAGCAGTCTGGGAAGAGTGTCCTGCATTCAGTTCTTGTTGAAAATAACAAGAGTGATATCACAAGACAGCGGTGGAGAGATCAGAACCAGCACGAGTACAGGGAAGCTTCAAAAAGTGACATCATCACAAAGCTGATTGGTGAGTAGTAGGTAAGTGTTTTTATCCAATTTTTTTCTCCAGTTTAAAATAGATTAAACTAAGGAAAGTAGGGGGTTTTTTTTTCAACTGGAGGCATGATAGGGGAGCCCAATCCTGTGTTATGTACCGCCTGCAACATGTGGGAAGTCCTAGACGCTCCTTGCGCCTTGACCGACCAAGTGCGCAGGAAGTGCCACCAGCTGCAGCTACTTGAGGTCTGAGTTTTGGAGCTTCAGCAGCAACTGAGGTGCATCTGCAAGGCTGAGAGTTTTGTGGATAGCACATTTTTAGATGTGGTCACTGCACAGCTTACGGGAGTGCGGACAGAGAGGGAATGGGTGGTTATCAGTCTGAAGAAAGGCGGGGGTCAGCTGCCTGCCCGCTGCCGAGATGATGGGGCCTGCTCGCCCACCAAGGGCAAAATTCTGCTCATAGAATATAAGAGCATGGGTTATGCTGGAACTGTATAAAATGCTGGTTAGGCCACAGCTTGAGTATTGCATGCAGCTCTGGAGTCTGTATTATAGGAAGGATGTGATTGCACTAAAAGAGTGCAGAGGAGATTTACCAGGCTATTGCCTGGGCTGGAGAGTTTTAGTTATGAGGAGAGATTGGATAGATTGGGGTTATTTTCCCCAGAACAGAGGAGATTGAGTGGGGACATGATTGAGGTATTTAAAATTATGAGGGGCATAGATAGGGTAGACAGGAAGGAACTTTTCTACTTGGTGGAGGGATCAATAACCAGGGGACATAGATTTAAGGTGAGGGGCAGGAGGTTTAGAGGGGATGTGAGGAAGAATTTTTTCATCCAGAGGGTGGTGGGAATCTGGAATTCACTGCCTGAAAGTGCAGTAGAGGCAGATACCCTCATAACATTTAAGAAATATTTGGATGTGCACTTGAGATGACATGGCATACAAGACTATGGGCCTAGCACTGGAAAATAGGATTAGATTGGTTAGGTACTCGTTTGACCGGTGCAGACTCAATGGGCCAAAGGGCCTTTTTCTGTGCTGTAGACCTCTATGACTCTATGACTCTATGGGAAACATCCTTTCCACATCCACTCTGTCAAGACTCTTCAGGATCTTATGTTTTAATCAAGTCACCTCTTACTCTTCTAAATTCCAGCAATACAAGCCAGCCGATCCAACCTTTCCACATAAGACAACCAGCCCATTCCAGGTATTAGTCTGGTAAACCTTCTCTGAACTGTTTCATATGTAATTACATCCTTCCTTAAAAAGATCAATACTGTACACAGCACTCCAGGTGTGGTCTCACCAATGCCCGGTACAACTGAAGCATAACCTCCCCATTTTTGTATTCAATTCCCCTCGCATTAACCAGTAACATTCTATTAGCTTTCCTAATTACTTGCTGTACTTGCATACTAACCTTTTGCAATTCATGCACTAGGAGACTCAAATCCCTGTGTATCTCAGAGCTCTGCAACCTCTCGCCATTTGAATAATATGCTTCTTTTTTATTCTCCCTGCCAAAATGGACAACCTCACATTTGCCCACAGTATACTCCATCTACCCACTCATTCAACCTATCTATATCTTTTTGTAGCCTCCTTATGCCCTCCTCACAACTTACTTTCATACCTATTTTTGTGTCATCAGCAAATTTAGCAACCATACCTTTGATCCCTCCACCCAAGTCATACATGTACTTAATCTTGCTGCCAGGCTTAGCACCATGTCGTTTAGAAGGAACAACTGCTGTACATCATGTTGTGTTTTTATAATGATATAAAGGCACCAATCACTCAAAAGGGATTGGGGTAAGCATGTTGTTGGTGCATTTATTGAGACTAGGCACATGAGAACAGATATACATGGTATAAAACTTGAAGGCATCAGAGCTGCAGAGCTATGTTGGTGTGTGCTCTGCTGAAAAGCAACAGTGGAACTAAAACTGGATGACACACTTCCTCCTAGTGATGTCATACTGCAATCATTTAAAGGCATATTACACTGTACCCCACAAAAAATGTCCTGGTCTTCTGCCTCATCTGGTATCTGGTTCCCTTCCCCTCTCCCAAGAACAAACTCTCCCATACCTGAAGGTTGACCTGGCTGTCTGATATTGGAGCTAGCTGATTACTTTGGTGAGTGTTTTATGCTCAACGTCCACTGGACCTATATTAGTTTTAGCCCTCAAAATGGAACAGGCCTCCCTTGTAAAGACTATTGTACAATCAGTAGCTGCACTCTGCTGGTGAACTGCACTACCACTGCTCAGGGGGAATATCTACCCCTGTGATAACATCAGAGAGCCATTAAGCAGAGTCTAAAAATTAAAAATCAAAGGATGAGTCACACCAAAACAGTATTTTGCACTCCTCTGTTTTTTATTTGGTCATGGGTAATGTTGGCATTGCTGGCAATGGCAACAGCTATTGCACTTATTGCCCGTTGGGAAGGTGATGATGAGCTGCCTTCCTGAAGTTCTTGAAGCCTGTAAGGTGTAGGTACACCCACATTGCTGTTAGTGAGGGAGTTCTAGGATTTTTGATCCAGGGATGATGAAGGAAGGGCAATATATTTCCAAGCCAAGGTGATATATGACTTGAAGGGGAACATGCAGGTGGTGGTGTTCCCATGTCCCTTCTGCCCTATCACTTCTAGGAGGCAAAAGTCAGAAGTTGGAAAACGCATCAAAAATGTGAGTTGCTACAGTGCACCTTATAGATGGTACCCACTGCTGCCATTGACTGCTTGTGGTGGAGGAAGTGAATTTTTAAGATGGTGGATGAGGCTGCAATCAAGCGGTCTGCTTTGTCCTGGATGATGTTGAGTATCTTGAGTGTAGTTGGAGCTGAACTTACCAAGCAAGTGGAAAGTATTCCATCACACTTCTGATTTATGCCATTGAGATAGTGGACAGGCTTTGGGATGTCAGGATGCAGAATACCCAGACTCTGACCTGCTCTTGTAGACACATATGGCAGCTCCAGTTAAGTTTCTGGTCAAAGATCATGATCTGGCCATGTTTATAATGCATCTCGATATATTAAAATTATTTTCAACATCTTTCTATTTAACAATGATATATAAACAATTATTAATGGGAAATCCAATGGAAAACTACCCACCCTTACAATTTCCAATGTTAGCCTTCTTGTTTACATAAAAAAGCTCTCCATGGCAGCACAAATCACTTACCATGAGTTCTTGAAAGATTTTGAATCAGCATTTTTACTTTTTCAGTAACTGAAATTTGTAATGTTTAAAATGAAATTTAAGCAGAATACAATACTCAAAAAGTACATATTTCAGAGTAATGTAATTACATTTATGCATTGAAATAAATTGCTGGAGTTGAATTTCTTTGAAGATGTTCTGATAACCCACTGCAATTTTGCTGTTACTATTTACACAATTCCTGCAGGTAATCTGTGGGCATTCCAATAAAAGTACAGCAGATAATTAGTTGAAGCCCTTCAAAAACTCTTGTTCTTGACTTTCAAACCCTTCATTAAAGTTTTCTACTTGTAAGTTTTATCCACTGTATAAAGGATGGGCTTAGACTTGACAGGGTGGAATTTCCTCTTTCTTGTGACCACTTTACAGTTAAAAGAGGAAACAGGAATTAAACAGTAACTTCATCTCCCTGCCTCTATTACTCAATGTTGAGATTTACTTTGCATCCCACAATAGGCAGCATGGGCTCCTACCTGGGGTTGATGTCATCTCAATATAAAAATGGAAATGAGGTAGGAGTGGGCATTCCTGGATTTCCACCTCACTTTGCCCATCATTAATCCATTAGGTGCTAGAGGGACAGAGTATCCTAAGCATCTAGTCACTACTGCTTGTGCTGATACCCCAATGGACTGGAGTGTCTGGGCATTTTGGGGGTGACCCAAACATGGATTCGGAAGAAGAGGTTGGTGTAATTTCAAAAGGGGCCTTCATTTCCTGTTCAAACTTCGGGTGGGTGGCACCTGCTTAAGGCCACAAGTATACAGATGAGTTGTTGTTTCCTGCCTCTTTTCTAGCATTCACTCAGTCAGGGGACAGATCTGTATGGGAGAGTGCACAGGGCATTCGAGTAGCCCTAGACAGGAAGATAGGGGAGGAACCACTTTCCTAATATGAACAGCAAACTTCAGGTATAGTGTCTGTCATTGCATCCAGTATGGGACTCCGGAGGAAAATCTACCTGGATATATTTGCTCCAACTTGTGACTCAGTTACCTTCAGATAATGGTGTTACGTATTCAACTCCATTTAGTTAGTTGAACTAATGAATAATTTTCTATCGTTTCTGGCAATTTCTACGCTATTGGTTTCCAACATTGTTACAAGGAAAATCGGATGATTCATTTCAAAAGTTTTATTCAGGTAATGTCTGATGACCTGGAATTTGTTATGCAATGGCATGCTGGAATCATCACACTAAAACTGATTATCAAGTAAACCATGCAGAATTGCTTTTTCTGGCTCCACATTCAGATACAGAAAATCTTTTTTATACCTATTTGCTGCTTTGCCTGTTCTGTGCCTAAGTGAGTTAACACCAACATGCACGGGTCATGTTTTGCTCAACTGCCAACCAATTTCAAGAAGGAGCTTGAGATAGGCATTACACTCCTAATTTGCATAGGAAATGAACCTATAATGCCTGTTTCAGGTGAGCAGCCTAACCAGTATGGCTTGCTGAGCTTACAAGGCATGGAACAGGTGTTTGAATTGTGCACACCATTTTACACATGGTAGGCACCCAGATGTTTTAGGGCCTGTTAAAATGAAACCTATTGTTCCAACGCAGGGATCATTGCCCCTGCTCAGTTCATGCCAGTAGACATGAGGGAGGCAATGGCTTAGTGGTATTGTTACTGGACTAGTAATCCAGAAACTCAGGATAAGGCTTTACAGACCTGGGTTTGAATCCCACTACAGCAGATGGTGAAATTTGAATTCAATAAAAATTGTCAATTATTGTAAAAACAGTTCACTAATGTCCTTTAGGGAAAGAAATCTGCTGTCCTTCAGACCCACAGCAATGTGGTTGACTTTTAAAATGAGCAATTAGGGATGGACAATAAATGCTATTTGAGCCAGCGATGCCCACATCCAATGAATAAAAAAAAACATGCGCAGGCCAATCTCTACCCAATAGTAGTGCTTATACGTGTCTGGGATTCATGTACATTCCAATCTATTCTTATTTTTTCTTTGTGAAAAAGAGAAGTTGTGTCTCTGGGCATAACAATATTTCAGCTGGAGTTTAACAAAATGATTGAAGTGGAAACTGCATCCTGGGTTGGGCATGCAAACATAAAACAGGAAGGAAAAGTGTACAAACATTAAAAAACAGCAGCAAATAGAGTCAAAGGGGGAAAAATGGTAAAAAGGTGAAATTAATGGCTCTTCACTTAAATACACGTAGTATATGGAACATAATAAACGAGTTAACGCCACAAATAGAGGTTAATGGGTATGGTCTTATAGCCATTATGGAGATGTGGTTACAAGGAGATCAAAGCCAGGAACTGTGACTTTTCGAACGGACAGGCAGGAAAGAAAATGTGGTGGGGTAGCTTTGTTAGTATGAGATGGAATAAGTATGATAGCAAGAAATGATCTTGGATCGGAAGATGTAGAATCCATATGAGTGGAGGTAAGAAATAGCAAGGGGAAGAAGATACTGGTGGGAGTAGTAGCTATACTGTAGGATAGAGAATAAATCAGGAGATAATGAGGGCATGTAAAAAAGGCAGAACATTAATCACGGGTGACTTTAATCTTCATGTTGATTGGTAAAATCAAATTGGCAGAGGTAGTCACGAGAAAGAACTCATGGTGTATTTGGGACACATTCCTAGAACAATATGTTGGGGATCCAACCAGGGATCAGGCTATTTTGGATCTAGTAATGTGTAATGAGGCAGATTTAATAAATAATCCCAGAGTAAAAGATCCCCTAGGAAACAGCGACTATAACATGGTAGAATTTAGCATTCAGTTTGAGAGTAAGGAGCTTAGGTCGGAAACAACTGTGCCAAACTTAAATAAGGGTAATTACAAAGGAATTAGGGCAGGGTTGGCTGGAGTGGACTGCAAAATGAGTTGAGCAGAAAAGGCGGTTGGTGAACAATGGTAGACGTTTAAGAAAATAATTCATGACTCAGAACAAAGATCAATCCCAGTGAGAAAGAAGGATTCTAGGAAGGGAAAAAACCAACCATGGTTAACCAAGGGAGTTAAGGATAGTATCAAATTGAAAGAAAATGCATACAATATGGCAAAGATTAGTGGTAAGCCAGAAGATTGGGAACGTTTTAAAATCTAACAAAAGATGACCAAAAAAAAGAGGGGGAAAATAATCTTTGAGGGTAAACTAGCAAGATTGGAAAACAGCCAATGTAACGCCCTTATCCAAAAATGGAGGGAGACAAAAAACAGGTAACTATAGGCCAGTTAGCTTAACATCCATCATTGGGAAAATGTTAGAGTCTAATATAAAGGATGAAATAGCAGAGCATTTAGAAATGCATTATATAATCAATCAGAGTCAGCATGGCTTCATGAAGAGGAAATCATGCCTGACAAATTTATTAGAATTCTTTGAGGATGTAACAAGCAGGATAGATAAAGGAGAGCCAGTAGATGTAATATATTTGGGTTTCCAAAAGGCGTTCAATAAAGTACCGCACATATGGCTACTTAATAAGATAAGAGCCCATGGTGTTGGAGTAGTATATTAGCATGGGTAGAGGATTGGTTAACTGATAGAAGACAGAGAGTTGGTGTAAAAGGGGCATTTTCAGGATGGCAACCTGTGCCACAGGGATCAGTGCTGGGACCACAATTATTTACAATATATATTAATGACTTAGATGAGGGAAGTGAATGTACTATTGCCAAATTTGTGGATGACACAAAAATAGATGGGAAGGCAAGTGGTGAGGATGACACAAAGAGTCTACAGAGGGATATAGACAGATTAAGTGAGTGGGCAAAAACTTGGCAGATGGAATGTAATGTGGGAAAATGTGAGGTTATGCATTTTGGCAGGAAGAATAGAGGAGCTGAATATTATTTACATGGAGAATGACAGCAGAAAGATAGAGCATGGATGGATTTAGGAGTCCTCGTGCATGAATCCCAAAAAGCTAACAAACAAGTTCAGCAAATGATAGTGAAGGCAAATTGAACGTTGGCTTTTATTTGAAAGGGAATGTAGTAAAAAAATAGGGAAGTCTTGCTAAAATGATACAAGGCACTAATTAGACCACACCTAGAATACTGTGAACAGTTTTGGTCCCCTTATCTAAGAAAATATATATTGGCATTGGAGGCAGCTCAGAGAAGGCTCACTAGGATGATCCCAGGTATGAGGAGAAGTTGGGTAGATTATGCCTGTACACATTGGAGCTTAGAAGAATGAGAGATGACCTTATTGAAACATAAAAGACTATTAGAGGGATTGACAGGGTAGATACTGAGAAGTTGTTTCCCCTTGTGGGGGAGTATAGGACCAGGGGGCAATTGGGGGTCACCCATTTAAGGCAGAGATGAGGAGGAATTTCTTCTCTCAGAGGGTAGTGAATCTGTGGAATTCTTTACTGCAGAGGGCTGTAGAGGCTGGGTCACTAAGTATATTCAAGGCTGAGATAGACAGATTTTTAATCAGTCAGGGAATCAAGGGTTATCGGAAAAGGCAGGAAAGTGGAGTTGAGGATTATCAGATCAGCCATGATTTCATTGAATGGTGGAGCAGACTCATTGGGCCAGATGGCCTATTTCTGCTCCTGCGTCTTATGGTCTTATAGACTTGACTATTTCAAATAACTTTTCAATCAAAGCTTTGAATTTAATTTCTTACTTAAAAAGATGTGTCCAACTAGGAGGCAGAGTGGAGGGAGAGTGGAACACTGTCCTAGCGTTTACATTTGCTGTTCAAAAATAAATCACTGCTTACATAAATACTATTTGCTGTCAAGTGAAAAATATTGGAAGCTGTGTGCACTAATCTACTTTTTATCCTAACCTGATAAAGTCATAAACTATTCTACTGTTCAAGATTTTTATCATGAAAAAAACTGTGATGTGAGATACATAATTTTATCTGAGCTAATTTATAAAAACATTTGACAGGAGGAGGTCCTGCCATTTGCAAGGAATGTTAGTTGCAAGCCCCCTTTCCTACTCGCTTACCAAGATGTACAAAAATTGCTTCATGAATTTTGTTCAAATCATCATGGAGTGGCCTTGCGCTTATTTACCATGCAAGAGAGGCAGAGGCACAGAGTGAAACCAGTATATTTATTTCTGCAACTGTGATATTTATTGAAGCAAGTATTTTCCCAGGAACCTATCACAAAACAATTAATTCAATGTTTTCAGAGCTCTAAATAGAAACTTACAAACTAATACTGCCAGCCGCAACACTCCCCTCCTTCCAGCTGCTAACAGATACCCAAGAGTTCCCCTCTCTCAGCTTCCGCCTCAAAAGTATTGTCAAATATACTACTAAAGGTCAGGAAAGCCCCTTCTCTCACTAGTTGTAAACTCTGTGACCCTTCAGTGTTGCGAAACACCAGATGCCTACCTCTAGGCTGGGAAAAGGCATGCATGCCATCGTGCTCTATATCTTCAGCTTTAAAACTGGTAAGAAATAAAAATTAAATACATAGGTAAAGGAATATTGGTACTCATTTATGAATACAATGGTCTAGATTTCCCTACAAAACTGAGATTGGTGACACATACTCTAAATTTTATAGGTTAACACACTTAACGACCTTGCTGTTAGTTGCCTATATTTTTAATTCAACAGTAAGAAAACTCATCCAGCATATCAGCCATGGCTCAGTTGATAACACTTCTGTCTCTAAATCACTGCCTTCTGGGTTCAAATCCCACTCCAGGGCTTGAGTATAAATATCAAGGCTGACTTTGCAGGAGAGTGCCGATGGAGTGCTAAACTGTCAGGTATGTTGGCTTTCAAATGTGACATTAAACCAAGGCTTGATGTGAAAGTTCCCAGTTCCCATGGCATTGTTTCAAAGATCAAGGGAATTGCTCCCAGTGTGTTGGCTGATATTGATCCCTCAATCAACATCACAAAAGAGCAGATTATCTGATCATTATCACATAATGTTTTTGGGAGTTTATTGTGTACAAAATTGGTTGTTTCATTTCCTACTTTACAACAGTGGCTACACAAGTACTTGTTTGGCTGTAAACTGCTTTGAGATGTCCAGTGGTCATGGAAAGTGCAATATAAATGCAAGTCTTTCTTTTTTTCCCAGCACTGCAAAAAATCCACAATACAATTTAATGGAAACAGCATTTTTCTTCTAAGCTAATGGCCTTGGCAACACATTATAGAGGTGATTTTTCTTACTTTTTCCACCACATCCATCGTGCTGGAATGGCACCAATAATATGTTCTTCAATGGCAATAACATTCCAGAACAATCTAAAACCGGCTGCCGACTTACCATCACCCATTTAATATAATCACACAAGGTCACGATTTATCTCCAAGAAGGTAACAGTTTTGGAAATTCCCAATGCTTACATAGACAATTACAATATTAACTGTTAAGATAAAAATGTGATGAAAACATTATGATAACATAAAGTTAATATTTGCTGACAGAATGTGCATAAGGTTTTTAATAAGCATTAATATAGTTTTATGTAATTTTGCACCAATTACTTGTTCACTTTTTTTCCCATGAACACCATAAGATGTCTGCTAGTGCCATTGTGATAATAGAGAGTAATTTCAAGGCTATAACTTGATTTAAAAATTCATGCAACATTTATATATTGTTCAACCTTTTGCTCTCATGGTTAAAGACATTAACTAACTCCTGATATTTAGTCTTGTGTTCATTCTTGTGACTCCTGAGCATACTTTATATATACTTTATTTAAAAATGTACATTTTTCTTTGGTCTGTGGGTGTTTGACATTCAGAAGAATCCATCACTGTACTTAAGATTATCTAGCCAAACTCTTCAGAAAACCCATTAAAGTAGTTTCCACTTATCTGATCTCAAGTGCATACTGCTGGAAAGTGTGGTCATACCTCATTGTCCTACACTTAGAGAACAAGTTACAGCAGCAAAGGCTCAGGGACCTCAAGTATTTATTGGGGTCCTGCTGGAACCAAAGTGCTAGAACTGATCAGCTTGCCAGCATCGAGCACTGGTAAGCTTGTTCAGCTGAGACTGCCCTCACTGTTAGGCCATTTGACTTGTAGGTTTAATGTGTAGCTGAGTGAACCCTTGCCCCTACGGATAGATAATTCATCCAGATCCCATCAATGAGCCAGTCTAACTGTTCAATCAGTAACAGCATAGTAATAGTGCAGTACTGTAGCCCTGTTGAACTCATTCCCAAAAGAGATATAGAGCTAAATTGATATATTGGCTACAGAAGTCAATTTTCTGTTTGAAGCTTTTACTTTGATCTCTAGTTGAGTAATACTTTTACAGCTGTCTTTTCAATAAATGTATCACAGTATAAGAGGATAGAAATTTCAAGTTTTTTGATGTTAGTCATTTATTTTTCCATTCGTTCAGATAGAGGCTTTTAAAAAGGGGATATTTTGGTGAGGTATATTACATGATCATCAGCTTGTGGAAACCACTGTTGGCAGATGTGAAGCAAACCTAGAACCTAGAAGTCGAAGACTTGCTGCATCTCTGCCAGCTCCAGTTCCCACAGGATGATGATGGTGTAATATATCTCAAAGAAACATCCCAGTTTTACAGACTACAGCTGAAAGAATGGAAAAATAAAGTACCAGCTTCAATACAAATCCCAGCTGTGATTTTATACTCTGCGTTTACTACATGTATAAATAATATCCCAGAAAACATATTTACATAGAGGCTTATACATACATGTATAGGCTACTGAACCAGACATCCTGCTACTAATATTACTCAATTCATGGCAATTGAACTCTATAAAAGCTAACGAATCCTAATCTTGCTCCTCATATAGCTAACAATGATATGTTGTCTTTCCTATGAACATTAGGCTGTATGCGATATTTAACTCTATCTTACTGTGCTGCATATTGTAGGATTCTATTTTGCCTCGTCTATTTTTGTAAATATCGATACTATAGATAGCTGCAGTACAGTCACGCGCACTCAGAAGCCTAAATTGACTGAGGAGTATTTTTTGCCTTATTCACTGGCCACATGTCAATATTTTTAAACATCCAAAATGTGATATTCCCTTCTGCTATGTTCTGAAATGTGAGAATCCTTTTCCTGTGCAGCAGTTAGATATAGTCAGTTTTCTGTTTAAATATGGATCAGATTTCTGATCTGTAAGTCTGAATTGTGAAGTAACTCCAGGAAGTTATAAAATATAGAATGCGCATGACAGTGCTGTGGTATTGATAGACAGCAGCCTGACATGGATCAGTTTAGGTTTTTTCTTTGTGCCAGTTCTTAATATTTTACATGAAAATCAGCATAAATAATCAACTGTGGATTTTTATACACACATGAAGGAACATGCATCTGTAGTTTTGTGATTTGTTTTATAGTGGGAACATGTTTATCCCCAAGTGCCAGGTTCTTGGTCCACTTGGCTCCTAGCCTCTGTTCTTTCCATTTGCTTGACAGCTGTTTGAGAAAGCTAAGCTGACTGTTAACACATGAATACTGCTCACTTCATACTTTACCGTATGATTTGATTAATAACAAATCTGCTTCACAGCATGGATTATCCTTCACACTTTCAGTGTATCTTGCAACATGTGAAGTCTGCTTCCTTTCAGACACAACTTCAAAATAAATTTTAACAAAGGAATCTTCTTTTGATGTAATTATATTACTCAAATGCAATTATCATAGTAATAGGAACATACTATACTATCAGATTTGTTCCTGGTTCAGATCACCTCCGGCGGAAGATAGTGGTGTAGTTAACTTCACAATTGGAATTTATGCAAGCAAGCCAGCATATGAAGATCTTAAAATAACACTGTACGATATTAATGCATTTGTATGCAACTTCTTCTCTTCCATTTTAATGGGACATTAACCATTTCGAATAAACAAGTTAATGTCTCTTAAAATTATAATATTCTATAATATCACTGTTCTAACATAGAATATTTACAGAGTTTGCTGAGGTAAGGAAAACATTAACTTTGATAGAACATTTCTTACTGTGGCTTCATCTTGCCATGAGGTCTACAAGAGGGAGAAAGATCATGTGACATTGCATCACCTCCTGTGAACCCCGAGTGAACCCCAGATCTTACAGGATGTGGGTCTTGTGGGTGATGTCTCTGACTTTGCTAGGCAGAAGGAGAATTGATAGATAACTCAAGTTCAGCAAGCAGACCATCATCTGGATCTCCTGTTGAATGCAGCATCTCTGGTCGGTTTGGCTGTGTAGATGACTACTTCAATTATGAAGGAGGTTGCTTCCATGTGGCATCACACTGTAATATTTTCTGTTTGAATAAGGTAGAACCATGGGTGTGGTGTTTGTTCAACAACTTGTCCATAGCAAGCTTGGTCTCAGATCCAAGCTGGCTCTTCTGGTTGGAGGTCTGATAGGTTGTATGCTTTGTGATGTTTGTCAAAGATCCACATCTGGCTTGAACAATATTCGTCCTCTTTCTCCCTCACTTTTTCAAGTCATCAGCTTGTACTTGCAGCATTAGTGTGTCTAGGAGAGTAGGAAGTTAAGTTCCCAGTCTTCTTCCCATGAGGAGTTCACATGGTGCTAAATGATTTTGAAGTGGAGTTGAATGATAGCTCAGAAGCGCATGTTGGATGTCATCGTTCTTCTTCAGCAATGCTTTCACTGTACGCACTTCTCTTTCAGCTTCACCATTGGCTTGAGGGTACCTTGGTGAGCTGATAACATGGCCAAATCCATGTGATGTCATGAATTCTTTAAAGTATTCATTGGTGAACTGCAGTCCATTGCCTGAGTTTACAAAGTCTGGGGTCCATGTATTGCAAATATCTTCTTCAGCAATGTAAGCACTCCTTCAGAAGTTTGACCTTGCAGTTGCTTGACTTCTATCCATCTGGAGTAGCAGTGTGCTAAGATCAAGAACATTTTACCTCTGTTTTCAAAGAGGTCCATCCTAAGATGTTCCCATAGTTTTGATGGGAAGAAAGAAGACATTGATGGTTCTCTTGTCTCTTGACAATCAATAGCACAAGTAATACAGTATGATATAATCTCTTCCAGTGACTTTGAAAGACCTGGCCACCAAACAGAATACCTTGCTCTGGTTTGACATTTTGTGTTGCCCAAATCTCATTGGTGCAATTGTTGCAGTATATCAAGAATCAGAACTCTCAAAATGACCAATCTCTCATCATAGAGGTGTAAATCATCAATTACACTGAGGTGTCCTCTCTGTTTGTAGTATTGTCGGAGAATGGGATGGTATAGTATGTATGCTGGTCATCCTTTGACGCAGTACTCTCTGACCTGAGCACATTCTTCATTAGATTTCTGTGCAACCCTGATTTTATTAAGTCATTGAGTTGCTGCTGGTAGAGTTGTGGTTGTTTTGATGCAAAGGTTTCTACCTCTTCAACAAGGGTTTCATTACCTTCCTTAGGCCTTGCCACTGGGATATGGGACAAAACATCTACTGTAGTCTGCTGTTTTCCTGGAACATACTCTGTCTTTGCATCAAACTTCATCATCCTCAGTCTGAATTGTTGGATGTATTTTTTCTAACTCCTTAGAATTTAAGAGTGTTACTAAAGGTTTGTGGTCTTTCTCTATTTTGAAGTGGAGACAAAAAACATTATCTTCAAACTTTCTGCAAGCCCATGTGGCATCTAATGATTCTTTCTCTATCACTGCATATCTCTGTTCAGTCTCTGTTAGTGAATGGGATGCATGGTAAACTGGTCAAGGCTTCCTATCTGTCTGTATCTGAAGGAGTACAGTTCCCAATTCTGTACAAGATACATCTGTAACAATGAGAGTGGGTAGTTCTGGGTCATGAGCTAAAATACCAGGTGATATCAGCATTTCTTCGATTTTCTCAAAAGGCCTCTGTTGTGCCTTCCCCAGCACCATGTACTGCTTTGTCATTACAGCTGACATAGTGGTTCATTGACAACAGCTAGGCTGGGTAAGAAGTTTCTGACTTGGTTTACTATACCCATGAATCTCTGGAGCTCAGTTAAGTTGCGAGGAGCTGGAAACTCCTTGATTGCTCTTGTCTTCTGTGGATCAGCTCTGACACCGGATGCATCCACAATATGCCCAAGGAACTTGACATTCGGCTACGAGAATTCACATTTGTTGTTGAGTGTAAGTCCTTCTTGTAGCACATCTTGCACTCTAGTATCATGTTCTATTTGAGTGGATCCATGGATCAGGACATCATCCAGGTGACAAAATACTCCATCCAGTCTTTCTAGGATACTTGGCATTGTTGTCTAGAAGGTTTCTGGTGCTGACATGATGCCAAAGGGTAATCTGTTGAAAGAAAGCCTCCCAAATTGTTTAGTGAAGGATGTGAACAACTTAGGCTCTCCATTGAGGGTCAGTTACCAAAAACCACCATTTGCATCTAGCTTCAAGAAGATTGAACTCTTTCCCAATTTTGTTAAGCTCTCATCCAGATGACATAGGTTCATGTCCAACTGCTTTGTTCAGCTGTGTAAGATCTACAGAAATTTTGATCGATCCATTGGGTTTTGACACAGGGACCATCCCCAAGCACCAGCTTGTTGGTTCTGTCACAAGTGAAATAGCTCCTTCCTTCAACATTGAGTCAATTTTCTTCTTTGCCTTTGGCAAGAGTGAATGAGGACCTTTTCTGAGTGTAATCAGACATACTGACTTCATTTCAGGATGTAGAGTGATGTGATATGCTACCTTCAGCTTTCCTAGTCCTGTGAACAGCTGTGGAAATTCAGCTCTGAAGCTTTTAGGCTGATTTTCTTGAATTTCTAGTTCCTCTACTCTGTAAATCAGATGTAAGTCAGTGCAGACTTTCATTCTTAACTGTGAACAACTCTGGTTTAGGACTAAGTATCAGGTTTCAGTGACTTTTCTCTCTCAGTATTGAAGGGCTGCATTGAGGTCTCCTATGATTCCTAGCCTCTGACCTGCTCTTGTAGCCACAATATTTATATGGCTAGTCCAGTTCAGTTTCTGGTCAATGTTAACCCCCAGGGTGTTGATAGTGGGTGATTCTGTGAACATCAAGGGGCAATGGTTGGATTCTGACTTGTTGGAGATGGTCATTGCCTAACATTTGTGTGGTGTAAATGTTACCTGTCACTTGTCAGCTAAAGCCTGGATATTGTCCAGGTCTTTCTGCATTTGGACATGGACTGCTTCAGTATCTGAGGAGTCGTGAAAGGCGCTGAACATTGTGCAATCATCAGCGAACATCCCCACTTCTGACCTTATGATGGAAGGAAGGTCATTGATGAAGCAGCTGAAGATGGTTGGGCCTAGGACACTACCCTGAGGAACACCTGCAGTGATGTCCTGGAGCTGAGATGACTGATCTCCAACAACCACAACCACAACCACCTTCCTTTGTGCTAGGCCTGACTCCAACCAGCGGAGAGCTTTCCCCCTGTTTCCCATCAACACCAGTTTTGCTAGGGCTCCTTGATGCTACACTTGGTCAAATGTGGCCTTGATGTCAAGGGCAGTCACTCTCACCTCATCTCAGGAGTTCAGCTCTTTTGTCCATGTTTGAACCACGGCTGTAACGAGGTCAGAAGCTGAGTGACCCTAACGGAACCCAAACTGGGCATCAATGAGAAGGTTATTGCTAAGCAAGTGCCACTTGATAGCACTGCTGATGACCCCTTCCATTAGTTTACTGATGATGGGGAGTAGACTGATGGGGCTGCAATTGGCCTGGTTGGATTTGCCCTGCTTTTTGTGTACAGAACATACCTGGGCAATTTTCCACATTGCCTGGTAGATGCCAGTGTTGTAGCTTAACTAGGGGCGCGGCAAGTTCTGGAGCACAATTCTTCAGCACTATTGCTGGAATATTGTCAGGGCCCATAGCCTTTGCAGTATCCAGTGCCTTCAGCCATTTCTTGATATCATGTGGAGTGAATCGAATTGGCTGAAGACTGGCATTTGTGACGCTGGGGACCTCTGGAGGAGGCCGAGGTGGATCATCCACTCGGCACGTCTGGCTGAAGATTGTTGCAAATGCTTCAGCCTAATCTTTTGCACTGATGTGCTGGCTTCCTCATCATTGAGGATGGGGATATATGTGGGGCCTCGTCCTCCATTGAGTTGTTTAATTGTCCACCACCATTCAAAACTGGGTGTGGCGGGACTGCAGAGCTTAGGTCTGATCCGTTGGTTGTGGGATCGCTTAGCTGTGTCTATCAATTGCTGCTTACGCTGTTTGGCATGCATGTAGTCGTGTTTTATAGCTTCACCAAGTTGACACCTTATTTTTAGGTATTCCTGGTGTTACTCCTGGCATGCCCTCCTGCACTCTTCATTGAACCAGGGTTGATCTCCTGGCTTGATGGTAATGGTAGAGTGGGGGATATGGTGGGCCAAGAGGTTACAGGTTGTGTTCGAGTACAATTCTGCTTCTGCTGATGGCCCACAGTGCCTCATGGATGCCTAGTCTTGAGTTGCTAGATATATTCGAAATCTATCCCATTTAGGTGGTAGTGCAGCACAACATGATGGAGGGTATCCTCAATGTGAAGGCAGGACTTCATCTCCACAATGACTGTGCGGTGGTCACTCCTACTGATACTGTCATGGACAGATGCATCTGCAGCAGGCAGGTTGGTGAGGATTAGGTCAAGTATGTTTTTCCCTCTTCTTGGCTCCCTCACCACCTGCCGCAGACCCAATCTAGCAGCTATGTCCTTTAGAACTCGGCCAGCTCGGTCAGTAGTGGTGCTACCGAACCACGCTTGGTGATAGACATTGAAGCCCCCCGCCCAGAGTACATTCTGCATCCTTGCCACCTTCAGTGCTTCCTCCAAGTAATGTTTAACACAGAGGAGCACTGATTCATCAGCTGAGGGAGGGTGGTACGTGTTAATCAGCAGGAGGTTCCCTTGCCCATGTTTTATCTGATGCCTTGAGACTTCATGGGGTCCAGAGTTGATATTGAGGATTCCCAGGGCAACTCCCTCCTGACTGTATACCACTGTGTCGCCACCTCTGCTGGGTCTATCCTGCCGGTGGGACAGGACATACCCATGGATGGTGATGGTGGAGTCTGGGACATTATCTGTAAGGTATGATTCCATGAGGATGACTATGTCAGGCTGTTGCTTGACTAGTCTGCGACCATCATCTGTGATCAGATGGTGCTACATCCAAGACTCGAAAAACAGTTCTCTCCCTGATTAGTTCATCTTTTAAGCTGCCATAGTAACAGCTTTCTGAAAGTCTATACAAACCATTCTTAAATGATTCAATACTTTCCCCTTGTCTTTGAGTACGCTCGTTAAATTTAGCCCACTAGACAATGCAGATTGAAGTAGGCATCAAGTGCTTTTATCAGTTCATCATATGTAGCTTTTCCTTTGTTAATCCCTTGCTTGAGTAGGATATCATCAGCACAGTTACCTATTACGTATAATAGCATACTGACCTGCTTGACGCTTGGCTTCTCCGCAAGGCCTGATGCGGTGCAATATTTAGTAAATCTTAGGCACCATTTCAGCCATACTTATGTTTGGTTGGGACCTACAACTTGCTTAAAACTTTCCAGTAATAGCAGAGACTCTTCCAGACTTGTTCCTTCACTCGCTGCCACCACATAATATTCTTGGTCTTCTAATGCTAACACAGGATAATTACAGAGTCTGCTGTGTTAAGGAAAATGTTAACTTTAATGGGACATCTCTTACAGTGGCTTCAACTTGCCACGAAATCCATAAGAGAGAGCGAGATCTTGAGACATCGCATCACTTCCTGTGATGATGTATACTGTATCTCATTGGCAATCACACAGTTAGAATTAAGACCTTATACTGCATCTCCCCCCAAGTCTCTGATTCTCCCCATTATGCTACACAAATAGTAGGTAAAGAAATTTCGTACAAACTTATAACTCATCTGTACAGTAATTGCTCACAGTGTGGTAAATTATTTTCTTCCCCAGATGGGTGACAATCTGTCAAAAAGGTCATGTGCCTATTGGTTTCAATGGAATAAAAATCAGACAGGCTCTTGGAAAGGCCAGTGATCGACTTTACCAGATTACCATCCATGCAATGAAGACAAGAGTTTACCCCAGGGTAATTTCAAGGCTTACAAGCTCCTATGTGAACTCTTCTGTTAACGTGGATGACAGTATGGGACAAGAAGGGAAGATTTGAGAATAGGGCCACTTTAAGTTTATTTTTGGTGCTTCCTAGTGCCCAATTGTAAACCTTAGTTTACACTCAACCACCTGCTTATTTAACTCTTAGCTGAGGTTGCTGCATAGTGACTGAGGGGCAAAGGATGACAAAAGGAATAAATAGAATAACTGAGCTGAAAAGAGCTGTGATATAATTTACAGTGACCCAGAACAATTGAAAAGTACACAATT
This sequence comes from Cetorhinus maximus, assembly GCF_964194155.1. Taxonomy (NCBI): domain Eukaryota; kingdom Metazoa; phylum Chordata; class Chondrichthyes; order Lamniformes; family Cetorhinidae; genus Cetorhinus; species Cetorhinus maximus. The sequence continues at coordinate 82,432,585 of NC_135881.1, forward strand.
AAGCTTGTATTCCAAAAATTATGCATTCCAATGCTACTACTTCAATTAGTGCTAAAGGATTTATCTCTTTCTGAGATTTTAATTTCTTGCCAGATTTCTGTACATATACCCCTTTCAATTTTTGTGTTTTGAGATTCATATGTTGCATTGAAAGGAAAAAAAATTGTAAGAAGGAGGTAATATATTTACCTACTTCACTCATCATCAATCCACAGGGACACCAAGGCCAGATTCTTGCCAGCTTAATTTTCAATTCCAGTTGGAAACACGGATGCATGCTTGGCAGGGCATCCAGTGCAACCTTACAGCAGGGGTCCAATTAGGAATCCACCTAAGGGATTGCCATCCAATTAGGGATGATGGGTGGGAGTGCGCCTGAATGTGCAAAATTAAATGGCCTTTCGACAGCCTTCATAGTGGCTGTGCTCCCTTTAGTTACTCATTTCCTTTTTAAATACCTGTAGAAACTCTTACTATCTTGGTTTTTTTTTTACATTTCTAGCTAGCTTCCCCTCAAACCCTAATTTATCCCTCCTCATTACTTTTTAGTCATTCTTTGTTGTTTTTTAAATTCTGTCCAATCTCCTCACCTACTTTTAATTATTGTAGAACCGCACACCTTTTCTTTCAATTTGATGCTATCTTTAATTTCCTTAGTTAGCTGTGGATGGTGTATTCATTTCCTCGAGTCTTTCTTTCTCATTGGAATGTATCTTTGCTGAGTGTTATGAAATATCTCCTTATATGTTTGCCACTGCATCTCTACTTACCTACCCCTTTATGTAATTTCCCAGTTCATTTTAGCCAACTCCGTGTTCAAACCCTTGTAATTGTTTTTATTTAAGTTTGAAACACTAGCCTTCAACATATTTTCTGTCCCTCAAACTGAATGCAAAATTCAATCGTGTTATGATCGTCACCCAAAGGCTCCTTTACTATGAGGCCCACTGAAGAAATGAGTCCGGAGATTTTAGGAAGATGGATTCACTGTGGTTTATTGCTTGCAGTAGTAGTTTTCTCTTGTTCCATTCCAGTCGAGGTGTAATTGAAACCCTGTTAGCAAAACCCTGGTTTGGTTCCTCAGATAGAGAGGTCAAGGTCAACCCAAATTCTTCGCCTACTGATGGTTCATAGGCAGAATTTTGTTCCTTCACTGGTCTAGATGTTTTTCCAGTTCTGCACCAAAAATATGTCTTATTAAGTCTCCTTGTCAGAAACCTAGTTTATGTCATGTGACCAGAGTATTTCATTCCATCTTCCTCACAAATGGTTTGTGGTGGCTAGGCCATTGTCAAACAATGGGGTCCAAGTTTTGCCCTTTCACATGCTATCATGAAAGAACAAGGTTTTTTCTCATCCATTCTTTGGATTTCAACTCTGAAGTCAAAAAGTATACAAACAGTATTGTGAAAACAGTTGTTTTTTATTACTTGCAGAAAGGTCAGCCATTAATCACAGGAAGTGCCTTTTGCATTTTAATGACTTCTCAAAGATGTGTCCAGAAAGGTCATTTGCATTTTAATAACTTGTCCAGGCATGAAGATTAGTTCATGGACTTTGTTGTCCATATGGATTCACAGGAAAGAAAAGGTGAGCTGACTGTTATGACCCAAGCTGAGGTTACCCCTGGACAAGCTTGATCCCAGAGTGGAACCCAGCTTGATAGATCCTAACTTTTATTTTTTGTTTGTTTAGATATGTGTAGAGTAGCTATTGAACAGAGGCATAGGAGTCAGCTGATGAACTTTAAAAAAAGAATAAAAACATTTATTCAACAAGAAAAGATGAACTAAATTGCAATACTCCTTCACCCACAGCTATACCTTTATAAATGTATACAGATTTGCAAGGATAACACAAGTTACAAAAGCTATCTCATACTCTAATGTTCACAGTAAGCACATAGCCCATGTAAACCTATGGTGACCTGTAGTCAGACACACCACACTCTGAAACAAAGTGACAGATGCCACCCCAAACAGATGGTATGGATCCCTCATCAACTCCCCCCAGATGCTTGTCATGCCATGAGCCAGCCAGTCTCACTGCACTCTGTCCTTCATATGAAGGATTACAATCTCCACTCTCCAGGACCTCCCCTTGGAATCTTCTCCCAAACTAAGGTTTTAGCTCAGACACCTTCGACAAGGGTTCACCTCCAGGGTTTTGAACTCTCCTTCTGATGTTCCTCTTCCCTGGATCACCACCTGCACTCAAGCTGTCTTCCATGCTCCTTCTCTCACCAACTCAGCCTTAAAAGTATACTACTGCTTCACATGCCCATAACAAAGAATTACAGACCTTCAGTTGTCTCTTTGTAACTTCTGGCTTCTTGCGAGCTGTTCTCACTTTAAATCTGAAACTTGGAGCCTTTCTTTCTGCCCTCACTCTTAACTTCCCTGACAGGACCTTTTCCCAGGTTCCTGTCCTTCCATTAACAAGAAAGTCTTCTTTGGACTTACTCTTCTTCCACTTCCCTGGACTTTTGGGATTTTTCTTAGTTTGGGACTTGCTATCTGTCCCCTTTTAGGCTGCTTCTGCTTCACAGCTGCCTTCAAACCAACTGAACTCAAACGGCTTCCAAAACAAACTGCTGTCTTTCTTCTTCTGTGTCTGTGTGAAGAACCTGCCTATCTAGCCCGCACCCTCCCTTCCCTTTTGCTAGGCAACAGCACTGTTCTTCTTACTCTTTTGTGTTTACTTCCACTTTATTGGGATTGTAAACATCTCGTTAGAAATGCAAGCAGCCTTTTAAAGTAAAACTAAAACTCCATTTGACCTTTCTTAACACAGATACAGAAATATAAATCAAACTTAAACTTTAAAGCTGAAACTCATTCCTAACACCCACAAATACAAGTGTAATTTACTTAAGCTATCTCTATTTCCTAACATTGACCTCCCAACTCCACTTTGTTTTAGAGTGTCCATTTTGAATTTATACTTCATAAAAACATATTGCATGAGCGTGACATCAGTCTTGGCTTTGCCATCCTGATCACTGCATTGTATACCAAAGTCTTTCCATGCCAAAGTTACAGACCATGCAGCAGGCAAAAATTATTCTGGAATTCTGGAAGGGAACAATTGCATGGTGAATGATTATGTGGGTATCTATTTTCCAGTCCCAGTGCTGAAACTGAAGGTCTGAACACCTTTCCCACAGCCTAATTGACTTCTCCAGATTTTCTTAGGTCAGTATTTGTTTAGTACATCAGACAAGCTCCTGGACTGGATTAGGTCTTCAGGTGCAACAAAGTAAAGTCAATTGCATACCAGAATTAAAGGCATCCAGATAATTAAATTATTTTTCAGCCTGCCCAAAGACTACATGGACAAAAGAAGTGGATTGTGAAAACCAGTCAATGGTAAAACAAATGTGGATGCAGAAATGGCCTCAATGACAAATTGGAGGCTGCTCTATAAAGGTGGTTAGAAAGAGTTTGCTAAGTTTGATATTCTAGAACACTTTCCCTGAAGCTGCTTGGTTAAAGGATGGTATACTTTTAGGAAATTTGCAAGGTAAGGCCAGCCAGAAGCACCAAATACAAGATTAAACATCAGTTGACAAAATGCTGCCTGTCACATTTACAGCTGGCGCATGTTAAGAGCTCACTCAACTCCAAAGCTTTTGATGATCTACCATAACAAATGCATAATCTAGCCGGGCAAAGGGTTAGCTGCAATCTACAATTGAAAATTTTGATACACTGACACAAACAAAAGATTTCACACATAACGTTATTGTAACACAATCCAATAATATGAAATGCAGTCAGCTTCAGGATGGGCAAATATTTTTACTATATGTTCCTTCAATTTACAGCATGTCAAGACTATTACTCTGGTTGCATGATAAGGTAATGGACGGAATCATCCATGCCCGCTGGCGTCGGGTGTGCTCGGTGGCATAAGCGAACAATATGGTGAGAAGGACAAAAATCGGTTTCATGACGTTGTGAAACCAGTTTGCGGTCGTCCGTTCCGCCAGCTGATGGCAGGCCACGTTTCCAGCCATCGGACATTGGGAACCTCATTGTAATACATCTTCATATCATTATAAACCCAGCCCAGCCCACTGGAATCGTTTCCCCACCACCCCCCACCCCCGCTGGATTGTCTACCTACCACGCCGACATGTTTCACAACAGCATTTAAAGGCGTACAGTTCGTGGGCTGCACTTTGAGGGGAACTCGGAGATGAGTACACAGAAATGTCCCAGAGCATTTGCTCTGGTCGTCTGTTGGACTTCAAGGTTGAGGCACGTTGGGTGGGGGGTTGCAAGGGCTGTCCTGCAGTTGAGGTGGCTTGGGAGTGGGGGGTGCAAGGCCTGCCCTGCGGTTGAGGCGACATGCCGGGGTCACAAAGGCTGCCAGGCAGTTGAAGGTAGCACACAAGCACATGTGGGGATGGGGGTGGGCGAGGGAAGCGGCCACGCATTAGGGAAACATTGTGAAAAGTGATTATTCCTCTGCAGCTGAGACAGTTCAGGTACAGCCACATTGACATGCGTAGAGTCGGGCCTCTAGCTTCTCTGCCCACTCAAGCAACGCAGAGGCATCAAAGAGCCACCAAGTGCTCCAGATCTTTTCCCTTCTCAGGCACAAAATGCAAAGTATTGAGCATCTTAGTGAACTGCAGAACTGTAGGATGACTGGACATGTCATACAACCTCATTGCTAAAGCTGGCTGTGCAGCAGTCACTGCTGGAGGCGCTCGTAGCCCATTGTGATATCATCATCCTGGTTTGGACCAGTCTCCCCCCATGGTTCAAGCTAACAGTGCAGCCTTGCAGTGTGGGTTAGGAGAATGCCTCCTCCTGAGATGAGAGCACTGCTTGTAGTCCAATGGGCAAAGCTGCCGCCAATTGGTTAGGTGGAGTGTGGCGGAGGTGGGTGGGGTTTCGGGCAGCAATACACGTGGTAGCCAGCACTCTCCGGGATGCGTTAGGGGGCCTTCAGGCTTAACCAAGAGAGGTTCTTAGTACATGCATGCTAATCCACGTGTCTCTCTCTTTCATCCTGCAGCAGGAGAACATCAGAATCATGGAGTCTGGTGAACTAGCTGTATGCCTTGTGATTTTCAGAGAGGGAACATAGCGGAGAAGAGAGTGACTGAGGCGCCTGGCTGTGCAAAGGGAGGAGCAGTACCCCCTGGAAGAAGGGGAAGCTGTGGCTCCCGCACACGCTGCCAAAGAGCAACAGCGAGCCGTTGCTGGTCAGTGCCTGGCTAGGCCCAGGGTCTATAGATGCCACCTTTCATTCCTGCAGATGACTGAGGATCAGTGTTGCCAAAGACTAGGCATGTCTAAGAATCTGGTCGGTCACATCTGCCAGCTACTGCAGGATTTGGTGCAATGAGGGCATGGAGGGCATATGCTGCAAGTGGCTGTGAAAGTGATAGCGGCGTTCAATTTCTATGCCAGTGGCTCCTTTCAGGGCTCCACAGGTGACCTCTGTGGGATCTCACAAGCCTCCACCCACAAACGCATCCATGAGGTCACAGATGCCATCTTTGCGAGGGCACACAACTTTGTGCATTTCGCCAGGGACCAGGACAGCCAGGATGCAAGAGCGATTAGATTTGCCCAGATCTTGGTTTTCCCACAGGTGCAGGGTGCCATCGACTGCACTCACGTGGCGCTCAGACCTCCATCGCAATATGCCGTGAACTACGTCAACCGCAAGGGATTCCATTCGCTGAATATGCAGCTGGTGACTGACCATCACAAGTGCATCCTGCAGGTCTGCGCATGGTTTCCAGGGAGTGTCCATGACTCCTACATTGTCAGTCAATCACAGCCCTGACATCTTCCAAGGTCCACAGAGGCTGTAGGGATGGCTTCCCGGGGTCAAGGGCTACACACAGAGGAAGTGGCTGATGACACCCATGCGGCGTCTCAGACTGCAGCAGATCGACGGTATAATGAGGCTCATGCTGCAACTGGTGACTCAGTGGAGCAAACCATTGGGATGCTGAAAATTAGGCTCCTGTGCCCTAACAGGTCTGGTGGAGCCCTACAATACAGTCCGCACAGGGTATCACACATCATCATTGCCTGCTGCGCCCTTTATAGCCTGGTGTTGCAACGGGGAGAGGAGCTAGCTCAGGAGGAGATGGGGGAGCTGCATGTCTCCTCCGATGAGGAAGATGCTGATGGGGATGACAGTGAGGGGGTCCTCGAAGATGATGATAACGGGGATGAGGCCATCACACTGGCCAGATGAGGGAGGCCCTCATGACTTATAGATTTGTGGAGGATGATGATGACATGCACTGAGGAGACACCATAGTTCCTCACATTGCATCTATGAACGTTTGACTCCAGTCTGACTTATGGCAAAGCACATATCCTCTGTGATAATATTCCTATCATGGAGATGCAGCGGAGGCCCTAATAGTTGGTCGACTGCAGGAGGATGATGATGACATACGGCGAGGACACTCCATAAATCTCCACATAGCCTCTGAGAATGTCTGACTCCTGTCTGGCCGAGGGCAATGGTCTCATCTTTTCAGATCCGATCCTTTGTCTGCCTTCAGCACCTGACCCCTTCAGGAGCTCAGCATCACTGGTCACAGATGCTGAAGAGATGGGGGCAGCCCCACCTTAAAGGTGCTGAGAGCACACAGAGAGAATGACGGAAATCTGTGGCGCCTGCCCATGGCATTCTGGCAGCAATGACAAGCACCGTTGAGGTGCAGGCATCAATAATGTTTCCAGGGAGTGTGAGGCTGGACCATCACTTTGGTCTGAAGGCTGCACAAAGCACAGGGAAGAGGCCCTGGACTGAGACAACTGCCTTTATCTTATGCAGAAAGGTTTCACATTTGAGTGACATGAACACTGCTCATCAGAACAAGGAGCCATAGGCAGGCAGACATTCTTGGTAGTTTTTTGACTATAGTGAACTGTATGTACAAGTGATTAACACCCATTCCCATGCTGTACAATTATATCTTCTTACTTTTCCTAACCCTGCTACGTCTTGGTGCTCCCCGGACATCCACAGCAGAGGCGGAGGCAGCCTGCTGACTGCTACGCCCTGTCCGTGATGACCTTGGCACACATCCTCTGGAGGGCTGAGACCTGGGTGGCCCCGGCCTGCTTTTGGGGTCCTGCTGTGTGGCAGTGGCACCCTTCTCGGCCTGTGGAGCTAGAGCTGCTGAGGTCACAGGAAGAGGAGATTTGGATGGCTGTGCACCTGCTGACCCTCCTCCCTTTGGGTGCCCAAGGGCCCCTGGCTGACACCTTGAGGAGAGGGGAAGCTAGAGTGAGATCAAGCTACACCGCATCCAAAAGGCCCTCCAGGGGTGCATTATTGAACCTGGGGGCTGCAGTGTTTTTGCCTTTCAGCGCCATGTCTTCTTTGTAACAGCCATGGGCTAGAAGCACTGAGAGGTGTGCGTATGCTGAAGCGGCGAGGTGACAGTGTGGCAGGCGAATGAGAGCCCACCCGCCATGGAAAGGGCGTTTTTCCTAGGAATGCATAATTAATACAATGGGTTTGGGATGATACGATGTGAGAAGCCACCATTGCAGCTGGCGGGTAAAATGTTCTACTCACCTGCTACCGCACTTAGTAAAAATTTGGGACAATTCCACCCAATGCATAATACAAGGTAACATACCAAAACTGAGCAGTTGACTTGAAAAATACAGATTGTTGATCCTTTTGGAAGAGGGTAATCTGGACATTTTTGGAAGGATTAGGGAAAGATGAAGGTGCAGATCTCCCCAAAGTTCAGGGTGACTACTATGCAACTCTTAGACCTTTTTATTACTACCTTACTCCAACCACACGGCAATGCAAGCTCTGTTTGGAAGTATGCCTTCGGGGTATCATTCCATCATTTGTTTTTCTGGCATTATAAACCCACAAGGATTGGCAATGGCCCAAAACAGGAAAATATCAGAGAGCACCCTGCTCTTCTCTCGTAAACAGCTGCATAGTCACACCAATCCACGGCCAATGACTATAAGTACTTTTGGAAACGCAACAGTGTAGTGCTATTGGACAACTATGACATGCTTTTGCTGTCATTCAATGGGGACATAGATGTAACTACTGACCATCCTAATTGATGAATCAGTCAATTGTTTGATAGTTAATGGGTAATACTGCAGATGAACAGTAAACGGGACTAAGAGGAAACAGAAAAGTTAGGAAAGGTGCCATTTAAATGCCAACCCTATTGTATAGGTTGACAACTTGACTTCTTACAGCAGAAAACACAGCTCTGCAAACACCAAGGCAGCCAGGGCCTGCAAATATGATTGTGGAAGTCTGGTTCTGATGTTGACTCATTTCCCTGGAATGCCTTCTTTCCTTTTATTCCACTTCAGCTATGAAAAATTGAACTTGGGCTGATTCATCATTAATTTTAACTGAACTTGTTGAACTTACCATGATGCTTTGCATCTTACATTTAGACGCCTTGTTGCTTCTGTAGCTTCCAAAACATTTGCACTGTAGGGGCTCCTTAATGCATTCATTTTTTCAAGAAAAAAATTCTTCTGTTCCTGTTGGAATAGCTTCCTGGTGATTTTCACACGCTCATTGGGTTTGTTTTAAAATTAGCATTCACGTTCAGTTCGAACCAAAGGAAAATCTTTAAAAATTGATTTTAAGAAGAAAACCACAGGGAACAAAAGATACCACAAGGTAAATGGAACACAAAGTAACACTAAAAATGTATTGGCGAGATAAAAAATTATATTGTTCTACAACAGAGCCTGCCCCTTTAAGTGCTGCATTGCACTCGGTGTTTCCTTTGGTATTCACTCTAGGTGGGTGGGCAGAACACACAGCCAAAACTCTCCTCAATAATTGTGACTCATTAGCACATATTTAAATGTATTACAAGGTTTAGATTTGGCTCCAACTGGTTGAAAAATAGGTGCTATGTGAAAATAGGCATGGATCTTGTAATCTGAATTTGATAAACCCACTTGCATATTCTGCTCTTCTGACTCCCAGGTGAAAATATTCCTTGTGAAGCATTGCTTTGAGGTTTCAATGTGTTTAATGAATAATCCTGGCTGTTGCATAAACTTCTGTTCACATGGCTTTCATGAAAAATGTTGCTTTGTCTTAATCTCCTTGTAGCCATTCCTTCCTTCTTTATTTCTCTTTAAATAAGGGTAGCACAGTCTTTTTAAAAAAAACAGCATAACTGATGTAGCATGGTATAGTTCTGCGTAATTCTGTACTAGTTGTTTGTTACAAATGCTACACTTTCAATTAATATCTGGCACATCTTTGTGCACTTGGCAGAAGAGTAGGCAGGTCATAACCCTCTGAAGTGTAAAAACAGAAGTTCTGCAGAATTGTATTGTTCTTTCATTTCATTGGCCTTGTGAAAATAATGGTGAAAGTATTGAAGTCACTGCCCTTACTGAATAATGCAGCCATGATCGCCTTGATAAATCTAAGAACAGCAAACTGACTCATACTGTAGATGTCTCCTGTGCTGCCCTTGAAGATTCTCAATGCATGAAATGTGAGGGCCACACAGAGCTTAACAGCCACTGGCAATGCCTTATGCATGTTACACTACCTTCCTGAAGAAGACAGCTCTGCTCTGTCAGCTTCTTCCCCCTTAACCTCAGCTTTGTTAGAAACCAGGTGTTGTGCTGGGTTTCTTTTAAAGTTTGGGAATAATGAAGAGCTACTGTATCTCACCTGATGCATCATGTGTTTCTTCATTGTGATGCATGTCCTATTAATCCTAAGTAACATACTGCTAGATGGAGTCATTGGGGAGCGGGAAGGTTTTCTGTGAAGCCTGCTACATACTTACTTTTGATACCACCAACAGGGAACACTGACATGTTTCAGGCCCTATTGGTCCCATCTGTTTGCAAGGAACAATCACTCGTATTTTGGTTATGGGAACTTGCCTGCCTTGAAGCCTTCTCTCATCATATGTTCAAAAAAATAAGTTTCTGCCTATGTGCCCTTGATCATTTAACCATTGTTTGCTGCATGATAGTAAGCTCTCTGAATCTCTCACTTACAGTTCTCTGCAATGTGTTTCCAAACTCATTGAAGTCATCTTTTATATAGTTGTAGTAACTGAAGATATAGCCTCTCCTACTGTCTATCAGGGGTCACGTGATTGTTCTTGGAGGCTCTGACCAATGAGCCCTAAGCGTGCGTAATCCAGGGGTGGGGCTTCCTGTCGAGGACCTGGTTCAAGCACGTAACATCAGAAAAGCTCTTTGAAATAAAGTTTATCTGCTTCTTGTTGAAACCTGTTCGGTATGTCAAGCCATTATATTTGACGATGAGGGTAAAGTAAAGGGTAACTCCAGAGTTAGGGCCCCTGGAAAGTCCATCGCAACCTACATAATGGAGTTGAAGCAGTTGACAGAACACTGCGACTTTGGACAAACACTGAATCATATGCTGTGGGACTGATCGGTTTGTGGAGGTGGAGATGGTGGTGTATTGGCAAAGTCATTGGATTAGTAATCCAGAGACTCAGATTAATTCTCTGGGGACATAGGTTTAAATCCCACTATGGCAGTTAGTGGAAGTTAAAGTAAGAGGATGAGTAGGGCCTATTAAGGACCATAGTGGTAATTTGTGTGCGGAGTTGGAAGACGTAGGTAGGGTTCTAAATGAATACTTTGTGTCATTTGTTCACAAGTGAGAGGGGTGATGTGGGTATAGAAATCAGGCAGAAGGGCTGCGAAGTAATTGAAGAAATTAGCATAGAAAGGGAGGAGGTTCTAACTGATCTGGCAGGCTTAAAAATAGATAAATCTCCAGGCCTGGATGAAATATATCCCAGGCTGTTGAACGAGGCAAGGGAGGAGATAACGGGCGTAGGCAATAATTTTCAATACCTCCCTGGCCACAGGAGAGGTGTCGGAGGACTGGAGGACAGCCAGCCAATGTGGTACCGTTATTCAAGAAGGGAGGAAGGGATAAACCAGGGAACTATAGGCCAGTCAGTCAAACCTCAGTGGTGGAGAAACTATTGGATGCAATTCTGAGGGACAGAATTAATCTACACTTGGAGAGGCAGGGATTAATCAAGGACAGCCAGCATGGTTTTGTTAAAGGGAGGTCATGTCTGACCAATTTGATTGAATTTTTCAAAGAGGTGACCAGGTGTGTAGATGAGGGCAATGCATTTGATGTAGTCTACTTGGACTTCAGCAAGGCTTTTGATAAAGCCCCACATGGAAGACTGATAACAAAAGTAAGAGCCCATGGTATCCAAGGCAATTTGGCAAATTGGATCTAGAATTGGCCGAGTGGCAGAAAGCAGAGGGTGATGGTCGAGGGGTGTTTTTGTGACTGGATGCCTGTGTCCAGTGGGTTTCCACAGGGATCGGTGTTGGGTCCCTTGCTGTTTGTGGAATATATAAACGATCTAGACTTGAATGTAGGAGGGTTTATCAGTAAGTTTGCGGATGACACGAAAATTGATGGGGTGGTAAGTAGTGAGGAGGATTACAGGATGATATAGATGGGCTGGTCAGATGGGCTGATCTGTGGCAAATGGAACTGAATCCGGATAAGTGTGAGGTGATGCTCTTGGGCGGGACAAACAAGGTACGGGAATACATGATGAATGGTAGGACCCTGGGAAGTACCGAGGATCAGAGGGACCTTGGTGTGCATGTCCACCGGTCTCTTAAGGTAGCGGGACAGGTAGATAAGGTGGTTAAGAAGGCATATGGGATACTTGCCTTTATTAGCCGAGGCATAGAATATAAGAGCAGGGAGGTTATGCTGGAACTGTAAAAGCGCTGGTTAGGCCATAGCTAGAGTATTGCGTGCAGTTCTGGAATCCACATTATAGGAAGGATATGATTGCATTAGAGAGGGTGCAGAGGAAATTTACCAGGATGTTGCCTGGGCTGGAGAGTTTTAGTTAGGAGGAGAGATTGGATAGATTGGGGTTATTTTCCCTGGAACAGAGGAGATTGAGGGGGTACATGATTGAGGTGTATAAAATTATGAGGGGCATAGATAGGGTAGACAGGAAGAAACTTTTCTACTTGGTGGAGGGATCAATAACCAGGGAGCATAGATTTAAGGTAAGGGGCAGGAGGTTTAGAGGGGATGTGAGGGAAGAATTTTTTCATCCAGAGGGTGGTAAAAATCTGGAACTTATTGCCTGAAAGGGTGGTAGAGGCAGATACCCTCAAAACATTTAAGAAGTATTTGGATGTGCACTTGCGATGCCATGGCATACAAGACTATGGGCCTAGTGCTGGAAACTGGGATTAGAATAGTTAGGTACTTGTTTGACCAGTGCAGACTCGATGGGCTGAGGGGCCGAAGGGCCTTTTTCTGTGCTGTAGACCTGTATGACTCTATGATGACACCATACAGCACCATTTACTTGCAGAGGTCAACATCGATTTGAAGTGCACCATGGAAATAGCTCTAGCCATGGAAAGTGCTGTGAGAGACTTGCAGGATTTACAATATACAGCTTGGCGTTGTTCTTCATGTGGGGCAGAAAAATACTGCCAGGCGTGGCATGAAAACCAGAGACACACCAACAAAGTGAGAGGCAATGTCCGCTGTTAGAAACACAAAAAAGCCTAGTGGAAACATTTCAGCAGCAACCCCAGGGTTAATCTGTTATAGATGTGGGGGTGATCATGTACCAGGCACCTGCAGATTCAGGGAAGCAGAATGCCATTACTGCCATAAGAAAGGTGATATAATAATGCAATTCAGGGTGAAGCCGAAACAGCCCATAAAGCAGCAAACCAACATGACTGAGTTGAAAAATACAGCAGAACCTGAAGCTGCTGATACTGACATCTATTCCCTGTACAAAGTCACCTCTGTAAAAACTGAACCTATCACTGTCACAATCCAAGTTAATGGGAAGTCACTAATAATAGAGGTAGAAACGAGAGCCTCAAGCACAGTGGTGCACAGGGTGGATGCCATGGGTTTGCAGCCGGTAGAAGAGAAAGTTAGGACAATCAAAGATGCGCTCTCTCGATCTAGTGTAACTGAACTCAAGGCTTTCCTGGGTATGATCAACCATTATAGCCACTTCTTGGCAAAGTTATCAGCAACTTGTTAAAAAAGAATCACTGTTGGACATGGAATTCATAACAGGAAGAAGCCTTTGTGAAAGTAAATAAACTTTTAAATTCATCATGTTTAATGGTACACTACGACCCATCGAAAGAATTGGCATTAATATGTGATGCTTCTCCTTATTGTGTGGGAACTGCATTAACACATAGAATGGAAAATTGGTGAGAAAGACCAATTGGCTTTGTCTTGAGAACCCTCTCCACAGCCGAGAAGAGTTATTCCCAGCTAGAAAAGGAAGGTTTATCGGTGATATTTGGAGTGAAGAAATTCCATCTGTACCTGCATGGATGACATTTCACCATCGTGTCGGACAATAAACGATTAATGGGTTATTCAGTGAGGATAAAGCCATTCCGCCAATAGCATCAGCAAGAATTCAACGTTGGGCTTTGATATTATCAGCGTAAGAGTATACCTTTATGCACCGTCCTGGCTTACATATTGCAAATGTGGATGCACTCAGTCATCTCCCATTACCAGATAGCATTGTACATGCTTCAGTGCCACAAGAAGTTGTGCTTGTACTGAATTTCTTGGATTTTTCACTGGTGTGTGTGAAGAAAATTAGAAATTGGATGAGCAGAGACCCAATTTTGTCAAAAGCCAGAGACCTTGTATTGCAAGGTCAAATTCACCTGTGTCTGAAAAAATGAGACCATTGCATGCCCGAAAAACAGAGTTAAGTTGTCAAGATGGAACCTTGTTGTGGGGATCAAGAGTTGTTGTCCCTTCTCAAGGAAGAGAACCACTCTAAACAGAACTTCACAGTGCACGTTCAGGTATATCAAAGATGAAAATGCTTGTGCGAAGCTATGTCTGGTGGCCAGGCATTGACAGTGACATTGAAAGCATTGTCAAGCACTCTCTCCATTGTCAGCAACAACGGAATTTTCCTATTTCAGCTCAACTGCATCTGTCGGAGTGGCCTGGTCAGCCTTGGGTTAGACTACATGTTGATTATGCAGGACCATTCTTAGGTACCATGCTTTTAATTATCGTAGATGCACATTCTAAATGGATGGATGTGTATGAAGTCAGATCACCAACTTTGAGTGCAACTATCGAAAACCTGTGTAATAGTTTTAGTATACATAGCCTACCGCAAGTCATCATTTCTGATAATGGTATAGTCTTTACCAGTGCAGAGTTTCAGAGATTCCTGAGTTTAACTGGAATCAAGCATATTAAAGCAGCACCATATCGTCACTCCTCAAATAGTTTAGCTGAATGAGATGTGCAAACTTTCAAATCTGGAATGAAGAGGTTATCAGAAGGTACTCTAGAAACTCGACTTTCCCACTTTCTTCTCAGTTATTATACGACACCTCATTCAACTACAGATTCAACACTATTTGAATTGTTGTTGAAACACCACCTATGTACAAGGGTTAAGCCTGGTGTTTCCAAACTTAAAGGGGAAGGTAGAGAAGAATCAGAATAATCAAAAATTGAAGCATGATATTCATAGCAAAGCTTGCAGATTCACTGTAAGAGACATAGCTTTCGTGCAGAATTTTGGAAGTGGACCTTGTTGGGTTCCTGAAACTGTTGTCTCAGAAATTGGTCCCTTATCCTTCCAGGTGGAAGTGGAAGATGGAATTGTTCAAAAACACATGGACCATCTTCAGGATAGAGAGGCATTCCAATAACCAACAATTCTGCCTGTGATTAACATTGAACCGTTCATCCCTGAGGTGACAGACCAACCTAGAATAGACATGCCCGATGTCTCTGTAGGGTTGCCAAACCCTGAACTGCCACTTTCTAATGATGTATCTGGTGCTGCAATTCCTGATTATGTCAATCCTGTGGAAGAACCTCAAGTGGTAGAGCTATGCCACGCTAACCAAATAAGGAAAGTACCTCAGAGACGTAATCTTTAATCGCCTGAGTTGTATATATGTATATGTTGTTGGATATTCAAATGTTCTGTGAATAGAAACTGTAAAAACACTAAAGGAGAAGGAAATGTAGTAACTGAAGGTATAACCTCTCCTACTGTCTATGAGGGATCATGTGATTGTTCTTGGAGGCTCTGACCAATGAGCCCTAAGTGCGGGTAATCTGGGGGCCGGGCTTTCTGTCGAGGGTCTAGTTTTAGCATTTAGCATCAGAAAAGCTCTCTTTAATTAAGATTAACTGTTCCTTGTTGAAACCTGTCCAGTACATCAAGTCATTAAAATAGCCCTCAGCACCTCAACATTTTGGGAATGGAAGCATTCAGAGAAATGCTCCAGTTGGGCTAGACACATGCTTGAGGTCTTTCATGTTGATGCATGCTGCCCAATACCAATGTACTGGTTGGAAAACTGTTTCATCATGAGAGAGTAAAACCAAATAGTGAAATCAGCAAATGTAGTAAATGCATGCAGCTTTGTTATGCATGGCTGTCAGGGAATTGAAGCACTATTCACAGATTTGCAGTAATCTCCATTTTAGTAACTGACCCAGTGAATTGGAATCAGAAATCAACATTATAGGTGGTTCACCACCATTACTTTTTCAAAGGCAGTTAGGGATGGGCAACAAATATTGACCCTGCCAACGATGCTCAGGCCCCATGAGCAACTAACAAAATAAAGCTCAGTTGAAAATATAATGATGCTAAGCCTCCAATGAGCAGTGGCAAACCCTTCTTCACCCAGCACCTCTACTCCTTTCACACACGACAAATGACTCACCGGTCTGAGTTTTCATAAAGCCAGAAAGGCTCGGCGCTAAAATTATGCCAGAATCCCAATTCTGGAAGTCCTGCCACCGAACCTGACACCCCCCATTTTCACTTCGAGGAGGGGGTCAGGTGCAGGTTGTACATTACACATTTGTGATTCACGGAGGTAGCTGCATGTGTAAAAGTTCAGCTGGCTTCAAACCCAGTAACTTTTGTTTCTGGGATGTCAAAAACATGGCTTGTGGGCTTTTGACATTTGAGGAGCTATTTGGAGAGGTAAAGTGCCCTTTTGGAGAGGTAAGTCACACCTTTGGTTATGGTCAGGTGTCTTTTGGGAGAGGTCAAGTGCTTTTTGGGAAGAATAGACATGAATGTGCATGAAAGGTGGATAAGCTCTGTGGAACTGTCAAGCTGTCAAGTCATTTAAATCTCCCGGTCCTTTAAATTTTGAAAAAAAAATACAGCCTGCAGTTGAAAAAAATGGATGCTTGCTATTTCACTGTTAGTTGACATAAGCCTGAGGCTTATCATTATAGGATTAGTGCTGCTTGACTATTTCCACAACCTATCATTATCACAGTGGAGAGCTTGCAAGTTCACATTTTAACTGATAGTTCCAAGTGATTATAAAGAAATTAGCTGTCTTTGGTATGGGGCTATGAATGCAAATGTTTGTTTTCATAAAGGATTAAACACTTGAAGGATATTATCAAAGAGACTGTTTTTTTTTATTATAATGAAGTCTGCAATAGACACTTAGAACTTTATTTTATTTCATCTCACCATGGCTCCTAAGTTCTGCCCAAGTTGGATACTGGGTGAGTTGGCATGGAAATTGTAAGGGCAAAGAGTGGTAGGTCAGGAGTAGGGGTTGGTGTCAGTTGGCACTAAGTTGGCATATGGGCTATAAAATGACATGGGGATGAGTGGGGGCATAGAAAAGCATGGAGGGTGGCATAAGTTGGCATGGATGGGGCATGGGTAGTGTGTGGAGTGTGAGGCTTGAAGGATAGATGGCTGTTTTTTGTTTTGTTGTTTTTATTATAACTTGGATGAAATCCCAGAGCACTGAGATGGGCCTTTTAACCAGCCCACCTCAGCACCCAATAGCCCTTGTAGTTGCCTCCAAACTCTTTTCGGGGTTGGGGGGCCCAACGCCTGTAAGCGACCAAGCCCCCCAGAACATAAACCTGAAAATTCGAGGAACTTTCCCCAAGTCAGGTTTGCAGAATCCAGATTTTTCAGGAAAAAAGAAAACATATCCATAATATAAGTGGATATTCTGTACCAGGTATTTCACAGCAGCAAGGATTTATTGCTTTATGTATGCTTGAACTTTTGAAAGATGATCCAGTGCATCTAAAATTGTTTATTATATTTGTGAATAAAAGTAATGTGTGTTCAGACTTCCTTTTCCATACTTTCAATATTTTTCTTTTTTGGTCAGCAGTTGTTCTTAACAATATTCATTAGTTTTCATCATGCTGCAATTCTGATAGGTTCCTGGGTCATTCTTAGATTAAGCCTTCTACGATATTCAATTAAAAACATTGGGCCGGACTTTCATGGAGTCGGGCTGACTCAAGCGGCATTTAAAATGGTAGTCGGGTCCTGATCCTGATTCCCACCACCATTCCCGGTGCAGGATAATTATGCGGATAATGAGCCCACACTCTGCATTCTTGACTGGGCTAGCTAAATTGCAGGAATAGACATCTCATACCCTACTCCGTAATTTCCATGGAGTTGGGCCAGCTTCTTGACATACGGTTCACAGCTCCTCAGAGGATTTGCGAGCCATGGCCTGGATTCGGGAACTTTTTGAAAGGTATGTTTAAAAGGTCTTACCATGTCCCACATGCCCCCATGTCCCTTCCATGCCCCCCACACCCCCATGCACCCTCCTTGTCCCCTCCATGTCCCCATGCCACCCATGTCCCATATAGGGTTGTAAGAGCAGCAGTTTTTTGTAGCAGATTACTGAATATGCATTTTATAAGTGTATTTTAAGGCTTGCCATTGTTTTAATAGGACTTATTTGTTCTATAGTGCATACTGGGCATCGAGGGTGCAGGGGAACAATGGGAGGGGCATGGAGGAGACATGGAGGCTTGGAGGTACAGTGTGGGTGGGAGCCGGTGGGGAGGTGAAGGGCTGTGATGGGTAAGGGGTATAAGGGCTAATACCCTTCAAAACAACTGGGACTTTGTCGCACAGATCGAGGCGGGCCTTCTAACTAGGTCACCTCAGCACCCAAATGCCTCCCTGGCCACCTCTGAACTTCCTCCAGATGTGACCAGCCTTACCCAAACCCACCCCCACCTCCCAGAATGAAAATAAGGCAGACTGGACCCTTTTAAAGGAAACAGGTCTGCCAATTCAGGAAATTTCCCAACTCTAGCTATCACACCTTGATAGCGAAAATCTGGCTCTTTGATAATAAAAACATTTTACAAAATAAATACCAGGTTTCAAATAAGTTTTCCTTCATCTTTTATTGTCATCTTCATTGCTAAGCTTTGAAATGTTCATAAAATCTGACCATCTTTTGGAAACACTCCTTTTATGGCAGGTGATCCCATGTTTGCAACCCAGGAAATGGCATCAGTTAGTTGTTTTAGGAATATAGTAACAAGAGTAGACCAGTTAGCTCCTCAAGCCTGTTCCACCATTCAAGGAGATCATGGTTGATCTGCGACCAACACCACATACTCATTTTTGCCCCATACCCTTTAGATAATAAAAATTTATCAATCTCAGATTTAAAAGTTACAATAGATTTGGCATCAATTGCTGTTTGCGGAACAGAGTTCAAAATTTCTACTACCCTTTGCTTACCGTTAGAGGTGCTCCTTAATTTCACTGCTGAAAGTTCTGGCCCTATTTTGTAAACTATCCCTAGGTACAAGAATCCCCAGTCAACAGAAAGTTTCGGTCTGTATTCCCTAGCTGCTCCCCTCATTTTCTCTACTGTATGTTGGGTTGTTCTTCCACTTAACAAAAAGCAATTCACCATCCTCTTTTGCCATCTACTATTTGCTGAAGATCTTTGCCTGAAAGTTGGTGTTTGCACTTTTGTGCTGTGCACCCACTTTCCAAGAAGTTACGCAGAATACAGCCAGTTCATTGCGTGCTATTTATGATATTTAAGTGGCTCAGCAGCATTGTTTTAAATGCTTTATAATTTACCACTTAATTTTACATGCCGCTTAGCACATCATAATGCAAGTGAGGAGAATAACGTTGTGATTTATTGTGGGTGGAATATCAGAAAGTTAGAAAAGTTTATCCACCATTCAACGCAGTCTGAAGTAAAAAAAATTTCAATCTGAATAAGTCCACTATTTCTTCTTTTATTTGGGATATAAAAGAACATATTAAAAGAATATTTTGGTAATGCAAGTGATATTTATAGAAAAGAACCCAAATAAATACTACTATGTTTATGAAAATACGGTATGGTGCATTATGTGGTCCAAGTACACATCATGGCAACAGTAAAGTCTGTGAATTTCTTCACCATTCAGATAGCAGCAAATCTATATTCATTAGGACTAATTTCCTCCGTTAAAACAAAAATCTATTTTGGTTATGCTTCAGAGCTACCAAACACATTGCTCCATATTTTGCCACAGTCAATTTTGCTAACACAAATTCAAAATGGGAATGTAAAGAACTTGGCAACCATGGTGCACCAATAACAATGTTCATTTTCTAATTCTCAAGCAGATAATTGGCATTAATAAAGAATATTGTGTTTATACAGCTGTGATTACACAATTCTAACTTAAATTGGCTCAAGAAAGAATTTGTGAAGCCAATTTTACGAGGAATTAGAGATTCTTTTAGATGGCTTAACTGAAATATGTATGTCTAGACTCAACTCCCAGTGGTAGCCTTGACCCAACCTACCTTGACATGACTCTTGAAACTCTGATCTAATATGAAACAACTCTTTCTGGCATTTATGAATTTACAGCTGCCGAGGCTACTGCTCTTGATATGGAAAGGATCAATATTATATATCGTTTGGGTTGGGGCTATTAGGGTAGTTGCATCAGGTGAGAATTGTTAATAAAATTGTTTGTCTTTCTCGTCTCAATAATATGCATAAGTGATGTAATAATGCCTTTCAACACAACTGTCAACCCATGTGTTTACTAACAATGAAAGGTTGGCCAATGATTTTTTTTCTACAAATGAACATTCCCTTAAGCTCCTGGGTTTGTCAGGTAATGGTAAGTTGATACCAACACTGAATTGCTACCACTGCAGACACTTTATAAACTGTACAGGATAAAGGTTCACAGCTATGGGTTTATTAGTAAAGCAGCATTGTTTGCACTTTGCATTCTTAAAACATATATTTCAGCATGTGTGAAAAACCTTGTAGCTCTGAGACCTGGAATCTGCTTTTGTTAGAAGAGTTGTGGTTTTTCTGTATAACCTGTTATAGTAGACCTGTCAAATGAATTAAAATGTTGCAATATGATCTTTTTGCCTGTAGAGAGAGCTCTGCTATATACACAGCTCACTGAGGGCCTGTAATGACAAAACATTAATATTTCAGTATTGCAGTATTTGTAAAACACCTGAGGACCAGAACACATATGCACAGTAGGCCTGAATGACTAGTAAATGATTTTCCATCTCTGTTTTGAAGGTAGTAGTAATGAACCTATAACAGAGAGAATGAATAAAGAGAAAAACAATGTTGGGTAGTGCTGGACTCAGCTCGTAAAAAAAAATTACGCGCATTTATTATATCTCTTAGAAACATCTTGCATGCAATATATTATTTTTAAAGTGTGATAACTGTTGTTATGTAGGTCAAGATAGCTGCTATTTTGTATACAAGAAAATGTTATAAAGAGCAATGAGGCGAATGACCAGCTAATCTGTTCCTTGTAGGGGTCTGAGTAAGGGAAGACATAAAGAGAACTCCCTGATCTTCTGAATAGTGCCACAGGAATAGATTTTTAGCATTCAGCTGCACAAGTAGGCAGAGGCTCAGTTTAATGATTCAAACAAAGGTAGCATATTTAACGGTGCACTGAAGTAGTAACCTAAATTAAATGCTTATGTCCTGGAGGCTTGAACATTTAGCTTTCAGATTTAAAGTCAAGATGAAGACAGCTAGGCTAAGCTTACATGCCTTTGGAACAAAGGAACATAGGAGCAGGAGCAGGCCATTCAGCCCATCGAGCCTGCTTTGCCATTCAATTAGACCATGACTGATCATCTCCCTTAACGCCACTTTCCCGCGCTATCCCCATACCCCCTGATGCCATAAGTATCCAGGAATCTATCGATTTCTGCCTTCAACACGCTCATTGACTGAGCTCCAACAACCCTCTGGGGTATGGAATTCCAAAGATTCACCACCCTCTGAGCGAAGAAATTCTTCCTCATCCCAGCCTTTAATGGCCAGCCCCTTATCCTGAGATTTTATCCCCTTGTTCTAGACTCACTAGCCAGGGGCAACATCCTATCCACATCTACCCTGTCACGTTCTGGAAGAATTTTGTAAGTTTCAATGAGGAAACTTATTCTTCAAAACTCTAGAGAATATAGGCCCATTTTCCTCACACTCTCCTCATAAGACAATCCCACCATCCCAGGGATTAGTCTGGTGAATGTCCATTACACTCCCTCTATGGCGAGTATATCCTTCCATAGATAAGGAAACCAAAACGATACACAATATTCAAGCTCTGGTCTCACCAAGGTTCTATACAATTGCAGCAAGACATCGTTACTCCTGTACTCAAATCCCCTTTTGACGAAGGCCAACATACCATCTGCCTTCCTAATTGCTTGCTGCAAACACATGCTACCTTTTAGTGACTTGTGACCAAGGACACCCAGGTCCCTTTGGACATCAATACATCCCAACCTCTCAACATTCAAGAAATACTCTGCCTTTCTGTTTTTCCAACCAAAGTGGAGAACTTCACCCTTAGTTACATCATATACCATCTACCGTGTTCTTGCCCATTCACTTAGCCTATCCGCGTACTCTTGGAGCCCCCTTGCATCCTCCTCACAAATCACATTCCCTCCTAGTTTTGCGTCATAAGAAAATTTGGAAATATTGCAATTGGCTTCCACATCCAAATCATTTATATAAATTGTGAATAGCTGTGGCCCTAGCACTGATCCTTGTGGTACCTCACTAGTAACAGCCTGCCAATCTGAGAATGATCCGTTTATTCCTCCTCTCTACTTTCTGCTTGTTAGCCAATTCTCAATCCAGCCCAGTGTATTACCCTCAATCCCATGTGATATAATTTTGTTTACTAACCTCCTGTGTGGGACATTATCAAAAGCCTTCTGAAAATCCAAATACTCCACATCCACTGCTTCTCCTTTATCTATGTTACAAGTAACATCCTCAAAAAACTCCAACAGGCTTGTCAAACATGATTTCCTAATCATAAATCCATGTAGACTCTGCCCAATCATATCATTATTTTCTAAGTGTCTACTTATCACATCCTTTATAATAGATTTGAACATGTTCCCACTACTGAGGTCAAACTAACAGGTCTGCAGTTCTCTGCTTTCTCTCTCCCTCCCTTCTTAAATAATGGGGTTACATTTGCTACTTTCCAGTCCACAGGAACCTTTGAAGAGTCTACAGAATTTTGAAAGATAACCACTTATATCCACTAGCCCTCTAGCCATTTCTTTCATCACTCTGGGATGTAGCTCATCAGGTCCAGGACATTTACCAGCCTTCAATCCAAATATTTTTCGAGTACCAGTTCTTCATTAATACTAATTTCTTTCAGTTCCTGATTTTCAGAAGCCCCTTGGTTCCGTAGTATTTCTGGGAGATTTTCTGTATCTTCCTCCGTGAAGACAGGCACCAAGTAATTGTTTAGTTTCTCCACCATTTCCGTATTGTCCATCATAGATTCTCATGTCTTCACCTGTATTCGGCCCACATTTGTCCTTGATAATCTTTTCCTTCCCACATATCTAAAGAAGCTTAAACAGTCTGCCTTTATGTTTCTCGCTAGCGTGCATTCATATTCTCTTTTGCCTTTCGTTATCAGTTTCTTGGTTTTCCTTTGCTGGATTCTATATTGCTCCCAATCCTTGGGCTTACCACTTATGCTGTTTGACATGCAAGTAGTCCTGTAGTTTCACCAGGTTGACATCTCATTTTTAGGTATGCCTGCTGCATGCCGCCTTGCACCCTTCATTGAACCAAGGTTAATCCCCTAGCTTGGTGGTGATGGTAGAGTGGGGGATATGCCTGGATGAGTGCAGCTCCCACAACACTGAAGAAGCTGGACACCATCCAGGAAGGACAGAGCAGCCCACTTGATTGAGACCGCATCCACAAACATTCACTCCCTCCACCACCGACACATAGTAGCAGCAGTGTGTACCATCTACAAGATGCATTGCAGAAATTCACCAAGGTTCCTTAGGCAGCACCTTCCAAACCCACGACCACTACCAACTAGAAGGACAAGGGCAGCAGATACATGGGAACACCACCACCTGGAAGTTCCCCTTCATGTCACTCACTATCCTGACTTGGAAATATATCACCGTTCCTTCAATGTTGCTGGGTCAAAACCCTGGAACTCCCTTCCTAACAGCACTGTGGGTGTACCTACACCACATGGACTGCAGCAGTTCAGGAAGGCAGCTCACCACCACCTTCTCAAGGGCAACTAGGAATGGGCAATAACTGCTGGCCCAGTCAGCGAAGCCCACATCCCATGAATACATTTTTTAAAAGGCCAAACAGTTACAGATTGTGGTTGAGCCCATAATTCTACTGCTGCTGATGGCCCACTGCGCCTCATGTTTGTCCAGTCTTGAGTTGCTAGATCTGTTCGAAATCTATCCCATGTAGCACGGTGGTAGTGCCACACAACAAGATGGAGGGTATCCTCAATGTGAAGATGGAATTTCAGGCGGAATCATCCGTGCCAGCTGGCGTTGGGCATGCTCGGTGGTGTGAGCGGACAATATGGCGAGAAGGCCAAAAATCAGTTTCACAACATCGTGAAACCAGTTTGCAATTGTCTGCTTAGCCTGTCGATGGCGGGCCACATTCCCCATCATCAGACATCGGGAACCTCATTGTAATACATCAGCATTTCATTATAAGGTCAGCCCACCAGGCTTCCCCACGATCCCCACAACCCCACCACCACAGTGGATCATTCACCCACGTCAGTGGGAAAGCACGCCAGTACAGAAGATGGCAACTGGGGAGGTAGGTGTAAGGGGGGTGGAAGGTGTAAGGGAAGGAGTTCAAAGACGGGAAAGTGTGTGTAGAGAGGAAGGATTCCGGGGGAGGAAGGAGTGTGGAGAGGGGAAGGATTCTGGAGGAGGAAGAAGTAAGAGTAGAGGAAGGAGTCAGGAAGGGAGAAGGAATAAAGCTGGAGGAAGAAGTGAGGGTGTCGAGGAAGTCAAGAAAGGGGAAGGAGTAAGGCTGGAGGAAGAAGTGTGGCTGGAAGAAAAGGTAAGGTTGGAGGAAGAAGTCAGGAGAGGGAAGGACTAAGGGTGACAGAAGATGTAAGGATGTCTGAGGGAGTCAGGAAGGGGGAGGGACCAAGCGAGGGGGAATCCAGGGTGGGGGTGGGAGGACTAAATGCAGGGGAAGGGGTTTGGAAGAGGGAATGGGTTCCGGAGGGGAAGGGGTGCGGAGGGCGGGGGTATCCAAGGGCAAGTGCAAGGGAGAGGTCTGAAGAGTCTGTGACTGCCTCCTGTGGAGCGAACTGAGGGTGGGCATGGTATGAGGGAAAGGTGAGAATGACTGAGGGCAGAGTGAGGCTGTAGGGTGGGAGGGTGAGGGTTTGATGGTAGCAGAAGAAGGGGTGGAGAGGGTGGTTGATTGGGACTCGGAGGCAGACATGGACTCTGGGGTGGGAAGGAGAATTTTGGGGAGGTGAATGTGGATGGGGAGTGGGACTTTCAGGAAGGAAGGGAATGTGCACGTTCACCTGGACATCCCCGAAGGAAAAGGGTTGTGGCTGGTAGGTCATGGAGGGGAGGTGGAAAGTGATGCCAGTGGGGTCAACTGTGATGGGGGAAAGGAAGTGGGCGACTGGGGAGGGGAAAAGACAGGGCAGCTGATGAAAAAGCGAATCCAGACCATGCTGTCTAAATCGAAAGTGAAATGACAGCTGTGGTGGGCGAGATCAGGTGTTGCATGAGAGTGTGATCATTGGGTGGGCATAGATGCAGATCAGCTCGGATAAGAACATAAGAATATAAGAAATAGGAACAGGAGTAGACCATTTGGCTCCTCAAGCCTGCTCCGCCATTCAATAAGATCATGGCTGATCTTGTGTTTTGATTTCACATTCCCATCTACCCCCGATAACCTTTGATTCCCTTGCCTAACAAGAATCCATCTACCTCTGCCTTAAAAATATTCAATGACCCCCACCTCCACCACCTTCTGCAACAGAGAGTTCCAAAGTCGCACAACCCTCGGGGAGAAAAAATTTCTCCTCATCTCTGTCCTAAAAGGGCAACCCCTAATTTTAAAACAGTGCCCCCTAGTTCTGGACTTACCCACAAGAGGAAACATCCTTTCAACACCCACCTTGTCAAGGCCGTTCAGGATCTTGTATAGTTCAATCAAATCACCACTCACTCTTCTAAACTCCAGTGGAAACAAACCCAGCCTGTCCAGCCTTTCCTCATATGACAACACATTCATATCAGGTATGGACAATGGACAACTGAAAGCGAACCTCAGCAGGCAGCGTTCAAAATGCTCCGAACATTGAGATCAGTATGATACATTAAGGATCCACGTGCATGGGAGAGCGCTTGCATGAGGTTCAGAAAGGCCCTGCCACACACACACTTCTCTCTCCAGGATCACTCATTGGCCAGCTGCTCCCTCTGTAGTGACAGTGGACATGGTTGAGTGGCTTACAGACAAAGGGCTCACAGACTCAGAGTTTGGCCTCTGAGAATCCTGAGTGGATGACCCACAGGTGTCCAGCTGCGCTCCTCCTCCCTTCGGGTGCCCATGGGTCAGGTCCTGACTCCTTGAAGGGAAGAAACACCTGGAGGGATGTCAAGGTGCCCCGTTTCCCCCTCGCAGGTCTTCCGGGCTGCTTATTTCCAGCTCTTCAATGGAGGAGGTGTCCTCTTGGCTGGAGGTGAGGTTGTGGCTGGAGCTGAGGGACTGGCTGGCTAAGGGTGTCGGTCGCTTGGCAGAGCTCCCTGTGAACCAAATTAGAGATCAGTAGTGCATGGCAGCAGAGTCAAAAGCACGAGAGAGAGCATTCACATTTGTGCTGAGAGAGGGATGATGTGGTGCAGCATTCTCACGTGGATGTTTGTTGCCTACTTCACCGTTACTGCAGGCATGGCCCATGTCCTCACCCGTCAGTAGAACAGCACGCTCCTGTGAGTGAGGGGCCTAATGTGGGCCACTCCAGCCCGGGCCTGGGACCTCTTCTGCTGATGTGAGCAGGCTTCTCCTGCATGAAAACAGATGGAGAGAGTGTGAGCAGGACACATGCCACTACATGGATGAGGACGCAAACTCAAAAGGGTATGAACCTGATGGAGATCTGAGGGTGTGTGTGAGAGTTAGTGGTGTTGTCCCTTGAGGTGAAATCCCTGAGGATGTGTGATGGGTTTGTTAATGTGAGTTGAGAGTGATGAGAAGAGTGAGTTACCCTGGCAGAACAGATGAGACCATTCTTCCTGTTGTGGCACTGGGTGGCTGACTTCTTTACAGGGCATTGGTGCTGACCACCGTTGCCACCACCTCCCATGCTGGATTGGTGATGCCACTGCCCCTCCTGTGGCCAGAGCGGGGTAGAGGACATCACGGTGGGCCTTCCAATGTCTAAACGGCGCTCGGAGGGATGCTTCACTCAACTTGGGGGCTGCAGTCTTTTGGCCTTTTGGGGCCATCCTGTCTTCCATACAGTAGTCGTGGGCTGGACTTTAAATATTGTGCCTGGCGTGATGAAGTGGCGAGGTGATGGCGTGGTGGGCAAATGAAAGCCCGCCCACCATGGAAACGGCGTGTTTCCCGGGAATGCATAATTAATGTGGCGGGCTTGGGATGATACTACATGAAGAACCACCAATGCAGCCGATGGGTAAAACGTCATTTTACCCACCCACTACTGCGCGTAACACAAATCTGGGATGATTCTGCCCTTTGTCTCCACAAGGACTGTGTGGTGGTCACTTCTATCAATACTGTCATGGACAGATGTATCTGTGGCAGGCAGGTTGGTGGGGATGAGGTCAAGTATGTTTTTCCCTCTCGTTGGTTCCCTCACCACCTGCCGCAGGCCCAGTCTAGCAACTATGTCCTTTAGGATTCAGCCAGCTCAGTCTGTGGTGGTGCTACCAAGGCACTCTTAGTAATAGACATTGAAGTCCCCCACCCAGAGTGCATTCTGTGCCCTTGCCACCCTCAGTTCAACATGAAGGAGTACTGATTCATCAGCTGAGGGGGATGGGGGTGTGGTACGTGGTAATCAGCAGGAAGTTTCCTTGCCCATGTTTGACCTGATGCCAAGAGACGTCATGTGGTCTGGAGTCGGTGTTGAGAACTGCAAGGCCAACTCCCTCCTGGCTGTATACCACTGTCCTGCCACCTCTGCTTGGTCTGTCCTTTTAGTTTGACACAACTGAATGGCTTGCTAGAATATTTCAGAGGGCATTTAAGAGTCAACCACATTGCTCTGGATCTGGAGTGAGATGTAGGCCAAACCAGGTAAGGATGGCAGAGTTCCTTCCCTAAAGGAAATTAGTGAACCCAATAGGTTTTCATGACAATCAGCAATGATTTCATGGTCAACATTGGACTTTTAATTCCAGATTCCTATTGATTGAATTCAAATTCCACCGTCTGCCATGGTCAAACCTGGGTCCCCAGAGCATTACCCTGAGTCTCTGGATTACTAGTCTAGTTAAAATACCATTACACCACTGCCTGCCCTGTATTACCGTATTACCCATGTTATATGCAGCTCTAATTTCCGGATTTATACTGTGCTCAACATTTCTACTACAGTTTGGTGACCTATAAACAACTCTCACCAATTTTTGCTGTCCCCTGCTGACTCTTAGATCCACCTGAACTGATTCTACATCTTGTTATTTCAATCTAAGATCATATCTTACTGATGTACTGATCTCGTCCCTTATTGACAATGTAACCCACCTCCTTTCCTTTTTTCCCCAACCTTCCTAAATGACGGATATCCTGAAATATTCAGCCCCCGTCTCAGTCACCCTGTAACCACGTCTTTGTAATGGCAATTAGATCATCCCCAATTACCTCTATTTATGCCTTCAAATCAACTACCTTGTTGTGAATGCTGCGTGCATTCAGATAGAACACTCTTAACCTTGTCTTTTTATCATTATTCTGCATTCTGATCCTATGTGATGTTTGCCTTTTCTTCATCTGACTTCTAATTTCGATTACTACTTTTCTACTTCCTGATAGCAGTTTAGCTTCCCTCCAATCTGAGCTCCTTCTCAGGCTCCCACCACCCTCCTCAACAGCACTAGTAAATCTCTCTGCGAGGATGTTAGTCCCCGTCCTGCTAAGGTGCAACCTGTCCATCTTGTGCAGGTCTCACCTGCCCCAGGACTTGTCCCATTACATCATAAATCTGATGCCCTCTCTCCTAGATCAATTCGCCAACCATTGTTCAATCGCTCAGCCCTCCTTTTCCTATGTTCACTAGCATGTGACACTGGGAGGAACCCTGAGACTACTGCTTTCAAATAGCTCTTAACTTTGTATTTTTAACATCATTCCGCTTTCTGATCCTTTTTGATGTTTACCTTCACTTTGTCTGTCTTCTAATTTCGCTTATTATTTTTCTACCTCCTGTTATCAGTTTTGTATCCCTCCAATCTGAGCTCCCTCTCAGATTCCCAGCCCCAACAGCATTAGCAAATCTCCCTGCGAGGATGTTAGTCCCAGTCCTGCTAAGGGGCAACCCGACCAACTTGTACAGGTTCCACCCACTCCAGAACCGCCCCAATGGCTCAGAAACACCTCCTACACCAATTCTCCAGCCATGTGTTCAATCACCCCTACTCACTAGCATGTGGCACTGGGAGTAATCCTGAGATTACTGCTTTTGAGATCCTGTTTTTGAATTTCTTTCCTAGCTCCTAAAAGTATACTTTCAGGACCTCATCCCTTTTCCTACCTATGTGGGGTTGGTACCAATGTGGACTAGGACCTCTGGCTGTTCAGCCTCCCTCAGAAGAATGTCCTGCAGCCACACTGTGACATCCCTGATCCTGGAACCAGGGAGGCAACATGCTATCCTGGAGACTCCTCTATGGCCGCAGAAACGTCTGTCTGTTCCCCTAACTAACGAATTCCTTATCTCTATTGCTCTTCCACTCATCTTTCTCCCTCCCTGTGCAGCTGAGCCACCCTTGATGCCACTGCTTGGATCTTGCTGCACTCCTCTGAGGAACCATTGCCTTCAGCAGCATCCAAAATAGAAAATTGGTTAGCATGCAAGATCGACTTAGGGGACTCCTGCACTACCTGTTTGGTTCTCTTAGACTGCCAGGCGGTCACCCATTCCCTCTCTGTCTACACGCTCCTAACCTGCGGTTTGACCACCTCCCTAAATGTGCTAACCACCTCTGCCTCGCAAATGCACCACAGTGACTCCAGCCACAGCTTCCGTTCCAAAACCTGAAGTTGAAGCTCCTGCAGCCAGTGACACTTCCTGCAGATGTGTTTGACTAGGACACATGGTGCATCTATGACTTTCCACATGCCACATGAGGCACTAACTAGTGCAGTACCACAAGGATTAGTGCTGAGGCCTTCGTTTTTACAATCAATATTAATGGCTTAGACAAAGAGACAGAGAGTAATGTTTCTAACATTTTCTGATGATACAAAACTAATTGGAAAAACTTAAGTGGAGGATACAAAGAGGCTGCAAGGAGAAATAGATAGATTAAGTGAATGGGCAAAAATCTGGTAAATGGGGTATAATGTGGGAAAGTTTGTGTTTGTTTACTTTGACAGTAAGATTGAAAAGCAGAATATTTTTTACAAGGTGTGAAACTTGCAAATGTTGATGTTCAAAGGTGGCCGGACAAGGAACACAGAAAGTTGACACTCAAGTACAGCAAATGACATATTGGTCTTTATTGCAAAAGGATTGGAGTCCAAGAAAAAGGAATCTTACTACAATTGTGCAGGGCCTCAGCGAGACCGTACCTGGAGTGCTGTGTGCAGTTTTGGTCTCTATTTAAGGAAGAATATACATGCCTTGGAGGTGATACATTAATTGTTTTCTAGGTTGGTCCCTGGATTGAGAGGGTTGTCCTATGATGAGAGGCTGGGTAAATTGGGCCTATATCCTCTGGAGTTTAGATGACTGAGAAGTGATCTCATTGAAACATACCAGATTCTGAGAAGACTTGCCAGATTTGACACTGAGAAATTGTTTCCCCTGGCTGGGAAACCTAGAACATAGGAGCAGAAATAGGTCATTCAGCCCCTCAAGCCTGCTCCACTATTTAACTGGACCAGGCTGATCTTCTACTTCAATGCCAGCTTCCCGCACTATCCCCATATCCCTTGATGTCATTGGTATCTAGAAACCTATCGACCACTGCTTTGAACAGACTCAATGACTGAGCCTCCACAGCCCTCTGGGGTAGAGAATTCCAAAGATTCACCACCCTCTGACTGTGTCCCCTGATTCCAGACACCCCAACCAAGGGAAACAGCCTTTCTACATCTACCCTGTTTAGCCCTGTAAGAATTTTGTATACTTCAATGAGATCACCTCTCATTCTTCTAAACTCTAACAAATACAGGCCCAGTTTCCTCAATGTCTCCTCATAAGACAATCCTGCCATTCCAGGGATTGGTCTGATGAACCATTGTTGCACTCCCTCTATGGCCAGTATATCCTTCCTTAGGTAAGGAGACCAAAATGGCACACAATACTTCAGGTGTGGTGTCACCAAGGCTCTATACAACTGCAACAAGACTTATTTATGCCAGTACTCAAAACCTCTTGCAAAAAAGACCAACATACCATCTGCCTTCTTAATTACTTTCTCCACTAGCATGTTAGCTTTCAGTGACTTATGAATAAGAACTCCCAGGTCCCTTTGGATATCAACATTTCCCAATCTATCCCCATTTAAGAAATACTCTGCATTTCTGTTTTTCCTACCAAAATGGATAACTTCGGATTTTTCCACATTACATTCCATCTGCCATGTTTTTGCCTATTCACTCAGCCTGTCTAAATCGACCTGAAGCCTCTTTTCATCCTCCTCACAGCTCCCATTCCCGCCAAGTTTTGGGTCATCAGCAAATTTGAAAATATTACCTTTTGTCTCCACATCCAGCTCATTGATATATATTATGAATAGCTGGGGCCCAAGCACTGATCCTTGTGGTTACCCACTAGTCAAGCCTGCCAACCTGTGAATTATCTGTTTATCCTTACTCTCTGTTTTCTGTCAGCCAACTAATCCTCAAGCCATACCAGTATATTTTCCCTAATCCCATGTGCTCTAATTTTGCTTAATAGCCTTCTGTGTGGGGCCTTATCGAAAACCTTCTGAAATTCAAAATACACTGGTTCTCCCTTATCTATTCTGCTAGTAACATTAAAAAAACTCCAATTGGTTTGTCAAATTTGATTTCCCTTTCATAAATCCGTGTTGACTCTGCCCAATCTCACCATTATTTTCTGAGTACCTAGTTATCACATTCTTTATAATAGATTTTAGCATTTTCCCCATTGATATCAGGGTAACAGGTCTGTAGCTCCTTGTTTACTCTCTCCCTTCTTTCTTAAATAGTGGGGCTGCATTTGCTACCTTCCAATCTGCAGGCGTCATCCCAGAATCTATTGTATTTTGAAAGATGATCACTGATGCATCCACTATCTCTACAGCCACTTCTTTCAACTCTTTTGAGATGCAAATCATTGAGTCCATGGAATTTATCAAATTTCAGTCCCATTAATTCCTCCAGCACTACTTATTAAGAATATTAATTTCTTTCAGATCCTCAATCTCACTAGTCTCTTGGCTTCCCAGTATTTCATGGTGGTCTTGCGTATCTTCCTCCATGAAGGGGCACAGTCACAACGTAAGCAGCCAATCATTTGGGACTGAGATGAGGAAAGAGTCCTTCACTCAAAGGGGGTTTTGAATTTTTGGAATTCTCTACCTCTGAGGGTTGTGGATGCTTTGTCCTGAGATAGACACATTTTTGGTCTCTCAGGACATCAAGAGAGAACCAAGCCGGTGGGAAAGTGACGTTGAGGCAGAAGATTAGCCTTGTTCATATTAAATGGTGGGACAGGCTCGACCAGCCATGTGGTCTACTCTAGCTTCGATTTCTTATTGCCTTATGTTTTTATCAACCCACCCACAACCTCTACCCCTTCCGTCCCTCCCTCCCCGTTGACTATATCTCCTTCCCCCATCCCTGATCGACATGCCCACCACCATCCCTCATCCCTGGCAGATATTTACCTTTGCTGATTAGCCCCCTGCCTCAATCAGGCTGACCTCCAGACAGGGAATGATTGGTGACTTCATTGACATCCTGTGCAATTAAAACTGCACAGTGCGTGGGGGAATCCTGAATTGCAGGATCCTCACGACTTTTTGAGCAATACACTCACTGCAGGCCAGTTCAGTAAGACTTTTCCCCGTGTCCCAATTATTCTCAAATAGGTTTTCAAATGAGATCATATTGAGTAAAATCATCTGCACAGTGCCTCACCTAATTTTCAAATGTTCTTGCAAGTCTGTACAAGCTATATTGCAGTTGCCTTTAACTTTCGTTACGCCTGCAAAACACGGTCATCCAAAAATGGTGCAATTTGCATTGATTGATTCTCATAATAACTGCTTGGTAATGAATCTTGCTAAATAAATTTGCAAGTTTCAAAATTTGTACCTCTTCTCAATTTGAGATTATGTGATGCATGCAGTGCTAATTATAATATAAAATAGTTTTAAAATATTGTGAAAAAGATTTTTCTTTCAATGTCTCTTC
Organism: Cetorhinus maximus; assembly: GCF_964194155.1. NCBI lineage: Eukaryota > Metazoa > Chordata > Chondrichthyes > Lamniformes > Cetorhinidae > Cetorhinus > Cetorhinus maximus. The sequence continues at coordinate 82,465,386 of NC_135881.1, forward strand.
CAGGAATAATTAAAATTTTGCAATGTGGGAATAATTAAGGGCTGTTCAAATTGGTGTCTATCATATTCTTAAGTTTCAGACAGTTCAAGAACTTATATTTTAAGATAAATTTTTAAATTGAATTCAGATATGCAATAAATCTTTTGCTATTTTTCATTCTATACAATTTATTTTCTTCTCTCAAACCCACTTTGAAATATTTTTCCATATTTATAGCATGATTATTCAATGTTCTTTTTGAAAGTTCAAGTCAGATTTTAGTCATTAAAGCACTCTGGTGACTTATACAGTGGATCCAGATGGATTTGGCTAATTCTTTCTCATAAGAAACCAACTGGGAAAATTAAAGACTGTGGAATTAGGAATTTCTAATCAATATAACAAAAAACATATATTCCTTCTTCACTGTTGTAATTTTGCTGCCATTCTTTAAATCTGCAACAATAGATACTTTTCTTGTTGACAAGACATCTGTGTTTCAAATTACTTTGAGATGTATGGAAAGGAGCAGTTTGGAGACGCAATTTTCTATGTCTTTTTACAACCAATCCCCAGGTGACGTTCCCCAAAGTTATTGATCCAGGTGAGACCTCCCAATTTCTCACTGCCTGGCTGGGACACTCCCAAGTTGTTATGCCCTGGGTGAGGAGCGATGAACTGGCTCCCTGCCTTTATTCAGGACCTCCCTCTGTTGGGCGCAACAAGATTTAATGTAAAAAGGATCTCTTTTGCGAATACCTTTTTCCCTGACCCAATCGTTCCAGTTTTGAATAAGCCAATTTGATCAGATTTTCTTCAGTTAAAGGTAAGAGTAAGTTTATTAACGACCTAAGGTAAGAAAGAATAAAACACATGCATATACGGTCATACAGGTTGAAAGTAAAAAATTTGCTTGCAGTAAGTGAACATATATATATATATAAGACCATAAGACATAGGAGCAGAAATTAGGCCATTCAGCCCATCGAGTCTGCTCCGCCATTCAATCATGGCTGATAAGTTTCTCAACCCCATTCTCCCGCCTTCTCCCCGTAACCTTTGATCCCCTTACCAATCAAGAACCTATCTATCTCGGTCTTAAATACACTCAATGACTTGGCCCCCACAGCCTTCTGTGGCAATGAATTCCATAGATTCACCACTCCCTGGCTAAAGAAGTTTCTCCTCATCTCTGTTCTAAAAGGCCTTCCCTTTACTCTGAGGCTATGCCCTCGGGTCCTAGTCTCTCCTACCAATGGAAACATCTTCCCCACGTCCACTCTATCCAGGCCTTTCAGTATTCTGTAAGTTTCAATCAGATCCCCCCTCATCCTTCTAAACTCCATCGAGTATAGACCCAGAGTCCTCAAACGTTCCTCATGTGTTAAGCCTTTCATTCCTGGGATTGTTCTCGTGAACCTCCTCTGGACCTTCTCCAGGGCCAGCACGTCCTTCCTGAGATACAGGGTCCAAAATTGCTCACAATATTCTAAATATGGTCTGACCAGAGACTTATAAAGCCTCAGCAGCACATCCCTGCTTTTATATTCTAGTCCTCTCGAAATAAATGCCAACATTGCATTTGCCTTCCTAACTACCGACTCAACCTGCAAGTTAACCTTAAGAGAAACCTGGACTAGTCCCAAGTCCCTTTGCACTCCAGATTTCTGAATTCTCTCCCCATTTAGAAAATAGTCTATGCCTCTATTCTTCCTACCAAAGTGCATGACCTCACACTTCCCCACGTTGTACTCCATCTGCCACTTCTTTGCCCATTCTCCTAACCTGTCCAAATCCTTCTGCAGCCTCCCCGCCTCCTCCATACTACCTGTTCCTCCACCTATCTTTGTATCATCTGCAAACTTAGCCAAGATGCCCTCAGTTCCTTCATCTAGATCATTAATGTATAAAGTGAAAAGTTGCGGTCCCAACACTGACCCCTGCGGAACTCCACTAGTCACCGGCCGCCATCCTGAGAAGGACCCCCCTTATCCCCACTCTCTGCCTCCTGCCAGACAGCCAATCTTCTATCCATGCTAGTACCTTGCCTCTAAAACCATGGGCTCTTATCTTACTGAGCAGCCTCCTGTGCGGCACCTTGTCAAAGGCCTTCTGGAAGTCCAAGTGGATAACATCCATTGGCTCTTCTTTGTCTAACCTACTCGTTACCTCCTCAAAGAATTCTAACAGATTTGTCAGGCATGACCTCCCCTTGATGAAACCATGTTGACTTTGCCCTATTTTACCATGCACTTCAAGTATTCTGAAATCTCATCCTTAATAATGGACTCTAAAATCTTACCAACAACCGAGGTCAGGCTAATCGGCCCGTAATTTCCCGTCTTTTGCCTCACCCCCTTCTTAAACAGGGGGGTTACATTAGCGATTTTCCATTCCTCTGGGACCCTCCCTGACTCCAGTGATTCCTGAAAGATCACCACTAACGCCTCCACTATCTCTTCAGCTATCTCCTTCAGAACTCTGGGGTGTAATCCATCTGCCACCTTCAGACCTTTCAGTTTTCCTAGCACCTTCTCCTTGGTAATGGCCACCATACTCACCTCTGCCCCCCGACTCTCTTGAACTTTGGGGATGTCACTCGTGTCTTCTACCGTGAAGACTGACGCAAAGTACCTATTCAGTTCCTCCGCCATTTCTTTGTTCCCCACTATTACTTCTCTAGCGTCATTTTCCAGTGGCCCAATGTCCACTTTTGTCTCTCTCTTACCCTTAATATATCTAAAAATCTCTTGCAATCTTCTTTTATATTACTGGCTAGTTTACCCTCATATTTAATCTTCTTTCTTATTTCTCCTTATTTCTTTTTTAGTTGTCCTCTGTTGGTCTTTGTAGGCTTCCCAATCCCCTGGTTTCCCACTGCTCTTCACCGCATTGTATGCTTTCTCTTTAGCTTTTACGCTGTCCCTGACTTCCCTTGTCAGCCATGGTTGCCTCGTCCTCCCTTTAGTATGCTGCTTCTTCCTAGGGATGAATTTTTGCTGTGTCTCCCAAATTACTCCCAGAAACTCCTGCCATTGCTGTTCCACTGTCTTTCCTGCTAGGCTCATCTCTCAGTCAATTCTGGCCAGCTCCCCCCTCATGCCTCTGTAGTTGCCTTTATTCAAATGTAATACCGTTACATCTGATTCTAGCTTTTTCCTCTCAAATTGCATGGTAAATTCTATCATATTATGGTCACTTCCTCCTAAGGATTCCATCACCTTAAAGCTCCCTTATCAAATCTGCCCCATTATACATCACTAACTCTAGAATTGCCTGTTCCCTAGTGGGCTCCACCACAAGCTGCTCCAAAAAGCCATCTCATAGACATTCTACCAATTCCTTTTCTTGGGATCCACTACCAAACTGATTTTCCCAGTCTACCTGCATATTGAAATCCCCCATGATCACTGTAACCTTGCCTTTCTTACACGCCTTTTCTATCTCCCGGTGTATCTTGTATCCCACATCCTGACTACTGTTCGGAGGCCTGTTACATAACTCCCAATATGGTTTTTTCACCTTTGCAGTTCCTCAACTCTACCCACACAGATTCTACATCATCTGACCCTACGTCATTTCTTGCTATCGATTTAATTTTATTTCTTACTAACAAAGCAACCCCACCCTCTCTGCCAACCTGCCTATCTTTTCGATAGGATGTATATCCTTGGATATTTAGCTCCCAGTCCTGATCCCCTTGCATCCATGTCTCCGTGATGTCCACCACATCATACCTGCCAATTTCAATCTGCGCCACAAGCTCATTTACCTTATTTCGTATACTGCGTGCATTCAGATACAAGACCTTCAGTTCTGTATTTCCCATCCTCTTTCTCATTGTCGTCCCTTTATCTGATGTGCTTGAAGTTAGATTCCTAGCCCTTTCCAAACACTCTGTCCTATTTTGTGTTCTGGAGACTTTAATAGCCTCTCCTGGGCTCTCCTTTTCAGTTTTTTCATAATTTTCCATGAAGTTGAATCCAGCCCCCCACATGCTAACCTGCTGCTTTGTTTCCCAATAGTCATACTTCTTGGACTTTTACCTTTCCCTCCCCAACCCAATTTCTAGTTTCAAGTCCTGTTGACCACCCTATTTACCCTTTTCGCTAGAACATTGGTCCCAGATCGGTTCAGGTGGAGACCGTCCCAATGGTACAGATCCCTCCTGTTCCAATACTGATGCCAGTGCCCCACGAAATGGAACCCCTCTTTCCCGCACCACTCCTTTAGCCATGTGTTTACTTCCCTTATTTTCGCGTCCCTATGCCAATTTGCACGTGGCTCGGGTAGTAATCTGGAGATTATAACCCTTGAGGACCTGTTCTTTAATTTAGTTCCTAGTTTCTGATAATCCCCAAACAGGTCCTCTTTCCTAGTCTTACCTATTTTATTTGTCCCGACGTGGACCACAACAACTGGATCCTCCCCCTCCCTCTCCAATATCCTTTCAAGCCGGTCAGAAATGTCCCTCACCCTGGCACCGGGCAGGCAACATACCATGCGGGACTCTCGATCCTGCTTACAAAGGATGCTATCAATTCCCCTAATTATAGAATCCCCTACAACTACCACTTGTCTTTTTGCTCCCCCCTCTTGAATGGCCTCCTGTGCCATGATGCCGTAGTCAGCTGGCTCATCCTCCCTACAGCCCTCTTCCTCATCCACACAGGGAGCAAGTACCTCGTACCTGTTGGACAAGGTCAAGAGCTGAGGCTCGTCTGTTTCTGAACACAGGATCCCTCTACCTGCCTCACTTGCAGTCACACCCTGCTGACCCTGACCACTGACCGAACTTGAGGTATTTAATCAACCGGGTGTGACCGCCTCCTGAAACAAAGCGTCCAGGTAACTCTCCCCCTCTCGGATGTGCCGCAGCGTCCGGTGCTCGGACTCCAGTTCATCAATTCTGAGCCGGAGTTCCTCCAGCAACCAACACTTGCTGCAGATGTGGTTACTGCGGCTCACAATATATATATATATATATATGTATCTATGTATGAAAAGGTATATGGAATGGTCCTTGACTCATGGGGAGTAGGTGATTGAGCGTTGCGGCCATTGTGATTCAAGATTCCAGTAGAATTGACTCCAGTATACAAATAGTCGGATTTGAGGTTCCAGTAGAGTTGACTCCAGTTGACGAATAGTCGGTTTCGAGGTTCCAGTAGTGCTGAATTCCCTAGAGAGGGAGAGAGATCGGGATACCTGCAAAATGGTGATTTGCAGGGGTACTGTGTGTTACTTCTGAGTCAAACATCCAGCACTTGCTGTCTCTCTGAACACCCACCAACAGACAGACACCGGGGCAGCTTTTAAGCTCATTTTTAACCCCTTCTTTGTATATTCCAAGTGGGAAGCAAATTCACAAATCTGCCTGGACATTGCTCACAGGATTTCTTGATAAGGTGATATTCATCTCCCATTATGCCCCATTGTCTCTACCAGAGGGAGCAATTAGTTTCTGGATTTCTTTAGAAGTACCTTATCTGGCAACAGAAAGGGGTTCCCTTACCTCTGAGGGAGTCACCCTGCAGCATTCCAGCCAGTGGCTTGTGTGCATTTTAAAACTCAGGTCTTATTTTTAAAGTCCAATATTTCTGGGTGCAATTTGGTGTTTTTCCTTTATTATCATGACAGCCTGGAATATGAAGATAGGAGTCTACACATTTCTCTTAATGTTAAAGCATTATGCTAGTGGTGATCGCCCAATAGCAGGCAGCAATTCTGAGGATGCAGTATAGTTTTTCTTACTGTTCATTTGTTGAGCGGTGACTCTGATGTGCAAGTACTTGGTCAATTTGTGTGATCAGGCAATCAAATGGCAGAATAAGCATTAATAAGGGAAAACCTGTATTGCAGCACCAGTGAATCAAAGAGGACAGGCATTACTGAACAGGCCGTAGCAAGAAAATTCATGAGTCGAAAACTGGTGTGAATTGAACTTATCCTCCTTGGATCTTCATTTAAAAATGAGTTAGTCTAAATTTTCTTTCTGAAATCTAAGTATTTGTGAACTATCACATTCCATTCAGCACCCTGCTAGGGTTAGACAGGGCAGAGGAGGGCCAGCAGCAACAGAAACATAGCATACTGTCAAGTTCTGCCACCCCGTTGCACAATGCATCTCTTGCATCAGGCTCAGGTACCTCTTAATAATAGTGAAGATGTACTTAAGGAGGTGGAGATTTAGGTGGGAGGCACTGACAGAGCAGTGCCATCTTGTTCAGGAAGTTGTCTGTGCAACATGCATTCTCCATAAGGCACTACCAGTTGATGAAAAAGTTGTGGTAAAGTGGAATGCTATGTACCTTTAAGACAATGTAGTTACTTGACCATGTGACTGTTGACTAATCGCTGCACAGCACGGGCTTCTTGGGTAACTGTAAGTCTAGAGCTGGAGGTGATTGAAGAAGCACACATGGCATTAGTGCTCTGTTCTTAGTTCCAATAAACCACCAGTTCAGTTAATCGGTCTCTCTGCCTATATTGTATCAAGCACCAATGAATGTGTTAATATCAAGGGTGCAGCTCATGTTCGCTGGACAAAGTGAACCTGATAACATAAAACATTTTTAAAATATTTACAATTTATAAGTATAAACTGTTTCCAGGCTACCAGGGACTTCAGTACTGTCAGGTGGCTTGCTGGTCTCAGATGCGTAAATCAGTAGGGCCAATCTTTTCATTTGTGACCAACAGTGCTCATCTGACATCTTAGAAATTTTCTCCTATGGTGTCCAATTATTTTTACATTTTCAGAAAGACATGTCATATGATTATGTTCTCCTCAGGAAGTGTATGGGCTTGGGCTGATATTTCAAACTGAAAGAACTATCTTTATCCAATCACTAGAGCCTTTTTGAGAATGATCACAGACTTGTACCTTGAGTGAAGTGGAGAGGATATTGTGAATTTGTAAATGGATAGACTTTTTTTTTTTTTGTAAAAATATACTTTATTCATAAAATATCTTCAATCACATTCCAAACCATTTCAAAAACAACATTACAAGGGTACAATCCAGGTTAAACTTTTACAAAATGTATCACCAGGTGCATCAGTACAAACAATATTACAATCATTTACAGCCTTTCATTTTGATCTGTACAGCCCGAGGGGCTCTAAACAGTTCCCAGTCTCTCGGTGCGCTGTGGTAGAAAGGTCTTAGACAGCGACCCTTCCCCATTGCGCCTTTGCGGCAGCTGCCCCAAGCTTTAGTGCGTCCCTCAGCACGTAGTCCTGGACTTTGGATTGTGCCAGTCCGCAACAATCGGTCGGGGACAACTCTTTGTGCTGGAAGACCAACAAGTTTCGGGCAGACCAAAGCGCCTCTTTCACCGAGTTGATGATCCTCCAGCTGCAGTTGATGTTTGTCTCGGTGTGTGTCCCTGGGAACAGCCCGTAGAGCACAGAGTCCTGTGTCACAGAGCTGCTCGGGATGAACCTCGACAGCAACCACTGCATCTCTCTCCAGACTTTCTTTGCAAAGGCACAATCCACAAGGAGGTGAACAACGGTTTCTTCCCCACCGCAGCCACCTCGAGGGCAACGTGCAGAGGGGGTGAGCTTCCTGGCGTGTAGGAAGGATCTGACGGGGAGGGCCTTTCTCACCACCAGCCAAGCTATGTCTTGGTGCTTGTTGGAAAGTTCTGGCGATGAGGCGTTCTGCCAAATGACTTTGACAGTCTGCTCGGGGAACCATCCCACAGGGTCCACCCTCTCCTTATCCCTCAGGGCCTCTAGGACGTTACGTGCTGACCACTGCCTGATGGACTTGTGGTCAAAGGTGTTTTTCTGCATAAATTTTTCCACCAGGGACAGGTGGTACAGCACGGTCCAACTACTTGGAGCGTTCCGCGGCAGCGTGGCCAGACCCATCCTTCGCAACACCGGGGACAGGTAGAACCTCAGCACGTAGTGACACTTGGTGTTTGCGTACTGAGGGTCTACGCACCGCTTGATGCAGCCGCACACAAAGGTGGCCATCAGTATGAGGGCGATGTTGGGCACGTTTTTTCCCCCTTTATCTAGAGGCTTGTACATCGCGTCCCTGCGGACACGATCCATTTTCGACCTCCAGATAAAGCGGAAGATGGCTCGAGGGATCGCCATCGCGCAGGAGTCTGGAATGGGCCAGACCTGCGCCACGTACAGCAACAGCGAGAGTACCTCACACCTGATGACCAGGTTCTTACCCGCAATGGAGAGGGAGCGTCGCTCCCACATGCCCAGTTTCCTTTTCACCATAGCCACTCGCTCCTTCCAGTTTCTAACGCATGCCCCGGTCCCTCCGAACCATATCCCCAGCACCTTCAGGCCGTCAGCCCTGACAGTGAAGGGGACAAAGGATCGGTCAGCCCAGTTCCCAAAGAACATGGCCTCGCTCTTCCCACGATTTACCTTGGCTCCCGAGGCCAGTTCGAACTGGTCGCAGATGTGCATCAGTCTGCGCACCGACAGCGGATCCGAGCAGAAGACGGCGACATCGTCCATGTACAGGGAGGCTTTTACCTGAGTGCCTCCACTGCCTGGGATCGTCACTCCTCTTATGCTCGGATCCTTCCTGATGGACTCGGCAAAGGGTTCTATGCAGCACACGAAAAGGACAGGCGAGAGAGGACAGCCCTGCCTGACTCCAGATTTAATCGGAAAGCTATCTGTTTCCCACCCATTGATTGAGACTGCGCTACTGATGTTAGTGTAGAGCAGTTGGATCCAATTTCGAATTCCCTCCCCAAACCCCATTTTGGAGAGCACATCTCCCATGTAGGTGTGCGATATTCTGTCAAAGGCCTTCTCCTGATCCAAGCTGATGAGGCAGGTATCCACACCCCTGTCCTGTACATAGGCAATCGTATCCCTGAGCAGCGCCAGGCTGTCAGAGATCTTCCTGCCTGGCACAGAGCAGGTCTGGTCAGGGTGAATCACCAATTCCAGAGCGGATTTGACCCGATTGGCGATGACCTTGGACAGAATCTTATAGTCCATATTCAACAGTGAAATGGGTCGCCAATTTCTAATTTCCTCCCTTTCCCCCTTGTGCTTGTAGATGAGGGTGATGATGCCTTTCCTCATGGATTCTGACATACTACCGGCCAGGAGCATACTCTCGTACACTTCTAGCAGGTCTGGGCCGATCAAGTCCCACAGAGCCGAATACAACTCCGCCGGCAAGCCGTCGCTTCCGGGAGTTTTACTCTTCTCGAAGGACTCGAGGGCCTTAGTCAGTTCGTCAGGAGTTAGCGGTTTGTCTAGGCTCTCCCGCGTACTGTGGTCTAAGACCTCCGTGATAGAGGACAGGAAGGACTGGGAGGCCGTGCTGTCCGTGGGCTTCACGTCATACAGTCCGGCATAAAAGGATTTGCTGATCCTCAGAATGTCGGACCGTGATGACTTTACTGAGCCGTCTTCTCCCTTCAGGCTGCTGATCACAGAGCGCTCTCTGTGTACCTTTTGGAAGAAGAAACGTGAGCACGTCTCATCCTGCTCCACGGAGCGGACCCTGGAACGGAAGATGATCTTGGAGGCCTCCGAGGCAAAGTGCGAGGCTTGCTGGCCCTTCACCTCTTGGAGCTCCTCCTTGACATCGACCCCCATCGACTGCAGCCGGAGCAGATTCTGCATCTTTTTCTGGAGTCGGGACATTTCCCTCTGTTCCTTTCTAGCTTTCTGGGTGCCTTTGCGGATGAAAAACCTCTTGATGCTTCCCTTGATCACTTCCCACCAGTGTGTCAGGGACTCAAAGAGGGGTTTCACGGTTCTCCAACCTTTGTAATCCCTCTTGAGCTCCTCAATGTTCTCTGGGGTCAGCAGTTGCACATTTAGCTTCCATGCCCCCCTGCCCACCCTCAGGTCCTTCTCCAAGTGGCAGTCCGCCAGTAGGAGGCAGTGGTCAGAGAAGAACACCGGCTTGACCTCGGTGGATCTGACTGTGAATGCACGGGACACAAACAGGAAGTCTATCCTGGAACGAATGGACCCGTCTGGCCGCGACCAGGTGTATCTACGCTGCGCTCCGTCTGCAGGGTTGCTGAAGACGTCGTGCAGCTTGGCATCCTTAACTGTTTCCATCAGGGATCTGGACGTAGCGTCCAATCTGCTGCCGGCCCTGCCGGATCGTCCAGCCGCATCGATGATGCAGTTGAAGTCCCCGCCCAGAATGACCGGCCTGGAGGTCGCCAGCAGCAGTGGGAGCTGCTGAAAAACCTCCAGCCGCTCAGCCCCTTGTGCCGGGCCATACACGTTAATTAACCGGAGTGGAGCGTTCTTGTACATTACGTCTGCTACCAGGAGTCGCCCGCCCACCACCTCCTTGACCTCGGAGACGGTGAAGTTGCCTCCCCGCAGCAGAATACCCAGGCCGGAGGAACGAGAGTCGTTTCCGCCCGACCAGATCGATGGCCCGTGGGACCACCATCGTGACCATTGCCTGTAGGAGCTGAGGTGCGGTATCGCACACTCCTGCAGAAACAACAGGTCAGCTTTGACCTTGGCTAGGTAGTCCAAGGTCGCAACACATCGCGTAGTAGATTTAATGCTACGCACATTTATGGATACAATCTTTAAACCCATTTTAAAGCATTTATTCTCCTACCAAACCCACTGTCTCTGAGAGTCCCAGACCTTTAGTCTGCTCCTTCATACCCGTAGTGAGCTCAAATTCCTTCACTTTGGATGGGCTGAGGTAGATCTCCTTGGCCGTGTTCTGCTCCGGTGGCATCTGGAGGTTCATGTAGAGAGTGGGTTTTGAGATGACCTTTGCTGGAGAAGCTTCTCCAAAACTCACCCCCTCTGGGGTGTTGCTGTTCCCGGCTTCCTGGAGCTGGGGTGCGATGATTGCCTCACTGCTCCCAGATTCCAGGGGCTGTGGTGCACTGGCCTCCTCAGGTTGCAGGCAAAGTTGGGGTGCGCTGGTCTCCTTGTTGTCTCCAATTTTCTGGAGCTCGGGTGTCTCGTCCTCCAACGCCCTGGAGCTTTGCCGCCTCTTCTGTCGGTGCCGCTCTGGCACTTCATCATCCGAAGAGCTGCTGCCCTTGTCATCCGTGTCGGATGGGAGACGCCTCTTGCCGCTTCTCTGGGAAACGCCTTTGCTTCTTCTTCGCTCCCTCTTACTTTTCTTGTTCTTCACCGTCCGCCACTCCCCCTGCTGCTTTTCCACTGCTGCCTCCTCCTCCATTGATTCGCTGTCCTGAGGACTGGGAGGTTCAGGGGGTAGTGCTGTTGATTGGCTCTCTGTTGCCTCGATCTCTTTCTCCACCTTGTCTCTCTCTGTGTCCTCCTTTGTCCCGTTGCGCTCCCTGGGGGCCTTGGTGGTTGGAGTGACACGGAACATTTCTTCTGCTTCCCCCTGGTCGGCTTTGGCTGCCTGTGCGTAAGTACGGCAGCGTTTGGGGCAGGTCCTGTAGAGGTGACTTGCCTCGCCACACAGGTTGCAGCACTTGGCCTGTTTGCAGTCTTTTGTCTGGTGCCCTTCCTGTTTGCAGATCTTGCAGAGGGAGGAGCTGCAGTTGGCCGCCACATGACCAGCCTTGCCGCATGAGCGACAATGCTTGGGTTGCCCAGCGTAGACCAGGTAGCCACGGTTTCCCCCGATTGCGAAACTGGAAGGAGGGTGGAAAATGGCTCCCTTACCATCGGTCTTTAGCGTGACCTTAAACAGGCGTTTGCCTGTCCAGATCCCCAAGTCGTCTCGAATCTCGGTGCCGCTCCCCACCTTATCGAAGTACCTGGTGAGGAAGGTGACCACGTCGGCGACAGGGACGAAGGGGTTGTACACATGCACCATCACCTCACGTTCCCGTTGCAACGGCAGAGAAAAGTGCGGCTCCGCCGTCAGGATCTTCATCTCCGGCAGGTCTCTCTTCTCCTCGAACACCCTCAGGAGCCGGACGCAGTCTGCCACCCGTTTGAACGTGACGTCAAAATAACCCCCTTTGCGGGAGTCGTGCAGGGTGAAGATCTCCGTAGCTTGGAAGCCGCACGCCTTCAACAGGATCCTCCTGGTGAAGAAGCCCCGATCCATAGGTGATCCTCCTTCGCTGTGGTTCACCGTGACTCGGACGGTGATAGGTAATCCACGGTATGGATTTGGATTGCGATTGGTTATCGCCCTTCCATCCCGACCTTGCCTTGGCAGGACCATGGTTTCGCCCCTGCAACACTACACTTGATCTTAGCCAATTTGTAAATGGATAGACAATCTTACTTTTGCTTGCCTAATCTTCCAGATTGATTGAAACATTATCATTTTTGGACTATTACTGCAGCATGTCTTTCATTAAACTTAGATTGCCAAAATTTAACAACCTGGACAGAATGTGCTACTTTGCAGTGTTGAACATTGTCTGATTGTCATCGGCCCAAAAAAAGTGCAGAGCTTGAAGAGCTTCCCCAGCACAATCTGAATCCAGCTAGATTTCTGGGTTCAAGTTATTTGCATAAATCAGACATATGTTTGGAGGGTCCTGCGAAAAATCAGGGGCAGAAATTCAGATCCTGTTCCAACTCAGAGAAGCCTGCAACAGCCTTAATGACCAGATGCTGTCTGGTTTTCTGGCTGCTGTCATAAAGCAGATGTTGTAAGCCTCCTCTCTGAGAATCCTCGAAGACCTGAAAAAACAGTTTGACCTACTGTTTGATGCCTGTTGTGTTATTTCTATTTTCAAGCCCTTGGGACAAGATGGTGAAAAAAGGAAGATGTGGCATCTTTCTGGCCTGTTCAAGTGATGTGAGCTCCTATTGACCCTTGCAAACTGCAGCAGGGTTAATGCTGGAAATCACCAATGCCAAGACCCTGGCATAATCACCAGGATAGTTGGCCTGTACACCTTCAGGGTCAAGAAGTTTTGCAATCTTTAACTACTTCAATTAGTTTTTAAATGGCCTCAATTGGCTGTTGATAGGTCGACGGGCTTGCAGTTACCCCAACACAATTGTAACAGAAAGGTCATAATCACAAATTTTACTCATGTGCTCATAGGCAAAATATCCATTCCAAACTTATTGTTATACATATAAAGGGCACTTATTTAAGATATGTAAAGGCAAGTAATTTATTGACATAATTTGTCGTACAAGACCCACTGTACTGTCAAAATATTTTAAATACACATTGCCTTGTTTTAATCCTGATATTGAAAAAATGTTACTTTGGACAGATGAAAGGGCTGTCAAAAAAAAAATATTGCTAACAAACAAAAAATGAAGGCAGGAAATGGAACTTATGGATGAGTGATAACATGGTGCAACAAACAGACCCTTAGGTTTTTGATTGGTAAGGGAATCAAAGGTTACGGGGAGAAGGTGGGAGAATGTGGTTGAGAAACTTATCAGCCATGATTGAATGGCGGAGCAGACTCGATGGTCCAAATGGCCTAATTTCTGCTCCTATGTCTTATGGTCTTATGTTTGATTGCTGATATAAAGAAGTCTTACTACAATTGTGTCAGGCTTTAGTGGGACCACACTTGGAGTACTGTGGGCAGTTTTGGCCTCCATATTTAAGGAAGGATATACTTGCATTGGAGGCTGAACAGTGAAAGTTCACTGGATTGGTGCCTGAGATGATAGAGTTGTCCTATGATCAGACACTGTGTAAATTAGGACTATATTCTCTAGAGTTTAGAAGAATGAGAGGTGATCCCATTAAACATACAAGATTCTGAAGGGACTTGATAATGGAGACACTGAGAGGTTGTTTCCTCTGTCTAAAATGCAGGTGCACAGTCTCAGGGTAAGGGGACGATTGTTTAGGGATGAGATAAAGGGCAAGATATTGAGTGTGATGAACGGGCGGGCGGGACTTGCAATGTCACCCCGCATCATTTCAAGTTTCAGGTCGGTGGGTGTGCAGCCGAATCAGCTGTGCGCCCGCCAACCTGTCAACAGCCAATTGAGGCCATTTAAAAACTAATTGAAGTACTTAAAGGACCTGCCCATCCAACCTTAAGGTTGGCGGGCAGGTCGGGAGCCCTGGTGGGCTTCAGAAAAAGCATGAAACCTCATCCACGGGCGGGATGAGGTTTTATGTAGGTTTTTAAAAATGTAATAAAAGTTTAATTAGAAGTGATGGACATGTCCCAACTCATTTGACAGTGTCACATGAAGGGACATATCAGGGAAATTTTATTTTTCTATATTTCATATTTTTGAATTTAGCGCCAATCTCCCTGAGGCAGCATTTGCCTCAAGGAGATAAGTGTGCTCTTTCATGCACATGCACGAAAGAATGCACTCTTGGCTTAGGGAATCCACCCCCACCCATACAGGGAGCGCATTGCACTTCCTGGCGGACGTCATGCTGGACGGGCCTTAATTGGCCTGCACACGTAAAATGGCGGCGCGCCCCCAATCAGGGGTGCCGATCAGAGGCGTGCCCACACGCACCCACTCCTGAACTCCCCCCTCTATACCCCAGAGGGTTGTGAATGTTCCATAATTGAATATCTTTAAGGTTGAGATAGACAGATTTTTGATCTCTCCGGAAATGAAGGGATATGAAGAGTGGCCAGGAAAATGGAGTTCAAGCCAAAAATCAGCCATGATTATATTTAATGGCAGGGCAGGTTTACTCCTGCTCTTATTTCTTCTGAAGAGGTTGATGGGTCATATTTTTGGAACTTTATACTGGACATTTTTTTTCAGAGGCAACAGCATCAGCCATATAAATATATTTGCTCAGTAACTAGATAAACAATTGTCAGACCTAGTGTCATAACAGAGGAGCATACACTCTACGCTAGATACTGAAATCTGTCATGTTGATTCACTTCTCTTCAAAGCCTGGACAAAGTACTATTATGTTCACATCATATGTCATGAACCTTATTGGGAAATGGCCACTTTGCTTTTTAATAAAGAAAACAAGCAACATAGAATATTGACACTGTACTTTCACCAAATGGACTCCGGAAAGTCAGGTGACCTCTTTCGTGGTTTCTGGATAGGCGGAGACAGACATGATCACCTATCTCTGGGAAGTTATTTAAAATGCAAATTGCCTTCCAAGGTGCTAATTGACTATCCCTCATCATTTCAATGGAAAAGATTTAAAATGACAATGGCCGCTAAACCTGCTGGTCCCATGAAGACGGGATTTCAAATAAAGTCATTTAGTGAGGATGATCAAAGCTGGGCTGTTGATGGGATATCAACATTTCCCTATTGTGTGTCAATTACCTCAATTCAACCCATTGTGCCATTGTGTGGATAATGGAATATATCTATACTGTCATTACATTACTGAAACTGGCTGGAGATGGAGCCAAGAATTTATTAATCCATTAATCCACAAGTACAACCCAGAAAGGCAGTCTGGGACCAGCTACTGAGAGGAAGGGACCTCATCCAGCAACAGGAAAGAGCCCTGCATCAAAATGAAAGTCATCTCAAGCGGTTAAGAGGATTAATTCATTTTTACCTACTAGATTGTCTTGACCACACTTTCAACTGAAAATCCAGAAACTTTTAATCTCTGTTTGTCTTCAAGGAATCAGGATAGAATCCTTCAGGCCTGTAACATTTCCAACTGCCATCTTAGTGACTATGAAGAATTTACATGTTTCTGTTTTATTCTTCTAGTAATCTAAGTGCAATTTACATCTCTAGAAATCATCTTTCTTGTTTGTATGTGTTTGTGTGTGTGTGTGTGTGCGCATACCTGTGTCTTTGGGGCGTGGGTGTTTGTTGCATTTAGATTTCTGGTGCTGTGAAAAATAAATCTTTGTCCTTTTGATTTGAATTTACAAGAAAGCCTGTTTGTGTCTGTACTTTAAAGTCAAAACACTCAAAAAGTTTAAAACACTCCTTTTTAAAAAGATGGACAGGCTAGGTTATCTGCTGGAGTTTAGAAGCATAAGAGGTGACTTGATTGAAACACATAAGATGCTGAGGAGACTTGACAAGATGGATGTGGAAAGGATGTTTCCTCTTGTGGGAGAATCTAGAACTAGGGGCCACTGTTTAAAAATACGGGTCATGCCTTTAAGACAGAAATAATGATTTTTTTTTTCTCTCAAAGGGTCATGAGTCTTTGGAACTGTCTTCCTCAAAAGGTCTTTGAGTCAGAGCCTTTGAATATCTTTAGGCGGAGGCAGATAAATTCTTATGAGCTAGGGGGGTGAAAGATTATTGGGGATAGGCAGGAATGTGCAGTTGAAGATAAAATTAGATCAGCCATGATCTTATTGAATGGCAGAGCAGGTTTGAGGGGTTGTGTGGCCTACTCCCGTTCCTAACTTTTATGTTCAATATTTTGCCTCAGTTTTCACAGTGGAGGACACTAGTACCACCCCAATAGTAACAGGTAGTGCAGAGGATATAGAGAAGGAGGAACTTAGAATAGTCACCATCACTAGAGAAAAAGTACTGAACAAACTATTGGGATTGAAGGGTGACAAGTCCCCAGGACCTGATGGCCTACATCCCAGGATCTTAAAGGAAGTGTCAGCAGAGATAATTGGCTATAATATTCCAAAATTCCCTGGATTCTGGAAAGGTTCCAGTGGATTGGAAAAATTATAATATAACGCCCTTATTCAAATAGAGGCGGAGGCAGAAAGTGGGAAACTATAGACCAGTTAGTTTAGCGTCTGTCATTGTGAAATTGTTGGAATCTATTATTAAGGATGTAGTAATGGGGCATTTGGAAAGTCAAAATGCAATCCATCAGAGTCAGCATGGTTTTATGAAGAGTAAATCGTGTTTGACTAATTTCCTAGAGCTCTTTGAAGATGTGATAGGCAAAGTGGATAATGGGGATCCTGTAGATATAGTATATCAGGACTTCCAGAAGGCCTTTGATAAGGTGCCACACAAAAGATTAATACACAAGATAAGATCACATGGAGTTAGGGGTAATATATTAGCTTGGATAGAGGATTGGCTAACCAACAGAAAGCAGAGAGTTGGGATAAATGGGTCTTTTTCTGGATGGCAAGCTGTAACTAGTGGGGTGCCACAGGGTTTGGTCCTTGGGCCCCAACTATTTACAATCTATATTAATGACTTGGATTCAAGGATAGAAGGTAATATAGCTAAATTTGCAGTTGATACCAAAATAGGTGGGAAAGTAAGTTGCACTGAGGAAATAAGAAATTTACAAATGGAGATGGATAGATTAGGTGAATGGGCCAAAATTTGGCAAATGGAGTTTAAAGTGGATAAGTGTGAGGTTATCCATTTTGATTGGTAGAATAAAAAGGCGACTTATTATTTAAATGGAGAGAAACTTCAGAATTCTTCAGTGTAGAGGGATCTGGGTGTCTTCGTGCATGAATCACTGAAAGCTAGTATGCAGGTACAGCAGGTAATAAGGAAGGCAAATGGAATTTTGGCATTTGTTGCTTAAGGAATAGAGTATAAAAGTAGGGAAGTGTTGTTGCAACTATACAAGGCATTGGTGAGACCGCACCTGAAGTAATGTGCACAGTTTTGGTCCCCTTACTTGAGGAAGGATGTAATTGCACTGGAGGTGGTTCGGGGAGGTTCACTAGATTGTTTCCAGAGATGCGGGGCTTGTCTTATGAGGAGAGATTGAGCAGTTTAGGCCTATACTCGCTAGAGTTTAGAAGCATGAGAGGAGATCTAATTGTGGTATATAAGATGCTAAAGGGGGTAGACAAATGGAGTGGAGTGGATGTGACATTGTGGGGCATTCTAGAATGAGAGGCCATAGTTTTAGGCTAAGGGGTGGTCGATTTAAATCAGAGATGAGGGGGAATTACTTTTCTTAAAGGGTCGTGAATCTGTGGAATTCACTACCTCAGAGTGCAGTGGATGCCAGGACGCTGAATAAATTTAAGGTGGAGATAGACAGATTTTTAATTAGTAATGGGTTGAAAGGTTATGGGGAGAGGGCAGGAAATTGGAGTTGAGGCCAAAATGAGATCAGCCATGATCGTAATGAATGGCGGGGCAGTCTCAAGGGGCTGAATTGCCTACTCCTGCTCCTAGTTCTTATGTTTGTGGAAAATACTTCTTTTTGCAGTCAGCCGAGAGGTGAGAAAAGGGGGAAAGTTATTCTACATCTCTCCCCAGCCAGAACAGTACACATGCTTCCCAGGCTATGGCTCCTGGTTTGGAACCAATTTTTTGGAATTTTATTTAAACAAAACAATTTGATGATCTGTACAGAAAAGCCTCATTTTAAGTTGTCCCTGCTTTAAGTTGTTTCGTTTTAAAGTTGTTTTTGTTTTTTAGGTGCGTTTTCCCCGATTTAAGTAGCGATTTCTGCTTCAGTGTCATTTCTCATCATCACCTTCCTCACATCACTGCTGTCCCCTTTCATTGTGCCCACGTATTCGCACATCATCACCGCCTGTCTTCATTGCCTTCCATCTGCGTCGTGCGTCATTGTTGCCCCTTGTCATCGCACATCATCACGCTTTGGCTCCCTTCATGTAACGTCAGGTCCTGTGACCCGATCAGCACCACCTCTAAGGAGGCTGCTTGTACTCTATGCAAGGCAGCATCATTTTTAAAAAAAGACCGAGAGGCATCCAAAGCTAGAGTTGGTTTTTTTTCAAGCAAAAAGTTGAATTTAAATTTGATTTAAATTTTGGAGTTTCAGGAGTGCCTCCTGTGGATGAGACTTTCAAATTACTTTTAAACATGAACCAGAAACACCCAGTAAATGCTGGTAATGTGCCTGCAGCTGCAAAGAAAGCAAGAAAAACCATCATCCTAGCAGTGAAATTGGATGTTTTAAAAAGTCTTGAGGCTGGAGAGTGTAATTTAATTTGAACTTGTATAGGATTTCTTTTATATTCAGTGATTTATTTTATTTTGCAAGTTATTTCAACTAGGAATGCACAATACTGCACACGTATGTTACAGCATTTCCATAGTAACCATAGAAACTGTAGAAAAGTGATGGCATAGAAAGAGGCCATTCAGCCCATCATGTCTGTGTTGGCCAAAAAAGAAAAATGAAAACACTAGCCGCTGATTCTAATCCCACCTTCCAGCACCTGGTCCATAACCTTGCAGGTTACAGAACTACAGGTGCAGATCCAGGTACCTTTTAAATAAGTTGTGGGTTTCTGCCTCCACCCCCAAACCAGGCAGCGAATTCCAGACACCCATCACCTTCTAGGTGAAGAAATGTTTCCTCATGTTCTCTCTAATCCTCCTACCAATCACTTTAAATCTGCGTCTATTGGTGATTGACCTCTCCTCTTGGGGAAACAAGTCTTTCCTGTATATCTAGGCCCTTCATAATCTTGTACACCTCAATTAAGTCACCCTGCAGCCTAGCCTATCCAATCTCTCTTTATAGCTGCAATTTTCAAGCCCAAGCAACATTCTGGTAAATCTCCTCTGTACTCTCTCCAGAGCAATTACATTCTTCCTATAATGTGGTGACCAGAACTGCACACAAATTTCCAGCTGTGGCCTAATCAACGTTTTATACAGTTCCAGTACATCCCTGCTTTTGTATTCAATACCTCGTCCAATAAAGGAAAGCATTCCATATGCTTCCTTTACTACCTTATCCACCTGTTCTGCTACCTTCAGGAACCTGTGGGCATGCACTCCCACTTCCTCTACCCCTCTCAATGTCCTTCTGTTAATAGCTTTGTTTTCCCTCCCCAAATGCATTACTTCACAATGTTTTCCTTCCGGCAAGAAATGTCCAATGGAACCTAACTCTAGCTTTAACATTGATTCCCATGGGAACCTGCGATTCACATAAAGTTATCTCATTAAAGTTGTGAATTCCTGGAACACAACCACAACTTAAAACAAGGATTTACTGTACATGATATAAAACAATGCATGATTCATTTCTCCACTCCTTCAACGTATAATATAATAAAGATGCCATTCACCTTTTTTCTAGCAGAAAGAGAAATTTACTTCTATGGCTTTACTGTGGCTTTCTGACTCCAGTCCCACAATATCTGGTTCATGCCCTCTGAGCTGACCTCGCAAACCACCTAGTTTTAGGTTAGACAATAGAAGCAGCCTTGCTAAAATTACCCACGTTCCAAGAATAAAAGAAAACTTTAACTGATTTGCTGGCTGTTAACTCCCAAAGCCTGATATTGACTGTAGACTCAACAGATAAAACTCATAATCGAAACATGTCTGAAGATCTCTTGCCACTGAGCTGTCAATCAGCTTGGGACAATAGCAGATCAATTAGCTTATCCCATCCTCAAAGTTCTCAGAAATTTAGTGATAAAACAAATGAAAGATAATGAAAAAAAAAGAAAACTCAGATACAATTAATACAAGTTTAGAGCAATTGGCAAAAGAAGCATTGGCAACATGAGGAATTTTTTTTTGCGCAGCAGGTGGTTAGGATCTGGAAAACACTGCTAGAGTGCGTGGTGGAGGCAGGGTCAATTGAGGCTTTCAAAAGTGGATTGAGTCATTATCTGAAAAAGAAATATTTGCAGGGCTACAGGGAAATAGCAGGGGAGTGTGGCACTATGTGAATTGCTCCATCAGAGGACCAGCACAGGCATGATAGGCCAAATAGCCTCTTATTGTGCTGTAATCATTCTATGATTCTACAATTCTAATTGTCCTATTTTGCTAGTTTGAAGAAACTGTAAGACTAGTGCTCTCTCTTCATCTTATTAGCTTGGCTAGATGCTGTCCTCCCCAAGCGGTGTTCGAGTGATCATTTGGTAGAACTCATTCAATAGATACCTGTCCTCCCTGCTGAAAAGCACAGAGTAAAATTTAAGATTGATAGAAGGGACCCCAATTTGGCTTTAACAGGGTTGAAATTGCCCCTAATCAATTCACGACTTCAAGCTCTTAACTGTGAAATGAGGAATTTCATAAGGCACTGAAAACAACACAAAACTATACTGATGTGCAGAAAGTGGGGTGCTCAGAGCTTGGTGTTGGGGTCATTACTAATTTATATAAATAACTGGGATTCAGAATCAAATGAAATCAAAGTACAGGTATTGTAGCAGGGTGGTGAAAAATCTAATTGCATGTTAATCTGCTCAACCGATGACTTAGTTCTAAAAGAATACTATGGCCCAGATATTAATTCCACTCATTTGGTGGAAACTGGGCAAGTGGAAGTTAAAATAAGATTAGCAACTTAACCCTTGTAATCCTGCTTTGTATCTGACAAAAGGTCAACCCAAACGTTAATGCTGCTTTCCTCTCCCTCAGATGCTTTCTGAGTTTTTGCAGCACTTTCTATTCTTGATATCAGATTTACAGTATCCACAGTGTTTTGTACAAATGTTATCAAACCAGAAGTGACAGATGAATGAGAGGAGGCAGCTTAGAAGCTACAAAATGAGTTGAAAAAAATATAAGCGGGCAGAAAACAATGGCAGATTAAATTTGATGCAGATTGGTGTAAAAGTACTGCAAAAAGGATGGAAAAATAGGTGACGCACATCAGTGGCATTGAATTAGCTAAAGATGAAGTTGAATTAGGGATCTCAATTGATTCAATGCTGAACACAGCCAAACAATGCAGAGTAGCAATCAACAGAGACAATAGAAAGCAAAGTATATAACCAAAAATGTGGAATTGAAATAAGGCAAAGTTGTGATCAAATTTTATTGTCAGATCTCACCAAGAATGATATATATGCTCAGTTCAGGTCACCAAGATACAAGCGAGACATCCAAATGCTGGAGGCAGCTCAGAGAAGAGCCCTGAATCTGGTCTCTCATGACCAAGTCATAGTTATGAGGAAAGTTTAGAGAAACTTGAAAAAAAGATGTCTGACAGATGATTGAAGAAGTTGATAAAGTAAATTTGGAATATTGTTTTATATTCAAAAGTAAAACAAAGGGGTGCAAATTCAAAATAGTAAAATATAAACTTACTATTGATATTAGGAAATTCTTCTTCACACAGCCAATAGACCTCCAGTTAAAGTAATGGAAATAAAAGCCCTGGAACATGCTAAGTAACATGTGGATGCTAAAATGAGGGCATTTAGGATGGTGAAAGGTGATGAATGCAGATGAAAGGTCATTGAAACTTTATCTTTATTTCTCTCCACAGATGCTGCCAAACCTTCTGAGTATTCCCAGTATTTTCTGTTTTTATTTCAGATTTCCAGCATCTGCAGTATTTTGCTTTTGCCTTTAGGATTCTTCTGGGTTGGTGAATGGCTTTCCTCCTCCATAATGATCTTCTGATCCCTTGCCAACTGTTAACAAATCAAGCTGTGTCAGAAACATACTAGGAGTCTAGACATTTCTGATTTCCAAATTTCTAAAACTGAACCGATGGGCTCCGAGATTATATTAGTCAAAATAGTTTGTTTTTACAGTAGAAAAATATGTTTAAAAATTACCACCATAACAATGAAGGTTAAAAAAATGGTTTTATATATCAAATGTTGCACCATTTCATCTTTGAATCCTACGCTCCATGTGAGTCAGCAAAATCTAGTTGATCATAGACATTAAAAGACTTGGCATTCAAACTGTCCCCACTACTAGTTCTCACAGCTGTCTGCCGTTTTGACTTTCACAAATTTTCATCTTAACTTTGGTCTTCCAGATGGTTGTTTCCCAGCTGGCACCTATTCTATCACCTTCCAAGCATACTAGTCTTTATTCACATGTCACACATGCTCTGCTCAACTCAACCCCGTGTGCTCTGTTACTGCAGACGGAACACTCCTCATTACTTCACTGGTGGTCACTCTGCCCTTCCAGCTGACATCCAATACCCTTTTTACACAGCATGTTCTGGAAATGGTTTCTGTTTCGCTGCTTTCACCCTCTCAGTGCCAGACAGAACTGTTGACTGCAAACTAATCTGATATACTCAAAACAAAAACAGAAACAGGAATACCTGGAAAAACTCAGCAGGTCTGGCAGCATCGGCGGAGATGAGCACAGTTGACGTTTCGAGTCCTCATGACCCTTCAACAGAACTAAGTACAACTAGGAAAGGGGTGAAATATAAGCTGGTTTGGGTGGGGGGGGAGGGGGGGGGGGTGGTGGCTGGTGGAGAGAGAGGGGGAGATTGTTGGGACAAGCAGCCAGTGATAGGAGTAGATAACCAAAAGATGTCACAGACAAAGGAACAAAGAGGTGTTGAAGGTGGTGATATCTAAAGGAATGTGCTAATTAAGAGTGGAGAGCAGGACAAGCAAGGTACAGGTAGCTCTAGTGGGGGTGGGGTGAAATAAAACTGAAAGGGCATAAAAGGTATAGATAAACGATGGGTGGAAATACATTTAAAAATAATGGAAATAGGTGGGAAAAGAAAAATCTATATAAATTCTTGGAAAAAACAAAAAGGAGGGGGAAGAAACGGAAAGGGTGTGGGGATGGAGGAGGGAGTTCAAGATCTAAAATTGTTGAACTCAATATTCAGTGCGGAAGGCTGTAAAGTGCCTAGTCGAAAGATGAGGTGCTGTTCCTCCAGTTTGCGCTGAGCTTCACTGGAACAATGCAGCAAGCCAAGGACAGACATGTGGGCAAGAGAGCAGGGTGGAGTGTTAAAATGGCAAGCGACAGGGAGGTCTGGGTAATGCTTGTGGACAGACCGAAGGTGTTCTGCAAAGCGATCACCCAGTCTACGTTTGGACTCTCCAATGTAGAGGAAACCGCATCAGGAGGAACGAATACAGTAGATTAAATTGAGGGAAGTGCAAGTGAAATGCTGCTTCACTTGAAAGGAGTGTTTGGGCCCTTGGATGGTGAGGAGAGAGGAAGTGAAGGGGCAGGTGTTGCATATTCTGTGTTTAATCTGATATATTCTTCTTTGATGTGTATCGCGTTCTCCAGGCTGATTTCCATAATTCAATTAAAATATTTCTAGTATTTTCTGACTTTGCTGCACCCCTTTGGACCAGACATATTAATTTTCAGGTTCATAAACTTATTACATTTCATACACATATTCATACACATGTATTTAATTTTATTATTTAATATATACTTTCGAAGAAATGCTGTAATCAATGAATAATATATTAGAAATTGATATGCAATTCATTGGTTTTTGAGGAGTGTTATAGACCAATTGCATGATCCTTCTGCCATATTGGGCAAAAAGCTGTCAGAGTTTAGCTGCACCAAATACAGTGTTTCTTTGTTTCTGCAGCAACCTAACCTGCAGTAAAGTATTGCTGTAAGGTGGGGAAGAAACACAAGGTAAGTTTCTAAAACTTGCCTGAACGTGTAGCCAGAATTGTGCCTCCTGGTTTCACATTATAACTGTGGACTCTGTCAGTCTGTACTCGGTCCCCTCCCAATCACCTTCCTCTCCCTCTTGAGCTTATTGAAGGCCAATTACTTTTGCTCTTCTTTGCGGCACTGAGGTACAATTTCCTGAAGTTAAACATAGGGAAGAAGGAAAACGATCATCTTTGGCCCCATGACAAACCATTGCCACCAATTCCATCCCCTGCCATGGACGCTGTCTCAGGTTGAATCAAACTATTCACAATCTCAGCATCCTTTCTAACCCTGAGCTGAGCTTCTGACCTGACTTCATAGTCCATAAGATCACTTGTCTCCACCCATACCTCTGCCTATTTGCTGCCAAAACTTGCCTTTGTTACTGGACTTGTAACATCCTTTATAAACTGCAGTGCATCCAAAACTCTGCTGTTCATATCACAACTCGCACCAAATCCCATTCACCCATCACTCCTGTATTCATTGACCTATCTTGGCTGTCTGACCCTCAATGTGTTAAACTTAAAATTCTCATCCTTGGTTTAAACTCCTTCATCTTGTTCTTTCCTTTCATTGTAATTTTTTTTTGCAACCCTCTAAGGTCTCTACCTTCCTCTAAATCTGGCGTCCTTTGCATCCTCCTCAGTCCCTTTGCTCCACAATTATCAGCCATGGCTTCAGCCATTTAAGTCCTAAGCTCTGGAATTCCCTCTTAAGCCTCATCGGCTTCCCTCATCCCTGTTCTCCTTTAAAACCCATTTCTTTGGCCAAGCTTTTAGTCATCCACCTAATGTTTCCTTCTTTGGAACAGAATTGAGTTTTTTCTGCTTGTGCTTCTATGAAATGCCTTGGGATACTTTTTTTCAAGTTGTTTTTGCTGTGGAATTGCTTGGCCTCTTCTTCAGACAGTTGGCCAGACACAATAGAATCATAGATTGGTTACAGCACAGAATGAGACCATTCGGCCTACTGAGTCTGGTTCTCTGCAACAGCAACTCAACTAATCCAACTACCCTGCCCTTTTGGGTGCTATTCAATTCCCATCTGAAAGCAACAACTGAATCTGCCTCCACCACACTCTCATTCCAGATCCTAACCACTTGCTGTGTAAAAAATGTTTTCTCATGTTTTTGTTTTTCTTGCCAATCACCATAAGTCTGTGTCCATTGGTTCTCAACCCCTTTGCTAAAGGAAACAGTTCCTCTCTATCTACTCTGAATAGACCCCTATATCAAATCTCTTAATCTTCCCTTCTCGAAGGAGAAAAGCCTCAGCTTTTGCAATCTTTCCTGGTGACTGATGTCCCTCATCCCTGGAACCATTCTCGTAAATCTTTCCTGCACTTTCCCTAAAGTCTTCAATGCGCAGAATTTGACACAGTGGCACAAAAATAGGTGGAAAGGCAAGCGGTGAGGATGACACAAAGAGTCTACAGAGGGATATAGACAGGTTAAGTGAGTGGGCAAAAACTAGGCAGGTGGAATATAATGTGGAAAAATGTGAGGTTATGAATTTTGGCAGGAAGAATAGAGGAGCTGAATATTATTTAATTGAAAGAGATTGCAGAAGGCTGCAGCACAGAGGGATTTGGGAGTCCTCGTGCATGAATCCCAAAAAGCTAACAGACAATTTCAGCAGGTAATAGGGAAGGCAAATGGAATGCTAGCCTTTATTTCAAAGGGGGTGGAGTATAAAAATAGGGAAATCTTGCTAAAACTATACAATACACTAATTAGACCGCACCTAGAATACTGTAAACAGTTTTGGTCCCCTTATCTGAGGAAAGATATATGGGCATTGGAGGCAGCCCAGAGAAGGCTCTCTAGGTTGATCCCGGGTATGGAGGGGTTTCCCTATGAGGAGAGGTTGAATAGGTTGGGTCTGTACTCATTGGAGCTTAGAAGAATGAGAGGCGAGCTGTAGGGGGTGGTGGTGTGTCAGCTTCACCTTTGAATTCTGAGCGCTCCCACTCCCGGGTTCTAGACCTTGGACTTATTTGGGGGTTGTGACAAAGTGCAGCAGACAACTGGTTTTGGTGCAAGAAAAAGACTCTGTTTATTGAAGTCACAAATGAACTTATAACATTAGGATTACATTGAGATTATACAGATTTACAAAGTACACTTAGTTAAGAATGGGGAACACATGGCATAACGAGGGAAAATCACACTACTAATCCCCTTACCCTTGTCCCACCCCCAAAGCCTAACTACATTGAACTAGGAGAGGTCAGGGATCATGCTCACCAACCAAGGTTCCTTGACTGTTCAAAATCCAGCCAGGTAAGCCGGTTGCCGTTTTGGACTACGCTCCTTGTGTCCTCTGGGGCCTGCCATCCCCACGTGGTCCTGGTCTGTGGAATCTGTGATGGTTCTTCAGTTGGGTGGAGGGCGCGGTTGTGGGTGGTCGATCTTCATGGAGGGCTGCGGTTGTGGCCTTGTTGTCTTCGGTTGAACCTGCCACCCTGTGCCCCTTGCTGTAATGCTGGCTGCGGGCCTGCAAACCTCCAGATCTCCTCCCTGCTTGGCTTAGCTCCCTGCTTAAACTCGGCTTCAACCGCTTCCAACTGCTCACTGCCCAAAACCTGCTCACTTCAGATCTCCTGGCCCAGTTATACTGTTTTTTTTCGAATTTCTTATCTCAATCCAAATCAAGGTTAGTTCTTTGTTTGATTTTGGTGGACTTCCCCAGTTGATTGTTGTCATGTTGTTTTCAATGGGCTCGCATGATGTTTATCATTTTCTTCCTGCCCCATAACTAGAGTTGAACTGAAAGCCACTGGATGTGTGGAGTATTGATGGGTTCGCATAATTGCATTGATTGCTGGCTTCCTGCCTTAGTAGTTAGTAGCGATTATTTATGCAAAATTTTGATGGCCTTTAGTTTCGTGTCTTTCTCTGGGTTGATTGTTTTAAAGGGAAGAATGTATATTCTGTCTCCTCTCGTTATCTGGTTTCAGGTAAAAGTCCAAAAGTCATATCCTTGTTGATGATATGAAAAATGTGGGAATTTTGAGAACCCCTCAAAGCTTATTGAAACATATAAGATTCTTAGGGAGCTTAACAGAGTAGATGCTGAGAGGTTGTTTCCCTTTGTGGGACAGTCTAGGACCAGAAGGCATAGCCTCAGAGTAAAGGGTCACCCATTTAAGAAAGAGATGAGGAGGGATTCCTTCTCTCCAAGGGTAGTAAATCTGTGGAATTCCTTACCACAGAGGGCTGTAGAGGCTGGGTCTTTAAGTATATTAAAGGCTGATGTAGACAGATTTTTTGATCAGTAAGGGGGTCAAGGGTTATGGGGAAAAGGCAGGAAATTGGAGTTGAGGATTATCAGATCAGCCATGATCTCATGAATGGCAAAACATTCGGGGAAGCGATGGCATAGTGGTATCTGTCGCTGGACCAGTAATCCAGAGACCCAGGATAAAGCTCTGGGGACCTGGGTTTGAATCCTGCCACGGCAGACGGTGGAATTTGAATTTTTTTTAAATCTGCAATTAAAAGTCCAATGATGACCAGGAAACCATTGTTGATTGTTGTAAAAACCCATCTGGTTCAGGAATGCCCTTTAGGGAAGGAAATCTTTCGTCCTTACCTGGTCTGGCCTACATGTGACTCCAGGCCCACAGCAATGTGCTTGACTCTTAAATGCCCTCTGAAATGGCCTAGCAAGGCACTCAGTTGAAACAAACCAACACAAAAAAGGAATAAAACCAGACAGACCACCTGGCATTGACTTAGGCACCGGAAAAGACAACGGCAATTGCAGCCCTATCGACCCTGCAAAGTCCTCCTTACTAACATCTGGGGGCTAGTGCCAAAATTTGGAGAGCTGTCTCACAGACTAGTCAAGCAACAGCCTGACATAGTCATCCACACAGAATCATACCTTACAGATAATGTCCCAGACTCCACCATCACCATCCCTGGGTATGGCCTGTCCCACCGGCAGGACAGACCCAGCAGAGGTGGCAGCACAGTGGTATACAGTCGGGAGGGAGTTGCCCTGGGAGTCCTCAACATTGACTCCGGACCCCATGAAGTCTTATGGCTTCAGGTCAAACATGGGCAAGGAAACCTCCTGCTGATTACCATGTACCACCCTCCCTCAGCTGATTAATCAGTGCACCACAATGTTGAACATCACTTGGAGGAAGCACCGAGGGTGGCAAGGGTGCAGAATGTACTCTGGGTGGGGAACTTCAATGTCCATCACCAAGAGTGGCTCGGTAGCACCACTACTGACCCAGCTGGCCGAGTCCTAAATGACATAGCTGCTAGACTGGGTCTGCGGCAGGTGGTGAGGGAACCAACAAGAGGGAAAAACATACTTGACCTCATCCTCACCAACCTGCCTGCCGCGGATGCATCTGTCCATGACCGCATCGGTAGGAGTGGCCACCACACAGTCATTGTAGAGACGAGGTCCCACCTTCACATTGAGGATACCCTCCATTGTGTTGTGTAGCACTTACCGCCGTTCTAAATGAGATACATTTCGAACAGATTTAGCAACTCAGGACTGGGCATCATGAAGCGCTGTGGGCCATTAGCAGCAGCAGAATTGTACTCGAAGACAATCTGTAACCTCATGGCCCGGCATATCCCCCACTCTACTATTACCATCAAGCCAGAGGATCAACACTGGCTCAATGAAGAGTGCAGGAGGGCATGTCAGGAGCAGCACCAGGCACACATAAAAATGAGGTGTCAACCTGGTGAAGCTATAAAACAGGACTACTTGTGTGCCAAACAGCATAAGCAACAGAGCTAAGCAATCCCACAACCAATGGATCAGATCTAAGCTCTGCAGTCCTGCCACATCCAGTCGTGAATGGTGGTGGACAATTGAACAAGTCGCTGGAGGAGGAGACTCCACAAATATCCCCATCCTCAATGATGCAGGGGCCCAGCATATCAGTGCAAAAGATAAGGCTGAAGCATTTGCAACAATCTTCAGCCAGAAGTGCCGAGTGGATGGTCCATCTCGGGCTCCTCTGGAGGTCCCTAGCATCACAGATGCCAGTCTTCAACCAATTTGATTCACTCCACGTGATATCGAGAAACGACTGAAGGCACTGGATACTGCAAAGGCTATGGGCCCTGACAATATTCCGGCAATAGTGCGGGAGTCTTGTGCTCCAGAACTTGCCACACCCCTTGCCAAGCTGTTCCAGTACAGCTACAACACTGGCATCTACCTGGCTATGTGGAAAATTGCCCAGGTATGTCCTGTACACAAAAAGCAGGACAAATCCAAACCAACCAATTACTGCCCCATCAGTCTACTCTCTATCATCAGTAAAGTAATGGAAGGGGTCATCAACAGTGCTATCAAGCAGCACTTGCTTAGCAATAATCTGCTAACTGATGCCCAGTTTGGGTTCTGCTAGGGCGACTCAGCTCCTGACCTCGTTACAGCCTTGGTTCAAACATGGACAAAAGAGCTGAACTCCCGAGGTGAGGTGAGAGCGACTGCCCTTGACATCAAGGCTACATTTGACCAAGTGTGGCATCAAGGAGCCCTAGCAAAACTGGAGTCAATGGGAAACAGGGGGAAAACTCTCCACTGGTTGGAGTCATCCCTTGCCAAAGGAAGATGGTTGTGGTTGTTGGAGGTCGGTCATCTCAGCTCCAGGACATCACTGCAGGAGTTCCTCAGGGTAGTATCCTAGGCCCAACCATCTTCAGCTGCTTCACAAATGATCTTCCTTCCATTATAAGGTCAGAAGTGGGGATGTTCGCTGATGATTGCACAATGCTCAGCACCAATCACGACTCCTCAGACGCAGAAGTAGTCCATGCCCAAATGCACCAAAACCTGGACAATATCCAGGCTTAGGCTGACAAGTGACAAGTAACATTCGCACTACACAGGTGTCAGGCAATGATCATCTCCAACAAGAGAGAATCCAACCATCGCCCCTTGATGTTCAATGGCATTACCATCACTGAATCCCCCACTATCAACATAATGATAAAAGCAAAATCCTGGGTGTTACCATTGACCAGAAACTAAACTGGACTAGCCAGATAAATACTGTGGCTACAAGAGCAGGCCAAAGGCTAGGAATCATGTGATGAGTAACTCACCTCCTGACTCCCCAAAGCCTGTCCGCCATCTACAAGGTGCAAGTCAGGAGTGTGATGGAATACTCCCCACTTGCTTGGATGAGTGCAGCTCCTATAACACTGAAGAAGCTTGGCACCATCCAGTACAAAGCAGTCCGCTTGATTGGCATACCATCCACATTCACTCTCTCCACCACCGACGCACAATAGCTGCAGTGTGTACCATCTACAAGATGCACTGCAGGAATTTACCAAGGCTCCTTAGACAGCAGCTTCCAAACCCACGACCACTACCACCTAGAAGGATAAAGGCAGCAGATAAATGGGAACATTACCACCTGGAAGTTCCCCTCCAAGTCACTCACCATCCTGACTTCACTGTTTCTGTGTCAAAATCTTGGAACTCCCTTCTCCATCACCTTCGCAAGGGCAACTAGAGATGGGCAATAAATGCTGGCCCAGACAGCGAAGTCCGTATCCCGTGAATGAATAAAGCAAAAAACAGACTCGATGGGCCAAATGACCAACTTCTGCTCCTACATCTTATGGTCTTATGGTCTTACAGTGCGTGGAATTGTCTGTGCCCGCTGACATTGGGCATGAGCAGACAATATGTTGAGAAGGCCAAAAGTTGGTTTCACGATGTTGTGAAACCAGTTTGCGATCGTCTGCTCAGCCCATTGATGACTAGCCAAGTTTCCTGCCATCAGGCATCTGCATATCATTATAAGGCCAGCCCAGCGGGATCATCCCCCCACGCTGGATTGTCCATCCGTGATTGCATGCCGATGTGTTTCACAACAGCACATATAAGATGTGCACTTGGCGGGCTACGCTTTGAGAGAAAATCAGGGATGAGTGCACAGTAACGTTACGTAGCACTCACCCAGGTTGTCTGTTGGATTCAAGGTTGAGGTACTATGGAGGCATGGGGTCAAGGGCTGCTGTGCCGTTGAGGCGCTATGGAGGCATGGGGGCAAGGGCTGCCGTGTGGTTGAGGCGACTTGGGGGTGGGGTCAAGGGCTGCCGTGTGGTTGAGGTGACTTGGGGGTGGGGTCAAGGGCTGCCATGCCGTTGAGGTGACTTGGGGTTGGGGGCAAGGGCTGCCCTGCAGTTGAGGTGATTTGGGGGTTTGGCAAGGGCTGCCCTGCGGTTGAAGGTAGTTCACAAGCATGTGTGGGTTGGGGAGGAGAGAAGCGGCCATGCATTTGGGAAACATTGTATAAAGTGGCCATTCCTCTGCAGCTGAGACAGTTCAGACATAGCCACATTGGCATGCGTGGAGTTGGACCTCGAAATTATCCGCCCACTCAAGCAACGCAGAGGCATGCAAGTGCCACCAAGTGCTCCAGAGCTTTTCACCCCTCGGGCACAGACTGTAAACTAATGAACATTTTAGTGGACTGCAGAACATTTGGACAACTGGGTATGTTGTATAATCTCCTTGCTAAAACTGGTCATGGACCAATTATTGTTGGAGGCGCTACAGCCCCTTGCAATGTCATCATCCCAGTTTGGACCAGCCTCCCCCGTGGTTCAAGCTAACAGTGCAGACTTGCAGCGCGGGTTAGGAGAATGCCTGCACCTGAGCTGAGAGAACAGCATGCAGTCCAGTGGGCAAAGCTGCTACCAATCGGTTGGGGTTTCAGTCAGCCATGCAGCACCCTTAACTCTGGCCATCCAAGTGGTGGCCAGCACTCTCCAGGATGTGTTAAGGGGCCTTCAGACTTAAGAGAGGTTCTTAGCATACACAATCTAACCCATACATCTCTCGCTTTCATCCTACAGGAGGATGGAGCCTGGTGAACTAGCTGTATGCCTCATGACATACAGAGAGCAAAGACGAAGGAGAAGAGAGCGATGGAGGCGCCTGGCTGCACAGAGGCAGGAGCAGCACACTCTGGAAGAAGGGGCGGCTCGGGCTCCCGCACACGTTGCTGAAGAGCCACAGTGAGCTGTCACTGGTCGGCGCCGCATTTCATTTCTGCAGTTGATCGAGAACCAGTGTCGCTAAAACTGTGCATATCTAGGGAACTGGTCGGACACATCTGCCAGCTATTGCAGGATTTGATGCCACGTGGACATGGAGGGCATCCACTGCCAGTGGCTGTGAAAGTGACTGTGGCACTCAGTTTTTACACCAGTGGCTCCTTTCAGGGCTCCACAGGTTACCTCTGTGAGATCTCACAAGTCTCCACCCACAAAGGCATTGATGAGGTCATGGATGCTGTCTTCGCAAGGAAACACAAATTTGTGCATTTCACCCGGGAGCCAGAGAGCCAGGATGCAAGAGCAATTGGATTTGTCCAGATTTTGTGTTTCCCACGGGTGCAGGGTACGATTGACTGTATTCACATGGCGCTCAGATCTACATTGCAACAAGGGGTCAACAATGTCAACCTCCAGGGCTTCCATTCGCTGAATGTGCAACTGGTGTGCGACCTCGACAAATGCATCCTGCAGGTCTGCGCACAGTTCCTAGGGAGTGTCCATGACTCCTACATCCTCAGTCGGTCACAGATCCCTGACATCTTCCAGGGTCCACAGAGGCTGTAGCGTTGGCTCCTGGGGGACAAGGGCTACCCACAGAGGATGTGGCTGATGACACCCATGTGGCAGCCTCAGACTGCAGCAGATCAAAGGTATAATGAGGCTCAAGCTGCAACTGGCAACTTGATGGCGCAGACCATGGGGATGCTGAAAATGAAGTTCTGGTGCCTGGACCGGTCAGGTGGAGCCCTGCAATACAGTCCACAGAGCGTGTCACGCATCATCATCGCCTGCTGCGCCCTTAACAACCTGGCGCTGCAACGGGGAAAGGAGCTGGCTCAGGAGGAGATGCAGGAGCTAGAGGTCTCCTCCGATGAGGAGAACATCGACGGTGATGAGGGTAAGGAGGTCCTTGAAGGCGATGATGACAGTGGTGAGGCTCTTGCAGTGGCCAGATGAGGTAGGCGCACTTGGGAGGCTCTCCTAGCTGCTAGATTTGTGGAGGATGATGACGACGTGCAGTGAGGAGATACCTTTGTGATACTGCTCCTGTCATTGAGTTGCAGTACAGGCCCTAATATTTGCTCAATTGCAGGAGGATGATGATGACATGCAGTGAGGGCATTCCATGTATCTTCACATAGCCTCTGAGAATGTCTGACTCCTGTCTGGCTGAGGACAGCTTGCTTGCGCTCTGTGATCAGAGTCTATCATGGAGATAAAAGCAAAATACTGTGGGTGCTGGAAATCTGAAACAAAAACAAAAATTGCTGGAAAAACTCAGCAGTTCTGACAGCATCTGTGGAGAGAAAGACAGAGTTAATGTTTCGAGTCCGTATGACTCTTCTTCAAAACTAAAGAGAAGTAGAAATGTGGTGAAAAATATACTGTTTAAGGGGAGTGGGACAGGTGAAGATGGATAGAAGGCCAGTGATAGGTGGAGGCAAAGGAGGAATTGCCTCCACCTATCACTGGCCTTCTATCCAGCTTCACCTGTCCCACCCACCCCACCCACCCCCCCGACCCCCACTCTTAAACAGTATATATTTCACCACATTTTTATTTCTCTTTAGTTCTGAAGAAGAGTCATACGGACTCGAAACGTTAGCTCTGTCTTTCTCTCCACAGATGCTGTCAGACCTGCTGAGTTTTTCCAGCAATTTTTGTTTTTGTTTCATATCATGGAGACGCAGCCATGAAACTTTAGAAGCATCTGAGCCTTTGTCCACCTTCAGCACCTGAACCCTTCAGGAGCACAGCGTCACTGGTCACAGATGCTGAAGAGATGAGGCCAGCCCCACTTTAAAGGTGCTGAGAGCACACAGAGAGAATGACGGAACTCTGTGATGCCTGCCCACTACATTCTGGCAGCAATAACAAGCACCGTCCAGGTGGAGGCATCAGTAATGTGTCCAGGGAGTGTGAGGTTGGACCATCAATGTGGTCTGAAGGCTGCACAAAGCACAGGGAAAAGGCCCTGGACTGAGACACCTGCCTTTATCTTGTGCAGAAAGGTTTCACATCTGAGTGACATGAACACTGCTCATCAGAACAAAGAACCAAAGGCAGGAAGACATCCTTGGGAGTTTAATTACAATTGTGTACATTATGTACAAGTGATTAACATCTGTGCCCAGGCTGTGCAACAGCTGTGGCTCAGTTCATAGCACCCTCGCCTTTGAATCAGAAGGTTGTGGGTTCATGTCCCACTCCCGGAAACCAAGAACTGTGAATGTACTTGAAAGAGTTACATTCTGTGACTGTTGATAACTTGAAAGAGTTACATCTTCTTAACCTTCCTAACACTGCTGCTATGTTTTGGTGCTCCCTGGACACCCACAGTGGAGATGGAGGCAGCCTGCTGACTGCTACGCCCTGTCTGTGATGACCTTGGTGGGCATCCTCTGGGGGGCTGAGACTTGGAGGGCCCCAGCTGCTTTTGGGGTCCTGCTGTGTGGCAGTGGCTCCCTCCTTGGCCTGTGGAGCTGGAACTGCTGAGGTCACAGGAAGATGGGATTCAGATGGCCCGCACACTCTTGGAGTTACCTGGATGAATGGCCCCTTGGGGGGAGGGGGGGGGGGGGGGGGGGGGAGCGGGGGGGGTGCACTTGCTGATCTTCATCCCTATGGGTGCCCGACGGACCCTGGCTGACTCCTTCAGGAGAAAGGGTAGCTGGACCTAGATTGGGGTGCCCCGCACACCTCTCACGTATACACTGTTGGAGGCCAACTATGGCATCAGCAATGGAATTCAGCCCACGCAAGAGTGCAGGAGCGACCTCCTGGACCAAGGTTTCCATGGCAGCCACCGTTATAGCTGTGTTGATCTGCGTTGGCATGCCGGCGCTATCACCACAGCCTGAAGGTGGACGGACTCCTCCATTGTGCTTTGTACTCCAGATTTTCCCGAGCTTGCCTTTGCAGCTTCAGCAACTGTGACATGACTGAGTCCAGAGGCTTGTCATCTGAGTGCCAGACACCTGGGAGGTCCTTGCCGCTCCTTGCTGTGTAGCAGACAGTGCGATGTGCTCACCAGATTGTGATCCCAAGGCTACACTGAAACTAGGTCCCACCGAGGTGTGTGTCTCTGTGCTGGTGGAGGGTGTGGGTGACGCTGTGATGGGACTTCAAGGAGCGTTTCAGCAGATTCTTCTTCTGAGCTTCCCTCGGCGTTTGATTGTTGACCCTGGATCATGGACTCTGCCGGCTGTTTGGCAGATGTGCCTGCAAAAGCAGGGACATATAATTAGTACATGGCAGTGGCCTGTGAAACAAGACACATCACTCACGGCATGGTTGTCTGATGGATG
The DNA here is from genome assembly GCF_964194155.1 of Cetorhinus maximus. Lineage (NCBI taxonomy): Eukaryota > Metazoa > Chordata > Chondrichthyes > Lamniformes > Cetorhinidae > Cetorhinus > Cetorhinus maximus. The sequence continues at coordinate 82,500,871 of NC_135881.1, forward strand.
TTGTACTGCTGGATCCTCACTAGGAAGAGCAATGCCAACCTCACCATGAACACAGGACCATCCCAGACATCGCCAGCCAGCTGGATGGCTCTGTTTTCAAAGGCTGTGAGGACCTTGATTTCAGACATTCCTCCAGCTCTCCCTCTTGTTGTGTGCCAGCTTGTCTTGCATGAATAGAGGTGGAAAGAGTGTAAGCAGAATGCCTGCCAGGCCAGATGATAAGTATACCTGGCCTGTGTGGGTGGTGAGTGGTCCCATGGATGGGATGAGGACAATGACGGTGAGTGTGAGGGAGTGAATGGTGATATCCGTTGAACTGGCAGTGAGTGAGGGCCCCGTGGATCTGTGATGGGTTTGTGAGTGTGTGAGTTGAGAGTGATGAGAAGAGTGATTTACCCTGGTGGAACAGAGGAGACCATTTATCGTCTTGCAGTACTGGGTGGTTGTTCTCTTTTGCAGGGCATTGGCACTGACCACCGCTAGCACCGCCTCCCAAGCCGCATTGGTGATGTTGGTTCCCATCCTAAAGCCAAAGCGGGGGAGGGATAGAGGACATCATGGCGGGCCCCCACTGCATCCAAAAGGTGCTCGAGCGGTGCGTCATTGAACGTAGGGCCTTCTGTCTTGTTGCCTTTCAGCGCCATGTCTTCCATGTGGCAGTCCTGGGCTGGAAGCGTTTGCGTGCGGCTGCACTTTAAATATGACACCAGGTGTGATGAAGCGGTCAGGGGAATAAGAGCCTGCCTGCCATGGGAACGGCGTGTTTCCTGGGAATGTATAGTTAATGCAGTGTGTTTGGGATGATACGGCATGAAAAGCAGCCATTGCAGCCGTTGGGTAAAATGTCACTTTCCCCACCTGCTATCTTTGTGTTCTCCACAACAGGACCTCACAGTCAGGAGACACATCACCCACAGCCTGCAGCAAGCCAGAACTCCACCTCTTAGGATGATGACGTGGAACACTCAGAGGATGCACTGTCACACCATCCCCCCTACACCCTGCACCAGTGCAACGACAATCATCTCAGTGGGAATGCATCTGCAGATAAGCTCAGTGTCACAATCTGGTGAACACATCACAGACACATCACAGGAGCTGAGGGAGGATGTAACAGCAAAGGCCCCTGACAGCCGGAGGACTCCTGGAGACCAATTCCATACTGAACTCAATCCCAATGCCGTGCCTCGGGGAATATCTGCAAGAAACCTACTGGAGATGCAGAGACAGGCAGGGGAATATCTGGCGGAGATGCCAGAGGCTATGCGCAGCCTTGAGTGAATGGTGCCAGGCCATGAGTTTTGTCATTGATCCAGCATCTAAGTGCATGTCTTCTTCCATGGAGAGATTGGTGACTGCCTTAGAAAGCCAGGTCCAGCAGAACACTCAGTGGCTACCAGATATGTGCTCAGACCTGCATTCTGTCGCTCTGGCCATGGACTCTACACACAGTTGGCTAGGCAAGAGGCACATGGACCTCCATCCAGGTGCCCCTTCTCCTCCTGCAATTGGAGAAGTGCTATTACGCACTGACAGGGAGGAGGGATGCCAGCAACCTGCCTCAGGGTCATCATCTCAGGGTGCTCCAAGGGTGAGCTTCCGCTCCTCCTCCTCTCTGTGTAGGAGGCCCTCAACAGGCAGGCGGCATCTAGGCCTCAGATCACCAGAGGACGGCCACTGAGATCATCTCAGGAAACAGGAGGTAGCACTCAGCAGGCTGCCTCCATCTCAGTTGTAAATGCCAGGGTAGCATCAAAGTGTAGTGGTGGAAAAGGTAAATGAGAAACCTTCTAATGGCACAAAGGTAGCACAGATGTCCAATCCTTCTCTGACATTGTAAGTTTGTGTAAATATGTATTTTGAGCATTTTATTCATGTGTGTTGAATGATCATGTTGCTGGGACTTTTGAATTAGATGGGGGCTTTTAAGGGCTTGGTACTTTATCGAAATTCAATGATGGCATATATACATGATATATTGTTACACCTCAGGGTTAATGGCAAATCTGAGCTTCTTGACTTATGGTAGTTTCGATATTTGTCAACTTTTGATAGTTCAGTGGAATAGAACCTCCCTGGCAAGCCAGGATATGTTGTTCACTCCCTTAAACCCCCTCAGAAACTGTTGACTCAGCATTGCCTGCAGCTGAAATATTCCATATTTTTCAGGTGAACAAATCCAGGCCTTGCCAGGATTGGAACCTGTGTGACTGAATCATTTGCGGCCTCCTTTCCATCAGAAGTGTGTGAGGTTCATGCATAGGGGTTTCTTCATGCCAAGGGCCTGAAGCCTTTTCTCTTCTAGGTACCAGAGGTCACAGGCCTGTAGGTTGGCCTGGAGGGAGTGTGCTGGATGTGATGGCACTTCCACAGCAACATTTCTTGAGGCGGGCAACAAGAGATCCTGCAGGGGCCCCATTGGCTAAAATAGGGATGCAGCGAGGGTCTCACAGGCCTCTCTGGCACATCTCTCCATCACTGGCTTCTGAAGCTGGACTAGCACCATGCATCACCTCAGAGTCTTCTGATTCTTCCCCTTCATCCCCGTTTGAGGATGAACCCGGCTCCTCCATCTCCCCATCTGCCAATTCCTCACCTCTTTGCTGTGTAAGGTTCTGTAGGATGTAGCAGGCCACAATGATCCATAAGACTTTCTGTGGCATATACTTCAGCACTCCAGCCGAGTGTTCCAGGCAGTGGAACCTCATCTTCAGCAGTCCAATGGTCTGTTCTATTGTTACCCTTGTTGAGGCATGGGAGGCATTTTACCTCTCCTCTGCTGGGCTTTGTGAGTTCCACACAGGTGCTTTTATTTTCTGCAGTAACCTTTGATGTTGCACTTTATCAAATGCCTTCTGGAAATCTAAATACACTACATCCACCGGTTTCCCTTTATCCACAGCACATGTGACTCCTTCAAAGAATTCCAATAAATTGGTTAAACATGATTTCCTTTTAACAAAACCATGTTGACTCTGCCTGCTTGCCTTAAATTTTTCTAAGTGCCCTGCTATAACATCTTTGGTAATAGCTTCCAACATTTTCCCTATGACAGATGTTAGGCTAACTGGCCTGTGGTTTCCTGCTTTCTGTCTCCCTCCCTTTTTGAATCACAGAATCACAAAATCTTAACAGCACAGCCCATCATGCCTGTACCGGCTCTTCAAATGAACATTATGACCTAGTTCCATTGCCTTGCCTTTTCCCTATACCCTTGTACATCGTTTCTATTTGAATAATTATCTAAGGTCCTCTTGAAGGCCCTGATTGAACCTGCCTCCGCCACACTTCCAGGCAGTGCATTCCAGACCTGAACCACTCGTTGTGTGAAAAAGTTTTTTCTCATGACGCATTTGCTTCTTTTACAAATCACTTTAAAACTGTGCCCCCTCATTCTTGATCATTTTACGAGCGGGAACAGCTTCTCCCTATCTACTCTGTCCATCCCGCTCATGATTTTGAACATCTTTATCAAATCTCCTCTCAGCCTTCTTCTCTCCAAGGGGAACAATCCCAAACTCTCCAATCTATCCTCATAGCTGAAGATTCTCATCCCTGGAACCATTCTTGTAAACCTCTTCTGCACACTCTCCAATATGTTCACATCCTTCATATAATGTGGCGCCCAGAACTGTGCACAATATTCCAGCTGAAGTCTGACGAGCGTATTTTATAAATTCAGCATAACCTCCCTGCTCTTGTACTCTATGCCCCTATTAATAAAGCCCAGCATACTATATGCTTTATTAACTGCTCTCTCCAGCTGTCCTGCCACCTTCAATGATCTATGCACATATACACCCAGGTCTTTCTGCTCCTGCACCCCCGTCAAAATTTCACCCCTTATCTTAAATTGTCTGTCCGTGTTCTTCCTACCAAAATGCATCACCTCACACTTCTCTGCGTTGAACTTCATCTGGCACTTATCTGCCCACTCTACCAATTTGTCTATGCTCTTTTGAAGTTCTACACTGTCCTCCTCACAGTTTACAACACTCCAAGCTTTGTATCATCTGCAAACTTTGAAATTGTCCCCTGCACACCAAGATCTAGATCATTAGTATATATCAGGAAAAGCAAGGTTCCCAATACCAACCCCTGGGGTATTTCACTACAAACCTTTTACCAGCCCAAAAAATGTCCATTGACCATTATTCTCTGCTTCCTATTTTTCAGCCAATTTTGTATCCACGTTGCCACTGTCCTTTCTATTCCATGAGCAATAACTTTTCCACAAGTCTGTTGTGTGGCACCGTATCAAATGCTGTTTGAAAGTCCATGTACACCACATCAACAGCATTAACCTCATTGACATTTTCTGCTACCTCTTCAAAAAACTCCAGCAAGTTAGTTAAACATGATTTCCCTTTTAGAAATCCATTCTGGTTCTTCCTTATCAACTCATCTTTTTTCCATTTGTGACTACTAGTTCTATCCCAAATAATTGTTTCCAGAAGCTTCCCCACCACTGAAGTTAAACTGACTAGTCTTTAATTGTTGGGCTTATCTTTACAACCTTTTTGAACAAGGGCATAATGTTCGCAATTATCCAGTCCTCTGGCACCACCCCCAATCTAGGGAAGACTTGAAGGGGATGAAAGGAGTTACATTTGCTATTTTCCAATCTAATGGAACCTTCACTGAATCTAGGCAATTTTGGAAAATTAAAACCAATGCATCAACTATCTCACTAGCCACTTCTTTCAAGACCTTAGGGTAAAGTTCATCTGGACCTGGGGATTTGTCATCCTGCAGCCCCATCAATTTACGTAATACCACTACCCTGATGATTGTAAGTTTCCCAAGTTCCTCCCTCCCTTCCATTTCCTGATTTACAGCTACATTCAGGACGTCACTTTTGTCCTCTATAGTGAAGACCGAAACAAAATGCCTGTTTAATTCATCCTCCATCTCCCTACTTTCCATTATCCATTCTAGATGCACTTTCTATAGGACCAATGTTCACTTTGTTAACTTTTCGTATTTAAATACACATCGAAACACTTACTATCCATCTTTATATTACTTCCTCTCATACTCAATTTTTCCCTCTTTAGTAATCTTTTTGTCATTCTTTGCTGTTCTTTATATTCTTTCCAATCTTCTGATCTGCCACCTGTCTTTGCATAATTATATGATTTTTCTTTAAGTCTGATACTGTCTTTAACTTTTTTAGTTAACCACGGATGGTGGGCCCTTGCCTTGGAATTTTTCCTTCTCCTTGGAGCATAACTATTCTGTGTGTTTTAAACGTCTGCCACTGAACCTCTATTGACCCATTCCTTAACCTCATTTGCCAGTTCACTTTAGCTAGCTCCACTTTCATGCCTTCCAACTGCCCTTATTTAAGTTTAAAATAGTAGTTTTGGAAGCATTCACTTCTCCCTCAAAATGAACGTAAAATTCAATCATACTATGATCGCTGCTGCCTAGGGGTGCCTTCACTATGAGGTTATCACTTAATCCTATCTCGTTGCTCAATACCAGGTTTAGTACAACCTGCTGTCTGGTTGGCTCCAGAATGTGCTGTTCTAAGAAACTATCCCAAAAACATTCTATGAACTCCTCATTTACGTCACCTTTGCCCATCTGATTTTTGCAGTCTCCATGTAGATTAAAATCCCCCATGATGATTGCTGTACCTTTCTGGCAAGCTCCCATTATCTCTTCTTTTATGCTCTGTCCTAGCATGTAGTTACAATTTGGGGCCTGTACACCACTCCCACAAGTGACTTCTTGCATTTATTATTCCTCACCTCAGCCCAAACCGCTACTACATTCCGGTTTCCTGAACTTAGGTCATCCCTCCCTATTGTGCTAACACCATCATTAATTCACAGAGCCACTCCTCCACCTTTTCCTAACTTCCTGTCTTTCCTAAATGTCATGTACCCTTCGCTATTCAAGTCCCAATCTATGTCACCCTGTGGCCATGTCTCTGTAATGGCCATCAGATCATACTTATTTATTTCTATTTGCATTATCATTTCATCTATTTTATTTCAAAAGCTACGTGCATTTAGATACAGAGCCTTTAGTTTTGTCCTTTTATTATTATTGTAGCATCTAGACTTATCTGTTGGTTTACTCTTAGAATTGTACTCCCTGTCCCTTCTTGTCACAGTCTGTTTATCATTTCCCATATTAATACTGGTCTCTCTTGCCTTATCTCTATTCTTTGGTTTACTGTATCTTCCCAAATTTGATCCCTTGCCCCCACTATTCAGTTTAAAACCCTCTCTACTTCGCTAGTTATGCAGCTTGTGAGGACACCAGCCCCAGCATAGTTCAGGTGTAGACCATCCCAGTGGTGCAGATCCCACTTTCCCCAATACTGGTACCAGTGCCCCATGAACCAGAACCAGTCATTGAACCACGCATTCATTTCTTTAATCTTATTTGTCCAATGCCAATTTGCACATGGCTCAGGTAATAATCGAGAAAATATTACCTTTGAGGCTCTGCTTCTTAACTTGGTGCCTAGCTCCTCATACTGACTATGCAGAGCCTCCTTCCTCATCCTGCCCATGTCATTGGTATCTACATGGAGCATGACCACTGGATCCTTGTCCTCCCATTCCTGAGCAGATGTCCCAAACCCTGGCACTGGGCAGGCAACAAAGCTGTCTGGATTCTCGTTCTTTGCTAAGGGGGCAGATTAAAACCCCCTCACTATACTGTCCTCTACTAGAACTATGTTCCTTTTTGTTCACCCCACTTGGCTGGCTTCCTGTACCATGGTGCCAAGGTCAGTTTGCTCATCCACCCTGCAGCCCCCACTCTCATCCAAACAAGTCGACAGAACCTCACACCTATTGGACAATTGCAGAGGCTCACACTCTGCATTCTTGTCCTCTGAGTCCCCATACCTGCCTCACTCACAGTCACACCCTCCTGCCCCTGGCCACTGACCAGATTCAGAAGACCCTATCCTAAGTGGTGTGACTGCCTTCTAGCACATAGCATCCAGGTAACTTTCCCCCTCCCTGATGTGTCACAAAGTCTGCAGCTCAGCCTCCAGCTCAATGACTCTGAGCCATTGCTCGGCGTTGCACCATTGTCCTGCCCTCAATCACCCTTGATCTCCGCTTTATCATACTTGAGCTGCCTTCTATAGAGGTTAACCTTCCCTGTGTCATCCAGTTCCTTTCTCTGTTCCCCATGACCCTTCTTAGGGCTACCACAACCCAATCTCCCTTACTCGGACAGCCATGCCTCGGCCTACCTGGGCAGCTGGCACCCTCCCTTCTTCAACAGCCATGCCTGACGTACCTGGACAGCCGACACCCTCCCTCTTCGGACAGCCATGCCTCGGCCTACCTGGGCAGCTGGCACCCTCCCTTCTTCAACAGCCATGCCTGACGTACCTGGACAGCCGACACCCTCCCTCTTCGGACAGCCATGCCTCAGCCTACCTGGATAGCTGACACCTTCCCTCCTTGGACAGTCATGCCTCGACCTACTGGACAGCTGTCATCCTCTCTTTCACACACAGACACCACTTGAGCTCAATGCATCTGACTTAGGAGCAGGAGTAGTTCATTCAGCCCTACGAGCCTGCTTCACCATTCATTAAGATGATGGCTGTTCTGGTTGTGTCTCGACTCCACCTTGCCCGCCATAACCCTTGACTCCCTTGTCTTTGTAACAGCCCAGACTCCTCTCCTCTGGTGCAACAAAGCAGCTCCTTCTCACTCCAAATCCAGCAGGTAAATTACCTCAGCTACACGCCACTTTTAACCGGTCGTGAATCTGAAGGCATACGTTTTGCGTTTGCTGCTGACTTAATCACAAAGGTACAATTTAACCTGGTGACCGTATGCTTTAATGAGTGTGCATAACATGCTAATGCATTTGAAATAGGTTCCTGCCGCTTGCTGTCAGGAACCATGATGCACTTTTAATCCGCCGCCAACTTTCATCCTGCTGTCAGGAAGCTGACAATTTGCCTCCTGCACAATGAAGTGTCCCAGCCCGCCTTGTTCCCTACTCCCGGAGCTCCACTAGACTCTGCCTCATGCCTCTATTTCTAAAGTCCTGGATCTCAATATGCCTTTTTAACCACTTTCTCAACCTGCCTTGCCACCTTCAATGATTTGTGCACATATACCCCTGAATCTCTCTGTTCCTCAGCCTTCCTTAGAATTATACATTTTAGTTCAGATTGTCTCTCCTCATTCTTTATAACTTCTCTGCATTGAATTTCATCTGCCATGTGTCCACCCATTCCATATTCTCTTGAAGTCTATCACTATCCTCCCCATAGTTCACTATATTTCCAAGTTTTATGTCATCTGCAAATTTTGAAATTGTGCCCTATATACCCAAGCCTAATTCTTTAATATATATCATAAAAAGCCATTGCCCTCCCCTGGAGAATCCCATTGTATCACTTCCTTCAGGCCGAAAAACAACTGGTTACCACAACTCTGATTCCTGGAACTCCTGCCACTGTCCCTTGACTTCCATGGGCCTCAACTTTACTGACAAGCCTATTATGTGATACTTTAATCAAATGCCTTTTGGAAGTCCGTATACACCACATCAACTGCATCATCAACCCCCACTGCTACCTTATCAAAAAAACCCATCAAGTTCATTAAACAAAAAGAATATTCTGCAGCTACCGCATCAAAACAAGATGGACCATTTTCTGTGGATGGCCTTTTACCCATCCATATGGTGACAGGAAAAACCAAGCCAATGCCACACAGGCAAAAACTGCAAAATCTTTGTCACTCATGTTGGTGCTCTACAATGTGAGGATCCAGCAGTGCAACATCTATCAGGCAACCATGATATGAGTGATATGTCCTGTTTCACAGGCCACTGCCATGCACTAATTATCTCTCCTTGCTTTCGTAGGAACATCAAGGAAACAGCTGACAAAGTCTATGACCCAGGGCCTCCAATCACGCCCTGAAGAAACCTCTGCAGAAGAATCTGAAGGCACCCTCCTTGAAGTCCCATCACAGCGCTCACCCACACCCTCCACCATTGCAAAGACACACGCCTCGGTGGGACCTAGCTTTAAACTAGCCTCAGGATCACAATCTTGTGAGCACATTGCACTGTCTAATCCACAGCAGGCAATAGTAGGGACTTCCCAAGTCCCTGGCACTCGGAGAACTGTTGGAGGCCAGAAACATGTTGAGTCTGAGTCCAGTCTCTGGACTCGGTCATGTCTCAGTTGCTGGAGCTGCAAAGGCAAGCTCAGGAATATCAGGAAGGGATGTCCACTGCACACTTCAGATTGCAAGGTACAATGGAGGAATTTGTCTGCCTGCAGGCTGCTGTGATAGCACCGGCATGTCAATGCACCGAGGTCAACACTGGTAGGATGGCGGCTGCCATGGAGACCTTGGTCCAGGATATTGCTCCTACACTGCTGCGCGGGCTGAACTCCATTGCTGACGCCATAGTTGGCCTCCAACAGTGTGTGCTCAAGAGTGGTGCAGGGCAGCTTGATCTCACTCCAGCTTCTGCAGCTGTTGTGAAACACATTGGTGTGCAATCACACCGATGTGGGTGGACGATCCAGTGATGGGGGATTAATTCTGGTCGGCTGGCCTTATAGCGACATGCAGATGTATTATAATGAAGATCCTGACGTCTGATGGTGGGAAATGCGGCACACCATCGACAGGCTGGGCAGACGATTTCGAACTGGTTTCACAACGTAGTGAAACTAATTTCTGGCCTTCTCGCTATATTGTCTGCTCACACGGCCCAGCACGCTCGACGCCAGCGGGCACGGAAAATTCTGCCCCATGTGGTGTAGGTACACACACAGCGCTGTTAGGAAGGGAATTCCAGGAATTTGACCCAGCGACACTGAAGTTATGGCGATATATTTCCAAGCCAGGATGGTGTGTGGCTTGGAGGGGAACTTCCAGGTGGTGGTGTTCCCATGCATCTGCTGCCCATGTCCTTCTAGGTGGTAGAGGTCACAGGTTTGGAAGGTGCTGTTGAAGGAGCCTTCGTGGGTCACTGCAATTCAATTTGTAGATGATACATACTGCTGCCACTGTATGTCGGTGTTCTGGTGGATTGGGTGCCAATCAAGCAGGCTGCTTTGTCTTTGCCTTGAATGGTGTTGAGCTTCTTGAGTGTTGTTGGTACTGTACTCATCCACGCAAGTGAAGAGTATTCCATCACAATCCTGACTTGTGCCTTGTAGATGGCAGTCAGGCTTTGGGGAGTCAGGAGGTGAGTTACTCTCTGCAATATCAGCAACACTGAGGATCCAAATGTGATTTATATTACATACCAACATAAAACCTATAACACTGAGAAGTGATTTGGGTGTAACAGCTACACCAAATAGGAAATAGTATTTGCACAGGCAGCTCAAATTGAACAAGTAGCACCAGCACAGACTAGATGGGCCAAGTGCCTCCTGCATTGTATATTTCTATGATTCCAAAATCTAGCCATTCATCAGTAGTGGGGAATAACCCATGTAGCGACTCCTGGTAGGAGCCAATTTTGTGAAAAAAGAAAGCATTTGGAATGTTTTCTCTGTTCCTCCTGGCAGTCTTGCAGTATTACAGTATTACAGATGGGATTGTTTTCATAGCTTCATCCTTCTTTACTAGGTGGTATATTACATTTTCCAACCTCCTCACATGTGACTTTTTGACTGTTTTCCAGATTCCACTATTGAGAAATTTCTCAATGCTATCCATTGTGTTAATAATCGTAACTTCAACGTTCAAATATCAGCAATTTGATCAAGCCTTGCCTGAAGATGTTTTACAGTAATTTACAGAGGTTTTTTTTTGTGTGAATTATTTTTACTAACTTTCCCCATGACAAAGCTCCAGTCTTGAGAAAGTAAGTCCGCGTTTCATAATTGATTTTTCAGCATTCTTTTTGTTTGGTTCTCAAAATGTCTCCTCAAAGAGTCAAAAGATGCGTTTGAAGTCCAATCATTGTCTGAATCCTAGTTTGTTTTCAGGTTTAGTTTACTGGGGAGAAAGAACATGTAGAACTTCTGAGGACCTTTATGCATAATCTCAGTGAGCATTGTGTCTACGAATCATGTAAAATGTTGTTAAATATTAAGGCTGCAAAATCTGACTCTATAGTGCCTATTTTTTCAGTGCTGCAGATGTCATTTTGGGTGCAAAATACATCCGAATGGTATTGCAGACTTCTGGTACAGACTGGGCTGGCACCACTTTGGTGAGGATGTTAACACTGACATTAGGAGTGTGCACCAGATCATGACATCAGTAAACCTGTAACATTGATTTGACTCTTAACAGCACCATTTTTGACCTCAGCATTCCAACTAACACCCTCTCTCAACCTTGTACAGCTCAACATGTATTCAGCAGCAAAAAGGACTCCCCTGGAGCATTATTTTAAAGGGATCATCAACTGCTTTCAGGTTAATTTCTGATTGATTTCTGCTGTTTGTTGCTGAGTTAATAGGAGTATTTGTTAGTTTGTACTGCCCCTTAAAGTGGGTGAAGTCAACACAGAGTGGTACTGCATGTGGAGAAGGCCTTAGTTCTCACTTCAAGGGTTCTGCTCAGACCACATGCTGCCAGGATACTGGCCTATCACCATGTTGTGCTGTGCATGGTTGTACACCAATTGCACATTCAGCAAGATGAATCCTTTGCGGTTGTGAAAAATACTTGCGGTTCCCACAAAGCAATGTGTGTGCTGTGAGAGGCAGCACGCATAAGTAGCAAAGCTAAGTACTCAGTCTATCTTCCAGAGCATATGCAATGTATTTCCTTATCCTGACATACAGGGTGTCATTGACCTCCCTTATGAAGCAGTGAATGGCGAACTGCGAGATTTTAGAGCTGTCACCTGGTCCAGTTTGAAAGCATTGTGACATGAAAAAGCTCATGGCCATGGTCCTCTTAAGTTACTGGCAGTGCCATCCTTGCCCTCCCCTGAGGCTGCAGATCTGCCTGGTATAATCAACTGAGTCCAGTATGTATCTCCTTCATAAAATGCTGTACACATTGTTGCTCACTGGGTTGAGTTAGGAGAAATGTTCTCTGAACGCCCTGGGTCGATATGGTCTCCTTCCGAGAGCCAGTCTCCCTGTTCTTTTCCTCCCTCTTCGAGCAACTTGTCCTCCTCTGTGCTGTCTCTGCTCAATCTCTCTGTCATGCTGCTGGTCAAGGGCGATAGGAGCACTTTAAAGCCTTCTGGGCTCAACATTGAATTCAACAATTTTAGGTCATAACCTCTGCTCCCATTTTGTTTTGTGTTTCTTTGCTGGTTTGTTTTTGTTTTCTCTCTTATTCATCTCTTATTTCCTTTAATTTGCATTCTAACAGCAGTTGTCCTGCCATTCACCCCTTCTCTAGATACATCCTTTGTTTCTTCTCTTGTCTTATTGCCATTCCCTTTGGCCTTCCACCATGAAACCTTTTGGCATTTAATCTCTCTACATGTTTGGGTCAAAATGGGATATGTTAAGCAATCTGATGAGGGAATACTTTGAAGTATTTCTACTAATTTGGACCCAAAGTGATTACTGAAAAGAATTATTTGACTCTAGAACAAATTTGCAATTGCACTACAGTTCCCCTTTACTCCAATCCTAGGACTATACAAAGAAACAATTCATGGGCCAGCTACCTTTAATTTGCCTCTCGACTAGATGTTCATAAGCTAATGTCAGGGAGTTAAGGAGTAAATATAATGGAAGGACATTCACATACTGGCAGCTTCAAGGGATTTCTATCTGCAGGCTTAGTGATTCTCTGGCACATTCCCCAAGGTCTGAGATCTCACAAGGAATCACATATGTTGAAGTCAAGGACTGTTGGCCTACAAGCCCCGAGCTGAATCATTCATCATAACTACTTCAAGAGTCAATCCAATATTTTCATAGTTATAACTCAGATATGAGCAATTATTAGTGGAAGTGAAAATTATATTTCTACAAGCATGACATTGCAAAGTTGTCACAACTCATTTTGTTGTGCTGCAAAACTACCAGAAATATTTATTGGAAAGTTTTTTTTTCTCAGCTAGAAATAGGTGAGCAGGTATTAGAAATAATTTTTCAAGTGAATTGGAAAAGTGCCCAGTCTACCTCAGATTACTGTAAGGCATGGCAACTCAAAAATTTGAGCAACAGGTGAAGCTAGTTGTTGCACATTGTTACTATGCAGTAGCAACATGAGTGGTGTTCTCCACAACATAATGCTGTCGTCAAGCCAAAAAGACATTCTGCCTATCACACAAGTGGGTAATGTGCAAAATGAATTTTAGTGCTAGTGTGGTGGCAAATATGTAGGCCGTTCATCCCAATGACTGGGGGATCATATCAAACAGCGGCTACATTTGGCTGTTCACAACAGGCAAAATACTGACTGTACTCAACCAGCCCATGCTTCAAAACTCAAAACATTGAGTCCAACATTAGATGTGATTCCACAACTGTACAGCACTTGCTAAACAATCCTAATTGTGCTAAGAATTACATCGAAAGCCAATTTAAGATTATCAGTCGGGCACACAGTGTGGCTCACTTACACATGCTAGAAGCCATGTAAATTCACACACATGGCCCTGTCCTTTGAAGACAGAAGAAACATATCCATGCATTATGCCTTTTCCTACTAAACAATAGCTTGGGGGACAGCCATTCCCTGGTTCATTCCCCATGACAATGTCTTGACTCGAGTCAACATGCCTGATTTGAATTTGAAACCAAAGTTAACTGTTCTTTGCTGCATTCTCTACGGCAAGGTCTCTACCAGTCAGAGTCTACTTGCCAACCAATCAGCACCTCTGCTCATGCATTATAAATTGTTGTTTTTCTTTACTATTGGTTTATCTTGCATAGCTGTCCTGATAAGTGCAAGATGAAAAGCGTTGATAGCATGTCTCTTTTTTCACCAATACTCAAGTTCTGTACTACCAAATGACTAAACTCAGCATTCAATAAAGGAATGAGATATTAATACAGGTGACCAAAAGCTTAGTCAAAACAATGAGTTTTAAGAAAGTTCTCAAAGGCGGAGAGGGAAGTGGAGAGATAAAAAGAGACCATAGATGGTTGAATATGCAGCCATCAATGATGGACTAAGTGAGTGGGGGGATGCACAGGAGGTTAGAGTTTGAGGAGAAAAGAATGATCAGACTGTTTTTGGGTTGGTGAAGGTTACAAAGATTGTAACCTACCAACATGCCAACACCATGAAGCTATTTAAACATGAGGCTAATTCTAAGTGTATGGCATTGAGAGACTGGGACCACATGGATCAAAATGAAAAAAGTTTTTTTTTAATATTTCCCAGATTCTAATCATAATCATGCATTGAGAATTTTTACCCACAGTTGGGAGCTTTGTGGTCAGAAAATACATGTGCTGTGGTGCAATTTTAAGACATTTTAAATTTCAATCTGAAACATTCTGTATTATGAAAGATGCAGCTCTCCTGACATCAAATAATGTTTATTTTCTGAAGCTCATGAATAAATTCCTTCATCTTAAACCCTAAAATTAGAACTAGGCCATTAATAACTAAATCAGGAAGCATTCCTTTGCTCAAAGGGTAGTGGAAATATGGAACTGTCTCCCTCAAAAAGGCTGTCCAACTGAAAATTTCAAGACTGAGATTTTGGTTGGGTAAGGATACTAAGGAAAATTGAGTACACTGTGGGAGGGGACAGGAGTTGAATGGAATTGAAGTATAGATCAGCCATAATCTTATTGAATGGCAGAACAGTCTCAAGGAGCTCCATGGATGACGATGATTCCTATGTTTCTATTAGGGTATGATAGTATAGTGGTTATGTTGCCCATTGTAACAATCTGGACTTGAGTTCAAACCCCACCACAGGAGTTTGTAAATTTGAAGCCGGTTAATTAAATAAACCTGGAATAATAAGTTAGTATCAGTAATGGTTACTGTGAAGCTATTGGATTGTTGTTAATAAACTAACTGGTTCACTAATGTTCTCTAGTGAATAGAAACCTACTGTCCTTACCCTGTCTGGCCTATATGTGACCTCGGACCTGCGGCAGTGTGGTTGACTCTTAGTTGTCCTCTGGGTTGGTCTTGCTGGCAAGTCAGTTGCATCAAACTGCTACAAGAAAATACAATAAAATAAAACAAAACAGATGACTTGGCATCAACAATGGATTTGAACACCACAAAGCCACACTCAGCCCATCAACCCTGCAAAGTCCTCTTTTCTAATACCTGGGACAAAACTGCCTCTGGCCAAACTGTTCCAGTACAGCTACAGCACTAGCACCTGTCCAACAATATGGAAAATTGCCCAGTTTTGCCCAGGCACAAAAAAAAAGCAGTAAAAATCCAATACCATCAATGTCTGCCCCATCAGTCTACTCTCAATCATCAGAAAAAGTGATGGTACATGACAATGACAGTACTATCAAACAGTACAGTCAAAGCAGCCTTGGCAAGTTGCTGCAGTGCACCAATAACCTACACACCAAAGTCAGATTGTGTTCAGCCAGGATCACCCAGCACCAGATCTCATTACAGCCTTAGTCTAAACATGGGCAGAAGGGCTAAATTCCAGAGGTGAGGTGAGAGTGACCGCGCTTGACATCAAGGTAGCATTTGACCGAGTATTGTATCAAGGAATGTCCTAAAATTGAAGTCAATGGGGAACGGTTGAAAGCTCATCATCAGTTGAAGTTACACCTAGCACAATGGAAGATGGCTGTGTTTGTTGGAGGTCAATCATTTCAACCCCAAGACATCACTGCAGGAGTACATCAGGATAGGATCCTAAGCCCAACCATCTTCAGCTGCTTTGTCAATGACCTTCCCTCCATCTTAAGGTCAGAAGTAGAGATGTTCGCTGATGATGATTGATACCCATTTCTATTTGTAATTCTTCAGATAATGAAGTAGTCTGTGCAGTAAGACTTGGACAACATCCAGGCTTGGACTGATAAATGGTAGGTAACATTCATGCCACACAAGTTCTAGGCAATAACCAGCTCCAACGAAAGATTTCAACATCTTGTGTGTCACAATTGACCAGAAACTTAATTAGCTTAGCCACGAATATATTCTGTGACCAGCCATAATACTATGGTTAAAGAGCAGGACAGAGACTTGGTATTCTTTGATGAGTGACTCAGTACCTCTCAAAACCTTTCAACTCCTTTACAAGGCACAGGCCAAAATGTGATGGAATACTTTCCTCTGGATAAGTGCAGCTTTGACATCTAAAACAAGTCAGTTTGATTGACACCCTATCCCTCCACCACTGACCTAATGTGGCTGAAATGTGTACCATCTACAAGATGCACTGCAGCAACTTGCCAAGGCTTCTTTGATCGCAAGTTCCAAACCTGCAAGTTCTACCACCTAGAATGACAAGGAGAACGCGCCGGAGCACCATAACCTTCAAGTTCCCTTCCAAGTCATTCACTATCCTGCCTAGGAAGTATATCACCATTCCTTCATCATCGCTAGGTCAAAATCCTGGAACTCCCTACCTAACAGCACTGTGTGGATAACTTCGCCCCACATACTCCAGCGGTTCCGAGAGGCTACTTACTAGCATTTTCTCAAGGGAAATTAGGGATAGACCTGGTCTTGCCAGCAAAAACCACATCCCATGACTGAATAGTTAAAATTTATATATTTGTAGATTTTTGAAAAATGAACAGCGTAAAACCCAGGTTAATAATGCAGACAAAACAAGTAACTTCATTCCTTAGCAACTAAATGCCTATCTGCAATGGTGCTCGAAATCAAATGAAATTCATTATTGTCAAAACAATGAAATCAAACAAGGCCAAAATTACAAAACATCTCCGTTAACTACCAAAATTCACAGCATTCATCAGGTTAATGATCAATGTGTCATGTGCAAATGATTTAATTTGTCCAATAGCAAGTTCAAACATGTACATGCAACATGTACATGTCCCACCAAACCTGCCAATAGTTAGGTCCCCAAAAACATACTAATTTAAGCATGATGTAACTGGGCACTGGGGAAATTCCAGTTCAATAAAATTCCCAAGGGAGATAAGTTATCTCAGTAGTTTGATACCAAAAATAGAAAACTAATTATCTTAACTTTGACTCAAACCAGCCACTGTCTTTGACTAAGACCAGTTCACATTTTATTTTAAACTGGCCTTGGTTCAAAAAAAGTAATGAACGTGACTGGTTGTCTGTATGGGCAGGATCTTCCCCCCGTTGCGGGGGGGCTGTGCGGGAGGGGGCACGAGCGGACGGGTTCCCGATCGGCACCTCCAGTAGGGGGCGTGCCGCCATTATACATGGGCAGGCCAATTAAGTCCCGCCCAGTGTGATGTGCACCAGGAAACGCTGTGCGTTCCCTGTGTGGGCAGGGAGAAGGGGATTCCCTGAGATGGGAAAGAGCACACAGATCTCCCTAAGGCAAAGCGCTGCCTCAGGGAGATCGGCTCAGGTTTCAAACAGTCAATAAAGATGAGAAAAAAAATTCCTGGCATGTCCCCTCATGTGACACTGTCACATGAGCAGGGACATGTCCATTTCTTTTATTTCAACATTTTATAAACATTTTAAATCCCTCATGAAACCTCATCCCGCCCGTGGATGAGGTTTCATGTTTTTTCTGAAGGCTGCCTGGGCTCCCGGCCTGCCCACCAACCTTAAGGCTTGTCAAACTGAAAATCTAAATGACGCGAGGAGACATCGGGATGACATCACCCCGCGTCATTTTACGTGTTGGCGAGCAGGCCCGGCCCCCTGCTCGCAGACCAGAAGATGCAGCCCTATGAATCCAGCCTCAAGGAATCTTCAACTGTGACAGACACTCAGTGACTCCAGTGTCTGAAATATTAGGAACTACAGGCTCAATATTCAACGTCAACATCAACAGGGATGATTCATCTGTTAGTTACCAACATTAAATAAATATAACATGGGGCCGAATTTTACGCCTCATGGGCAGGCACGTGCCCACCCAGATCAGGCATAAAATAACGCGAGAAGACGTCGGGCAAGCATCCTGACGTCAGCCAGCACACGCGTAATCCTTAGGTCAGCAGATCCGCGCCTGCCATCAACTAAAAGACCACTTAAGACCGTTAAAAACCCAAATGAACCCAATTTTACATTGCCCGTGCAATTCCGCGCTTGACGCATGGGCAAAACCTCATCCAAGGGCAGGGTAAAATGAAGCAGTAGCATTGCCAGTGTGAGTAGTGAGGAGTTTAGGAGATAGTTTACTGTTGGTTGCTTATTTGAACTTCACAGCTTCATCTCTGCTCTGAGCTTCATTCTTAGCATTTCTAGGCTTCATTTCAGGGCTCACTGGTGTCTCTAAGGCCCCCGGATGATTTTGATCATGTGGACTTTTCCAGGTATCAGTCAGCCTTCTGTTACCCTGGTAATGGGGATTGTGGTCTCTGCTGGTGGCCCCTCCTCCTCTGAGGAAGAGAGGGGCAGAAGGGAAAGGAGGCCAGGTGTCTCAATGCAGCTTCCAGGGGAGAAACCTGTGGGAGGAGAGGCACAGGCTAAAGGGGTGAAGGGTCAGCAGGCAGTCCAAGGCGGAAGGGGCCACAGAAGATGCCGCTATTCTGCTGCCTGGGGTTACGAGCAATGATGCAGTTACCTCAACATGTCCGAGGTGCAATGCCGAAGGAGGCTTCGCCTCTCCAGGGAGACTTTGACCTCCATTTGTCAGATGATTGGGCCTGAGATCAACTCCAACTGTGTGGGTGGACACCCCATGCCAGTGGCTCTGAAGGTCACAGTGGCCCTCAACTTTTATGCGTCCGGCTCTTTCCAGGGCTCAGTGGGAGATATACGTGGAGTCTCCCAATCAGCTGTCCACAGTTGTGTCAAGTGGTGACTGAAGCTCTGCTCAGGCAGGTAATGACATTTATTCTTTACCCTGCGGACAGGGCCAGCTAGGCTGAGCAAGCCAGAGGCTTTGCAGTGATTGCTGGCGTCCCCCGCACCTGGGGTGCAATTGAAAGCACACATGTGGCCATCAAGGCACCAGTGGTCAGCCCGGTGCCTACATCAACAGGAAGGGATTCCACTCCATGAACGTGTAGATAGTGTGTGACCACAGGATGCTGATTCTGCAAGTCTGCGCAAGGTACCCTGGCAGCTCCCATGACGCTTATATCGTGAGACACTCCCAGGTCCCAAGGCTATTCACTGCTCCAGCCTGGAAGGATGGATAGCTGCTGGGTGACTGCTCTCCGCCAACCAAGAACAGAAGCAGAGAAACGTTACAATAGGAATCATGCCTCCACAAGGGCTGTGGTAGAGAGGAGCATAGGTCTTCTCAAGATGCGCTTCCTATGTCTGGACTGTTCAGGGGGTGCACTACAATACCTCCCAGAGTGGATGTCACTGATAGTGGCTGCATGCTACACTCTCCACAATCTGGCACTGGCAAGGGGGGACTCACTGGAGGAAGAGGATCTTGAGGCAGCTCCACAGGCCACAGAGGATGAATCTAGTAGTGAGTCAGAAGAGGAATACGCTGAGGGCATGGAGGCAGATCTCTATATCCTCCAGGGAGGCAGGGACATCAGGGATGCCTTGATCCAACTCTCCTTCTGCTAGGTTGCCAAAGATCTGCTTCCACCTCATACCAGGGCTGCCGCCTCCATCCCGGGTGTCTGGAATGACCCTTTCATCTGAACCCAAAGTTCCTTAGTGCCTGTGCAGTAAAGTTTAGAGCCACTCACTTTCATAATGGCATACCCTGCACCAAAAAAATAAAAAGGTGAAGTATACTCAGGCCATTACGACAAAAACAAAATTTATGTCATTTTCACAATCCAAAAAAATTACCATAACCTTCTCAGGCTTCATTCCCAGAGCAGTAAACATAAACAAAACATTACAGAACAGAAGATCACATGTGACCAGATGCTCTTGTGCTCATGGTGCCTTAAACTTATGTTTGCGAGTGCTACGTCTTGGTGCCCCCCGCCTTGTTGGTAGTGGCATTGGAGACAGCCTGCTGACTCTTGTGTCTTGTTGGCCTTGATGAATTTGGTGGTCGTCCTCTGGCCAGTAGAGCCTGTGCTGGCCCCGCCTGGGCGGGAGTGGCCAGTGCCACTTCTGGCATCTCCACAGTCATCGCAGCCTCATCAGATACCACGGTCACTGGCAGAGGGGCGGAGGAGTTGCTGCCGTCATGACAGCAGCCTACAAAGATGACAGGCAGCTCTGGAACTCTCTGCACACCATTGATGGATGGGCACCTAGTTGGGATACTGGGTGCCACATCCATCTCCCACACTGGCACTGACTACCTGAGGCCAGTGCCTGCGTGAGGGCTTGCAGGTCTGAGTGCAACCCCAGGAATCCCTGACTCTGTCCCTGGAGCTGCCTCTCCATGAGAGTCGCCATTCTCTCAACGGGGGAGGCAGTGCCCTCGGCCATGAGGGTCAGTGCAGTGCTCATGCTCCGCATGGACTCCTCCACAACAGAGACCATGGCACGCAGACCCTCATGGATCTCCGCCAGATCCTCCCGCACATCTCGCTGGACATCCAGCATCTGCTGGTTAATGGAAGACTCCAGAGGCTCACCATCTGCCTTCAACTCAGCATCATCCTGGTCCCCAGCTGTCCTCCGACTGCCGGTGCCCTGGGCACTCTCTGCCTCTGCCTGCTCCTCAAGTGAGCGTGAAGTGCCATTACCACTGTGTTCCGACATTCTAGCCAAAGTTCTAATGCCCACTGAGGTGCTGGTATCTGTGCTGGTGCGAGTTCAGAGAAAAAATGTGAAGCAGGTGCAGCTGAAGCCCGGCGGTCCTCTGGCGTCAGGGGTTGCTCTTTGAGAATGAGTGCATACTGACGAACCTAAGAAAGAACAAGGACATGTCATTAGTTTAAGTCATCACACTGTCACTGTGAATGCCAGGCAACCTGGTGAGACGATGGAGATCTGCATCATGGTGCCATTGTCTTTCAATGATCAATGGGGACTCCAATTTTGAGGCTCCCATCAATGATGAGACTACACAAGAATGTTTGCACCATCTGAAACTCCCATCTCTGTGCACTGCACACTTCCCAGTGAGCAATGCTGTAGCCTCCAAGCAAAAGGTCTTGAAGCAAGTTTGACTGTGTTGAGAATTGGCCCTGTCTATAAATTGCTTAAAAAACAGCCAGTGTTCACTTAAGTCTTTTTCTAGTATTCATGACAGCCTTGTCGATCTTTAATTTGATCAATTAATTTATAATGAATATAGAGATAGATGTTAGTTTAGGAATACAAGGAACAAAGAACAAAGAAAAGTATAGCACAGGAAGAGGCCCTTTGGCCCTCCAAGCCTGCGTCGATCATATTGCCCGTCAACTAAAACATTTTGCACTTCCAGGGTCCATATCCTTCTATTCCCATCCTATTCACGTATTTGTCAAGCTGCCTCTTAAACACCACTATTGTACCTGTTTCCACCACCTCCTCTGGCAACGAATTCCAGACACTCACTACCCTCTGCGTAAAAAACTTGCCCCGCACATCTCCTCTATAGTTTTCTCCTTTCACCTTAGATCTACGTCCCCTAGTAATTGACTCTTCCACCCTGGGAAAAAGCTTCTGACTATCTACTCTGTCCATGCCACTCATAATTTTGTAAACTTCTATCAAGTTGGCCCTCAATCTCCATTGCTCTAGTGAGAACAATCCGAGTTTCTCCAACCTCTCCTCATAGCTAATAACCTTCAGACCAGGCAGCATCCTGGTAAACCTCCTCTGCACCCTCTCCAATGCCTCCATATCCTTCTGGTAATGTGGCAACCAGAATTGCACGCAATATTCCAAGTGTGGCCTAACCAAGGTTCTATACAGCTGCAGCATGACTTCCCAGCTTTTATACTCAATACCCCTGCCAAGGAAGACAAGCATGCCATATGCCTTCCTGACTACCTTATCCACCTGCGTTGCCACTTTCAGTGACCTGTGGACCTGTACAGCCAGATCCCTCTGCCCGTCAATGCACTTAAGGGTTCTGCCATTTACTGTATAATTCCTGCATGTATTAGACCTTCCAAAATGCATTACCTCGCATTGGTCCGGATTAAACTCCATCTGCCATTCCTCCGTCCAAGTCTCCAACCGATCTATATCCCGTTGTATCCTTTGACAATCCTCTTCACTATCTGCAACTCCTCCAACCTTAGTGTCGTCTGCAAACTTACTAATTAGCCCAGTTACATTTTCCTCCAAATCATTTATGTGTACAACAAACAACAAAGGTCCCAGCACTGATCCCTGCGGAACTCCACTAGTCACAGCTCTCCATTCAGAAAAGCACCCTTCCACTGCTACCCTCTGTCTACGGTAAGCATAGAGGTAATGTTATTGGACCAGTAATCCGAAGTCATGGACTAATAAGAACATAAGACATAGGAGTATAAAGAGGCCACTCGGCCCCTCGAGCCTGCCCTGCCATTTAATAAGATCATGGCTGACCTCACAGCCCTCAACTCCCCGATATTTCAAAAATCTATCTACTTCGTCTTTAAATGCTTTCAGTGATCTAGCCTCCACAACTCTCTGAGGTAAAGAATTCCAGACATTCACTACCCTCTGAGAGAAGAAATTCCTTCGCATCTCAGTTTTAAATGAGTAACCCCTTATTCTGTAACTATGTCCCCTAGTTCGAGTTTTCCACTAGTGGAAACATCTTCTCTTCATGTACCCTGTCAAAACCCCTCAGAATCTTGTACGTTTCAATAAGATCACCCCACATTCTTCTAAACTCTAATGAATAAAGGCCTAACCTGTTTAGTCATTCTTGATAAGTCAACCCTTCCAGTTCAGGAATTAGCCGAGTGAATCTCTTTTGACTGCCTCCAATGCCAGTATATCCTTTCTTAAATACAGGGATCAAAACTGTACTCAGTACTCCAGGTGCGGCCTCACCAACACCCCATACAGTTGTAACAAGACTTCCCTATTTATAAACTCCAACCCCCTCACAATACAGGCCAAAATTCCATTTGCCTTCTTAATTGCTTGCTGCTCTTGCATGCTAACTTTTTGTGTTTCATGCACAAAAATGCCCAGGTCCCTGTGTGCTGCACTTTTTTGGAGTCTCTCCCCATTTAAATAATAGTTTGCCTTTTGATTCTTCCTACCAAAGTGCATGACCTCACACTTTCCTACATTAAACTCCACCTACCAAGTTGTTGCCCACTCACTCATCAACCTATCCAGATCCCCTTGCAGATTCCTCAAGTCCTCATCACAACATGCTCTCCCACCTAGTTTTGTGTTGTCAACATATTTGAATACATTACACTCTGCCCTCTCCTCCAAGTCACTAACATAGATAATAAATAATTGATATCCTAGGATTGATCCTTGTGGCACTCCACTAGTTATGACTTTCCAAACTGAAAAAAAAAACATTAATCCTGGTTCTCTGTCTTCTGTGTGTTAACTAATCCTCAATCCATGCCAAAACATTACCCCCAATACCATGAGCTCCTATCTTATGCAATAACCTTTTATGTGACATCTTATTGAATGCCTTCTGGAAATCCAAATACACTACACCTACTGATTCCCCTTTATCAACTCTGCCTGTTATATCCTCAAAGAGCTCTAGCAAATTTGTCCAACATGATTTCCCTTTCCATGTCGACCCTGTTTGATTGCGTTAAGCTTTTCTAAATATCCTGCTATTTCTTCCTTAATAATTGGCTCTAACATTTTCCCAAGGCCAGATGTTAGGCTGACTGGCCTATAGTGTACTGCTTTTTGTCTCCCTCCCTTCTTGAATAGCAGCATCTTAGCGGTTTTCCAATTTGCTGGGATTCTCCCGGAATCCAATGAGTTCTGGAATTTTTTGACCAATGCCTCCATTATCTCTACACCCACTTCCTTTAAAACCCTTGGATGCAGGCCATCAGGTCCTGGCAATTTGTCTGCCTTTAGTCTCATTAGTTTGTCAAATACTTTGTGCCTCATAATAGAGACTGTTACAAGACCTTTCCTCCATTAGCTCCTTGCTTATCTCATATCTTTGGGATGTTTATACTGTCCTCCATCATGAAGACCGATGCAAAATATTAGTTTAAATTATCTGCCATTTCCCTGCTCCCGGTTATCAATTCTCCAGTCGTATCCTCCAAGGGTCCCACGCTCGCTTTAGCCACTCTCTTTTTATATACCTGTAGAAGCTCTTGCTGTTTGTTTTCATATTTCATGCCAATTTACTTTCATAATCAATTTTTTCCCTCTTTATTCGCTTTTTAGTCATCCACTGCTGGTTCCTAAACAATTCCAATCGTCTAGCCTACCACTAGTTTTCGCCACTTTGTATGCCTTAGTTTTTGATTGGATACTCTCCTTGACGGCCTTTGTTAACTATGGGTGGTTCATCCTTCTCATCGAATCCTTCTTTTTGACCGGGATAAATTTTTGCTGAGCGTAATGAAATATCTGCTTAAATGTCTGCCACTGCTCATCCACTGACTTTCCCCTTAGTCTATTTTCCCAGCCCACTTTAGACAACTCTTTCTTCATACCTTTGTAATTGCCCTTATTTAAGTTGAGGACACTGGTTTGAGACCCCAGTTGCTCACGCTCAAACTGAATTTGAAATTCTACCATGTTGTGATCGCTGCCCCTAGAGGACCTTTAACTACGATATATTTTATTAATCCCACCTCATTACACATTATTAGATCTAAAATAGCCTGTTCCTGGGTAGGTTCTGCAATGTATTGCTCTAAGATGCACTCTACAAATTTGTCTTCCATGTTACTCCTGCCAATCTGATTTGTCCAGTCAATATGCAGATTAAAATCACCCATGACAATTGTAACGCCCTTCTAAACACTCCCTTTATTTCCCAATTTATACTTTGTCCTACAGTGAGGCACCTCTTCGGGGGCCAATAGACAACTCACAACCATGACATCTTCCCCTTGCTTTTCCTTTTTTCCACCCAAACTGATTCCACATCACGATCTATTGCACATATATCATTATTCACCACTGCACTGATACTTTCCTTTATTACAATGCTACCCCACCTCCTTTTCTTTTTTATCCATTTTTCCAAACATCGAATACCCTTCAATATCGAGTTCTCAGTCTTGGTCACCCTGCAACCAGGTCTCTGTAATAGCTATCAAGTCATATTCATTTATTTCTAATTGTGCCGTCAACTCATCTATCTTGTTACAAATGCTGCGTGCATTCAGATAAAGAGCCTTAAGCTTTGACTTTTTACCATTATTACTCATTCTGGTTCTAAGTTCTGCTGCACTCTTCTGCTTATATTTTCTGCCCCTTCCTGTCACACTCTGATTATCATTCGCCTCTTCACTACCCTGCACCTCTGCTCTCTCATTTCTTTTTGATTTTTAAAACTTCCCTTCCATTCCCTTCCCCCACTGATTAGTTTAAAATCCTATCTAGAACCCTAGTTATATGATTTGCCAGGACACTGGTCCCAGCATAGTTCAAATGAAGCCTGTCCCAATGGAACAGCCTCTCCTTCCCCAGCACTGGTGCCAGTGCCCCATGAATTAGAACCTATTTCTCCCACAACAATCTTTGAGCCATGCATTTACCTTTATAATCTTATTTTCCCCACGCCAATTTGCACATGGCTCAGGTAGTAATCCAGAGATTATTACCTTTGTGATTCTGCTTTTTAATTTAGCCCCGAGCTGCTCGTAGTCCCTCAGCAGAACATCTTTCTTAGTCCTACCTATATCACTGGTACCTACGTGGACCACGACAACTGGATTCTTCCCTTCCCACTCCAAATTCCTCTCCAGCCCAGAAGAGATGTCCTTAACCTTGGTATCAAGTAGGCAACACAGCCTTCGGGACTCTATCTTTGCTGCAGAGAACTGTATCTATTCCCCTAACTATGCTATCCTCTATCACTACTCCGTTTCTCTTTTCTCCCCCCACTTGAACGGTGCTCTGTATCATGGTGCTGTGGTCAGTTCGCTTATCCTCCCTGCAGACTGTGATCTAATGATCCAGAGAGAGATGAGTTAAAATCCCACTATGGCATCTGGGGAATTTAAATTCAATTAATTAAATAAACTTGGAATTAAAAATACTAGTGACAGCAATGGTGACTATGAAACTACCAGATGTTATAAAAACCAATCCTTTTGTGAAGGAAACCTTATGTACACACCCAATCCGGGCTAAATGGACTCCACACCCACAGCAATGTGGTCAACTCTAAACTGCCCTCTGCGTTGGCCTAGCAAGCCACTCAGTTGTATTAAACTGCTACACAAAACTTTTATAAGAATAAAACTGGATGAATCACCCAATATCGACCTAGGCACCAGACAGACAAAGGCACATTCAGGTAAGTTGACCCTGGAAAGACCTCCTCATTAACATCTAGGGTCATGTGCCAAGATTGCAAGAGCTGTCTCACAGACTTACCAAGCAACAGCCTGACCTAATTATGCTCACATAATCATGCCTTACAGCCAGTAGCCCGGACCCGTTCACCATCCCTGGGTACGTCCTGTCCCACTAGTAGGCCAGACCTATCAGACGTGGCCATACAGCAGTATGCACTCAGGAAGGATTGGCCTTGGAAGTCCTCAAAACTGACTCCAGGCTCCATGAAGAATGATACCATCAGGTCACCTCCTGCTGATTACCACCTACCGCCCTCCCTCACCTGATGACTCTGTACTGCACCATATTGAAGACCACTTGAAGAAGCACTGAGAGTAGCAAAGGTGCAGAATGTACTCTGGATGGGTAATTTCTAATGTCCAGCACCAAGAGTGGCTCTGACCACTGACCAAGTTGGCTGAGTTCTGAAGGACATAGCTGCCAGACTTGGCTTGTGAGAGTGGGAGAACCAGCACAAGTGAAAATTCTTGTTCTTGTCAATCCACCTGCCACAGATGTATACGTCCATGACAGTAGCAGTAGGGGTGACCACCACACAGTCCTTGTGGAAATGAAGTAATGACTTTATGCTGAGGAAATGCCCTATTGTTTTGTGTTGCACCACCACTGTGCTAAATGGAATAGATTGAGAACAGATCTACCAGCTCAAAACCAGACATCCAGAAGGTGAGGTGGTACTTCAGCAGCAACAGAATTGTATTCTACCAAAATTGTTAACCTCATGACCTGTTATATCCCTCACTTTGCCATTATCATCAATCCATGTAACCATGCCTGGTTCAATTAGATGTATAGAACAGCATGCCAGGAACAACAGGAGGCATACCTAAAAATTAGGTGCCAACCTGGTGAAGCTACAACACAGGACTACATGCATGCTAAACAACAGAAGCAACATGCGATAGACAGGACTGGGAAATCTCACAACCAATGGATCATATCAAAGCTCTGCAATCCTACCATATCCAGTCATTGATGGTGCTGAAAAATTAAACAGCTAACAGGAGGAGGGCCTCCAAGAATATCCCCAATCTCAATGATGGTGGAGCCCAGCAGGTCAGTCTTAAAGAGAAGGCTGAGTGCTCACATCCATCTTCAGCCAGAAGGGTTGAGTGGCTGCTCCATCTTGGCCTGCTCCTGAATCACAGGATCCAGTCTTCAGCCAATTCAATTCACTCCAGGTGATATCAACAAAGGTCTGAGCACAATGCATAGGGCAAGGGGATGCAATAACAGCTTGTCATAACTTGTGCTTTGGAACTAGGTCCACCATAAGGTTAGAAGTGGGGATTTTTGCTGATGGTTGCCCTCTGTTCAGTTATATTCACAACTCTTCAGATAATGAAGCTGTTGTGCCTGTATGCAGCAAGACTTGGACAACATTCAGGCTCGGGTTGATGAGTTCCAAGTAGCATTTGTGCTACACAAGTCAGGAGGCTCCTGACTTTCTGACCAAAAGTTATTGACTTGAAATATTAACTCTTTTCCTCTCTTCACAGATGCTGTCAGGTCTGCTAGATGCTTCCAGCATTTTTTTCTTATTTCAGAAGTCCCGTATACACAGTATTTTGCTTTTGAAGAAATCTTTCTTGCAAAGATATGCGATCTTGTGACCAGTCATTTACAGGCTGGAAGCTTACTTGACATAAGTAATTAGGCCCAACCCAGGAACATTTGTTGCGTTGACATGTGTCACCTAGCCAGGCATAAAACTCACTTCAATGTTCATCCAGCATCATGGAACAATGCTTTACAGACTGATTATGCCACGAATATTCAATCCTGACTAGCTTGTTATCCAGACATGATACCTACATAATTTTGGGAGAGTGAAACCCATTGAGTTCCACATTTAGTACCTGCACTAAAACTTCCACTTAAAATCTCCAGTCATGTCTGCAATATATTAGCTGCTGCTATGTACTCAAAAATTTATTTTGGTCTCTTTTGCTGCTATCGACAACCTATGTCCCTCTTACTCCTTGTAACATTCACTTTCACAGACAAAGTAATGTTTTTGAGAAAAGTATTTTGAGAGTTTGCATATAATATGTCTACATCAGGACATATTTGAAATTTGTACAGATTCTATTTATAGAATTTTATTTGGAACAGATGGGAGAAAGCTATACTGTATGAAAATAATCTAATTTTGTGAATGGTATTTCTTTTGACTTTGCAGATTACAATCTTCACAACCCATTTTAATATGAACTATATATTTTTAAAGTTCTTGTACACTCTTTTTTACAAAGCATATTTAAGTAGTGTATTTATCATGTGATTATAATTAGTGAATCAGTTCCTGATCTTTCTCCATTCTATCCCTGAATCAGGTAAATTGACAAATAAACTGTGAATCAAAAGTAATTATGTACATATGTTTGGTAGGACAGTCACATTATTAGCAATTCTGCTAATCCAAAATTTGGACATGTGCGGCAGAATTTTTCGCAGGGCAGGTGGGCACACGCCCGACCTGCTCGAGTGTAAAATAGCGTGTGATGACGTCAGGTGAGCGTCCTGACGTCATCGCGCACTCACGTGATATTTCAGTCAGTGGATGCGTGCATGAGTCGGAGCCACACCCGCCACAATTACGAGGCCATTTAAGGCCATTAAAAATGCAATTAAGCTGGATATTACCTTGCCTGTGCGATTTCATGCTCGTCGCATGGACAAAATGGGTAGGCGGTCAGCCGACAATTAGCTGGAAACTCATCCAAGGGCAGAATAAAAAGGGCCAGCAGCATTGCCAGTGTGAGTAGTGAGGAGTTTTGGAGATAGTTTGCTGCTGGCTGCTTATTGGTACTCAGCAGCTTGATCTCTGTTTGGGGTTCCATTCTTAGCATTACCAGGCTTCATTTCAGGACATGTTGGTGACTCCATGGCCCCCGGATGATTCAGACCATGTGAACCCTTCCAGCCTTCCGTTACCCTGGTAATGGTGATTGTGGTCTCTGCTGGTGGCACCTCCTCTGAGGGGCAAGAGGGGGGCAGGAGGCCAGGTGTCCCAATACAGCTTCCAGGGGAGGGACCTGTGGGAGGTGAGGCGCAGGGAAAAGGGGCACAGGGATAGCAGGAAGCCCAAGGCAGAAGGGGCCGCAGAAGATGCCACTAGCCTACTGCCAGGGTTTACAGGCGGCAATGCAGCTACCTCAATATGTCCGAAGTGCAATGCCGATGGAGGCTCCGCCTATCAAGGAAGACCATGACCTCCATTTGCCAGATGATTGGGCCTGAGATCAGCTCCAACTTTGTAGGTAGATACCCCATGCTAGTGGCTCTGAAGGTCACGGTGGCCCTCAACTTCTATGCCTCCGCCTCTTTCAGGGCTCAGTGGGGAATCAGCTTGGAGTCTCCCAATCAGCTGTCCGCAGTTGCAGCAAGCTGGTGACAGAAGCTCTGTTCAGGTGGATACTGACACTTATTCTTTACTCTATGGACAAGACCAGCCAGGCTGAACAAGCCAGAGGTTTTGCAGCGAATGCTGGGTTCCCCCATGTTCAGGGTGCTATAGACTGTACACATGTGGCCATCAAGGTGCCAGCAGGTGAGCCCGGTGCCTTCGCCAACAGGAAGCGATTCCACTCCATGAACGTGCAGATAGTGTGTGATCACAGGATGCAGATTCTGCAAGTCTGTGCAAGGTACCCAGGCAGCTCCCATGATGCTTACACCCTGAGACATGCCAAGTTGCTAAGATCATCAGTGCTCCAGCCAAACTGGATGCATGGCTGCTGGGTGTCAAGGGCTACCCCTTGAAGAGACGGCTCATGACGCCTCTCCACTACCCAAGAACAAAGGCAGAGAAGTGTTACAATATGAGTCATGCGTCCACAAGGGCGGTGGTAGAGAGGACAATTGGTCTTCTGAAGATACGCTTCCGATGCCTGGACCATTCAGGGGGTGCACTACAATACCCCCAGAGCGGGTGTCACTGATAGTGGTTGCATGCTGTGCTCTCCACAATCTGGCACTGGCAAGAGGGGACCCACTGGTGGAAAAGGATCTTGATGCAGCTGCACAGACCATAGAGGATGAATCCATTAGTGAGTCTGAAGATGAGCACAGTAAGGAGGACACTGAGGGCATGGAACCAGACCTTGGTAACCTCCAGGGAGGCAGGGACGCCAGGGGCACCTTGATCCAACGCTCCTTCAGCTAGGTTACCAAAGATCCGCTCCCACCTCATGCCTGGGCTGTCGCCTCCATCTCAGATGTCTTTCCATTTGCACCCAAAGTCCACTCAATGTCTGTGCAATAAGGTATCCAGCCACTCACGTCCAGCATTCCATACAGGCGTACCCTGCACCAGAAACAAAAAAAAATGAAGCATACTCAGGCCATCAGAACCAAAGCAAATTTAATGTTTTTGTCACATTGAATGCATAATGATATTACCATTACTGGTGTTGATGTCCACACCAGCAGACATATAAACCAAACATAATTGAACAGAATATCATCTGTGAACTGTCCCTCCGGTGCTCATGGTGCCTTTAACTTAAGTTTTGGGTTGCTGTCTTGGTGCCCTCCTGCCTGCCGCTGGCACCAACATTGGAGACAGCCTGCTGACTCTGGTGTCTTGTTGGCCTCGATGAACTTTGGCGGTCGTCCTCTGGCCAGTGGAGCCTCCCGCCTGGGAGGGAGTGGCCAGTGCCACGGCTGGCAACTCCCCAGTCATTGCAGCCTCATCAGATGCCATGGTCACTGATAGAGGGGCGGAGGAGCTGCTGCTATAATCAAGAGCAGCCTGAGAGGAGCCTGCAGCTCATGCACCAATCCGAGGTCGCTCTGGACCTCCCTGCTCATTGTTGACGGACAGACACCTAGATGGGATACTGGGTGCCTCATCCATCTCTCACACTGACACTGACCACCTGAGGTCCAAGTGCAACCCCAGGAAACCCTCATTCTATCCCTCAAGCTGCCTCTCCATGAGAGTCGCCACTCTCTCAATGGAGGAGGTAGGGTGCTCAGCCATGAGGGTCAACGCAGTGCTCATGTTCCACATGGACTCCTCCACAATGGAGACCACATGGTGCACAGACCCTCATGGATCTCCGCCAGATCCTCCCGCACATCTCGCTGGGCATCCAGCATCTGCCGCCTAATGGATGACTCCAGAGGCTCATCATTTGCCTTCAACTGAGCATTGTCCTGGTCCCCAGCAGTTCTCCGACTGTCAGAGCCCTGGGCATTCTCTGCCTCCACCTGCACCTCAAGCGAGGGTGAAGTGCCCTCACCAATATGCCTCGGCATTATGGCTGGATATCTAATGCCCACCAAGGTACTGGTATCTGCGCTGGTGCCTGGTTCAAAGAGCGGTTGTGATGCAGGTGCAAATGAAGCCCAGTGGTCTTTCGGCATCAGGGTGGCCCTTCGGGGTCCAGAGAGCGAGTGCATGTTGTTGAATCTAAAGGAGAACAAGGACATGTCATTAGTTAAAGTCATCACACTGTCACTGTGCATGCCAGGCACCCTGCTGAGACAGTGGAGATCTGCGTCATGGTGCCCTCGTCTTTCAATGATCAATGGGGACTCCAGGTTTGAGGCTCCCATCAATGAAGAGACTACACTGGAATGGTTGCCCAATCCGAAACTCTTACCTCTGCGCACTGCGGTTTTACCTCCATCCATCACCCCCACCTCTCCATGCCTGGCTGCACATGGAGTGTGCTGGCTTTCCAGCTCCAGGGTGTCCTGCTTGAACCTGGTCAGCAGCAGCAGGTTGGGCGGGCCTCCACCTCTACATGACCTCTCTGATTTATTATGGCTTGTCTTCTCCTGAAAGGACAGAGGAGCATTGATTAGTCTAATCTCTATCTGCAGCGCCATTGCAGCCTGGCCAACCCCACCTGAGGAACACCTCGCAGGGCAGATCCAAATCGTGGCCCTTGAGCCACAAGGCACTCAGTTCAAGCAGTTAGGGCTCACCCCCTTGTCCAGCTCTGTATTCATTGGCAGTTGGCGCTCAGACTCTAGCACCCCTGAGCTTCACGGTGGGACAGCCACACCTTAACAATTCTGCACACTGACCTATGCCAACACCAAACTCAACCTTCCTGGGCGAAGCAGTTTAGTAAACCTCTTCACCTATGTGTGCCACACCATGTCATGGCTGCTAACCAGTGCTGCAACCTCCTCCCATGCTCTCTTTGTGAGCTGGGGTGGCCTCCTCCTCCCATCTCTGGGGGCAAGTGTGTCCCTCCTGGCAGCCACCTCCTCCAGAAGGACCCTGAGCACTCATCCGAAAAGCAGGGGGCCAATTGTCCACCAGACCTGCCCCCCAACTGCCGTGTCCAAATGCACTCAACTCCATAACTTGAATTTTGAGAATGCAGAGAAGACATTCTTCCCTGGCAGCCTTCAAGAGGCTGCCTGTGCCATTTTTAATGCAGGTGACCTGGTAGCCGACAGACCCCCGCCCCTACCCCAGCCCCCGCTCGGCCCTTCCCACTGCGATTCGCTCTGGGCAGGACTTAATTTGCCCACCGGTGTGAAATTACGGTTGAGGGCCGATCGTGGGCAGCCACCTGCAGACCTGAAAACCTGCCCAAGGTTGTTTTAATTTCAAAGCTATTTTTTCAATAGTCAGAATCTTATGTCCCGCGGGTCAGCGCACGCCCAACCCAATCAGGAGTAAAATAGCGTGCGATGATGTCGGGTGAACGCCCTGACCCCATCGCGCACTCACGCAATATTTCGCTCGACGGGCGTGCGCGGGTTCTGGAGCGGCACCCGCCATTACTTAATAGGCTCGCCAGCATGAAATCGTGGTCAGAGCCTAATTGCGGGCGGCGGTCCGTTTCCTGGCCATTCCCAGGCCTGCCTGCCATGCCCTCCCGCTGAGGGGAAAATCCTGCCCAATGCATTTTAAAAATAGGAATTTGTTCTTTTGGAAGGCATATAACTGTATTTTTGTTTGTGTTTTGTTGCTCAATATTGATGAACCCAGAGTACATTTTACAACTTTGTCCTCTGGTGCACAACTTATATCTAGAACTCCAGAGGTCTTCACAAGACCTTGTATCATTTTTTTGTATTTCTCCACTGATTGGCCTTGTTTGCTCTTTACCAATAAATTTATTGCACCAGCTGCTTTGGAGGAAATTGCATTTCCCACATCTTGCACTTCCTGTATGAGCAACCCCAAACTGCATCATTCAGGAAGCACCCTTTCCTTGCAGTTTCTAAATGCTAATCCCTGTCTTGTTCTCTTCTGCAGTCTTTTAAATAACTGTTTAAGCCACTTAAGTGATAGTCAGCTGCTAGCAGTTAAATTCTTCCAAAAGAAATATCAGAAATGTGTCATTAACCCAAATAGTACAGCAGGAAAAACTCTCAGCATATACAGAAGCTCCAGTGTGCTTGTAAACAATACTAAGACCTTAAATAGTTCCATTTCAGAGTTAGACGTCCTTTTCTAATCATGTAAACTTGAACAAATTGTCTGGTGTAGTCAAGTATTTATTTTAATAGAAAAAGTTCCCTGACAATTTTGTTAATGGGAAATACCACAACACTTTCCAAGCTATCCTGCCAATTGATTGGACTAAATGCATTTGAGGAAAAAAAATACAGGGATATTTCTGTTTCCAAGATGACAAAAGTGGCCAGATTATAAAAACCAGAAGTGGCCAGATTATAAAAACCAGGAAACCTATGACTCATAAATGCAGAAAGAGTGGAATTTGGAAGATTTAGCCAGGAAGACAAAATATATCTCTTGGAATTACTGATCAATCTTGTGGTACTGTACAGCTGTTGATATTTGGAGATTGCATAGTATCAATGTAATGTTGATGCAGTGTCTGTTGCAGATTCTTGGAATTCCCAGGCAAAATTCACTTTGAAACAATAGCATCAGGATCCTGTTGACTCTGGAAACTATTTTTTCATGAGCTTAGAATTAGCTGTTGGTATAAAGTTTTCGTCACACTTCAGTGATATTGGCTAGCAATTATTGAGAGAGTAGTATAGTATTTGCTTACTGTATGTTTCCCAACACAAACCAAATTCTTTCATAAGAATTTTTACTCCTAGTGCTAATGTGGTTAAATTGTGGACCACAGCAATTAAACCAGCAGCTGAATCAGTGAAGGAAACCCCAGTCCATGTTGCTTTAGGAATGTCAACTCCCACAGATGTATTGTGGCTGAGGTTTTTAGCAAGGAGGGAGCAACAGAGTTGTTCCATGTCCCTCAGGAAGACCTCTGAATTATTTGGCACTGAAAATGGCTGTCAAAGTCTTTATGGTCCTCAGTTTTCCTACTGTGTACTCCATGCTCCTTTTAGACTAGCAACTGAGGGCATCTACAATGCAGCCAGTTTGTTGTTCTCGGATGTAACACATAGGTCATGGTGGCAGTAGTCAGTAGGGCCAATCGCTTCATCATTTTTTCCACCGACCAAAGCGGCAACATGTGACATCTGCCACTAAGACAGAAAAGAGCAGCAATGTTGTGGGAATACCATTGTAAAAATGTAAATTCGCCTCCCAATTTTACAACATTGTTACTTGGGCGTATTTCCTTCACCGATACTGGATCAATACTGGAATTCTCTACTTAACACCTTTGTTACCACCACCATAAGGATGTAGCACTTAAAGGAAAAGGCTCATCACTGTGTTCTCAGGGCAACCAGGGAAGAGCAATAAATGTGGCTTTTCCAGCACCGACACATCCCAAAAACAAAATGTGAAAGACAAACATAATTTAGAACTCCTGCACTGCTGATTTTGCCACACTCCAGAGGGCTATCCACCCTAGCCACAGATTTCTGTGCAGAAAGCCATGCTCAATATGATCCACAAGATATTTTAGTTTTCACAGCGGGAATGGGGAATACCACTGCCAACAAGAAATGACATTGACCAATGCCTGCTCTCCTAGAAGATCCCATGACATCTTCAAATACGGACCCCGGAAGTGCAAAATGTTTTAGTTTGACAGGCAATATGATCGGCGCAGGCTTGGAGGGCCGAAGGGCCTGTTCTTGTGCTGTACTTTTCTTTGTTCTTTGTTCTTTTTCACTTTAAGCCATCTTTACTTGAAAGGAAATGAAGAGTAGAAGAATGGTGTCAGGGAAGTCATTTTCAGTCATTGCTAATGACACCCTTGTGCCATTTGCAGACAGAGCTGAGCGCAGATATAATTAAGCCTATGCAACCAGCGTGATCATTACTGAGCGTACCACTATTATCTTGAAGCAGCAGTTCTCAAGGGTAGCATTATGGGACTGCTCCTCTTTAGGGTTCCAGGATGAATTATATGGGCTCCATGCACCATAGCATTGCTTTAAAAAGGGGCTTAATCATAGAGGAAGAAAAGCAGCATCTAGAAGATAAACTCAAACATGAAATAGTCCGTGAAAATCAGGAAGTTGTTCCTGAAACATTGGTGCAGTCTGGAAGAAACTATCCCAAAACACTTCCATAAATTACTCTGCCACTACCAATTCCTATTTAGTCGCAAAGATATTACACAGAATTACATAGAATTTACAGCACAGAACCAAGCTATTTGGTCCAACAGCTGTATGGTATTGTTTATGCTCCACATGATCACCCTCCCACCCTACTTCACTGAACCAAATCAGCATAGCCTTCTATTTCTTTCTCCCTCATGTACCTATCTAGCTTTCCCCTAAATGTGTCATATTCTCAGCAGAATGTCCAAACAACTGCATAAAATTTTCAATAAGTTGAATAATGAATAATTGAGTTTTGCCACGTTGCCTCCTTTTTGTGCTGCCTCATTATGTGCGGCTTTGAGCACCAAACCTACAAGTTCTTCACAGTGATCTTTTAGTAAATGGGACTGAATTGAACTCTCTCTGCTTGATGGGAACAGCACAGTAGTGCCTCCAAATTCTCATAAATTCACTTAAGTTCCATGAACTCTCCATTCCCACCCATCATCATTTACATGGGGACCTCTGCATGGACATTCCATGCTCCTGCTAAATTTTGATGTGCTAATATATTTTCCTCAAACTGCAAGGCAATTTTGAGGTATTAATAGGTTCTTTATTGGCGCCATGAGCTCAGTTTCGAGTAGGTATCCCTTGTCTCCTATAAGCTAGCCCTGAAGTCTGCTTCCTGGAATGAAAAGTTCTGCAATGTTGGATTGCCTCAGCATGAAGGAATCATGACAGCTCCCAGGGAATCTGATGCAGATCTGCAAGACCTCTTCTTCTGGTTGCAAACCATCTGTGCATTGATGGAAAAATATCTCTAGTGGTTTATTAAAACTCCTGGGGCTGAATTTTCTGGTCGGCGGGGATGGGGGGAATGGGTGCAGAGCGGGTGCGGGCGTGGGCGTGGGCGGGCGCGGACCT
The DNA here is from genome assembly GCF_964194155.1 of Cetorhinus maximus. NCBI lineage: Eukaryota > Metazoa > Chordata > Chondrichthyes > Lamniformes > Cetorhinidae > Cetorhinus > Cetorhinus maximus. Next base: position 82,537,581 of record NC_135881.1, read on the forward strand.
GATCGCCACTCATGATCAGGTCCACGCCGCCACTTTACGCGGGCGGGCCAATTAAGGCCTGCCCAGTGTACTTCATGACTCCCGTGCATAGTGGGAGTGGGTGGGCAGCGGCAGGTGTGCTCAGGCAGCCGGGTCCAATGGTGACCTGGCGGCCTGTATAAAGGAAGGTCCTGGCAGCCTCGGAAAGGCTGCTCACAAAGGCTGAGCAAAGGGCTATGCAGAGGGGCAATGAAGTTCATGCAAGTCCGAAGGGTAGCACCTCAGGGCAGGCCAGGCCGGAGGGTAGGGCAGAGGGCCAGTGTGCCCCTCGTTTTTCCGATGACTGCCTTGCTGCCCTCCTCAAGGAGGTGGGAGGTGCTGGTCCCCTAGGATGGGAGGAGGAGGCCCCCCCCTCACGTGACGAAACATGCCTGGGAGGAGGTGGCGGAGGTGGTGAGCTCCCGCGATGTGGTGCGGTGCACCTGGATCCAGTGCCGCAAGCACTTCAATGAGTTGTTGCGCTCTGGCAGGGTGAGTACCATGTTGGCATTGGGCACTTAACCCAGCAGGTTGGCTTACCACCCTGCTGCACCACCCCCCCCACCAGCCGCCCCCAAGTCTGGGTGCAGTGGTTGCATTGAATCATTCACAGCATGTGTACTTCGCTGGCTGGGCCAGCAGGTATTGCCCATGCCGAGGTCACACTGAGAGGGTGATGAGGAGGTGTGTTTTGCGCCCGCAGCATGTGGTACACTGAGACTCACATTACTGTTTTGGGGGAAACCTGGAGGAGCTGCATCTAGGTGTAGTGCTGGGACTCCAGGACATGTCTAAGCCAGGGTGATGAAATGCTGGGAGGGGAGCTTCAAGGTGGTGTGACAACGAACCATCTGCTGCCCTCTGCACTCCACGTGCTTGCGCCTCCTTGCTATGGAATGATATACCGTGTGGTGCCTAATGTGATGTAGGCAGCATGTGGCCGGGATGGGTGGGGGGGGAGGTGGAGGGGGTGGAACAGGCCTAGCATCTTTGTGTGAGTGTTTGGCAGCAGTGGGATGAAGAGGCTCTGGAGCCCTGCAATGTCCCACTCTGGTTGGGGTAGGCCGTGCGCGAAGCAAGTCCATGTGCAATTTGCACAAATCGATGCTCGTCTCTCACTTTCAGGAGAAGAATGCTCACAATGCGGCAGAGCGTGCGAGGACTGGCGGTGGCCAGGCGCAGATTACCATTCTTAGCCGGTTCGAACAGGAGGGCCTGGATCTGGAGAGGCGCCATGCGCCAAGATACACTGGTGTCGCTGAGACTGGGGTGCTACAGTCAGATATTTATGCCCAACATCTGAGGGCCCTTAGCTTCTTCCTTGAACAGAGGCCCGAACAATCCACCACTAATCTCCTTCGTCTGGCTGAACTTGTTCTCACACTGAACAATTTCTCCTTTAACTCCTCTCACTTCCTCCAAATAAAAGGTGTGGCTATGGGTACCCGCATGGGCCCCAGCTATGCCTGTCTCTTTATGGGGTATGTGGAACATTCCTTGTTCCAGTCCTACTCCGGTCCCTTCCCACAACTCTTTCTCTGGTACATCGATGATTACTTCGGTGCTGCTTCATGCTCTCGTCGGGACCTGGAAAAATTTATTAATTTTGCTTCCAATCTCCACTCCTCCATCATTTTCACACGGTCCATCTCTGACACTTCTCTTCCCTTCCTTGACCTGTCTGTCTCAATTTCTGGTGATAGACTGTCCACCAATATCCATTACAAGCCTACCGACTCCCACAGCTACCTCGACTACAGCTCCTCACACCCCGCTTCCTGTAAGGACTCCATCCCATTCTCTCAGTTCCTTCGCCTCCGTCGCATCTGTTCTGATGATGCTACCTTCAAAAACAGTTCCTCTGACATGTCCTCCTTCTTCCTTAACCGAGGTTTTCCACCCACGGTCGTTGACAGGGCCCTCAACCGTGTCCGGCCCATATCCCGCGCATCTGCCCTCACGCCTTCTCCTCCCTCCCAGAAACATGATAGGGTCCCCCTTGTCCTCACTTATCACCCCACCAGCCTCCGCATTCAAAGGGTCATCCTCCGCCATTTCCGCCAACTCCAGCATGATGCCACCACCAAACACATCTTCCCTTCACCCCCCCGGCGGCATTCCGTAGGGATCGTTCCCTCCGGGACACCCTGGTCCACTCCTCCATCACCCCCTACTCCTCAACCCCGACCTATGGCACCTCCCCATGCCCACGCAGAAGATGCAACACCTGCCCCTTCACTTCCTCTCTCCTCACCGTCCAAGGGCCCAAACACTCCTTTCAAGTGAAGCAGCATTTCACTTGCATTTCCCCTAACTTAGTCCACTGCATTCGTTGCTCCCAATGCGGTCTCCTCTACATTGGAGAGACCAAACGCAAACTGGGCGACCACTTTGCAGAACACCTGTGGTCTGTCCGCAAGAAAGACCCAAACCTCCCTGTCGCTTGCCATTTTAACACTCCACCCTGCTCTCTTGCCCACATGTCTGTCCTTGGCTTGCTGCATTGTTCCAGTGAAGCCCAACGCAAACTGGAGGAACAGCATCTCATCTTCCGACTAGGCACTTTACAGCCTTCCGGGCTGAATATTGAATTCAACAACTTTAGATCTTAAACTCCCCCTCCCCCCATCCCCATCCCGTTTCTTCCCCCTCCCCCTTTTTAAAAAAAAAATTATATAGATTCTTCTTTTCCCACCTATTTCCATTATTTTTAAATCTACAACTAATACCTTGTTAGTCTCTCCACCCCACCCCCACTAGAGCTGTATCTTGAGTATCCTGCCATCCATTCTTAATTAGCACTTTTCTTAGATAATATCACCACCTTCAACACCTCTTTGATCCTTTTGTCTGTGACATCTTTTGATTATCTGCTTCAACACTGCTTGCTTGTCCCCACAACCACCCCACCCTCAACTTCTCTCTCCCCCAGCCCTCCACCTTAAACCAGCTTATATTTCACCTCTCTCCTAAATATACTTCAGTTCTGTTGCAGGGTCATGAGGACTCGAAACGTCAGCTCTTTTCTTCTCCACCGATGCTGCCAGACCTGCTGAGTTTTTCCAGGTAATTCTGTTTTTGTTTTGGATTTCCAACATCCGCAGTAGCTTTTAGCTTTTTGTTTTTATCTCAGTGAGGTCAGCATTGTTCTCCCAACAGCCATAACACTGCTGAATGTTAATTAATTTAATTTTGCAACATTGCTCGACCATTGCTTATGAAAGGATGAGCACATAATGATCCAGGGGGACAGGGATGCACTTTGTCATTGTCTCCATGTTAAGTGATCCACTATCCTTGTTCTTTCTTTCAGCATCATCGAAGCAGGGCTGGGAGGAGGAGCAGCAGATGTCCCCTCTCACACCTGAGGGGCCTGAAGTCTCGCCAGCCTCACACCATTTCTGCGAGGCAAGCACCAGCGCAGATACTAGCACCTCAGTGAGAATTCAAACATCGGCTAGTGTCCTGGAGCACAGTGGTGAGGGCACTTCACACTCGCTAGAGGAGCTGGCAGAGACAGAGAGTGCCCATGGCACCAGCAGTCAGAGGACTGCAGGGGACCAGGCACATGCTCAGTCGGTGGCTGATGATGTGCCTCTGGAGTCGTCCACAATGCAGCAGGTGCAGGAAATGCGATCGGGTATGCGGGAGCATCTGCGGGAGATACATGAGGCTATGCTTGGCTTGGTCTCCGTGGTGGAGGAGTCTACGCGGACGCTCGCCGAAGCAATGAGCCTCATGTCTGAGCGCCATGTGTCCTCCATGGTGAAAGTGGCAACTCTCGTGGAGAGCCTCCTCCAGGAGACCCATCAGTGCTTCCTGGGGATGCGCTTGGATCAGCAAGCCCTCAGCTGGTCATTACCAGTGTGGGAGATGGTGTGGGCATCAAGTTTCCCAGCTCGGTGCCCATCCATCCATGGTGAGCAGGGAGCTCCAAAGCGACCTCAAGTCGGCACAGGAGCTGCCTGTTGTCTCTGCGGGTATCTCTCAGGCCATTCCGAATGAGGGCGGCAACTCCTCCACCCCTCTCCCAATGACCATAGCGTCTGGTGAGGCTGCGACGCATGGGGCGATGGCAGCTGTGGAACTGGCAGCTCCCTCTCAGGTGGGGCCAGCACAGGGTACACGGGCCAGAGGACGACTGCCAAGGTCATCGAGGCCAACAGGGCAGCAGAGTCAGCAGGCTGTCTCAGATGCCACTCCCAGTGATGGGGCAGCATCAAGATGCAGCACCCGGAAATGAAAAACATAAGGCACCTTAGGCACACCACGGGTTTATCACTGGTGCTTTTGTGTTAGCCCGAGATGAGTCCTTATGATTGGTTCTGATTTGTAACAGTATTGTATTTTTATTTTGCATAAGTTTGTTTGCTTGACATATTAAATTCAGATATGTCACCATGGCTGAGGGTGCCCCTTTTCTTCTGCATGGTTCTTTCTTGATAGTTTCCAAAAATGTAATGAGTGTCTCGTTGGACATTCAGCTTTATTAACAAGGCCCTTAGTGACTGTTCCTAACCTGCCAGATTTTGCATTTAGGTGTCGAGTTTCAAGCCGACAGCCCAGGCTTTTCCTGGAGGACCATCTGTGTTGGGCTAGCTGAAGGCTCATTGGATTAAAGCCTCCCGGGTGTCGCTGCAGTATGTCTGGGTCAGCATCTACCCCCTCAGCATTTCCCTGTGCATGCTCATCCTCGGACTCACTGCTGGACTCATCGTGTGCAGCCGCAGCAACTGTATCGACGTCTTCATCGTCCACTGCATCCCCCCTTTCCAGTGCAAGATTGTGGAGAGTGCAGCATGAAACCACTATCAGTGACACACGATCTGGGGGGTACTGGAATGCACCCGCTGAGTGGTCCAGGCATCGGAAGCGCATTTTGAGAAGACTGATGGCTCTCTCCACCACAGCCCTTGTGGAGGTGTGGCTCCAATTGTACCACTGCTCAGCTTCTGTTCTTGGATGGCGGAGAGGCGTCATGAGCCATCTTCTGAGGGAATGGCCCTTGTCACCCAGCAGCCATCCATCCACCCGAGCCAGAGCACTGCAGAGCCCCGGCACCTGGGAGTGTGTGAGGATGTAGGCGTCGTGGGAGCTGCCTGGGCACCTTGCACAGACTTGTAAAATCTGCATCCTGTGATCACACACTATCTGCACGTTCATGGAGTGGAAGCCCTTCCTGTTGGCGAAGGCACCGGGCTCACCTGCTGGTGCCTTGATGGCCACATGTGTACAGTCTATAGCACCCTGGACACGGGGGAAGCCAGCAATGGCCGCAAAGCCTCTGGCTCGCTGTGTCTGGCTGGCCTGGTCCCAACGGAATTGGATGAAGGTCAATGCAATATAAAAGCAAAATACTGCAGATGCTGGAATCTGAAAGAAAAACAAAAATAGCTGGAAAAACTCAGCAGGTCTGACAGCATCTGCGGAGAGGAATACAGTTAACGTTTCGAGTCCGTATGACTCTTCATCAGAACTAAAGAAAAATAGAAATGAGGAGAAATAAAAACTGTTTGAGGGGGGGTGGGACAGGTAGAGTTGGATAGAGGGCCAGTGATAGGTGGAGGCAAAGAAGAGATTGCCAAAGATGTCATAGACAAAAGGTCAAAGAGGTGTTGACGGTGGCGATGTTAGCTAAGGAATGTGCTAATGGTGACATTAAGGGTAGAAAGCAGGACAAGTGACAGATGGCCCTAGTGGGGGTGGGGTGGGGGGAAGGGATCAAAATAGGCTAAAAGGTGGAGATAAAACAATGGATGGAAATAAATTTTAAAATAATGGCAAGAATTTTCCATTTGCCGGTCGGGCGGCCGGCCGATTGCCTCTGGAGAAATGGGCTGCGCCGCCATTTCCCGTGGGCAGGCCAATTAAGGCCCACCCGGCGGGTTAGCAACTCCCGTGGAAAATAGTCATGGGGGCGGGCGGCCTCAGACTGCCGGTTACAATGGAGAACCTGCAGCCTGTATAAAGAGTGGCCAGGCAGCCTGCTTGAGGCAGTGCACCATGGCCACTCGGGGAGAGAGGGAGGGAGGTGTGAGTGGAGCGCAGCATGAGCATGATCAGGAGGAGGGGGGCAGGCCGCAGGAGAGGCCAGCGGGGAGCCACTGTGCTCCCCGATTTTCAGATGCTTGCCTTGCTGTCCTCCTGCAAGAGGTGTCTATACGTCGGCACCTTCTGTATCCTGAGGATGGGAGGAGGGGGGCCCCCCCCATGTCACCAGCCAGGCGTGGGAGGAGGTGGGTGACGCTGTAAGCGCCCACGATGATGTGCACTGGCACCCAGTGCAGGAAAAGATTCAATGATTTGCTGCGCTCTGGACGGGTGAGTACCATGTCGGTCTTGGCCATTTGACCCAGAAGGCAGCCTTAGCCTTTGACCTGCCCCGCCCCCCCCCACCCATCCCCCACCCACCACCACCACCATATCTTGCTGTCGTTATTGCATAGGGAATCTAGTGCACGCTGGGTGGGCAAATGGGTACAGCCTTAGTGGTTGAGGAGAAGAAGGGTTCTCCCCGCAGCATATGTTGGTGTTTGTGGCATTTGAGTAGTCTGGGGGCAACCTGCAGGGAAGGCCGCACAACACATACTCAGAACTCCAACGCATGTCATATTGATGGTAATGAGATGGTGTAAGGGGAGCCTCAAGGCGTTTTGGGCAAGTGCCATCTGCTGGCATCGGCGCCGCACCTAGTTGGGCCTCCTTGCCATGGGCGCTAAGACCCGTGTGATATTCAAAGTGATGGATGCTAAATGTGTCCAAGGTAGCCGGCCGTTGGGGGAGGGGGTTGGGAGCAGCTGTACTATCTTCTGGGGACTGATCACCAGTAGTGTGGACAGGAGCCGCTGGAGGCCTCAGATGGCCCACTGTGGTTGGGGTGCGGCGTGCGCGTGCAGAGTACATGAGCGATCAGCCCCAATAAATCCTCTTCTTTGTTTTGCAGGCAAAAACTCACCACAATGCCCGGGAGCGCCAGAGGACTGGAGGTGGGCGCGCCCTCCTGCAGCACCTCACGCCTTTTGAAGAGCAGGCCATGGAGCTGGGCAGGAGTCAGGAGGCCAGGGCGGCCGGGGGCGGTGAGGCTGGGGTCCGACGGGCAGGTATTTGAGGTCCACAGTCCCATCCACTCTGTCTGCCCACCATCCAAACCACTGATGGTTGCTGCAATCGTTAATGCTGAAACACTGCTCATTCACAGACTGAGACATTCTGACGTGTGGGTCATACGGAAGGGACCCTCGTCCCCTTGAGGAATAGCCTCTCCACCACCTTCCAAAGTCACCTTATCCCATTTGTGACCACTATCACCATGGTCTAACATGCCTTTGGATCGCTGCTGCACAGCCAAAGACTTATTTCATCTGAGGGGGTTTGGGACCTCCAGCACCCTTTCAGCCAGCGTGCCCCAAATTACTCTGTCCAAAAGGTCCTCAGCACCTCAGCTGTGAACCTCATGGCACTCAACTTAGATGAATGCCACCACATTACTCATTCCTGCGCTAAGGGGTAATGTTGCCATCTACCCACTCGGTCTATGCCCCTCCTTACGGAATGAAGGCCAATAATGTGACCTCTCAATCTCCTGTGATCGACGGCAAATGTCGCTACTGTTTGCAATGTTTCCGCAGCCCCACAACTATCCAGGCCACAATGCATCCAGGTCAGGTACCTCTGCACTCTCCCCACTCCTATGGTTCATAACATGCCATGTGGCATTCCTGAGGCCATCTGACCAGCCTGTCTGCATGTGCGTTTAATGTTTGGGGCTCATCTTGACTCTTTTTCACCTCACCAATGTTCTCCTTCGGGTCTTGAAGGGTGAGCGACTTATGAGGCCTGGGGGGGAAAGGGATGAAAGGTTGAACTGAATGTACGCTAACTGATGCACTGTCCTTGTTGTTAATTTCAGCATCACCACCAGAGCGACCCACACCTCGACCCGGCGGCCCCCCCTCCACACCTGAGGGCCAACAAGTGCAACTTGCAGCACATCATTTCAGCCAGCCAGGCACCAGCGCAGACACACACACCTCAGTGGGGACTTTACCGTCGGCTAGTGTCCCGGGTCACAGTGGAGAGGGCACATCACGATCGCTGGAGGAGATGGTAGGGACAGAGAGTGCCGATGGCTCCAGCAGCCGGAGGGCTGCAGGGGACGAGGCACATGCTGAGTCCGGCACTGATGATGTGCCTCTGGAGTTGTCCCCATTACAGCAGCTGCAGGAAAGGCGGCAGGAAGTGCATTTGCATCTAGCAGGGTTGCATGAGGGAATGATTCAGTTGCTCTCTGCGATGGAGCAGTCTAGGCAGAGTGCGTGAAGATTCCACCCTCAGGGCAGAGCATCAGGATTCCTTCAATGAGAGATTGGCGACTCTCATAGAGAGGGGTTTCCACCAAATGGATCAAAATATGATTGGGTTACGCTCTGACCTGCAAGTCCTCACAGCGCTAATGGCCACAGGTGGTGTTTTCCATTGTGGGAGATGTTGTGGACACCAAGCGTCGGCACTCGGTGCCCATGCATCTGTGGTGAGCAGGGAGGTAGATTTGGACCTCACATCAGCGCAGCAGCTGCCTGTCGTTGCTACGAGCTCCTCTCAGGGCGCTCCGGATGAGGGCAGCAGCTCCTCTGCCCCTCTGCCAGTCAACGTTTCTTCCGTTGAGGCTGCGACAACTGGGGAGGTGTCAGTTGAGGAACTGGCCACTCCCTCCCAGGCGGGGCCATCACAGGCTCCACGTGCCAGAGGACGCCCACCAAGGTCATCGAGGCCAATAGGACAGCAGGGTCAGCAGGCTGTCTCTCAAGACACTCCGAGCAATGGGGCGGCACCTAGACGTAGCACCCGCAAACGTAAGCATAAGGCACCTTAGGCACTCCACGGGTATGGCACTGGTGATTTTGTGTTGTCCTTAGAATAGGGACCCATGTTTTTGTGATCGCTAATAAGTGGTGTGTGTTTTTGTTTTGGATAAAATAAAGTCCACCTTTGTAACCATGACTGAGGGTCTTTTGTTTGTGGTGCATTTTTCTTTTTCACATATTTTTCATGAGTGTTTGACTGGACATTGATGTTTCTGTACTAATCCCTTATTTGCAGTTGAACAGGTGGAAGATGTGGCACCTAAAGTTCCACGTGTGGAAGCGCCAGGCAATGCTGGTCCTGCTGATCGATGTGTGTGGAGCTAGCTGAAGGTTCTTTGGATTAAAGTGTCCTGGGTGTCCCTGCCTCCTTGGTGTAATAGCAGGTCGGCGTGCTGCCCCTCATCATCGCCCTGTGCTTCCTCATCCTCTGAGCCACTGCTGGATTCATCATGTGCAGCCTCATCCAGGGCGTCAAGGTCTTCATCATCAACTGCATCCCCCCTTTCCAGCGCAAGATTGTGCAGGGTGCAGCAGACTACCACTATCAGAGAGACGCGATCTGGGGGGTACTGGAGTGCGCCCCCTGAGCAGTCCAGGCAACGGAAGCGCATCTTGAGAAGACCGATGGCTCTCTCCACCACAGCCCTTGTGGTGCCCTGGCTCCTATTGTACCGATGCTCAGCTTCTGTTCTTGGACTGCGTAGTGGCGTCATGAGCCACCTTTGCAAGGGGATAGCCCTTGTCACCCAGCAGCCAACCATCCAGCCGAGCTGGAGCACTGAAGAGCCCTGGCACCTGGGAGTGTCTGAGGATGTAGGCGTCGTGGGAGCTGCCTGGGAACCTTGCACAGACTTGTAAAATCTGCATCCTGTGATCACACACTATCTGCACTTTCATGGAGTGGAAGCACTTCCTGTTGACAAAGGCACCGGGCTCACCTGCTGGCACCTTGATGGCCACATGTGTACAGTCTATTGCACCCTGGACGCGGGGGAAGCCAGCAATGGCCGTGACGCCTCTGGCTCGCTGTGCCTGACTTGCCTGGTCGCAGCGGAAGTGGATGAAGGTGGATACCCGCCTGAATAGAGCATCAGTAACCTGCTTGACACAAGTGTGGACAGCTGATTGGGAGACACCACAAAGATCACCCACCGAGTCCTGGAAGGAGCCAGAGGCATAGAAGTGGAGGGCAACTGTGAGCTTCAGGGCCGCTGGCATGGGGTGTCCACCCACACAGTTAGGGGAGATCTCAGGGCCAATCATCTGACAGATATAGTTGACTGTCCCCATTGACAGTCGGAGCATCCTTCGGCACTGCACCTCAGTCATATTGAGGTAGCTGCTTCGTCGCCTGTATAACCTGGCAGCAGGATAGTGGCATCTTCTGCGGCCCCTTCCACCTTGAACAACCTCTTGGCCCTGCGCCCCTTGTGCCTCCACCTGACCTCCCAAAGGTGGCTCACCTGGAGGCTGATTGTCCTGTCCTGGCCTCCTCCTTATTCTATCCCTCCCTTCCTCCTCAGGGGAGCTGCCACCAGTGGAGATGTCAGAACCCATATCCCCAGGATAAATGGTGGCCTCCGGAAAGCTGCAGGCCTGAGAAAGATTACTGTCTGCAGACTGGTTTCAAATTACACAAGAAGCTCTTAGAAATCAATGAGAACTGCAAACAATCACACAGGCAACTTCTAAACACTTTGATCAATTATAACTTCATCAAAAACATGAACAACCCCTCTGAGTCCACATATCCCTACATTGCAAAAGTTTTCTTAAATTATCTCCCACCCGTCTGCCTGTTGGGCCCGTGTGCCGACCCGAAGTTCGCACATACCCCTCAAAATCGTACACAATTGGCAATTTAAGGGGCTTAAACGAGCCCTTCAATTAATGACGGGCAAATTGAGCGCGCCTGCCCCCCGAAATATTGCGATTGCGCGCGCTGATGTCGGCGCGCGCCATTTTACGCACAGATGTGCGGGCTACGCCATCCACATGTCAGCCGGAAAATTCTGGCCAATAGAAATAGGTGAGAAAAGAAAGATATATTTAAAAAGTTATAAATTATTAGAAAAAAGAGAGATTGGAAATGGGGTGGGGATGGAGGAGAGAGTTCATGATCTGATGTTGTTGAACTCAATGTTAAGTCCAGAAGGCCGTAAAGTGCCTAGTCGGAAGGTGAGTTGCTGTTCAATGCACGGCTGAACAGAGCGTCTGTCACCTGCTTGACACAAGTGTGGACAGCTGATTGGGAGACACCGCAAAGATCACCCACCGAGCCCTGAAAGGAGCCAGAGGCATAGAAGTGGAGGGCAACTGTGAGCTTCAGAGCCACTGGCATGGGGTGTCCACCCACACAGTTAGCACAGATCTTAAGACCAATCATCTGACAGGTATAGTTGACTGTCTCTCTTGAGAGACGGAGCGTCCTTTGGCACTGCACCTCAGACATATTGAGGTAGCTGCTTCACTGCCTGTATACCCTGGCAGCAGGATAGTGGCATCTTCTGCGGCCCCTTCCACCTTGGACTACCTCTTGGCCCTGCAACCCTTGTGCCTCCGCCTGACCTCCCAAAGATGCCTCCCCTGGAGGCTGAATGTGCACTCCTGGCCTTCTCCTCCTTCTAGCCCTCCCTTCCTCCTCAGGGAAGCTGCCTCCAGTGGACAGTTCAGCTCCCATGCCCAGGCTAAGGGAAGGCTTCCTGAAACCTGCAGGCCCAGAAAAGATTCCTCACTGCAGTGTGCTGCCCTGAAGGTTAAGAGTCCAGACAAAACAGCTGGAATGTGTTTTGAAGTATTGCAGGTCACACAGGCAAGTTTCAATAACTTTGAAAAATAAATACTTGACAGAGCACACTCACAACCCCAGTGAGCCCTCTTATCCCGCCCATGGATGAGGTTTATACAAATGTGTCCTACCCGCCTGCCTGTTGCGCCCGTGCGCCGACCCGAAGATTGAACGGGGGCCGAAAAATCGGCGTTGATTGGTTAGTCAAGGGGCTTAAGTGGCTCGTTAATTAATGGTGGGCGCACTCAGAAATCATCGCGCGCCCGCCCAAAGAAATATCACGATGGCGTGCATGACGTCGGGACTGCCAGATTTTTGCCCACTCACTCAACCTATCTATATTTGTCTGCAACCTCCAGTTAACGGCCAGCCAGCGTGAAGTGTGCGCTGAAATGCTCAGCGCTGCAGGGGTGGGGGCGGGAGGAGGGCAGGCGCTGACATAAGAGCAGATGCGGGCAAATGCTGAATGAAAGCTCCCTGAAGGCAGAGAGCTGCCTCAGGGAGCTGAAGACTTTAAAACCAATAAATAAAGCTTTTAAAAAACTGAAAAAAATATCCGCACATCACAATCAGTCACCTGAACATATACATGATGAAAATTCTGTCCATACATTTTTAAAAATTTAATAACGGAAACCTCATCCCGCCCTTGGATGAGGTTTCATGAAAAATGCAAAGTCTGCCTGGCTGATTCTCCCACTGGCCAACCATAAGGTTGGGCAGATCATGAAAAATCAGAGACAATTACAACTTTAATTGCACTAATTGGCCTCTTAATTGTTGGCGGGCACGCTTCCGACTTTTGTGCGCACCCGCTGACTGAAATATTGCATGAGTGCGTGATGACGTCAGGACACATGCCTGACGTTATCCTGTGTGATTTTGCATCCGATCAGTTCAGGCGTGCACTCCCACGCCGACCTGAAAATTCTGCCCCTTATGTCCTCTTCACAACATACTTTCCTACCTATCTTTGTGTCACCTGCAAATTTAGCTACCATGCCTTCCCTCCCCTCATCTATGTCATCGACGTAAAATGTAAAGATTTGAGGCCCCAGCATAGACCCCTGCAGGATTCCACTCATCACACCCAGCCAACCATACAAAGATCCATTTATGCATGCTCTCTGTTTTTTGCCAGCCAACCAATCCTCTATCCAGGCTAATATGTTACCCCATGCATCATGAGCTTTTATTTTCTGCAATAACCTTTGATGTGGCATCTTATCAAATGCGTTCTGGAAATCCAAGTAAAGTACATCTACAGGCTCCCCTTTATCCACAGCACATGTTACTCCTTCAAAGAACTCTAATAAATTGGTCAAACGTGATTTCCCTTTCACAAAACTATGTTGATTTTTTCTGAATACCCTGAATTTTTCTAAGTGCCCAGCTATAACCCCTTTAATGATTGATTCTAACATATTCTCCGTGACAGATGTCAAGCTACCTGGCCTATAGTTTCCTGTTTTCTGTCTCCCTCCCTTCTTAAATAGAGGTCTTATATTTGCTACTTTCCAGTCTGATGGAACCCTTCTAGAATCCTGGGAATTTTGTAAAATTAACACCAACGCATCTGCTACCTCATTAGCCATCTCTTTTAAGAACCTAGGATGACATCCATTTGGACCTGGAGACTTGTCAGCCCACAGCTCCATCAATTTGCTCAGTACCACTTGCCTAGTGATTGTAATTTCACCAAGTTCCCCTCTCCCTTCCACCTCCTGATTTACAGCTATTACTGGAATATTTTTTACATCTTACACAGTGAAGACAGAAGCAAAATATTTGTTCATTCCATCCACTATTTCCTTATTGTCTACTATTAACTCTCCATTCTCACTCTCTGGAGGACAAACACTCACTTTACTTACACGTATCCTTTTCAAATACCTGTAGAAACTCTTGCTATCTATTTTTACATTTCTAGCTAGCTTCCTCTCATACCCTAATTTCTTTCTCCGATTAATCTTTTAGTCATTCTCTGCAGTTCTTTAAATCTGACCAATCATCTGATCTGCCACTCATCTTTGTGCAGTTATACGCTTTTTCCCTAAGTTTGATGTTTTCCCTAATTGCTTTAGTTACTACAAATGGTGAGTCCTATCTTTATAATTTTTCTTTATAGTAGGAGTATACTTAATCTGAGTATTCTGAAATATCCCCTTAAATATCTGCCACTGCTTCATTATTGATCTATTCCCTTGCCTAGCATTGCAGTTCACTTCAGCTAGCTCAGCTTTCATGCCCACATAGTTGCCCTTATTTAAGTTTAAAATACTAGTCTTAAACCGACTTCTCTCTTTCAAACTGGATGTAAAATTCAATCATATAGTGGTCGCTGATTCTTAGGGGTATATCAGACTTGGCACTTTGTAATCTGGCAGGATTAATAAATTCTGTCACACTATAGAATACCAAGTTTAATATAACCTGCTATCTGGTTGGTTCCAAACCAGTTCTTATTCTGGGATATAACAGCCTCATAATTGCAATACACAGCTGGTTTACAGTATTTGTGCTGCTCTTTTTTTTCATTGCTTGTCCTGCTGTGTGGTAGGGAAATCCCTTATATCAGCCCACAGACTGAAACTGTGAACTGGTAGGAATAAATTGGTCCCAAAACTTTTAGTAACTTAGTATTAAACCCTGAATAGCACACCAAGAACTTATCAGACTAAAGGACAGGCAGGGGAAACCTGAAATTAATCAAGTAAACTGTGAAGCAAGTGAACACATTTCCAGGAACAATAGACAGGGTATGAAGGATTGTTTTCATGGGTCTGGGTATTAATCTATTGTTTTTTTTTAAAGTTGCCAATACACACACTCATGTTTTATGCTTTGATTCTTGTCTGTGGTGATATTGAGCATCATTTATAGAAGCAGCGGTAAACATTGTTAAAAGTGTTCTTTGACACTTCTCAGAAGCTAAGTCAAGTACAAGCCTTGTTAATCACATGCTTATTTAATGCATTAAACTGTTCTGCTGATGATTCCCAAACCTACAGTTTAATCAACATTTGATTGCGGTATCCTTTCAACCTGGATTATGCTCCACTGCCTTTAAATTTACAACAATGATTGTACGAGTGATTGGACTGACTTTATTATAACTGTTGAAAGCAATCTGTATCATCTAACTTAATATTAGAGCCCTGGATAATTAGCAGCTGATTAACAACTGCTTCAGATTATTCCATAAATATAAATGTAAAATCACACTTTGCTCATTATGCACATACAACTGGAGTTTTTTTTAATTTTCCAAGTCTCCATTACCCTGATTCCATTTTCACCACAACTTCATTTCCCCCATGACCCACCATCAAGCTTGAATACGTAACTGGACATAGTTGTAGTAGTAGCAAAACAGTCTATTAATACATTGAGATATGGATAACACAGTGTGCTACTTTGCAGGCACCCTAGTTTGTTACATAATCTACACATTGCTTAACCTGGTTTCAACTCATATCCTCAGGTTGGAATTTAAACAGGTATTATATTCAGTTATTACTGGGCAGTTGTGTAGTGAGAAAGAGACTGATGTAAAAGCGTTCATGCTGTAAGTGTATCAGTTAGGATATTCAAGAGTTCTGCAAAGGATTACTTCTCAGACAAATAAGCAGATGGTTTCATACGTGCTCCATCTCTTTTTCCCCCAATTCCTTGGCATCAGTATCCACTAGGAGCGATTGACACTCTCCAGTTAGCTGTTGTTGAGAGAAGGCTGCTTTTCTTCATCTTTAAATTACTTGCCAAGCCAACAGCCTTCATGGCAGCCTGAAAATGTTGGAAAAGGTGACAAAGTTGTTTGAAATGCTGACAATTTGAAAAATAAAGTACAACTGAAAACGGCACAATATAAAGGTATATAATTAAGGCAACTAAATAAGCTAAATTACTTTCTATAACATTGGATTTCGAGATTTTTGTTACTGTTTTGGGGCCAGATTCTGCAATTCATATAGTTCTGTGGAAAATTGAAACCCATAACCCTCATATATGACATGGAATAAAAAGCATTGCAATAGCACTGTAGCAGTCCTAACTTAAGTTTCATCATACACAATATTCTATCAATTGTATTATAACAACAAAAACTTGTGTGTACATAGCATCTTTAATGTAATAAAGCATCTCAACACATTTTATAGGTGTTATAAAGCAAATATGGGGGAGAATTTTCACTTATAAATCATTCATGAAATCTCATCCCACCCATGGATGAGGTTTCATAAAAAATGTGAAGGCCGCCTGGGCTCTTCGACTGCCCGTCAACCTTAAGATTAGACAGGCAGCAATGTTAAGTGATTTAATTAGTTTTTAAATGGCCTTAATAGGCCTTTGACAGTTTGGTGGGCACACAGCCGACTCTGGTGCACGCCGCCGAACTGAAAATCGGAATGACGCGCGGTGACATCGGGACGCATGCCTGATGTCACTACATGTCATTTTACACGTCTGCGAGCGGGCCCCAACCCCGCTTGCTGAGCTGAAGATTCTGGTCATGGAGATATTAGGACAGATCATGGCTTAGTCAAAGAAGTAGGGTTTAAGGAGTGTCTTAAAGGAGGAAAAAGATGTAGAGAGGCAGAAAGGTTAAAGTTAGGATTTCTGGAGCATAGGGCTTTGGTAGTTGAAATCACAGGACCAATGGTAGGGCGATTAAAATTGTGGATGCTCAAGAGGCTAAAATTACATAAGCACAGATGTATCAGAGGATTGTGAGGCTGCAGGAGATTACAGAGAAATGGAGGAGAAAGGCCTTAGAGGGATGCAAGTTTTAAAATAGCCAATGTAGGACAGCGAGAGCAGGGCTGATGTGTCAATGGAGCTTGATGAAGTTACAACACAGGCAGCAGAGTTTTGGAAGACCTCAAGTTGACGGGGAGTAGAGGGAGGGTTAGAATAATCAAGTCTAGAGGCAACAAAGAGGACAAAATTAATCTTGAGTGCACAACGGTACAAGGATTGCAGTGGTAGCATTGGGTACATTTGAAGTAATTTTTGAACCAGGAAGCTGTAATATTTATTTCCTGGTGGGGAGAAGGCCCCTAAAAAAATTTTATTTTGATTCTTTTTTCAGTGGGCTCTTCTGCCCAAAGTGCTATGGTGCTTAGTCACTCAATTTTATAGGCCTGGATTTTTGTTCCCGGATCGGGAGTGCAGGGTCGTCGAGACATTTCCCAGCTCTGCAAATCCAAACTGGGAGAAAGTGCCCCTGGAGGACGGATTTTTGTTCTGGGGTGGCGGGTTTCTCTGGGAGTTGGGCCTGCCACTCGAAACAAGCATAAAGGCCAATGGGTGTAGAGGTGGGCTGGGCAGAAGGCCAGCCTCTGTGCTCCAGCACTGTGTCCAAGATTTAAAAAGAAGCAATAAAGCAAAAAAACAGGCCTCCAGCCCTCACCCCCCACCCCTCACAAGACCTCATCCCCACACACTCCCCATGCCCCATCAATGCCAATCCATGCCACCTCATGCCCTCTACTCTGATAGCCCCTTACCCTTCAAACCAACCTATGCCCCTCTACCCACCCCCATGGCCCTTTATAGCCCCTATGCCAACTTAGTGCTAATCCATGCCAACCCATACTCCACATTCATCATCCTTTGTCCTTACACCAACCATGGGCAGACCTTAGGACCCATGCTGAGATAAAATAAAATAAATTGCAGACTCTATTCTTTAAAACAAGCACTCTCATTCACAAAAACACATTCACTACAATTACATTCCTTCAAATACATCCTTATAAAAACAAACATCATTTAAGCGCTAAAATCCTAATAGGAACAAACATTGGAATTCATAGGGCAGAGTTTTGCCGTCAGCGAGCAGGGGGCGGGGCCCACTCACCGACGCGTAAAATGATGCGGGATGACATTGGGCGGAACCCCCGACATCATCCTGCCCCATTTAAATTTTCAGGAAGGCGAGGGCACAGCCAAATCATCTGTGCGCCTGCCGACCTATCAATGCCCAACTGAGGCCATTGACAGGATCATTGAAACAATTAAAGGACCTGCCCATCCAACCTTAAGGTTGGGGGGCAGGCCAAGAGCCCTAGCGGGCAATAGAAAAAATGTGAAACCTCATCCACCGGCGGGATGAGGTTTCATGTTAGGATTTAAAAAGTTTAATAAACTTATAATGTAAATTATGAACATGTCCCATCTCATGTGACATGTCACATGAGGGGGACATGTTAGGAACTTTTTTTTCTAATTTTCATATTTTTAGAAGTGTAAGCGATCTCCCAGAGGCAGCACTTAGCCTCAGGGAGATGTGCGCTCTTTCATGCGCATGTGCGAAACAGCGCGCTCTCACTTTTGGGGAATCTCACCCCACCTGCAAAGGAAGTGCATAGTGCTTCCCGCCGGACATCATGCTGGGTGGGCCTTAATTGGCCCACCCACGTAAAATAGCGGCGGGCCCGTTTCTCCGGCGGGGATCGGTTCCCCGTCCGCCAGAGATTGGGTCGGGCCCACCCACCTGGCAGGCAGAAAATTCTGCCCATTGTCTCACTTCAAAGAGTTTATAACTACTTGGAGGTGTCAATCAAACTGAAATGGGAAGTACCCTACAGTGAGTATGGAAGGTTGCGAAATCAGCCATGCAAGACTAATCCAGTAATGGTAATCTTCAGACCTATGTCAACAGACAGAGTAAAATAGCAAGAAATGATTTTTTTTAAACACTTCCTTTTTCAAAGATTTAAAGGGCAGGGGTTTTGAATGTCTTGACAGCTTGACAGTTGCCTTTGACAGTTCATTTTTGACACTTTTAACAGTTTATGAGTTTGACAGTTGATGGGTTTCTGCACTTTTTATGGACAAACATGGCTACAATTGATAATCCCAAGGGACACCTAACCTCCCCCATAGGACACCTGCCCTCCATCAAAGATGTCCCAGGACCCATGTCCAAAGGGCAACCCACCTCTCCAAAGGACTCTGCAAAGTTCAGACCTGCTCCTACCAGGTCTAGTCTTCACATGTTATCTTTCACACACCTGGGTCAACAAAATTATACATGAGTGGAGGCAGCTACTGATTTATATGCTACGGTGGTTAGGGGCAGGATTTCCCATTTTCGGCCTCTTCCAGCTGAGAAATGGTCTGCCATCAGCGATCGGCCCCCAACTGCGATTCTACTCTGGATGGCAATTAACAGCCAACCAATGTGAAACACGTGCTAAGAACCTTAGAACTGCCGGGCTGGCGTGGGTGGGGACCAAGTGCAAAAGTGTGTGCATGCACCGGGGGAGGCTCACTGAAAGCTCCCTGAGGACACAGAGCTGACTCAGTGAGCTGTGGAATTTGACATACACAAATAAAGATTTTAGAAATGATATAAACATGTCCCCGCATGTGACTCAGTCAAATGAAGAGGGGCATGTTAAAAATGATGTGAAAAAATTTTTATTGGATTTTTATTTGCCATTGCAAACCTCATCCTGCCCGGGGATGAGGTTTCGTAACAAATGCAAAGGCCGCCTGGCTGATTTGCCCGCCCGCCAACCAAATGGTTGAACGGGCAGCAAGAAATAGAAATAAATTAATTGATTAAGGACCTTAGTAGGCCTCTTAATTGTCAGCGGGTGCGCTGCTGACTCACGTGCGCGTCCGCCAACCGAAATATCGTGCGATGATGTCGGGATGCCCGCCCGATATCATCACGCACTATTTTACACCCGGTTGGGTCAGGCGCAAGCCCTCCCATGGGACATAAAATTCAACCCCCATGTCACAATTTTGAGTAATGTTTCTCATGTCAACTTTTAACATTGTGTGAACATTTGTAATGGGAATCCAAATGTAAACATTTTCAATGGCAGACCCCTCGCAAATCAATGAAACATTTCACCATAATGGGTTGGTGAACTGTGGAATCACTCAAAGTGCCTTTTATAAAAGTTTTGCTTGTCATTTTTTCCCACTAACTAGAAATTCTTTTATTCTTACATTCAAGGTTTTTGAATGCAGTGTTGCCTCCCAGCCTCTGCTAGGTGATTCTTTCTGATGATGACATATATGGTAGGAACACAGTAAAAGGGTGGACACTGTTAAGGTAATACAGAGGATGATCTTCATGACACCAGGCACTTTGAAAGCACCAGCCACATGGAAACACTACCTCCTGCAAATCCCCTTTCATGTCACAGAACAACCTAACTATTGCCATTCTTTCATCATTGCTAGGTCAAAATCATAGAAATCCCCATCTAACAGTGCTATGGGAGTAACCTTTCTCACAGACTGCAGTGTATTCTGAGCACAAAGACTGCAGTGTTTCTTAGAGAAATGTCTTTATTGAACTAACTGTAAGATGGCTGCCTGCAGAGAGAGTCCCTTCAGTCGGTGTGTTTCTCCACTTGAGGATTACCTTGTATACATCTATGCTAGATTTTCTTGATGATTCCTTTGATGATTTTTACTACTGCTTCAGCCTTTCCATTTGACAGGGAATAGTGCAGATATTATGTGTAGTGCTGAATTTCCTAATCCTTTGTGAAGTGGCTGAATTCTTCACTCATGAACTGAGGACCATTGTCACTCATCACAATGTCTGGAACGTCATAACAACTGAAGTGTGTTTTCAGGCATTGTACTATTTCTCCTGTTGTTATTAAAGTCAGCTGGTCTAACTGCCAATAGTCTGAATAATAGTCTACAGTGACAAGATCATCAGTTCCACTATCATGAAGAGGTCTACTCCCAGCTTCATGCACGGTTTGTCCGGGATGTCATGTGTCATCAATGGCTATCTAGTTTGCTTAGCTTGGTACTCATTACACAAAACACACTGGCCTATGTGGTCTTTAATTTCATTGCTCATGTTTTTCCAGTATAGCACTTCTCTTGCCTTTCTCAGACTCAATTCAATTCCTTGATGGCTTGCATGGATGCGCTTCAGCATCTTTCCTCTCATCACCTGAAGGATGATGACTCTATTTCCTTTGCACCAGATGCCATCTTGGGATGTCAATTCATCTCTGCATGTACCATATGCTCTTGTGGCCACAGGTACCCGAATTCACATGATTCTGTGAGCTGTGTTTCTGCAGTCACACACTAATCAATGGACTCCTTTTCACCTTGAGCTCTACTATTGAATACATAGCGTTCATAAGTTTTATTCACATGGGGATAAAAGCAGGCCTTCGAGGCTCTGTCATCTGTTTCCTTTGTTTGTCGGATAGATTTGGAGTAGAGTACAGTTTGTAGCAGTCTGTCCCTAGCAGTGTTAAAAGTTTGGCTATTCATATCAGCTCTGGCTTGTTAATGAAATCTGTTGCAATCTTATAGTTTTGTCATTGCAAGTGGAAAAACTGCCAGTTCAGCCACATATCACCTTTTATTTATACAGGAGCAGGGAGAGGAATGTTTATAGCCATTTTGACTCACCCAGTGTTTTACTTGCTGTCTTCAGTTTTTTTTTTTCATTCCCTTGTCCTTTTCCAGCAGCTTTTAGCAGATTTGAACATTTCTGTGTTCCTCTCTTTGTAGCTGTGGCTTTTCTGCTTCTCTGCAGCTTTTCCAAGTTTTCAAAACTCAATTTTAGCTCCACTGTGACACCATGTTTCGAGCTGAAAGACTACAGTTTTTCTTAGAGGAATGTCTTTATTGAACTTACTGCAAGATGGCTGCCTGCAGAGAGAGTCCCTCATGGCAGAGGTCACATGAATACAGCAAGCCAGATAAGACATGTAGTAATGTTCCATTTCAAAACCCAAACACAGTGGTTCAAGAAGACAACTCACCACCACCTTCTCAGGATCAATTATGGTTGGGCAATAAATGCTGGCCTTACCACAATGCCCACATCCCATGAGCTGATAAGAAATTATTTGAGCCACTTATTTTGTGTAATATGGACAGAAGAATGACTTAAAGTAGTAGCCTAGGCACTTGATCGAATATCTATTGATTATGGTGTGCCACAATAGACTTCTTGTTTAGAGTGTGGTTTCTGCAAAGAGACTCTTTATTAGTGTTTGGGCCCTACTACAGTTCTGGTTGGAAGATTGGCTCCTCCCCTCATGCATAATTATGTTTCCTTATAGTTCAAATTGTGCAGCATGCAGCAGTGCTCAATGATCTTGGCAACTCTGGTAAGATTGTGATTCAAAGCACCATCTGATCTGTTAAGGCATTTCAAGTGTTGTTTCAAGCTATCAATGGTGTACTTCATAGTAATTCCATTAACACATGAGCCTCACTGTATCTGAGCTCTGCTTCTATCTGTGACTTATGTACAGAGCCACCCTTTCATTCTGTCTTCTTCAAATAAAAATAACAAGATTGATCACTTGAATAAAGGCATACTTATTCCATCGTATTATGTCAAATGACTTTAAAATAATCAAAGACATTTGTGATAAAAACAAAAAACTACTGCGGATGCTGGAAATCCAAAACAAAAACAGAATTACCTGGAAAAACTCAGCAGGTCTGGCAGCATCGGCGGAGAAGAAAAGAGTCGACGTTTCGAGTCCACATGACCCTTCAACAGAACTGAGTATAGTTAGGAGAGGGGTGAAATATAAGCTGGTTTAAGATGGGGAGCGGGGGGAGAGAGAAGCTGAGGGTGGGGTGGTTGTAGGGACAAGCAAGCAGTGATAGGAGCAGATAATCAAAAGATGTCACAGACAAAAGGATCAAAGAGGTGTTGAAGGTGGTGATATTATCTAAGAAAAGTGCTAATTAAGAATTGATGGCAGGGCACTCAAGGTACAGCTCTGGTGGGGGTGGGGGTGGAAAGACTGACAAGGTATTAGTTGTAGATTTTAAAATAATGGAAATAGGTGGGAAAAGAAAAATCTATATAAATTATTGAAAAAAAAACAAACAAACAAAAGGGAGGGGGAAGAAACAGGGTGGGGATGGGGGGAGGGAGTTTAAGATCTAAAGTTGTTGAATTCAATATTCAGCCCGGAAGGCTATAAAGTGCCTAGTCGGAAGACATTTGTGTATTGTTGCATGTCTTATATTGATGTAAAAAGTTTGGCAATATGAATTATGATATGAAATGGCATTACTTGACATTGTATGGTGAAATCTATCTGCTCATCTGAAATAGTGATGAATCCCCATTTGTGTCATCAAACCCCTCACATATAGTGATCCATTATTTTACAAAGTACCCCACTTGTCAAACTTTGAAAGCCTTGTCTGATGTATCCTCTGTTAGGCTTTCACAGGAGCAGAAATAGATACTGCAACAGTTCATCAGATATTGCATAAACAGATGAAAACAGGAAGCAACAAAGTTTTATCACTCCTCCCACACTCCCCTCTCTAAAATCCACTTAAAAGGTAAGAACATCATATCACACTCCATGACTTCATTTTTCATTTTCTTGATGAATTTCTGTTGGGTGTTTTTCTTGTCTGATTTTTCTTGTCATGTTTCTCTCCATTTGCCCATGTTCCCAAAGATTTTAATAAAAGCTGGGATAGTGTTCGACAGGCAGTGATGACAACTCCCCTGCAAGAGATTATTGTTCAGTTGCGATCCTGGACATTGAGTGTTAGCAGGTTATTTTGAGTTAGAATGCAACTGTCCCTTTAAAAGATATGGTAATATTCATGTACAAATACATAAAACTCTTGATGTTCCTTCTCGAATCTCCTACTGATGTGGCAGCTGGCAAGGACTAGTTGGTGTCTCTCTACAGTCACAGTAGGAAAAGTAGGTGTTAGCCACAGCAAATGTTTTCTCTTTAAATAATATATAATGTATTCAGTCAGCAGTGCCAAAACTAGCATGACATTTCAACAGCCTCTTTACTTTTCAGTGGGAAAGCAGTCCTCTTAGTGGTGCTTACAAAAATTGACATGAGTGTTTTAAATCTATTAGGTCATCTGTAAGTCCAATATATATTCTTTTAGCAATGTTCACTGCTTTGCCCACTTAGCTGTCAGGTAAAATTAATGATCCACAGGAATCTCTCTGATATTTTCCAATGTCCCTTTCTGTGCCATCATTAATAAACCTATTGTTCCAAGCAACCATTTTAAATTTATTAGCTGAATCGCATGAGGCGACTGAAGACGTGGCATGTGGTCCAGGTATGAGCACTTCAGAAACCTTTCTCAAGCAACCTGTTTTTTATCAGTTATTTTCACTAAAGATGTTTCCTTTCCCTTTTATCTCACTCATGCACTGACTCCAAAGAGTTCCAAAGGCACTTGCAATTCTCCACTATATGCCGAAGTATAAGTGAGTTTTAGCAGCTTATTTGACTGCAGAGGGTCTCACAGCTAAACTTATCCAATATTCATGTGCACACAATTTCCAGCACGCCACCAGATAGTGCTTACGACCCTGGCTCATTTTACTTTGCACTAAGCCAAGGATGTAGAGTTCAATTAAAGCAACTGAATTACTGGATCAGATTAGATCAACTAATCCAAAACTAACTGAAAATTAAATCAGGGACTCTTGCTGATTTGCATGGTTCAATATCGAACTGGACAATTAAGTTGTAAAGGAGTTGACACGTATTTTTTAATCTTTCAAGTTTGCAGTTGGTCAGGATAATTTGCTCATATTAAAGATAGATGTGCTACATATGCACAATAATAGATAGCTCAGACCAGGTTTGAAGTCAATAATAATTATTCAATTTTTGATCATTTAATCAGCTATATAGCATTGATTAAGCTAGTATTAAATATAATTGAAAAATTAAATATAGATTTACATTGTCTTAGGTGTATGTTATTCACTAAAAGAAAGAAAAATAAAGTTGTGCATTTATCTAGCACCTTTCACAACTACTGGGACATCCCAAAGTGCTTTACAGTCATTGAAGTGCTTTTGAAGTGTATTCACTGTTGTAATTTAGGAAACGCAGTTGCTAATTTGTGCCCAACAAACGCCAATTCAAAGTAGCTTCTGTGCTGTATCAAACACTCCCATGTGAATGGCGGGGAAAACAAAGAGGAATTATCCATACTTTTAGTTAGCTAATTGGGTATGCTAATATGTTGATTATGTTACAGGACTAGTAATCCGGAGA
Source organism: Cetorhinus maximus (assembly GCF_964194155.1). NCBI lineage: Eukaryota > Metazoa > Chordata > Chondrichthyes > Lamniformes > Cetorhinidae > Cetorhinus > Cetorhinus maximus. The sequence goes on from NC_135881.1 coordinate 82,562,285, forward strand.
CCTGTATTAATCATCCTGAGATGTGAGTTCAAATCCCACTCAGTGTGTAAATTTATATCAGTTCATTAAATAAATCTGGAATAAAAGCTAATATGAGTAACAGTGATCATGAAAAATCCAACAAGTTCACTAATGTCTAAAGAATAAATTCTGTCACCCTCACATGGTCCGGCCTGAATGAGACTGCAGGACCAAAGCAAGAGCTCTTGATTACTTTCTTAAATGGCCTAGCAAGCCACACAGTTGTATAAAACTGCTACAAAGATATATGTCCAGGGATCTGGTGACTCAGATATGCCACATTCTCCAGGAATTGGCACCACGGGAACAGGGAGGACATCCATTGCCAATGGCTCTAAAAGTAATGGCTGCTCTGAACTTGTACATCAGTGGCTCCTTCCACTGGGGACTTCTGTAAGATCTCTCAAGCATCCATGCACAAATGAATTCTTCAGGTCAAACAATTACGTCAACTCCTACAGAGATCAAGTAAGCCAGGTCGCCAGGGCACTGGGCATTGCTGCAATTGCTGGATTCCCCACAGGTGCAGGGTGCCATCAACTCTACTCATGTGTATATAAAAGCTCCCTGGAAACAGGCACTACCACTCGCTCAATGTGCAGCTGGTCACAAGAAACAAATCATGCAGGTTAGCACCAGATACCCAGGAAGCATCCACAGCTCATGCATCTTGAGTATATCACAGATCCTGGGCATCTTCTAGGGGCTACACAGGATCCAGGGTTCAAACAGAGAGTCGATGAACAGATGGAATCCATTCAAATCAGAGAGCAAGTAAGTGTGTGGACTGAATTCAAAACAGAGAGTGGGTGAGTGTATGGACTTTATTTAAAACAGAGAGTGGGTGAGTGTGTGGATTTTATTTAAAACAGAGAGGGGGTGAGCGAGTGGAGTTTATTTAAACCAGAGAGCGGGTGAGCATGGGGATTTTATTTAAACCAGAGAACGGGTGAGCGTGTGGACTTTATTTAAAACAGAGAGTGGATAAGCGTGTGGACTTTATTTAAACCAGAGAGCGGGTGAGCGTGGGGACGTTATTTAAAACAGAGAGTGGGTGAGCGTGGGGACGTTATTTAAAACAGAGAGTGGGTGAGCGTGTGGACGCTATTTAAAACAGAGAGTGGGTGAGCGTGGGGACTTTATTTAAAACAGAGGGCAGAATTTTTCCCTTGATGGGCGGGCAGGCCCAACCAGCTCGTGGTGGGCGGACAGCTGATTGGCACTTCCGAAATGGGCCCCTCCGCCATCTTGATTGGGCGGGCCAATTAAGACCCACCCAGCGGGCCACCCGATGGGAAGCGCTATGAGCTTTCTGTGCGGGGGTGGGGGGGAATCCCCAAATGTCAGAGTGTGCTCTTTCGTGAAAGTGCGCACATCTCCCTGAGACTAAGAGCTGCCTGATCACTGACAGTTTTTGAAAGTTGAAAAATAATAAAATTATTAACATGTGCCCCTTATGTGACAATGACACATGAGATGGGACATGTTAATAAATATCACATAAACTTTAATAAAGTGTTTTAAAACAGACATGAAACCTCAGTCCGCCGCTGGGGCTCCTGGCATGCCCGCCAACCTTAAGGTTGGACGGGCAGGGCTTTTAATTGTCTTAATTATCCTCTCAATGGCCTTCCTGAATATTTAAATGAGGCAGGATGACGTCGGGGGTTCCAGCATCATTTTCACGTCGGCGAGTGGACTCCACACCTACCTCGCCAATGGAAATATTCTGCCCAGAGAGTGGGTGAGCGTGTGGATTTAATTTAAAACAGAGGACAGAAATTTCCCCCCGTTGGTGAGGTTGTGCGGGAGGTGGGCGGGAATGAGCGCGAACTTGATCGACGCCCTCGATTAGGTCCACGCCGCCATTTTACGTGTGCGGTCAATTAAGGCCCACCCAGCATGGCACACACACAGAAGCGCTGTGTGCTCCCTGAGCGGGCAGGGGGGATTCCCTGAGTCAGTGTCTGCGCTTTTTCGCACATGCGCGAAAAAGCACAGAAATCTTCCTGAGGCACGGAGGTGCCGGATAAGTTTAAATTTTGAAAAATGTAATAAACTTTAAAAAAAAAATTAAGGACATGTCCGCTCATCTGAAAATGTCACATGAGCTGGGGCATTTCCATTAATTTGTTCAAAAAAAATTCATGTAATTAATAAACCCTTCATGAAACCTCATGAAGGTCGGCTATTTGCCACCGAACTGACAATCTAAATGATGCACGGTGACGTCGGGACGCCCGCTTGACGTCATTGATTCTCAATTTACAAGTTAGCAAACAGGCCCCGCCCCTGATCGCCGTTGGGAGGCTTTTTTCCAGAGGGTGAGCATGTGGACGCTATTTAAAACAGAGAGTGGGTGAGCATGTGGACTTTATTTAAAACAGTAAGTGGGTGAGCAGAGGGAATTGATATCAAACAGAGCGGGTGAGCGTGTGGACTTTATGTAAAACAGAGAGTGCATCAGTGTGGACTTTATTTAAAACACAGAGCGGGTGAGCATGAGGAGTTCATTTAAAACAGATAGTGGGTGTGCATGGGGACTTAATTTAAAACTGAGAGTGGGTGAGCGTGGGGACATAATTTAAAACAGAGAGTGGGTGAGTGTGCGGACTTTATATAAAAGAGAGAGTGGGTGAGCGTGGCCACTTTATTTAAAACAGAGAGTGGGTGAGTTTGTGGACTTTTTATTTAAAACAGAGAGTGGGTCAGTGTGGACAATAGTTAAAACAGAGAGTGGGTGAGAATGTGGGTTTTATTTAAAACATAGACTGGGTAAGCATGGGGTATTTATATAAAACAGAGAGTGGGTCAGTGTGGACATTAGTTAAAACAGAGAGTGGGTAGTGTGGATTTTATTTAAAACAGAGAGTGGGTGAGCGTGGGAAATTTATATAAAACAGAGAGTGGGTGAGCGTGTGGACTTTATTTAAAACAGTGAGCGGGTGAACGTAGGGACTTTATTTAAAACAGAGAGTGGGTGATTTTATGGACTTCATTTAAAACAGAGAGTGGGTGAGCGTGGGGACATTATTTAAAACAGAGAGCGGGTGAGTGTGTGGACTTAATTTAAAATAGAGAGTGGGTCAGTGTGGACTTTACTTAATACAGAATGTGGTTGAACATGTGGACTTTATTTAAAATACAGTGTGGGTGAACCTGTGGGCTTTATTTAAAACAGAGAGCCGGTGAGCATGTGGAGTTTATTTAAAACAGAGAGCGGGTGAGCGTGGGGACATTATGTAAAACAGAGTGTGGGTGAGCGTGTGGATTTTATTTAAAACAGAGAATGGGTGAGTTTGGGGACATTATTTAAAACAGAGAGTGGGTGAGTTTGTGGACTTTATTTAAAACAGAGATTGGGTGAGTATGGGGAATTTATATAAAACAGAGAGTGGGTCAGTGTAGATTTTATTTAAAACCGAGAGTGAGTGAGCATGGGGAATTCATATAAAACAGAGTGGGTGAGTCTGGGGACATTACTTAATACTGAGAGTGGGTGAGCGTGTGGAGTTTATTTAAAACAGAGAGCGGGTGAGCGTGGGGACATTATGTAAAACAGAGAGCGGGTGATTTTGTGGACTTCATTTAAAACAGAGAGTGAGTCAGTGTGGACATTATTTAAAACAGAGAGTGTGTAGTGTGGACATTATTTAAAACAGAGAGCGGGTGAGTTTGGGGACATTATTTAAAACAGAGAGTGGATGAGCGTGTGGATTTTATTTAAAACAGAGAGTGGGTGAGTGTGGGGACAGTATTTAAAACAGAGAGTGGGTGAGCGAGGGGACATTATTTAAAACAAGAAACCAGGTGAGCGTATGGACTTTATTTAAAACAGAGAGTGGATGACCGTGTGGAATTTATTCAAAACAGCGAGTGGGTGTGCGTTTGGATTTTACTTAAAACAGAGAGTGGGTGAACGAGGAGACATTATTTAAAACAGAGAGTGGGTGATTGTGTGGACATTATTTAAAACAGAGAGTCGGTGAACATGGGGATTTTATTTAAACCAGAGAATCGCTGAGCATGGCGACTTTATTTAAACAGAGTGTGGGTGAGTGTGTGGATTTTATTTATAACAGAGAGTGGGTGAGCGTGAGGACTTTATTTAAAACAGAGAGTGGGTGAGCCTGTGGACTTTATTTTAAACAGAGAGTGGGTGAGCGTATGGACTATATTTAAAACAGAGAGTGGGTGAGCGTGTGGACTTTTTTTAAAAGAGAGAGTGGGTGAGCGTGCGGACTTTATTTAAGACAGAGCGGGTGAGTGTGGGGACATTATTTAAAACATTGAGTGGGTGAGCATGCGGACATTATTTAAAACAGAGAGTCGGTGAACATGGGGATTTTATTTAAACCAGAGATTAGCTGAGCATGGCGACTTTATTTAAAACAGAGTGTGGGTGAGTGTGTGGACTTTATTTAAACCAGAGAGTAGGTGAACGTGTGGACTTTATTTAAAACAAAGAGTGGGTGATTTTGTTCACTTCATTTAAAACAGAGAGTGGGTCAGTGTGGACTTTATTTAAAACAGAGAGTGGGTGAGCGTGTGGATTTTATTTAAAACAGAGAATGGGTGAGTTTGGGGACATTATTTAAAACAGAGAGTGGATGAGCATGTGGATTTTATTCAAAACAGCGAGTGGGTGTGCGTTTGGATTTTACTTAAAACAGAGAGTGGGGGATCGCGGAGACATTATTTAAAATAGAGAGTGGGTGAATGTGTGGATTTTATTTAAAACAGAGTGTGGGTAGTGTGAATTTTATTTAAAACAGAGAGTGAGTGAGCATGGGGAATTTATATAAAACAGAGTGGGTGAGTCTGGGGACATTACTTAATACAGAGAGTGGGTGAGTGTGTGGACTTTATTTAAAACAAAGAGTGGGTGATTTTTTGGACTACATTTAAAACAGAGAGTGTGTAGTGTGGACTTTATTTAAAACAGAGCCGGTGAGCATGTGGAGTTTATTTAAAACAGGGAGTGGGTGAGCGTGGGGACATTATTAAAAACAGAGTGTGGGTGAGTGTGTGGACTTTATTTAAAACAGAGAGTGTGTGAACATGTGGATTTTATTTAAAACAGAGCTGGTGAGCATGTGGAGTTTATTTAAAACAGAGAGTGGGTGAGCGTGGGGACTTTATTTAAAACATAGCGGGTGAGTGTGGGGACATTATTTAAAACAGAGAGTGGGTGAACGTGTGGACTATATTTAAAACAGAGAGTGGGTAAGCATGTGGACTTTATTTAAAAGAGAGAGTGGGTGAGCGTGTGGACTTTATTTAAAAAAGTGAGTGGGTGAGCGTGTGGACTTTATTTAAAACATAGCGGGTGAGTGTGGGGACATTATTTAAAACAGAGAGTGGGTGAACATGGAGATTTTATTTAAAACAGAGAATTGGTGAGCATTGCGACTTTATTTAAAAAAGAGAGTGGGTGAGCGTGTGGAGTTTATTTAAAACAGAGAGTGGGTGAGCGTGTGGACTTTATTTAAAACAGAGAGCGGATGAATGTGTGGACTATATTTAAAACAGAGAGGGGGTTGAGCATGTGGACTTTATTTAAAACAGAGCGGGTGAGCGTGGGGACATTATTTAAAACAGAATGTGGTGATTGTGTGGACTTTATTTAAAACAGAGAGTGGGTGAGTGTGTGGAGTTGATTTAAAACAGAGAGTGGGTGAGTGTGTGGAGTTGATTTAAAACAGAGAGTGGGTGAGCGTGTGGAGTTTATTTAAAACAGAGAGTGGGTGAGTGTGTGGAGTTTATTTAAACCAGAGAGCGGGTGAGTGTGTGGATTTTATTGAAAACAGAGAGTGGGTGAGCGTGTGGACTTTATTTAAACCAGAGAGCGGGTAAGCGTGGGGACGCTATTTAAAACAGAGAGCGGGTGAGCGTGGGGACGCTATTTAAAACAGAGAGTGGGTGAGCGTGTGGACTTTATTTAAACCAGAGAGCGGGTAAGCGTGGGGACGCTATTTAAAACAGAGAGCGGGTGAGCGTGGGGACGCTATTTAAAACAGAGAGTGGGTGAGTGTGGGGACTTTATTTAAAACAGAGGGCAGAATTTTGCCCTTGATGGGCGGGCGGGCCCAACCGGCTCGTGGTGGGCGGACAGCCAATTGGCACTTCCGAAACGGGCCCCGCCGCCATCTTGATTGGGCGGGCCAATTAAGACCCACCCAGCGGGCCACCCGATGGGAAGCGCTATGAGCTTTCTGTGCGGGGGTGGGGAGGAATCCCCAAATGTCAGAGTGTGCTCTTTCGTGAAAGTGCGCACATCTCCCTGAGACTAAGTGCTGCCTGATCACTGACAGTTTTTGAAATTTGAAAAATAATAAAATTATTAACATGTGCCCCTTATGTGACAATGACACATGAGATGGGACATGTTAATAAATATCACATAATCTTTAATAAAGTGATTTAAACTTTAATAAAATGTTTTAAAACAGACATGAAACCTCAGTCCGCCGCTGGGGCTCCTGGCATGCCCGCCAACCTTAAGGTTGGACGGGCAGGGCTTTTAATTGTCTTAATTATCCTCTCAATGGCCTTCCTGAATATTTAAATGAGGCAGGATGACATCGGGGGTTCCAGCATCATTTTCACGTTGGCGAGTGGACTCCGCACCTACCTCGCCAATGGAAATATTCTGCCCAGAGAGTGGGTGAGCGTGTGGATTTAATTTAAAACAGAGGGCAGAAATATCCCCCCGTTGGTGAGGTTGTGCGGGAGGTGGGCGGGAACGAGCGCGAACTTGATCGACGCCCTCGATTGGGTGCACGCCGCCATTTTACATGGACGTGTCAATTAAGGCCCACCCAGCATGGCGCACACACAGAAGCGCTGTGTGCTCCCTGAGCGGGAAGGGGGGATTCCCTGAGTCAGTGTCTGCGCTTTTTCGCACATGCGCGAAAGAGCACAGAAATCTTCCTGAGGCACGGAGGTGCCGGATAAGTTTAAATTTTGAAAAATGTAATAAACGTTAAAAAAAAATTTAAGGACATGTCCGCTCATATGAAAATGTCACATGAGCTGGGGCATTTCCATTAATTTGTTCAAAAAAAATTCATGTAATTAATAAACCCTTCATGAAATCTCATGAAGGTTGGCTGTTTGCCACCGAACTGACAATCTAAATGATGCACGGTGACGTCGGGACGCCCGCCTGACGTCATTGCGTCTCAATTTACAAGTTAGCGAACAGGCCCCGCCCCTGATCGCCGTTGGGAGGCTTTTTTCCAGAGGGTGAGCATGTGGACGCTATTTAAATCAGAGAGTGGGTGAGCATGTGGACTTTATTTAAAACAGTAAGTGGGTGAATGTATGGACTTTATTTAAAAAAGAGCCGGTGAGCATGTGGAGTTTATTTAAAACAGAGAGCGGGTGACCATGGGGACATTATTTAAAACAGAGAGTGGGTGAGTGTGTGGATTTTATTTAAAACAGAGAGTGGGTCAGTGTGGACATTAGTTAAAACAAAGAGAGGGTAGTATGGATTTTATTTAAAACAGAGAGTGGGTGATCATGGGGAATTTATATAAAACAGAGGGTGGGTGAGCGTGTGGATTTTATTTAAAACAGAGGGTGGGTGAGCGTGTGGATTTTATTTAAAACAGAGGGTGGGTGAGCGTGTGGAGTTTATTTAAAACAGAGAGTGGGTGAGCGTGTGGATTTTATTTAAAACAGAGGGTGGGTGAGTGTGTGGATTTTATTTAAAACAGAGGGTGGGTGAGCGTGTGGATTTTATTTAAAACAGAGTGTGGGTGAGCGTGTGGATTTTATTTGAATCAGAGAGGGGGTGAGCGTGGGGACTTTATTTGAATCAGAGAGTGGGTGAGCGTGGGGACTTTATTTAATACAGAGAGTGGGTGAGCATGTGGATTTTATTTGAATCAGAGAGGGGGTGAGCGTGGGGACTTTATTTGAATCAGAGAGTGGGTGAGCGTGTGGATTTTATTTGAATCAGAGAGGGGGTGAGCGTGGGGACTTTATTTAATACAGAGAGTGGGCGAGCGTGTGGATTTTATGTAAAACAGAGAGTGGGTGAGCGTGTGGATTCTATTTGAATCAGAGAGGAGGTAAGCGTGGGGACTTTATTTACAACAGTGTGTGGGTGAGCCTGGAGACTTTATTTAAAACAGAGAGTGGGTGAGCTTGTGAAATTTATTTGGAACAGAGAGGGGGTGAGCGTTGGGACTTTATTTAAAACAGTGCGTGGGTAAGCATGCCAAAGTCATTTAAAACAAAGTGTGAGGAGTCTTCATTTAAAAAGGGTGTGTAGAGCTCACCAGTTGATTGGTGAGTTGGATTGGTGAGTATTTCTTGTCTTTAGATTAAAATTAATATCGATAGTTAGTGTTTAGATCTCTAGTCTTTATTTTCACTTTCATAAAAATAGCTTGTTAAGTATAAGATCGATATGGGTGTAAATAATTAATTTCAATAAAGTATAAAGAGCAGGGATACTCGAGTAATTAATTAATAAATTAACTAAAATATGATAGCGTTGGCAGGACGGGTGATGTGTTGCTGCTGCAGCATGTAGGTTGTGCCTGGACACCAAGGTGATCTGGAGCAAACACATCTGTAGTAAGTGTTTGCAGCTCAAGGAACTTTGGATCCATGTTAAGGAGCTGGAGTCTGAGCTGCAGATGTTGCACCACATCAGGAAGAGGGAAAGTACCCTGGTCACTTTCCTCCAGGAGGCGGTCACACCCCTCAAATTAGATAATTCAAATTTGGTCTGTCATCAAGGACAGGAGGGTGTGACTGGAGGTGAAGCAGGTATAGGGTCCAGTGAGTAGCATTCGAGGACCCTCAGGCGTGTATCCCAATGTCACCGCGCATCATTCCGATCTTTCATTCGGCTGTGCACCTGCCGAACTGCCAAAGGCCTGTTCAGGCCATTAATAAACTAATTAACATAATTGTCAGGGCTGTCCATCCAACCTTAAGGTTGGCGGGCAGGCGAAGAGCCCAGGTGGCCTTCGCATTTTTCATGAAGCCTCATCCGTGGTTGGGATGAGGTTTCATGAAGGGTTTATTAATTGAATAAATTTTTAAATGAAAATTCATAAACATGTCTCAGCTCATGTGACAGTGTCACATGAGGGGGCATGTTTGAATAATTTTATTTTAAAAATGTATTCCACCTTTAAAGATGAACTTAATCTCCCGGAGGCAGCTCCGTGCCTCAGGGAGATTTCTGCGCTCTTTCATGTGCATGAGCAAAACAGTGCAGGCCCCGAATCTCCCTCCTCCCCCGCCCACACAGATAGAGCTGAGCGCTACCGGGCAAGCGTCTTGCCCGCTCCCGACCGGCCCGCTTGATGGGGAGAAAATTCTCCCCAATGACTTAGATGAGGGAAGTGAATGTACTATCGCCAAGTTTGCGGGTGACACAAAAATAGGTGGGAAGGCAAGTGGTGAGGATGACACAAAGAGCCTACAAATGGATATAGACAGGTTCAGTGAATGGGCAAAAACTTGACAGATGGAATATAATGTGGGAAAATGTGAGGTTATGCACTTTGACAGGAAGAATAGAGGAGCTGAATATTACTTAAATGGAGAAAGACTGAAAAAAGCTGCAGCACAGAGGGATTTGTGGGTCTTCACGCATGAATCACAAAAAGTTAGCATACAAGTTCAACAGGTAATAGGTAAGGCAAATGGAACATTGGCCTTCATTTCAATGGGAATGGAGTATAAAAATAGGGAAGTCTTGCTAAAACTATACAAGGCACTAGTTAGACCACATCTAGAACCACGCCACCCTTTCTTTCCTGCCTGTCATTTCGAAAAGTCACATACCCATGAATATTTAGTTCCCAACTTTAATCCCCTTGTAACCATGACTCCATAATGGCTATAAGATCATACCCGTTAACCTCTATTTGTGCCGTTAATTCATTTATTTTGTTCCAAATACTTCATGCATTTAAATAAAGTGCCATTAATTATGCATTTTTTACCATTTTTCCCCCTTTGACCCTATTTGCCACTTTTTTTAATGTTTGTTCACTCTTTCCCTCCCTGTCACACTCCGGGTATCATTACCTAAGTAGCTGCCCTGCAAGGTTGTCATATCCTTTTTGCTTTGTAAGCCTACATATCCCCTTTCCAAAACTCTTCCCCACCCTCTTTATTTAGTTTAAAGCCCTCTCTACAGCCCTAGTTATTCAATTTGCCAGGACACTGGTCCCAGCACGGTTCAACTGAAGCCCATCCCACTGGAACAATTCCCTTCTACCCCAGTACTGATGCCAGCGCCTTATGAACTGAAACTCATTCCTCCCACACCAATCTTTGAGCCACATATTTAACTCCTTAACTTTATTTACCCTATGCCAGTTTGCCCATGGTTCAGGTAGTAGTCCTGAGATTATTATCTTGGAGGTTCTGCTTTTTAATTTAGCTCCTAACCGCTCAAATTCTTTCAGCAGATCCTCCTTTCTAGTCCTATCAATGACTATTGGTACCAACATTGATGACGACAACTGGATCCCTCCCCTCCCACTCCAAGTTCCTCTCCAGCCCTGAGGAGATGTCCTTAACCCTGGCACCAAGCAAGCAACACAGCCTTCGGGACTCATGCTCACGGCTGCAGGGAACAGAATCTACCCCCCTAATTATACTGTCCCTTACCACTAGTACATTCCTATTTTCTCCCCCCACTTGAATGGCTCCCTGTACCACGGTGCCGTGGTCAGTTCAGTCATCCTCCCTGCAGTCCCCAATCTTGTCCACACAGCTTGCAAGAACCTTGTAACTGTTGGATAGTTGCAGGGGCTGAAGCTCCTCGAATGCTTCCCCCTGGGCTCCCATACCTGCTTCACCTGCAGTCACACCCTCCTGCCCCTAATCACAGACCAAATTTGAATTACCTAATCTGAGCGGTGTGACCGCCTCCTGGAGCAAAGTGTCCAGGTGACTTTCCCCCTCCCTGGTGTGGCGCAATGTCTGCAGCTCGGACTCCAGCTCCTTAACCCGGATCTGAAGTTCCTTGAGCTGAAAAAACTTACTATGTATTTGATCTGGATCAACTTCCATCATTAAAGAGAAGCCATTTTAATGTCTGGCAGGCAAATGTTTGATGTCATCATGCTCAAGTGGTCTGCATCCATATTAAGCTGAGGATAACTGTAGCTCAGGATCCCTAACTGAGAGTGCCAGATGTCAGTGTGATTTGGAAGAATGTGCCACAGATGACTGAGCCATCTCTAAATGGATTCACAGCAGTGGAACTTCATCGGCTGCCAAGTGTGAATTATCTGATTCACCATTGATGTTGCACAGATTGCATATTCTGGTGCTTGATATAGATTCCTTGAGGAGCCTTGTCATATTGAAGGCACACAGTTATAAGACCTCTCGACCAACAGCTCCTGGCTCTTGTTGGGTGCTGTTGCAACTGGGATGCTGGAGAGACACTTGAAGAGGCAGCACTTTCTGTCATCTGATGCCAGAACTCCCTCCTCCAGTTAGCACCTCATCTCAGCAAGGACACTTGCTCCCGAGGCTTCATTATCCTTCAAAGGATCAGGACAATGTGAGCCTGTGTGTAACTATTTGCTCTCAGATTGAAGTGCATAGGTGAAATGAGAGGAATAGCAACGCTGGTGTTCATGTTGGCCTATGATGGAGGGCACTTGTCCAAGAGGGTACTTAGTGCAACTAGTCATCCTCCTCATGGAATCTGGTGGCTATCAAGGCCTCACGTACTCCTGTAGCCTTGGCTTCCTCGAACCCACCACCCTCATCCCATTCAAGGTCCTCCTCATCCGAGGAGATGTGCAGCTGCTCCAGACTCTCATCTGTTAAGTCCTCCTCTTTGCAGGCCAGTTTGTGCAGCACACAGCCAGCCACGATGATCCATGAGACCCTCTGCGGATTGTATTGGAGTGCTCTGCCATATTTGTCCAGACATTGGAATCGCATCTTTAGAACCCCTATGATGTACACCACCGATGCCCAGCTCACAGCATGAGCCTCATTTTACCTTCTCTTTGCAGAAGTCTGAGGCTGCCGAATTGGTGTCATCAGCCGCTTCCTTTGCGGGTACCCTTGGTCACAAGGAACCATAAGACCATAAGACGTAGGAGCAGAAGTAGACCATTCGGCCCATCGAGTCTGCTCCACCATTCAATGAGCTCATGGCTAATCTGATAATCCTCAACTCCACTTTCCTGCCTTGTCCCCATAACCCTTGATTCCCTTACTGATTAAAAATCTGTCTATCTCAGCCTTGAACATACTTAACGACCCAACCTCTACAGCCCTCTGCAGTAAACAATTCCACAGATTCAGAAGAAATTCCTCCTCATCTCTGACTTAAATGGGCGCCCCCTTACTCTGAGATTATGCCCTCTGGCCCCAGACTCTCCCACAAGGGGAAACAACCTCTCAGCATCTACCCTGTCAAGCCCCCTAAGAATCTTATATGTTTCAATAAGGTTGCCCTTATAGGCCCAACCTATTCAACCTCTCCTCAAAAGAAAATCCCTCCATCCCCAGGATCAACCTAGTGAACCTTCTCTGGACTGCCTCCAATGCCAATATATATTTCCTCAGATAAGGGGACCAAAGCTGTTCACAGTATTGGTAGCTTTGTTAGTACAAGATGAAATAAGTATGATAGCAAGAAAAGATCTTGGATCAGAAGATGTAGAATCCAAATGGGTGGAGGTAAGAAATAACAAGGGGAAGAAGGCACTAGTGGGAGTAGTTTATCGGCCCCCTGACAGTAGCTATACTGGAGGACAGAGAATAAATCAGGAGATAATGAGGGCATGCAAAAAAGGCAGTACATTAATCATGGGTGACGTTAATCTTCACGTAGATTGGGGATATCAAATTGGCAGAGGTAGACACGAGCAACTGTGCTAAACTTAAATAAAGATAGTTACAATAGAATGAGGGCAGCGTTGGCTGGAATGGACTGGGACAGGAGTTTAGCAGAAAAGACGGTTGATGATCAATGGCAAACGTTTAAGAAAATAGCTCATGACTTTCAACAAAGATATATCCCAGTGAGGAAGAAGGATTCACGGAAGGAGGTAAACCAACAATGGTTAACCAAGGAAGTTAAGAATAGTATGAAATTGAAAGAAAAAACTTACAATGTGGCAAAGATTAGTGGTAAACCAGAGGATTGGGAAAGTTTTAAAAGCCAACAGAAGATGACCAAAAAAAGAGGGAGAAAATAAACTTTGAGGGTAAACTAGCAAGTAATATAAAAACGGACAGGAAGAGCTTCTTTAAATTATAAAAAGGAACTGAGAGGCCAAAGTGAACATAGGCCCCTTAAAGAATGAGGCTGGAGAAATAATAATGGGGAACCAGGGAATGGCAGAAGACCTGAATAAATACTTTGCTTCAGTCTTCACAGTAGAAGATACTAATAGTATTCCAAAGATACAAAATAATCAAGGGGCAAAAGCTGAGGCGGGGGGTGGGGGGGAGGAAATAAATATAATAATTAGCACAAGAGAAAAAGCACCAGGGAAACTAATGGGGCTAAAGGCCCTGATGGGTTGCATCCTAGGATATTAAAGTAAGTAGCTACAGAGATAGTGGATGCACTGGTAGTAAACTTCCAAGAATCCTTAGACTCTGGAAAAATCCCAGAAGACTGAAGAACAGTCAATGTAACACCCTTATTCAAAAAGGGAGGGAGACAAAGAATAGGTAACTATACGCCAGTTAGCTTAACATCTGTCATTGGGAAAATGTTCGACTCTATTATAAAGGATTTAATAGCAGAGCATTTAGAAATACATAATATAATCAAACAGAGTCAGCATAGCTTCATGAAGGGGAAATCATGCCGAACAAAATTATTAGAATTCTTTAAGGAGGTAACAAGCAGGATAGATAAAGGGAAAATTATAGATGTAATATATTTGGATTTCCAAAAGGTGTTCGATAAGGCTACTTAATAAGGTAAGAGCCCATGGTGTTGGGGTTGTATATTACCATGACTAGAGGATTGGCTAACTAATAGAAGACAGAGAGTTGGGATAATGGGCACATTTTCGGGATGGCAACCTGTAACTAGTGGAATGCCACAGGGATCAGTGCTGAGTCCTCAATTATTTACAATATATATTAATGACTTAGATAAAGGAAGCGAATGTACTATCGCCAAGTTTGCAGATGAAACAAAAATAGGTTGGAATGCAAGTGATGAGGATGACACAAGGAGTCTACAGAGGGATATAGACAGGTTAAGTGTGTGGGCAAAACCCTGGCAGATGGAGTATAATATGGGAAAATGTGAGGTTATGCACTTTGGCAGGAAGAATGGAGGAGCTGAATATTATTTAAATAATATTTAGAAGGCTGCAGCACAGAGGGATTTGGGGGTCCTTGTGCATGAATCCCAAAAAGCTAACATACCAGTTCAACAGGTAATACGAAATGTAAATGGAAGGTTGGCCTTTATTTCAAAGGGAATGAAGTGTAAAAATAGGGAAGTCTTGCTAAAACTATACAAGGCACTAGATAGACCCCACCTAGTATACTGCGAACAGTTTTGGTCTCCTTATCTAAGGAAAGATATATTGGCATTGGAGGCAGCCCAGAGTAGGTTCATTAAGTTGATTACAGTATGGAGGGATTTTCTTATGAGGAGAGGTTGAGTGGTTGGGCATCTCCTCATTGGAGTTTAGAAGAATGAGAGGTCACCTTATTGAAACATATAAGATTCTTAGGGGGCTTGACAGGGTAGATGCTGAGAGTTTGTTTCCCCTTGTGGGAGAATCTAGGACCAGAGGGCACAATCTCAGAGTAAGGGGGCACCCATTTATGACAGAGATGAGGAGGAATTTCTTCTCTCAGAAGGTAGTCAATCTGTGGAATTCTATACTGCAGAGGGCTGTAGAGGCTGGGTCGTTAAATATATTCAAGACTGAGATAGACAGATTTTTAATCAGTAAGGGAATCAAGGGTTATGGGGACAAGGCAGGAAATTGGAGTTGAGGATTATCAGATCAGCCATTGAGTGGCAGAGCAGACTCGATAGGCCGAATGGCCTACTTCTGCTCCTACATCTTATAGCCTTCTGGTCTTACAGGCATTGTGCCCTCATGGTCAAACCTGACCCTTGCCAAGTCTACACACACCATGAAGCCCACAAGGGCATGCATCATTGCAAATAAAGAGCACAGTTAAGCTTTAGTACATCCTCGTTGCTACCCCATTGCTCTTCTCCACATTGTCTAAAGCAACCATGTGCCCTTCCAGAGCATACTCAAATCCTCTATTGGCTACCAGAAAACATCGGTGACCTCAGCGAGTGCTCAGTTGAGGGATGCACAGCGCTGCATCCCTAGTTTGTTACAGGTACCTTGCCCCCCACAAGACACACAACCGCAGGGTGAGAGACATTTAAGGTTGGAAGTTTGAGCACCAGGACAATAATGTGGTTAGAGGGGCCAGTCTTTGTCACCTTGAGGTGGCAATGTGCCCCCAGTTATTGGTGAGCTTAGCAGACGCACACACTGAAAGTCAAAAACGCGGTTGGCTGACAGCAGTACACACGAACTCTGAGCATGAGCTCATGGCATGAAGAGCCTGCTAAGAGACAGAGAGTATATGGATTCGCATGATATATGATGCTTCCCCATGTGTGAACACATGTTTCCTTAGGCACTGCACCTTTACCTTTCAAGAATGCAGACGGGGTAGGAGAACATCTCTGCGTCAATCTTACACAGCCAAGAATAAAGATGACATGACTCTGCAAAGCATGTGAACGGGATTTGTTCCATAAGCACATTTAACTTCAAGATTTGAGACATGACTGATGTTGAGAATGATGTGCAAAAGGGACACACACTGTGGTGATATGGAAGCACACTACATGGACGAGAGGCCCAAAATTGCAACATGTGAAATAAGCGGGGGGAGGGTCCATGGTCTCACACTTGATTGACAGCAACACAGCTCATCAAAAAAAGAGGCGTACACAAGAGATGTGAAATGGGTGTGATTCTACTTACATTTGTGTACATTTCATAAATATTGTGAACACCCATGCCAATGTTGTGTTTCTGAATCTTTTAAACTTTCCTAACCCTACCGCTACATCTTGGTGCATCCCTGATATCCACAGCAGAGGTGGAGGTAGCCTGCTCACTGCTGCCCCCTGTTGTCTGTGATTACCTTGGCGGGAATCCTCTGGAGGGCTGAGGCCTGGAAAGCCCCCACCTCCTTTGGGTCTCCTGCTGTGGACAGGTGCACCCTCCTCGGCCTGTGGAGCTGGAGGTGGCGTGGCCACAGAAAGAGGGGATTTGGGTTGACCGTGGAATTTTGGGGGCTGGATGGCCCCGGGTTTGCAGCTGCTACTCCTCTTCCTTATAAGTGACCAAGGGCCCCTGGCTGACTCCTTGAGTAAAAGGGAAAGCTGAAGTGCCTAGATCTCATTAGCCACTGATGGATGCTACCAAGGGCTACAGTGATGGAGTGCTGCTCCTGTAGTGATGCAGGACCAATGTCCTGGGCCAAGGTCTTCACTGCGGCTGCCAACCTGCCAGTCTTCACCTCGGTGTATTGGCAAGCCGGCGCTATCACCTCAGACTGAAGGCGGACGGACTCCTCCATCATACATTGCAATCTGAGGAATACAGCTGACATCCTTTCCTGATGTTCCCGTGATTATCACTGCAGCTCCGGTAACTGACTTGGGATTGAGTCCTGAGGTTCGTCATTTGACTAGGACTCAGCAAAATCATGGCCTTCAGCAGTTCTCTGAGTGCCGGAGACCTCGGATATCTCTGCCATTACCTGCTGCGGACCAGATTGTGTGCTGTGCTCACCAGATTGTGACCCCGAGCCTGCTCTGCAACTAGGTCCCACCAAGGTGTGTGTCCCCATGCTGGGAGAGGGTGTGGGTGAGTGCTGTGACAGGATTTCTATCATGCTTTCCTCTGGTTCCTCATCCGAGATGTCCTTTAGGCTGGAGATGAGGCTTATGGATGCCGTCGGGTGCATTCCAGAGGTGCCTACGAAAGAAAGGAGAGAAAAATAGTGTATGGCAGGCAACTCTAAAACAGGACAAAGCACTCACAGTATGGTTGCCTGAGGAATGAGCTGCTGTAGGATCCTCACTTGGGTGCGCGCAGCCAACCTCACCAGCGGCACAGGCACAGTCGATGTCCTCTTTGGTCAGCTCAATGTATCGATTCTCAAGTTCTTTGAGGGCCTTGATGTCGGGCACTTCATCCATGGTCTGGGGCCTTTCCTTTTTATTGTGCGCGAGCCTGTCCTGCATGAAGGCAGGCAAAGAGTGTGTGAGCAAGGCATATGCCAGGGCAGATGATAAGGTTGAAAGCAAAATACTGTGGATGCTGGAAATCTGAAATAAAAACAAAAAATGCTGGAAAAACTCAGCAAGTCTGGCAGCATCTGTGGGGAGAGTAACAAAGTTGATATTTTGAGTCAGTATGACTCTTCTTCAGAGCTCCTTTTCTTTAGCGCAACATGTTCCGAAGGGGATAGGTTGGAGTGGGCGAGAGAAGCAAAGAAATTAGGACAGCCCACAGTTCTTGATGAAAAAATCAAGAGCAGGTAAGAGGCCAGAGGGAGGGGTCCAGGTAGAGGGAGGATACTGGAGATGGTTGAAAGGGTCTGTTGAACGGCAGGAGGACTCCTGCCCAAAGAGGCAAGCATGGAGATGAAGGTGATGAAAGAAGAGTTCATCATCGTGCCAAGCCCAAAATTAATTGAGGTGAGGGCATAAGTGTTGAAACTGAGTCCTTTGCTGATTACAGAACATTCAGCATTAGAGAGGGGAAGGTCAGAGGGTATGGTGAATACATGGAAAGGGGTGTGAAATTGCCTTCCATGCCCGATCGTGGGCAGTGATTGGCTTCCCAACTGCCCCTGCCTGCCCCTGCCAAGCCTGCACGACAAAGGCAAAATTCTGCCCCATGTGTACACAGTAGAGCAGGTAAAGATATTAAAGTTTTAAGAGACACAGAGGCTAGTCAACCCTTAACGTTATGGGATAGTGATCTTTATGGTTCATAGGGAGTATTGCAGGCACAGATGATAATAAAAGGTGTTCATGGAGATGCTAAACCTATTGCATTGTAGCAGGTAAATTTAAAGAGTAAGTGGAAAACAGGTGAGGTGATTGTTAGAGTAGTGGAAAAATTGCCCATTGCAGGGGTTCAATTTATTTTAAGTAACGATATAGCTGGGTCACAGATGTGGATGATGCCTATGTTAGTTGAGCAGCCTGTAGAGGTGTTTTCAACAGAAGTGTTGCAGAAAGAGCATCGTGGATTGTTTCCAGATTATATGGTAATAAGATCACAGGCTCACAGGTTGAAACAGGAAGAAGAGGAAGTTAAAAGGCGGGGAAAAGATGTTGAAGTTCAATTACCTGACACTGACTTTGATAAGATTATTCAGGAAGAAAGAATGGAAGAGAATGCAGCTGAGGTGTTTACCTCAAGGCAGTTGGTAGACTTACAATGAATAAAATAGTCAGACAGTGTACTCAGAAGCAGAGGCAGAATGTATTCCAGAATGTTATTACCTTAAGGATAATGTGTTGATGAGAAAGAGGTGACCGTAGCAGGTTTCAGCAGATGAAGAATGGATGAAGTGCATCAGATTGATATATGGAATTGAGATACTGAGAATAGTTCAAGAAATTCCAATGGGGAGACACTTAGGAATTAGAAAGACACAGGCAAAAATACAAAAAACATTTTATTGGCCTGGATTGCATAGAGATATAGTCAAATTCAGTATGACATATCACACATGTCAGTTGATAGGGAAACCACAAGCAGTGATTAAGCTGACACCTTTAATTCCAATTCAAGTACTTGAGGAAGCTTTTACTAATGTCATGATTGGTTGTGTAGGACCCTCCCTAAGGCTATCAGACTAATACAATCAGATCAAGGTTCAAATTTCATGTCACAGCTTATTAAGAAAGTAATGAACAGTTTGGTGATTAAACAGTTTGAGTCAACAGCTCACCATCCTGAGTCACAAGAGGCTTTGGAAAGATGGCATCAAACTTTAAAAACCATGATGAGAGTGTATAGTCAAGACTATCCACAGGATTGGGAGGGGAATTCCATTCTTGTTATTTGTTATTAGAGATGTCCCTAATGCATTGACTGGATTTAATTATTTTGAATTGGTCTACGGTCATGACTGAAGTTCATTCATGAGAAATCGCTGGGTAAAAATTCGGAAACTACTCTCCTGGATTATATATCAAATTTCAGAGAAAGATTGTACAGAGCATGTGAGTTAGCTAGGGAACATTTAAAGATATCATAGCAAGTGATGAAAGTGAAGGCTGTTAGGAGAGCCACAGCTCGTGGTTCTGTTGGTGGAGAAAAAGTTTTGTTACCAGTATTGGGTGACTCATTAAAGGCAAGGTTTAATGGGCCTTACAGGATTGAAACGAAACTGAGTGAAGTAAATTATTTAATAAATACTCCAGATAGCAGAAAGATGCAGAGGGTGTGTCATGTAAGTATACTTTAAAAGTGCTTTGACAGGGAAGAGGGCCAAAGAGGTATTAGTGGTGGTATATAAGGAGAAAGGGGTAGAAATGAAGGATTCTGAAATTCATTTTTCTCTAATAGAATTGGACATTGATGGGGTACTTAAAATTTTAAATGTAATATTGAGTTATCTTCCAGACAAGTGTCAAAGTGATTAGGAGAATCTATTGCAGTCACACAAAGCTATTTGTGGGGATAAGCTGGGGAGGAAAAAATTAGCTACACATGATGTGAGTGTAGAAGGTTAATCTTTAATAAACCAATATCCTTATAGATTAAATCCAGCAAGGTTATCACAAGTAAAGAAAGAAATTGAATTCATGCTTCAAAATAACATTGAGTCTAGTTGCAGTAACTGGGGTCCATCTATTGTGATGGCACCAAAAGCGATTGGAATACAAAGACTGTGTGTGGACTATCAAAAGGTGAATGCAGTCATAAAAGTGGATTCATATCCTATACCATGGTTGGAAGGTTGCATTGAGAAAGTGGGACAATCAAAGTTTATCACAAAGATTGACTTGCTGAAAGGATATTGGCAATACCATTATCCATGAGAGCAAAATAGATTTTGGCATTTGTGATGTCAGAAATCATGCTTAACTAATCTATTGGAGTTTTTTTGAGGATGTAACTAGTAGAATAGATAAGGGAGAATCAGTGGATGTGGTGTATTTGGATTTCAAAAAGGCTTTTGATAAAGTCCCACATAAGAGGCTAATGGGCAAAATAAAAGTACATGAGATTGGGGGTAATATACTGGCATGGACTAAGAATTGGTTGACAGACTGGAAACAGAGAGTGGGAATCAATGGTTCTTTTTCTGGGTGGTAGGCGGTGACTAGTGGCATACTCTAGGGATCTGTGCTTGGCCCCAGTTATTCACAATATATATAAATGACTTGGATGAGGGAACCAAATGCAATATTTCCAAGTTTGCTGACAACACAAAACTGGGCAGGGTTGTGAGTTGTGAGGAGGATGCAAGGAGGCTTCAGAGTGATTTAGACAAGTTGTGTGTGTGTGGACAAACACATGGCAGGTGCAGTATAATGTGGATAAATGTGAAGTTATACACTTCAGTGTGAAAAACAGAAAGGCAGAGTATTATTTAAATGGTGATATGTTGGGAAATGTGGATGTACAAAGGTATCTGGGTGTCCTTGTACACCAGTAAATGAAAGTAAATAGGCAGGTGCAGATAGCAATTAGGAAGGCAAATGGTATGTTGGCCTTCATTGCAAGAGGATTTGAGTTCAGAAGTAGGGATGTCTTATTGCAGTTATACAGGGCCTTGGTGAGACCACCTGGAGTATTGTATGCAGTTTTGGTCTCCCTACCTAAGAAAGGATATACTTGCCATAGAGGGAGTGCAGTGAAGGCTCACTAGGCTGATACTGGGGATGGCAGGACTGCCGTATGAGGAGAGATTGGTCCGACTGGGCCTGTATTCACTAGATATTAGAAGAATGAGAAGGGATCTGATTGAAATATATAAAATTCTAACAGGGCTAGATAGAATGAATGCAGGGAGGATGTTTCCCATGGTTGGGGAGATTAGAACCGTGGGCCATAGTCTCAAGATATGGGGCAGGCCACTCAAGGCTGAGATGAGACGAAATGTCTTCACTCAGAGGGTGGTCAACCTGGGGGATTCTACCACAGAAGGCTGTGGAGGTCGGATAACTGAACATATTCAAGAAAGATACTGTTGAATTTTTGGATATTAGGGACATCAAGGGGTATGGAGAGAAAGCGGGAATATGACATTGAGATAGAGGATCAGCTATAATCATATTGAATGGCGGAGCAGCCTCGAAGGGCCGAATGGTCTACTCCTGCTCCTAGTTTTTATATTTCTATGCTTCTATGCAGATGGACTATATCAGTTTAAAGTCATGCCATTTGGTATGAAAATGCACCCGCAACATTTCAAAGACTGACAAACAAAGTAATTGCAGGACTGAGCAATTGTGCTGTTTGTATTGACGATTTGATAGTTTGTCAGTCAAACATGGGAGGAGCATTTACAACAGCTGGGAGAATTATTTAGTTGACTACAAAAAGCTAATTTGGTGATGAACTTGGCTAAAAGTGAATTTGCAAAAGCACAGGTTACATATCTAGGCCATATCATTGGACATGGTGAGGTGTCTCCAAGAGGTGTGAAAGTTAATGCTATCATGCATTTCCCTGTGCCTACAACAAAGAAGAAGTTTTGAGATTTCTGGGCATGAGTGGATTTTACCGGAAATTTGTACCAAATTATAGCAGTATGGTTTCTCCATTGACTGAACTATTAAAAAAGAACAATAAGTTTCAATGGACACAGAGGTGTCAGAAGGCATTTGGCAATTTGAAAACTGTATTGACTACAACACCCATTTTGATAGCACCCAATTATGCCAAGCAATTTAAGTTGGACATTGGCACAAGTGATATAGGCATTGGCGTGTACTGTTGCAAGAAAAAGAAATTGGAATTGAGAAACCAATCGGGTATTTTTCACGGAAGTTGAATGTACAACAAAGAAAATATTCAACGATCAAAAAGGAGACTCTTGGTCTGATGTTAGGGTTGCAGCATTTCAAGGTTTACATTGCAAACAATTTGGCAGAAACAATTGTTTTTACAGACCACAATCCTTTAAAATTTCTGGACAGATTTTGAGACCAAAGTGCAAGGCTGTTCAGATGGAGTTTATTACTGCAACCATTTAATCTACAGATTATAAATATGGCTGGACAAGAACATTTAATTGCAGATGCAGTGTCAAGAGTTTAAAGCTCAAAGGGGAAATGGGCATAAAACCTGGACACTGGACTGAAATGATTATGTTAATGCATGCATCTGGTTATGCAATAGTGTGAGTATATAGATAAGTATAGTCGGTAGTGTAAAATGGGTTAAGAAAGTAAAGCCATCTTTTTAAATTATGAAGGTTCATTTTTTGATAAGGAGGGAGGTGTCATGAGAGTATAACAATTTTTATAATATTTTTCCAGTTTATTGCTAAGTAGGTTTATGCGGGGTTATGTTGTTCTGTCTGTGTGTGTGATTTAATTACATTTTGTAGCCAAGCAGGCTGCAAATTGAAGTTGTCAAAAGAAATAAAGTGTAAAAGTGTCTTTATTATGCTAATGAGTAAACATGGTTGGGGTCTTAGCATATAAGGTGTAAAGAGAATTTACATTTTTAGATAGATGAAGGGGGATTTGAATTTCAAATTTTAATTTTAATGAGAATAGTAGCAACATGAAAAAAGTATACTATAAGAAAGGTAAAATTTCCAAAGACATATGGAAACAATGGAATGAGGCTATTGTCAGGAGAAGGCATTGTAAGCTCTAACAGAAGTGTGAGAAGCCTCCAGCACTTGTGCATAAACCTGCTGTCTACAGAAGCCGAAGCTGGAGAGAGCCATTTTGAATTCCACTGTCCAGAGTATTGTGTTAATTTGCTGAATCAGTTTAAAATCCAAAATCTATTTTTGAACTTAAACCTTAAAGGCAGTATAACTAGGATCCAGGTTAATTAGGGATTTTAGGAGTTATTATAGTAGTAATTTGTAGACCTATGTCTGTGCTTGAAATCTCTTCTGTTGGTAAATATTTTAATTTTAGTTTTTAAAAAAAATTCTAAAGTCTTGGTGGACTTATTACTTCTGAATTCAGGGTACGCATCTCAAAATAAATACAAACTGCAAAACTGTTGTGATAGCACAATCAAGTTTCACTCGCGGATTTGATCCACCTCCGCACATCCTCTGTCGTGTCATAACAGCCCAAAGATCTGCAGGTTCAGCCACATAAAACCCATGGCCGGAGCTCACAACCCTGAACAGATTTTATTCTTGAATTCAGGGACAGCCAATGGCCACAGGGGACTTCACCAACATCTCCAAGGCTGCATTCCTGGTCCTCCATTCACCTGGTCACCTATACTAATTACAGGAGCGTTGGAGTACTCATCCATTTTGAGTGACACTCAGGCAGCAATGTTGCAGGGTCAATTGATGATGCTACTGGCGTCC
Organism: Cetorhinus maximus; assembly: GCF_964194155.1. Lineage (NCBI taxonomy): Eukaryota > Metazoa > Chordata > Chondrichthyes > Lamniformes > Cetorhinidae > Cetorhinus > Cetorhinus maximus. The sequence goes on from NC_135881.1 coordinate 82,585,880, forward strand.
CCCAAGTCCAGGGGTTAATGGATGGCTCTCATGTTACACTGAAAACCTGTTCTGTGAATCCATTGAATTTTCTGAATAAAGATGGAGTCAACACCCTCAATCTTCAAATCGTCTGTGACCAGCAACAACAAATTCTCCATGTCAATGCCTGAATTGCAAGGATTTGTTACAATTGTTTAAATCACAAGGCAGTCCTGCCTTCCAGCACCATTCAGGGAAGGCAGTCAAGTGTAAGGATGGCTTTTAAATAACAAGGTGCTTGCTTCCAAAGCTTATAACACCACTTCAAGTTCCAAACTCACCTTTCGTGTTTCCTTCCACCTTGGACTATCTGCTAACTACTGGGAGGCACATCCATCAACCAGAATGATCATTGAAAGAACTACTGGGGTTCTGAAGGGAAGGTTTTGCTGCCTTGATAGGGGTCCAGAGCAGATCTCTGCATCATGGGTACATATTTTGCCCTTCATAACTTAGTGACTTGGAAAATACTGGAATCAGATCCCTGCAAGAAGCTAAGGAGCACAGAAGTTAGCCTTAAGAGGATTGTAACTTGAAGGAATCTTTGATGTCAGCAGCCAAAAAATTCATAGGCAGATTATTAGTAATACAGTCTCTTCAGATTAACATTCATCCTTTTAAAATATCCCATCATAATATTTTCTCATCCTTTAAGACTACTCCAATCCATCTCTGACAAAGCGTTTGACTTATTGTCCTGAAGCAAGCACACACTTCACCCAACTAATCTTGTAAGATCTTATGAAGTTCATGGAGCAAAATATCCAATTTGAACTACAATTCCTCATTTATTATACACCAGCACTGTTCAGTGCAGAATTTTACGTCCCGGAGATGGGCATGCACCCAACCCGATCAGGTGTAAAATAGCGTGCGATGATGTCGCGAGAGCATCCCGACATCAGTGCACACTCGTGCGATATTTCGGTTGCTGGGCGCAGGCGGGTGCTGGAGCCGCGCCCACCATGAATTAAGAGGCCACTTAAGGCCATTAAAAAGACATTTGACACCGATTTTTCATTGCCTGTGCGATTTTGTGCTCTTCGCACGGGCAAAAAGGGCAGGGAGCCAGCCGACATTTTCAAAACCTTATCTACGGGCGGGCTAAAAGGCATGATCAACATTGCCAGTGTCAGTAATGGGGAGTTTGGTAATAATTTGCTGCTCGTGACTTATTGGTACTTGGCCGCTTCATCTCTGTTCAGGGCTTCATTCTTAGCATTGCCAGGCTTCATTTCAGGCCTCCTCAGTATCTTCAAGGCCCCGAAAGGATTTTGGCCTGGTGGACCCTTCCAGGCATCAGGCAGCCTTCCCTTACTCTGGTAATGGGGATTGTGGTCTCCACTGGAGGCACCTCCCCTGAGGAGGAAGAGAGGGGCAGAAGGGAGAGGAGGCCAGGTGGCCCAATGCAGCTTCCAGGGGAGCGACCTGTGGGAGGAGAGGCGCAGGCACAAGGGTTGCAGGGCCAGCAGGTAGGTCAAGGTGGAAGGAGACATGGAAGACACCATTATCCTGCTGCCAGGGTTTACAGGCAACAATGTCGCTACCTCAATGTGTCTGAGGTGCAATGCCGAAGGGGCTCCACCTCCCAACGGAGACAGTGACCTCCATTTGTCAGATGATTGGGCCTGAGATCAGCTCCGACTGTGTGGGTGGACACCCCATGCCAGTGGGTCTGAAGGTCACAGTGGCCCCCAACATCTATGCATCTGGCTCTTTCCAGGGCTCAGTGGGGGATCTTTGTGGAGTGCCCCAATCAGCTGTCCACAGTTGCACCAATCTGGTGCCAGAAGCTCTGTTCAGACAGGTACTGACCTTTATTCTTTACCATGTGTATCAGGTGAGCCAGGCTGAGCAAGCCAGAGGCTTCGCAGCAATTGCTGGGTTCCTCTGCATCAAGGTGTAATCGACTGCACATATGTGGCCATCAAGGTGCCAGTGGGTCAGCCAGGTGCCTTTGTCAAGAGGAAGGGATTCCACTCCATGAACGGGCAGATAGTTTGTGACCACAGGATGCATATTCTGCAAGTCTGTGCAAGGTACCCAGGCAGCTCCCATGACGCTTATATCCTGAGGCACTCCCAGGTGCTGAGGCTCTTCAGTGCTCCAGCCCGACTGGATGCATGGCTGCTGGATGACAAAGGCTATCTGTTGAAAAGGTGGCTCACGATGCCTCTCTGCCACCCAAGAACAGAGGCAGGAGAGCGGTACAATATGAGTCATACCTCCACAAGGGCAGTGATAGAGAGGACCATAGGTCTTCTGAAGATGTGCTTCCGAAGCCTGGACCATTCAGAGGGAGCACTGCAATAACACCCAGAGCAGGTGTCACTGATAGTGGTTGCATACTGCGCTCTCCACAATCTCTTCACTGGCAATGAACCCAAAAGTCCACTCAGTGCCTGTGCAATAAAGTTTAGAGCCACTTACATCCAGCATTACATACTGGCGTACCCTGCACCAAAAAAATAAAAAAAAAGGTGAAGCATACTCAGGCCATTACAGCAAAAACAAAATTTATCTCATTTTGACAAACCCAAAAAATTTACATAATCTTCTCAGACTTAATTCCCAGGCCAGTAAATATAAACCAAATATAAATGAACAGAAAATCACCCGTGAACTATCCCTCTTGTGCTCATGGTGCCTTTAACTTACGTTTCCAAGTGTTATGTCTTGGTGCTCCCCCACCCCCCTCGCTGGCATCGACATTGGAGACAGCCTGCTGACCCTGCTGTCCTGTTGGCCTTGATGACCTTGGCAGTCCTCCTCTGGCCAGTGGAGCCTGTGCTGGCCCCACCTGGGAGGCTGCGACCAGTGCCACGGCTGGAATCCCCCTAGTCCTCACAACCTCATCAGGTGCCACGGTCACTGGCATAGGGGCGGAGGAGATGCTGCCATCATGCAGACCACCCTGAGAGGAGCTCGCAGAGACAAAAAGCAGCTCGTGCGCCAACGTGTGGTCGCTCTGGGCCTCCCTGCTCACCATTGATGGGCGGGCACCTAGCTGGGTTACTGGGTGCCTCATCCACCTCCCACACTGGTACTGACCACCTGAGGTCCAAGTGCAACCCCAGGAACCCCTCATTCTGTTTCTGGAGCTGCCTCTCCATGAGAGTCACCACTCTCTCAATGGAGGAGGCAGTGTGGTCAGCCATGCAGCTCACACTCCGCATGGACTCCTCCACAATGAAGACCTTGGCACGCAGACCCTCATGGGTCTCCACCAGATCTTCCCGCACATCTCGCTGGATATCCAGCATCTGCTGCTTAATGGACGATTCCAGAGGCTCATCATCTGCCTTCAACTGAAAATCGTCCTGGTCCCCAGCAGTCCTCTGACTGCCGACGCCCTGGGCACTCTCTGCCTCCGCCTGCACCTCAAGCGAGTGTGAAGTGCCTCACCAATGCACAACGACAGTCTAGCTGCCGATCTAATGTCCACCGAGGTGCTGCTACCTGTGCTGGTGCCTGCTTCAGAGGGCGGGTGTGATGCAGGTGCAAATGAAGACCGCTGGTCCTCCGGCATTAGGGATGGACCTTCGGGCTCCAGGGGGCGAATGCCTGTTGGCGAACCTAAAAGGAAGTACAAGGACATGTCATTAGTTAAAGTCATCACACTGTCGCTCTGCACGCCAGGCACCCTGGTGAGACAATGGAGATTTGTATCATGGTGCCCTCATCTTTCAATGATCAATGGGGACTCCAGGTTTGAGGCTCCAATTAATGAAGGGTTAGAAATGTTGCACAATCCGAAACTCTCACCTCTGTGCACTGTGCTCTCACCTTTGTCTGGCACCCCACCTCTCCATGCCTGGTTGCATGGGGTGCGTGCTGGCTCTTGAGCTCGAGGGTGCCCTACTCAAACTGCTGAGCAGCAGGAGGTTGGGCAGGCCTCCGTCTGTACGTGCCCTCTCTGCTTGGTTATGGCTTGCTTTCTCCTGAAAGGACAGAGGAGCATTGATCAGTCCACTATCCTCCTGCAGCTCCATTGCAGCCTGGCCAACCCCACCTGAGTCGTAGCCCTCGAGCCACAAGGCACTCAGTCCAAGCAGCCAGCGCTCACCGCCTTGGCCAGCTCCGGCGTCATTGACAGTTGACACTCCGATACCAGCATCCCTGAGGTCCACAGGGGGACGGCCACACCTTACCACTTCTGCACACTGACCCATGCCAATATGGTACTCACCCTTCCTGAGCTTGGCAGGCCATTGAACCACTTCTGGCACTGCACCCATGTGCACCACACCACGTCATGACCGCTCACCAGCGCTGCTACCTCTTCCCATGCCATCTTAGTGGCCTCCTCCTCCCATCTGTGGGGACAAGGGTGCCCCTCCTGGCAGTCACCTCCTCCAGTAGGATGGCGAGGCACTCATCCGAGAAGCCGGGGGTTGAGTGCCCACCCGGCCTGCCCTCCTGCCTGGCGTCTCCAGCCGCGCTCGACTCCATAACTTTAATGTTGAAGATGCAGAGGAAACGTTCTTCCATGTCAGCCTTCAAGGGGCTGCCTGGGCTGTTTTTAAGCTGGCCTACTGGAAGCCACTAGACCCGGCGGCTGACAGGCACCCGCCCCCGTTCGGCCCTTCCCGATCAGTGACGAGCCGCGTTTAACGTTGGATGGGTCTTAATTGGCCTGCCAGCGTGAAATCACAGTCAGGGGGCCAATCGCGGACGGCAGACTGTTTCCCGGCTGCTCCCGGGCCTGCCCATCTTGCCTGACCGACAACCTCAAAATCCTGCCCTGAGGCCTTACATTTTACAACGATTCAGTGATTCCCCTGACTTATAATGTGTTATTTAATGAGAATCTAGGTGCTTCTTCTAGGTTCCACCTGAAGCCCAGTATTGTGACAGGTGTTTGGCTGCTGATTTGGAACACATGGCCCTGGGAATAGAGTAGCCCTCATGTCATGATGGTGGAGTCCTGATGTGGGCTGCATCCTTTCTGCTGCTGCCTCGACAGCCTGGCTTTGCATCCTGTGTGCTCGTTCAGCAGACCTCTGAGGAGTTAGGTCAAAGCTGGGCCTGAAAACTGGAATACAAAACTCCTTCATGCCTATTCCTCCTGGACCTCCAGGGCTACAGTCTGTGCTTCCAAGGAAATGAAGCACTGACTTATCCTGAGTCACTTCCGCAGCGGTTTAGGGAATGTTTACAGACTTCAATGCTCCATTGATGTCTGTAATAAAGACATTTAAAAACAGCGCTTGTGCCTTCCATTACCTCAGGGTGTCCCAAAGCTCTTCACAGTCCATTAATTACTTTGGAAGAGTGGTCACTATTATAATCTAAAGAAATGAGAAAAATATCTTTCCTTTGTTACCACATAAGAGTACAGTGCACTCCTGGAAGAGCAAAATCTGCACATGCACATCGGTGTATCGTGCTTCAAACATTCTTCTTTTCATAGCAGGATGGCCATGAGATCAGAGTCTTCTGAGCCAATACATGCCTATCTCAGCAGTTTCCACCAGCGAATGGCCAAATCCTCATCAACTTCCTGTTCCTTTTGTCTTCCATATCCTTTATCTATGCAACATGCTCATCCTCACTAACCTCATCCTCTGGAAGAGCTGGTATATGGGACAGCTAATGAATTTGATCCGGCAGCAACAGAGGTAGTTGGAGGTGGAATCCTTACCATTTTTCATATCTCATCATCATAGTCCAGAAAAATATGGATTCTTTCATTTACATTCTCTTTTCCTTCTTGTTTGCCCCAATTTACTCTGAAGATGATATTAAACAACAGGAAAGAAGCTAAAAACTGGTATGCAGTGATATAAAACATCTGTAGAGTTTTCAGCGAATTTGGCTCTTTAAAAAACTGTAGCAGGTGTATGATAACATCTTTCTCATCTTGTAAAAAAAAGAACAATATTCTAGTTACTAATGCAGTACAGTTGTCTATTCTGACTAAAGCTGTGTTAAAAATGATCACTTGCCTGCTGACATTGCAGGAAGTAGCTGTTTCTTTGAGAGGCGGTAGGCTTCTCCATTTTGTGGCAATTTTTATTCTTCCATCAGTGATTTAATCCCAGTACACATGGCACTTCTACTGGCTATTCATTTTTACCTAAATGCAAGATGCAACCATGGTCTCCAGATGCAAGAACATCCAAGGCAGCCTCTTCCAAGAAAATAATAGATCTATACATTTCTGCTCCCTCTCCAGTTCAAGTTTTATCTCTTGTAATACATCTAGCTGGCAGAGAAGTATTCCTAAAGTGTTGTAATTTTAAGGAGCACATGCACATGCCTAACCTACAGCCCATTCTGTATGCCAGCAAGTGAGCTTGCATCATGCTGCTAGATTGTATTACACTGATTTTAAGTGTGAAGCCTTTTAAAGATCCAAGTGTGGCAAGAATTTTAATTTTAAGCTGCATGTGTACCTTGTTGGAGTATAATAAGCACAAAAAGAGATGTAGGGCTGTGTCAGGCATTAGTATAGACTTGCAACACAAATGGAACAGAATTACATGCAAAATATTGTAACATGCACACCGGGTACCATCTGCCTAGTGGATGGCACTGTTAATAGTTTTTCCTTGGTATTTTCTTAAAGATGTGCCACATATATTCCCAAGTCATGTACTCAGCACTGTGCCTGGTTGCAATCTTCTACCCAAGCACATTGTATTACTCTTCTTTAGAGGAGTCCTGGAGTCAAACAGGGCAAAACCCTTCAAATTTAATTCATGCACAGTCTCTACACACCCACTCATTTTTGTCAGCCACAAAGCCATTCCCTCCCCCACCCCCCCTCCTCCACCCCACAACATGCAGGCGAGGTTGAGATAATTCTTGTCCTCTTATATAAGGATTGCATTCCATTAAAAATCTCCTGCCTTCCTTTTAATGAATGATGACATTTACATTTACTGTGCCACCAGCCATTTTTTGGAAAGCGCCTAATGCCAGGGATGAAAGGCCATGGAAACCTTATTATGACCTGAGGATATCCCATGTGGCTGGACCAGCAGGATAACCCTAAGCTCACTTTGCTCCAGTCCCGCTGCTCCAATGACGGCACTGGAAAATATACCTTTAGTATTGTTGCTAATTTATGTAATGTTACACCTCCATGAGGAGCTAAATCCCAAAATCAGCAATTCTAGGTAGGTAATGAGTCATAGGTAAACATTGTCCAACTGTTAAACTAATTACATGTATATCTGGATTATGATGTCAGTTAGTGTCAAAACTATTAGAAATGTACTTTCAAGATCATGACTTGTAAGTGAGGACATTTATAGAAATGTAAATAGGAAAATCTGGGCAATAAGATTCATGTGTTAGATTAGCTCTTTTCATGAATTGACTATACTGGTTAAGCAAAGTTTTAAGCCATGGATACATGAAAAATGCTGAGAAAAAATTTTAATGTGCGCAAGTTCAAGGCAAATTAAATACCAATCGTATCACCTTTTCATGCAATATTATTTCAAGTAGTGTTTTCAGTTATGTTGTAACGTGTTAAACAAATGTTTTCAGGAAAGGCTGACAAAATTTGTATGGTGGATAGGAGTTTATAATGTCTTATCTTCTTTATCTCTCCAGATCACCACCTCCCTCTCCTCCTTAAAGGACTCCATAAAACACACTTCTCTAACAATGATTTGGTCACTCCTCCAAATAACTCCTTCCTTGGCTCTTTCTTTTCTAATATTACTGTGAATTGCCTTGAGATGTTTTCTATGTTGAAAGTGTGCAAGTTGTTGCTGGTTCTTTTGGTTGTAGTTGCAGTAGCAATTGCATTTCATATTGAACAATTCAGTAGGCACAAGAGGGTCAACTTTTATCTTCAGGATGGAGTAATCAGAATACCTACACAACATTAGCAGTGAGAGGCCCAAACTATTTTGAAGGTTATGATGTTGCTTTGGCATTGATAGTGTGAGGAAACAGACCCTGTACTGCTCGCATGGCAGTTTTTCTTCTATATGCAATGCGTGGATGTGTCTGGATTAAATTTGAGCTGGCATTGTTCATTCTGGTCATTTTCTAGTTTCTGGGCTGCCTTATTCAACTTCATTCCAGGTTTGACATCAACTACAAATTTAATCAATTCATATTTAGCTTCAGGATCCAAGTCTAGTAAATTAGAAATAGTAGGGATGTGGGACTGAAGCTACATGGAGAGACGAGGAAAGAGGTTTGATAGAGTAAATAAGGAAAAACTGCTTCCAGTGACAGAAGGGTCAGCAACCAACCAATTTAAGGCGATTGGCAAAAGAACCAGAGGCAAGGTGACAAGAGTATTTTTTGCAGCGAGTTATTATGATCTGGAATACCTGAAAAGGTGGTGCAAACAGAATCAACAATAATTTTCAAAAGGGAATTGGACAAATATTTAAAGGAGAAAAGTATTCAGGGGAAAGGGCAGGAGAGTGGAATTGGATAGCTCTTTCATAGAGCCTTCACAGGCATGACAAGGTAACTGGCCTCTTTCTGTGCTGTATCATATAATGATTCTGACATGCTAACAATGAGCTGTGGGACGTCTCACTAATACCAGCACAACACCCTCATCCACACTTACATTATCTCATGACCAACTATCTGTTATTTTCTATCCTTTTTACCCATTTCTTACCCATACCCAAATTTTTCCTGGAACCCCCATAGCTTAATTAGATTTTTTGGTGGGAACTTTATTAAATGATTTCTGGAATTACAATTACTGTGCTGGCTATCATTTTGTGAAAAATCAAAAATATTGGTTGAGCAGAATCTTCCCCATCTAAACCTTTGTTGGCTGCTGTTTATGAGGTTTTTGTTGTACTGATATTCCTCAGTGATACTCCTGATAATGAGTTACATTATTTTGCATGAAATTGAAATAAAATTAAGGAGTCTGCAGATACCTGTGTCTATTGTTACCCACAATGAATATGGAAACTACACTGGTCTGTTTCCAATCTATTGGTATTTTCCCCAGTGTCCATGGACTGCCTCATAATGATTGTCAGTGCCTTTTAAAACTACTGGCTAGTCTCTTTACACACTGGGGGTTTAATCACTTTAAGGCCATTCTGTGTGTCTAGGACTTTGATATCATGTATATCGGCACCTTGAATTATACTCAGTACTGTTTTTGGATAAAGGCATTCCCTTGCAAATACTTTGCGAAAGTGATCATTCAGAAGAATTACGTTCTTGTGCTCATCAACAATTTCAGGTGCACTGCATCATATTATGTTCATAGCACTTTTTTGACGGCCCTCTCGATAATGTAGAACTGAAAGAAATATTTCTGTTATATTTTGCCTTTTTTTTTTCCTGTTCTATCTTAGGCCCCATGATCACTATTTTAACTTATTACTGCCTGATCCTATATTAATCGCAAAGAATTCCTTCTCTTTCCTTCCTACAAGATTAATAAAGGTAACTTATTCTCTGTTTTTAACTTTGCACTTGTTTGTTAGTTTACTCAGAGGCATGCTCATTTAGTGAAAACTTGTTTGTCTGTTCACTGAAATCTTCATAAACATTTGACTTAATTTGTCCCTCGCCTCTTTGAACTTAATTTTTAAAATCCATAAAGCTAGCTTCTAGTCTTCTGTATAATTACATCCCACATTATGTTAAATTTCATCATTCTGTGGTCATTGTTCCCCTGGGTGCTAGATTTCCATTTCTTTGATGTTATCTTGCTCCATATGAACATCTCTTCTTGTGGCTTCCTTTGCATTCTGAGTCAAGGAGCGGTCATGAATTTACATTCATCATCTGACACTTAAATTCTCTTAAATTTTCCCAGTTTATACTTAGTTGATTTAAGTCTTCCATTAAGACAACTTTTCTATTCTCACACACCCTTCTTATCTCTTCCTAAAGCAAACTGTCTTCCTTCTTGTTTTGAACTGGCGGCCTATATTCGCATCATTCACAATATTTAATGCTATCTTTCTTAACTCTGGTGTCAGGGGGGATCATAGATCTTGGAGGTTCAGTGGTCTGTTGATTAAAGCTGGAGGCCCTTCAGAAGACCCTGACGTCTTCTCTTTGGCATTTTGAGTGAATATGAACGGGGCCTCATCTGGTGCAACCATTTTGCATCACTCGAGAGCTTTCCTATTCTGTATTCATTTTGCTCTTTGATTTGGAGCCCTGTCTATGTTTAAAGAATCAGGACTCAGGCTTTTTTGTCTGAAGGGGGTAATTTCTGCCTGGAGGAGGTTATTTTTGTCTGAAGGTTGGTATTCTAACAAATTAGGAAGTATGACTGAAGTTAAATTATTTGTCTCAGTGAGGTTTGAACAGTGTCTGTGATTGTACATTGTCAGTGTTAGCTTAGATTTATGCGCAATTAAGATTTCTAAGAATAGTAGTTCATCCTTTCCTCTGTGGTTTATCCACTCCCTCAGGCTCAAATTCATTTACCTTCCAATTGTCCGTACATGTATCACTTACCATTGCCTTTCCTAAACTCTTTATGCCCTGAAAGTTACTTCCCATCATTTAGAATTAGCCATGTTTCTAATATTCATACATTATAGTTCCCTACTGTCCTAACCACTTCCAGTCCATCTGCTTATTTCCATACTTCTAGCATTCATTTTACAAACACCTTAAAATTGATTTTCCTTCTCCTGTTTCTCCCAGTCTCAGGATTTGTTTTTCTGGGCTCCTGTATCTGTATGTCTCTCTTCATAACCTTGACTACATCTGTTCCATGTGGTGGGTAAAATGGCTTCTCCTGGAATACTTTATTCACAAAGCAATAAGATCAGAGGTCACATGATTCAGAGGTCAACTGACCATGGCAAGCCACAGTACACAACATTCACACTGCACAAAAGGCAAAGGCATTTCTATAAGCAACCCCTTTTCATAAAAAGAAGAAAAAGCACATTGCATGCACTATCATTTACAGTTGCAAGGCACCCACATACACAGTGTATAAAGAAAGTCATCAAGCACAAACAGAAACTGTTCCTTTTGATTTGTCTCACTTTCATCTGTCCCTACACATGCATTGCATACATAGGCCAGGATTTTCCCCCTTTTGGGGGCGAAGTTGAAGGGGCGCACAGGCGCGCTTCCAATTGACACCTCCGATTGGGGGTGTGGCGCCATTTTACGTAGGCGGGCCAATGAAGGCCCACCCAGGGTGACGTCCGCACAGAAGCGCTATGTGCTTCCTGTGTGGGCGGGGAGGTGGGGGGGGAATCCCAAAATTGGGAGTACGGTCTTTCGCACATGCGCACAAAAGAGCGCACTCATCTCCCTGAGGCTAAGTGCAGCCTCAGGAAGATCGCCTCTAAATGTAAAAAAGCTAAAAATAGAAAAATAAACTTTCCCTAACATGTCCCCACTGTCACATTAGTTGGCACATGCCAATAAGTTTTACAAAAACTTTATTAAAAGTTTTTAAAACCTCCATGAAACATCATCCCACCCGTGGATGAGGTTTCATGCTTTTTCTAATTCGCGCCGGGGTTCCTGGCCTGCCCGCCAACCTTAATTAGTTTAATGACTCTGTCAATGGCCTCAACTGGCCGTTGACAGATCGGCGGGCGTGAAGCTGATTTTGCTGCGCCCCCGCCTACCGGAAAATTTAAATGGGGCGCAGTGACATCGGAAGTTCCGCCCTACGTCACCGCACATCATCTTACGCGTCGGCGAGCAGGCCCCACCCCTGCTCGCTGACAGGAATATCCTGCCCATAACCTTTAAAGCATTTTGGTCTCCTAATGGTGCATGTGCAGGTCTTTGTTGGTTGTTCGTCTGGTGTCTGATGGTTCTTGGGGTGGCATTGCCACTTCGAGGAATGTTGTTGCCAGGACAAGTGTTGCTGCTGATCTGTTGCAGAACAGTTGACCTCTGAGACTGAATATCATTCTGTTATTTATTCATTTGGCAAAGTCAACTCTTCCTCATCAGCTGCATGCTGTGAAGGAGCAGCCCCTCCAGTTGCACATATGTTTCTGCAGTTGCAACAATGTATCTGGTTGTTTATTTTCACTGTGTAAGATTGACATGGCAACCGCTTTACACAGGTTCCAAATTGCCAAGTGGGCTGACGTTTGTTGGGTGCGTTGAATGCTTACACTCTGACAAGTTCTCCAACTCTCAACTCTGGCGATGATTTGGCCACTTTATCAAAGTGAAATTTGGTTTTCTGTCATTTCACTTTGATTTTGTCACTCACTCCTGTTACTGCTTCTGGCTTCAGTAGTGTTTTGAGCTATTGGAAGAGTAGCCCATGTGCAACGTAACATTGGCCATTAAACTGAACTACTTTCCATGCCTTATCCAAGCAAAGCATTACAAATCTCTTTTAGTACATGGAAGGTTACCAGTTCAAGCTTTTGCCTTGTCTCAGCTGCGATGAGAGGATTTTGTTTAGTGTCTACTATCTGGAATTGTAAATCTTCTTTCTTTCCATTTGTTATGACCGGTCCCTGGTCGAGTTTCCTATAATTTATTATGATCCCGGACGAGATACCCCAAATTTTTATACTCCTGGGTGAGGAGGGATAAAATGGCTCCCCTTCTTTATTCAATCCCCTCGGTTGGTCACAGCAAGGTTAATTTAAGGATCCCTTCTGTCGTGGATACTTTTTCCCAGCCCAAATTGATTTATGTTTTAAAAGGATCCGATTTAACCACGCTTTCTTGAGTCAGAGAAACAGTGGGCAGAATTTTCTGCCTGTCAGACGGACTGGTCCGACCCAATCTCCGGCGGGCGGGGAGCCGATCCCCACAGGAGAAGCGGGCCCCGCCGCCATTTTACATGGGCTGGCCAATTAAGGCCCGCCCAGCATGATGTCCGGCGGGAAGCGTAATGCGCTTCCTGTGCGGGCGTGGGGGATTCCCCAAAAGCGAGAGTGCATTCTTTCACGCATGCACACGAAAGAGCGCACATATCCCTGAGACTAAGGGAGATCGATTATACTTTGAAAAATATGAAAAATAGAACAAAAAAATTCCCTAACATGTCCCCCTCACATGAGATGAGTCATGTTCATAATTTACATAATAACTTTATTAAACTTTTTAAAACCCTACATGAAACCTCATCCCGCCGGTGGATGAGGTTTCATGTTTTCTTTATTTGCCACTGGGGCTCCTGGCCTGCCCACCAACCTTAAGGTTGGACAGGCAGGTCCTTTAATTGTATAATTGATAGTCAATGGCCTCAATTGGCCATTGACAGGTCGTCGGGCCTGCAGCTGATTTTGCTGTGCCCCTGCCTACCTGAAAGTTTAAATGGGGCGGGATGACATTGGGGGTTCCGGCCGACATCATCCCATGTCATTTTACGCGTCGATGAGCGGGCCTTGCCCCCTGCTTGCCGACGGCAAAATTCTGCCCAGTGAGTTTATTAGCTACTAAAACGCGAGAGAAAATAATAAAAATGTACCACACATACAGACAGATTAGAAATGAGAAGTGCATCCAGAAACATAAGTTAAAAAAGGTGTACAAATTCATCTTTGGTTTGTTTGTGAGGAGTAGATGGTAAATTATTGCGGCCGTTAAATTGGGTGATTCTGGTAGAGCTGACTTTGGCAGTTGAACAGTTGGTTTGGAGATTCTTGGTTCTGCATGTTAGCTGAAAGGAATTGCCCTATTTCCTTTTCAACTGTGGCCTTGTTGACGTGTGACTTGCTCCCAGAAAGCAAAGAGTGAGAATTTTTTTACCTGCAAGTGCAGGGATGCCTAGTTAATGTTCTTCAGTTGTGATCTTCATAGCACACACTGACATAGCACACACTAAAACAACAGACTAGCACGCAGAGACCAGGGTTGCAGTTGTGTATTCTTGGAAGGGAAAAAACAAACATGTCTTTCATCCAGAAGCTGCTTTCATTCAACTTCGATCATGTCCACTGTCTGGGATGTAACTCAGCAGGAGATGGTAATCAGCCTACATTATCTCCGTAACTACAGGAGATTATAGTTCAGTTTTTGATTTGCATCTTTTTCTTTGAAGTGTCTCTGTCTGAAGTAGGCCTTGACACCTTTTAGGTGCGAAATTCCATTCTCTGGACTAGTTGGTCAAGCATAATCCACATAGGAATTTTCCAACAAATGGTTACTCAGTCTCAGCCAATTTTTGCTTGTATGCCTTTTTTTCAAAAAACGTGTCTCACTTAAAAGTTCAATATGTCTGTAAGTAATTTGGGTCGATGATCCGTGGTCATAACACATTGCATTGGGCTCTCAGCTTAGTTTGCACTCTTGGGGTGAGCATCGTTCCATCATACAGACTCAACTTTACCTTTAATATTCAGGTCGCCATCTTCAGCAACTTCACACAGGTCTGCAAAGCTCATGATGTTGCATGTGACACCAGTATCCAACTATCCAACTAACCCAACTAACTTGATGCGCTCCTTCTGCAGCCACCATTCCCATAGTCACAAACCAGTTTGTACCTTGAGACTTGATGGTGCCAAACTGCTCTAGGGCATAGAGTGATTCTTCAGAATCGTCTTTTAACATCTCTCCAGCAACCATCTTCATAGGCTTGCTTTGCTTCTATCTAGCAAAACACTTATCGGCAAAATGATTCAGTTTCTTGCAGTTATAGCACTGTCTTCACCATGCTGGACATGCTTCCTTCTCTTTTATGTGATGTCCTCCACAAGATTTATATCCAGCACTCTGGCATTGATCTTTTTGTTGGCCCTTTTGTAAATAGTTCTTCCTTTTCTTCATTGTCTTGTGCTTAGAAGGCCTGGACTGTTTCTCAGCATAGTGCAAAGCCTCATCAGTTCTGCCATCAGTACTCTTCAGCTGATGATTAACCATTTCAGAGCTTCTGCACATGTCACTAGCTTTCTTGTGAGTGAGCTTCTCTTCTCTCAGCAAACATGCTGTCACCGTGGCATCTCTTGTTCCCAATCCTATCTCTGATCAGATCATCTTTCAGTTGCTCAAACTCACAAGATTCAGCTAGACATCTCAGTGCAGTCACACACTGATCAATGTTCTCCTTCTTTTCCTGCACTCTGGCGTTGAACACATAGCATTCATAAATAACATTAGTAGAGGGTTTAATGTGGGTCTTCAAGGCCTCCAAAATCTCACAAGACTGTTTTTTCCTCACTGAGGTCTAGAGTGCAATTAAGTTTGAGGCACACTCTTCCAAGCACTGATAACAGAGTTGCTACTCTTTATTCTTAAAGCAATGACATCAGAGGTCATGTGGTTCAGAGGTCACATGACTATGGCAAGCCAAAGTACACAACATGCACAGTGAACAAAAGACAAAGGCATTTCTCCAAACAATATCCACCTGTTGTTTATAATCTAGTCAACTGCGATCTGGGTTTCTTGCTGTACTTTCCTCTTATCCGTATAGCATCAATTATTTTGAATTGCTGCATTCATGTTCCTCACAAGGCTTTTTGTTCACATTTGATTGAGGTGTATGTTTACTGACCAAAGGTTCAGCACAGCAGGAAGAAAACTATCAAAAAGCTACATATAAATGGCAATTAGCCAATGTCACAATCCCATTGGGAAAGCCTCACATGGCCATAGTATACGTCAGATACTTGGGCCCATGTGGCACATCATTTTCCGACCATTCATGTGTGCTGTTTGTAAAAGAGTATGCAGCATGCACCTAATTTTCTGAAAAGCAGTCCCAGCAAGTCAGATTCCTCATCAGGTTTGTGAAAAAGAAGATGTCCCACTAAAATATCCAGGGACAAACGATTGTAAAGTAGCACATTTCAGGATAAATGGTGAGGTGAACCCATCTCAGACTTTTGCTGCTGATCTTGCTAAAGTTAATCAGGTTAAGGGAAGGTCCCTACTTTTACCTCCCATTGGTAGACACCCTGCCACCATCACTTCTTCCAACACAGCAATGCTAAAATGCCTGGCATATGTGGGTGGTCTCAGGCTAAGTGTTGTTAAAGCTCTCCCACCAACCGCAAGGTGCAGTTAGGGCAGGAGTATGCCAGCAGAACCATAGATTTTATCACCCAATGTTTAATTTTAATCCTTAGCAACTGTATGAATAGATTACTCGGCAGGGAACGAGAAGAGGATATTTTAGGAGGAAAAGCTGTGTAAGTCACAGAACATTTTCATTGGTGAATAACAGGTTGCCTTTTCTTGTGAAATTCACTGTGTCTAATTAAATGCTCTCTCTGCACAATGGAGTTCTTGCCAATAGTTTTGCGAAGATAAGAAAACTGTGAATTATAAGAAAATGATGTCCAGAATCTGAAACTGGATTAACATTGTAGAATTTTACCAGGTTTACAACATTTTTCTGAGAGCACCAGCAAGAATCCCACAGGATATATCAAACCCGTATATGTAGTTCATGAATAGCAAACTAAAGTCATTAACATGACCTGTTGTAAAACGTATATGCCAAATTTTTATTTGAAATTTCCACAACCTAGACATTCACTGCACAGTGGCTATTTTGGACACTAACAGGCCTACTAAGGTCTCACTGTGGTGGACAAAAAGTGCACACAGATTTTCAGATTATTTATGAGTAGAATATTTTATTTAAATTAGGTCCTGCATGAAGTGCTGGACCTGTTTCCATTTTTTAATACCACGGCACTTCCTTCCCTGCTTACTGAGCTTAGACAGCACAACATGACTCCAACCAGCAGGAAGGCCCCCTCACCAATGATACTTCAGGAGATCATGCAGTACTTGCAGGTTAGTTGCTGGAATCCTAGGGTGCAGTCGGCCCAGCTTTGTACTAAGTGCGGTAGTGGGCGGGCAAAACAACGTTCACTTGCTGACCGCAATGGCGGCTTCTCATGCCATATCGTCCTAATCAAGCCACATTAATTATGCATTCCTGGGAACCACGCCATTTCAATGGTGGGTGGGCCCTCATTCACCCGCCATGCCATCTCCTCGCCACTTCCTCACACTGGGCGCCATATTTGAATTGCAGCCTTGCGCACACCTCTCAGTGCTTCCAGTCCAGAACTTTTGCACAGGAGGCATGGCCCCGAAAGGCAAGAAGACTGCAGCTCCCAGGTTTAATGACGCATCCCTTGTGTGCCTTTTGGATGCCATGGAGGCCCACTGTAATGTCCTCTAACCCTGATCTGGCCACAGAATGGGCAGCAACATCACCAATCGGGCTTGGGATGCAGTGGCAGCGGTGGTCAGCGCCAATGCTCTGCAAAAGAGGACAGCCACCCGTGCCGAAAAAGGATGAATGATCTCCTCTGTTCCGCCAGGGTAAATCATTCTTCTCATTACTCTCAACTCTCAAGGTGCCTCCGTCATTCTCTTCTCTGTCTTCTCCGCTCTCTGTATGCCACGAGGCATACAGCAAGGTCACCAGGCTTCATGCTCCTGATATACTCCTCCTGTAAAATGAAAGAGAGAGACACATGGGTTAGCTTTGGTGCTCTTAGAGACTCTCTTGGTTAAGCCTGAAGGTCCTTTCATGCATCCGAGAGTCCTGGCCACCACTTGGACGGCCAGAGTTTAGGTGTTGCATGGCTGTCTGAAACCCCACCCTCCTCTGCCCCACACCACCTGACAGATTGGCAGCAGCATGCTGTGCGCAGGCATTCTCCTAACCCGCACTGTGGGGTAGCATAGTTAACTAGGTTTTTTTATTCATTGGATGTGGGATGGCTAGGCCATCTCTAATTGCCCTTGTTCAAAGGGCAGTTAAGAGTCAACCATCTTGCTCTGGGTCTAGACCAGGAAAGGACAGCAGATTTCCTTCCCTAAAGGACATTATTAGGGTTTTTTACAACAAGCAGCAATGATTTCCGTGGCCATCAGCAGACTTTTAATTTCAGATTGTTATTGAATTCAATTTCCACCATCAGCCCTGGTGGGATCCAGAGCAATACCCTGAGCCTCTGAATACCAGTCTAGCGACTATACCATTACGTCATCACCTCCCCCTTAGGGGGAATGATTGCTCCACGACCAGCTTTCACAAGGAGATTGTAAAACATGCCCAGTCATCCAACTGTTCTGCTGTCAACCAAAATGCTCATTAGTTTGCAGTTTGTGCCCAAGGGGTGAAAAGCTCTGGAGCACTTGGTGGTGCTTTCACGCCTCTGCAATTCTTGAGTGGGCAGATAAGCACGAAGCCCGACTCCAAGCATATTAATGTGGCTGTGTCTGAACATGAAGCCTCGCCTCTCAGCTGTGTAGGAATGGTCGCTTTATGCAAGATTTCCCTGATGCATGGCAGATTCCCTCCCCCCACCAACACGCATGTGCTTGTGCACCTTCAGCCACAGGGCAGCCCTTGCAAAACCGCTCCCCCCCAACCCACCACCCTCCTCACCAACTCCCCTCAACTCCAGGGCAACCCTTGCCCCACCCCCATCCCCCCCCATAACTCACCTCAACCGCATGGCAGCCCTTTCCCAACCGCCCCAACTGAACTCAACCGCATGGCAGCCCTTGCCACCCCCCCCCCATCAACTCGCCTCAACCTTGAAGTCCAACAGGCAACCCTCGTGAGCCCTGCACAATGTTACTGTGCACTCACCTCCAAGTTCTTCTCAAATTGCAGCCCTGGAGTGTATGCCTTATATATACTGTTGTGAAACACATCGGCGTGCGATAATCCGATGTCAACGGAAGATCCAGCATGGGAGGATGAGTCCGGCGGGCTAGCCTTATAATACATTTGCAGATGTATCACAATCAGGTTCCCAATGTCCGACGGCGGGCAGGGTGGACGATTGCAAACTGATTTCACAACGTTGTGAAACCGATTTTTGGTCTTCTTGTCTTATTGTCCGCTCACGCCACCAAACACACCCAACACGAGTAAGCACAGAAAATTCTGCCCTAAATTTTGGGCTGCTGGTAGACTTCTGGACTTTTTTTGTGGGCTTTGGCACACCTGCACTTCACTGTGACCAAATGGGCAAGTTCTTGTATTATTTTTAGCTTTCTCAGAAATAATTTGGCTACAGTCATGTGTGGTGTCAGAAGGTTACCTTTGGGCTGGAGATCAAGGGTGTCCAGCGAAGAAGAAACCATAAAGCAGGAACAGCTGCTACAGGAGGGAGGAGGGCACTGCACAAGAAGCCATACCCATAATAAGTGTTCAGGGAGAACTTAATCCCACCTCAACTTCACTAAGCAGCCTGTCACCAAACCATGTCATCTGCTGCAATCACAACTCAAGCCTCCTCCATTCAGATACTTAAATGTGTGTTCCCCTATGACTGTCGGGAATGCACCTGTATCCACTTCCATTCGAATGGGTTTTCTGTTGATTTCTACTGTCGTGTAGATTGGCTCTGTTTTACCCATTTTTAAGTTGTGTAGCGAGTAAATCTCTGACTCTGTTTCTTCTGGTTCCTCCATTATATAAATTTCACGACTTCTGCCTTTTTTCAAATTTTGCCTCAACCTTTCTTTACAATATTGCATAATGTGCCCATTGCGATGGTAGTAGAAACACGCGGTTTTTCGAAATTGTTGTTCATTTGCAGGTTGTCTGGTTCCAATTTTGCTATTATTAATGTGGTTTTTATCCGTTAAGCCATTGCTTTTTGCTGGTCTGTTAAAGGAAGCTGCTTCCAGCCTTTCCACGGAGCCCTGCGCTTCCATGCCATTTCTAGCCGGTTCCTCCCTCCTGACATGAAGAAAGGCACCACTTTGTGCTCCCTTGATTTCTTCTGAATCCCTGACTGCACTTTGCATTGCGAACGCCAACTCCAGCACCTTGCTGAAGCCTAAATTTGTTTCTGACAACAACCATTTTTGAATGACGTCTTCATTAATCTGACACACTTAACATGTCATTAATCAATGTCCCGAACTCACAGTGCTCTGTCAGTTGTTTTAAGGCCTCTACTTAACAAGCAACTGTCTCTCCAGGGGCACGACATCTCGAATTGAATTTAAAACGCTGCATTTTTAGTGAGGGTGTCAGATGAAAGTGGTTTTTCACATGATTCACCAACTCATCAAAGGTCTTAGAATCTGAAATGTTGGGTGCTATTACACTATGAACTAGGCCGTATGTTTTACAGCCACATGTCGATAAGAGGATCGTACACCTTTTCACCTCCCCCGATATGTCATTGGCCAAAAAGAAAAAATGTTCAATATAATGTGACCAGTCATCGGTGGTCTGATCAAATGGTTCGATGTGGCCAAATTGTGCAATACTGGAGAGAGATAATTTTGACAACTATGGCGGGGGCTTACAATTGTAATGTATTTACAATCGGCCTGGAGGGCATGGCTACTTCAGTACAGCTGAGTTTTCGCAGCTTTCGTTGGTGTCGTCAGCTGGTTGTGTTTTGCCTCGTCGCCAGTTGTTATATCCTGCTATGGGGTCACTTTGCTTGAAAACCGATTGCACGCTTATCTGTTGGCAGGTAAGTCGATTACACTATACTACAGATGCAGAGATCAATATGAAATAAAGCACATACTATTTATTTACACAAACGCCAGAGCACAAACATGATGTGTGTTTCTCCAACCAGACACTACCCTAGACTAACATTAACATGGTAGCCTGCGCTCCACAGCTATTGGGTTTTACAGTCACATGGTCAATCTGCTCACATTCTCTTAAAGGTGTATTACATCTCAGATTATCTCAATGGTGGACAGGCTTTGGGGAGTCAGGATGGAAGTTACTTGTCGCATGATTCCTAGCCTCTGAATTGCTCTTGTAACCATAGTGTTTAATTGGCTAGTCCAGTTCAGCTTCTGTTCAATGGTAGCCCCCAGGATGTTGATAGTGGGGGATTCAGTGGTGATAATGCCATTGAACATCAAGGGGTGATGATTGAATTCTCTCTTGTTGGAGTTGGTCATTGCCTGGCACTTGTGTGGCATGAATGTTACTTGCCACTTGTCAGCCCAAGCCTGGATATTGTCCAGGTCTTGCTGCATTTGGACATGAAATGCTTCAGTATCTGAGGAGTCGCAAATGGTGCTGAAAATTGTGCAATCATCAGCGAACATCCCCACTTCTGACCTTATGATGGAAGGAAGGTCATTGATAAAGCAACTGAAGATGGTTGGGCTGAGGACACTACCTTGAGGAACTCCTGCTGTGATGTCCTGGAGCTGAAATGACTGACCTCCAACAACCACAACCATCTCACTTTGTGATAGGTATGACTCCAACCAGTGGAGAGCTTTCCCCCTGATTCCCATTGGCCTTAGTTTTGCTAGGGTTCCTTGATGCCACACTCAGTCAAATGCAGCCTTGATGTCAAGGGCAGTCACTCTCACCTCACCTTGGGTGTTCAGCTCTTTTGTCCATGTTTAAACCAAGGCTATAATGAGGTCAGGAGCTGAGTGGCCCTGGCAGAACCTAAACTGGGCATCAGTGAGCAGCTTATTGTTAAGTTAGTGCCGCTTGATAGCACTGTTCATGACCCCTTTCATTTCTTTACTGATGATGGGGAGTAGACTGATGGGGCGGTAATTGGCTAGGTTGGATTTGTCCTGCTTTTTGTGTACAGGGAATACCTGCACAATTTCACCCATCTACCAAACCCTTCAAGTACCCCCTGTACTACCTTTGGCAGAGTCTGCAGATTGTGCATTGGACTTATCAGCCATTTCAGAATCCATCAATCGGAGTGGAAGCAAGTCATCCTTGATCCCAGGGAACTGCCTAAGAGAAGTGAAGGTCTGACTATTCGGTTTTAACCAAAACTAAACTAATTAATTGGGCTAGAAACTCCATGCAGTTAGTTGCACTGTAGTTAAGCCAAGGCAAAATAACTTCTTGCCAACCTCTGCTCTTGCCTCAGCCGATCTGGTGCTGAAACTCTCATCATTATTTTATCACCTCCAGAAATGTCTATTCCAAATCTTCCATGGCAGGCCTCTCCCCCACTCTTAAGAAACTTCAGCCCAATCAAAACTCTGCCACTTGTATCCTACTCCATTCCCATATCCTTTGCTACCTACTCCCAAGTCTCTAAAACCTCAAATTAAAATTTCATATCCACATATTCAATGCTTTTCATTGCCTTGTCTTGCCCTCTGCAACCCCCTCTACAGCTTTGCATTTTTTGACACCAGCCTCTTGTGAAAACCACACTCCCTTCACCCCTCCATTGGCAGCCATACTTTCAGCTGTGTTGACCCTCTGGGACCTCCTCACTAAATCCCTTCACCTCTCCACCTCTCTCCTCCTTTGAGACCCTTCTTAAAATTTATATCTTTGACTAAGCTTTTAGTTATACCTCCTAATATCTCCTTTTTTAAAATCTCTGTGTTGATTATTATCTGATTGCTTCTGCGAAACATTGTGGGTTGTTTTTCTACATTAAAGGTAATATATATGCAGAGCTCCTGTTGTTGCTTAGTCAAACCCATTGATGGTGTGGAGAGGTTATTTGCATGTTCAGTCAAGAAGTAATTGATGTAAACCATGTGTAGAGCAGAACTATCTGCTGTGGGTGCATGGAAATTAGAGCACAGCCTTTAAGAATTCAGATAATGGGCGAACAACAAGAAAATAAATGATAGTGCTTGGTTCACAGCTGCCTTTGACTGCATGTCTCATAACTGCATGTTCAGCTTTACAAGAATAACTAACAGAGAAATCAGCAGAGGCAGGCAAAAAAGGAACAAGGAGGCAGAGAAGAAGATGCCACAACCTGAAAACCTGGATGAAATTGAGCTCAGATGTGTAGGCTGCTGGATTTCTGTGACAGCATACCTACAAAAAGGGTATTTATGTCATTTGTAAGTTCCACCAACATTAATGCCGGATATTGTGTAATTGCTGTTGATAGGATGCTTTATAGCTGAAGGCACTTTCTACATTTATAAGACTGTGTACTGGTATGGCCACAATACAAAGTTACACACAATGTGCCTGTGTGTTATACAGATGTGTATTTATGGAGAAACATGTTGCAAGATTGCTTTGTCTTCTACACTTTTGAGTTTTAACTGACAGGAATGTAAAAATGAACATGATTGATTTAGCAAGGACAAAGGTAAGTCACATTCAGGTTTGGTTGTGTTTTACTGGAATCTAACTCTAGCTGGTGATAAACAGTAAAAGTTGGAAAGCAAGAGACATTCCATTTCTGGTGTCTTATGGGAGAAAGCCACTCCTAATTAAATGAGGGTCAACAGAAAGGTCACATACACTTACAATAACTTTATTGTGTGCCAGTTCTGCTGCATTACTGACATTGAAATGGCAATGAACCAACATAATTTTCTAAATGTCAGGCAAAGAAGCAGCCAAGTAATATTTTTATTTCTCCATTTGATGAAAGCAAGGCCACATTTATTTCCCATGTCTATTTTCCCTGAGAAGGTGTGGTGGGTCTTTACTTCAATTGCTGATGATGCTGCCTCACTGGTGTTAGGCAGGAAATCCAAGATTCTGGCACAGTGAACATCAACCCCGCCATTGTGGGGGAGGTGATGGCGCAGTGGTATTGTTGCTAGACTAGCAATCCAGTGACCCAGGGTAATACTCTGGGGACCTGGGTTTGAAACCCACCACAGCAGATGGTGGAATTTGATTTCAATAAAAATCTGGAATTAAAAGCCCAATGATGATCATGAAATGATTGTTGGTAAAAAAAAAAACACCCATCTGGTTCACTAATGCACTTTAGGGAAGGAAATCTGTCATCCTTACCTGGTCTGGCCTACATCTCCAGATCCACAGCAATGCAGTTGACTCTTAAGCAAGCCACTCAGTTGTATCAAACTGCTACAAAGAGACAAAAAAGGAATGAAACTGGACAGACCACCCGGCATCGACCTAGGCACCAGAAATGACAATGGCAATCACAGCCCTGTTGACCCTGCAAAACCCTCCTTATTAACATCTGGGGGCTGGGGTGGCTAGTGCCAATATTGGGAGAGCTGTCGCACAGACTAGTCAAGTAACAGCCTGGCATAGTCATCCTCACGGAATCATGCCTTAAAGATAATGTCCCAGACTTCACCATCACCATCTCTGGGTATGTCCTGTCCCAACGGCAGGACAGACCCAGCAGAGGTGGTGGCACAGTGGTATACAGTCAGGAGGAAATTGCCCTCGGAGTCCTCAAGATCGGCTCCAGACCCCATAAAGTCTCATGGCATCAGGTCAAACATGGGCAAGGAAACCTCCTGCTGATTACCATGTATCGCCTCAGTGTTCCTCCATGTTGAACATCGCTTGGAGGGTGGCAAGGGTGCAGAATGTTCTCTGGGTGGGGGACTTCAATGTCCATCACCCAAGAGTAGCTCGGTAGCACCACTACTGACCGAGCTGGCCAAGTCCTGAATGACATAGCTACTAGACTGGGTCTGCAGCAGGTGGCAAGAGATGGTTCTCAAGAGGGAAAAACACACTTGGCCTCATCCTCACCAACCTGCCTGCCACAGATGCATCTGTCCATGACAGCATCAGTAGGAGTGACCACCGCACAGTCATCGTAGAGACAAAGTGCCACCTGCACATTGAGGATACCCTCCATCATGCTGTGTGGCACCACCGTTGTGCTAAATGGGATAGATTAGAACAGATCTAGCAACTCAACACTGGGCATCCATGAGGCACTGTGGGCCATCAGCAGAAGCAGAATTGTACTCAAACACAATCTGTAACCTCACTGGCCCGGCATATCCCCCACTCTACCATTACCATCAAGCCAGGAATCAACCCTGGTTCAGTGAAGAGTGCTTGAGGGCATGCCAGGAGCAGCACCAGGCATACCTAAAAAGGAGGTGTCAACATGGTGAAGCTATAACACAGGACTACTTGCATGCCAAACAGCATAAGCAGCAAGTGATAGTCACAGCTAAGCGATCCTACTACCAACGGATCAGATCTAAGCTCTGCAGTCCTGCCACATCCAGTCATGAATGGTGGTAGACAATTAAACAATTCACTGGAGGTGGTGGCTCCACAAATATCCCCATCCATCTTCAATAATGGAGGAGCCCAGCACAGCAGTGCAAAATATAAGGCTGAAGCATTCGCAACAATCCTCGGCCAGAAGTGCCGAGTGGGTGACCCATCTCGGCCTCCTCCTGAGGTCCTTAGCATCACAGATGCCAGACTTCAGCCAATTCGATTCACTCCATGTGATATCAAGAGATGGCTGAAGGTGCTGGATACTGCAAAGGCCCTGACAACCTTCTGGCAATAGTACTGAAGACTTTTGCTCCAGAACTTGCCACACCCCTAGCCAAGCTGTTCCAGTACAGCTAGAACACTGGCATTTACCTGGCTATGTGGAAATTGCCCAGGTATGTCCTGTAAACAAAAAGCAGGACAAATCTAACCTAGCCAATTATCGCCCCATCAGTCTTCACTCCATAATGGAAGGGGTCATCAACAGTGCTATCAAGCACCGCTTGCTTAGCAATAACCTGCTCACTGATGCCCAGTTTGGGTTCTGCCAGGCCACTCAGCTCCTGACCTCATTACAGCCTTGGTTCAAACATGGACAAAAGAGCTGAACTCCCGAGGTGAGGTGAGAGTGACTGCCCTTGACATCAAGGCCGCATTTGACTGAGTGTGGCATCAAGGAGCCCTAGCAAAACTGGAGTCAATGGGAATCAGGGGGAAAACTCTCCCCTGGTTGGAATCATACCTATAACGAAGGAAGATGGTTGTGGTTGTTGGAGGTCAGTCATCTCAGATCCAGGACATCACTGCAGGAGTTCCTCAGGGTAGTGTCCTAGGCCCAACCATCTTCAGCTGCTTCATCAATGACCTTCCATCAGAAGGTCAGAAGTGGGAATGTTCGCTGATGATCATGCAATGTTCAATACCATTCTCGACTCCTCAGATACTGAAACATTCCATGTCCAAATGCAGCAAGGCCTGGACAATATCCAGGCTTGGGCTGACAAGTGGCAAGTAACATTTATGCCAACAAGCGTCAGGCAATGATCATCTCCAACAATCGAGAATCCAACCATCACCCCTTGATGTTCAATGGCATTACCATCACTGAATCCTCCACTAGCAACATCCTGGGCATTACCTTTGACCAGAGGCTGAACTGGACTAGCCATATAATTACTGCGGCTACAAGAGCAGATCAGAGGCTAGGAATCGTGCGGCGAGTAACTCGCCTCCTAACTCATCAAAGCCTGTCCATCATCTACAAGGCACAAGTCAGGAATGTGACGCAGTACTCAGTTGCCTGGATGAGTGCAGCTCCTACAACATTGAAGAAGCTGGACACCATCCAGGACAAAGCAGTCCGCTTGATTGGCACCACATCCACAAACATTCACTCCCTTTGCCACTGCCGCACAGTAGCAGCAGTGTGTACCATCTATAAGATGCACTGCAGGAACTCACCAAGGCTTCTCAGACAGCACCTTCCAAACCCATGACCACTGCCACCTAGAAAGACAAGGGCAGCCGTTAGATGGGAACAGCACCACCTTGAAGTTTCCTTCCAAGTCACTCACCATCCTGACTTGGAAATGTATCGCTGTTCCTTCACTGTCGCTCGGTCAATATCCTGGAACTCCCTTCCTAACAGCACTGTGGGGGTACCTACAGCACATGGCCTGCAGCGGTTCAAGAAGCAGCTCACCACCACCTTAGAACCATAAAACCATCGAAGAGTTACAGCACAGAAGGAGGTCATTCGGCCCATCTTGTCCATGCCAGCCCGAGGACACCCAGGTGCCTTTTCTAATCCCACCTTCCTGCACCCGGCCCATAGCCCTGCAGCTTACAGCACTTAAGGTGCAGATCCAGGTACTTTTAAAAGAATTTAGAGTTTCTGTCTCTACCACCAACTTGGGCAGTGAATTCCAGACACCCACTACCCTCTGCATAAAAAAGTTCTTCCTCATGTCCCCCCTACACCTTCTGCCACTTATTTTGAATCTATGTCCCCTGGTTCTAAAATTCTCCACCAAGGGAAACAATTTTATCCTGTCCACTCTATCTATTCCCCTCATAATTTTGTACACCTCAATCAAGTCATCTCTCAGCCTTCTTTGTTCTAAGGAAAATAACTCCAACCTATCCAATCTCTCCTCATAGCTACACTTTTCTAACCCTGGCAACATTCTTGTAAACCTCCTCTGCACTCTCTCCAGCGCTATTACGTCCTTCCTGTAATGTGGTGACCAGAACTGCACACAATACTCCAGTTGTGGCCTCACCAGTGTTTCATACAATTCCAACATTATATCCTTACTTTTATATTCTATACCTCTGCCAATGAAGGAGAGCATTCTATATGCCTTCTTCACAACCTTGTCTACTTGAACTGCTGCCTCCAGCGACCTATGTACTTGTACGCCAAGATCTCTCACTTCATCTACCCCTCTTAGTATATTCCCATTTATTGTGTAATCCCTGTAACTGTTTGACCTCCCTAAATGTATGACCTCACACTTCTCTATGTTAAAATCCATCTGCCACTTTACCACCCCACTCCACCAACCCATCTATATCGTTTTGGAGATTATGGCTATCCTCTACACTATGCACTACTCGGCCAATCTTTGTGTCATCTGCAAATTTCCCAATTGTGCCCCTCACATTCACATCCAAATCGTTAACATATAACACAAACAGCAAGGGTCCCAACACCGAGCCCTGTGGAACACCACATGAGACAAATTTCCATTTGCAAGGGCATCCATCGACCATTACCCTTTGTCTCCTGTTACAAAGCCAACCTTTTATCCAGTTTGCCACATTACCCTGAATCCCATGGGCTTTCACTTTCCTGACCAATCTGCCATGTGGGACCTTCTCAAATGCCTTGCTAAAATCCATGTACACAACATCCACTGCACTACCTTTATCAACCCTTCTTGTTACTTCCTCAAAGAATTCAATCAAATTTGTGAGGCAAGACCTTCTTTTAACAAATCCATGTTGACCATCCCTGACTAGTCCATGCATTTCCACATGACAGTTAATCCTATCTCTCAGGATTGATTCTACTAATTTGCTCACCACCGATGTAAGAGTAACTGGCCTATAACTGTTTGGCATTTCCTTTGATCCCTTTTTGAACAATGGAACTACGTTTGCATTTGTCCAGTCCTCCGGTACCTCCCCAGTATCTAGTGAAGATTGGAAAATCATCCTCAGAGCATCTGCTATCTCCTCCCTGACTTCCTTCAGCAGCCTCGGAAACAATCCATCTGGCCCTGATGACTTATCAACTTTCAAGGATTTCAACCCTTTGAGTACTTCCTCTCTCTTTCTGACTATCCCATCCAATATCTCGCAGTTTTCCTTCTGGACTACTATATCTACATACTCCTTTTCCTTTGTAAACACGGAGCCAAAATATTCATTCAAAACCCTTCCCACAGGCTCTGGATCTACACACAAGTTTCCATCTTCATCTCTGATATGTCCCACTTTTTCCTTAACTAACCTTTTAGCATTAATGTATTGATAAAACATCTTTGGTTTTTCTTTAACTTTACTTGCTAATCTTTTTTCATGCCCTCTCTTTGATTTCCTTGTTTCCTTTTTTACTTCGTCCCTGCACTTCCTATATTCATCTAGGCTATCTGCAGTGCTTAGTTCTTTGTGCCTATCGTACGCTTTCTTTTTCTGTTTAATCTTCCCTTGTATTCCTCTAGACAACTGGGGGGGGGGGTCTAGATTTGGCAGTACCACTCTTATTTTTGTTGGGGACATGTCTACTTTGTACAATTAGGATCTTGCTTTTTAGTGCTTCCCACTGGTTTTCCACTGTTTTATCCTCCAGCAGTGCTGTCCAGTCCACCTCAGCCAAGTCCCTTCTCATTTCTGCAAAATTTGCCTTCCCCCAGTTCACGACTTTTACTCCTGCCTTATCTCTGTCCTTTGCCATGGTAATGCTAAATCTAAATGAATTGTGATCACTGTCCCCGATATGGTCGCCAACTGTCAGTTCACCCACTTGCCCTTCTTTGTTCCCCAAGACTAGGTCTAGAATTGCATCTCCTTTCGTTGGGTTTGTCACTAATTGATTGAAAAAATTTTCCTGGACACACTGCATGAATTTTTCTCCATCAGTGCCCCTTATATTGTTGGCATGCCAGTTGATATTAGGATAGTTGAAGTCTCCTACTATTATTGCCCTCTTGTTCTTACAAGCAGAAATTTGCCTACATATTTGTTCTTCTATCTCTATTTGGGGGTCTGTAGTATACTCCCAGTAGTGTGATTGCCCCTTTTGTCATTTCTAAGCTCAATCCATAAAGCCTTGTTTGTTGACCCATTTAGTATATCATCCCTTCTCACAACTGGAATTGATTCTTTAACCATTAGTGCTATCCCCCCTCCTTTTTTATCTCCTACTCTATCGTGTCTGAAGACTCTATAACCAGGGATAATAAGCTGCCAGTTTTGTCCCTCCTTTAGTCAGGTCTCCGTTATTTAGGGCAACTATGGATGGGCAATAAATGCTGGCCCAGCTAGCAAAGCCCACATCCCATGAATGAATAAAAAAAAACATTGTAACTTTTATGTGTTTTTATGTCTGAAGAGTTCCAAGGCTTCTTGAATCCTCACAAAATATTTGTCTATATTGTCCAAAAGTGGGGAGGAAGGAGCTGCTGAGGGAGATCAAAGGAGACGGATTGCAGTTGGATTGGAAAATAAAAAAATTGAGTTGTTTCTGCTTTTCATAATGTTTTGAATTATGAGGACAAAATCAAATGCAGAACATGTAACGGTCAAATCGGATGTGGTGATGAACATCCAATCCAACTGATCACTATGTATGTTTGATCTTATAACCTATCTCACCAATCCATTATGTTACAGTAAAGATACATCTATAATGTATCTGTCATGTACTCAAGTACAAATTTGCTACAAATTCTGTCACACCTGTAAATTTCAACTTTCACAATTATTATCAATGAATATTCACAGTCAGTTTGGTGTCATTGTTTAAATGTTAAATGGTTTGACTCTGCATTGATGCAAAAATGTTCAGTATAAAACAGATATATTATTATTAGAAGTGAATTTAGGCTATGTGAGGCCACTTTAACTGTAATAGTTGCAAAATATTTTAAGCTTTAACAGCAGTTACTTTAACATATCCAATAAGAACTACCAGTTGTCTGCCCTAATCTCAGTGGGAAAGCTGCAGAAACCCCAAGCAAATAACATAAATGATATTTGTGACATGTTACCAGAGTTTCCATGGCTCTTCCATCAAGGTTATGGTGTATGAGCAGAAGACCCATTTTGGAAATTCACCAAAACATTATATAATTATGTTTAACACAAACAAATTCTTTTGGTTTATATTTTTCCTGAGTTTATTCCCCCTATATTTTGTGACCTTTTATGACTATTGGCCCACTTGGGAAATTTTTAAGCTTTGCTTCCAACTGTTATTGTTAGCAGACAACTGAAAGTCTTATTGAAATGTAATTGCATTTGGGCAGTGGTAAGCAGAGCTCTGTCCAAGTGAACATGTACAAATGTGCAAATTCAACTTTGGAGAGTAACATAAAGCCAGCTGTATGACTTTGATCTCTGCCCAAAGTAAGTACCAGTTTTAAGCCAGCACTTGTAATTTAACTGCACTCCTTTTATGCATTTACATGCGCATATATCATTGTTAAAAAAAAATAATAGCGTTCACCGCATCCCTTATAACTAGTTAATGGAGAAGTGTTTAATTATTTCTGTTTAAATGATTAATTGTCAGAATGGTCAGATTAAATATAACATCCTTGCTACACCACTAAAACTCAACCAATTGTTGCTGCACTTGGATCATAAAGCACATTTAACTGTCAAAACTTCAAGTAAGAAAGTAATGATTGCATCAAATTGTTGTTTTAGTATTCAGAAGGTATCTTGTTAAGCTGCTTACCAATGTCTAAGTTCTTTTTACACTGCTTGGAATTTACTCCCACATATTAATGAGAAGGGTTGAAGAAAGTTCAAATTCAGTGTTAAATATACACTGCAATTTTTTTAAAAGTCTGTAACTTGTAGGTTTAAAACTGACAGAGTGACCTCCAATGCCATTCTTCAATATTCATATATCTACAAATGTACAAGCAAAGTCAGCTGCCTATTAGAAAATGTTTCCGACCAATACAAAAATTCTCTGATTGTTTGGAAGAAAATGGTTTTTGATGTTGAATTTACCAGCACCAACAAACCAAAGTCGGTCATGACAAGTTTTTTTCCCCCGTTATGGTAAGTTTTCCCCAATTCCCTGTCCCTACTCCAAGACAATACACAGGGCCAAGAGAGCCTCTTTACTGAGTGTGTTCTGGGGTTCCGCAGGGTTGTGTCACTTAAATAATTTGTAAACATACTCTAAGACAACTTGAGCTTTGCACAGAGATCATTGGAAATCAAGGTTTGCAGAAGCAGGAGCCCCTAAAGGACTTAAGTGCAAGGTATCCTTTTAAGACTCCAAAAAGGAGATGCTTTAGTCATTAATATGTGTTTAAATGGGGGGAAATAATTGGAGAAGGATATTCAGTTCAATGTATAGGCACAAAATAGAATCAGTGAGCAAATGGCAGAATAATACTGTCCTTAACCCCCAATTCCTGGATAGTCAAGTGTAAATTCTGCTGCACAAGTGGGTATGAGAAAATTTGCTTCGATTGGGCATTAGGGTGGCCTTTCCAATAGACAGCAGTGCAGCATACATGGTCGGAAGTGATGTCTTGAACAATCATTGTCTAACACACCTGGAAACAGATTTTGTAACTGGTGGTACATCTTAAAGGACTGACCAACCAAACTATGTACCTAAGAGATGATACATAACAAAAACTGTGGTCTTAAACTACCTTAAACTAAATCTCATATATAGCTTTGCCTCAGAGAGCATGCAGTCAAGATGTAATGAAGAGTAACATTCAAATCTTCTAAAGCATCAAGTTGGACATAGGGCAGCTATCTTTGTTTTACTCTTTCACAGGCTAGGCCAACACTTTTAGTGCTCATTCCTAATGCCCTTGAGAAGGTGGTGGCAAGCTGCTTTCTTTAAATGCTGCAGTCATCTGGTGTAAGTTCTCTCTTCAGAAAATGCATGAACGGGGTCAAACTGGGAATGTGTGCCATGTGGCTCAATGAGAAAGGATATAAATATGCTGGTCATGTTGACCAATGCACCGGTCACTGTTTTATTTTATGAATGACCAGTACAGTACTTAATGTTACAGTGTTCAGCAGATCAAGATCACAAACATAACAACAGAAGGCAGTGATAATCTTGTCAATCATTGTTATTGCTGTCTTATGTTTGTTGCGGGTGTGTCTTTTCTATAAATGACAAAGATATGAAGCAAGCTGAGGTAGTTGTCCTGGATCATTGGTAGTTGGGCACACATCTGAGGCTGCTGATCTCCCTAGTGTGACTTCTTACATTTTGTAATATTTCTACACGGAATTGAGGTGCTTAAAAAGCAAACCTACCCCCAGAAGTGCATAAACGTGGATACCAGTCTTTCCCAAAGAATCAATATTTCCATAAAAAATTCAGAAATATGGTGAAATAGTTCACTAATATGTGGCACTAATAAGCTTTGTCATGCATTAGCAAACCTCTTCCAAAGGCTATTTATGAGCTTTTGCACCCAAGGAATTTCACTTACACTCATTTGGAATGAGTGCACAAAAAAGAAAAAAAAACATGCCTGGAGTGAATTCAAGGAAATTCTTAGTGGTATTCAATTAAATATTCTTGCAACAATTCTGCAACCTTAATATGGCTCACACATGAAATAGATGAAAAACACTTTAGCACACTAATAATAGAAAGTAGAGAATTACAGTCTGTGAAGAGACAGATGTTGGATTCCAACTCAATTCCCCATTATATCCCTGCTTGTGTCCATAGGAACAGGACTAGGTCTGTAGGTGGGCAAACGTTAGCTACCATTTAGAAATACAGGAGATAGGTAAAGGAATGCACACTGCCTTTCATAGTCCAGTGTCCTGGATGCTTTATTTTGGTTCTCATTTGCAAGCAGGAGCAATATTTTGGAAGGACTAGAAAAGATTATGGAAGGGGAAAGAGAGCAACCAGTCACCGTGGTCTACCTGATAGCTGAAGATATAGGAAAAAAATAATGTTGTTAAATTGAATCCAGTGTCATATTTCACCATTGTCCTGCACCCCAATAGTTCATTAATGCAAGCATGCAATTTATTGCATATATTGGTGCTAGTATACTTCAGATAATGACAACAATCTTATAAAAACAACTGGCATTGAAAATCTAAGGGTATAATGGGACAGCCTTACAAAATGTTAGCTGAATTTACAGTAGAGTGCCAGCACTCCCTAGCATTTATGATACTTATCATATGATATGAATCAATGACTTAGGGTTGGAATTTTAAAAATGGTGGATGGGACCCGGATTTGGAATTCCTACTCCCATTTCCACCAGATTCCATTTTCACCGGTAGGAGAAAGGGGGCAGGGCATGACTCACAAATGAGAGAAACCCAAACTCAGCAGGGTCATTTGAACTTAATGCTGAGGTCAAACAGACCCCATTTTTGCTTTAGCAAGGACCATATTCAGCAGTGTAGGAGTTATTCATTTATGGAGGAGACGTAAAGGTTCATGAGGATGTATAAGGTCTTTAGAACTGTCAAGCTGTGAAGTTATTTAAGTCCCCAGCTCTTTAAAAAAAATTAAGAGCCTGTCCACGTCAGTGGGAGTTGAAAAAAATCAGTTCCAGCAGTTACAATAGCTGTTTGTTGACATTACCCCAATGGCAACGATTATATCATTAGGAACATAGAAGCAGGAGTAGGCCATTCCACCCATCGAGCCTGCTCTGCCATTCAGTACGATCATGGCAGATCATCCACTTTAATGCCTTTTTCCCACACCAACCCCATATCTCTTTACGTCTTAGAAATCTGTCAATCTCTGCTTTAAACATACTCAATGACTGAGCTTCCACAGCCCCCTGGGATCGAGAATTCCAAAGATTCACAACCCTCTAAATTAAAAAACAATTTCTCCTCATCTCAGTCCTAAGTGGCTTCCCCCTTATTTTGAAATTATGTCGCCTGGTTCTGGACTCCCCAACCAGGGAAACATTTTACCTGCATCTACTCTATCCCTTTAAGTATTTTATAGGTTTCAATGAGATCACTTCACTTATTTTTACAATAGTAAAGGTTACAATAGATATTTAGACCTTTGCTTTGTTTCATCTCAACATGAGTCCTGAGTTCTGCCCATGATGGATACTAGGTGAGTTGGCACGGAGGGTATAAGGGCAAAGGGTAGTGGGTAGAGGCATGTGTTGGCATAAGTTGCCATTAAATTGTGATAGTATCTATAAGGAGCCCATGAGGCTGGGTGGGGGGGGTGGGTATGGGTTGGTATTAAGTTGGCATTGAGGTAAAAAGGCACCATAGGCTGGGTGGGGGGGCTTGGGTTGACATTAAATTTGTATGGGAGCTATAAGGAGCCCTGGGGGTGGGTTGGTGGGGAGCATGAGTTGGCAAGGGTTGGCATGGATGATGTATGGGCAATTGGTGGAAGGGCGATGAGTTGCAAGCGGTGAGGGCTAAAGGGCCTAATATTGAACAAAACAACTGGGACAGTGTCCCAAAGAACCACGGCATTGGCCACCTTTGATCTGCAAACGGGGGTCGCGGGCCTGACTCAGTACCACACCCACCTCCCCCCAATGCCTTCCCACCCACCATGCCACCCCAACCCCGACCACCCCCAGCAACCCATGTCACTGACCCCCCCCCCCCGCCACCCCTCAACCCCATGGAGCAAAAATAGGAAAATAGGATCTTAGGAACTCAATTTCTCCTGAGGTGGGCGTGGCAAGCTGGGAAATTTCTCAACTCACGCTAGCTGCCTTGGGAGTGGAAATCTGGCCCTTAAACCAAGGGTACTCTTGGAATTGCTCCTGTTTCACCACTGCTAAACCTCACCACAGCAGCTCTGAAGGAATTCCCAGCCATAGTGAATTAATGATTTATCTGAATTTATGATGTTCACATTTCATTGATAAAGGCAAAGGACAAAGTAATATGCTGCAACCTGAGTTATAATGTAAAATCCAGCTTTTGCATTTTCAGATCATGAATTCTTTACACCAAACGTGGCTCATTGTAAAAATGGCTATTTAAAAAGCCCAGGGTTTTGGTTAAAAATGCAATATTCCATATGTGGACCCCTAAAAGTTCCCTTGGGACTCCAATATAAATGAATCATCCTCGGGCTATTCTGATCAGATATTTGAAATAAATATCCACATTCTGAAAATATTACTGCAAACCTAAACAGGGTACTGATATTAGCATTCTCTTTTATGTGCAGCATTTATAGATCTTAATGTTTTCTAACACTGTTAGCCTGTTACATTAAGATTGTGTCTGGTTACCTGGAAATATTTGAAGTTTGGTTATGTACACAACATTTAGCTTTACGGTGAAACTTAGAATTGCTTTGCACCCAGAATTTTATTCCGTCCTATAAATCATTCCATGTTTTTTTTTATGTATCACAGTGGAGATCTCTATCAGCCAAGCAATGAAATAAAACATTGATGAGATGGTAAGGCATGTGTGGAAAAGTAAGGTGTGACCAGGAATTTGGAAATTACTGATTACTGTTATTGTTGTCTGATCTGCGGCTTTGGTGTTACTCTGGCAATTTGCAAATGGTCACTCATTTCCAAATGGATAGCTTTGCAATTCAATGACCCTTCAGACAGCTGAAACAGACCTTGGTTAAATCAAAGGTAAATAATACATGTTAAATTAAGTACAGGAGCAAGCATGAACAGTTTAGTTAATTATAGCGAATCGCCACCCACCAGCCAGATTACTCAATCATGTTCTGAGTTCAAATAACATTGCACACTCTAAACCGCATGTCGACCCCACCTAACCAATTACATCGGACTCCAGTGTAGACAAGTCAGAATGTAGCTAAGGTTCAGAGTCAGTGATCAAAACAGATTTTTCAGCTAAACTGATTTCCTGTTTTCCCTTTATAGGCCAGTAACTTCCGAGCTACCCAGCATCAGATTTGGGTGGTACCCCAAAGGTGTGCTGGGGAATCCTTCTGGGAAGTTCCCAGGTAAGAGTTTGCACGTCAATTGCCCAGAAGTACACACTTCCTCTGGCTTGGAACCATCCAGAAATGTGGTTTAAATCATAGACTTCGGGTGGTTCCACCACGGTTATACCAATAGTTACTCAGAAAAAGTTAAAAGAATTAAAACCTGTAAGTAACTATTGAAAAGACTCCAGACCGACCCCACGGTACTCCTTCACACCCTGACCCCCACCACTCCCCCACGGGACTCCCCCGACCCTCTGAGACCTCCGGCACCTCCACCCCACCACCCCTGACCTCCGACACCCCCATCCTCCACCCCGACCTCCGACACCTTCCACCCTCCGAGGCCTTCGACACCCCCCAGCTCCCCCACCCCACCGACCTTCAACTCCCCACACCCTCCGAAACTTCCAACATTCCCGACCCCTGACACCCCCCAGCCCCCCCACCCAACATCCAACATCCCCCACTCACCCCCAACCCCCAAGGTGTCTTTCGATGCAGGCCCCAAGCAGCTCCGGTGAATGGAAGTGGCAACGTAATTTTCAAGACCAGGTAAGTAGGTGCTTATTTCTTCTAATTCCTGCGGGCCAGCACTTTTCGATGCTAGTCGGAGGTTACGGCTCATCGTTTTCCTATACAACCAGAGCCTTACTCCCAAATCAACACCTATCTGAGCTGGTGCAGTGGGGAGGGGAGGGAGAGAGAAAGAGGAACTGTACACATTAAAATATTAAGTGAACAACTAAATTTTAAAATTTGGCTTCAGCCTTCTGTAAAAATACTGAAACTGAAATTCTGGAGGAGTGGGAGAAGGGCTCTGAGCAGGAGGCCATGTCTGCCCAGGATGTTTTGGAAGTAATTCTTCGAATTCAGCATCAGCAAGGACCAATGTTTGAAACCTCTGTCCCTAATTAAGGGGGTCACCATTTGGAGTTTGCTACCTGCTGTAGCCAGAAGTACAACCTCAAAGCAGGGCTAGGAACTTTTTGCTAAATTCATTGGTTGTGAAGGTAACTGCAGTGATGAACTTTTATGCATTTGGCTCTTTCCAGGCTATTGCTGGAGATAATAGCAGCATCTTACAATTTGCCATCCACTGTTGCATCAGGAAGGTCACTGATGTTCTCTCCCTGTTGGGTTTGCCTGGGGTGGGAAAAGAGGTCCCTCGTGTTCAGTCACTCTGTACCCTGCTTATGATTGGCCGGTAGCTCTCGGGGTGGGATATTTGCCCTGCATAAGAAGGTTCCAAGATTTAAAGTCCCTGGTGGATGTCGAAGCCTTAGCGGCTGGGTTTCTGCTACCAGTTAGGTATTTTATCCCATCGTGGCTCCTGGACATCAGGTTGGCAAGGGTGCCACCATTTTTTGTTGCGGAGGTCAGTCCCCCGCCGCCTATGTTAAATTCTGCCCTTGTTTTTGATTCCAAATTCTAAATTGCTAATATAAATAGTGAAAAATAGTGATCCCTCAACTGATCCTCGAATGACCAACTTTCAACATTCTACCGCTCTGAATAACTATGCTTTACTCTTACTCCCTGCTTACTGTCTCAGAGACTATGCGAAGATCTATGGAGTGTCCTCAATGAATGTTGTTATCATCCTCCTGTGATCGAACGACTGTTAGGGCCTCCACTGCATCTCCATGACAGGAGCATTCTCACAGAGGGTATTGGTGCTGAGATAAGCCAGACTGGAGTCAAACGTTCACAACTGCGATGTGAGGATCTACAAGGACATCTCAATGCATGTCGGCATCATCCTCCACAAATCTGGCAGCTATGAGGGACTCCCGAGTGCGCCTGCCTCGTCTAGCCAGTGTGAGGGCCTCGTCCCCATCGCCGTCACCACCGAGGACCCCCTCACCCTCATCCCCGTCAGCGTCCTCCTCATCAGAGGAGATATGCAGCTCCTCCATCTCCTCCTCAGCCAGCTCCTCACCCTGTTGCAACATCAGGTTGTAAAGAGTGCAGCAGACGACGACAATCATGACACCCTCTGTGTTCTATATTGCAGGGCTCCACCAGACTAGTCCAGACACTGAAGCTGCATCTTTTGCATCCCTATGGTCTACTTCACCAAGTTTCGGGCTGCAGAATGAGTCTCATTATAGCGTCGCTCTGCTGCAGACTGAGGCCGCTGCATGAGTGTCATCAGCCACGACCTCTGCGGGTAGCCCTTGTCCCCAAGGAGCCAACCCTGCAGCTTCTGTGGACTCTGGAAGACTGCAGGGATCTGCGAGTAACTCAGGATGTAGGCATCATGCACACTCCCTGGAAACCGTGCGCACACCTGCAAGATGCGTTTCTGGTGGTCACATACCAGCTGCATGTTCAATGAGTGGAAGCCCTTGATGAAGTCCACTGAGTGTAGCGATGGAGACCTGAGCACCACATGGGTACAGTCAAACACACCCTGCACCTGTGGGAATCCCGAGATCTGGGCGAATCCAATGGCCCTTGCATCCTGGCTGTCCGGGTCCCGGGCAAAATTCATAAAGTTATGTGCCATGAAGAAGATGGCATCCGTGACCTCATGGATGCATTTGTGGGTGGCGGATTGTGAAATCCCACAAAGGTCACCTGTGGAGCCCCAAAAGGAGCCACTGGCATAGAAATTGAGAACTGAGGTCACTTTCACAGCCACTGGCAGTGGATGCCCTCCATGTCCCCTTGGCGCCAAGTCCTGCAGTAAGTGGCAGTTGTGAGCCACCAGGTCCCTAGACATGCGCAGTCATCGGCGACACTGGTTCTCAGTCATCTGCAGGAATGGCGGGTGGTGTCAATAGACCCTGGCTGTCACTAGGCGCTGACCAGCCACAGCTCACTGTCGCTCCTGGGCAGCGTGTGCGGGAGTCCCTGCCGCCCCTTCTTCATGAGGTTGCTGCTCCTGCCTTTGCACGGCCAGGTGCCTCAGTTGTTCTTTCCTCTGTCTTCTATGGTCTCTGTAGACCATCAGGCATACAGTTAGGTCACCAGGATACATGATCCTGACGTGGTCCTCCTGCAGCATGAAAGAGTGGTTATCATGGCTGTGCTTAGCACTTTTCCTGGCCCTGTGTGACTGCCTCTTAATGCTTCCCGGAGAGTGCTAGTTACCCCTTGGATGCCACAGATGATTGCATTGAATGGCTGCCCTGTCAACCTGTGACATGGGGAACACTGGTCCAAACCAGGATGCTGAGATTGCAAGGGGCTGTGAGCGCCTCCAGCGGTGACTGCTACATGGCCAGCGTTGGCAAGAAGATTGTACAATGTGTGCAGCCCAACTGCTCCACGGTCCAATAAAGTGGTGGCGGACTCAAAGTCTGTGCCAGGGGAGTTGTGGGGTGGGGGGGGGAAGGTGTAAGGTATGGAGCACTTGGTGGCCCTTTGGTGCCTCCGCATTGCTTGTATGGGTGGGCAGGCTAGGAGCCTGACCCCAATCATATCACTGTGGCTGTGCCTGATCTGTCTCAGTTGCAGAGGAATGGTCAGTTTATACAGGTGTCCCTAACTTACTTCCCTCACTTACCCTGCCCCCCCACCTCGATTCCCTGTGTGCGGGATACAGCGTCAGGGCTGCACTTGAACCCCCCAGCAGTCGCCTCCGAGGCTGGCCAGCACATCCCCCCGACAACCCCCACCTCTCAGCAGTCACCTGCGCGGCCAGGCATCAGTTGCCTCCCTCCCCAACTCCTCCCCCCACCTCCCCCACCCCCGGCGCTCCTGAGGCCTGTAAACAATGGGCGAGCTGTGGAGAACGCTGCTGCTCACCCACCTCAGTTCCTGCAAAGTGAAGGCTGCCAAGTGCACGTCGCTTGTGTGCTGTTGTGAAACACGTTGGCGTGCTTTCCCGCCGATGTGGACAGACGATAAAATGGGACTCCAGGAGCCTGGTGGATTGGCCTTTTAATTATATGCTAAGGCATTACAATTTGCTCTTCGC
The DNA here is from genome assembly GCF_964194155.1 of Cetorhinus maximus. Lineage (NCBI taxonomy): Eukaryota > Metazoa > Chordata > Chondrichthyes > Lamniformes > Cetorhinidae > Cetorhinus > Cetorhinus maximus. Next base: position 82,625,795 of record NC_135881.1, read on the forward strand.
CGACCGATGGTGGGAAACACGGCCCGCCGTCAGTGGGCTGAGAAGAAGATCGCAACCTGCCTTCACGCCGTCGTGAAGTGGGTCCCACCATATATTCCACACACACCACCTATCACGTCCGCCGCCAGCGGGCTCTGAAAATTCCGCCCACTGTTTCTAAACTGCACCTGGCTAGGTGGCACATTGGACCCCTCCTTTGAAAACAATCTCACCTGGTTTATTTAAAAATGCAAATGTCCTTTTACACCTTACATTCTAAACTCTCCCCATGTTTAGATCAAAGCCTTCAGGCCAGCTGTCTTTACTCCAGTTAAGACACACGCATGCACAAAGGCGCACACACCACTATTTTACAATAAATTCCAATAACATTATGTGAATTATTATATCTTTGTGATAGGGATATCACTAGAAGGGAAATGCATCATGAGATCCAGTCTTAGTTTCACTTTTTGCTTTGAGCAGAGCACAAAAACAGCTCTGATGCCTTCAAGCATTATACCTGTGTATAACTGCTATCATGTGACTAGTCTGAATAAATGAACCCACAACATGTTCACCCAATCTCTTATAAGTGATTGGTGGCTTGTGTTTTGCACAGTAAATAAGCCAAAGGAATTGTATTATTATAACATGAAATGATGCTCAATGGTGGTAAGACAGATGGCAGCAATACGAAGTACAGGTATGACATGGTGAACAGTCTTTAATGTGCTACATAGCATGATAATTGACCCTGAATATTTTGGTCAGTCTGCAACAAGGTCACAGCATTGGAGAGTGGTGAAAATGCAGCACGGTGCATGCGAAGAACCGCTTTAGAGATACAGTGCTGAGCTAGTGCTCAAGTAAAGACCTGGCAAATAAGCCCAAGTATTAGATCATTATAATAACATGATAGATCGTTCATAACTATTTAGTGGTAAATTTGACTTTGTTTGATGGTATAAAATGAACAACGTTGGGTCTACTGTTCCAATACATACCATCCAAAGTCAAATTTATCCACTTAGTTATTCAACAGGAGACCTCCCTTCAGCACCTGTGAGATCCAGGATCAATATGTTAGGTGGGCTTATGACAAAACTGCAATTAGTTGCAGGGAGCTTGTACACTGAACTCCACTGAGAAGAATAATTCAGCCTGTAGTAATTATGGTTTTATTTAGTGTGTAAGTACCTTTAAGGATAATACTTGTTAAGGAAGATCACATGATCTACAGTAACCAATAGGCAACAGGCAACCTCAGCAGTCAGTGTAGAGATAATAAAGTTGGAATTAAAAGCACACAAGAACAGCAGAAGAAACTCGAAGAGACCCTGCTTGATGACAGAGTTCGAGACGAGGTGAGCAACCTTTGCAGGGAAAAAGAAAACCTTTTGAAAGATCTTCACACACTGCAAGATTCCCTCAGGTCAAAGTTTGTACCTCTGGAAAGGTATGAAGAGAAACAGAAAGAATTCAGCACTTCTCTGAACAAACTGAAGAATGAGTTGGCAGAGAAGACACAACAATGTTCAATTTTCCAGGAAGGAGCAAACAAATACAAAAAAGAGACAGAAGAACTGAAGAATCAGCTAAATGAAGCCAGAGACTTTGGAAGCAAAAGTCGCAGAACTTTCCAAGAAGCAGACAGAAAATGAAATTTTGGGAGACTCAGCCCCTGAGCTGAGACAAGTTGAGCTTGCATCTGAGAGAAATCTGCCCAACAGTGAAGTCAAAAAAAAGGTCGAGATTAAAGTCTGTGCCAGAAAGAAGAAGGCAAGTAGCAAGAAGATACAGGAATACTAATAGGGCTTTAATTCTGGCAGCATACAAATACACTTTCGTACGTAGGCCTGGCAATCAATTCGCAAACACTAATGCCCTTAGTTGTTTACCTTTACAAGAAAATGATGAGCACATCCCAGTTCCACAGGAATTTGTTTTACTGTTAAATTTCTTAGATTCCTCGCCGGTATGCGCTCAATAGATCAGAGACTGGACACGTTGGGACCCAGTCCTAATGCAGGTACAAGAACAAGTGCTACAGGGTTGGTCACAGGAGCCCGAATCTGACGAAATGAAGCTGTACTTCAACAGAAAGCATGAAATAACCAGTCAGGATGGTATCTTATAAGTGATAGTTCCTCCAGAGGGAAGGGAGCCACTTTTAATTGAACTACACAGTGCCCTTTCAGGAATTTCCCAAATGAAGACCATAGCACGCAGCTATCTATGGTAGCCTGGGATGGATGGCAAAATAGAGGGTTTAGTAAAGCACTATGTGAAATGTCAGCAACTGCAACAGTTGCCAGTGACAGCTCTGTTACACCCATGGGAGTGGCCAGGTAGACTCTGGATGCAGTGACACATTAACTATGTGGGACCTTTCCTGGGAACAATGTTTCTGCTCATTCTCGATGCCCATTCAAAATATTTGCACCTATATGAGGTGAAGTCAACAACGTCGGCCGCTACAATTGAGAAACTATGTTGGAGTTTTGCCATTCACGGACTACCAGAAGTAGTCATTTCCAATAACGGCATGGCATTTACGAGTGCTGAGTTTCAACAGTTTATCAGCCTCAATGGTATCTCTCATGTGAAAACTGCTCCATACCACCCTTCATCAAATGGACTGGCCAAAAGAGTGGTTCAAATGTTCAAGACAGGTATGAAACAGATAACTAGTGATTCCTTAGCAACCAAGCTAGCACGCTTTCTTTTCATTACAGGACCACCTCTCATACAACAACAGGTGTCACACCTGCGGAGTTATTGTTGAAACGCTGTCTCAGGATGTGACTGAGCTTAATAATGCCAAATTTAGAGGGGAAGTTGGAAAGGAGTCAGGGAAGTCAGAAAACTAGATACGACAGGCATAATCATGAGAGGAAATTTAGCATGGGAGAGTTGGTATACGTTAAGAACTTCGGGGAAGGACCAAAGTGGTTATCGAGTGAAATAAGTGCGGTGACTGGACCTCTATCTTACCACGTGGAGGTGGAAGGCTGAGTCATACGTAAACATGTGGACCATTTAAAGAAGAGAGAGACAAATCACCAAGATTTGGTTCCACCAGTGATCATGACCAGGTCTGTGTTTCCTGTTGAGGATACTCAACCCAGAACTGACATGTCTGATGTTCCAGTAAGAGTTGAGGATACAGAACTGCGAGTGCCCACTGAAGCACCTGATGTTCAGCAAACTCCGGAAAAGGAGGTTCCTGACAAAGAATCAGAAGTTTTAGAGCTGAGATGTTCCACGAGTACCAGGAAACCACCTGAAAGACTGAACTTGTAAATTCCTTATCCAGTGTAAATATTATGTCGTCTTGAAAAATATGTATTTGTAAATATAATAGGTACAGCCGAGTTAAAGGGGGGGGAATGTAATAATTATGGTTTTATTTACTGTGTAATGTACCTTTAAGAATAATACTTGTTAAGGAAGATCACATGATCTGTAGTAACCAATAGGAGAGTAGGTCAGGTTATCTCAGCAGTCAATGTAGAGATAGAGTTGGAGCTGAAAGCACAAGTGTAGTTGCTGCTGAGTATACTGTAAATTAACTTAAAGTTTCCACTGAAGAGGTGCCTGCAGATCAACTCTATCATTAATAGCACAACTCGGCCACTCTACAACACAGCCTCACACCGACGCCTTACCGAAGTCCCACAGATAAGCACCTGGGTTAAATGGTTGGTGAGGAGTCACCCTGGGGAGGTGGTGGTGTAGTGATGTTGCCATGGGACTGGTAATCCAGAGACTTAGCATAATGTTCTAGGAACCTAGTTCAAATCCCACCATGGGATGGAATTTGAATTCAATAAAAAAATACATTAGAATTAAAAGTCTAATGATGACCATGATTCAATTGTTGTAAAAACCCATCTGGTTCACTAATGCCCTTTAGGGAAGGAAAGCTGCTGTCCTTACCTGGTCAGGCCTACATATGACTCTTCTATGAACAAGGGCAATTATGGATGGGCAATAAATAATGGCCTAGCCAGCAATGTCCACACCCCATGAATGATTTAAAAAACATATGCCACTGGACTTCAATGTTTAAAACATCAAAATTGATGGGAAATTAAAATGTATCTAATGTAGGGTTCTCCATCAAGCCACCCACACTCACTCTCTTAGCCATTCCCAACCACCACACCTACTCAATCACTCAATTTTTAAAAATTATTTCATGAAATGTGGATGTCGTTTGCAAGGCAAGCATTTGCTGACTATCCATAACTGCCCTTCAGAAGATGGTGGTGAGCCACTTTCTTGAACCACTGTTGTGTGATACTGCTTTAGTCACCAGCGAGTTAGCAATTAAATGAGTGCAGCTCTGTCAGCATATGGGACAATCACAGCTTAGGTACAGGCTCAGTAATGCAGATTGCAGGGTGGGGGCCCGGGCTGTGGGGTTGTGCAGGGAAGCAGGCAGGTGAAGGAGGTGTTATACCTCCACGCATTTTAACTAGCCTAGAAGCATTTGCATTTCACCACAGGCCATAAAAGTGCTATGGTTTTCTGGTCCCTCACACTACAGAAACTTTGCTGCTTCGCAGAAAAATATGTCACAAAAAATTTTCAGCTCTTTTTGTCTTTGGCCACTATCATGCCTGGAGTATTCTATCACATTCCTGATCTGTGCCTTGTAGATGCTGGACAGCCTTTGGGGGGTCAGGAGGTGAGTTACTTCCCTCAGAGTTCCCAGCCTCTGACCTGCACTTGTAGCCAGAGTATTTATAAAGCTGGTCCAGTTCAGTTTTTGTTCAATGGTAACCGCCAGGATATTGATAGTGGAGGATTCAGTGATGATAATGCCATTAAGGCACAGAACGAGTCCTTTTGATAACTTTAGTCTATGCTGACTCTCTGTAGAATAATCCAGTCAGTTCTATTCCCCCTCTATATCCCCATAGCCCTTCAAGTGCCTACCTAATTTTATTTTGCAATCATTGATCATCTCCGTTTCCACCATTCTCATAGGCAGCGAGTTCCAGGTCATGACCATTCACTGCCTAAATAAAGTTCTTCCTTACATTCCACCCATATCTCTAACCAAGTAATACAGCACTGTATATTACATACATTTTAGTCCACTATTATGCACATACATATATTTGGGCTAGCAGCCTTCATGCCTATTTTCAATGCTGCAAAGATTAGTGATAGGCCAGAAGATTGGGGAAATTTTAGAAACCAGCAAAGGATGACTAAAAAAAAAACAGAGGGAGAAATTGGAGTATGAGAAAAAACTAGCAAAAAATATAGAGACAGACAGTAAAATCTTCAAGTATATAAAAAGGAAAAGAGAAATGAAAGTCAGAGTTAGGAACAGAGAATGAGATTGTAGAATTAATAATTGGAGACAATGAAATGGCAGAGACTTTGAACAAGTATTTTATATCTGTCTTCATAATAGAAGACACAAAAAAATCCCAAGAATAGCAGAAAAGCAGGGGGTGGGGTGGCGGTGGGGAAGGTGAGAGAAAGAAAAAGAAGGAGGTACTTAAAACAAACACAATCACAAAAGAAAAATTACTAGGAAAACTAATGGGACTAAAGGCTGACAAGTTCCCCCAATGGCCTGCTTCCTAGTATCTCAAAGGAAGTGCTGGCAGAGATAGTGGATGCATTTGTTGAAATCTTCCAAAATTCCCTGGATCCTGGAAAAGTCCCAGTGGATTGAAAAACCTTGTGTAACACCACTATTCAAGAAAAGAGGGAGATAGAAAGCAAGAAACTATAGGCCAGTTGGGAAAATGCCAGAATACATTATTAAGGAGGTAATAGCAGGACCTTTCTGGGAGGTCCCTGCCTCTGAGTCAGAAGCTCCCACCTCAGGACTTGATGACCAAGGAAGGTGCATTCATAACGTGGACTATGGGCCTGCAAATTCTTTCAACACATGCCAATGGCAGGCAGTAAGAGTGAAAGAGGTTCCTGGTCAGCCATGTAATGGAAAGAAAGCTGAAGCATCACTGTCGATAGCACCAGAATACAAGATGCATTTAAAAGTGTATGTTCCATAGCAACTCAGACTCACTGAGTGAACTATGACACACCAACACCAGAAGGAAATTTAGAAAATCATAATATGATCAGAAAGAATCAACATGGTTTTGTGAAAGGGAACTTGTACTCAAAATTTATTGGAGTTCTATGAAGATGTAACAATCAGGTGGATAAAGGGGAACCAGTAGGTGTAGTATATTTGGATTCCCAAATGGAAAGCAAATAGCCTTTATTGTAAGGGAGTTGGAGTATATAAGTAGGGAAGTTTTGCTATGACAGTACAGGGCATTGATGAAACCACACAATTTTGGTCTCCTTCCTTAAAGATGGATATAATTGCATCGGGAACAGTTCAGAGAAGGTTCACAAGGCTGATTCCTGGACGAAGGGGTTGTCTTATGAAGAAAGGTTGATCAGATTGGGCCTATAATCATTGGAGTTTAGAAGAATGAGAAGTGATCTGATTGAAACATATAAGATTCTGAGTAGGCTCGACAGGGTAGATGCTGAAAGGATGTTACCTCCCATGGAGGAATCTAGAACCAGGGAGCACAGTTTAAAATAAGCGGTCTCATATTTAAGATGGAGATGAGGAGTAATTTTATCTCTCAGGGGTCATTAGTCTTTGGAATTCTCTTCTGCAGGGAGCACTGGTGGCTCGGTCATTGAATATATTCAAGTCTGAGTTAGACAGATTTTGGTTCAACAAGGAAGTTGAGGATTATAGAGGAGAGGCAGGAAAGTCAAGTTAAGACCACAATCAGATCAGCCGGAGCAGGTTCGATGGGCCAAATGGCCTACTCCTGCTCCTATTTTGCATGATCTTATGAAGGTATCCAAGTATCATGAATCTGATGTAGAAACTCTGAGATGCAGAATGACAGAGGTTAGAGGCTTTATCTGCAGGCTGGGTATGAGACTACAGAATCATATACCTATGATTGGGTTACCGAGAGACAAGCAGCTGCTGCTGGAATTGGTAAAGCCACCGCACAATGAGCTATGGTGTGTGTCCATGCTGTGGTCAAGAGATGGTGGCAAAACAATCATATAACCCTATTACTTGTCATACTACTGGTGAGGAGATCGAGCACCTGCTGTCTGACATTGAGAAGTCAAGGGTGCACTTGTAAGTTGTCTAATAACCAACTGCTGATTACCCTCCGCAAGACTGACGCATCAGGGATGACAGAAGTTTGGAACCAAGTCAACCGTCTTTGCTAGACGTGATAAACTGATACCTGTACTGACAAGTTCATATTACTCCAGGGCACTGTTCATAAGTTGCCTGTAAACTCTACTAATGGAACTTCTTGTCACTTGGAAGTGGGATTTTTCCAGAAAACTCTGAATGTTAATTCCCTGGTGAACAGAGTGGTCCTGGCTGGAGAAAAAGTAAGAAGCTTATCAATGCACCCATAGTACTCTTGCACATATTTGCGATTGCATAAGCTTTAGATCTGACAATCTATATGTTAGCCTGTTGGAATTAGGCAACCACAACAACAATTTGCATTTGTACATCATCTTTAACATAGAATAATGTTCCAATGCACTTCACAGAGGTGAAATCAAAGAATGGGCATCAAACTAAACTAGCTATAATGTTATGCTGCTTACGTACCTGATATGATGACACTGATTATGAAGGAATATTGCACTAAATAGATTAGACTCCATTTTATGAGGGGCATCACTTCTATTGTAAAAGTGTAAGCGACGGCACAAATTATGATTGGCTACTGCACCAACAGCTTAATACGCTTCAAGCAAAGGCAACAACAGTAAAGCTATGATGCTAAAGACAGAGAACATAACGCCAGAAATCCAAGGACAACTATTTTTGAGTGCACAAAGGGAGCAGGAAATGAACCCCATCCCCAAATGGATGGACCCAAGATGTATGAAATATTGATCCTTGGACCTCATTGAGCCAACTTAGCTGTGGGCACCAAACAGGAAGCAAAAAGGCATTAAGTTCTCTGCAAATTCAAGTAAGGGACATAATGGGTGCTTCACTATGCACCCTAGATGTCCATTTTTTGCCTATATCAATATAGTGGGCAGCATACTTCAAGCTTGTAATGTTTGTACTTCCTGTCCACCATATTGGAGGCTTAAGAAGTCATTGAGCGCCTTAAAAATACACGCTAATTAGTTGAGTTTCTAGACTACATTTACTCTGCTCTTGTTCTAATTTAGATAATCTTTCTTTTCTGTTTTGCATTCCTATTACAAGTTAAAAGAGCATAGATTTCATTTCTGCTTTCTTAGAAAAGAGGAGTTGAAAATCCTGGCAGCCTTGAATAGTTTTGTTCTGAAGCACCAACTTACACAAATCAAATTTAAATTTGATTCTTTCTTCTCTTTTTCCAGTAGTGCCAGCAAGCCACATTACCTAGAGTCCCCAGTTTGTGGCTTCAGTATGCCGCTGACTTCATTATCCCCTGCAGCACAGAGCCATTTATCATATTCTACTGCTCATTCTTTTCAACGGAAAGCAGAGCATCATTTTTCGCATGTGGCTGATGTAGTTCATCAATAATTTCACTTGGGTTTTGTGGCACAGACTCTTTGGAGTCAATATAGTATAAGTTAACCACTGTAAATACAAGCTGGTATAGTTTAGTAAGACGACTGAATTCCCTTGAATGAATGGCAAATGGAGTATTGTCAATTTTAGTGTCACGTTTTGGAAATTACATCATTGGCATTCAAGAGTCACACTGGGCAACAGCAAAGGATATGGGAGCTGATTGCAGTGGAAAACAAGTTTATTCCTTTTCTTGGTAAAACTAAAAGTACAAGAAGAAAAAAAATGCAAAAACGAATAGCATGTCTTTCAGCATTTATGGAAAGAACAGTCAAAGATTTCTGAAGAAGTGTGCGCACCCAAAATGTTAGCTTGCTTATTGTCCTCAATGATACCAACTGACCTACTTTGTGTTTCCAGAATTTTGAGTTAAAAAAAAATCCTTTTCTTGTCAGCACTAGTCTAATAAAACTGGCTCCTGTGCTGACAGTGTGTTGTTTTTTGATTTATGCAGGATGCAAATTGGGAACTCAAAGACACACACCACAGACACTGAGCTCACTTTTGGACATATTTGCAATGCTGTAACCACATTTGTACTTACTCATCAAATGCAGTTTTTCCTTCTAGTGATTTGTACAATGGTGAGCAAGTTTCAAAAATATCAAAATGCATCCTGTGAACCTTGTGTCACAAAGTATACAATTTATACTGGCTGGGTACGAGTGCACATCCTCCTTCCTCCACCATTATTCTTTTCAGGGAAAACAAATTTTAAGACAATTAGAAACTACTCAAAAAACTGTAATTTATGGGTGTGGAGGAACCAAATGGCTCACGAGTAATGGAAACATGAGGGAGTTGTGTAGTTCCTTCCCCCACTCCCCTTCTGGTTTAGATCAATTCCACATTTTATCAAATGTTTTTGTTTTGTTCATACTGCCAATAGGGTATGAAATTCAATTAAGAATAAATGTGTGCTTTATGGTATCTTTCATATAATTTTACTGGGAACGATTATAAGATTAGGTAGATGTATTCCCTGTTACAGCATAGCTTTCATCTTGGTAACTTAAATTGCTACAAGTAGGGATTAAATTTAAAAATTAAAGAAGCAGCAGATGAACACTACCGTCATTATAGGTATATATTTCCAGTGCTCTGACTCTTAAGGAGTGCAAAACTTGAATACAAAATAACTTTAATATTAATAGCTAATCTTCAAAGACAACAAGGAATTGGCCCAGCAATGAAGTGAATCACACCCTTCTTGCTGTTAAGGTTGTGATATTAAAACATTTTTGGGTTGAAATTGGTATGCAAAATGCTTGTTTTTTGGGTGTAAAATGGGCACAAAGTATGCCCATCTAGCAGCAAACAGCCTGCACCCAATCTACAAGTGTTGGCCTCACTGTTGAATTAATGGGTATTATTTTTAGGTATCCTAGGTGGATACCAATTACAGGCATTATATCTCTTAACTATGTATGTGAGGGAACATGGGGAGAAATTTGTTGATGGAGTGCTGCTTCTGGCTATCATGGAAAAAACTCCATGCGTGCCATGAAGGTAGTGATTGCAGTGCTGCCTGCCCCTGGGAAATCAACATAAATTTGCATACACTCTCTAGAAGCGGAGCTACACAAACACATTTCTCCTTCCCTAGTGTTGTTTTATGATGCCTTTGAAAAGTTCAGTGGGTTAGGCTTTGGGGCTTGATTCACTCAGGAATCCTCAGTTGCTCTAATGGATCCAAGCCAATTATGTGAGCTGTGAGGAAAGATATATTTAAACAAAAGCCTTCTCACAGAGCCAAAGGAGCAGATTTGCTCTCCATGACTCCTCAGAAGGCATGATTACAACTCACTGACCCCCAACCCCACCATTCCACCACACCTCCCTATCCCCTTACCCCTGCAGCCCACTCCACTTTATCTTAACTGCAGGTGAGGCAGGAGGAACAAAATTGAAGTCTTCTCTTGGGAGAGCTGCCTGTTGGCATTGCATATGTCAATGAGGCTCTAGGCTCAAGTTCTAATGCTCCTTGGGACTCTTGTTTCAAGTTTGCACTAATCGTGCAGTGACGAGTCTGGGCTCAAAAGTGGGTCCAGAAAAATTTCTACCCCTTAATATATATTTTTTAAATTAAAGTTTAGCATTTTTGTATTGTTTACTGCCTCAACAAATAATTGAACTGGGGTTTTAATAATATTCCTTATAATATCTCTGTGGATATATTCACAATGGAGACACAAATTATACGGTAGCTGCAAGTCAAGTACATCTGAAAAGGTAAGGAAAAGAAAATCAGTTCTGTCAAACACCAATTCCACCCCCGCCATTCAGGCTCGCTGAAACCATTGGCCCACTCCCTCACTACACAATAGTCTGAGTGAACCAAAACCTACAGAAAAAGAAGCCTGCAGTTAATCCAGGTCAAACCCTCAAAAATTCCTCCATGGCTTCCTGAAGCAAGTTATAGGAGACTGGGTAATTGATTACTCTTTATAATGGAAGGTAACTAGCAACTTATCCTCTTTCGCTGAAAATATATTTTTCACTTAGGGACCTGATAAGTTCCCTTTTAAAAGATTTGCAGGAATTCAAAACCCGTCACATTTTCTGGTTTTCTGTTCCTGTGACTCTCTGTGAAAAGAAATACATCCTGGCATCTAACCTAACCTTTCTTATGACCAGTTGAGGAGGAGTGAGCTGGCTCCCCTTTATTCAGCACCCTCAGTTGGTCGCGACAAAGGTATTTTATAAAATTCATTTTCCCCGTAAATGCCTTTTTCAATCCAAAAGTATTTATCTTTTAATAAGGAGCCAATCAAAACCAGGTTTTCTTGAGTCAAAGAAAGAGTAAGTTTATCAGGTACTAGACAGAGAAAAAAATAACAAAGGTACAACAACGCACACATACATATAAATATCGGAAGTAAGAAAGTTAGCGTCCAATAAAAAGTTTAAAAGATCATATACCATTAAGTCCTTTGCTTGTCTTTGAGGCATAGATTGTTGAACTTTCTGGGCGTTTGAAGTTAGTTGGTTTCTTGTAGAATCCTGGAGTTGACTTGACTTAGGTCTGCACTTTGCTGAAGTCACTCTTTTAGCTTCAGGGAGACAGAGAGAGAGAGACAGACCTTGAGACCTTTACTGCTCTCTTTCAGCCATGTTTTTAGATGACTGTCATGTTTCTTTCACCTCCTCCTACTGATTCTGTTTGGTAGAACCAGTTTTTAAAACTCCTGTCTGTATATTCCCAGAAAGGAATTTGATTGCATGTCTTGCAGTCATTGTTACAGACCAAGTAATCCCATTTCTTGACCTTTTCATCTCTGAAATTTTTGACACATTTCAAGATAGAAATCAACAGGTGATGGGGTTATTTCACCCTTCACAAGACATTTTGAATCTCAGATAAATATCTGGCTGGTTAGCAGTCCCTATTGTCTTGACATAACTACAGCTGGTCAAAGTTCAGCACTTTGTATTTCAATGCCCTCATTTGAAGAGAGTCCCTGTTAGAAGTGGGCCTTGACACTCCCCAGGTGTGAAATTCCATGTAAAAGGTCTATAGTGTAATTCACATAGAAACTTTCCAGAAAAGTGGTCAACTGACAGTATCAGGCATCAGGTGACTTGTGGCAGCCATGTTTTATCAGCATCTTTTCTTGTTTTCTTTTAGAAAAACAGGTCTCCTTTAAACAGTTCAATATGTCTGTGGTTAGCTGGTGAGTTGTAGGTACCTCTCACGCAATCACAGTTTCCTGCCATTGCGACACCTCTTTCTTACGAAGAATGAAATGAGATTCGCTCTCATTTTATTACAAGGACTAAAAAAGAAAAAAATATATAAAACAACAAACATATTCACTCCATTCATTCTCCTAGCCTTGGTCTGGATTATTCCCTCAGTTCTAACTGGTTCTCTTTAAATTCTGGTCAGGGCTTCTGCAATCATATTTGATTTCCCTCCAATGTGGATGATTTTTACGTGAAATGGCTGAGGAAACAAACTCCCACAGAATAACCTTGCATTTTGAGTTTTGAATTTTTCCACAAAGGTTAAAGGGTTGTGGTTGGTATAGACTGTGGTCTCTCTGTATCCCTTTTGGACATATATCTCAAAGTGTTTGAGAGCCAGTAATAAACCGAGGGTTTTGTTTTCTACTGTGGAATATTGTTTCTGATGTTTGTTTAGTTTTTTGGAGAAGTACCTGTTCGGTCTCTCTATTCCTGATTCATCCTCCTGTAGGACGACAGCCGTTACCCTGATGTCACTCGCATCGATGGCTACTTTAAATGCTTCATTAAAGCCTGGCGCTGCTAACAGCAGTTCATTTATTAAAGTGGCTTTTAGCTTTTCAAAAGCTTACTGGCCTTTCTCAGACCATACTGCTTTTGCTTTGTTCTGTAGCAGGTCTGTCAGGCAGCTACCATGTTGAAGTTTGTGATGAACTTGAAGTAGAACCCACACATCCCTAAGAAACTTATGATTTCCTGTTTTTTTTGTGGGAATGGGGAACTGTGCTACTGCTTGTTCCTTTGCAGCCCTGGGAAGTAATTGTCCTTGACCCACCACATGTCCTAACTAGATCGCCTGAGCCTTAATGAGTTTGACCACTAGGTCAGCTGACTGTAATTCCTGGAAGAGGGCTTCCAATGGCTCTAAGCGAGTTTCCCAGGTGTCACTGTACACACGGAGGTCATCTAGGTACACTATACAATTCAATACGCCTGCCACTGCCTATTTCACCAGCCTTTGGAAGGTGGCTGTGGCTTTTCTGATTCCAAATGGCATGACTCAACACTGGTATAGCCCATCCGGAGTTATGAAGGTGGAGATTTCTTTAACACAGGTGGTCAACTGAACTTGCCAGTATCCCTTGGTAAATCTGTCTTGGTAATGTAAGCTGCTTTACCTACCTTATGTATGCAGTCTTCTAGGTGGTGTATCAGGTAGGAGTCGGCTCTGGTCACTGCATTAATTTTCAGGTAGTCAATGTGGAGCCATCTGGCTTGGGCACGAGCACAGCTGGGGAGCTCCAGCTATTGCTGTTAGGCTCTATTAGCTGGTGCTCCAGACTGTAGTTAATCTCCTTCTGAACCTGGGCCAGCTTTTCTGGACTTAGACAATAGGGATGGGCCCATATCCACATCATATAGCGCTAGTGTGGTGCAGCCTGGCTTGTCTCTACATAGGTTTTTAAATGCAGTGAATACTCGTGTCAAGTCTGCTCACTGCTCTGCACTTAGGTGGGCGAATAAGGAATCCAAGTTTGTTGTATTTCTGTGTTTGTTACCTGGATAGTAGGGGGTTCAATGTGGTCCTCACCCACATCTCCCCCGATTTCACCCCCACTGTTACCCTCATCCACTTGTCCCCTTCTTGGCTGTGGTATTGTTTTATCATATTGACATGACACAGCCTTTGCTTGTTCACGTGGTCTGGGGTGTTAGATAGTTTGCTTCCCCGAGCTTCTTTGCTACTTTGTATGCTCCCCTGAACCGGGCCTGTAAGGGTTCATCTGGGATTAGTAGGAGCACTCATGTGGTCTCCTAGCTGATAGGTTTGGGACCTGGCTTGTTTGTCTGCTTGTTTTATCATAGCTATCTGGAATATTTTTAAGTGTTCTCAGGCCACATCACAGGCTCTCGTGGGTTGCTTCCAGAACACTGTTATGTAGTCTAACATGGAGATTTCCTCTTTCTGCTCTAAAAACCTCTCCTTGATTAGTTTCAGAGGACCTCACACTTGGTGTCCATAAACTAATGCAAATGGACTAAAACTGGTGGACTCATTGGGTAAGTCTCTGTTAGTGAAGAGAAGAAAACCTAGTCCTTTTTCCCAATCATGGGGGTACTCGTGGCAGTATGCCCTGATCATTATTTTTAGGGTCTGATGGTGCCATTCTAGTGCCCCCTGTGACTGTGGGTGATATGCTGAAGACTTCAGCTGAGTCACGCTCAGGTTATCCATGACCTACTGGAATATTTTGGACATGAAATTTGAGCCCTGATCTGAGTGGATCCCAGTGGGCTGACCATACCTGATAAAGAGTTGGGTTAATTCCCCCACCACTGACTTGGCAGATATGGTTCTCAGGGGAACAGCCTCTGGAAGGCAGGAAGACACATCCATGGTGGTAAGGACATAGTGATCGTCCCCTTCTGTTTTGGGCAAAGGTCCCACACAGTCCACCTTGGTGAATGGTTCCCCAAAAGTCAGCACATGAATCACGGTTGCAGGTTTGATTGTGGGTTCAGGTTTCCCCACAACCTGGCAGGGGTGGCAGGCTCTGCAAAACTTTGCTACATCCTTGTGGAGGCGTGGCCAGTAAAAACATTGGCTGATGCAGGCTTGGGTTTTTCGTATACTAATATTCCCAGCCATTGGAATTTTGTGTGCTAGCTGTCATATATCCCCTTGGTACCTTGGCAGCAGCACTACCTGGTGGATCATTGTCCACTCCTCGTTTGCAGGTTTGTGAGAGGGTCTCCATTTCCTCATCAGCACCTCATTATAATGTAGTAGCATTCAGGGGCTGCTTCTGCCTCAGCCTCAGTTTGGGCAGTCTGAGCTATTTTTTTTAAACAGGAAAGTCCATTCATTTCCTCCTTAGGGTCTTCTAGACCCCCATAAAAAGGTTTCAGATAACCAGACAGGATAGTCATCTGTCTGCAGTGCCACTTCAGCCTCCACTGATGGAGCTTGTCTGGTCATGGACTGGGTTACCACTCAGTCAGGGAAAATGCCAGGCATGTTCTCTTGTAGCTGTTCTGTCTCCCTGATCTCACTCAGCTCCTCTGAGAACACTGGAGATGTGATCACTTCTGATCCTGCCAGGTCATTGCCGAGGAGCAGGTCGCCCCGTCCACAGACAAACTGGGGACGGCTCCCATTATCACAGGTCCTGGCACTCCAGGCGCACCCGGTATAAGGGGACGGGCATGTAGCCTCCTTCAATACCCTTTCCCAACACCTTGCCACTTACTGCACTCTCTGGTGGAAAGGTCATGCCTTTCTCCAGCAGCAGAGTTTGGCTGGCCCCTGTATCCCTCATTATCACTATAGGTTTACTCACTGCACCATGGGGAAATGTGGCCATTCTTCCTTCTGATACAAAATCCTTGTAACTCTCAGGGATTTGTTTTATCTTACTGTACTCTCAGTAGTGCATCTAGGTGGATTTGCTGCTGCAGCCAGAGCCACAGACTGGTCTGCTATGCTCTTTGACTGACTCCCATTCTCAGTGTGGGGTTTATGTGCCTCGATAAATCCCATGGGTTTTTCCTGTAAACCCCAGCAGACAGAACAGAGGCATCCTACCTTTCAGCATGGAAAACACACGGGCTGCCTGACCTTGCTGGGAGTCAGAGTGGAGCAGACCTGCGGGAGACAGTCGGGAGCTGAGGAGCGCCTATAAATGCAGACCAGGGATCGCAGAGCGACCTCCTTGCTGGAAGTTGGAGCAGAGCAGAGCAGCATGCTTTTTCACTGTTTCAGCTGCTGTGAGGCTGCAGTCCGGGAAAAAGAGAAAAAAGCAACTGTGATGTCACAGGAAGCTAGTGAGTTGATTGGCCGGTAAGTGCTCAGTCTAAGGGACAGTGTGTGAGAAACCAGTTTAGGATAGGCGAGTTCAGGTAGATCTATAATTAAAAAGAACTAAAACTTTAAAATAATAAACCAAAAATTGAAAACTTTAAAACTAAAATCAAACAATAAAGATTTTAAAAAAGCAATAAAAATAAAGCAAATTAAAACAAACATCTAAAACACTACCTCATAGTTAAGAAGTATATAACCTTTAGTTGTCAATGGTACTAGCACTTAATAAACACAGTAAATTGTAGAATACATTGGAAGAAAGTAATTAAAGTAAATTAACTAAATAACATAATTTAGAATGGCAGGACAGATGTTGTGTTGCAGCTGTGAGATATGGGAACTTTTGGATACCAAGGCGATCCATGACAAACACGTCTGCAGGAAGTGTAAGCGGCTTGAGGAATCCTGGATCAGGATTATTGATCTGGAAGCCGAAATGCAGACACTGCACAACATAAGAGAGGGAGAAACACTCGGATACTTTATTCCAGAAGGCAGTCACACCTCATGGGAAGGGACATCTGTTTCAATCAGCAGTGACGGACAGGAGGACGTGACTGTCAGTGAGGCAGGTAATGGGACTGAGCAGACAGCAGGGGAGAAGCCTCAGTCTTTGCAATTGTCAAACAGGTTTGAGGTGCTCACAACCTGTGTGGATGAAAGCAAAGTCTGCAAGGTGGATGAGCATGCTGGCCATGGCGCTGTGGTACAGGAAGCCGTTCAAACGGGGTGGGGGGTGGGGGAGGGGGGGTGGTGTGGTGAGGGTGGTTAAAAAGGAAAGGAGTGGTAGTAGGGGATAGTATAGTGAGGGGGATTGACACTGTCCGCTACAGCAAAGAGCGAGAGTCCAGACGGCTATGTTGCCTGCCCGGTGCCAGGGGTTGGGAAATCTGCTCAGGGCTGGAGAGGAACTTGCAACTTGCAGTGGGGAGGGGGAGGATCCAGTTGTTGTGGTCCATGTAGATACTAATGACATAGGTGAAAGTAGGAAAGAGGTTCTGCAAAGTCAGTATGAGGAGCTTGGTACCAAATTAAGAAGCAGAACCACAAAAGTAATAATCTCTGGATTATTAACTGAGCCACATGCAAATTGGCATAGGACAAATAAGATTAGAGAGACAAATGCATGGCTCAAAGACTGGTGTGGGAGAAGTAGGTTCCAGTTTGTGGGGCACTGACATCAGTACTGGGGAAAGTGGGGGCTGTACCACTGGGATGATTCACACCTGAATCATGCTGGGTCGAGTGTCTTCACAAATCGTATAATGAGGGAAGTGGAGAGGGCTTTAAACTAAACAAGAGGGGTGAGGGATCAAGCTTGGGTAGAGGTAGCAATTCATGGTGTAGAGTCAAGACAGGAGAGCAAAATAGTAATATGAGAAACGAGGGTCGGAGAATGGCAGGAAGGGGCAGAGAGAAAAAAACCTAAAAATACATCAACAGTCAAGACTAGATGTTACAAAGGTAACAAAAAGACAGAACTGAAGGCTTTCTATCTGAATGCATGTAGCGTTCATAACAAAGTAAATGAATTGGTGGCCTACATTGAAGAAAATAAATATAACCTGATAACTATTGTGGAGGCGTGGCTGTTGGACGACAAAGATTGAGTCCTTAATATTGAAAGATACATGACGTTCAAGGAGAATAGGAAGCTAGGTAAAGGTAGAGAGGTAGCATTGTTAATCACAGAATCTTAACGGCACAGAAGGAGGCCATTTGGCCCATCATGTCTGGACTGGCTCTCCAATTGAGCATTATGACCTAGTGCCATTGCCCTACCTTTTCCCCGTACCCTTGCACATTGTTTCTATTCAAATAATCATCTAATGTCCTCTTGAATGCCTTGATTGAACCTGCCTCCACCACACTTCCAGACAGTGCATTCCAGACCCAAACCACTTGTGTGAAAAAGTTTTTTCTCACACCACACTTGCTTCTTTTGCAAATCACTTTAAATCTGTGCCCTCTTGTTCTTGATCCTTTTACGAGTGGGAACAGTTTCTCCCTATCTACTCTGTCCAGCCCCTCATGATTTTGAACATCTCTATCAAATTTCCTCTTAGCCTTCTTCTCTCCAAGGAGAACAATCCCAACCTTTCCAATCAATCCTCATAGCTGAAGTTTCTCATCCCTGGAACCATCCTTGTAAACCTCTTCTGCACTCTCTCCAGTGTGTTCACATCCTTCCTATAACATGGTGCCCAGAACTGTACACAATATTCTAGCTGAAGTCTAAAGAGTGTCTTATATAAATTCAGCAGAACCTCCCTGCTTTTGTACTCTATGCCCTTATTAAGAGGATACTATATGCTTTATTAACGGCTCTCTCCACCTGTCCTACCACCTTCAATGATATATGCACATGTATACCCAAGTCTTTCTGCTCCTGCACCCCCTTCAAAATTTCACTCCTTATTTTGTATTGTCTATCCATGTGCTTCCTACCAAAATGCATCATCTCACACTCCTCCTCATTGAACTTCATCTGCCACCTATCTCCCCACTCCACCAACTTGTCTATGTCCTCTTGAAGTTCCACACCATCCTCCTCACAGTTCAAAACACTCCCAAGTTTCATATCATCCGCAAACTTTGAAATTGTCCCCTGCACACCATGATCTAGATCATTAATATGTATTAGGAAAAACAAGGGTCCCAATACCTACCCCTGGGGAACTCCACTAAAAACCTTCCTCCAGCCTGAAAAATATCCATTACTCTCTGCTTCCTAATTTTCAGCCAATTTTGTATCAATGTTGCTACTGTCCCTTTAATTCCATGAGCAATAACTTTTCTCACAAGTCGGTTGTGTGGTGCTATGTCAAATGCCTCTTCAAAGTCCATTCATATTGCATCAACAGCATTACCCTCATCAACCTTTTCTGTTATGTCTTCAAAAAACACCAGCAAATTAAACACAATCTCCCCTTTAGAAATCCATACTGGCTCTTCCTTATCAACCCATATTTTACCATGTGACTCCTAATTCTATCCCGAATAATTGCTTCTAGAATCTTGTCCACCACTGAAATTAAATTGACTGGCCTGTAATTGCTTTTTTGAACAAGGGCGTAATGTTTGCAATTCTCCACTCTTTTGGCACCACCCCTAAATTGAGGGAAGACTGAAAGATTATGGCCAGTTCCCCTGCAATTTCTACACTTTCTTCAAAATCCTTGGATCATCTGGTCCCGGTGCCTTGTCAACTTTAAGTACTGACAGTCTATTCAATGCTTTCTCCTTAACAATTTTGAACCCTTCTATTGACAGAGTTTCCACGTCTGTCACCATGGCCTGGGTAGAATCTACCTCAAAGAGGGCCTTGGTGCAATAGTTAGAAGTGACCTTGGTTCAAGAGATCAGGATGTAGAATTGGTTTGGGTGGAGATGAGGAATAGTAGGGGAAAAAAGTCATTAGTGGGAGTGGTCTACTGGTCCCCTAACAGTAGCCACAGTGTAGGACAAAATATTTAAGAGAAAATATTGTGTGCTTGTGAAAAAGGGGAGGCAATCATCATGGGTGATTTTAATCTACACATTAAACAGGAAAAATCAGGTTGGCAGTAATAACCTGAATGAGGAGTTCTTAGAATACTTTCAAGATAGTTTCTTAGAGCAGCATGTTCTGGAAGCAAGCAGAGAGCTGGTTATATTAGACTTGGTATTGTGTAACAAGACAGGATTAATTAATGATCTCAAAGTAAAGGCACCCCAAGATAGCAGCGACCATAATATGATTTAATTTTACATCCAGTTTGAAAGGGAGAAGAGTGGATCTAAGACTGGTATCTTAAAGTTAAATAAGAACTATGTGGGGATGAAAGCTGAGCTAGCTGAAGTGAACTGCGAAACTAGGCTAGAGGACAGATCAATAGAGAAGCAGCGGCAGACATTTAAGGGGATATTTCAGAATATTCAGAATAAGTACATTCCTACTATAAAGAAAGATTCTAAGGGGGGGACCCACCATCCGTGGTTAACTAAAGATGTTATGGAAAGCATCAAACTTAAGGAAAAAACATACAACTCCGCAAAGTTGAGTGGCAGGACAGGTGAATGGAGAGCATATAAAGAATGGCAGGGAATGACTAAAAGGTAATCAGGAGAAAGAAATTAGAGTGCGAGAGGAATCTAGCTAGAAATGTAAAAATGGATAGCAAGAGTTTCTACAGGTACTTAAAAAAAAAAGAGTAAATAAAGTGAGTGTTGGTCCTCTAGAGAGTGACGGTGGGGAGTTAATAGTAGATAATAAGGAAATGACGGAAGAAATAAACAAATATTTTGCTTCTGTGTTCAGTATAGAGAATACAAAAAGCATTCCAGTAATAGCTGTAAATCAGGAGGTAATCAGGTGGTGAACAGGAGAAAGGAACTTGGTGAAACTGAAATCACTAGGGAAACGGTACTGAGCAAATTGATGGAGCTGCGGGCTGGCAAGTCTTCAGGTCCCGATGGTCTTAAAAGAGGTGGTTAATGAGGTAGTCAATGCGCAGGTGTTAATTTTCCAAAATTCGCTAGATTCTGGAAAGGTTCCATCAGATTTGAAAGCAGCAAATATAACCTTTCCATTCAAGAAGGGAGGGAGGCAGTAAACAGGAAACTATAGGCCAGTTAGCTTGGTGTCTGTCATGGGGAAGTTATTAGAATCAACCATTAAGGAGGTTATAGCTGGGCACCTAGAAGAACTCAAGGCAATAGGGAAGAGTCAGCATGGTTTTATGAAAGGAAAATCACGTTTAACCAATTTATTGGAGTTTTTTGAAGGAACAACATGCACAGTGGATAAAGGGGAGCCTGCAGGCATACTGTACTTGGATTTCCAGAAGGCATTTGATAAGGTTCCACATCAAGGATCATTACAGAAAATAAAAGCGTATGGTGTAGTGGGTAACGTATTAGCATGGATAGAAGATTGGCTGGCTGGCAGAAAACAGAGAGTATGCATGAATAGGTCTTTTTCTGATTGGCAGGATGTGACGAGTGGAGTCCCACAGGAATTGGTATACTGGAGAGTCAGCTTTTTATGATTTACATCAATGACTTAGGTGAGGGGAGTGAAGACATGGTAGCTAAATTTGCAGATGACACAAAGATAGATAGGAAAGTATGTTGTGAAAAGGACATGAGGTTGCAAATGGATATAGATAGGTTGAGTGACTGGGCAAAGATCTGGTAAATGGAGTTTAATGTGGGAAAATGTGAAGTTGTTCACTTTGGCAGGAGGAACAAAGAGTATTACTTAAATGGAGAGCGGCTGCATAATTCTGAGATGCAGAGGGATCTAGATGTTCTAGTACATGAGTCACAAAAAGTTATTATGCATGTACAGGAAGAAAGTAAGAAGGCTAATGGAATGCTATCCTTTATTATGAGAGGGATTGAAGATAAAAGTAAGGATGTTATGCTTCAGTTATACAGGGCATTGGTGAGACCACATCTGTGTGCAGTTTTGGTCTCCTTATTTAAGGAAAGATGTAAATGCATTGGAGGCGGTTTACTAGATTGGTACCTAGAATGAGTGGGTTGTCTTATGAGGAAAGGTTGAACAGACTGGGCTTGTTTCCACTGGAGTTTAGAAGAGTGAGGGGTGATTTGATTAAAGTATACAAGATCCTGAACAGCTTTGACAAGGTGGACATCAAAAAGATGTTTCCTGTTGTGAGTGAGCCCAGAACTAGGGGGCACTGTTTTAAAATTAGGGGTCACCCTTTTAGGACAGAGATGAGGGGAAAAAAATTCTCTCAGAGGGTTTTGCGACTTTGGAATTCTCTGCCTCAGAAGGAAGTGGAGGCGGGGTCATTGAATATTTTTAAGGCAGAAATAGATAGATTCTTGTTAGGCAAGGGAATCAAAGGTTATCGGGGTTAGATGGGAATGTGGAAATTAACACACAAGATCAGCCATGATCTTCTTGAATGGCGGAGCAGGCTTGAGGGGCCCAATGTTCTCCTATGTTCTCATTTTTCTTCTCAGCACCACCCTAGCCTGAGGAGGATCCCTTGCATTTCCAGTTGTCCCCTCTATCCCATGGGTGCTCAGTTTCCTATCACTCTCCCACCTTCTATCCTTTCCGGTTGGTTGGGGGTTACTAGAAGGGTTTCCTTTGGAATGAGGGTTTGTGGATCACCTCAATCATCAGTCAGCGTTGCTGCCTGCCTGGCTGCTGTTATTCCTTGATTTTCTATGTGTGTTCTTAATGGGAAAGGTATGATGTTTTCAAACTGCTTGAGGATAATTATTTATGAAGGTTTTCATAGGTGGCTTCCATTTTAAGTGCCCCTACCCACTGGTTGAAAGCAAGCTGCTTCAAATTCCAGGTACATCTGGTCAGGCCATTTCCTGGGGGTACAGAATTTCTGACAATACACCTCCATCACTAATTGGTACATACTTAAAATAGCCCCTTTTGTAGCCTCATAGCTTGTGGCACTTTCCTCAGGCAAGAAGAAGCCTCATGAGCTTTTCCTAAAAGCTTACTATGCAACAGCAGGGACCAGTGTTTGACTGACCATTTTAACTGCTGTGCTAACTGATTGAAAGAAATAAAAAAGGTATCCACCTCTGCTTTATCACTCTTGAGGATTAAATGGACAAATTTGATTGCATCAGCCCTTAAGTCTGAGCTAGGGATGTCTTCAAGGGACACAGTAGGATCCTCCTTCTCAGCGTGAGCTGTTTTAATGAAAACTCCTTTTCCCTCTCCTGGAATTCTCTCTTTTCTCTGTTCCCTTTCCTGTCTCTCTCTCTCTCTCTCTCTCTTATTTTCTTTCCTGATTCACTCTTTTTCCCTTTCTTGAAATTACAGTTCCAGCTTCCAGTGCACTAATCTTAATTTACCTGCCATTAATTTATCAGTTCATTGTCCTCAATTTCCACCTCTAGACATTTAGCCGTTCCTTTTAAAATTTCTGATTTTCCGGCTTTCGTTCTAGCTCTATGTGCCTAGCTAACCCTTTTAGCTGTTCGAGGGACAGAACATTAAATCCTCAAAAGTAACTTGCCTCTCTTCTAGAGAAGCACTGGAATCAAATGTGGACATTTTTGCATTTTAGTATTACATACCCTAGAAAACGTTTTGCAGTTTTAAAATTGTTTTCAAAGGAACAATTAATTTTTCCTATTCAAAATCTTGCCTTAGTCTGTGGGAAATGACCCCCCAACTTTGTTACGACCAGGTGAGGAGGAGTGAACTGGCTCCCCTTCTATTCAGCCTCTTCAGCTGTTCGCAACAAAGGTTTTTATAAAATTTCCTTTCCCTGTAAATGACCCTTTCCAATCCAAACGTATTTACTTTTAATAAGGAGCCAATCAACCCAGGTTTTCTTGAGTCAAAGAAAGTAAGCTTATAAGTTACTAACCTGAGAAAAAATACTAAAGACGTGACAACTCACACACACACACACACACAAACACAGATATCAGAAGTAAAACAGTTAGAGTCCAATAGAAAGTCAAAAGAGTATATTCGATTAAGTTCTTTGTTTGTCTTTGAGGCATAGATTGTTGAATGCCTTGGCCGTTTGAAGTTAGGTGGTTTCCTGCAGAATCCTGGGGTGGAATCATCTTAGATTTTCACAACTGCGGTAGCAGGCGGCTGCAGTGATGCCTGCTCACATCATGTCACCCCATTCCCAGCACGTCCCACCTCATTAATAATGCGTTCCCGGGAAACACGCTGGATTGCTGGCCTCTGATTTGTCCACCCCGCCATCACCTCAGGCCTTTAGTAATCCAAGTGTCATATTTAAAGGGGGGCCCTGCACAGACCTAACTCTCTCTAAGGGATCGGAAGCTGCTGGGAAGTCATAGCTGCCAAAGGAAGGAAACATGTTGCCCCCAGATTTAGTGACGCCTCCCTCGGGTGCTTACTGGGTGCTGCGGAGGCCTGCCGTGAAATCTTCTACCCACGCTCTGGGTGAAGACCATCAAGCAAGGTTGCCAATTCAACATGGGAGATGGTGGGAGCGATGGTCAGCAGCAACGCCCTACAAAAGAGGTCAACCACCAAGTGCCAAAAGAGGATGAATGATCTCCTCCATCCTGCCAGTGTAAATCACTCTTCTCATCACTCTCAATCCACACATTCACAGACCCATCACACATATACAGTGTCCTCAATCACTGCCCGTTTAGGGGACATCACCATTCACCCTCTCACACACACCTTCATCTGCCCAGCGGATCATGTCCTCATCCTATCCATGGCACCACCCACCAACCACACATGCCAGGCACCCTTATCGTCTGGCCTGGCAGGTGTCCTGCTTATACTCTCTCCATTTGTATTCATGCAAGACAAGCTGGCTCATAACAAAAGGGAAAGGTCACAGACTGATGGGGGAATGCCCAAAATCAAGATACATATAGATTTTGCAAACAGAGCCATCCAGCTGGCCGGCGAAGATCTGGGCCATTCTGGACTGATGGTGATGTCAGCGATGCTCAACAGAGTGAGGAAGCAGCAGTGAAACAACCATCAGATAACCATGCAGTGAGAGAGTTCCCCTCTTCTGCACTCCCCTGCCCAACACTAATTATCTCTCCTTGCTTTTGCAGGCACTTCTGGGAAACAGCCAAGGGGTCCATGACCCAGGTCCTGGATTCAAGCCCTGAAGACACCTCAGAAGAATAATCTGATGACACCCTAATTGAAGACGAGTCACAACGCTCACCCACACCCTCCGCCAGTGCAGAGACACACAGCGGGACCTGTTCAAGAGTAACCTCAGTGTCACAACCTGGTGAACACATCACACTGTCTGATCCACAGTAGGCAGCAGCAAGGACTTACCAGGTTCCTGGCTTTCGGAGGACTGCTGAAGGCCAGAAATTTGCTGAGTACAAGTCAGATGACGAGCCTCTGGACTCAGTTAAACATCAGTTGCTGGAGCTGCAAAGGCAGGCTCGGGAATATCAGGAAGGGATGTCCGCTGCACTATTCAGATTGTAAGGCACGATGGTGGAGTCCATCCACTTTCAGTCTGAGGTGATAGTGCCAAGATGCCAATGCACCAAGGTCAACACTGAAAGGATAACGGCCGCCATGGAGACCTTGGTCCAGGACATCATCTTGCACTGCTGCACAGGCCTACAACAGTGTCAATGCGAGAGGGGTCTGGGGCAACTCGATCTCACTCCAGCTTCCCCTTCTCCTCAAGAAGTCAGCCTGGAGCCCTCGGGCACCCATAGGGAGGAGGATCAGCAGGTGCACACCCTGGGGCAATCCACCCAGGTGACTGCAGGAGTGTCTGGCCCATCCGAATCTCCTCTTCCTGTGACCTCAGCAGCTTCAGCTCCACAGACCAGGGAGGATGTCATTTCCGCACAGCAGGGCCCCAAAAGCAGGCCCGGGTCCTCCACGTCTCAGTCCTCCAGGGGATGCCTGTCAAGGTCATCACAGACAGGGCGTAGCAGTCAGCAGGCTGCCTCCACTTCCACTGTAGATGTCTGGGGAGCACCAGGGCATAGTGGCAGTGTCAGGAAGGTTAAGAAAATGTAGTTGCACATCCTGGGCATGGGTATTAACTATTTGTACTTAAGGTTCACTGTTGTAAATAAGCTCCCAAGAATGTCTCCTTGCCCATGGCTCCTTGTTATGATGAGCAGTGTTCATGTCACTCAGATTTGAAACCTTGGTTCCTGCACAAGATAAAGGCAGGTGTCTCAGTCCAGGGCCTCTTCCCTGTGCAGTGTGTAACCTTCAGAGCAAATTGTTGGTCTAGATAACACTCACTGGGCACATTAGTGATGTCTGAACCTCGATGGTGCTTGTCATTGCTGCCAGAATGTCATCACAGAGTTCTATCATTCTCTCTGTGTGCTCCCAGCACCTCTGAGGTGGGGATGGCACCCCCGTCTCTTCAGCATCTGTGACCGGTAACGTTGTGCTCCTGAAGGGGACAGGTGCTGAAGGCTGACAAAGGACCAGGTACATTTAAATTTTCACAGCTGCATCTCCGTGATATGACCCTGATCACAGAGCACAAGTGAACTGCCCCCAGCCATATAGGAGTCAAGCATTCATAGAGGCAATGTGAAGTTCTATGGAGTGTCCTCACTGCATGGCATCATCATCCTTCTGGAATCTCACCACTATTTGGGCCTCCGCTGTGTCTCCATGATATGAGCCTGAGCACTGAGGGTATGTGCGCTGCCGTCAGCCACACAGGAGTCAAATGTTCACAGATGCAAAGTGAGGATGTCAGGACTGTCCTCACCAAATCTCATCATCATCTTCTATGAGTTTTGCAGATATGAGGGATTCCTGAGTGTACTTGCCTCATTTGGTGAGTGCAATGGCCTCACCGCCGGCATCCTCACCTTCGAGGACCTCATCATTGTCATTCTCTTCAACGTCCTCCTCATTGGAGGATACATGCAGCTCCTCCATCTCCTCCTCAGCCAGTTTATCACCCAATGCAGCCAGAACTGTGGAGTGTGCAGCAAGCAAAGGTGATGCACAACACCTTCTGGGGACTATATGCAGTGCTTCACTGGACCTATCAAGGCGCTGGAACCTCATTTTCAAACTGCCTATCATTTGCTCCACCAAAGTCCGGGTCGCGGCATAAACCTTGTTCTACTGTCTCTCTGCTGCAGTCTGAGGCCTCCGCATGTGTGTCATCAGCTACATCCTCTGTGGGTAGCCCTTGTCCCCGAGGGGCCAACCCTGCAGCCTCTCTGAACCATGGAAGATGTCAGGGATCT
The DNA here is from genome assembly GCF_964194155.1 of Cetorhinus maximus. Taxonomy (NCBI): domain Eukaryota; kingdom Metazoa; phylum Chordata; class Chondrichthyes; order Lamniformes; family Cetorhinidae; genus Cetorhinus; species Cetorhinus maximus. Next base: position 82,652,656 of record NC_135881.1, read on the forward strand.
GAGACCTGCTAAGGATGTAGGAATCATGGACGCTCTCTGGGAATCATGCACAGACCTGCAGGATGCATTTCTGGTGTTTGCACACCAGCTGAACATTCAGTGAGTGGAAGCCCTTGTGATTGATGTATTGACTGCTTGTTGCCATGGTGATCTGAGTGTCACGCGAGTACAGTCAATGGCACCCTGCACCTTTGGAAAAGTGGAGATCTGCACAAATCCCATGGCTCTTGCTTCCTGGTTTTCCTGATCCTGGTCAAAATGCTCAAAGTTCTGTGCCTTCAGAAAGGTGGCATCCGTGACCCCCTGGATACACTTGTGGGTGGAGGCTTGCGAGATCCACAGATCATCTGTGGAGTCCTGAAAGGAGCCACTGATGTAAAAAATTGAGCACCGTGGTCACTTTCACAGCCACTGGCAACTGATGCCTCCATGTACTCATGGCGCCAAATCCTGCAACCGGTGGCATATGTGACCAACCAGTTCCCTAGACATGCGCAGTCTTCAGCGTCTCTGGTTCTCAGTCATCTGCATGAATGACAGGTGCTGTCTATAGACCCTGGGTCTAGTGAACCCCCTACGAGCAATGGATCACTGTGGATCTTCAGCTGTGTGCGCAGTAGGCCCTGCTGCACCTCATTTTGAGGGAAGTGCTCCTCCCTTTGCTGAGCCAGGCGCCTCCATTGCAATCTTCTTCTTCTTCTCTGCTCCCTGTAAGCCATGAGGCATACCGTTAAATTACCAAGCTCCATGATCCTGATGTTCTCCTCCAGCAGAATCAAAGGGACAGACACGTGGGTTCGCATAACTGCCCTAAGAAACTCTCTTGGTTAAGTTTGAAGGCCCCTTCACACATGCAGGAGAGTTCTGGCCACCACTTGGACGGCCAGTGTGTCGTGCGTTCATTGGAGTCCGAAACCCCATCCACCTCCGCCCCACTCCACTTGACCGATTGGCGGCAGCTTTGGCCATTGGACTGCATGCTGTGCTCTCAGCTCAGGCGCAGGTGTTCTCCTAACCCACATGGGAAGGCTGCACTGTTCTCTTGAACCATAATAGATAATGGTTGAAACATTAATAAAGACACTGTAAGGGGCTATGAGTGCCTCCAGCAGTTGACTGCACCATGGCCACCTTTTGCTAGTGGATTGTCCCAGTTGGCCAGTTGCTTTGCTGCCCCCTAAAACACACATTTGCAGTCTTCCCCCAAGAAGTGAACAGTTCTGGAGCATTTTTTGGCACTTCAGCTGCAGAAGAATGCTAAACGTTGACAAGCTTTTCCAAGTGCATGGCCGCTTCCTTTACCCCCCTCCCCACACTCGCCCACCCCTAGCATGCGCTTGAGTCTTTGTGCGCAGTCTTCGGCAACTCTGGTTCTCAGTCATCTGCAGGGATGTGCTTGAGTCTTTCCTTCAGTCTGTCTGTGCTGCTTTTCCCCCCACCACCAGCCACACCCCTGGTCTACACTGGGGCTCTTGCCCCAGCACTGCACTGAAAGCAAGCTAGGAAAAAGTGACTTGTCTGTGCTCCCTGTGAATGTACAGCGCCTCATCCTTGATGTTCTATGGGCAATGTTCGTGAGAACTGTGCAAACTTGTGTGCATTCACCTCCGAGCTCCCCTTGAAGTCCAGGTCGCCAGGTGTACGTCTTATAAAGGCAGTCGTGAAGCATGCTGGTCTGAAGTCATGCTGATGTGGGTGGTAAATTTGATGTGGGTGGATGATTTCGGCGAGCAGGTTTTAAAATTAGATGCAAATGTACTAAAATTATGTTCCTGATGTCCAGTGGTGTGAAATGTGGCCCGCCATTGACTGGTGGAGCGGATGATCGTAAACTGATTTCACAACAGTATAAAACCGATTTTTGGCCTTCTCCATCTTGTCCCCACAACCCCACACTCCACCCACCATGATTCCTGATGCAAATGGGACCAGAAAATTCTGGCCATGGAGTTGACTTGTCTCAGGTCTGTGCTTTGTTGAAGATACTCTTTTAGCTTGAGAGAGAGATATGTATCGAGAGAAATCTTTACTGCTCTCTTCCAGCAGTGTTTTTAGATGACTGTCATGTTTCTTTTGCTTCCTCCTCCTACTGATTCTGCTTGGCAGAACCAGTTTTTAAAAATCCTGACTGTGTATTCCCATAAAGTAATTTGATTAGCATGCCTTGCATTCATTGTTGCATACCAAGTAATCTAATTTCTTGATCTTTTCATCTCCAAAAACTTTGACACATTTAAAGATAGAACTCAAAAGATGATGGGGTTATTTTGTCCTCCACAAGGAGTTTTGAATGCCTGATGACTATCTGGCTGGTTAGCTTGATAGAACTACAGCTGATCAAAGACCAGCACTTTGCATGTTTTGTACCTTCTTTTCAAGAGTGTCCCTGTTTGAAGTGGACCTTGACACCCCCAGATGTGTAACTCCAAGTAACATGTTAGCTGTGAAACTTTGCAGAAAAGTTGTCAATTTACAGTATCAGACATCAGGTGACTTGTGGCAGCCATGTTTTGATTTAGAAAAACAGATATTCTTTAAACAGCTCAATATGTCTGTAGTTAGTTGAAGTTGCAGGTAGATCTCACTCAGACACAGTTTCCTGTCATTGTGACACCTTTTATATATTTAAATCTATACATTATGGTCTTACCATCCCTATCCATCTCAAATATCCACCTTGCTGAGCCCCATTCATTCTTTGTTTTTAAAAAAATCATCATATCCCCTTTAACCCCTCATTTTCTATGGAAATCAGAGTTTACTTGCTGAAATAATTATGTCCCTTTCTCTAATACCATCTTGATTCCCTAGAGTTCTTAAGCAAGATAAACTTCAGTATATGCAGAGTACAAAGTGAATATTAGACTCCTAATGCCAATTTTTAAAAATGTTTTACAGTAAACACCAATTTTACATTGAAATAAAAGTAGACCTGGATTTCCATAGAAATTTTGTCCTGATTTCCTGTCATAACTTCAATGAGAAATCAATGGAAACCCTGAAGATACTGCATAAAGTGTTGACACGAGTGAGGGCAGGATAGCCCATGCGAAAATTCAGGGTTGATGTAAAAATCTGCCCTTTTTTGGAAGAAATATTTCTGACTCAGTGGTAATATGCAACCTATTTCTTTTTCCCATAAAGCCATCTCATACTCATTGTGCAACATTATTGAGTGATCAACAAAAAAACCCTGGGTGTTTTTCTTGATTTGTTGTTTCTAATAGATGTGTGTCAGATGCAGGGCACCTCGTATGGTAGATTCATGTTTGGAGTGTCTCAGCCCTAAAAAGATGACATTACATTTGACAACATTAATACGAGGTCTACCACATGCAGGCCCCAACATGTCTGGGTCAGCCTACAATCTATTGATTTGTCTAAATTACTCACCCTGTAGACAGGAATCACATATTAATTCAAGAATGGCTCAATTTATGTTCTTATCTAAATCATTGATGTAAAAGATGAATAGAAAGTTGAGAGATTGGATCTTTTATGACGTTTAATGTTTGCTTCTGGCTCATGTATTTAAACAAGATTGCCTGTGAATAATCCCAGAACATTCTAAATCTACATTATTAATATAATTGCATTGCGAATAGATTTTTTTTATCAATGAACTCTCCCGTTACTGATTATAATGGACAGAAAAGCAGATGGAAAAGTCAAGACCCCCCAGGCCAGAATTCTTGACCTGAAGTCCTGTAATATGAAGCTCTCCAAAAGGAATTCTAATTCCCTCATCTGCTCTATTTCCTTGTCAAATTATTAAGGTATACATGTCAGTACAGAAGTTATAGAGACTGAAAAACTATGCAGTAGGAAGGTTATTCTAGTCCATGCATTGTCTGTAGGCATTTTCTTCTCTCTCATACTCTTAAGTTTAAAGGCCAACCTCAACCCCTCCAGATGGAGAAAATGGTCAAAGCTCACAAGTCAATACATATCAATATTCTTTTAATAGTTTATTGTACCACCAATAACACACAAATATCAGTACTCTGCTAACTTCAAGTTAAACCAATACTCACAAATGCTGTTCCCTTAATTTCCGAACTACACTCACCCTGCCGATCACTCAGAAAAGTACTTCTCGTGTGCAGTTGATCAATTCTGCCCGCAGTGACCTTGGAAGTCACTGCCTCGTTCCCTAAACCACACGGGTCTTGTGCAAAAATCACATCCGTGAAAATGTTTGCCACAAACTCCTCCCATTTTTGATTATAACTTCTTACATTTTGCAATGATTCCACATTCTTGGTTTGTGACTAGCCGACCAACATATGAAGGTGTTATGATGGGGAGGATTCTGGCGTATCAGCCTTATCAGATTGGGGGCCGAGTTTGCTCGAATGTAACAGTCTTTTGGATTTGCATTTCCAAGGAATGTAAGTGCACACCCAGACATACTGGAACCCACAGCTCATTAGCTTGTAACTAATATTTACAGTTCTACAGTTTGGCCACATGAGCTCAGTGGTCAAGACAAATCATTTAACTGGATAGACGGATAAACTTTTGTGGAAAAACTCAGCAGGTCTGGCAGCATCGGCGGAGAAGAAAAGAGTTGACGTTTCGAGTCCTCATTACCCTTCAACAGAACTAAGTAAAAAAGAAGGGTGAAATATAAGCTGGTTTCAGGTGGGGGGGGGGTGGGGGGAGAGAAGTTGGGGGCGGGGGGTGGTTGTAGGGATAAGCAAGCAGTGATAGGAGCAGATAATCGAAAGGTGTCACAGATAAAGGAACAAAGAGGTGTTGAAGGTGGTTATATTATCTAAGAGAATGTGCTAATTAAGAATGGATGGCAGGACACTCAAGGTATAGCTCTAGTGGGGGTGGGGTGGAAAGACTGACAGGGCATTACAGGTATGGATTTAAAAATAATGGAAATAGGTGGGAAAAGAAAAATCTATATAAATTATTGGAAAAAACAAAAGGGAGGGGGAAGAAACAGAACGGGCTTGGGGATGGACGAGGGAGTTCAAGATCTAAAGTTGTTGAATTCAATATTCAGTCCGGAAGGCTGTAAAGTGCCTAGTCGGAAGATGAGGTGCTGTTCCTCCAGTTTGCGTTGGGCTTCACTGGAACAATGCAGCCTTGATGTCCTGCCATCCATTCTTAATTAGCACATTCTCTTAGATAATATCACCATCTTCGACACCTCTTTGTTCCTTTATCTGTGATATCTTTCGATTATCTGCTCCTATCACTGCTTGCTTGTCCCTACAACAACCCCCACCCCCCCCCAACTTCTCTCCCCCCACTCCCCCCTCACCCCCACCTTAAACTAGCTTATATTTCACCCTTCTCCTATTTTTACTTAGTTCTGTTGAAGGTTCATGAGGACTCGAAACGTCAACTCTTTTCTTCTCCGCCGATGCTGCCAGACCTGCTGAGTTTTTCCAGGTAATTCTGTTTTTGTTTGGGATTTCCAGCATCCGCAGTAGATTTTTGTTTTTATAAACTTTTGTTGTCTAATTTCCTCTGCCATCTCTTGACCAGTATGTACAAGAAGTCACTTCACTGTGTGTGTGCCTCATTTCAATTCCAGTTCCAAAGTCTTGTGGAATGCTGGGAGGCAAAACTTGGCCAATTTCTGACAATTGTCCATTATAAACATCCTTTTGTTTCAATATAGTTACTTGAAATGTAAATGTTGTCTACCTTTAAGTTGAATGAGCTCTTCCTGAAGGACTGGCTACAATCTCATACTTTTTATCTACAACTGTTGTTAGATCCTATGATAACATAGTGTATATTAAAAGAGTCATGCTTCAACTTGGCTGGCTAGGTATTATATTTATTCATTGTTTGAGGCAATGAAAAAAGGAACACATTTTGGAATTGTAACTGAGAATAAATGATACAGAAGTATTATTTTTGCCTATCCCGATAAACCTATTTTTGAATGTCATTTAAACATTTACAGCAAAAAGTACACCAGAGATATGAGGCAACAATGCAGGGATGAAGTGTGTTGGTGTCAGTGAAGTCCCACTGCTGGGGCCACAAGTGAGAGCCAAGCCTGCTTCAGCTGGAGGCAGGACCTGGGGTGGCAGGTTGCTGGCAACAATCAATTAAGAGGCCATTTCTGGCATTGCCATCCAACTAAGATCAGACGCCTATCCTAAAATTTGCCAATCAGAGGTCCAGAAACTCAGTGACCTCAACAGCGCCACAAGTGGGGTAAGTGATGGGAGGGGTGGGGGCTGGGCCCGGGAGAGGGGGGTCCAGATGGTGCCAAAGGCCAGGGCCTAGGGTCTGGGGGGTCCCGTGCCCGGGATTGGTGTTTCAGTTTCTCATTGTCCGCACTGGGCAGCCAGAGATGCCAGACCTGAAAAACCAACTGAAAAAAAACTGGATCTGTTAGGCTGAGAGTTCCGATATTTTTTAACGTGACAATTTCTGGTGGTGTGTCACTAAGGTAATATTACACTGTAAAAACTTTGTGTAATGTTACATTTAGAAAATGAGCTAAGATTTATTTAAGCCAGAAGCTATAAACGTGTATTAGAGATTTATAGTTAGGAGGAAATTTGAACAGATGAAATATAGTACTGACTTGAATCAATCTGATTCTCTTAAAAGTTCATCAAGCATAAAGGCCCTTATGACTCATGTGTGATTATGCAGCTGAAGGAGTAAATTTGCAAGAATGGTGCTAGTTAGCTATAACATTATCTTTAACCACATTAATCATATAATTCATCCCTCAATCATTTGGAAGACAAGAGGTGGTCATGTCGCATCCTATGTCTGTTAACCGTTTGCATTAAAAATGAATTTCCTAAGTGGTGAGTACTTTTACTGGAATTATCTGTGCTCTGATTCATGTATTGCCATAATTACAATTAAAATGTGAATAATATGGAGATTAGTTGATTCTGTGACTGGTTTACAAGACAACAAGACTCAAGCAGGCTGCATGAGTAGAAACCTGAGATTAATCTTGAGATTGCTGTAATGTGTGTTTACGGCATCAATAACTATAAAGGGATATGATGTAGTGGTTAGGACTAAGAACTTAATATTCCCAGTAATAAAATTGAAAGAAGGAAAAGAGCGGGTGGGCAGTAGAGTGATAGTGTTAGAGAAGGATTTTGCCACAGTGTTAGATAAGGATGTCCTGTTCTGTTATCCCCTGGAACTCAGCCACTTCCTCTGGGGCTTTGTTGATACCATGAAATTGGTGGTAATGTTGCATTATGGAAAGAAGTAAATCTAAATAATTTTGCACATTAGGCGTAAATAACATATAACAAGCATTCAGCAAATGAGTGTTAATGCTAGAAATGTCGTAGTATATGTTAGAAATACACGCTACCAGGAATAAGTTTAAAAATTAAATAATACCAGTCACAAAATTACTACTGCACTTTAGTGCACAATTAGCACATGCGCTAGCTCTAAAATAAATTTCAAATTAAGTACCTGAATGACTCTGTAGAAGTCCGATTGGCTGATGTCCAACACTTAGTGCTGATGGGAACAAGTGTTGAGTTTATAGAGAACGATCAGCAGAAGCACATTTGTTCACTGGCAACCTACTAGTGAATACAATGTGTCTGTTTCCTTAAATAGGTTAAATAGCCTAGATAAGGGTTAGGTATTTCAACAGGCAGAATCGTCCCAGATTTGCACTAAGTGCAGTATCTAGCAGGTAAAACGACGTTATACCTGTCATCTACAATGGCAGCTGTGGGAATCTGTGGCAGCTGCAGTGATGCCTGCTCATGTTGTGTCACCCCATTCCCAGCGCGTCCCACCTCATTAATAATGCATTCCCGGGAAACACGCCGGATCGCTGGCCTCTGATTTGTCCGCACTGCCATCACCTCAGGCCTTTAGTAATCCAAGCGTCATATTTAAAGGGGGGCCCTGCACAGACCTAACTCTCTCTAAGGGATCGGAAGCTGCTGGGAAGTCATAACTGCCAAAGGAAGGAAACATGTTGCGCCCAGATTTAGTGACGCCTCCTTCGGGTGCTTACTGGGTGCTGTGGAGGCCTGCCGTGAAATCTTCTACCCACGCTCTGGGTGAAGACCATCAAGCATGGTTGCCAATAACATGGGAGATGGTGGGAGCGATGGTCAGCGGCAACGCCCGACAAAAGAGGACAACCACCAAGTGCCAAAAGAGGATGAATGATTTCCTCCATCCTGCCAGTGTAAATCACTCTTCTCATCACTCTCAATCCACACACTCACAGACCCATCACACATACACAGTGTCCTCACTCATTGCCAGTTTAGGGGACATCACCATTCACCCTCTCACATACACCTTCATCTGCCCTGCGGATCGTGTCCTCATCCCATCCATGGCACCACCCACCAACCACACATGCCAGGAACCCTTATCGTCTGGCCTGGCACATGTCCTGCTTATACTCTCTCCATTTGTATTCATGCAAGACAAGCTGGCTCATTAGAAAAGGGAAGGGTCACAGACTGGTGGGGGAATGCCCAAAATCAAGATCCTTATAGATTTTGCAAACAGAGCCATCCAGCTGGCCGGCAAAGATCTGGGCCATTCTGTGTTGATGGTGATGTCAGCGATGCTCAACAGAGTGAGGAAGCAGTGAAACAACCATCAGATAACCATGCAGTGAGAGAGTTCCCCTCTTCTGCACTCCCCTGCCCAACACTAATTATCTCTTCTTGCTTTTGCAGGCACTTCTGGGAAACAGCCAAGGGGTCCACGACCCAGGTCCTGGATTCAAGCCCTGAAGACACCTCAGAAGAATAATCTGATGACACCCTAATTGAAGACGAGTCACAACGCTCACCCACACCCTCCGCCAGTGCAGAGACACACAGCGGGACCTGTTCAAGAGTAACCTCAGTGTCACAACCTGGTGAACACATCATACTGTCTGATCCACAGTAGGCAGCAGCAAGGACTTACCAGGTTCCTGGCTTTCGGAGGACTGCTGGAGGCCAGAAATTTGCTGAGTATAAGTCAGATGATGAGCCTCTGGACTGAGTTATACATCAGTTGCTGAAGCTGCAAAGGCAGGCTCGGGAATATCAGGAAGGGATGTCCGCTGCACTATTCAGATTGTAAGGCACGATGGTGGAGTCCATCCAATTTCAGTCTGAGGTAATAATGCCAAGATGCCAATCCACCGAGGTCAACACTGAAAGGATGACGGCTGCCATGGAGACCTTGGTCCAGGACATCATCTTGCACTGCTGCACAGGCCTACAACAGTGTCAATGCGAGAGGGGTCTGGGGCAACTCGATCTCACTCCAGCTTCCCCTTCTCCTCAAGAAGTCAGCCTGGAGCCCTCGGGCACCCATAGGGAGGAGGATCAGCAGGTGCACACCCTGGGGCCATCCACCCATAGAACCATAGAACACCACAGCACAGAAAACAGGCCATTCGGCCCTTCTAGTCTGTGCCGAAATATTATTCCGCTAGTTCCATTGACCTGTACCCAGTCCATAACCCTCCAGACCTCTCCCATCCATGTATCTACCTAATTTATTCTTAAAACTTAAGAGTGAGCCCGCATTTACCACGTCAGATGGTAGCTCGTTCCACACTCTCACCACTCTCTGAGTGAAGAAGTTCCCCCTAATGTTCCCCCTAAACCTTTCCCCTTTCACCCTAAAGCCATGTCCTCTCGTGTTTATTTCTCCTAATCTAAGTGGAAAGAACCTACTCGCATTTACTCTGTCTATATCCCTCATCATTTTGTAAACTTCTATCAAATCTCCCCTCATCCTTCTACGCTCCAAGGAATAAAGTCCTAACCTGATTAATCTTTCCCTGTAACTCAACTCCTTCAGACCCGGCAACATCCTAGTAAATCTTCTCTGCACTCTTTCAATCTTACTGATATCCTTCCTGTAGTTAGGCGACCAGAACTGCACACAATACTCCAAAGTTGGCCTCACCAATGTCGTATACAACCTCACCATAACATCCCAACTCCTATACTCAATACTTTGATTTATGAAGGCCAGTATGCCAAAAGCTTTCTTTACAACCTTGTCTACCTGTGACGCCACTTTCAGGGAATTATGTATCTGAACTCCCAGATCCCTTTGTTCCTCCGCACTCCTCAGTGCCCTACCATTTACTGTGTATGTCCTACCTTGGTTTGACCTTCCAAAATGCAACACCTCACACTTTTCCGCATTAAATTCCTTCTGCCATTTTCTGGCCCATGTTCCAGTTGGTCCATATCTCTCTGCAAGCTTTGAAAGCCTTCCTCGCTGTCCACAACGCCTCCAATCTTAGTGTCATCAGCAGACTTGCTGATCCAATTCACCACATTATCATCCAACTCATTGATATAGACAACAAACAACAATGGTCCCAGTACAGATCGCTGAGGCACACCACTAGTCACGGACCTCCAGTCTGAGAAGCAATCATCCACTACCACTCTCTGTCTTCTCCCACACAGGCAATTTCAAATCCAGTTTACAACCTCTCCATGGATATCAAGTGTCTGAACCTTCTGAATTTACCTCCCATGTGGGACCTTGTAAAAGGCACCCAGATGACTGCAGGAGCGTCTGGCCCATCCGAATCTCCTCTTCCTGTGACCTCAGCAGCTTCAGCTCCACAGACCGGGGAGGATGTCATTTCCACACAGCAGGGCCCCAAAAGCAGGCCCGGGTCCTCCACGTCTCAGCCCTCCAGGGGATGCCTACCAAGGTCATCACAGACAGGGCGTAGCAGTCAGCAGGCTGCCTCCACTTCCACTGTGGATGTCTGAGGAGCACCAGGACATAGTGGCAGTGTCAGGAAGGTTAAGAAAATGTAGTTGCACATCCTGGGCATGGGTATTAACTATTTGTACTTAAGGTTCACTGTTGTAAATAAGCTCCCAAGAATGTCTCCTTGCCCATGGCTCCATGTTATGATGAGCTATGTTCATGACACTCAGATTTGAAACTTTGGTTCCTGCCAAGATAAAGGCAGGTGTCTCAGTCCAGGGCCTCTTCCCTGTGCAGTGTGTAACCTTCAGAGCAAATTGTTGGTCTAGATAATACTCACTGGACACATTAGTGATGTCTGAACCTCGATGGTGCTTGTCATTGCTGCCAGAATGTCATCACAGAGTTCTATCATTCTCTCTGTGTGATCTCAGCACCTCTGAGGTGGGGCTGGCAACCCCGTCTCTTCAGCATCTGTGACCGGTGACGTTGTGCTCCTGAAGGGGACAGGTGCTGAAGGTTGACAAAGGATCAGGTACATTTAAAGTTTCACAGCTGCGTCTCCGTGATATGACCCTGATCACAGAGCACAAGTGAACTGCCCCCAGCCAAATAGGAGTCAAGCATTCATAGAGGCAATGTGAAGTTCTATGGAGTGTCCTCACTGCATGGCATCATCATCCTTCTGGAATCTCACCACCATTTGGGCCTCCGCTGTGTCTCCATGATATGAGCCTGAGCACTGAGGGTATGTGCGCTGCCATCAGCCACACAGGAGTCAAATGTTCACAGATGCAAAGTGAGGATGTCAGGACTGTCCTCACCAAATCTCATCATCATCTTCTATGAGTTTTGCGGATATGAGGGCTTCCTGAGTGTGCCTGCCTCATTTGGCGAGTGCAGTGGCCTCATCGCCGGCATCCTCACCTTTGAGGACCTCATCATTGTCATTCTCTTCAACGTTCTCCTCATTGGAGGATACATGCAGCTCCTCCATCTCCTCCTCAACCAGTTTATCATCCATTGCAGCCACAACTGTGGAGTGCGCAGCAAGGAAAGGTGATGCACAACACCTTCTGGGGACTATATGCAGTGCGTCACTGGACCTATCAAGGCGCTGGAACCTCATTTTCAAACTGCCTATCATTTGCTCCACCAAAGTCCGGGTCGCGGCATAAACCTTGTCCTACTGTCTCTCTGCTGCAGTCTGAGGCCTCCGCATGTGTGTCATCAGCTACATCCTCTGTGGGTAGCCCTTGTCCCCAAGGGGCCAACCCTGCAGCCTCTCTGAACCATGGAAGATGTCAGGGATCTGAGACCTGCTAAGGATGTAGGAATCATGGACGCTCTCTGGGAATCATGCACAGACCTGCAGGATGCATTTCTGGTGTTTGCGCACCAGCTGAACATTCAGTGAGTGGAAGCCCTTGTGATTGATGTATTGACTGCTTGTTGCCATGGTGATCTGAGTGTCACGCGAGTACAGTCAATGGCACCCTGCACCTTTGGAAAAGTGGAGATCTGCACAAATCCCATGGCTCTTGCTTCCTGGTTTTCCTGATCCTGGTCAAAATGCTCAAAGTTCTGTGCCTTCAGAAAGGTGGCATCCGTGACCCCCTAGATACACTTGTGGGTGGAGGCTTGCGAGATCCACAGATCATCTGTGGAGTCCTGAAAGGAGCCACTGATGTAAAAATTGAGCACCGTGGTCACTTTCACAGCCACTGGCAACTGATGCCCTCCATGTACTCATGGCGCCAAATCCTGCAACCGGTGGCATATTTGACCAACCAGTTCCCTAGACATGCGCAGTCTTCAGCGTCACTGGTTCTCAGTCACCTGCATGAATGACAGGTGCTGTCTATAGACCCTGGGTCTAGTGAACCCCCTACGAGCAATGGATCACTGTGGATCTTCAGCTGTGTGCGCAGTAGGCCCTGCTGCACCTCATTTTGAGGGAAGTGCTCCTCCCTTTGCCGAGCCAGGTGCCTCCGTTGCAATCTTCTTCTTCTTCTCTGCTCCCTGTAAGCCCTGAGGGTTAAATCACCAAGCTCCATGATCCTGATGTTCTCCTCCTGCAGAAGCAAAGGGACAGACATGTGGGTTCGCATATCTGCCCTAAGAAACTCTCTTGGTTAAGTTTGAAGGCCCCTTCACACATGCAGGAGAATTCTGGCCACCACTTGGATGGCCAGTGTCTTGCGTTCATTGGTGTCCGAAATCCCATCCACCTCCGCCCCACTCCACTTAACCGATGGGCGGCAGCTTCTGCCATTGGACTGCATGCTGTGCTCTCAGCTCAGGCGCAGGTGTTCTCCTAACCCACATGGGAAGGCTGCACTGTTCTCTTGAACCATAATAGATAATGGTCGAAACCTTAATAAAGACACTGTAAGGGGCTATGAGTGCCTCCAGCAGTTGACTGCACCATGGCCACCTTTTGCTAGCGGATTTTCCCAGTTGGCCAGTTGCTTTGCTGCCCCCTTAAACACACATTTGCAGTCTTCCCCCAAGAGGTGAAGAGTTTTGGAGCATTTTGTGGCACTTTCATGCTTTTGCATTCCTTGAGTGGGTTGAAAAGCTTCAGAAGCCTGAACAGCTTCAGCTGCAGAAGAATGCTAAACGTTGACAAGCTTTTCCAAGTGCATGGCCGCTTCCTTTACCCCCTTCCCCACACCCGCCGACCCCTAGCATGTGTTTGAGATTTTGTGCGCAGTCTTCGGTGACTCTCAGTCACCTGCAGGGATGTGCTTGAGTCTCTCCTTCAGTCTGTCTGTGCTGCTTTTCCCCGCACCACCAGCCACACCCTTGGTCTACACTGGGGCTCTTGCCCCAGCACTGCACAGAAAGCAAGCTAGGAAAAAGTGACTTGTCTGTGCTCCCTGTGAATGCACAGCGCCTCATCCTTGATGTTCTACGGGCAGTGCTCGTGAGAACTGTGCAAACTTGTGTGCACTCACCTCTGAGCTCCCCTTGAAGTCCAGGTCGCCAGGTGTACGTCTTATAAAGGCAGTCGTGAAGCATGCTGGTCTGAAGTCATGCTGATGTGGGTGGTAAATTTGATGTGGGTGGATGATTTCGGCGAGCTTGTTTTAAAATTAGATGCAAATGTATTAAAATTATGTCCCTGAAGTCCAGTGGTGTGAAACGTGGCCCGCCATTGACTGGTGGAGCGGATGATCGTAAACTAATTTCACAACAGTTTAAAACCGATTTTTGGCCTTCTCCATCTTGTCCCCACAACCCCACACTCCACCCACCATGATTCCTGATGCAAATGGGACCAGAAAATTCTGGCACTGGTGTTGACTTGTCTCAGGTCTGCGCTTTGTTGAAGACACTCTTTTAGCTTCAGAGAGAGATATGGTATCGAGAGAAATCTTTACTGCTCTCTTCCAGCAGTGTTTTTAGATGACTGTCATGTTTCTTTTGCCTCCTCCTTCTACTGATTCTGCTTGGCAGAACCAGTTTTTAAAAATCCTGTCTGTATATTCCCAGAAAGTAATTTGATTAGCATGCCTTGCATTCATTGTTGCAGACCAAGTAATCTAATTTCTTGATCTTTTCATCTCAAAAACTTTGACACATTTAAAGATAGAACTCAAAAGATGATGGGGTTATTTTGTGCTCCATAAGGAGTTTTGAATGCCTGATGAGTATCTAGCTGGTTAGCTTGATAGAACTACAGCTGATCAAAGACCAGCACTTTGCATGTTTTGTACCTTCTTTTCAAGAGTGTCCCTGTTTGAAGTGGACCTTGACACCCCCAGGTGTGTAACTCCAAGTAATATGTTAGCTGTGAAACTTTCCAGAAACGTTGTCAATTTACAGTATCAGACATTAGGTGACTTGTGGCAGCCATGTTTTGATTTAGAAAAACAGATCTTCTTTAAACAGCTCAATATGTCTGTAGTTAGTTGAAGTTGCAGGTAGATCTCACTCAGACACAGTTTCCTGTCATTGTGACACCTTTTACATATTTAAATCTATACATTATTGTCTTACCATCCCTATCCATCTCAAATATCCACCCTGCTGAGCCCCATTCATTCTTTGTTTTTAAAAATTAATTATATCCCCTTTAACCCCTCATTTTTCTATGGAAATCAGAGTTTACTTGCTGAAATAATTATGTCCCTTTCTCTTATACCATCTTCATTCCCTAGAGTTCTTAAGCAAGATAAACGTCAGTATATGCAGAGTATAAAGTGAATATTAGACTCCTAATGCCAATTTTAAAAAATGTTTTACAGTATACACCAATTTTATATTGAAATAAAAGTAGACCTGGATTTCCATAGAAATTTTGTCCTGATTTCCTGTCATAACTTCAGTGAGGTATTCAATGGAAACCCTGAAGATACTGCATAAAGTGTTGACACGAGTGAGGGCAGGATAGCCCATGCGAAAATTCAGGGTTGATGTAAAAATCTGCCCTTTTTTGGAAGAAATATTTCTGACTCAGTGGTAATATGCAACCTATTTCTTTTTCCCAAAAAGCCATCTCATACTCATTGTGCAACATTATTGAGTGATCAACAAAAAAACCCTGGGTGTTTTTCTTGATCTGTTGTTTCTAATAGATGTGTGTCAGATGCAGGGCACCTCGTATGGTAGATTCATGTTTGGAGTGTCTCAGCCCTAAAAAGATGACATTACATTTGACAACATTAATACGAGGTCTACCACATGCAGGCCCCAACATGTCTGGGTCAGCCTACATCTTATTGATATGTCTAAATTACTCACCCTGTAGACAGGAATCACATATTAATTCAAGAATGGCTCAATTTATGTTCTTATCTAAATCATTGATGTAAAAGATGAATAGAAAGTTGAGAGATTGGATCTTTTATGGCATTTAATGTTTGCTTCTGGCTCATGTATTTAAACATGATTGCCTGTGAATAATCCCAGAACATTCTAAATCTACATTATTAATATAATTGCATTGCGAATAGATTTTTTTTTTATCAATGAACTCTCCTGTTACTGATTATAATGGACAGAAAAGCAGATGGAAAAGTCAAGACCCCCCAGGCCAGAATTCTTGACCTGAAGTCCTGTAATATGAAGCTCTCCAAATGGAGTTCTAATTCCCTCATCTGCTCTATTTCCTTGTCAAATTATTAAGGTATACATGTCAGTACAGAAGTTATAGAGACTGAAAAACTATGCAGTAGGAAGGTTATTCTAGTCCATTGTCTGTAGGCATTTTCTTCTCTCTCATACTCTTAATTTTAAAGTCCAACCTCAACCCCTCCAGATGGAGAAAATGGTCAAAGCTCACAAGTCAATACATATCAATATTCTTTTAATAGTTTATTGTACCACCAATAACACACAAATATCAGTACTCTGCTAACTTCAAGTTAAACCAATACTCACAAATGCTGTTCCCTTAATTTCCAAACTACACTCACCCTGCCGATCACTCAGAAAAGTACTTCTCGTGTGCAGTTGATCAATTCTGCCCGCAGTGACCTTGGAAGTCACTGCCTCGTTCCCTAAACCACACGGGTCTTGTGCAAAAATCACATCCGTGAAAATGTTTGCCACAAACTCCTCCCATTTTTGATTATAACTTCTTACATTTTGCAATGATTCCACATTCTTGGTTTGTGACTAGCCGACCAACATATGAAGGTGTTATGATGGGGAGGATTCTGGCGTATCAGCCTTATCAGATTGGGGGCCGAGTTTGCTCGAATGTAACAGTCTTTTGGATTTGCATTTCCAAGGAATGTAAGTGCACACCCAGACATACTAGAACCCACAGCTCATTAGCTTGTAACTAATGTTTACAGTTCTACAGTTTGGCCACATGAGCTCAGTGGTCAAGACAAATCATTTAACTGGATAGACAGATAAACTTTTGTTGTCTGATTTCCTCTGCCATCTCTTGACCAGTATGTACAAGCAGTCATTTCACTGTGTGTGTGCCTCATTTCAAGGTTTTTTTTAAAATTCCAGTTCCAAAGTCTTGTGGAATGCTGGGAGGCAAAACTTGGTCAATTTCTGACAATTGTCCATTATAAACATCCTTTTGTTTCAATATAGTTACTTGAAATGTAAATGTTGTCTACTTTTAAGTTGAATGAGTTCTTCCTGAAGGACTGGCTACAACCTCATACTTTTTATCTACAACTGTTGTTAGATCCTACGATAACATAGTGTATATTAAAAGAGTCATGCTTCAACTTGGCTGGCTAGGTATTATATTTATTCATTGTTTGAGGCAATGAAAAAAGGAACACATTTTGGAATTGTAACTGAGAATAAATGATACAGAAGTATTATTTTTGCCTATCCCGATAAACCTATTTTTGAATGTCATTTAAACATTTACAGCAAAAAGTACACCAGAGATATGAGGCAACAATGCAGGGATGAAGTGTGTTGGTGTCAGTGAAGTCCCACTGCTGGGGCCACAAGTGAGAGCCAAGCCTGCTTCAGCTGGAGGCAGGACCTGGGGTGGCAGGTTGCTGGCAACAATCAATTAAGAGGCCATTTCTGGCATTGCCATCCAACTAAGATCAGACGCCTATCCTAAAATTTGCCAATCAGAGGTCCAGAAACTCAGTGACCTCAACAGCGCCACAAGTGGGGTAAGTGATGGGAGGGGTGGGGGCTAGGCCCGGGAGAGGGGGGTCCAGATGGTGCCAAAGGCCAGGGCCTAGGGTCTGGGGGGTCCCATGCCCGGGCTTGGTGTTTCAGTTTCTCATTGTCCGCACTGGGCAGCCAGAGATGCCAGACCTGAAAAACCAACTGAAAAAAAACTGGATCTGTTAGGCTGAGAGTTCCGATATTTTTTAACGTGACAATTTCTGGTGGTGTGTCACTAAGGTAATATTACACTGTAAAAACTTTGTGTAATGTTACATTTAGAAAATGAGCTAAGATTTATTTAAGCCAGAAGCTATAAACGTGTATTAGAGATTTATAGTTAGGAGGAAATTTGAACAGATGAAATATAGTACTGACTTGAATCAATCTGATTCTCTTAAAAGTTCATCAAGCATAAAGGCCCTTATGACTCATGTGTGATTATGCAGCTGAAGGAGTAAATTTGCAAGAATGGTGCTAGTTAGCTATAACATTATCTTTAACCACATTAATCATATAATTCATCCCTCAATCATTTGGAAGACAAGAGGTGGTCATGTCGCATCCTATGTCTGTTAACCGTTTGCAGTAAAAATGAATTTCCTAAGTGGTGAGTACTTTTACTGGAATTATCTGTGCTCTGATTCATGTATTGCCATAATTACAATTAAAATGTGAATAATATGGAGATTAGTTGATTCTGTGACTGGTTTACAAGACAACAAGACTCAAGCAGGCTGCATGAGTAGAAACCTGAGATTAATCTTGAGATTGCTGTAATGTGTGTTTACGGCATCAATAACTATAAAGGGATATGATGTAGTGGTTAGGACTAAGAACTTAATATTCCCAGTAATAAAATTGAAAGAAGGAAAAGAGCGGGTGGGCAGTAGAGTGATAGTGTTAGAGAAGGATTTTGCCACAGTGTTAGATAAGGATGTCCTGTTCTGTTATCCCCTGGAAATCAGCCACTTCCTCTGGGGCTTTGTTGATACCATGAAATTGGTGGTAATGTTGCGTTATGGAAAAAAGTAAATCTAAATAATTTTGCACATTAGGCGTAAATAACATATAACAAGCATTCAGCAAATGAGTGTTAATGCTAGAAATGTCGTAGTATATGTTAGAAATACACGCTACTAGGAATAAGTTTAAAAATTAAATAATACCAGTCACAAAATTACTACTGCACTTTAGTGCACAATTAGTACATGCGCTAGCTCTAAAATAAATTTCAAATTAGGTACCTGAATGACTCTGTAGCAGTCCGATTGGCTGATGCCCAACACTTAATGCTGATGGGAACAAGTGTTGAGTTTATAGAGAACGATCAGCAGAAGCACATTTGTTCACTGGCAACCTACTAGTGAATACAATGTGTCTGTTTCCTTAAATAGGTTAAATAGCCTAGATAAGGGTTAGGTATTTCAACAGGCAGAATCGTCCCAGATTTGCACTAAGTGCAGTAGCTAGCAGGTAAAACGACGTTATACCTGTCATCTACAATGGCAGCTGTGGGAATCTGAGGTGTAATACACCTTTAAGAGAATGTGAGTAGATTGACCATGTGACTATAAGACCCAATAGCTGTGTAGCGCACGCTACCATGTTAATGTTAGTCTAGAGTAGGGTCTGGTTGGGGAAGCACACATCATGTTAGTGCTCTGTTGTTTGTGTAAATAAATAGCATGTGCCTCATTGCAACTGCAGTATATTGGAATTGACTCACCTGCCGACAGAAAAGCATGCAACTGAGCAAAGCGACCCGGTAGTAGAACATAACAACTA
This sequence comes from Cetorhinus maximus, assembly GCF_964194155.1. Classification (NCBI taxonomy): domain Eukaryota; kingdom Metazoa; phylum Chordata; class Chondrichthyes; order Lamniformes; family Cetorhinidae; genus Cetorhinus; species Cetorhinus maximus. The sequence continues at coordinate 82,671,727 of NC_135881.1, forward strand.
GCGACAAAGCAAAACACAATCAGTCGATGACACCAAGGAAAGATGCAAAAACTCAAATATAGTGAATCATCCATGCCTTGCAGGCCAATTGTAAGTACATTACAATTGTAAAGCCCCATCATAGTCGTCGAAGTTATCTCCCTCCAGTATGCCACAATTTGGCTGTATCGAACCGTTTGATCAGACCACCGACGACTGATCAGATTATATTGAATGCCTCACGTTTTTCTTTTTGGCCAATGGGCCATATCAGGGGAGGAAAAGAGGCAGGTGATCCTCTCATTGACATGTGGCAGTAAAACAGTTTGTAGTCTAATGGCACCCAACACTCCAGATTCCAAGAGCATTGATGAGTTGGTGAATCTCGTGAAAAGCCACTTTCAGCCGAAACCCTCGGTAACAACGCAGCGTTTTAAATTCAATTCGAGATGTCGTGCTCCTGGAGAGACAGCCGCTTGCTATGTAGCAACCTTAAAACAAAGACAGAGCACTGTGAGTTCAGGATGTCGATTAATGACATGTTGAGAGATTAATTAGTGTGTGGGATTAACAAAGACACCATTCAAATAAGGCTGTCAGAAACAAATTTAGGCTTCAGCAAGGCACTGGAGTTGGCACTCGCAATGGAAAGTGCTGTCAGGGACTCAGAAGAAATCAAGGGAGCGCAAAATTCTTCGCGTTGGGAGGGAGGCACCGGTTCGAAATGGCATGGAAGCGCAGGCCTCCGTGGAAAGGCTGGAAGCAGTCGCCTTTAACAGACCAGCAAAAAGCAATGGCTAAAATGAATAAAACCACATTAATAATAGCAGAATTTGGACCAGACAGCCTACAAATAAACAACAATTTAAAAGAACCGAGTGTTTCTACTGCCATCGCAATGGGCACATTGTGCAAAGAAAGATTGAGGCAGAATTTCAAACAAAAAGAAAGAATTCATGAAATTTATATAATTGAGGAACCAGAAGAAACAGAGCCAGATATTTACTCGCTACACAACTTAAAAATGGGTAAAACAGAGCTAATCGACTTGATAATAGAAGTCAACAGAAAACCCATACGAATGGAGGTGGATACAGGTGTATTCACAACAGTCACGGGATACTGTCTGAAAACATACAAGTGAAAGGTTTATGCAAGGTTCCAGTACAGTATGGAAGCCAGTCTGCTAACCTATCCCTGATAGTGGTAGCAGGGGAGGGTCCAACTCTATTTGGTCGGAACCGGCTTGAGGAAATAAAACTGGAGTGGACTGAGATTTTTCAACTCAGAATGGAAGATCTGCAAGAATTATTACAAAAATATGCCTCCACATTCAGGCAAGAGCTCAGGAAGATTCAGGGGCTGCAAACTAAAATCCACGTGGATCCTGGAGCAACCCCCAGATATTTGAGGCGAGGCCAGTCTCCTACACATTACGAGAAATACAGGACTGAAGGTGTTGTATCTGAATGCACGCAGTATACGAAATAAGGTAAATGAGCTTGTGGCGCAGATTGAAATTGGCAGGTATGATATGGTGGGCATCACGGAGACATGGCTGCAAGGGGATCAGGACTGGGAGCTAAATATCCAAGGATATACATCCTATCGAAAAGATAGGCAGGTTGGCAGAGGGTTGCTTTGTTAGTAAAAAATGAAATTAAATCGATAGCAAGAAATGATGTAGGGTCAGATGATGTAGAATCTGTGTGGGTAGAGTTGAGGAACCGCAAAGGTAAAAAAACCATAATGGGAGTTATGTACAGGCCTCCGAACAGTAGTCAGGATGTGGGGCACAAGATACACCAGGAGATAGAAAAGGTGTGTAAGAAAGGCAAGGTTACAGTGATCATGGGGGATTTCAATATGCAGGTAGACTGGGAAAATCAGGTTGGTAGTGGATCCCAAGAAAAGGAATTTGTGGAATGTTTACGAGATGGCTTTTTGGAGCAGCTTGTGGTGGAGCCCACTAGGGAACAGGTAATTCTAGATTTAGTGATGTGTAATGAGGCAGATTTGATAAGGGAGCTTAAGGTGAAGGAACCCTTAGGAGGAAGTGACCATAATATGATAGAATTTACCCTGCAATTTGAGAGGAAAAAGCTGGAATCAGATGTAACGGTATTACAGTTGAATAAAGGCAACTACAGAGGCTTGAGGGGGGAGCTGGCCAGAATTGACTGGGAGATGGGTCTAGCAAGAAAGACAGTGGAACAGCAATGGCAGGAGATTCTGGGAATAATTTGGGAAACAGCAAAAATTCATCCCTTGGAAGAATAAGCATACTAAAGGGAGGACGAGGCAACCATGGCTGACAAGGGAAGTCAGGGACAGCATAAAAGCTAAAGAGAAAGCATACAATGGGGCAAAGAGCAGTGGGAAACCAGGGGATTGGGAAGCCTACAAAGACCAACAGAGGACAACTAAAAAAGAAATAAGGAGGGAGAAGATTAAATATGAGGGTAAACTAGCCAGTAATATAAAAGAAGATTGCAAGAGATTTTTAGATATATAAAGGGTAAGAGAGAGGCAAAAATGGACATTGGGCCGCTGGAAAATGACGCTGGTGAAGTAGTAGTGGGGAACAAATAAATGGCGGAGGAATTGAATAGGTACTTTGCGTCAGTCTTCACAGTGGAAGACACGAGTGATATCCCCAAAGTTCAAGAGAGTCAGGGGGCAGAGATGAGTATGGTGGCCATTACCAAGGAGAAGGTGCTAGGAAAACTGAAAGGTCTGAAGGTGGATAAATCACCTGGGCCAGATGGATTACACCCCAGAGTTCTGAAGGAGATAGCTGAAGAGATAGTGGAGGCGTTAGTGGTGATCTTTCAGGAATCACTGGAGTCAGGGAGGGTCCCAGAGGACTGGAAAATCGCTAATGTAACCCCCCTGTTTAAGAAGGGAGTGAGGCAAAAGATGGCAAATTACAGGCCGATTAGCCTGACCTCCGTCGTTGGTAAGATTTTAGAGTCCATTATTAAGGATGAGATTTCAGAATACTTGGAAGTGCATGGTAAAATCGGGCAAAGTCAACATGGTTTCATCAAGGGGAGGTCATGCCTGACAAATCTGTTAGAATTCTTTGAGGAGGTAAAAAGTAGGTTAGACAAAGGAGAGCCAATGGATGTTATCTACTTGGACTTCTAGAAGGCCTTTGACAAGGTGCCGCACAGGAGGCTGCTCTGTAAGATAAGAGCCCATGGTGTTAGAGGCAAGGTACTAGCATGGATAGAAGATTGGCTGTCTGGCAGGAGGCAGAGAGTGGGGATAAGGGGGTCCTTCTCAGGATGGCAGCCGGTGACTAATGGAGTTCCGCAGGGGTCAGTCTTGGGACCACAACTTTTCACTTTATACATTAATGATCTAGATGAAGGAACTGAGGGCATCCTGGCTAAGTTTGCAGATGATACAAAGATAGGTGGAGGGACAGGTTGTATTGAGGAGGCGGGGAGGCTGCAGAAGGATTTGGACAGGTTAGGAGAATGGGCAAAGAAGTGGCAGATGGAATACAACGTGGGGAAGTGTGAGGTCATGCACTTTGGTAGGAAGAATAGAGGCATAGACTATTTTCTAAATGGGGAGAGAATTCAGAAATCTGGAGTGCAAAGGGACTTGGGCGTCCCAGTCCAGGATTCTCTTAAGGTTAACTTGCAGGTTGAGTCGGTAGTTAGGAAGGCAAATGCAATGTTGGCATTTATTTCGAGAGGACTAGAATATAAAAGCAGGGATGTGCTGCTGAGGCTTTATAAGGCTCTGGTCAGACCACATTTAGAATATTGTGAGCAATTTGGGGCCCCGTATCTCAGGAAGGATGTGCTGGCCCTGGAGAGGGTCCAGAGGAGGTTCAGGAGAATGATCCCAGGAATGAAAGGCTTAACATATGAGGAACGTTTGAGGACTCTGGGTCTATACTCGATGGAGTTTAGAAGGATGAGGGGGGATCTGATTGAAACTTACAGATACTGAAAGGCCTGGATAGAGTGGATGTGGGGAAGATGTTTCCATTAGTAGGAAAGACTGGGACCCGAGGGCACAGCCTCAGAGTAAAGGGAAGACCTTTTAGAACAGAGATGAGGAGAAACTTCTTTCGCCAGAGAGTGGTGAATCTATGGAATTCATTGCCACAGAAGGCTGTGGAGGCCAGGTCATTGAGTGTATTTAAGACCGAGATAGATAGGTTCTTGATTGGTAAGGGGATCAAAGGTTACGGGGAGAAGGCGGGAGAATGGGCTTGAGAAACTTATCAGCCATGATTGAATGGCGGAGCAGACTCGATGGGCCGAATGGCCTAATTTCTGTTCCTATATCTTATGGTCTTATTATGGTCTTAAGAAAAGGTGGATATTGAATTAGACAGGCTGGAAAGGCTGGGAGTCTTACAACCTGTACAATTTCGTGAATGGGCAGTGACCATAGTTCCAGTACTAAAGCCTGACCAGAGTGTGCAGATATGCAGCAACTACAAGTTGACTGTTAACAAAGTGGCCAGACTTGATAGGCACCCTATACTGAAAATTGATGAATTGTACTCCAAGCTGGCAGGGGGAACCCCATATACGAAATTCGACATGAGCCACGCTTACCAGCAAGTTGAGCTAGAAAAGGCCTCTCAGGACTTTGTGACTATCAACACACATAGGGGGTTACACCAGTATACCAAGTTACCCTTCGGAGTCTCATCAGCTTGTGCCATTTTCCAACAGACAATGGAAAATTTGCTCCAAGGTCTACCTCATGTGGTTGTTTATCTCGATGATGTCCTAGTAACAGGACTAACTGATGAAGAACACCTGGCTAACCTGGAAGAGATATTGAAACATTTCTCACCAGCCGGGAGTACACTTGAAAAGGGAAAAATGTATCTTCCAAACAAAAGAAGTGACCTATTTACCTGGGTCATAGGGTCGACTCAATTCACCCGATAGAAGACAAGGTGAGAGCTCTTCATGAGACACCAGCCCTGAAAAATGCCACAAATCTCAAGCCCTTAGAACCATAGAACCATAGAACACTACAGCACAGAAAACAGGCCATTCGGCCCTTCTAGTCTGTGCCAAAATATTATTCTGCTAATCCCATTGACCTGCACCCAGTCCATAACCCTCCAGACATCTCCCATCCATGAATCTATCCGATTTATTCTTAAAACTTAAGAGTGAGCCCGCATTTACCACGTCAGATGGCAGCTCGTTCCACACTCTCACCACTCTCTGAGTGAAGAAGTTCCCCCTAATGTTCCCCCTAAACCTTTCCCCTTTCACCCTAAAGCCATGTCCTCTCGTGTTTATCTCACCTAATCTAAGCGGAAAGAACCTACTCGCATTTACTCTGTCTATACCCCGCATCATTTTGTAAACTTCTATCAAATCTCCCCTCATCCTTCTACGCTCCAAGGAATAAAGTCCTAACCTGTTTAATCTTTCCCTGTAACTCAACTCCTTAAGACCCGGCAACATCCTAGTAAATCTTCTCTGCACTCTTTCAATCTTACTGGTATTCTTCCTTTAGTTAGGCGACCAGAACTGCACACAATACTCCAAAGTTGGCCTCACCAATGTCTTATACAACCTTACCCTAACAACCCAGCTCCTATACTCTATACTTTGATTTATGAAGGCCAGTATGCCAAAAGCTTTCTTTACAACCTGGTCTACCTGTGACGCCACTTTCAGGGAATTATGTATCTGAACTCCCAGATCCCTTTGTTCCTCTGCACTCCTCAGTGCCCTACCATTTACTGTGTATGTCCTACCTTGGTTTGTCCTTTCAAAATGCAACACCTTACACTTTTCCGCATTAAATTCCATCTGCCATTTTCTGGCCCATTTTTCCAGTTGGTCCAGATCCCTCTGCAAGCTTTGAAAGCCTTCCTCGCTGTCCACAACGCCTCCAATCTTAGTGTCATCAGCAAACTTGCTGATCCAATTTACCACATTATCATCCAAATCATTGATATAGACAACAAACAACAATGGTCCCAGTACAGATCCCTGAGGCACACCACTAGTCACAGACCTCCAGTCTGAGAAGGAATCATCCACTACCACTCTCTGTCTTCTCCCACACAGCCAATTTCGAATCTAGTTTACAACCTCTCCATGGATACCAAGTGTCTGAACCTTCTGAACTAACCTTCCATGTGGGACCTTGTCAAAGGCTTTACTAAATTCCATGTAGACAACATCCATAGCCTTTCCTTCATCTACTTTCTTGGTAACCTCCTCGAAAAACTCTACAAGGTTCATTAAACACGATCTACCACGCACAAAGCCATGCTGACTATCCTTAATCAGCCCTTGGCTGTCCAAATAATTGTATATCCAATTGTATATGCCCTTTTTGGGAATGGTTGACTACTACGGTCGTTTTCTCCCAAATTTGTCGACAGTGCTGGCTCCATTATATGGGTTACTCAAGAAAAACCACAGGTGGACTTGGCAAGCCCCTCAATAACAGGCTTTTATGGCAGTAAAGCAGTTACTACATTCATCGGCCCTGTTGGTACATTTCGGCCCAAAGAAAGAATTGATTTTAAGCTGTGATGCATCGCCTTACAGAGTAGGGGCAGTACTCTCCCACCGGATGGCGGATGGCTCTGAATGGCCCACTGACTATGTCTCAAGAACACCTGGTGTGGCAGAACGAAGATACTCACAAATAGAGAAAGAAGGTTTATCTATTGTATTTGGCATTAAGAAATTCCACCAATACATCCATGGTCACCACTTCACCATCGTATCCAATTACAAGCCACTACTAGGCTTGTTTGGGGAAGATAAGGCAATACCCCCAATCGCCTCGGCACGTATCCAAAGATGGGCACTGATTCTAGCTGCTTACGAATATATTTTTATCCACCAGCCGGGAAGCCAGATTGCCAATGCTGATGCGCCGAGCCAATTACCCCTGAAGGACAGCAATGTGAATGTCCCCATCCCTCAAGAACTTGTCTTATTATTAAACTTTCTGGATTCATCGCCAGTGAATAACAAACAGATCAGAGAATGACAGACCGTGATCCAGTTTTGTCTCACGTCAGGGAGCAAGTCTTGCACGGATGGTCTAATGGGCCAAAGTTGGGCAAAATGAAGCCCTTTTTTTAAACAGGAGATACGAGCTCACCTGCCCGGGTGGCATCTTACTGTGGGGAGTGAGAGTCATTGTGCCTCCCAGAGGAAGACAAGCATTATTGATAGAATTACATGGTGCTCACCCCGTCATTTCCAGAATGAAAATGATGGCACGCAGCTACTTATGGTGGCCAGAGCTGGACACTGAAATTGAAAACATGGTCAAGAGCTGCATGCAGTGCCAGCAAGTGCAGAAATTGCCTCCTTCTGCTCCACTGCATCCTTGGGAATGGCCAGAAAGGCCATGGGTCCGCCTCTCATATTGACTACGTGGGGCCTTTTTTGGGTGCAATGTTCCTCTTACTTACCGACGCTTATTCCAAATGGATGGGTGTATATGAGGTGAGATCAACCACATCTACTGCCATCATAGACAACTTGCATCAGAGCTTTGCGATACATGGTTTACCAGATATAATATTCTCTGATAAAGGAACGGCATTCACCAGCGGGTAATTCCAATGATTTACAAATCTCAATGGCGTAACATTTGTCAAGACTTCACCATACCATCCTGCATTCAATGGGTTGGCCAAGAAGGCAATCCAGATCTTCGATGCTGGAATGAAAAAACTAGATGGGGACTCAATAACAACAAAGTTATCATGTTTCCTGCTCATCTATAGGACTATGACCACTGGTATTGCCCACGCAGAGTTATTAATGGAGAGACATCTCAGGACATGTTTGAGCCTCATAAGGCCGAACTTAGGGGGCAGGGTAGAGAGAAGTCAGGAGGTGTAGAAAAATGAACACAATTACCATAGTTGTAAAAGAAACTTCACTGTGGGAGAAGCAGCTTTTTCAAAGAACTTTGGAGATGGGCCAAATGGCTATCAGGTGAAGTCAGTGCCATGACAGGGCCCCTGCCCTACCATATATCGGTTGAAGGTCGGATAATCAGGAGACATGTAGATCACCTCAGGAAAAGGGAAACAGCTCCACAAGAAAAGGTGTGCCAAACACCCCCGTTGAAGTTTACACCGCAGGTAGAAGGAGCTCCTCTTGCTCTGGAAGTACCGGTAGGACCCGTTGAGCCTGAGACAGCCGAAGAAGCAAACTTACCGGTTCCTACAGGAGTGGCTAGTGGACAGATAACTCCTGAGAGGGAGGCCTCAGATATACCGTCCGAAGTCATAGAACTACGACGATCGGCACATTTGAAAAAGCCTCCCGAGAGACTGAATTTATAAATAATTCATTTTTGTAAATGGCTAACATATTGTAAAATGCACTTTCAAGTAAAGGGGGAGGGATGTGGTAATCTGAGGTGTAATACACCTTTAAGAGCAGATTGACCATGTGACTGTAAGACCCAATAGCTGTGTAGCACGGGCTACCATGTTAATGTTAGTCTAGAGTAGGGTCTGGTTGGGGAAGCACACATCATGTCAGTGCTCTGTTGCCTGTGTAAATAGCCTGTGCTTCATTTTATATTGGTTTCTGTGTCTGCATTATATTGTAATTGACTCACCTGCCAACAGATAAGTGTGCAATCGATTCACGAGCAAAATGACCCTGTAGTAGAACAAAGCAGCAACTTTCCATGCCGTATCGGCCTGAACCCACCAAATTAATAAGGCATTCCCAGGAAACACACCGTTTCCATGGCAGGCAGGCTCTCATTTGCCCGCCACGCTGTCACCTTGCTGCTTCATCATGCCGGGTGCCATATTTACAGTGCAGCTGCTTGCACACCTCTCAGTGCTTCTAACCCAGGACTGCTGCATAGAACACGCGGCCCTGAAAGACCATGACTGCAGCCCCCAGGTTCAGTGATGGGTCCCTTGAGCACCTTTTAGATGCAGTGGAGGCCTGCCGTAATGTCCGCAGCCCTGCTCTGGCTGCAGGATGGGCAGCAACATCACCAATCCGGCTTGGAAGGTGGTGGCAGAGATGGTCAGCGCCAATGCCTTGCAAAAGAGGATGAATGATCTCCTTCAATGTGCCAAAGTAAGTCATTCTTCTCATCATTCTCAACTCACACACTCACAAACCCATCAAACATTCACAGGTCCCTCATTCACTGCCAGTTCAAGAGACATCACCATTCACTCTCACACACTCACCTTTATTGTCCCGTCCATGGGACCACTCACCATCCACACAGGCCAAGCACACTTACCATTGGCCTGGCAGGCGTTCTGCTTACACTCTCTCCATCTCTATTCATGCAGGACAAGCTGACACACAGTGGGGAGAGGTCGCAGACTGGTGGAGTCCTCACAGACTTTGAAAACAGAGCCATTCAGCTGGCCGGCGAGGACCTGAACCGTTGCTGTGCTGACAGTGAGGTCGGCGGTGATCTACCCAGTGAGGGTCCAGCAGTGCAACATCCATCAGACAGCCATGCTGTGAGGGATGTGTCCTGTTTCACAGGCCACTGCCATGCACTAATTATATCCCCTTGCTTCTGCAGACACATCTAGGAAACAGCCAAGATAGTCCACGACCCAGAGACTCCAATCAAACCCCGAGAAACCTCCAAAGAGGAATCTGCTGAAAGCCTCCTTGAAGACCCATCACAGCAATCACCCACATCCTCCACCAGCACAGAGACACACACCTCGGTGAGACCAAGCTTTAGAGTAGCCTTGGGGGTCACAATCTCATGAGCACATCACACTTTCTGATCCACAACAGGCGGTGGCAGGGACTTCCCAAGTTTCCGGCACTCGGAGGTCTGCTGGAGGCTTGAACGTTGCTGAGTCTGAGTCAGATGACGAGCCTCTGGACTCGGTCATGTCACAGTTGCTGGAGCTGCAAAGGCAAGCTCGGGAACATCAGGAAGGGATGTCTGCTGCACTCCTCAGATTGCAAGGCATGATGGAGGACTCCGTCTGCTTTCAGGCTGAGGTGATAGTGCTGGCATGCCAGTGCACTGAGGTCAACACTGGTAGAATGGTGGCCGCCTGAGAGATCTTGGTCCAGGATGTCACTCCTGCATTGCTGTAGGGGCTGAACTCCATCGCCAACACGATAGTTGGCGAGAGGGGTGCTGGGCAGCTCGATCTCACTCCAACTACCCCTGCTCCTTGTTGGAGTCAGCCAGGGGCCCCAGGTCACCCATAGGGAGGAGGATCTGCAGCTGCACACTCTGGGCCCATCCATCCAGGTGAATCCGGGAGTGTCCGGCCCATCCAAGTCCCCTCTTCCTGTGACCTCAGCAGCTCTTGCTCCTCAGGCCGAGGAGGGTGCCACTGCCACACAGCAGGACACCGAAAGTAGACCGGGGCCCTCCAGGTCTCAGCCCTCCAGAGGATGCTTGCCAAGGTCATCGCAGACAGGACATAGCAGTCAGCAGGCTGCACAATATAAAGGCAGGTGCCGCAGTCCAAGGCCTCTTTCCTGTGCTTTGTATAGCCTTCTGATCAAAGTGTTGGAATGGCTTCACACTCCCTAGACACATTACTGATGCATGCACCTCGACGGTGCTCGTCATTGCTGCCAGAATGCCATGGGCAGGCATCACAGAGTTCCATCATTCTCTCTGTGTGCTCTCAGCACCTTTAAGGTGGGGCTGGACCCATCTCTTCAGCATCTGTGACCAGTGATGCTGTGCTCCTGAAGGGGACAGGTGCTGAAGGCAGACAAAGGATCAGATGCTTTTAAAGTTTCATGGCTGTGTCTCCATGATATGACCCTGATGACAAAGCGTAAGCGAGCTGCCCACAGCCAGACAGGAGTCAGACATTCTCAGAGACTATGTGAAGATCTATGGAGTGTCCTCACTGCATTTCATCATCATCTTCCTACAATCGTACAACTATTAGGGCCTCGACTGCATCTCCATGGCAGGGGCATTATCTCAGAGCGTATGTGCACTGCCATAGGCCAGACTGGAGTCAAACATTCACAGATGTAATGTAAGGATCTATGGTGCCTCCTCACTGCATGTCATCATCCTCCACAAATCTAACAGCTATAAGGGCCTTCCAAGCAAGCCTGCCTCATCTGGCCAGTGCGAGGGCCTCATCACCATCACTGTTGCTTTTGAGGACCTCCTCGCCCTCATCACAGCTCCTGCATCTCCTCCTCAGCCAGCTCCTCCCCCCATTGCAGTGCTAGGTTATAAAGGGTGCAGGGGATGACGACAATGCATGACACCCTCTGTGGACTGTATTGCAGGGCTCCACCAGACCAGTCCAGGCACCGGAACCTCATTTTCAGCATCCCCATGGTCTGCTCTGCCAAGTTGCGAGTTGCAGCATGAGCCTCGTTAATACATTCACTCTGCTGCAGCCTGAGGCCGCCGCACAGGTGTCATCAGCCATATCCTCTGCGGGTAGCCCTTGTCCCCTTGGAGCCAACCCTGCAGCCTCTGTGGACCATGGAAGATGTCAGGAATCTGTGACCGAGTGAGAAAGTAGGAGTCGTGGACACTCCCTGGAAACTGCGTGCAGGCCTACAGGATGCGTTTGTGGTGGTCACATACCTGCTGCACATTCAGTGAATGGAAGCCCTTGCAGTTGACCCCTTGTGACTGTGGAGATTGGAGTGCAGTCGATGACCTGAGATCTGGACAAATCCAATCGCCCTTGCATCCTGGCTCTCTTGGTCCCGGACGAAATGTACATAGTTATGTACCCTCGCGAACATGACATCCATGACCTCATGGATGCATTTGTGGGTGGAGGCTTGTGATATCCCTGCAGTAACTGGCAGATATGACCAACCAGTTCCCTAGACATGCACAGTCGTCGGCGACACTGGTTCTCGGTCAACTGCAGGAATGAAAGGCGCGATCTATAGACCCTGGGTCTAGCTAGGTGCCAACCAGTGATGAGGCTAGGTCACCAGGCTCCATGCTCCTTATGTACTTCTCCTGCAGAATGAAAGAGAGACGCATGGGTTATCTTGGGTATACTAAGAACCTCTCTTGGTTAAGTCTGAAGGCCCCTTAATGCATCACGGAGACTGCTGGCCACCATTTGAATGGCCAGAGTTTGGTGTGCTGTATGGCTGCCCAAAACCACAACCACTTCCGCCCCACTCCACCTGACCAATTGGTGGCAGCTTTGCCCATTGGACTGCATGCTGTGCTCTCAGCTCAGACGCAGGCATTCTCTTAACCCATGCTGCAAGGCTGTACTATTAGCTTGAACCATGGGGGAGACTGGTCCAAACCGGGATGCTAACATTGCAAGGGGCTGTGAGCCCCTCCACCAGTTACTGCTCCACAGCAAGCTTTAGCAAGGAGATTGCACAACGTGCCCAATCGTCCAACTGTTCTGCAGTCCACTAAAAACGCTCATTAATTTGCAGTCTGTGCCTGAGGGCTGAAAAGCTCTGGAGCAATTGGTGGCATTTCCATTCCTCTGCGTTGCTTGAGTGGGCAGATAAGCTGGAGGCCCAACTCTACTCATGTCCATGTGACTGCGCCTGAACTGTCTCAGCTGCAGAGGAATTGTCACTTTATGCAAGATTTCCCTAATGCATGGCCGCTTCCCTCCCTCCCATCCCGCATGTGCTTGTGCACTACCTTCAACTGCAGGGCAGCTCTTGCCCCCATGCCTCCAATGTGCCTCAACCTTGTAGTCCAACAGGTTCTTGGTGAGCGCTCCACAACGTCACTGTGCACTCACCTCCGAGTTTCCCTCAAATTGCAGCTCACCAATGCATGCCTTATACATGCTGTTGTGAAACACGTCAGCGTGCAATCAGGCTGACGTGGGTGGACGATCCAGCAGGGGGGAATGATTCCAGTGGGCTGGCCATATGATGATTTGCAGATGTGTTACAATGAGGTTCCCAATGTCCGATGGTGGGAAATGCAGCCCACCATTGACAGGCCAAGCAGCCAATCGCAAACTTCATGAAATCAATTTTTGGCCTCCTCACCATATTGTCCGCTCACGCCGCCGAGCATGCCCGATACCTGAGGGCATGGATGATTCTGCCCAACCTCTCGCGTGGGGGAAGGGCAGAGGTGGGTTGGTGTGGTTAGCTGAAAAATATTTTTTTTAGCAAAGGGCTAATTAGTGTGCTTTTTCTCTAGAGTATTGGTACTTGGTAAACAGCTAGATGATTGCCATTTCACCATCCAAATTAAGCCATATCTCCTAAAGCGGATATTTTGAAACATCCCACATAACAATAATCTACCAGACCAGTCCAGTCTCTCTTTGAATTGACACCTTATATCTCATGATGGGAAGAGAGAACTGCTAATGAAACCCAACCATCACCCCTTGACATTCAATGGCATTACCATCGCTGAATACTCGACTTTCAACATCCTAGGGGTTACCATTGAGCAGAAACTGAACTGGACTATCCATATAAATACGGTGGCTACAAGAGCAGGTCAGAGGTTAGGACACCTGCGATGAGTAACTTACCTCCTGACTCCCCAAAGCCTGTCCATCACCTACAAGGCACAAGTCAGGAGTGCAATGGAATACTCCCCACTTGCTTGGATGAATGCAGCTCCAACAACACTCAAGTAGCTTGACACCATCCAGGACAAAGCAGCCCATTTGATTGGCACCCCATCCACAAACATGCACTCCCTCCACCACTGACACACAGTAGCAGCAATGTGTACCATCTACAAGATGCACTGTAGGAATTCACCAAAGGTCCTTAGACAGCACCTTCCAAACCCACAACCACTACCATCTAGAAGGACAAGGGCAACAGTTAGATGGGAACACCATCACCTGCAAGTTCCACTCCAAGCCACTCTCCATCCTGACTTGGAAATATATCTCTGTTCCTTCACTGTTCCTGGGTCAAAATCCTGGACATAACAGCACTGTGGGTGTACCTACACCACATGGACTGCAGCCATTTAAGGAGGCAACTCACCACCACCTTCTCAAGGGCAATTAGGGATGGGCAATAAATGCTGGCCTAGCCAGTGACGCCCACATCCCAAGAATGAATTTTTAAAAATTGAGATTGAAATGTTTCCACCTTTCTGTTATGGACAGAAGGGGTTTTAATTTAGAACAGCCCTGATTTCTCCACTCGCTACCTATCTGTAAACAGAAAAGTGATTTTTGATGTTTGATTTCCCCCTTTTCATAAGTATGTTCCCCAACCCTTCAATTTGAAGTTATCCAATCCTCTATTAATAACCCCACAGCAAACTCAAGATAAGGTAAAATAAGAGGCGTCGTTTATTTTACACATACACAAAACGCAGGAAGGGGTTTCTCAACGTCCGCCCCCTTTTTGCATTCATACAATAAAAGAGGGATAAGGAAAAGAAAGAAGTTCAGGGAAAAGACCACGATAAAAATAATAGTTATGGGGTGGAATTTTCCGGCCCCACCCACCACCAGGATCGTTTTGGCTTAGCCGCCAAATCTCCCGCGGTGGGTTCCGCTACGAAGAGGCCAGAAAATTCCAGCCATGGGTACAAAATCTTTCTAGCAGAGTCAGGCTAGATGGGCGCCAGTTGTCAAACCTGGCCTGAGCTTGGCCTGAGCCTGCCTGTCAGATGTTAAGCAGCAGACTGAAGATGGAATCCAAAAGCTGTATAATTAATGAAATTTAAACTGCACAAGTTTTGGTCATGAGACAGGGTGGTTTCAGATTGATCTATGCAGCTAACAAGGCGTCTTGTTAAAACCCATTGTGTTTTGAGCAGATAACTGTAGAACTATTACTACAACAGTGGAGATGAAGAGTCACAAATATCTCTGCCTTTGTCCACAACTGGCTGGTGCTCTCCACTATCTTTTGTGTTGGCTTAGGCTGGAATGTTTATACAATGCAGGGAGTGTTACATACCAGGGGTTTGATGTGTTAGCCTTTGTTCATTTTTAAACTGCTCAGGAACTTCCAGAGCTACCATCATGTGGTCAGCAGCAGCCATTTTATCAGTCCAGCTGCTTGTCCATTTTAAAAGAAAAATAATAATTTTATGAAGTAGCCAGGGTGACGCAAGTTGAGGATGTATTATTGTGTGGCACATCGGTGTGCAATGGTACTCTAGGTGGACTTTTGCACTAATTTGTGTGTTTGACATGAGTTTTTCAACTTCGTGAAAGCCGCAATCATTTCAATTCGTGATCACGTCATGCATTTTTCTTTTTGTTCTAGGCATTTCACTTTATACTAAGCATATTAATATTTGCTATCAATAAATAACTCTACTTCCTTTAACAAAAAATCTATTGAGCAGAAACACAGATATATCAATCAAACTTTTTTTTACTAATTCACGGGATGTGGGCTTCGCTGGCTGGGTCAGCATTTATTGCCCATCCCTAATTGCTCTTGAGAAGGTGGTGGGGAGCTGCCTTCTTGAACCGCTGCAGTCCATGTGGTGTAGGTACACCCACAGTGCTGTTAGGGAGGGAGTTCCAGGGTTTGGCCCAGCAACAGTGAAGGAACAGTGATACATTTCCAAGTCAGGATGATGAGTGACTTGGAGTGGAACTTCCAGGTGGTGGTGTTCCCATATATCTGCTGCCCTTGTCCTTCTAGATGGCAGTGGTTGTGGGTTTGGAAGGTGCTGCCTAAGAAGCTTTGGTGAATTCCTGCAGTGCACCTTGTAGATGGTACACACTGCTGCCACTGTGTGTCGGTGATGGAGGGAATGAATGTTTGTGAATGGGGTGCCAATCAAGCGGGCTGCTTTGTCCTGGATGGTGTCAAGATTCTTGAGTGTTGTGGGAGCTGCACTCATCTAGGCAAGTGGGGAATATTCCATCACACTCCTGATTTGTGCCTTGTAGGTGGTGGACAGGCTTTGGGGAGTCAGGAGGTGAGTTACTTGTCGCATGATTCCTAGCCTCTGACCTCTCTTGTAGCCACAGTATTTATATGGCTAGTCCAGTTCAGTTTCTGGTCAATGGTAACCCCAGGATGTTGATAGTGGGGGATTCAGCGATGGTAATGCCATTGAACGTCAAGGGGCGATGGTTAGATTCTCTCGTTATGGAGATGGTCATTACCTGGCACTTGTGTGGCACAAATATTACTTGACACCTGTCAGCCCAAGCCTGGAAATTGTCCAGGTCTTGTTACATTTGGACATGAACTTTGTGCACTGCCCTTTGATATCACTTACAAGATATTAACAAATTTATTTCAAAATATTAGATTCCAAATTGATGTCACTTCCTCTCAGCAAATCTGCAATGAGATGTCCCTTTAAGTGAAGGATGTGTGATGTAGCACAAGAACTCTATTGTCTATCCTAAATAAACTCTTGAAATTCTCTAAATGTTCAGACGCTGCTTGAGCTGTACTTATCTACTCAATAAATGACTCAAGAGTGTGATTTCCCTTGCCAAAGAATTTTAACGCCTTAAACGGTAACAAAATAGTCCTGAGGAAACTTTGTTCACAGCTACTTTAAATTAAAAATAAATGCTGCACAAACATAGAGTTTTATTTTCTTGTAAGGTGCCTTACTATAGAGATATTGTAACCTACCAAATAATTTTGTGTTCCACAGTCAAAGAAGCTTTCACAGATGACAATGTTGTCTAAAAGCTCCAGACAGTTTCTTGTCATGTACAATTATGGCTAACCCCTCTCACCTCTCCTTTAATCTAAAAAAACTAGACTGCATTTTGGGAAAACTTGAGCTCAGTCTTAATGTGAATTCTTTGAACCGTCACTCCCCACCACCTTAAATTTATTAGCCTGGAGCAAAGTTTTCTGCTTAAAGCATATATCTTTTTGCCAATAGAAAATTATCTACTTATCCAACCTGCTGCTTATACGTATTTAACTTTTACTGGATAAAATTATAATTCTCTTCTAACCAATCACAACTACAAATATTTACAATCAGATGTTTTAGTTTTCTGAAACAATCTCAGGTAGCAGGAAGAAGTGTTGAGATTAAGGGCGGAATTTTCCAGTCCCAAGAGCGGTGGGTTTAATGGTGGGCGGGGTGGGGAACAACGTGGCGGGAGTTGAAAAATCAGTTTCCCCCCAGAATGAACGTGCATTCCTGCCCATCCTGGTAGGTCGCCATTCCTGCACGAAGCCATTTTCCACCCTGTTAATGGGCTGCAGAAGAAGGCCCAGCCAGAATTGTCCCCCCTGTGCAATTATCTGCGCCACTAGCCAGATATCACGCTGGTCCGGAACATGTCTTGACTAACGTGGTGTGGACATATTGGTGCTCATCTGGAAGGCAGCCTGGAGCAGCCTGCGGAGATCGGAAAATGAAGACCTCCAGCATCCATGGACCCTGGAACACCATGTGCACCGGTGGGTGGGTGGAGCATCAACCACGTGGATCTTTTGGCTGCAGGAGCTTCTAGGATGTGGATCTCCTGGCTTCTCCCCATAACCCTGCAGATTGTTTATTTTCAAATAATCATCTAATTCCCTCTTGAATGCCTTGATTGAACCTGCCTCCACCACAATCTGCATTCCATACCCTAACCACTCACTTTGTGAAAAAGTACTTTCTCATGTTACTGTACCTTCTTTAACTAATTACTTTAAATCTGTGCCCTCTTGTTCTCGATCCTTTCACAAGCGGGAACAGTTCCTCCTTGTCTACTCTACCCTGACCCTTTGTGATTTTGAATACCTCTATCAACTCTCCTCTCAGTCTTCTTTTCTCCAAGGAAAAGAGTCCCAACTTCTCTGACCTTACTTCATAACTGAAGTTCCTCATCCCTGGAACAATTATCGTAAACCTCTTCTGTACTGTCTCCAATGCCTTCACATCCTTCCTAAAAGGTGGCACCCAGAACTGTACACAACACTCAAGCTGAGGTCCAACTAGTGTCTTGTACACCTCCAACATAATCTCCTTGCTCTTGCACTCTATGCCCTTATAAATCCTGGAATACTGTGTGAGTTATTAGCTTCTCTCTTAACCTGTCCTGCCACCTTTAATGACTTATGCACAAATATAACCAGGTTTCCTCCAACACCACCACTACCCCACCCCCATGTAATAACATTTTGATTTGATTTTGTAAATTTCCTTTCATCTTTTGTTTTAGTTGTAGTCCCCACCAGAGGCTGTCACCCCTTCTTGATTTTTAGTTTAATTTTCTGATTTTGTTCATCAAAAGAGTCCATACCCAAGTCCATCTGCTCCTGCACCCCCTTTAGAATTGTACCCTTTATTTTATATTGTGGTTCCATGTTCTTCCTACCAAAATATATCACTTCACATTTCTCTGCATTGAACTTCATTTGCCAGCTATCCGCCCACTCCACCAACTTGTTTATGCCCTTTAGAAGTTCCATACTGCCCTCCTCATTGTTTATGATGCTTCCAAGTTTTGAATCATATGCAAATTTTGAAATTGTACTCTGCACATCAAGGTCTATGTCATTAATATATATCAGGAAGAGCAAGGGTCCCAATAACGGCCACTAGGGAACTCTACAACAAACCTTCCTACAGCCTGAAAACCATCCATTAACCATTACCTTCTGTTTCCTGTCACTCAGCCAACACCCATGTTGCTACTGCCCTTTTTGTTCCATGAGCCATAACTTTTCTCAGAAGTCTGCTGTGCAGCACCTTTTCAAATGTCATTTGGAAGTCCATGTACACCACATCAACAGCATTACCTTCATCAACCCTCTCTATTACCTCTTTGAAAAGCTCCAACAAGTTAGTGAAACACAACTTTCTCTTAAGAAATCCATGCTGCTCTCCTTAATTAACCAAAATGTGTCCATGTAACTATTGATTCTATTTTTACCCTTTCATGAGATGTGGGCATCATTGGCTAGGCCAGCATTTATTGCCCATCCCTAATTGCCTTTGAGGAAGTGGTAGTGAGCTGCCTTCTTGAACCGTGGGTACATCCACAGTGCTGTGAGGGAGGGGGGTTCCGGGATTGCAATCCAACAACAATGAAGAAACAGCGATATTTTTCTAAGTCAGGATAGTGTGTGGCTTGGAGGGAAACTTGCAGGTGATGATGTTCCCATGCACCTGTTGCCTTGTTACTTCTAAGCAGCAGAGGTTGCAGGCTTGGAAGGTGCTGTAAAAGGAGCTTTGGCGAGTTCCTGCAGTACATCTTGCAGATAGTACACATTGCTGCCTCTGTGTGTCGGTCGTGGGGGGAGTGAATAATTGTGGATGGGGTGCCAATCAAGTGGGCTGCTTTGTCCTGGATGGGGTCCAGCTTCTTGAGTGTTGTGGGAGCACACCCATCCTGGCAAGTGGGGAATATTCTATCACACTCCTGACTTGCGCCTTGTAGATGGTGGATAGGCTTTAGGGAGTCAGGAGATGAATTACTCACCGCAGGATTCCTAGCCTCTGACCTGCTCTTATAGCCACAGTATTTATATGGCTAGACCAGTTCAGTTTCTGGGCAATGGTAACCCCCAGGATGTTGACAGTAGGGAAGTCAGAGATTGTAATGGCTTTGGATGGCATAGGTAGATGGATGGATTGATTCTCTCTTAGAACATAAGAACATGGTCATTGCCTGGTACTTGTGTGGTGTGAATGTTACTTATCACTTATCAGCCCATGCCTGAATATTGTCCAGGGCTGCTGCATATGGGCACAGACTGCTTCAGTATCTGAGGAGTCGCGAATGGTGCTGAACATTGTGCAATCATCAGTGAACATCCCCACTTCTGACCTTATGATAGAGGGAAGGTCATGAAGTAGCTGAGGATGGTTGGGCCTAGGATACTGCTCTAGGGAACTCCTGCAGCAATGTACTGGAGCTGAGATGATTGACATCCAACAATCACAACAATTTTCTTTTGTGCTGGGTATGACTCCAACCAACAGAGAGTTTCCCCCCTGATTCCCATTGACTCCAGTTTTGCTAGGGCTTCTTGATGCCACACTCAGTCAAATGCTGCCTCACCTCTTGTCCATGTTTGAACTAAAGCTGTAATGAGGTCAGGAGCTGAGTGGCCCTGGTGGAACCCAAACTGAATGTCAGTAAGTAGGTTATTGCTAAGTGCTGCTTAATAGCACTGTTGATGACCCCTTCCATTACTTTACTGATGATCGAGAGTAGACTGATGTGGCGGTAATTTTCTGGCTTGGATTTCTCCTACTTTTTGTGTCCCAAATTATAGCTTTGAGAAGTTTCCTCACCACCGAAGTTAAACTGACCGTTCTGTAGTTGCTGGACTTATTCTTACACTCTTTTTTTTAAACAAGGGCATAAAGTTTGCAATTCTCCAGTCCTCTGGCACCACCCCTGAGTCTGAGTAAGACTGAAAAATGTTGGTCAGTGCCTCTGCAATTTTGACTTTCGCTTCCCTCAGTATCCTTGGATGCCTTGTCCACTTTACAGACAGACAGCCTGTCCAATACCTTCTCCTTATCAATATTAAGCCATTCTCATGACTGAGTTTCCTCCTCTTTCACCATGGCCTGCATAGCATCTTCTTCTTTGGTAAAGACAGATACAAAGTATTTATTTAATACCTCAGCCATGCCCCTACAGTATGACCAAGACATGGAGAGGAGGAGGTAGAGAATGGAAACTCTACATGGAGGGAAATGAAGGAGGACTCTCTATCGAAGCTCCTAACCTCAAAGGGTGTGCCTATTTAGCCACAAGTCCGGAGCAGTGCATGAAGAGGCAATGATACACAAAGGTGGTAATGGAGTTGTGCCACCTCTGTAACTCTGACCTGGAGCCTCAAAACAAGTGACAATGGCACTTCCAATGGCTGTAAAGGTGACTGTCACCTAACAATCTACACTAATGGGTTCTTCCAGGTGGGAGCAGGTGACATCAGTAGCATCTTGCAGTCCACCATTCATAGATATATTAGGGAGGTCACAGAAGCACTGCACATGAGGAGAGGGGACTTCATCCTCTTCTCCAAGGTGAGACAACCAGATTAAAGATGTATGTGAATTCTCCAGGATAGCGGGCTTCCCAATCGTGCAGGGGTCCACTGACTGCATGTGCAAAACTCTGCGAACTGCCCATATCCATGGCAGTGGTGGGGGCATGAAGGGTGGGGTGGGTGTAATATAAGAACCACAAGAACCGCTCTTTGAATGTGCAGTTGACCATACCAAGAAATTCGACTTGATGAATGCCCGCTATCATGACAGCATCCACAATGCTTTCACCCAGTCTGCAATAACTACTGCCTTATTGCCTCAAAGACGCACGGAGGGTGAGTGCCTGCTAGTAAAGGCTTACCCCTCTACACATGACTCAGGGGCCCTTCTACCCTCCCACAATGCAAGGTCAGAAGGCCTTCAATGAGCACTATGGAGACACTGACAACACCCTGAAGCAAGCCATTGGCCTCTTCAAGCAATGGTTTCACTGCCTGGATCATTCAGGGGATGTCTCGGTATACATCCAATAGAGTATCCAGATGTGTGGTGTTGTACTGCAGCCTCCACAACCTTGCAATTCCAATGGACCAGCCACAAGCTCCTGGGATTTGGAGGCCACCTTGGCAAGAGGAGGAGGAGACAGGGGGCAGACCACATCCACCACCCACAACTGGACAGCGCAAGAGGAATGGAATTGTCAGGCTTCATTTCAGGTAAAAGGAACTTTCTCATCTCATTACGGAGCCACTATTCCCTAACCGAACATCAGTGTCAAACACCCCATCACAAAGTCCCCTTGGCCAACAAAATTCAATAAAGACCAAGACAGCAAATACCTTCACTCAACAACTGGCAACACATCAATAATACAGAACTAATAACCCTTTTGCATTTCCTTAGTGGCTGTCCCACAAGTGCGTTTGCCTGTCCTCATTTTCCTACGAGCATTATCCCAATAGCTGCAGCATGGCTGGTGGAACACTGCTGACTTTTAATGGGGGAAACTGCAGATGGCCTTGCAGGATGCTCTCGTACAACTCTGAGCCATTGCATCTATTGCAACCATATGGGCTGTCTGGTTGACAGGTAACAGCAAGGACACTGGCAGAATAACAATGTTGTGAGTACCCTTCTCATGGAATAGAGCCCTATCAATCCTAGCAATCTGTTGGGGGACAGATTGCCAGAATGCTGTGAGAATATGCATGCACTTGATTACTGAGATTTGCACTCTAAATGGCAGTGGACTGAGTCTGCATGGTAGCAATCTGAGCTTTCATGAATGCAACAATAGATTTTATGACCTCCGTCTCAGCTTCTACTGCAGCAGTGAGACATTTGGAGGCCTGCTCCTGTGTTGCATTGTCGGTCTGGAAGTGCTGCTGTTGGATCCTATGGATCCTGGGTGCATCTTTTTTGTGGGTTGGCCAACTTGGTACAATAGACAAAGTTGGTCAGCAGACAATTCTTAGGTGGAACACATCCTGTTTATTTACAAAAGATACTTAGCAGCTACACTTGTGTGCTTTCACTCAAACCCTATCTCCAGACTTCTATTAACTACAGATTACTGACTACAGAAGTAACCCATGCTAATCCTCCATTGGTTACATAAGATCATGTGACCTTCCTTTAAAACATCCTTCTTAAAGGTACACTACACATTACATTGTTACCACAGCTGTCATGGAGCTATCCACCACTTCCACAATGGAGAGGATGGGCTCCAAGCTTTGTGCAATGCAGTGTGCCACATTCAAATCAGGCTCTTCCATGCTCCTTGCCAGTGACTGGAGGCTGTCTGGGAGGCCTACCAATGCACAGGGATCTTTGTGAAAGTTGCCATTAAGTGTTCTCCTATCAACTGCCCTAAAAAGTCCTCATCTGAATCCCCGGCAGCAAAACCCATCTGTGAACTTGCTCTCTGGTGTGTTCGCACATGTGCTGAACTATCCCCTGCCTGACTGCAGCTTACTCATCCCCAGTGACTCAGCACACACTCTAGACTAACCTCTAACATTCACAGCATCAGTATTTCAGTTAGTTGTTGTGAGTTTAAGGTCACGTGTGAGTGCCTCTTCTTCATTCTCATGGGATTACTTTTCCTCTTCCTCATTGCTCTGTGGAGGCAGAAGCATGTTCTTGACCATCTGAATGTACTAAAGCATGAGAGGAGGGTAGGAGTGAGGGAAGATGGTGGGGGAGGACAGCGGGAGATCTCCTGTCACTCTAACTGGAGTCTGTATGTTATGGCATCCTTCAGGATGAGGGTGAGGAGTGAGTGGAGAAGGTGCAGAAACTCACCATCATTCTTGACGGTCTCAACAGTGCCAGATGTCTCTGGTTTTAAAACATTGGTTCCAATGATTTGTTGGATAATTTCCTACAGAGCACTGAGGGATGCAGGCATACCGATCATCTGTCAGTGGTCTGGCTTTCCCACTAGTTCCCAAGAGAGAGGGCACAATGTCAGTAGCCGTGTGTCAATCTGCTTGGGTGCTGAGCCTGCCTTAGCTGAATCGCTGTAGGTTTGTGGCAGTGTGGAGAGTTGTGTGTGTGTGTGTGTGTGCACGCGTGCGTTGGGGATGGGGGGCGGGGCAGAGGGGCAGGCGCTGGCATGATTTAAAAGTATGTGTGGTTTAGGGATGTTAAGGGTGAGTCCTAAGCTCCAGGATGTATTGCAGGCTTGGTGCAGAGAACAGTGCGAGAGGTGGGTAGTAATGGGTCTGATATGTGACCTGCAGATTAATTATCTCACCTTGACCACCCAAATAAAGTGATTAAACATTTTTATGCACTGTTGCCATGTACTCTGGGTGGCAGTCTTAGCATTTACCGCGCGTTCTACCTGCTCCCATTCCCTTCTGAAGCTTTATCTCAGAAGCTTCCTACCCCCACAATGGAAACATGGTGTTTTGCCTGGCCTCCAGTTGTCTGACCAGTGCCTCAAGAGCAATGGCACTGAGCCGGAGAGCCCATTTCCTGGCAGTGTATGATTATCTCCCTTAATCCCGAATGTTCCAAAGTGAAGATCCAGCAGCCTGCAGTACATTGCTGCAGCTTGTTCAGAATCCTCCCTGGCCCCCTGTGGTTGTGGCCGAGGTGGCTGCCAGTGCTACAGAGAAGAGAGCAGCACAAGAGCTGATCATGGCCATGCTACAATCATGGAAGAGAGGCGGGTGCACCAATTTTGCTTCCTGCCCCTTGTTCAGAAGGGGCATGGGCAGGTCACAAATTGTGATCTCCGCACCTACAAAATAGGGCTATCAATCTCTAACCCTTTAAAATAATGAAGGAGCTCAATAGGTTGGAGAAGCAGGCCTAGAAATTGGATCACACTTGAAATGGGCTGCAATATGGGTGTGGTAAAAAGATCCCATGGAACTAATTGTGGAAGGAAAAGAAGTTTTCCTAGGGCAAAAACAAAAATACCTGGAAAAACTCAGCAGGTCTGACAGCATCTGCGGAGAGGAATACAGTTAACGTTTCGAGTCCGAATGACTCTTCATCAGAACTAAGGAAAAATAGAAAAGAGGTGAAATATAAGCTGGTTTAAGAGGGGGGTAGAACAGGTAGAGCTGGAAAGAGGGCCAGTGATAGATGGAGATTGCCAAAAGATGTCATAGACAAAACGACAAAGAGGTGTTGACGGTGGTGATATTAGCTAAGAAATGTGCTAATGGGGACATTAAGGGTGGAAAGCAGGACGAGCAAGGGACAGATAGCCCTAGTAGGGGTGGGGTGGGGGGGGAAATCGAAAGTATTCCTGGGGTCCTCACAAGCATTTTTCTCTCAACAAACGTTGAGAAGGAGAATTATCTGGCCATTCATTCATGAGCTTCTTATGGCACTTTGCCCTACCAAACCAAAATGGCCTGGATTTTGCCCTCAGCGGTGAAGGAACAGCTTTCACCATGCATCTTGTTGACAGCTACCTGCAAAGCTTTCATGGGCTGGTTATCAGGGATTTCTATTTATCTGTTGTCTGTTCATTGTGTTGTCATCTCCAGGGATAATGTGGCATTTGTGAATAGGACAAGCAGCAGCAAGTCTCTTCAACCAACCAGAGTAAAGTATCTTCACTGGGGCACGCAGCTTGCTGACCGGGAAGTATAAAATAGGAAATATAAATTACATGCGAATCATACACAGGAAGTGAAATAAAAGATTGGGACATAACGATGGGATTAAGAGTAGAAAGATAAAAGAGAGACAGAGAGAGCAATATATAATGGCCGGTGACTTCCAGTGGAGTGGCAATTGAGTCAGATTGCTACTCTGCTCCTGGTTTCATCCCTTAAAATGAAGTAGCTTCTGTCTCACCCTATCAGCATTCATTATTACAAAAAACTCTGGGCTGTTGATCAGTTCAAAAGTAAATGCATTGGCTGTGAAACACTTTGGGGCGTTGTGAGGACATGGCAAAGCATCATATAAATCCAAGTTTTACAGTAAAAGAATACATATGTGTCATTTGACCAGAATTATTGGCAAAATGAAGATGCACAATACGAAAGATAATGTGACAATATGGAGTGGAAATTGGCTAAAGAACAGAAAGCATAATATTTCTCAAGTGTCAATGTTGGAACTATTGTTCTTCATCGTATAGATGAATAATTTGGATTTGGGTATAATGGACCCTATAGATAAAATGGAAAATGATATTGGGTGGCAATACTCTGGGTTGGTTGACTGAAAGGCAACAACAACAGCAATGGCAGAGTGGCACTGCTGGGAGCAAGAATGCTGTCAGTCTGAGAGAGGACAATAGGTTCATACAGCACATAGACAATCCCATCCTCCCAGGATTATGTCTCAGCAATCCTGGTAATCTTTTGGAGAATAGATTGCAGGCTGTCAGACCCTGTATGTCTCTTTGAGTGCTAGTATAGGCAACCATAACGACAACAGTCTGAGCCTGCATGTCACCAAATAGAGCTCGTAAGACAACAGACATCAGTCTCATACTGCGACGCAGGGTGTCTTCTGTCTGTACTGCAATTGAAGCTGAGACATTCACCAGGCACTGTAAAATAGTTGGGCTAGTAGGTGCTGTCATGAAGTTGAAAACATCATTTCCGTGCTGCAAGGGCTGGACTCCAAACTCTTTGTGAAACCCTGAGCCAGATGCTGGACTCCTTCAAGCTCTTTGAGAGTGACAACAGACTCTGTGGCAGGCCTGCCAACACATGTCTCTGTGCGTGCCATTCAGCATACTCCTATGCACTGTCCCATCAAAATCTATATCCGAGTCCTCTGTAGCAGAACTTGTCAGTGGCCTAAGCCTCCGATGAGCTGGCCATGCACTCTGATTTTCCCCTGACCTGCCTCTATCTTTTCCTATGTGTTTTGGGTTTTTTCTGCAAGCTTGTATCTTTCTTTATCCTTTCATGTTGCCTTTGGATGGCTCTATGTGGCCATTCACACCTCATCTGGACATAATTTTGTTTCTTTAATACACCCGTTACCATTCTCTTCGACTCCTGCATCATGAAATGTTTTGTTATTTCATCTCTTTTGCCTTCTGGCCTATCACTGACCTTCCATTTTGTTCTTCCTGTCCCCTCCCTCCTCCCTTTCTACTAGCTTAAAAACTCTTAGAGTTTTATCTTTCTTCAGTTCTGATGAAAGGTCATCGACCTGAAACGTTAACTCTGTTCCTCTCCACATATGTTGCCTGAGTATTTCCAGCAATTCTTTGTTTTTATTTGGGTAAGGGAAGATGGGTCGGGTGGAAAGCAAGAGGTCCAT
This sequence comes from Cetorhinus maximus, assembly GCF_964194155.1. Taxonomy (NCBI): domain Eukaryota; kingdom Metazoa; phylum Chordata; class Chondrichthyes; order Lamniformes; family Cetorhinidae; genus Cetorhinus; species Cetorhinus maximus. The sequence goes on from NC_135881.1 coordinate 82,698,316, forward strand.
GATCACACCTTCTGCAATTTGCACTTAATGCCAGACAGCAGGACAAGGGTGATATGGGATTTGAAGAGGTAAATAAGGCAAGAACATACTATTATTCTATTATCCTTGATGTTCTCAGTGATGTCAGGTGCAATAGACTCCCTCACTGCTACCCCAATAATGTACAGCACTGTCTCCTCCAAAGGGCTCAGGATATACAGGTGTGCCTGTCCCCAACTGGTTTTGTGCTGCTCCCTCCTACTATGTGCAACCTTGTCCTGCAAGAGAGAGGGAAATATGTCAGTGAGTGTAGATCAATGGATTTGACTGATGTGCTTTTCATAGCTTACTAGCAGCATTGGTAAGTGTGAGAGTGAAGTGGAGCATCTGAACGTTAAGCATGAGCTGAATGGTTAAATTGATTCCTGAGCAGTGGGGATGAGGTGTTGGGCAGTTTGTGAGGTTGAGGGTGCAGTCATTAGGTGATGGCTTTTGAAGATGCATTCACTGACCTTGAGCACTCATGAGGTCATTGAACTTTTCCAGGCTTACCAGCCATCCTCAGGCTGTAATTCCTTGAGCTGACTCCCATGGCTATCTGCTTCTACTTTCTTTACAGCATGTGCCTGGAACGCTCCCTGGCTCCCTATGGAAACATGACCCTCTCACTCTTTAAGAGATGCAAATTGCCTTTAAGAAGTACAGGCTAGCTGTAACTTGTGCTAGCCCATTGTGTTTTGCTCTGGGTCCTCATTTAGGACATGGAAAGGATTCAAACAGGACACTATGAGAGGCTTTAATTATGAGCAAAGTCTAACAAGCTGAAATTCTTAATTAACTGTAACAGAAAGTAAAGAGGAAATCTGATGAAGTTTTGATAAGGTAAATCTGGATAATTATTTCTATTGGTTAGTGAGTCATAAATACCTTTAAGGAGAAGTTAGATAATCACATGAAGGGGAAAGTAATAATAGGATACAATGATATTGTTAGATAAAGTCAGGCGAGGGAGCTTGTGTGGAACATAAGCACGCACATGGATCAGTTGGGCTGAATGGTCTGCTGTAAATTCCAAGTAATTCTGTGTACTAAGTAATGGAATAAATGAGTCATCACCAAAATAATGAACAGAATAATTAGGAGAATATTTTTCTGCAAAGGTTTGTTATGACATGTCCCTATAGACCCAGTAAGGGAAGCAAAATATATAGAATAGCTTTTAAAGGAGAGGATTGCTTAAGTCTTAAAAAAAAAGTTTAAACATAAACACAAGAGAATATGACTAAGTGGTTAGTTCTTTCAGAGAGACAGCAAAGAGCTGAATGGCATCCCTTTAGTTACAAAACGCTATGATTCTATCCTAAAATTCACAGATTGCATTTAATTTCACTTTACCTTCCTCTACTTCAGCCACATCACTGCTTGGTCTTTATGTTGTCTTGAATTGTAATACAGAGGAAGGCTGCATTATGCATTCCTTTACTGTTATATTACTTCAAAAAACTAATTAACAGGGCAAAATCTTCTGGACTTAGTTCCTATCAGAACTATGGGACCATTTCCAGTTCAGAAACGTGATTTAATAATAGGTGAACTTAGCCACAGCTTTTAACTCAGGCATAGCGTCAGCACCCCACATTGGAGACCCTGACTAATTAAAGAGGGCAGCCAAAATGTGGCACGCATCCTGTCAAAGGGTTTCTAATTAAATGGATATTAACATGGGCTACAAGGACTCATTAGCACTTGGATTTTTCTACAGCAGTTACATTTGCACCAGGTTGCTGCATATCTTTGTGACTGAATTGTCTCAGAACAACAACTCTAGTTCTAAATCTTTAGCTTCAAAACATCCCAGAACTCACAGAATTTCCAACACATATGGTCTTTGCCAGATCCTTCTGGAACATTCCCAGCCTGGTGTCAGTGTTTAACTCTCTAGGTCCATCAGAGACTTAAACAATCAATCAATTGTACAAGGATCAGTGAACCAGACCAGCTAATCAAACCCAGAAAAATTAAACAATTGACCACTACAGCAGCAATTACAGGTGTAGAGGAGGAGGCTCGGGATGGCTGCTCTCTGGATTAATTGCTTTTAACTGGAGGTCCTGCTGTGGGATCTGAGGGTTTGCAGTGTGGTGAGCTCTCCCAAGGATGGGAGGAAGCAGCCAATCTCTCAACCAAATGGTGTGGATGGAAGTAGCCGAAGTGTGGCTCATCCAAACTAGATACAGCACATCAAGAGAATCTAGGACTTTAGGAGGGTATGACTGGTGAGTGGCATACTTTTAGGTAAGCCATGCACTCTGACTTCCTCAGTAGTCTCCTGCACAATGCTTCTCAGGTCAATAAACTCTGCAGCTCCACTCATTCCCCTCCCTGCAGGCACCTCACATCCCCATCAGAACAGGCAACACTCACACTCCTCCTCAGCTATTGCCCTCTTGTACTTATGCCTCATAGTCACTTTCCACAAATGTTGCCCTTCCATCCTCTCTACACAAGCCATTACCAACACTCACAATTCTCTGCTTTCTTTCCTTGCAGGAGAAATGAGCACATAACTTGGCGAGATGCAGCAACCTGGCAGGGTGGGGGTGGCCACCAAGTGTCAGGCACCTTGACCCTATTAACAGTGTGTTCCCACCCGCTCCACTGGGAAGGAGGTCTTGTTCCAGAAGGCTGCAGATGTCAGCAACAACCTACTGTAAGAGCCTGAGCCTCCTGAGGAATTGGTGTTCAGAGAGCTGATCCTTAAATTCGATGATCCTCTCTCTGCCTGTAAACACTGTGTTGTGGGGGGAGTCTCGCCTCTTTCCAGCTCAACCTCTTGTTTCCATTCCCTCTGCCCTATGGAGGGACATGCAGCTGAGGAGAAGTCAACTGGTGCTGCTGCTGCTCGTGGTTTCTGCTCTTAATTGCCCCTCATCAGAGATGGATAGATTCTTGATAAACAAGGCGGTGATAGGTTATCGGGAGGTAGGTGGGGTGCATATTTCAGGTTACTATGTCAACGATGTTCTTATTAAATGGCGTAGCAGGCTCGAAGGGCTGAATGGCCTACTCCTGGTCCTTGTGCATATGTATGTTCACAAATATCAGAGGTGCAGATAAAGCTGCAGAAGCAGTTCCCATGCTGAAGGCTGGCAGCAGGGATGGGCAGGTAAAGTTGAGTGAAGTACTAGACAGGTGAAGTACCTTCCAAGAAGGTGAATTTCAAGTGTGCGTCTCTCTATCTGTATCATTCTAAGTCACCTTCTATATTTCAGTGACAGAGAGGGCCCAAGAGTTTATTGATGGCTTTACTGCTAGTTTATTTTTGAAATTCTGCTTTCAAGGCTTGAAATCACCTTTTAAGAAGTGAAAGCACTCTGTGACAAAACAAACGGTTGAACAGCAGCCTCTCACGTGGCCCTGGCTGGAACTCTTCACTGTAATGGATTAAAGCCTCCCAGCTTGTCAGTTTTACTGAAGAAGCTCTTCCTGCTGTGCACCCATCTTGATGATCCTAGTGAGTTGCATATAGTTCGGGAAACAGGCGCACTGACTGTGAAATCCAGAATTGAGGATTAAAACAGGTCTTAATGGCTTTTTAGTTACTTGCCCAAGAGGTCATTCACCTTCAATCCTGCCCCACAGGAAGTCGGAATAGTGTGAGATGCTGTCAGGATCATGACCCTATGCCAATCTCAGGGGACTTATCTCCCCACACGCACACAAACCTGCCCCCTTCCCCAACCTTGCCTGAGAAATTTCCTTCATGGTCTTGCATATAAAAACTGCATGTGTCTGCTGCCCTTGTGTTACAGGTGAAGCTACAAGAATAATAATCCTAACAAGCTCCTTATTCAACCAGGAAACATATTGAAGTTGATTATTGATGATTGCATGGATTTTTATTCCAAGTTTTGTGCCTGTCAGATAAATTGAGGAAAAAAAACACTTTCCTTTGCTTCTGCTGTTTTTGTATCATTTTCAACCAGATTTTATTTTAGACCCCTCTCTGTATGATATTTGTTAGGTTACATGCATAGGCTTGTAGCAAGTTTCACAATAACTTGTTAATCTTGACAACCAAAATTAAATCAAACATTTATGTAAACAGAGATGGATCACTCAACTGAGAGAAGTGTAAGTACATTGGGTTAGATCTTGACTTTGTGTGACAGTGTAAAGGGGGACGTAACAAATCAACAGTCTGTTTTACATCTCTCCTGATTTTTATTTCCATTGGTGGTGATGTAAAATGTGTTGACTATCTTATTGTACAAATTCAAATCTACCCCTCTGAATTTGAAAATGATGCAAAGTTGAAATTGTGCATTATATCACTTTTCCTTGGATTTAACAAATTACCATTTAACAGGCTAAGTTTAGAGGCACCATGGCAAAGCACTTTATGTATTTCTTGGATTCTAGTTCATGTGAAGGTGAACTTGCTGCCATTGTCTTTAAGATCCATTCCATTGATATTCTATAGATCTACCTGCCCACTTCAGGTTAGTGATATTTGCCTCACTAATATCTCTTGAAATAAGTTCCACTTGTATCTTTAATATTCACTCTTTCTGACTCACGATCCTTGGTTGTTCCATCACTGCTTTACTATAAGGTAACCTATCTATTTTTTTGGTTGTGAAAAACTCCATCCACTCACAATCTCAACAGTTCTCCCTCTTAGCCATTCGTACATTTTAAATGGGTCATCCCCCTTCCATAACCATGTCATTCCAATTAATTGTAATCTCCCACTTCATCCATGGTATTGAGGTTTCTCCTTCCACCTATTGTTCTGTTTTTATCTTCAGGTTTATTCTCCACTTGAAACAACTATCACATGGGGTTCATGTTTCCTTAAAACCACTTTATAACTTTTCCCTATTTGTATTATTCTAATTCACCTTTGGTATTTCAGTCATGTGAAGTTATCCACTTCAGTAGGAAAAACAGAAATGTGGAGTATTTCTTAAATGGTGAGATGTTGGGAAGTGTTGATGTCCAAAGGGACCTGGGTGTCCTTGTTTATAAGTCACTGAAAGTTAACATGTAGGTGCAGCAAACAATTAGGAAGGCAAATGGTATGTTGGCCTTCATTGCAAGAGGGTTTGAGTACAGGAGTAAAGAAGCCTTACTGCAATTTTACAGAGCTTTGGTAAGAACACACCTGGAGTATTATGTACAGCGTTGGTCTCCTTATCTAAGGAAGGATATACTTGCCATAGAGGGAGCGCAACAAATGTTCACCAGGCTGATCCCTGCGATGGCAGGATTGTTGTATGAGAGGTTGAGGAGACTGGTCTGTATTTTTTAAAGTTTAGAAGGATGAGAGGTGATCTCACTGAAGCATGCAAAATTCTCACTGGGCTCAACAGGGTAGACGCGGGAAGGATATCTACCCTGGCTGGGGAGGGTCTAGGATCAAGGACATAGTCTCAGGATAAGGGGTAGGCCAACTAGAACTGAGATGGGGAGGACTTTCTCTAGTCAGAGTGGTGAACCTTAGGATTTCTCTACTCCAGGGGGTTGTGGAGGCTCCGTCATTTAGTATATTTAAGATGGAGATTGATAGGTTTCTAGATATTAAAGATATCAAGAAATATGGAGAATGGCTTTGAGGTAAAAGAACATTCATGATCTAGTTGAATGGCAGAGCAGACTCAAGGGTCATTTGGCCCAACTCCTTTTTCCTATGTTCTTATGTGACAGAGAGGGTCCAAGAATTAAAAGTAGCTTTACTACTAAAAAGCTAAAAGAATGCAATAAAAGGAACAAACAATTACACTGGGATGACAGCTTTTACTTCCTCACATCATCCCAATCCACTTCACAGTTGATTCATTATGGGTTTGTAGCCAAATGCATTAGCATACTTACAATCTGTAAGGCCCCGTCCTAGAGCAACTAAAACAAATGACCAACTAACCTGGTTTGGTGATGGTTGAGGGATTAATATTGACTCAGACAAACCCCTGCTCTTCAAATAGTGCCATGGGATCATTTATGTCCAACTGAGAACAGGCAGACAAATGCTGGGTTTAATTTCTTTTCCAAAAGGCACAGGAATCTTCCACCATAACCCTGTTGAGAGTTGAATATTAGGCCAAGATCCAGATGCTGGGCCCTGCCTTTCTTGAGCAGTTTCTGCAGGGCGTTGTTATGGACGGTGTCTCTGTGCACTGCACACAACGCCAGAGGAATAAGAAAGGTTGTCCATGGGCAGGGACTCTCATCCCTGACCTGACAGGCCATTGCTGGGCTGGTATACAAAAAGTGACATTTAAAAACAGTTGATCCTTGGATGCAAGATGTGCTTGAAAGTGTAGGCCTTGGTCAAGGCCATGAACTTTGAAGGTAGAATACATTTTTGTAGGAAATTCTTTTGCAGTGGTTTGGTACAACTGAGTAACTTTCTAGGTCACATCAGAGAGTAGTTAAGATCATCCACCTTGGTGTGGCACTGAAGTCACATAAAGTCAGAGCAGGTAGTAGTGGCAAGTATTCTAAAAAGTCTTTAGTGAACCAGTTGGGTTACAACAATCTGAAAGCTTCATGATTACTTGCAAGATTTTGTCAAACTGAATATAAGTTTCAAATCTGCAATGATGAGATTTGAACTATTTTTCTTCAGACTATTAATCAAATAATCAGGATTACAAGTCCAGTAACAAAAGCACTATATTATCAAACTCCCTTACAAAGTGGGCTGAGGGGCATTTCAGTCCTTTTGGAGGGGGCTGGGGGTTGGGGGGGGCAAGGTTCTTTTTCTTAACCTAGAATCAGAAGGCAGCTCACAACCACCTTCTCAAGAACAACTAGGGATGGGCAATAAATGCTGACTCAGCCAGCGACACCCACATCCTGTGAATGAATAAAGAAAAAATCATCTGCCAGGATGAAGGGGTTGCCTTATAAGGAAAGATTGAGCAGGTTGGGCATATACCCATTGGCGTTTAGAAGAATGAGAGGTGATCTTATTGAGACATATAAGATTCTGAGGGATCTTTTAAGGTAGTTGCTGAGAGGATGTTTCCCCTTGTGGATGAATGTAGAACTAGGGGGAAGAGTTGAAAAATAAGGAGCCTCCCATTTAAGGCTGAGATGAGGAGATTTTTTTTTCTCTGAGAGTCGTTGGAATTCTCTTCCATGGAGAGCAGTGGAGACTGGGTCATTGAATATTTCAATACAAACTTAGACTAGTTTTGGCCAACAACAGAGTCAAGGGTTATGGAGGGCAGGCAGGAAAGTGGAGCTAAGGTCATAATCTGATCAGCCATGACCTTCTTGAATGACGGAGCAGGCTTGAAGTGTCAAATGGCCTACTCCTGCTCCTAATTCTTCTGTTCTTATGTTCTAGGATACCTGGCCTCTCATTATGGCAAGTACCTAAGTTGCGCCTCATGTGGGATGGCACTTACCTGTACTATCTAAATTAGGTGACCTATCCTGTACCAAGTAATTTCATTCAAATCCACACTAAAGCCCATCAGGATATATCATGACATTTATGCCTGGATGAAAGGTCCTTGGGTTTAAGGGCTCAGCACCTCCAACATGGAATAACTTTCTCAACACTGAACTGAAATATCAGCTTATATTAATAGCTTGGAGCAGAATTATCCATTAATAAGACTAAGTGCTGTGGCAGGCAGTTTTGGCAGCACCAACCCCGCTGGCCGGAATGGCGGGAACTCGCACCCGATTTCGTGGTTGGAGGGCTGATAAATTATTTAGCTGGCGGGTCGGGAGCTGATTCGCCTGCTCGCTGTCAACTGGTGGGGTCGAAGGCCCGGGCGCCATATTAAAAACCCAGTCCAACATACAATCCCACCAGAGGTATCTGGCAGACAGAAGAAGAAGGCCGAGAGCCTGAGGAAGAAGGCAGCACCCACTTCACCCACTAGGCCCCCAGGTCTTGATCAGAGGGGTGCAGGCGCACAGGCACGTGCCCTATCTCACCGATTGCTGCAGGAAGCACAGCAGCCTTGCCTCTTGGGCCTGGGAGGCCATTGCAGAGCAGGTCAGTGTGGCTGGCAGCCACGCCCGAAATGCCACCCAGTGCAGGAAGAGGATGAATGATCTCATCCGCTCCGCCAGGGTAAGTCATCCTTCAACTCCGTCCACTATCAAACTCTCATCACGGCATCATGCACTCAAACAGCTACTCTCTTCAGGGATCTCACACAACCATTAATGGGGAGCACATATCAACATTCATTCTCTCACCAAGACTTTCACATCTCCACCACCCTATCCATCATGTTGCTCACACTCCATCCCCTAGTCCTTCTAGGGAGAGCGCACCACACACAGGGGACAGGCATCTCACCCAACCTCTGCTCCATCCCTTTCATCACATGTCTTTCTTTTTTCCTTCATACAGGCCAAGGTGGCACACAACAGGCATGAGAGATTGCAGATTGGGGGAGGGTCGGCCAACATTATTTCCCTCGATGAGTTTGAGGAGGCTGCAGCCGAGTTGGCTGGAGGGGACAGGGAATCCTCCCATGGGGAATGGGAGATTGACCTCTCCCAGCAACCTAGTATGGATCACAGCCACCCACTCAGTCCAAGTCAGGTGATGAGCCTCTGGAGTCGGCCGTCAAAGCAATGTTGCAACGACAGGCGGTGGAACATCAGGCAGAGATTTGGCAGTCACTCAGCAGACTAGAGTGAATGATGGAGGAGTTTGTCCGCGTTCCCTCTGATGTCGTGGCTCCGGCATGCGAGTGTCTCGAGGTCACCATGGGAAGGCTGGTCACCATCGTGTGGAAAGCTTGGTCCAGCAGGTCTTGCCGGATTTGGGCTCGGCCCTGCAATCCATAGTCACACACCCTGGAGGGCACCATCAGAATGTAGGCGACATGGGGAGGAGACACTTTGACCTTCCTGCAGGTGCACTATCTCCTCAGACACCCACAGGGAAGATGAGTGTCAGCCGGACACCCCAGGGGCCTCCTCTCAGGACACTCCAAGGGCGTGCAGCCACTCACAGCCCCATCTGCCTTTGACCCCATCAACTCCAGCTTCTCAGGCCGCCGAGGGCGCTTTGCCCCTGAGCAGGTGACCCTTATCAGGCCGGCGCCCTCCAGGCCCCAGGCCACAGGAGGACATCCACCAAGGTTATTGTAGTCAGCAGGCTGCCTTCACCGCTGCTGTGGATGTCAGAGCTGCACCCAGACGTAGCAGTAGCGTTAGGAAATGTATGAAAAATTAATGTCACTTTTGGGTCATGGGCGTGCTATACATGTAAAGAAATTGCACTTTTGTGATACATTTAATGGTTATGTGAATGTTTTTAAACTGAAGGAGTTGTGATTTTGTACTTTGGAATCCTCCTTTTTTGAGGTTTAGCCTTCCTCCCACTCAGTGATAGTGTCCCACTGTGAGATTCACATTCCTGTGATGTCGAACTCTGTTGAGCTAGTCTCCACACCCTTGTGGGATGTGAGCGAGATGTGTTTAAATCTTTATTTGAAGTGTGTGATGTAAGCGTTTCTCACCCTTCTTCCTCAAGGAACACCATTGCGTGAGGGCAACTCATCAGCATTGATATTCTAACGGCATTTGTGTCTCCTCAGTGGTAGTGGCAGAAGAAAAGACATGCAAGGGAGGACGAGATCCCGAGGCATGTCCACATCTCAGTTGCAGCAGTGTTTGCATCATTAGATGGTGGTGAAACCAGTGAATATTGCAGCCTGGCTATCTCCGTCCAGAGCAAACCTGACATAATGATAGCCCTTTCTGTAAAGGGCACCTGTGGCCTTCTTTATGCATCGATGTGTTGTGGACTGAGAGATGCCGCACAGGTTCCCTGTTGATCCTTAGAAAGGACCAATGGCCAAGAAATTTAGCACTGCGGCCTCCTTCACAGCCACTGGGAGGAGATACCCTCCAACTCCACGCAGCGTCTGGTCTTCATGAAGAATGTGACATACTTGATGTACCAGATCTCGGGACAAGCACAGAGGTGCACAGCATTGCCTCTCACCCATTTGTAAATAGGAGACACTTCTACGATAAATCCTAGGTCTGGTGAGTCCCCCAATTGTCTCGGTCTCTCCTCCTGACCCTCCTGTTCATGCTGTGGCTCGGCTTGACCATGTCCCTCCTGCTGGAGCTGCACGTGGAGTCGCCTCTCCCTCCTTCACCTCCTCCATTGTATTAGGACCCTGACAAAGGCAGCATTGAGCCCTGGATCCATATCTGGTTTTGCTTCTCTCTGAAAGGAAACATTGAAGACATTAATGATTCAAGGGGCAAGAAAGTGAAGCTCAGAAGATGACACGTTTGGAAACTGTAAGGGTCCATAGTTTTACTGACCTACTTGCATGGCAGCTGATTCTGCCTTGTCTCTGAGACACTAGCCCACACATCGAGGTGACCAAGATGGCATCACAGATATGTAACAACTTGAGCCCTGTGTGGGATGCTAAATTTTAATTGAGATGAGTGACCCAACCTAGCTCTGTGCTCCAATCTCTGATGTGGCATATTAATGAGCAATCAGTTGCTTATGGTCAATCAGTGGATGCCTTTTGGCCCATTAGGAGTGTCACATCTGGTGACCATGTGACAGGCCTTCATTAATGGAATGTCATATATGATACAGCTGTGCCTCCTTCACTATTCCTGCAATCCCAAATTCTACATTCCTATGTGTTATTCTTGAGATGCAGTGACTGTGATGTGAAGCCACTGAGTTTTGAGTAGCCCTTTAACAGTGCAAATTAAGCCATTGGCTTTCAGTGGTTTTCATCGCAAGGAGGTCTTCCTCCTTTCTTTCCAGGCAGACTCCTGTTCACTCCTGTGGCAACAAAAGATTAGAGGGCGACCCCAGGAAGGCCTACTTGTGTTCGTCATTCCCCCTCACTGCCATTCCACAGCCTTCCCTCCTCGTTGTCCCCCTCGTGTTCATCAACCCCACCCTTCCCTCACAGCCCACCCCTGGTTGAAGTGCTGGTTTCTGAAAGTGGAGGCCTGCATGAGTGCCATGGCACAGTGATGTTCTTCGGGACAACGTAGACAAGGAGCAGGAGCAGACCAACCCTATAGCCCCAGCAGTGTGGCGTTCATCACAACGAGACCAGCGTGGCGCTATTGCAAGTAGGCTAAGTATGTTCCACTCACCTCGAGGTTACCAGTGAACTGAGGTCTGACTTGTGTGCGCCACCCCTTTTCAAACGGGTTTGAGGCCGACATAATTTCCCGCTGGCATGACGCCAGATTGGAAGGCCTGACAAGATTCTGGCGAGCAGCTGTTTTAATGGGCATTTATGACATGTTAATGAATGCAAATAGCGTTCACATCACGAGTCAATGGGATAACCAGCACGCTATAAACCCACCATCAGGAGAACTACAAACTGTTCTTACGCCGGCAGATTTGCGACTTTTTTGTCTGCCGCTGGATTCTCCGCTCCCGCCTGCCATGAAAGCCGCTGCAGGCAGGATGGGAAAATTCCGCCCCTATCTTTAGGCTCTGAGCTACATTGAGATGCAGTACTGATGCAGGGAGTAAATGTAAGGCGTGGGCATCTGGAAAATGATTAAAAAAAAGGCTTTGTATTTCCATGGAATAGGAGGAGAAGAATAAGTGGTGTTGAAATAGATTTTGGAAGTGGGAGGGGAAAGAATTCATGCAGAAAACACTTCAAGGTCCTGAGGCTGAGATTAAAGTGGAGACTTGCATATATAATAGGATTTGCACAAAATAATTTAAAAATATGGCTTAAGAATAGTAAAAGAACATTGTGAATTAAGATGTATTTGTGGTTCTTTAACTTGTAATTTATTATATTTACAAATAAAAGAAAAACACGTTTCTCAGAGGGTGCTATAAAGAAAAACTTTGGACCAGGCTGATTGTCTTTTCTGGCCCTCTCCAATCCTCAGGTATTCACTTTTTTCAATGCTAGTAGATGCAGAATTTCACATATCAGGCGAGAGGTGTACTCCACCTGGAGATTACTTACCGCAGGCAATTAACCTTTTGTGACAAAGAAGATTGGCGTTACTCCAGCTAATCCACGAGCTTCGGCAAAATGGCCTAATGGCAATTGGCAAACAGTCATGATCCACTCCTAAGTTTTGAGATCATTTTTCTCCCTCATTAACTTGACCACAAATCTTTCTTTTCAGTCAACCCTTCTCACAAGGATCCTTTATATATTTTATATTTAAAGCCTTTACACCAAAAGTCATATATTCAATATTATTTATATATAAAGTACTAGTAAAATAGATAAATTGCAAAATAAATACAAGTAGTCATTAACCTTTTTTGATGCAACAGAGTTGTGATTCTAAAAGGCAGAGTTTCTTAAGCAAGTGGCTTTCTTCCCATCTAAAATAAATATTAGCCTTACCCCCTACTCCTTATGTAGAACTGGTCTGCTCTCAGGTATCAACTCATGAATTAAAAGATGGACTTGAAGACTAAAGGGCCTTTGAAAGATCAATAAACTATGTATTCTGACTGGAACAAAACTTTACACAGATGTAGTGTGCCTCTGAAGAACTTCTAATGTTGTTAATGCCTTGCAGAAATTCATTCGTAGCCAACAGGGAATTGCAGCAGCTTCTAACAACCAAGACTGGATTTTTGCACAAGGACTTCACAAATGCTTGTTATATTTTCACTTGTTTTTATTTCCTTGAAAACTATACATGCTGAGTTATGTGCTTATCAGAGTGCATTTGTTTTGGAAAAACATAAATATATCAGCCCTTTTAGTAATTTCTGACAAAAAAAAGCAGAACAAACACATTTTGACAGCAGCGGGACTGGTTTAAACTAGGTGTCAGAATGAAGTTTTAGTTCCGAGATTTGATTTGAGTGATGTAATATGCTGAAAAAGACAATGATGCAATGCACATCTTGGAAGAAATCACAGCTCTCCGCTCCGAACCAAACTGTACAAGTCCTGTCACTTTATTTCAACAAATATTGAAAGAACTAAATAACCAAGAATAAGGACTCTGTGCCAAAATAAATCTGTCAACCATTTATCAATGTTTAAGCGTTGGCGCCACAAAGGCATGTGCAAAGGATTAATTTATTTTTCAGTTTAATTTTTTTGTTGAGTATATAAGTAGCAATGAGCTACACCTTTAATGAGAAAGGTGAATAGAAGGATTGTATTAAATATAAAGTTTTGGGATGTGTTCTCAATGTCACATCTGTATAACCTCAAATAGATCTGCATGGGAATTTGTCACATAAAGACTCAAAGTTATTTTAATGACTTGGAGGATCCAGAGGAAGGTCCAAAAGAAGTTATATTATTTGCAAAACATGTGAGCAGACACAAGATCGCAAGGAATAGGAACAGGAATAGACCATTTGGCCCATCAAGCCTGCTCCATCAATCAATATGATCATGGCTGACCTTGGTCTTCAGCTCTATTTTCCTGCCCACTCCCCAAACCCCTTGCAACTTAATCTTTTGCCAAAGCACTATCTGTCATCATCCTCACTTGAAGCAGACACCGGGACAGGAATAAACACTCTTTCAAAGAATTTCTGGTGTGTAACGACCATATAAGGGGAAGTGAAATGACTCCCCTATTCTCCCACTCTAACCGTAATAGGGTTCTTTTTGTGAATTTAGAGAGGATGTGCTTTTCCAATACTGCAGGAGCCAAGCTAAGTATGCTCTCAGTTTGTAAAAAAAAAGTCAGGCAGGTTTTCTTATGTTAAACAAAGAACATGATAAGTTTATTGACACTATTTCCTGAATTAAAAAAAAGACCAAGTAAGACACACCACCATTCACATTTCACGCACATTCACATTGACACACACAAACTCACACATTGCAGAACAAGAGGATAGACTTAAGGGTTTTTTTACGGTTTGTGAAAAAGGTAAAACAATGGAGTATACGGTTAGCTGTTCTTTCGATGCTGTGATTGCGCGTTGCAGCCATTTTGTTCAGTTGTCTTCCTGGGTGCCGTTGTATGAAGCAGATTTCCATGTTTTCTTCTAAAAAGACCTCACTTTTCAATACATTTCCCTTCACAGGATGGTTACTTTGAAAACCCAGGCACAATACTTACAAGAGAGATAGGGAGAGAGCAAACATCTTCATGGCCTGTTTCAGTACAGCATGGCTTTCATCTCTCTCCTGCACTGTAAACAGCCCCTTACCATACCCTGGCTGTATATTCCAGAGAAATTCCATTAGTCCATGCCTGCTGCAATCATTGTTTTAGAACAGGTAATAGCATTTTGATGCCTCTTCTCAGGAACATTTGAAAGATTTCAGGATATCGTAAAGCCAACAAGAGATGGGGTCTTTCATTCTCCTCAGGGGCTGAGTGTCTTTTATTCCCACTTGCAGTAATGCAAGTTGTACATTGTAGCCGTCTGGAGAGCCTCTATTGTCTTTAGAAGGTTTCAGTTTTTTAAAAATCCAGCCAGAAAAAGAAAAATTAGAAATTGCATCTTTAAAAAAAAAATTCTTGTAAGAGATGATGTGAACAAGAAACAATAGTGAGTAATGATGGCACTTGAAGAGAAACAAGGTAGAAATTAATTTGTTGAATGTCCAACAAAGGTATTTGAAAATAAGTCTTGTAGACCTCTTTCCAGGCTATCATGGGTCACGTTGTGGAAACACTTGCTTCCTTGCATAATAGGAGGTGGTCTGGTTACTATGGATGAATCAAATTCCCAGACTTGCCCTTCCATCTTTTCTGAGGCAATAATTATCTACCATAGGCCTGAATTTTACCTTTGGTGGGTACGCGCGATCAGCGGGCCTGGGTGCGGTCGGGAAATGAGCTCCCTACTGAAAAACTCAATGCTGCCGGGGTGGGGGCAGGAAGAGGGCAGACACGGGTGAGCGCGATGAGAAAGCTCCCTGAATGCAGACAGCTGCCTCAGGGAGCTGCAGACCTGAAAATGCTAAGATCTCAGAAGGCAGAGGGGCATGTTAGTGGGGTGGTGAAAAAGGCATTTGGGACACTTGCCTTTATCAATCGAGGCATAGATTACAAAAGTAGGGAGGTCATGTTAGAGTTGTATAGAACCTTGGGGAGGCCACAGCTGGAGTACTGTGTGCAGTTCTAGTCGCCACATTATAGGAAGGATGTGATTGCACTGGAGGTGGTGCAGAGGAGATTCACCAGGATGTTGCCTGGGATGAAACATTTAAGTTATGAAGAGAGGTTGGATAGACTTGGGTTGTTTTTGTTGGAGCAGAGAAGACTAAGGGGCGACCTGATCGAGGGGTACAAGATTATGAGTGGCATGGACAGGGTGGATAGGGAGCAGCTGTTCCCCTTCTTTGAAGGGTCAGTCATGAGGGGACATAAGTTCAAGGTGAGGGGCAGGAGGTTTAGGGGGAATGTGAGGAAAAACGTTTTTACCCAGAGGGTGGTGACGGTCTGGAATGCGCTGCCTGGGAGGGTGGTGGAGGCGGGTTGCCTCACATTCTTTAAAAAGTACCTGGATGAGCACTTGGCACATCATAACATTCAAGGCTATGGGCTAACTGCTGGTAAATGGGATTAGGTAGGTAGGTCAGGTGTTTCTCACATGTCGGTGCAGACTCGATGGCCAAAGGGCCTCTTCTGCACTGTGATTCTGCGATTCTGTGAAAATAAAGGTTTAAAAAGCTGCAAAAAAAATGTCCATGCATCACAATCATTTGAAAATATAGCTGATGAAAACGATGTCCACAGATACTTTTATTTTATTTCATAATGGAAATTTTATCCCGCCCTTGGATGAGGATTGATGAAAAATGCAAAAGCCGCCTGGAAGATTCGCCCATCCGCCATCCATAAGGTTGGATGGGATATGAAAATCAGAGTCAATTGCACCATTAATGGGCTTAATGCTCTCTTAGTTGTCAGCAGGCACGTTTCCAACTTTTGCTCACGCCCGCCGAGATAAATATCGCGTGAGTGCACAGTGATGTCAGGACGCTTGCCTGACATTTTATCGCACGATTTTACGCCCGATCAGATTGGGTGCGTGCCCACCCGCAGGACATAAAATTCAGCCCATTAAAGTCCAACACTGAGGGCCAGCCAGTGAGAAATTGCAGTCAGGGGCCAATCGCAGTCAGGGGCCCGCTTCACTCCCGGGCCTGCCAATCGCGCGCGCCCGCCAAAGGTAGAATTCAGGCTGAGAACATAGAAATAACAATCATTCTTGCAGCTGAGTCCTCATATGTCAGAGGTGCAACAGGATCATCTCTTATGAATGCTTCCAGTAACTGTACAGAAGCTTTGGTTTCCAGATTCTAAGGTATGATTCTGGCCAACTTCAGATCACTTGGTACAGATATAGAGACAGGGTGCTCACTCTTTTCCACTCAGTTATCAGTGGGCATGCTAAGGATTTGGCCTATATTTTAGAGTTGATTTTCCAGGCAACTTTTCTTGGTGGAAACATTGAACTTTATTTACAAGGTAGTAGCAGCAACTACATTTGTGCATCTAACTCTATAACTAAAGAAGAACTCCCTCCTAGAGGTTTCCCACCTACAGACTGATTGATTTACATATATCATGTAATCTTACAACACAGGATTAATCTTAAAGCTACAGTCCTACGTTTATCAAAACTATAATTACTACAGCCTACAAAAGTAGCATGGGTGAATTATCACAGTTTGACATTCAAATAAGCAGCAGTCCTAGGATATCCTAAACAAGTGACAGTAGGTGCTACCTCTGAAAGAATAAAGTCCCATAATAATTCAAGCAAAGTGAATTTCTTGCTCTGATTTTCATACACCAGGGGCATTTGTATCTCCAGATGGAGCCTTCTGCCATTCATCAGAGCCACTCCTTTAATGAATGGAGCACTTACTATTGTATTTTTTTTTAAAAACACAGATAAATTAAGGAGATAAACACATGCACCACTGTCACTGCACAACTGAGTGGCATTAATTTACTTCTGGTTTCTTTCAATGTGCTGTAAATAAAGATACTGAAATTCCAGCTGGAACTATAGGCAGGAAATGGAAGAATTATCTGACAGCATCCAGAATTTGGGATTAAACAGAAATCTGATGGGATTCCACTCATTTCTTGAAGTTTCTTATTTTCCAGTGTAAGGGGGAATAACTGAAACCCATGCTTCTCCCTCTATCAAGGTTATGTATTTGGGGAGCTCCCAGGCTATATTTGGAATTCTGCCCTATGCACCCATTTAAGACTTGGACAGAATTTGAAAATTGTCTGCAGAAATGGCACCAAAAGTGTTCCAGACTAGGGTCATTGATCTCAGAAGACAACGGTTACTTTTGTCACCTGACAGCAAACGGTGTTGAGAATATTGGGAGAATACCTTTTTCCTTGGCTTGAGAAGGGCCTCCCAAAGGTGGATAGGAGTGGGCTCCACTGAAGCATCCTTCAAATGTTAACGGCCTGCCCTAAACTTGTATGATTTCAACCCTGAAATTGGTCTACATCTGTGAACATAAGCAGACAGGAGTTCCACTCGACAGAACTTCTACCAGCGATGTGCAGCTTCTAGATTTTTCTCCCCAAGTGTCATACAAATGACTTGGATGAGGAAGCCAAATGCAACATTTCCAAGTTTGCTGGTGACACAAAACTGGGCGGGGTTGTGAGAAAGATGCAAGGATGCTTCAGGATGATTTAGGCAAGTTTTGTGTATGGGCAAACATATGGCAGATGCAATTTAACATGGATAAATGTGAAGTTATATGCTTCGGTGTGAAAAACAGAAAGGCAGAGTATTATTTAAATGGTGATATATTGGGAAATTGGATGTACAAAGGAATCTAGGTGTCCTTGTACACCAGTCAATGAAACTAAACAGGCAGGTGCAACAAGCAATTAGGAAGGCAAATGGTATGTCGGCCTTCATTGCAACAGGATTTGAGTTCAGAAGTAGGAATGTCTTACTGCAGTTATACAAGGCCTTGATGAGACCACACCTGGAGTATTGCGTGCAGTTTTGTGTTCTCCCTATCTAACAAAGAATATACTTGCCATAGAGGGAGTACAGCGAAGGTCCACTAGGCTGATACCAAGGATGGCAGGACGGTTGTATGAGGAGAGATTGGTTCGACTGGGCCTCTATTCACTAGAGTTTAGAAGAATGAGAGGGGATCTGATTGAAACATATAAAATTCTAACAGGGCTAGACGGACTAGATGCAGGGAGGATGTTTCCCCTGGTTGGGGAGTCTAGAACCAGGGGCCACAGTCTCAGGATATGGGGCAGGCCATTTAGGACTGAGATGAGGAAAGATTTCCCCATTCAGAGGGTCATCAACCTGTGGAATTCTCTACCACAGAAGGCTGTGGAGGCCAGGTCACTGAATATATTTGAGAAATAAATTGATAATTTTTTGGTTATTAGGGGCCTCAAGGGGTATGGAGAGAAAGCGGGAATAGGGCACTGAGATAGAGGATCAGCCATGATCATATTGAATGACAGAGCAGGTTCAAAGGGCCAAATGGCCTACTCCTGCTCCTAGTTTCTATGTTTCAACATTTCAAAAGCTCAATTAAAGGGGTGTATTTTCTTCTAGCTATCAATGTGAAAAAGAAAGTTGATGCAAGTTTGAAACAAGCTTCCTTGTTTTATATTCATGCCAAGTTTTTCTCTCACTTTTATGGCCAGAGGAAGATAAAGTTGAAAGTGCTTGACTACAGAGATACTCCCTTTTGGTGTCTGGCAGCACCCTGTAGCATTGAAATCCAGGAAACTAGTGAGCTGAACTGTCACTGGTAATATATTGCAAGCGGCTGATTTTTCCTACTTGAGCACAATCCCCCCACCCCCCCACCTTATTTGGGATTGCAAGTGTTTAGGGTGCAAATTGCAGCAAATAAACCCTGGCTTTTACAAGAAGTCATACTGTGCTAAATGGAACTGAGATGCTGAATCACACACCATCCTGGACTCTCAAACTTTGGATTCCCCAAGGATGTGAAAGGTACCAAAACAAATAAACCCTTTTTCTTTTTATAACTTTCTTTTCAGTGTGGTGTTTGAAATCACATGGTATTTATATAATGTTTTGAGTGAATCATTCATCCAACCCTATTCTGCGCAAAATACAAGAACCTAGAAGTTGAGATCATGGTCCATCACTATCAGGAGTGCAGTATTGTAAGATTTTTACCTGCCCATTTGTCACTTGTCCTCCAATCCTGGAGTTGGGGACATTTAAATAATAGTGATAGGTGTTCTAGTAGTATAACTCATTGCTCGAGTGGCTGCTCTGTTTCCCAGTCGTGTGTTAAACATTCCACTCCACTGAGGGTTGGTGTAGCGTAAAGAGTTAACATAAGGAGCACCTGAGACTGATGTAACTATGATGCAATGTCACATGACTAAAAGACTGATGTCTGGGAGAAAGCAGAAGTACAATCTTGTGTTGAGTACTGTGATGTGTATTGATGTAAATAAATGAAAATTATTTTTCAGAGTAACAGTCTATGGTAGCATTTGTTGGGTAACAGACAGACCCGCATCTCAACCCCAAACCCAAGACAAAACATGATGGCAGCAAACAGGGCATGAAGATCTAGAAAAACCCCATGAGAAGACTGCAGACTTGAAAGGCCAACAAATCCTTGAATAAAGGACAAGCAGGAGAAGGATTGAAGACTCACCTGAGAACGGAGCATTGTGGGTGCAACAGGTGCAAGCAAACACACAGACCTAGAGTCCAGATAGCAGTGCATATAGTTAGTTCATAATCTGCAAGCCAAACTATTGAAGTAGCAACAGATCCAGAACTTATGGTAAGTTTAGAGTTGACATTGCCACTCCCAGAAATGTTCCAAAGCGTTGAAGGCTTGCAACAGGCTCAGCACTGGGACAATTGGAGAAAGAGATTCTCTAGATACAGAACAAATTCAAGTTTGCATAAGAAAGACCAGAAGGCGAGTTCTTTACGCAGTAGGGGCCATAGCAGACAATGTTATTGCAAGACAGGGCATCGATAAGGTTTCAAGCTCATATGAGAAAGTCCTCCAGGCATTCGATTCGTACTTCAGTGTTTGAAAAAATTTGATCATTGAGTGAGTGAAATTTAATAAGAGGCAAATACCAGGGAATCCATGGATACATTTATAAGGGACCTGCACAGACATGCAGAGAATTGCAACTCTGAGATTCTCAGAGATTAATTAATATGCAATCGTATAGTGGTTGGGGTCTTAGATAAAATCCTATCAGATCTTTTGCAAATGAGGGAAGATTTAACTCTCACAAAGGCAGTACAATAGCGTGACAGACTGAGCTTAGGAAGCAAAATGGAATGGTTGTTCATGGGGAAAGCGATGTCCCTTGGAAAAGAAATGAGTGAAGACATTCATTATGTTGGACAAAAAAGACAAAGTGCAGTAAAGCAAAAGCCTGTGAAATTGGAGGAAAAAAGCATGCCAACTGCCATCATGAGATGCTCTTGATGTGGCAGGAAAACCCTACACAAGCTGGAAAAATTCCCAGCAGGGGGAGCCGAATGTGGGATGTTAGAACATTTTAAAATAGCCTGCAAATCCAAAGTACCATTTCGGTCATAGGAAGAAAAAGATAACAATGAAACCAAGTAAAATCCAAGACATGGAAGAGCCACAGAACAAACAAACAGCCTTCTTTGGAGAAGTTAATGAAACAGAAAATAATTATTTTAGCATTAAATTAGAAGTTGATGGTCACCTCAGAATTCATGCTAGATACTGGGGCAGATACTGACGTTGAATGGCTTAAATATATTGCATTACAGCCATCCTCCATCAGTTGCAAGGTGCAAGAGAGACATCATTACAATTAATATGTCAATACTTGACAAGATTAAGATACAAGGATAAATAAATTGTGGAACCTCTGTACATTATACAGAACCAGGAGTCATCATTACAGAGCAGAAAAACATGTTTGCAGCTGAGGCTTATTTACAAGGTTGGTGAAATTGCTGACGAGCGGTCCAGTAACGTATTCAGGAATGAATTTCCATCCCTATTTTCAGACTTAGAAAAGCTGAAAACAGAATATCACATAAACCCAAGCCAATATGTCTCTTCACAGCATGGAAGGTCCCTCACCCACCCTTAGACAAAGTCAAGAGCGCGAGTGAACATGTTACAAAAAGGGATAATCGCTCCAGTAACCATACTGACAAAGTGGTGTTCTGGAATGGTCACAGTCCCAAAGTCAGACGTTTCAATTAGAAGCTGTGTGGATTTGACTCAACTAAACAAGTCAGTTGAGCGCGAGATCCACCCGACAGCATCAGTGGATGAAAATCTCACCAAGTTAGCAAAAAGCATCCCCTTCACAAAATTTGACAATAACAGCAACTTTTGGCAATTGCCTCTGGACAAAAAAATCCAGATAGCTAACAACTTTTATCATCCCATTTAGTCATCATTGTTTTAACAGATTACTATTTGGAATTGCTTCTGCACCTGACAAAGAACAATATCTTAGATACTGGATGCATGGAAGGAGTAATGTGCCATGTGGACAATATTCTTGTACACAGTTCATCGGGGCAAGAACATCACTGTTGGGTGAGAGCAGTCCTCAAATTCCTACAACCGACCTGCAGGAAACCAAAGTCATTAGGAAATATCCACAGCCTCAAAACATCACAGAATTATACCATGAACACCATAATGTAGAGTGCAATGTGTCAAAAAAGTAGCTTGAACAAATATAACCCATTGATAACTGTCTCCTATGCTTAAAAAAAAGCCTGGACAAGCTAATAGAAGTGCCAATCATCCAGGCCCTTTGAAGTTTCAAAAACCACAAATCACAAACTCTTGAAGCCACTTTACTTGTGTGGCAAGCATTGTGAAATTGACCACAGAGTTCAGAAAGCCTGAACTGTCAATCAAACAATGTTTCCTCCAGGGAGCAGCTGTTCTAGTATTCTAATAGCTGTATGGGTTCTCAGTCAAGTATATAAAATAAGGCATAGGGGCATGAGGGGGGTGAGTGGAGGGCATAGCTTGGCATGGGGGCATGGGGAGGACATTTTGAACTTACCTTTTAAAAGATCCCCTCATGCCAAAAAGGGTTCAATCCCTCTAAGGTGCTGTGAACCATGATTCTTTAAAAACCTGACCCGACCCCATGATAATTTCTGAGGAGTAGGACAGGCCTGTCTCCGCAATGGAGCTGGCCAGGTCAGGGGGCTTTTGACATGAACCAGCGGCACCCTTTAAAGGAACTCCTGAAAATTAGACAGCCTGGGAATGGGATCGGGAATCCCGGAATTGGGATTCACCCCGGCGCCCCTCCATTTTTAAAGGGTTCCCGAGTCAACCCAATTCATTGAAAATACAGGCCAAAGTATTCATTGTAGCACCCTAGTGCCAGAGGATTTCTCAGATTTCTGAGAGGCATCATTGGCCATGTTTTAAATGGATATCCCTTGTCTCAGGTATGTCTACTCTGAGGTGAAAAGAGATCAGGGAGGGTGGGCTGCTGCAAGATGGAAGCATAATGGAAACTGCCAGGAGATCCTACACATGCCTACATAAATATGTTTTTGTGATTGCACATCAGCTGCAAATCGATGGAGTGAAAGCCTTCATGGTTGATGGATACTCCTGGATGATTTACAGAACCCTGAACTGCCACATGTGTGCAGTCAGTGATACCCTGCACATGGGGGAAGTCAGGCGGCAGTGAAAAGCTGAGTGCCGCTCATTCTGACTGCCACCATCAGAGGCAAAGTTGGCATAATTGCTGGCCCTGTCAAACAAGCATTTGTGTGTTGCCAACTGTGAGATCCTGAAAATGTGTTTGGCAGATTCCTGGAAGGATCCAGAATCAAAAAGGTTGCAAGTTGTGGTGTCTTTGACTGCTGCTGATAAATTGTGGCCACCAGCTCCATTTGGCAGCAGGTCTTGTTCCAACAGGTTGCAAATATCTGGCACAAGCTGATGTGACATACGAACTAGGAACAGAAATAGACCACTCGGCCGCTCAAGCCTGCTCCGCCATTTAATAAGATAATGGCTGATCTGATTGTAACCTCCCACCTATCCCCGATAACCTTTCACCCCCTTGTTAATCAAGACTCCATCAAACTCTGCCTTAAAAAATATTCAAAGACTTTGATTCCACCGCCTTTTGAGAAAGAGAATTCAAAAGACTCACGACCCTCTGAGAGAAAAAAAATTCTACTCATCTCTGTCTTAAATGAGTGACTCCTAATTCCAGATTCTCCCACAAGAGGAAACATGCTCTCCACTTCCACTCTGTCAAGACCCCTCAGAATCTTAAAGATTTTGATCAAGTCACCTCTTACTCTTCTAAACTCCAGCTGATACAAGCCTAGCTTGTCCAACCTTTCCTCATAATACAACCCACACATTCCTGGTATTAGCCTAGTAACCTTTCTCTGAACTGCTTCTAACACATTTACATCTTTCCTTAAATAAGGAGATCAGTACTGTACAAAGTACTCCAGATGTGGTCTCACCAATGCCCTGTACAACTGAAGCATAAACTCCCTACTTTTGTATTCAATTCCCTTCAGCCCCTCCAGATACTGATGTATCCAGGAAGTTTATCCTCTCCCTCTGTGCTAGTTATGGCCTCCTGCAGCTGTATTTTTCTGCTAAACTCCACACTCCTGTGAAGCTACACATCTTTGAGCTGAAGGCTGCTGCTGGCTCAAGTCCTGCTGCTGGTATTTGTCATGTTCTTCATCTGAGGTCCAAATTAACACACTGCAAGCAGTGTCTATGGTGATCTAATAGATCAGAGCTTCAGAATGCAGATCATTCCCTGAAACTCCAAATTGCAGAAAATGCCTACAAAGTGTGTAAAACAACCTCTCAGCACACACAGTGTGAAGAAACCCTTTCACACAAATAGGCAAAATAGCAGCTGTGACTACTGAGTATTGGCATATTTCCCCCTCATGGCTTCAGTTCCCTTCAATTGCAGTTGCCTTCTTGCCTTGCTGTCACTGGTGAGTTTCAGGGAGCCTTGAAAACCATGTGAAGAATTTTCGGGTCGGCGAGTGGGGGTGGGGGCCCACTCGCCAACCTGTAAAATGATGTGCAGTGACGTCAGGCGTGCGTCCCAATGTCACCGTGCATCATTTAGATTGTCAATTCAGCGGGCGCACAGCCACCAAACTGTCAAAGGCCTATTAAGGCCATTAAGAAAGTAATTAAAATTGTTTAGAATGCTGCCCATCCAACCTTAAGGTTGGTGGGTAGGCAAAGAGCCCAGGCAGCCTTCGCATTTTTTATGAAACCTCACCGACGGGCAGAATGAGGTTTCATGAAGGGTTTATTAATTAAATTAAAAATTTTGAAAAAATTAATGAACTTGTCCCAGCTCTTGTGACAGTTTCACCTGAGGAGACATGTCCTTAAATTTTTTTTTTACCTTTCTTCAATGTTTCATAAGTGAAAGTAATCTCCCTGAGGCCCCGAGTCAGGGAATCCCCCCCCACCGCCCGCACAGGGAGCGCTCAGCGCTTCTGGGTGCGCGTCACGCTGGGCGGGCCTTAATTAGCCCACCCACGTAAAATGGCATGATCAGGGGTGCCGATCGGGTTCGGGCCCGCCCCCAAACGACACCAGCCCCTCAATGGGAGGAAATTTTTGCCCAATGAAACCAAAGTAAAGGCAAATCCGGTTTGTGGCACCGCAAGTGGCTCGGTTGTGCAGGAGGGTAGGGGAGGAAGAAGAAAGAAAAAGCAGCAGTGATAAGGGACTCATTGGTTAGGGGAGCAGAGAGGCGTTTCTGTGGCCATAGGCATGACTCCAGGATGGTATGTTGCGGAGCATGAGCACTGCGTTGACTCTGGTCACCGAGCGCACTGTCTCTTCCATTGAGAAAGTGGTGACTCTCATGGGGTAGCAGCTCCAGAAACAGAGTCAGGGGTCTCTGGGGTTGCACTCGGACCTGCAAGACCTCACACAGGCAATGACTTCAGGCGGTCACTGCCAGTGTGAGAGATGGATCAGGCATCTAGTATCTCTGCGAGGTGCCCGTTCATCAATGGTGAGCAGGAAGGTCCAGACCCGACCTCACGTTGGAGGATGAGCTTTGCGCCAACTCTGTGGGCTCCTTTCATGGTGCTCTGCATGGCAGCAGAGCTCCTCCACCCCTCTGCCAGTGACTGTGCCATCTGATGAGGCCACGATGACTTAGGAACTCTCAGCCATGACACAGGGCGCTCCCTCACAGGCACTGGCCACACACACTTTGCTGGCCAAAGGACGACCACTGACTTTGTGCCAACACGTCAGCCGAGTCAGTATTCTGCCTCCAATGCCGCTGCCAGCAAAGGGGCGGGGGGCACCAAGATGTAGCACTCACAAACATTTGTTTAAATTACCATGAGCACAAGAGAGACTTTTCATGGGTGATCTTCCATTCTGCCATTATTTGTTAAGTAGTTTTTTGGTGTGACCGGTAACACGTTATAATGTTATGTTCATTGTCTGCAAGTGCCAAGAGCATATAAATTTTGCTTTTGTGTTAATGGCCTGATTATGCTTCACTTGTTTTATAGGTGCAGGGCACACCAGTATCTCAGGCTGGACGTGAGGGGCTCTAAACGTTATTGCACAGGTACCGAGTGAACTTTGGGTTCAATGGAATGTTTCATTGCAAACATCTGGTAAGGAGGCGGCACCCCTGGCATGAGGTGGAAGAAGATCTTTGGCAGCCGAGCTGAAGGTGCATTGGATCAAGGCCTTCCTGGTGTCCCTGCCTCCCTGAAGGATACAGAGGTCTGCCTTCACGTCCTCAACATGCTTCTCACTGGGCTCCTTTTCTGATCCACCACTAGAGTCATCATCTGTGGCCTGTGAAGCTGCCTTGAAATCCTCATCCTCCATGGGGCCCCCTTTGCCAGAGCCAGATTGTGGAGGCAGAGCATGCACTGACTGTAAGAGACACACACACTCTGGGGGTTATTGCAGTGCTCCTGAATGATCCAGACATCTGAATCCTATCTTCAGCAGACCAATGGTCCTTTCTATCACTGCCCTTGTGGAGGCATGACTCCTATTATACTTTGCTCTGCTTCTGCCCTTGGGTGCCAGAGAGGTGTCATAAGCCACCTTTTCAATGGATAGCCCTTGTCACCAAGCAGCCATCTATCCAGCCCAGCTGGAGAGGCCAACAGCCTTGGCACCTACGAATGTCAGAGGATATATGCATCATAGGAGCTGCCAGGGTCCCTTGCACAGACTTGCAGAACCTGTGTCTTGTGGTCACAAACTATCTGGATATTCGTGGAGTGGAAGCCCTTCTGGTTCACGAAAGCACCTGGCTTAGCCACTGGCACCTTGATGGCCACATGAGCGCAGTCGATGGCACCCAGGATGGTGTGGGGGAATCCAGCAATCATCTCTGGCTCGCTCAGCTCACTGGCCTCGTCCCTCCGGTAAAGAATAAATGTCATGACCCACCTGAATAGAGCGTCAGTGACTAGCTTGACACAACTGTGTACAGCTGATTGGGACATTCCACACAGATCCCCCACCGACCCCTGGAAAGACCCAGGGGATAGAAGTTGAGGGCCACTTCAGAGTCACTGGCATGGCGTGGCCACCCACACAGTTGGAGGTGATCTCCGGCCCAACCATCTAACATATGGAGGTCACAGTCTCCCTGGAGAACCTCCTTCGGCACAGCACCTCTGATAGACTGAGGTAGCTCTGGCAGCAGGATAGTGGCGCCTTCTGCGGTCCCTTCCGCCTTGGACTCTCTGCTGGCCCTGCACCCACTATGCCTGTGCCTCTCCTCCCACAGGTCGCTCTCTTGGACACTGCCTGCGGATACTGGCCTTGTCTCCCTTCTTCCCTTCTCTTCCTCCTCAGAGGAGGTGCCACCAGTGGAGACCACAGCCTGAATTTTTCCTGCGTCCAGCAGGCTCGGTGGGAGCGGGCAGAGATGGCTGTGGAGCTGACCACCACCCATGATCGGCTCGGCACTGCGATTTCATGCCAGCGGGCCAATTAAGGCCCACCCAGCGTGGATCGCGAGCGGTAGCGCTGACCGCTACCTGTGCGGGTGGGGGGAGGAAGGATAGTCAGGTCCAGAGCTCTTTTGTGCATGCGCGAAAGAGCGCTTCAATCTCCCTGAGGCACGGAGCTGCCTCAGGGAGATTGAAGCGCTTTTTAAAGAAATTATTAAAAACATTAAAAATTTAATGAAACATGTCCCCTCGTGACTATGTCACATGGGATGGACATGTTTTATTTTTCAAAAAAAGTTTTTATTCAATTTGTAAAAGTTTTAGGAAACATCATCCCGCTCATGGATGAGGTTTCCTAAAAATTATAAAGGCCGCTTGGCCTTTTTGCCTGCCAGCCAACCATTAGGTTGGATGGGCAACGCAAATTTCAAGTTAATGAGGTTGCTAATGGCCTTAATAGGCCTTTTAATTACTGGCGGGCATGCAGCCGGACCCGGCTGCACGCCCGCTGAAAGAAACATCGCAAGACTGCGCGATGACGTTGGGATGCACGCCTGTCATTTTATGTTCCGGCGTGTTGGGCCCGACCCCACACGCCGAATGTAAAATCCAGACCCACAATCCCAATTACCAGAGAAACAGAAGGCTACCTGGTGACCAGAAGGGTCCACACAGTATAAATCCTCCAGGGTCCTTGGAGACACCAATGAGTCTTGAAATGAAAGCTAGCAAAGCAAAGACTGAAGCTAAAACAAAGATAAGGCTTCACTATGCCACCAGCAGCAAACTATCTCCTAAACTCTCACTACTCACAATGGCAATGCCCCAGACTCATTTTATCCCGCCCTTGGATGACAATTTGATAAAAATGTGCTGCCCGCCTGCCCCTTTTGCCCATGCGACAAGCACAAAATTGCACGGGTAACGTAAAATGTCGGTCAATAGACTTTTTAATGGCGTTAATTGGCCCTTTAATTATCAGCAGGCACCTCGAAATGTAAAATTCAGGCCCTCATTTCTGATCTGTGTGTATATGTGTTGCTTTTTTTATTATTTTTTAGTAACTAATAAACTTATTCTTTCTTTGACTCAAGAAAGCCTGGGTAAATTGGCTTCTTCTAAAACATGGATAGATTTGGACTGAGAAAAGATATCCATGAGGGAAGGGATCACTTTTAAATTAACCTTGTTGCGACCAAGCGAGGGGGATGAATAAAGAAGGGGAGCCAACTCATTCCTCCTCACCTCAGAGAATAACAAAATTGGGGTCCCATTTGGGAAGTTAATAATTGGGATACCTCATTCGGGATCATAACAAACTGGGGGACCTCGACCAGGGACCGTTCGTAGCAAATGTGAGATTCCTATACTCTCTGTGCTCCTGAATGCTTTCTTCTGTTCCTTATGCTGCTGCCCTGCAAGCAGCACCCACTGCTTGCAAGCCCTTGGGCATAAATCCACGCAGTGCTTATTGCTATGATGATACTGTGAATCTTCTCTTTTTTAAACTTACTGACAATAGGTCTGACTTGAAGTTAAACTCTCATGATTGGCCTTCAACAATGCCTTAAACCATAAGACCATAAGGCGGAGGAGTAGAGGTAGGCCATTCGGCCCATTGAGTCTGCTCCACCATTCAATGAGAACATGGCTGACCTGATAATCCTCAACCCCACTTTCCTGCCTTATCCCCATAACCCTTAATTCCCTTACCGATTAAAAATCTGTCTATCTCAGCCTTGAATATACTTAATGACCCAGCCTCTACAGTCCTCTGCGGTAAAGGGTTCCACAGATTAACTACTATTTCAGAGAAGAAAATCCTCCTCATCTCCATCTTAAATGGGCGGTCCCTTACTAAAAGATTGTGCCCCCTGGCCCTAGACTCTCTCACAAGGGGAAACAAACTCTCAGCAGCTACTGTGTCAAGTCCCCTAAGAATCTTATATGTTTCAATAAGGTTGCCTCTCATTCTTATAAACTCCAATGAGTACAGCCCTAAACTACTCAACCACTCCTCATAAGAAAATCCCTCCATACCTGGGATTAACCTGGAGAACGACTGCATAATTCTGAGGTGCAGAGGGATCTAGGTGTTCTAGTATATGAGACAGAAAATGTTAGTATACAGGTACAGCAAGTGATTAAGAAGGCTAATGGAATACTATCCTTTATTACGAGAGGGATTGAACATAAAGTAAGGATGTTATGCTTCAGTTATACAGGGCATTGGTGAGACCGCATCTCAAATACTGTGTGCAGATTTGGTCTCCTTATTTAAGGAAGGAAGTAAATGCATTGGAGGTGGTTCAAAGGAGGTTTACTACATAGATACCTGGAATAAGTGGGTTATTTTATGAGGAAAGGTTGGTCAAAACTGGGCTTGTTTCCACTGGAGTTTAGAAGAGTGAGAGGTGACTTGATTGAAGTATGTAAGATGCTAAACGGCTTTGACAAGGTGGACGTGGAAAGGATGTTTCCTCTTGTGGGTGAGTCCAGAACTAGGTGGCACTGTTTTAAAATTAGAGGTTGCCCTTTTAGGACAGAGATGAGAAGAATGAGTGTTGTGTGGCTTTGGGATTCTCTGCCTCAGAAGGTGGAGGCGGGGTCATTGAATATTTTTAAGGCAGAAGTAGATAGATCCTTGTTAGACAAGGGAATCAAAGGTTATCGGGGTTAGATGAGAATGTGGAAATCGAAACACAATCAGATCAGCCATGATCTTATTGAATGGCGGAGCAGGCTCGAAGGGTGGAATGGTCTACTCCTGTTCCTATTTCTTATGTTCTTATGAACCTTCACTGGGCTGCCTCGAATGTCAGTATATTTTTCCTTAGATAAGGGGAAACAGAAAAAAAAATTACTGGAAAAACTCAGCAGGTCTGACAGGGGACCAAAACTGTTCACAGTATTCTAGGTGTGGTCTAATTAGTGCCTTGTATAGTTTTAGCAAGACTTCCTTATTTTTACACTCCATTCCCTTTGAAATAAAAGCAAACATTCCATTTACCTTCCCCATTACCTGCTGAACTTGTATCCACCTTTTTGGGATTCATGCACGAGGACCCCCAAATCCCTCTGCACTGTAGCTTTCTGCAGTCTTTATCCATTTAAATAATATTCAGCTCCTCTATTCTTCCTGTCAAAATACATAACATCACATCTTCCCATACACATCTGTCAAGTTTTTGCCCACTCACTTAACCTGTCTATATCCCTCTGAAGCCTCTTTTTGTCATCCTCACCACTTGCCTTCCCACCTATTTTTGTGTCATCTGCAAACTTGCCAATAGCATATTTACTTCCCTCATCTAAGTGATTAATATATATTGTAAATAATTGTAGCCCCAGCACTGATCCCTCTGGCACTCCACTAGTTACACCTGCCATCCTGAAAATGCACCCCTCCTTATCCCAACTCTCTGTCTTCTATTAGTTAGCCAATCCTCTATCCATGCTAATATACTACCCGCAAAACCATGGGCTCTTACCTTATTAAGAAGCCTTATGTGCGGTACCTTATCAAACACCTTTTGGAAATCCAAACATATTGCATCTACTGGTTCCCCTTTATCTATCCTGCTTGTTTCCTCCTCAAAGAAGTCTAATAAATTTGTCAGGCATGATTTCCCCTCCATGAAGACATGTTGATTCTGCTTGATTATATTATGCATTTCTAAATGCTCTGCTATACCATCCTCTATAATAGACTCTAACATTTTCACAATGACGGACGTTAAGCTAACTGGCCTATAGTGACCTGTTTTTTAACTCCCTCCCTTTTAGAATAGGGGCATTACATTGGCAGTTTTCCAATCTTCTGGGACTTTTCCAGAATCTAAGGATTCTTGGAAGATTACTTCCATTGCATCCACTATTTGTGTAGCTATTTTAATAAAAGCAAAATACTGCGGATGCTGGAAATCTGAAACAGAAAAAAAATTACTGGAAAAACTCAGCAGGTCTGACAGCATCTGTGGAAAGAAAGACAGAGTAAACTTTTCGAGTCCGTATGACTCTTCTTCAGAACAGGTCTGAAGAAGAGTCATACGGACTCGAAACATTAACTCTGTCTTTCTCTCCACAGATGCTGTCAGGCCTGCTGAGTTTTTCCAGCAATTTTTGTTTTTGTTTCATACTCCCTTTAATATCCTAGGATGCAGCCCATCAGGTCTAGGGGGCTTATTGGTCTTTAGCCCCATTAGTTTCCATGGTACTTTTTCCCCAGTGATAGTTATTGTATTTATTTCTCCCACCTCCCATTTTGCCCCTTGATTATTTTGTATTTTTGGGATGCTATTAGTGTCTTCTACCATGAAGACTGATGCAAAGTATTTATTCAACTCCTCTGACATTTCCTGATTCTGCATTATTATTTCCCCAGCCTCATTCTCTAAGGGGCCTATGTTCATTTTGGTCTCTCTCTTCCTTTTTATATATTTAAAGAAGCTCTTACTGTCCATTTTTATATTGCTTGCTAGTTTCCCCTCATAGTTAATTTTCTCCCTCTTTATTATTTTGGTCATCTTTTGTTGGTTTTTAAAACTTTCCCAATCCTCCAGTTTACCTTTGCCACATTGTATGTTTTTTCTTACAATTTGATACTATCCTTAACTTACTTGGCTAACCATGGTTGGTTTATCCCCTTCTAGAATCCTTCTTTTTCACTGGGATATATCTTTGTTGCGAGTCTTAAATTTCTGCCATTGTTCATCAACTGTCTTTTCTGCTAAACTCCTTTCCCAGTCCACTCGAGCCAACTCTGCCCTCATTCTTTTATAATTACCCTTACTACCCTGCACAGTTGTTTCTGACCCAAGTTTCTCACTCTCACACTGAATGCTAAATTCCACCATGTTATGGTCACTGTTTCCTAGGGGTCTTTTACTCTGAGATCATTTATTAAACCTGCCTCATTACACATTACCAGATCCAAAATAGACTGATCCCTGGTTGGGTCCAGAGCATATTGTTCTAGGAAACTGTCCTGAATACACTCTATAAATTCCTGCTCATGTCTGCCTCTGCCAATTTGATTTTCCCAATCTACATGAAGTTTAAAATCACCCATGATTAATGTACTGCCTTTTTTACATGCCTCCATTATCTCCTGATTTATTCTCTGTCCTACAGTATAGCTACTGTTAGGGGGCCTATAAACTACTCCCACCAGTGTCTTTTTCCCCTTGTTATTTCTTACCTCCACCCATATGGATTCCACATCTCCTGATCCAAGATAATTTCCTGTTCGTACTTATTCCATCTTGTATTAACAAATCTACCCCACCACCCTTTACTTCTTGTCTGTCCTTTCGAAAAGTCACATACCCCTGAATATTTGGCTCCTAGCTTTGATCTCCTTGTAACCACGTCTCCGCAATTGCTATAAGATCAGACCCATTAACCTCTAATTGTGCCATTAGCTCATTTACTTTATTCCAAATACTACATGCATTTAATTAAAGAGCCATTAATTTTGCCGTTTTACCATTTTTCCCCCTTTGATCCTATTTGCTGTTTTTTTAATGTTTGTACACTGTCCCTTCCTGTCACACTAAGGGTATCGATACCTAAATAGCTGCCCTGCAATGCTACCATATCCTTTTGTTTGTTAGCCTACGTACCTCCTCTTCAGTACCTTACCCCACTCCCACCTCATCCCTCCCCGCTCCCCCTGTTTAGTTTAAGGCCCTCTCTGCAGCCCTAGTTATTCGATTCGCCAGGACACTGGTCCCAGCATGGTTCAAGTGAAGCCCGTCCCACCAGAACAGCTTCCTTCTACCCCAGTACTGGTGCCAATGCCCCATGAACTGAAACCCATTCCTCCTACACCAATCTTTGAGCCACATATTAAACCCCTTGGGCAGAATTTTCTGGGTGGCGGAGCCCGCACGTCAGCGCTTAAAATGTTGCGCGCTGACGTCGTGTGAGCGTCCTGACGTCAGCACATGGCATCGCAATATTTTGGTCGGCAGGCACGCATAGCAGCAGGACGCACGCCCGCCATT
The DNA here is from genome assembly GCF_964194155.1 of Cetorhinus maximus. Lineage (NCBI taxonomy): Eukaryota > Metazoa > Chordata > Chondrichthyes > Lamniformes > Cetorhinidae > Cetorhinus > Cetorhinus maximus. Next base: position 82,731,217 of record NC_135881.1, read on the forward strand.
AATTAAAGGCCTCGTTAAGGCCCTTAACTTGCCAATTGTCAACGATTTTGAGGGGCCTGTGCGAACTTTGGCTCAGCGCACGGGCCCAACGGGCAGGCGGGTAAGAGATTTTTTATTCAAACTCATGCACTGTGTCCGCAAGCATGACCCAGACCTCCCTGTCGCTTGCCATTTCAACACTCCACCCTGCTCTCATGCCCACATGTCCGTCCTTGGCTTGCTGCGTTGTTCCAGTGAAGCTCAACGCAAACTGGAGGAACAGCACCTCATCTTCTGACTAGGCACTTTACAGCCTTCCGGACTGAATATTGAGTTCAACAACTTTAGATCATGAACCCTCTCTTCCATCTCCACCCCCTTTCCAATACCCCCCCTTTTTTTTCTCCAATAATTTATATAGATTTTTCTTTTCCCACCTATTTCCATTATTTTTAAATGTATTTCCACCCATTGTTTTATCTCTACCTTCTCGCCTTTTTCGATTCCTTCACCCCATCCCACCCCCACTAGGGCTATCTGTACCTTGCTTGTCTTGCTTTCTACCCTTAATCAGCACATTCCTTAGATAATATCACCACCTTCAACATCTCTTTTCCTTTTGTCTGTGACATCTTTTGGTTATCTCCACCTATCACTGGCCCTCTATTCAGCTCTACTTGTCCCACCCCCCTTAAACTAGCTTGTATTTCACCTCTCTTCTATTTTTACTTAGTTCAGTTGAAGGGTCATTCCGACTCGAAACGTTAACTGTGTTCCTCTCCGCAGATGCTGCCAGACCTGCTGAGTTTTTCCAGGTATTTTTGTTTTTGTACTGGCGGATATGTGGGCTCAGAGGGGTTGTTCATGTTTTCATGAAGTATTTAATGCAGAAAATATTTTAAACTTGCCTGTGTGATTGTTAGCAGTTCACATCGATTTCCAAGAGCTTTTTGTGTACTTTGAAACCAGTCTGCAGACAGTAATCTTTATCGGGCCTGCAGCTTTCTGGAGGCCTCCATTTAGCCTGGGTATAGGTTCTGACATCTCCACTGGAGGCAGCTCCTCTGAGGAGGAAGGGAAGGATAGAATAAAGAGGAGGCCAGGAGTGGACAATCAGCTTCCAGGCAGCCACCTTTGGGAGGCCAGGCGCAGACACAATGGGCGCAGGGCCTAGAGGTTGTCCAAGGCGGAAGGGGCCACAGAAGATGCCACTATCAGCTGCCAGGGTATACAGGCAGCGAAGCAGCTACCTCAATATGACTGAGGTGCAGTGCCAAAGGAGGCTTCGTCTGTCAAGGTAAACAGTCAACTACATCTGTCAGATGATTGGCCCTGAGATCTCCCCTAACTGTGTGCGTGGACACCTCATGCCAGTGGCTCTGAAGATCACAGTTGCCCTCCACTTCTATGCCTCTGGCTCCTTCCAGGGCTCGGTGGGTGATCTTTGTGGTGTCTCCCAATCAGTTGTCCACACTTGTGTCAAGTAGGTTACAGACGCTCTGTTCAGACGTGCATTGACCTTCATTCACTTACGCTGCGACCAGGCAAATCAGGCACATCGAGCCAGAGGCTTTGCGGCCATTGTTGGCTTCCCCCGTGTCCAGGGTGCTGTAGACTGTACACATGTGGCCATCAAGGCGCCAGCAGGTGAGCCTGGTGCCTTCATCAACAGGAAGGGCTTCCACTCCATGAACGTGCAGATAGTGTGTGATCACAGGATGCAGATTTTACAAGTCTATGCAAGGTACCCAGGCAGCTCCCACGACGCCTACATCCTCAGACACTCCCAGGTGCCGGGGCTCTTCAGTGCTCCAGCCCGGCTGGATGGATGGCTGCTGGGTGACAAGGGCTATCCCCTCAGAAGGTGGCTCATGACATCTCTCCGCCATCCAAGAACAGAAGCTGAGCAGCGATACAATAGGAGCCACACCTCCACAATTGCTGTGGTGGAGAGAGCCATTGGTCTTCTCAAGATGCACTTCCGTTGGCTGGACTGCTCAGGGGGCACACTCCTGTACCCCCCAGATCGTGTCTCTCTGATCGTGATAGCCTGCTGTGCTCTGCACAATCTTGTGCTGGAAAGGGGGGATGCAGTTGATGATGAAGACCTTGACGCCCTGGATGAGGCTGCACATGGGCGACGATGAGGGGCAGCACGCCAACCCACTATTACACCAAGGAGGCAGGGCACCCGGGACAATTTAATCCAAAGAACCTTCAGCTAGCTCCACACACATGGATCAGCAGGACCAGCATTGCCTGGCGCTTCCACACGTGGCACTTAGGTGCTACATCTTCCACCTCATCAGCTGCAACTAAGGGCTTAGTACAGAAGCAACAATGTCCACTCAAACACTCATGAGATGTTTGTCAAAAATACTAATGCAGCACAAAAGAAACACCCTCAGCCATGGTCAGAAAAGTGGACTTTATTCTGTCCAACATAAAACAGAAACGTCTCTATGACAAAAATAAGTATTTGTTCCCTAATCTAAGGCCAACACAAAATCACCAGTGACATACCCATTGAGTGCCTAACGTGCCTTTTGTTTGCGGGTGCTATGTCTAGGTGCCACCCCATCGCTTGGAGTGGCTTGTGAGACAGCCTGCTGACTCTGCTGTCCTGTTGGTGTCGATGACCTTGGCGGGCATCCTCTGGCCCGTGGAGCCTGTGATGGCCCTGCCTGGGAGGGAGTGGCCAGTTCCAGAACTGGCACCTCCCCAGTTGTCGCAGCCTCAACAGAAGCAGCGTTGAATGGCAGAGGTGAGGAGGAGCTGCTGTCCTCATCCGGAGCGCCCTGAGAGGAGTTTACAGCGACGACAGGCAGCTGCTGCGCTGCTGTGAGGTCACATTGGACCTCCCTGCTCACCGCAGATGCATGGGCACTGAGTGCCGACACTTGGTGCTCAGAACATCTCCCACATTGGGAATGACCACCCGTGACCAGTACTGCTGTGAGGGCTTGCAGGTCAGAGTGTACCACAATCAGAAGTGTCTCCATCCGATTGAACACCCTCTCCATGAGAGTCGCCAATCTCTCAGTGGAGGAAGCGCGAAGCTCAGTCCTGAGGTTCATGCCCTCACTTGCACTCTGCCTGGACTCCTCCATCGCAGAGACCATACCCTCATGCTACTCTGCTGGATGCAAATGCGAGTCCTGCCGCCTGTCCTGCAGCTGCTGCATTGGGGACAACTCCAGAGCAACGTCATCAGTGCCGGACTCAGCCTGGTCCCCTGCAGCCCTCCGGCTGCTGGCGCCATCGGCACTCTCTGTCCCTACCATCTCCTCCAGTGATTGTGAAGTGCCCTCTCCATTGTGACCCGGGACATTAGCTGACGTTAAATTCCCCACCGAATTGTTTGTATCTGCGCTGGTGCCTGACTGGCTGAAATGATGTGCTGCAAGTTGCACGTCTTGGCCCTCAGGGGAGGAGGCGGGGCTGCGGTGTTGTTGGGCGCAGCCATGTGGTGGTGATGCTAAAATTAACAACAAGGACAGTGCATCAGTTAGCGTACAGTCAGTAACACCTTTCATCCCTTTCCCCCCCAGCCTCATAAGTCGCTCACCCTTCAAGAACCTAAGGAGACGAATATTGGTGGAGCACAAAATAGTCAAGTGGAGGACCAAACATTAGACACGCATACAGACAGGCTGGTCAGATGGTCTCAGGAATGCCACATGGCATGTTATGTACCATTGGAGTGGGGAGAGTGCAGAGGTACCTGACCTGGATGCATGGTGGCCTGGAGAGTTGCGGTGCTGAGGATACATTGCAACCACTTGCGACATTTGCCGTGGATCACAGGAGATTGACAGGTCACATTATTGACCTTCATACCGTTAGGAGGGGCATAGACCGGGTGGGCAGAAAGCAATATTTCCCCTTGGCGCAGGGATGAGTAACGTGGTGGCATTTATTTAAGTTGAGTGCCATGAGGTTGACAGGTGAGGTGCTGAGGACCTTTTGGACAGAGTAATGTGGGACGCAGTGGCTGAAAGGGTGTTGGAGGTACCAAGCCCCCTAAGATGCAAAACGTCCTTGGCTGTGCAGCAGTGATGCCATGGCATGTTAGGCCATGGGGATAGTGGTCACAAATGGGATAAGGCGACTTTGGAAGGTGCTGGAGACGCGAATCCTCAAGGGGACGAGGGACCTTTGTGTATGACCCACACGTCAGAATGTCTCAGTCTGTGACTGAGCAGTGTTGCAGCATTAACGATTGCAGCAACCATCAGTGGTTTGGATGGTGGACAGACAGAGTGGATGGGACTGTGGACCTCAAATACCTGGCCGCTGGACCCCAGCCTCGCTGACACCTGCCGCCCTGGCCGCCTGCCTCCTCCCCAGCTCCATGGCCTGCTCCTCGAGCGTGGTGAGGCGCTGGAGCAGGGCGTGCCAACCACCAGTCCTCTGGCTCTCCCGCTGATTGTGTTCAGTTTTTGCCTGCAGAACAGAGAAGAGGATTTATTGGGGCTGATCGCTCATGTACTCTGCTCGCACATGCCGCACCCCAACCGCAGTGGCCCATCTGAGGCCTCCAGCGGCTCCTGTCCACACTACTGGTGATCAGTCCCCAGAAGATAGTACGGCTGGTCCCAACCCCCTCCCCCAACGGACACCTTGGACACATTCGGCGTCCATCACTTTGAATAACACACGGGTCTTAGCGCCCATGGCAAGGAGGCGCAACTCGGTGCAGCACCGATGCCAGCAGATGGCTTTTGGTCATGACACCTTGAGGCTCCCCTTCCACCATCTCATCACCATCAATATGAAATGTGTTGGAGTTCTGAGTATGTGTCCAGCTGCCTCCCCTGCAGGCTGCCCCCAGACTACTCAAATACGACAAACACCAACATATGCTGCATGGAGAATCCATCTTCTCCTCAACCACTAAGGCTGATGTAAGCATGGTCACTATCTGTTTGTCCACCCAGCGTGCGCCAAGTGCCCAATGCAGTAGCGACAGTAAGATGGGGGAGGGGGGGCTCAAAGGCTAAGGCTACCTGCTGGGTCAAATGGCCAAGGCTGACATGGTACTCACCCTTCCAGAGCGCAGCAAATCATTGAATCATTTGTGGCACTGGGTGCCTGTGTACCGCACATTATCATGGGCGCTGACAGTGTCACCCACCTCCTCCCACGCCTGGCTGGTGACATGGGGGGCCCCCCCTCCTCCCATCCTCCGAATACAAAGTATCCTGCCGGCTGGACACCTCTTTGAGGAGGACAGCAAGGCATGCATCTGAGAAGCGAGGGGCACACTGGCCACCCGCTGGCCTATCCTGCAGCCTTCCCCCCTCCTCCTGCTCCTGCTCTCTGACAGCAACCTCTCTCCCTCTTCTAGTGGCCATGGTGCAGTGCCTCAAGGAGGCTGCCTGGCCTCTCTTTATACAGGCTGCCCACCCGCCGCCGAGTTGGTCGGGCCCGTCCGCCCGTCAAGGGCAAAATTCTGCCCCTTGACTTTATTTACCCTATGCCAGTTTGCCTGTAGCTCAGGTAGTAATCCCAAGATTATTACCTTAGAGGTTCAGCTTTTAAATTTAGCTCCTAAATGATCAAATTCTTTCAGCAGAACCTCCTTTCTAGTCCTATCAATGTCATTGGTACCAATGTGGACGACGACAACTGGTTCCCTCCCCTCCAACTCCAAGTTCCTCTCCAGCCCTGAGGAGATGTCCTTAACCCTGGCACCGGGCAGGCAACACTGCCTTTGGGACTCAAGCTCATGGCTGCAGAGAACAGTGTCTATCCCTCTAATTATACTGCCCCCTACCACTAGTACATTCTTGCCCCCACTTGAATGGCTCCCTGTAACAAGGTGCCGTGGTCAGTTCACTCATCCTCCCTGCAGTCCCCGCTCTCATCCACACAGCTTGCAAGAGCCTTGTAACTGTTGGACAGTTGCAGGGGCTGAGGCTCCTCGAATGCTACCCCCTGGGTCTCCATACCTGCTTCACCTGCAGTCACACTCTCCTGTCCCTAACCACAGACCAAATTAGAATTACCTAATCTGAGGTGTGTGACTGCCTCCTGGAGCAACATGTAGCTTTCTCGCTCCCTGATGTGGCGCAATATCTGCAGCAAAATGAGCAACACAAGAGTTTTTACTGAACTTTTTGTAATGTTTGTTTGTTAATCTTTAAAGGGATAGGAATGTTCAAAGCTAAAATTACTGAACAGGGTTAAATGTAACATTCAAGGCTGAGTTTGATAGATTTTTGACCTTCAAGGGAATTAAGGGTTATGGGGGACAGGAGCAGGGGTGGGGGTGTTTTGCAGACAGGAAAGTGAAGTTAAGGACAGAGTCAAATCAGCCTTGATCTTATTGAATAGCGGATTGGGCTTGATTGGCCGAATGGCCTACTCCTGCTCCTATTTCTTACGATCTTGTGATCTTTTGTTTCTCTTTCTTTGAATAGCTATAAAATATATGAAACAGTATTTAATCATATGTATGAAAGCAACATACATTATGAGTCAGCTTTCTGCCGGTGAATTAGTTTATAATGTATCCCAATAAATGAAAAGCAATAAATTATGCTAAAAATGCAAAAATAAATGGCATCATTGAAAGATTTCAGCTGCTATGTGGCCTATAAACATTTACTGAAGGCTTGGACACCCGCAGAAGCGATTTATAACATCTAATGGGGTTGAATACAAATCCTCCTTATGGGGAAAGGAATGGTGAATGAGCAAAAGGAAAGCCAAAGCAAAATCAAGCTAAAGGTTGAGGTTTGGCAAAAGTGGAAATGTAATGACTGACAGTGATGTGGAAGTAATTAATTGTCTTGGTGTTCAAACAGAACTAAGAAATTATGTTTCTACACATCGGTCTGAAATTGGATGCTATATAGATGAAAAACAATATTTGCCACAAGGATGACTCACATCCATTTGGTTAGCTCAGGAAGCTTAACCAGAATCCCATTAGATAGTTCATAGCTTACAGGGGTAACCGCAATAATTTTTCTATGCCACATTAACATGCCCACTGTCTAGAACTAAATGTTTTTTTAATGTGAGCAAATGCCCATTGTTCATACCGATTTATCTAATGGGAGAGGAAGCAGTGATGTGAATGGGGAGGAGAGATTGGTAGAAATAAGTTCAGAAACAATGAAAGAAGCATTAGCAATTGCTTTTTTCATCCAATAAATTAATTTATGTATTTCTGTCATATATTATAATTTCATAAATAAATACATTTATTCATATAGCGGTGGAGTGTTTTGCCTTTATAGTCCATTTGTTTACAATCTATCTATACAGACGTTCAAGAATTATAAAACTTAAGAAGATATTAAACGAATTCACACTTTTTGGTTTATTATACTTTTCCAACAACAGTTAATCTTACTGAAAGATGCCACCAAAACCAAAACGTATTTAAATTCAGGACTTTAGTTCGACCTCCCATCCAGACTTGAATAATGCCATAGTTATTTCTAGAATGTCTACTGCTTATTGTTATAGCTTGTATTGACAAGCGTTTTTCAGTTTTGATATAAAAATAAAGCAAATGCAGAAAGTATAAATATTTGGGGTACATTACCAAGAAACATGTAGATAGTTTTGCTACTCCTAAAAATAGGCTTTCTTTGGGTTTTCATCAGTATTTCCAGTGAAATAAATGACAGCATAGTGCTTTTAACAAAACAGCAATATTTGGCACACTTTGTGAACTGTGAATTTTGCTATTGATTATTTTTATAAACTGGAAATTTGGAACTTTAATACACAATTAAGTCATATCAACTGACTGTGCTCACTGCTTTAAGCTCCAAAAACTCAAGGTATTTGCATAGAGACGCCTCCAACAGAAACATTGTTTGACAGATAAAATGCTACTATGGAGAATGGAAAGAATTTTAATTCTGTTTTCAGTGTAATTTCAGCATCTCATTAGCAGAAGTTCTCCAAGTGACATAGTCAGCACCAAATAAGTGCACCCTTTCCAATATGAATAACAAAGACAATGTCAGTGCATGTAGTGCTTTATTTACTAAAAACACAGTGAACACAAGCCAAATCAACATTTCTTGATGCTGCGCTTTCCCTGTGTGAGTGCACAAGCCTGTTCTAGTCATTCTTTTGGGTGCAACCTGAGGACCAGTATCACCAGAAGTGGTTAGCTGCTCATGTTCTACAAAAGGCTCATGGGACTGAGGTGGCCTTTCTGTCTTGTGACCATTCTCAAAGCAGTGGATTGTTGCTGACTGCACCTCTGGAACATGTTTCTGGGCAACTTGACTTATAGGTTTCACTGACATGATGGCCTGAGGGGAAGTCTAGAGGTCTGGCTTGTGAGAAATGACCATATCAGGAAGGTACTGTTATAAACTTTATTTTGAGTTTTAAATCTGCCCATTTCATGGATGAAAGTGCCCAAAAGGATTTCAGAAATCTATTTTTAGCAGATTTCACTAGTTTGCCTATTTTTTGTAACTTTTGATGGAAGCTCATTACTCTGCCATTGATGGGCTGAGGTAATTGCTAATTGTTCACATACCTACTAAATTTCTTCTTGGAAGATAATGTTCCTTGCTTTTTGCCTGGTTTTCAATTTTTCCAACTTTTTGTGATTTGTTACAGTTTTTATGAATTGCAGAATAAGGCCATTTGATTAAATGTATCATATAATTGGCATTTTTATCATTACCCTGAGTTGTGACACCTGAAGTGTGAGTGGCACAGGCATGTGATGGATGCAACACTTAATATGCATCAGTCGATCAAACATGGCATTGTTCACATTGCATCAGATTTTGGGCTGGATTTTACGTCCCTCCACCAGGCGTGTTTTCTGAGGGCGGGGGTGGGGGGAGGGGGGACGGTGGTGGGCATGTAAAATAGGTCATGTGCCCACCCCACCATCTTTCCACCCACCCCTGAACTCACCCTCATAACATGGTAGGGGCAGCTGCCAATATCGGCAGCCCGCTCACCATATTTAAATAAATAATCAAGGGTCAATTGAACTTGTTAACAAGAACAATTGACCCTGATAACACGTTGCCCACGCCATAATACGGTTAGCATGGGCAGTTGGGTGGGAGTGGGTAGGCCTTTTTTAAAAAAGGTTTTAAAAGAGCAGGAAGGGAGGGGTACTTTCTTCTGGCGGTGGGGGAGAGGGGGTGTCCTTTGTGCATTGGCCGTCACCCATTCCCTCTCTGCCTGACCGCTCCTAACCTGCGGTGTGACCACCTCCTTAAATGTGCTGTCCACATAGCACTCTGCATCGTGGATGTACCAGTGACTCTAGCCAGCACTCAAACCCTGAACCCGGAGCTCAAGCTTCAGCTTTTTGCACCTCCAATTTTTTTAAGAAACATTGGCCAGAATTTTACTTTCCCCCGGACGGATCCTGAGGCAGAGTTGGGGTTTGGGGGGCGGGAGGAGGAAGCGTGAAATTGCAAGGATGGGATTCCCTCCAGGTCCCCGGCCCGCCCCAGCCTGGTCGCAATTTTATGCTGGGGTGGGCAGGGCCTCGGATGAGAAGCCCGCCCTTGCCCCCTTACGGGCCTTTACCTGCCCAGTCTCAATTTTTAGGCCGGCAGGCAGATGATAGACTTGGGGGGGTGGGGGAGACCCAAAATTGAACGAAGTTCAATCTTGGGCTGGAAGGGGTGTGTGATGCCTCCATTAGAAGCCCCCTTCTGACTGGGGGTGACCTCCCCTTCGGGCCCAGTGACCTCCACATCCCCACCACGACCCCTCTACTCTCCCAACCTATCCCCTGAGACCCGACCACCTCCCTCACACTCCCCAGGCCTTCCCTACCCCACCTCCCCTAACCCCACGCTGATCCCTGCCACTTACCTCTCCTCCAGATCCTGGCTCTTTGTGACAGGCAGCTAGTTGCAATGCCTTTTCCAGCTGCTGCAGCGCTATTCCTGGAATGACTGGAGAGCTGCCAGTCAAGCTGATTGGCCAGCAGCTCTCCAAGGTGGGTCTTCTCTGGGTGACGGGCGGAAGTTCCACCTTCTGCCAATCAATACTCATTAGAGGGTGTTCGTATAGGGCAGAGGTGGATAGAGTCTTGGTAGGCAAGGTGGGGTGATAGATTATTGGGGGTAGGTGGGATGCAGATTTCAGGTTACTATCAGACTTTATTAAATGGTGGAGCAGGCTCAAGGGGCTGAATGGCCTACTCCTTGTCCGTATGTGCGCATGAAATGGCATTGGGGCTGCTGGAGCCAAGCCCCTGCCACCCTGAAAATTCCAGCCTTAGAGCCATCGCTGTTCTGAACAATTTAATTCCAATTCAATTTTTTGGCAAATGCAAAGAATTTCAATCTATCAAAGTCCTAGGTGGAGCTTCAAAGACCAAAAGACCATCATAGCAACTTTGCATCCATAAGAATTTGAATGCAATACTGCTTTAGATCAAAGTGTAGAAATTTTATTTTACCTCCTTCCATCTGACAGAAATCAGTTAATGAAAATGGAGTGGGGCCATACTTAACCCAATTTGGTTGACTGTACAGGGGTGAAACTAATAAAGAAGGAAAGTGATGAACATTTGTGACAGACGCATATGGCTGAATTTTACTCTTGGTGGCGTGTGCAATTGGCAAGCCTGGAGCGGCTGGGAAACAGGCCGCCGATCGCGATGGGCCCCTGACCGCGATTTCACGCCAATGAATGGCCAGCCAGTGTGAAACGCAAACTGAAAAGCTCAGTGCTGCCAAGGTGGGGGCGGGAAGAAAGTGAGCGATGATGTCACCATTGGTGCAGGTGAGCGCTGCGAGAGAGCTCCCTGAAAGCAGACAGCTGCCTCAGGGAGCTGCAGACCTGCAAATAATGGAATAAAGCTGTAAAAAGCTGCAAAAAAATGTCTATGTATCACAATCAAGCACCTGAAAGCATGCCGAATAAAAATGCTGTCCCCAGATAATTATTTATATTTTATTTCCTATCGGAGATTTCATCCCACCCTTGGATGAGGTTTGATGGAAAATGCAAAGGCCGCCTGGTCAATTGGCCCGTCTGCCAGCTGCAAGGTTGGACGAGCCATGAAAAATCACAGACAATTGCGCGGTTAATGGACTTAATCGCCCTCTTAGTTGTCGGCAAGTGCGCTACCGACTTTTACGCATGCCCGCAGAGTGAAATATCGCGTATGCCCGATGTCATCTCACGCAACCTCACACCTGATCGAGTCGGGCGTGAGCTCGCCCGCAAGATGTAAAATTCTGGCCAAAATTTATTATATCGCTATTCAGTAAAATAAAACATATTCCAATCATCACCTTGTACTAGTTAACTGTTGCTGGGTCAAAATCCAGCTTCTTCCCTAACAGCAATGTGGGTGTACCTACACCACATGGACTGCAGTGGTTCAAGAATGCAGCTCACCACCACCTTCTCAAGGGCAATTAGGGATGAGCACTAAATGCTGGCCTAGTCAGCGATTCTGAAATTCAATAAACAAAAAAAAACTACTAACTGAAGTCTGAGTAACATGGCACTGTTGTGGCAGTCTACTGAACAATTTACTTTGCCCCGCATACTTTCTTCAATACAGTTAGAAATTAAACCAAGTCATGACCTTGAAGTCTTGCTGTTAGCACTGCTTTTGGAATCAATTCCACTCCAGATCCAGCCACACTCAAAGCACTTTCCAAAAGTACCCAAGTATTATTGCACCAGATCATTGAGAATTTTAATATAGGCCCATTATTAGCTAATATTTCCTGCACGGTGAGTTTAATTCAGCCGTTCTGTCCGCAGCACAATTTCAGAGATTGCGCTTTGGAGGGTGTCCAACATTCTGGTTGCAGAGTGCAAATTCGTCAGCACATATCTCCTGCTGCTTTACCTTGAAGAGGGGCAGGAAAATTTCAGAACCAGCTCTTCCCTGACACGCACCTCAAATCCACAATGATAATGGTTCAGCACAGGTTTCTCCGATTTCCCTTCCGGTCCTTGAACTGCCACAATCTCTGTGATACTGTGTTCTTACTGCTTACTGATGTATGATGCAGGCTCGATGATCTCTGCGTTGGATTTTGCCAGCCCTGCGGCAGCTGGAAGGCTGGCAATATTTTGGGGCGGGGGTGTGGGTGGGGGGAAAGGCCTCCTGAGAGGAGCTTGAAGGCTGGAAGCCTCCCCGTCAAGACATATTGCCATTGTTGGGAACCTCAGCTTTGTGGCCATGTACTGGGTGACCAACTGAGGCAATTGATTTCCCAATTAAGGGCCACCACTGGCATTTTACTGACATCAGGAGGGACTGCCACTGTGTGAGGAAACTGCCAGCTAAAACCCTAGTGGGATCCTGAGGGGAATGGGAGCCTCCTTGATGGGTGCTTCATGACCCACTGAGGGCCCCCTGGCAGCAATGGTCGCAGCCAGAATAGCCACACCACGAACCCCACCACCCCCACCCCACCCCCACCGGAATCCAACACCCCCTTTGGCTTCCCCAAAAATCTCATTAGTCTTCGAGGGCATTGAGGCTCCTTCTCCTTCATGCTGCAGCCTCAGCAGTGGCCCTCTGATTGGACCGGCAGTTCAGCTATGGCTATGGTCAGTCTTTGGTGATTGGAGGACCTACATTTCTGCCCATGAATAACAAAATTCAGAATCTTTGAAAATGGTGCTCTGTGGGACGCTAATGATAAAAAAAAAGAACATCTTCAATTTATAGCACTATTCATAACTTCAGGATGTCCCAAAGTACTTCACAGGCAATTAAATATTTTTTGAAGTGCAGTCACTGTTAAATTGTAAGCAAATACAACAGTCAATCTGCACACAGCAAGGCCTCAAAGACAACAATAAGATTAATAACTGAATAGTCAGTTTTATTGATGTTGGTTGAGGCATAAATATTGACCAAAACACCAAGGATAATTCGACTGTTCTTCCTCGAGTAGTGCTATGGGATCTTTTATGTGCATCTGAGATGGCAGGCAGGAGTCTTGGTTTAATGTTTTTTTTTATTCATTCACGGGATGTGGGCTTCGCTGGCTAGCTGAGCCAGCATTAATTGCCCATCCCTCGTTGCGCTTGGAAGACAGCATCTCCAACAGTGCAGTACTCCCCCAGTATGGCACTGATGTATCAGCCCAGTTTATATGCTCAAGTCTCTGGAGTCAGTGTGGAACTTTCAGCCTTTTGACTCAGAGGTAAGAGTGCTCAAATCAAGCTGATGGTATGCACGCTGATAAATTAACATATCTTAAATATTGCCCAAAATTGAGCTGCTTTTTAATGTATTTTTAGCTGTAAGTTAAACCAACAAAGAAGTTGTAATAAAGTTTAAAGAAAAGCATTGTGCATCTTTTGGAATGCTGACTTCCTGAGCAATGATACTGTAAGATGGGAGTTAACAACATTATCAAATAGCTTATGAGAATAATCACATTGCTCAGCCAAATGTAGCAATTACATTGCAATCAATGGATAGAATGCTTGTTTAGGTATAGTTCACTTAATGTTGTTGATGTAGCCACAGCCGCTTCACTTGCCTTTCTCTGAAGCAAAAGATGTCCATAGTCAAATAGATTACTTATGTCCATGTGTTTCTAATTTTGTGGTTGATCATTGTAAAACTAAAGTCTGCCAATTGTATAAATATATTTATGATCCTTCAAATAACCAGTCAAAGAAAACAGATGCCACATTACGAACTAAACAGTTGAGTGATCTTTTCCAAAGCTTGTCAAAAATAATAATGGGATCAGCAAATCATCTGGAACATGATAGTTCAGCCCTTACAGTCACTTTTATGCTATTTATTTAATATAAGTTATATAATCCTCAAGAAAAAGATGTTTGAATCTGTAACTAAACTCAGGATTGCTTCCTGTAATATTTTGGCAGAACTGCCCCTTTCCACAAGGTAAATGTAATCAAGCTGGAGAATTTAAATTGTTCAGGTGCTGAATTTCCTTCTCACTATTTTCTAGCATGAAAATATGCCAGTAATCCAAGAGGGCTTTTCAGGCCATGCAGCAAAAGAGGACAGGGAGATTATTAAACCAAAACAGAGAAGGGGAGAATGGGCAGATGGGAGAGGGAGAAAGGAGATGAGGGAGGAAGAGAAGGAACATGAGGAAGTAAAAATCGGGGGAGGTGGGCTGTGAAGATTGGGTGGGAGGATGAGAGAGAGAGGCGATGGGGAGAGGAGGAGGCAAAATGGGAGAGAGGAGGTTGATGGTGGGTTACTGGTGAGGGGCTGGAGATTGGTTGAAGGAAAGGAAGGGAGCAGGAAAGGTAAAAGAAGAGGGAGCAGAGGGAGGAGGAGAGAGAGGGGAGAGAAGAGAGGAGGTATGACACGGGGAGAGAAGAGGATGAAGATATGAGAGATATAAGAGAAGAAGATGGGAGAGGGAGAGTATGGAGATAAAGAGGAGGGAGAAGATGAGAGAATAAATAATGGACAAAGAAGGGTGAAAGAAAAGTACAAGAGAAGAAGATAGGGAGGGGGCAGGAGAGAAGGGAAGGAAGGAGAGAGAATGAAAAGGGAGGATAAAGAAATGGAGGTGCCTTTGGGGGATATTGTATTGCATGGGGATGCAATGTTTATGCTTATGTTTTCATGGACCACAAAGCTAGGTGTAGGTTTAGCCAAAGAAGTACAGTTATTAAAGTATGAAGATGTGAGGAGAGGGTGCTTGATTTAGAGTCGAGCTTTAGCAAGAGGGAGGTGTTTTGGTGTTTTTTTCCATTAGTTGGTTAAGTATATTTGCTTTAGTTAGTCTGGTCATATAACAGTATGTCACATAAAATAATGCTCACAACATCACTTTCAAATGCAATAATTTTAGACTATTGTGTCAATGCGCTGTGTTTAATATGTAATAGATACAAGTCAATCTCCCATTGTATTACAACAGGTAATTAAGATCAATTTCTGTCAACAGTCACATATGGATATACTTTCCCTCGGTGGAGTGTAACAAAGGTTCACCAGATCTCTCAGATGAGGGGATTGTCCTGTATAGAGAAATTATGTACACTGGGCCTGTATTCCTTAGACTCTAGAAAAATGAAAGATGATCTCTTTGAAACCTGTAAAATTCTTAAGATGCTTGGCAGGGTAGATGCTGGGAGAATGTTTTCCCTAGAATCTTAGATCCATAGGATAGTTACAATGCAGAGAGGCTATTCAGCTTGTCGAGTCCGCACTGGCTCACTACAAGAGCAGTTCAGCTCATTGGACTTCCACACCTTTTCTCCATATCACTGCATTTTTTTTTCCCTTCAGGTGCTTATTCAATTTGCTTTTGGAATGTATTTGCCGTGGGGGGCAGTATAGTTAGGGGGATAGACACTTTTCCCTGCAGCCAAGAGCATGAGTCCTGAAGACTGCATCGCCTGGCCAGTGCCAGGGTTAAGGACATCTCCTCAGAGCTGGAGAGGAGCTTGGAGTGGGAGGGAAAGGGTCCAGTTGTCGTAGTCCATGTGGGTACCAAAGACATAGGTAGAACTAAGAAAGAAGTTCTGCTGAGGGAGTATGAGCAGCTAGGGACTAAATTAAAAAGCAGGGCCACAAAGTTAATAACCTCTGGATTATTTCCTGAGCCATGAGCAAATTGCCATAGAGTAAATAAGATCAGACAGTTGAAGGCGTAGCTCAAAGACTATTGTGGGAGAAATGGGTTTCGATTCGTATGCATTGGCACCAGTACTGGGGAAAGTGGGGTCTGTTCCATTTGGATAGCCTTCACCTGAACCGCATTGGGACCAATGCACTGGCAATTGTATAATACTGGTAGAGAGGGCTTTAAACTAAATAATGGGGATGGGGAGGGTTCACATGAGGAGAGATTTGTAAAGTTAAAGAGAAAGGACAAGGCAATAGTGCAGGGTTGCAGGACGGGTAATGGTAACCAGAATGTGACAGGGAGTTATAGAGCGTACAAACATAAGAGTGCACCAGTAAGTAAGGTCAGAGTAGGGAAAGATGGTAAATGGAGAGAATTAAAGGCTCTTTATCTGAATGCATGCATTATTGGTAACAAGATGGATGAATTGTTAGCCCAGATCGGGATGAATGATTGTGATATGATAGCCACTGCAGAGACAGGGGCTGGCACAATACGACGTGATGACGGGTGTTGGAAATTTGGTGTCATCACGCCAGTCTTCCATATTACGGAAGATGAGCAGATATGGAAATCAGAAGCCTGCCCATCATTTTAGAAATAGTCAATTTAAAAGTTATTGAGCTTGTTAAAGACCCAATTGTATGGAACATTTTGTTGCCTACTCCATTTTTTGGGCATCGGATAGGAAAAAGTTTGTGAATGCTTTCTGTCAGGGATAAACAAGCAGCCCAAGGGCAGAAGGAAAGGCCTGTAAATGGGACCATGTCTGCATGTAGCAGGAGAGTCTACTTGTGAAGGCAGCAATATTTGTATGTCTTTTTGACTTCATTTTTTCACTCTTTTGAGCCTGCCATAAGAATAAGGAGAGGTTGAGATGGCAGAGGGCTTTGAATTGGTTGCTGTGATTGACTTTCTGTTCACGGCATAACCCCTCTCCCGCCTAACATCCTGGCCTCAACTTCAGATTGGGCATGGAGCCTCCTTTCCAAAGCAAATTGGCTGCCTTCCCACCAGGCAGCACTAATTGGCTGTTTATCACTTGATTCACTGTGCTGTTCTGCCTCCCTCACACCACCAAAACTGTAAAATCCAGCCCATAGTTACAAAATGAACATGGCTGGGACCTGAATATTCAAGGGTATTTGACTTTTTTCAGAAGGATAGAAAGAAAGGAAAAGGAGGTGAGGTAGCTCTGTTAATAAAGAATGAGTTCAGTACTGGAGGGAGCTCTAACCTTTGTTTGGAGGATCAAAATGGAGAATCATTTTATATGGAGATAGGAAATAGCAAAAGAAAAAAGTCATTGATAGGAGATGTTTATAGGCCCCCTGACAGTAGCTACACTGTAGGACAGAGTATAAATCGAGAAATAATGGGGGCATTAACCTTCCTCTAGATTGGATGAATCAAATTGGCAAAGGGAGCCTGGAGGAGGAGTTCGTAGAGTGTATTTGGGACAGTTTCTTAGAACAATACATTCCGGAATACTCCAATGTGGTGTATTTGGATTTCAAAACACATTTGATAAAGTGTCAGTAAAAGGTTACTGCAGAAGTTTATGCTGTTGGGGGTAATATGTTAGCATGGATAGAGGATTTTTCTTTATTATTCGTTCACGAGATGTGGGCATCGCTGGCTAGGCAGCATTTATTGCCCATCCCCAATTGCCCTTGAGAAGGTGGTGGTGAGCTGCCTTCTTGAACTGCTGCAATCCATCTGGTGTAGGTACACTCATAATGTTGTTAGGAAAGGAGTTCCAGGAATTTGACTCAATGACAGGGAATGAACGGCGATATAGTTCGAAGTAGGGATGGTGTGTGGCTTGGAGGGGAACTTGCAGGTGGTGTTCCCATGTGTTTGCTGCCCTTGTCCTTCTCGATGGTAGTGGTCGTGGGTTTGGAAGGTGCTGTCTATGGAGCCTTGGTTTCTAAGATGAGTTCCTGCAGTACATCTTGTAGATGGTGCACGTGCTGCCACTGTGCATTGGTGGTGGAGGGAGTGAATGTTTGTGAAGGAGGTGCCAATTAAGTGGGCTGCTTTGTCCTGCATGGTGTCAAGCTTCTTGTGTGTTGTTCATCCAGTCAAGTAGAGAGAATTCCATCACACTCCTGACCTGTGCCTTGTAGATAGTGACACAAACTGAGTGTCAGTGAGCAGGACTTTTCTGAGTCAATGCCACTTGATAGCACTATCGAACACCTTCCATCACTTTGCTGATGATCGAGAGTAGGCTGATGGGACGGTAATTGGCTGGGTTGGATTTGTCCTGCTTTTTGTATACAGGGCATACCTGGGCAATTTTCCACATTGTCGGGTAGATGCCAGTGTTGTAGCAATACTGGAAGAGCTTGGCTGGGATGTGGCTAGTTCTAGAGCACAAGTCTTCAGTACTATTGCTGGAAAATTTTAAGGGCCCATAGCCGTTTCAGTATCCAGTACCTTCAACCATTTCTTCCTATCACATGGATTGAATTGGATTGGCTGAAGTATATATATCTATGACTTACTTCTGTATAATTAAGGTTCATGGGGGATAGGCAGGAAAGTGAAGTTAAGGTCACAATCAGATCAGCCATTAGCTTATTGAATGGTAGACCTAGCTCGACGGGCCAAATGGTCTACTCCTGCCCCTATTTCTTATCATCATATGATCTTATTATGATTGGCCTGCAGCTCTCAGGGTGGAATTTCTTCCCTACTGGGAAGCTCTCCAATTAAACGTCCCCTGTGGAGCCGGGAGCCCTGACGGCAGAGCTCTTGCCTGTAATTAGGGACTCTATTCCCTCAGGGCTCCCGGAGATCAGGTCAGCAGGGGGTGCTGCCAGTTTTGGTTGCGGATGTTTAACCCCCTGCTGCCCATAATTAATTAGGCCATTTAAGCAAGATCATACTTCTGCCCAAAAACTTTAAAACAAATACTGTGATTGCTGCAGTATCAGATTGAGCCAGTTTATTGAGATCTTCTGCATCCAGACTTTCAGAGAATATCAGGGTATCACACATATAACAGAGAAGGAATAGTATATTTAGAATAATCATATTTGTCCTATAACTTAATATTCTTCAAACAAAAAACTAGCAGCTGAGTAGAAAAATACTAAAGTGTGCTATTTTCTGCATTTAAAATATCATTACCAGCTTCCTTTTTAATAGAGGGATACATAGTTCAGAGAGGATTTTGTTTGAAAGAAACAATTGAAATTTATTATTTTTAATTTAAATAGGTTTAGGTTTCCCTTTAACAGCAAGCTGTCTGGGTCATAATAGTCTGAATCGTTATTACAAACTTGCAGCAGTGTCCATGTAAATCAAACATGTGTTTCTGCTTTTTTGTTTAGACAGCTGCTTCTACCTGTATCAAAGACAAGGTACTGAGATTATCAAGTCAGACCTTGTTGCCACGTATTGCTTTGGCATAACAGGTAGGTGGTCTTTTTAGACTGAGAACAAAGCTTTGCTTGTTTTCAGCCCTCGCTAGTTGATATTTCCAGGATGTCTAATCATTCTGTTATATTAGTCATTGTGAAATTTCACAATGTTTTACCTGTGGTTATTCATCTCCCTCAGGAGATTAAATAAATTGAAACATGACAATGGTAGTGCAAATTGTTGATGTATTATCAGAAGAAGCAGGTTCAAATGGCCCTTCATTATTTTATATTTTATCTTTGAAAGGTTCAAAGGAAAATCATTCTAGGTAAATCATGAATGAATTTTTACTTTCCAAGTTAATGATACAATAGTTGTGACATTAAAAGCTGTTCTTGGGGTTTTCCTGATGGAGTAATCCCAACAAATTGTGTGGTATTGAGTCATATATTCTATCCTGCGCGACAACTACCTTTTATGTTCCCAGGCTAAGCAAAGGTCTTTACTATACAGGGACCCTCTACTGGAAAGTATGGTTGTTTGGATCAGATGTAGTCTGCTGGCCCCTAATAGTTCAGTGACACACTAACAATCACAATCTAGGTTAACACATGGGGAATTTTCCTGACTAAGCTCACAGAGAGCTTCCAGAGCATATAGAACTGTATCTTAGTATGGAACACTGTCTTCAGAGAGGGCCCAAAAGGAAAACAAAAACAAAAGGGCTAAGGAAAGCAAAGCAATGATTTAAGTTTACATAAATATTAAATCAAGTTAATTAATAGGGTGTCTACAAGGCTTTTGGTTTTGTTAAATAAACATTGACACACTGATGTAATTTGTTTTGAAAAATATTATCATGCCATTCTGATATCGTCATGCAACATTTTCACTGTAGCTGTTGCATTTATAGGATTTGGAACATTAAACTATCAACGAATGACAAAGGGGTAAAATTTTCTCTCACACGTGTGGGTTTGGATTCTGGGTAAGGTAGTGGAGGTTAAAAACCCTTGAGTCAGTTAGCAGATGGATGCTAAGATGAGGGGCGATGGTTGGACATTTCTAGATGCATAAGCTCAGATGGTCTGAGGCCTGCCCCTTCTGTATCTATCTTGTGATCTTGGAAGTGGTGACAATACTTTAAGGACATCTGTTAACCAGGCGAAAGGCCATATTAATTATAAAACCACCCAATCACACTTTGGCATGTCTGTTTTCATTAAACATGTATTGTTCTGGAGCTATCCAATTTTCATAGCTCCAAGTACATCTGTCCTTTGAGGGCCCCAGTCTTGCTAAGAAGTTATGCATAAAAAGTTTTCATCTTTGAATGATGACTGTTACTTATTAATTTCAGTCTGTTACTTTAATTTATGCAGTGGGATTTCATTATTTAATCCTTTCTCATGCTGTAACATTCCATGTGTTAGCTCCCATGATGTGGTGCGGTGCACATGGGTCCGGTGCCACAAAAGGCTCAATGATCTCCTGCACTCGGGGAGGGCCATGTTGCCTCAAGTCACTTAATGCAGATGTCACCCTTTCCCCCACACCCTCCCCTCCACACACTCCCCGCCAGCTCTGAGTACAGTAACGGCATTGAATCCCTCACGGCATGTACCCCTCGCTGAGTGAGCCAGCAGATATTGCCCATGCCCAGGTCACCCTGAGAGGGTTGAGCTAGGATGTGTTCTGCATCCACAGCATGTGTGACACTGACACCCAGAGTATAGAATAGGGGTGGAAGTCAAGGGTCTGCACCAAGGCAGAGTGCTGGAACTGGGAAACATGTCAAAGTCAGGGTGTTAACATACTGGGAGGGGAGCTTCCAGTTGGCGGGGCACCAATCCATCTGCTGGTGTTTACGCTGCACGTGCATGTGCCTCCATGCTTAGCAAAGTGACACCTTGTGGTGCCACATGTGAAGGAGGCAGCATTTGGGCAATGGGGGGAGGGGGTGGGGGGTGCGGTGGGGTAGGGGCTGGTCAACCTTGGCTTGTTTGGGTGAGGGTGCAGCAGCTGCTGGGTAATGAAGAACTGGAGCCCTGCAACGTCCCACTCTGGCTGGGTTGGCAGGGATGAGAAGGGAATCTAGGTGCAGGCTGGGCTAATGAATGCTCCTCTCTCCTTTTCAGGAGGACACTGCACACAATGCATTGGAACGAATGCGGACTGGTGGAGGGCAGGCCCAGTTGGCCGTCCTAACAGCTTTTGAGCAGCAGGCCATGGACCTGGAGAGGTGCCATGCGCCCAGGTCCACCGGCAGCGGTGAGGCTGGGTTGCCATGGGGAGGTATGTTTGGTGAGCACTCAGGTCATCATGTGTGTCACAGAAGCCATGGCACTGCTGAATGCTCCATGATTGAAGTTAACAACATGGGTTTACGCTTGATTATGGAAGGATGAGCGCATGATGATCCAGGGGAGCGGCATGCACATTGACATTGTCTGCACTTTAACTAATCAAATGTCCTTTTTCTTCCTTTTAGCATCACCGGAGCAGGGCCGGGAGGAGGAGGCAGAGGGTCCACCTCTCACGGCTGAAGCCCCAGAGCAAATCCACTCACCAGCGTCACACCATCTCAGCCAGGCAGGCACCAGCACAGGTACTAGCACTTCAGTGGGAATTAGTCCTTCGGCTAGTGTCCCAGGGCACAGCGGTGAGGGCACTTCACACTTGCTTGAGGTAAGAGCAGAGACAGAGAGTGCCTATGGCGCCGGCAGTCGGAGGGCTGCTGGGGACCAGGTACTTGCTCAGTCGGTGGCTGATGATGTGCTTCTGGAGTTGTTGGTAAGACAGCGAATGCTGGAAGTGCAGCAGGGTGTATGAGATGATCTGGTGGAGATACATGGCGCAATGCGTGGCATGGGGCCTGTGCTGGAGGAGTCCACGTGGAGCATCACCGATGCAATGAGCCTCATGGCTAATCGCCACGCTTCCTCCATGGAGAGAGTCGTGTCTCCCATGGAGAGGCTCCTCCAGGAAAACAATCAGGTCCTCCTGGGTTGTGCTCAGACCTGCAAACCCTCACAGCGACATTGGCCACAGCTGGTCAGTGCCAGTGTGGGAGATGGTTTGGGCACCAACTATCCCAGCTTGGTGCCCATCCATCTACGGTGAGCAGGGAGGTCCGAAGCGACTTCACATCAGCGCAGCAGCTGCCTGTCGCCTCTGCGGGCTCCTCTCAGGCCGCTCCGGATGAGGGTAGCAGCTCCTCCACCTGGGGGGAAGTCAGCTGTGAAACTGGTCGCTCCCTCCCGGGTGGGACCATCAAATGCTCCGTCGGCCAGAGGACGTCCGCCAAGGTCATTGAGGCCAACAGGACAGCACAGTGAGCAGGCTGCCTCAGATGCCAATGCGAGTGAGGGGACAGCTCCTAGACATAGCTCCTGTAAGCGTAAATTTAAGGAACACCACGGGTTTCTCATTGGTGCTTTTATGTTGGCCCATAGTACTTAGTGGAAGACCTGGTGTGATGTTCAACACCGTTTTTGTTTTGTTTTTTGAATTTACTTTTGTTCACTCAATAAACTTTGACATGTTGCCATGCCTCAGGGTGATTCCTTACTTCTGCATGTGTACGGAAAGCCATGATGTTATGAGTGAGTTGTTTGACGTTGAGCTTTATTGATAAGGGCTTTAGTTAATGTTAATATCCAGGTAGATTTAGCACTCAGGTATCGAGTGTGGAGCCTGCAGCCCTGGCGTGTGTTGAAGGTCCATCTGTGGTCGGCTAACTGAATGTTCTTTGGATTAAAATCCCCCAGGTGTCCCTACCTCCCTGGAGTATGCCCGGGTCAGCGTCTACCCCCTCAGTGTTCCCCTGTGCATGCTCATCCTCGGACTCACTGCTGGAATCATCGTGTGCATCCGGAGCAACTGCATCCATGTCTTCCTTGCCCACTGCGACGCCCCTTTCCAGCGCCAGATTGTGGAGAGCGCAGCACGCAACTATTATCAGTGACACATGATCTGGGGGGTACTGGAGTGCGCCCCCTGTTTGGTCCAGGCATCGGAAGCGCATCTTGAGAAGACCGATGGTTCTCTCCACCACAGCTCTTGTGGAGACGTGGCTCCTATTGTACCACTGCTTAGCCTCTGTTCTTGGATGGCGGAGAGGCGTCATGAGCCACCTTCTGAGGGGATAGCCCTTGTCACCCAGCAGCCATCCATCCAGCCGGGCTGGAGCACTGAAGAGCCTCGGCACCTGGGAGTGTCTGAGTATTTAAGCATCGTGGGAGCTGCCTGGGTACCCTGCACAGAGTTGCAGAATCTGCGTCCTGTGGTCACACACTATCTGCACGTTCATGGAGTGGAAGCCCTTCCTGTTGACAAAGGCACCGGGCTCACCTGATGGCGCCTTGATGGCCACATGTGTGCAGTCTATAGCACCCTGGACATGGGGGAAGCCAGCAATTGATGCAAGGCCTCTGGCTCACTCTGTCTGACTGGCATCATCGCAGCGGTAGTTGATGAAGTTCAATGCACGCCTAAACAGAGCGTCTGTCACCTACTTGACACAAGTGTAGACAGCTGATTGGGAGACTCCGCAGAGACCACCCACTGACTCATGGAAAGAGCCGAAGGCATAGAAGTTGAAGGCAGCTGTGACGTTTAGAGCCACTGGCATGGGGTATCCACCCACACAGTTTGTGGAGATCTCAGGGCCTATCATCTGGCAGATGGAGGTGATTGTCTCCCTTGAGAGACAGAGCCTCCTTAGGCACTGTACCTCAGACATATTGAGGTAGCTGCTTCACTGCCTGTAAACCCTGGCAGCAGGATATTGGCGTCTTCTGCGGTCCCTTCTGCCTTGCACTTCCTGTTGGTCCTGTGCCCCTTGCGTCTGCACCTCTCCCCTCAAAGGTGACTCCGCTGGAGGCTGAATGTGCACTCCTGCCCTCCTTCCCCTTCTGGCCCTCCCTTCCTCCTCAGTGGAGAGCACAACTCCCATTCCCAGGCTAAGGGAAGGCTTCCTGAAAGCTGCAGGCCCCAGAAATGATCTTTACTGCGGAGTCTTGACCAAGGCTTTTACTCCTGTTCTAGCAGCTGGTATGAGTTTTGAAGTCTTCCTGCTCACACAGGCAAGTATAAGTTACTTTCACACTTAAATACCTCAAACATCACATTCACGACCCCACTCACCCTTCTTATCCCGCCCGTGGATGAGGTTTATACAAATGTCTCCTACCCGCCTGCCCGTTGCACCCATGCAATGTCCTGAAGATTGCACGGGCTGTGAAAAATCGAGACCAATTGTTGCCTCAAGTGCCTTAACTGGCCCGTTAATTGATGGCAGGCGTGCATCCGAATGCGATGGTGCGCGTTGACGTCAGATGCTCGCCCGACGTCACCGCGAGTCATTTTACATGTTGGCGTGCGGGGCTTGCCCCCGCTCCCCCCCACCACGCCAATGGGAAAATTCTGGCTAGAGAATCGGCACCAACCTTATGGAAGGCTCTGGTGGTCTGGTCCCATGGATTTTTTATTATGTTGACCAGATGGGAAATATGAGAAAATATGAAACAAAAAAATTAATTTTGCCTAATGAAGGCCATTCCTCCTGCAGATCGCATTCAGCTTGCCTACTTTTATGCCAAGTAATTTATTGCAGCAAGTGCTTTGCCATCATTCAGCATTTTCAGTGCCTCAAGGACTTTTTATACAAAATTGCAGTGCACAGACACCAAATCACATTATGTGCAGCAGGTATAGAGATTTATGGGGCTTGTTGTGGGATTTTACTGCATGAAATCACTTGTTCTACCTATAATGACTTTGCCTCATTTATCTATTTCTTAAGGGTGGTGACAGATCACAGTTTTTTAGAGAAAACCTCAACTATGTAATGTTCTCCCTGACAGCCAAAAACAAATCCATTATAGTCCACTTTATTTCTTAATCCTGATTGGTTGCATTCTAGAGATCTCATCAGCATGGCCCCAGGCATTGTATTGGGTTTATTGAAGAAATTAGTGTATTCCTATAATTTTCAACCCTATTCCTGATCTGGTCTCTATTCACCTGTTTTCTTAGAATCAGTTAATAAACATAGTATAAAACATATTTTACTGGAAACCTGTTTTATGCATTTATAACATTGCAGAGGGAAAACATCTAGGCCTGGAATTTCCTGCATCAGCACTATTGAGAAGTTAGACCAGAATAAGCGCCATTCCCATGTCAATTCTTCCATTTCAAGTTAGCCTCAAAATTCCTGCAAGTGATCACGACAAAATGCTAGGACGCAAAACGTGTGGAAATCAGCATGAGCAATTCAGGACTAAATAAATCGCAAAACTTGCATGATATATTCCATCTTTAAATATAAAAATTAAATTTTCAACTAATTTAACCATCATTAAATTAGGTTTAATAAAAATATGTTCAAAGAAAATTAAATACAGTGCAGATCTCAGTAAGTATTAAAAAAAAGTTCAAACAATTGCAATAAAACACCAGAAAAATAATTTGGTTTCCTACTGAGCCTGAAAATCTGGTGGTAATTTTGGTATAGCCTCTGAGCAAGTGCAATGCATGGGGAAACAAAGGTTTAGCAAGAATTGCAAAAAATAAAGAAATCTTTGTAAATAACAAAATAGTATTGTAGAAATTAATAGAATGAAGTGGTGACAAATCCATTGGACCTGATGACCAATATCCTAGGGTTTTAAAAAGGCTAACTGCTGTGATAGAGGATGCTAGTGATAGTGGTTTTGATCTTCCAGAATTCCTTAGATTTTAGAACAGTTCCCAAAGATTGGAAGGTAATAAACACAACCCCACTATTTAAGAAAGGAGGAAGCGAGAAAATGGGAAGCTATAGGCCAATTGGCCTGACATCAGTCTCAGGCAAAATGCTAGAGTGTTAAGGGTGTGATAACAAGGTACTTAGAAATCATAGGCTGGGATTTTCTGTGCCTGCCGGCGTTGGGTGTGTTTGCTGGCGCGAGCAGACAATATGGCGAGAAGGCCAAAAATTGGTTTTATGACGTCGTGAAACCAGTTTGTGATTGTCCAATCCACCCGGCGATGGCGGGCTGTGTACCCCACCATTGGACGTCATTGTAATACATCTGCATTTCATTATAAGGCCAGCCCGCCTGAATCGTTCCCCTCCCACTGGGTCATCTGTCCATGCCAGCAGGAAGACACACTGATGTATTTCACAATACAATATATAAGGTGTGCACTTGGTGGGCTGCACTTTGCTCAGGACTTCATGGTTTGTTTGCCCACCTTGCTTTGGTCAGCACGCGCAGTCATCAGTGCCAGGCTTCACAGGCAACACCACATCTCTTTTAGAGGGGCTCACAGGTAGGTCTCTACCTACCAGGTCAGCCATAAGTGGGTGGCTTTTCACTGGCTGCAGGGCAAGGCCTTGCTAGGGGAAGGGAGAGAAGTGGCCTCTGGCAAGGGAAGAGGCTGCAGGACCAGGGCTATACTGGGGAAGGTGGGTATCGCAGGGTGTGTGGGGTCACATGTTGATCTGTGCCAGAGGCCTAAAAGTGGTGAGGGCTGAGGAGGCAGTCTCCAGAGATGAGGCCAGGTGGACATGTGAGGGTGTGTGTGAGAATGGGTGGTGATGTCCCTTGAGCTGATAGTGAGTGAGATGCCAGTGAATGTGTGATGGGCTTGAGTGTGTGAGTTTAGAGTGATGAGATGGTTGCCATACCCTGGCTGCACGGATGAGATCATTCATCCTCTATCTGCATTGGATGGCCAACCCTCTCTTCTGTGCAACATTGGCACTGATCACCACTGCCATCGCCTACCAAGCCAGAATGGTAATGTTGCTGCCCCTCCTGCGGCCAGATCAGGGGTAAGGGATACCCCAACAGGCCTCCACGGTGTCCAAAAGGTGCTTGAGGGGCTGGAATCTTCTTGCCGTTCAGGGCCATGACACCTTTGCTGCAGTCTGGGGCTGGAAGCACTGAGCGAGACTGTACTTTAAATGTCGTGTCTGGCATGATGAAGTGGCGAGGTGATGGTGTGGTGGGCGAATGAGAGCCTGCCCACCATGGAAATGGTGTGTTTTCCAGGAATGCAGAAGTAATGCGGTGGGTTTGGGATGATATAGCATGAAAACCCGCCATCAGAGCTGGTGGTAAAATGTCTTTTTACCTGCCCACTACTGCACTTAGTGCAAATCTGGGAGGATTCTGCCCATAGTATAATTGAGCAGAGCCAACACAGGTTTAAGAAAGAGAAATCTGTTAGAAAGTTTTGAGATGTAATGGGTAAGGTAAGTAAGGGGGAATCAGTGGATGTAACATATTTGGATTTAAAAAAAAACATTCAATAAAGTGCCAACAGGAGGTTATTACACAAAATTAGGATGTACCTGCATGGATTTCAGATGGGTTAACGGATAGAAAATGAAGTAACCTTTACAAAGAGTTGCCCAAAATGTGCACCTTACATTTCCTTAAGAAAATACAGATTTTTGCCTAGTTATATCATTGCTTATTTAACAACCTAAAACTAATGTACACTTGAATTTGAAGATGCTCCAAAGCATCATGTTATATATCTATGTTTAGTTGGGACAGTAACTGGTATTGCTGTGAAGTTTACACTCAACAAAGAAAACACCATGGCTTACAGCAAGCATCCCTCCTGACAGCACAGATTAACCTTACTAGCGTTTGGCAGAATCTAAAAGAGAATTGGAGAAATACCTGATAACTGTTAACTGTCTTGACTTCAAATGAAAGGAGGATGCATGAAAGCAAGAAGGTTTGTAGGCATGGATTACAGCATGAGAAACAATAATATCGCAAACACATCAACAGATAAGATTACCATTATCACTGTTAACCATAGCATGAACTGAGGCAATGCATTCAGTGGAGCTACAAGAGAGAACAAAGCCAATGTAACCTTTTTCCAAATACAAAAAAACAGATAAAATAGCCCATAATTAAAAACCCATATCTAAAAACCACGGCATTCTGATGGAAGGTGTACAGGACGCTGAGTACGTAAAAAGAAAATCTTCCTTTGGTAATCCAGTGGATAGGAGGAATGAAATTAGGAGTGGTGAGTAATGTGGTAATTAACACTATTGGAAAATATATAAAACAAGGCATCTGGTAGACAAGAAGAGTTTATTACTGTGAGAAGGTATAGCTTAGTGGTAGAGCATTTACCTGCAAATCAAGAGGTTCCAAATTCAAATCCCGATATCCCCTCATTAAATCTAACCGCATAAAGGAGAGTAAAAGTTGCACGTGCCTTTCAGATCAGCCATGATCTTACTGATGGGCTGAATGGCTTACTCCTGCTCTGATACCTTATGATTTACTTTAAGCATTAAGGAACCAAGGTGACCAAGATGGCATCTGAAGCTGAAATGCTGTGAAGAGTTTGCACTCAAAAAAGAAAACAACACCATGGCTTACAACAAGCATCCCTCCTGACAGCACAGATTAACTTTACCAGCATTTGGCAGAATCTAAAAGAGAATTAGAGAAATACCTGATAACTGTTAACTGTCTTGACCATGTTTAACCCACGTTTCGTGCAGCACACCATCTTATTCAAGAATTTGAAGCATATGCGAGGAACAGCTACTCGCAGGATGGCTAAGCAGCTGCCACTTAAAACACTTGCTAGTACTCATCAAGGAGGCTGCAGGGCATCTTAGTGGCTAGTGCTTGACTTAAAGTCCTCTCCTAACACCAACCAGCTGATTGGAGTAAACTAGACATTCACAGAATCACAGAATCACACAGTGCAGAAGAGGCCCTTCGGCCCATCCAGTCTGCACCGACACGTGAGAAACACCTGATCTACCTACCTAATCCCATTTACCAGCACTTGGCCCATAGCCTTGAATGTTATGACGTGCCAAGTGCTCATCCAGGTACATTGCAGAGGATTTCAAGCACTAAAGGTAAATCATCCTTTACTGTCCACTTGTTGCTGAAGATTTGAAGAGGTTTTGAAACACACCTGAAGATTTTCTGGGACACTGTAAGACTTCACTAATACTCAAACAATATTTATTTCTGAAATTCCATGAGGATTGGGCATCTTTTCAGAGTCACCATGAGGAAGGGAAAGCTGCGGCAGGAGGGAGAGACAGGAGGGGCAGCAAGGTGAGCTGGATTCCTTTCCCTGCGGGTACAAGACACTCATCCTCCTCTGGTCCTTCTCCACAAGAACCTTCAATGTCATGTACAAGAACCTTCCCACCCTCTCATTCAATCCCTGAGCCAACCTGAAACATGGTGCTCTGTGTCAGAGAGCTGCCAACCAACCAGAGGCCAATTGCGCTGCGGTACCAGCAGAGCCATTGGGAAAGAGCACTGCCGGTATTGCACTCAGACAATGAGGAGGTGAGCTGTGCTGGATCACACTGTAAGTGTTTGGGGGAGTCTTGCCAGGTGCCAAGCTGGCAGGCCCCAGGGACGGATGTGAAGATTGGGGTTTGATATGCTGTGGCAGGAGGGAACATGAGGGGAGTAACACCTTGGGAAAGGCTCACCAATGGGCCTGGGGGGGGCTCCAGAAGTAGGGACCTACCCTGCCCACCCATTAAATTCCGGTTAAGGGACTCAATTTTTAAAAAAGTCATCATGGGATGTGGACTTCACTGGCAGGGGCAGCATTTTTTGAAGCTTGATACCATCTAAGATAAAACATCCCGCTTGATTGGCACCCCACCCACAAATATTCACTCCCTTCACCACCAACGCACATGGCAGCAGTGTGTTCCATCTACAAGATGCACTGCACAAACTCACCAAGGCCCTTCTAAACCCATGACCTCTGCCCTCCAAGTTTGGCAGGGAGCACCAGCCAAAAAGGGCATGAACATGTACAGCTTTGATGAGAAGCGGGAAACAGCCACAGCTTACAGACAAATAAAAAGAAATGACTTAGCAGCGAAAACATGGAACAATGGTAACAAAGGTGGAAGCAGACAACCTTGTAATGAATCGAAGTTTAAAAAAATTGAATGTTTTTACTGTCATAGAAACAGACACCTCATGAGACATTACAAGGATAGAATCAGGCAGACTTTCAATCAAAAGAAAAACACCGTGAGATTCATAACATAGAAGCGCCTGAAGTAACAGATTCAGATATCCATTCATTGTATACTTTAAAGGTAGGAAGAACAGAACCAATCTATGTAACAGAACGGGTGACTAATAGGCTTTTCAGAATGGAGGTGGATACAGGAGCTTCCACTACAGTGATAGGTGAGCTATACTTTTATATACCTGAATCATGGTGAATGTAAATTAAATTTGAAGAAACAGACGCCAAATTGAAAACTTACACAGGAGAAGATATCAAAATCAAAGGAAAAGCAGTTCCTTCACCGTACGGTACAGTACGGAAGTCAATCAGTGAAATTACCCTTGATGATGGTAGCAGGTGAGGGGCCTAGTGCCCTTGGACAAAACTGGCTGAAAGAAATTAAATTGGACTGGACTGAGATCTTCCAATTGAGAGCCACTGGGTTACCTGAGCTACTACAAAAATACACCTCAGTTTTCCAAGATGAACTCGGGAAGTTCCAAGGGCTACAAGCAAAAATTCATGTTGATCCAGACTCTACCCCCTGATTTATGAAGGCAAGACCAGTACCTTATGCAATGCTGGAAAAGGTAGACGCCGAATAGGATAGATTAGAGAAACTGGGAGTGACATGACCTGTTCTCAGAATGGGCAGCACCAATTGTCCCTGTAAGCCTGACCAAAGTGTTCGAATTTGTGGAGACTACAAATTGACTGTCAATAAAGTGGCAAAGTCGGACAGATTCCCTAGACCAAAAATTGAAGACTTGCATGCTAAGTTGGAAGGTGGAACTGCCTACACAAAGCTTGATATGAGCCATGCTTATCAACAATTGGAGTTAAAGAAGGCCTCCCAGAAATTTGTCACAATTAATACACATAAAAGGCTGTACCAATATACCCGTTTACCTTCTGGTGTATCCTCTTCATGCACCATATTCCAGAGAACAATGGAAAATTTACTACAGGGATTGCCCCATGTTGTAGTTTATTTAGATGATGTTCTGTTGACAGGTCTCACTGAAAAGGAGCATTTGGCAAACTTGGAAGAAGTTTTGAAATGTTTTTCACAGATGGGAGTGTGTTTAAAAAAAGTAAAGTGCACATTCCAAGTGAAAGAGGTGGTCTATTTAGGTCGCAGGGCCTCCATCCGGTTGAAGTAAAAGTGAGAGCCATTAGAGAGGCAGCAGAACCAAGGACCACCTCCGAACTAAAATCATTCTTTGAGGTGATCAATTATTATGGATTCTTTTTGCCTAATTTGTCGACAGAACTGGCACCATTGTATTACTGACTTAAGAAAAACCAACGTTGGTCTTGGCAAACACCACAGAAAGAAGCTTTCACAAAAGTGAAACAGCTGTTGCATTCATCCACCCTATTGGTACATTTTGACCAAATAAAAGAGTTAGTTCTGACGTGTGGCATGTCTTCTTATGGAATGGGAGTAGTGCTCTCCCATCGAATGGATGATGGCTCAGAACGACCTATTGATATGTATCCTGAATGCTCAACACAGCGGAAAAGGGACACTCAGAGATAGAGAAAGAAGGTTTGTCAATCATCTTTAGTGTCAAGAAATTTCACCAGTTTGTACACAATCGTCATTTTACTATTGTTTTGGACCACAAGCCTTTGCTAGGATTGCTCAGCAAGGACAAGGCTATACCACCCATTGCCTCAGCAAGAATACAGAGATGTGCGTTGATTCTGGCAGCGTATGAGTATACTTTCATCCACAGGCCTGGAAATCAGATTGCAAACGCTGATGCACTTAGTTGTTTGCCTTTGAAAGGAAACAATGAGGATGTTCCAGTTCTTCAAGAACTTGTTTTATTATTGAACTTAGATTCATCACCAGTATGTGCTAGACAGATTGGAGATTGGACAAGTTGAGACCCAGTCTTATCCAAAGTACGAGAACAAGTTCTTAACAGTTGGTCACAAGAACAGGAACCTGATGAAATGAAACTGTATTTTCACAGAATACATGAGATAACCAGCTAGGATGGTATCTTATTGTGGGAAGCTAGAGTGGTTGATCCTCCAAAAGGCTGAAAGCCTCTGTTAACTGAATCATATAGCGCAAATCCGGGTATTTCCTGAATGAAGACCATAGCATGAAGCTATCTATGGTAGTCTGGAATGGATGGGGAAATAGAGAGCTTAGTGAAAAGTTTTATGCAGTGTCAGCAAGTGCAAAAGTTACCAGCACCATTACACCCATGGGAGTGGCCAGGAAGGCCATGGGTGTGATTGCACATTGTCTACATTGGACCTTTTATGGGATCAATGTTTTTCCATATTGTTGATGCTCACTCAAAATGGATGGACGTATATGAAGTAAAGTCACCAACATCTTCTGCTACAATTGACAAGCTACGACAAAGTTGCACCATCTACGGACTACTAGAAGTGGTCGTATCAGACAACAACACGGCATTTACGAGTGTTGAGTTTCAATGGTTTATCTGCCTCAATGGTATTACTCATTAAAACTTTGCCATATGGCCCTTCTTCAAATGGACTGGCTGAGCGAGCAGTTTAAACATTCAAAAATGGAATGAAGAAATTAACTGGAGACTCGATAGCGACTAAGTTAGCACGTTTTCTTTTCCATTACAGAACTGCCCCTCACACAACAACAGGCGTCGCACCTGCGGAATTGTTGATGAATCGCCGTCTCAGAACAAGATCGAGCTTAGTAACATCAAATTTAGGGGGGAAGTTGGAAAGGAGTCAGGGAAGTCAGAAAATTGTACATGATTGGCATAGTCATGGCAGAAAGTTTACCATAGGAGAGATGGTAGATGTGAAAAATTTTGGTGAAGGAGCTAAGTGGTTATCAAGTGAAATAAGTGCAGTCACTGGACCTCTTTCTTAACATGTGAAAGTAAAAAACCGAATCATACGGAGACATATAGATGATATAAGGAGGAGAGAAACAAAATATTAGGAAAATGATTCCTCCTGTGTTCATGACTGCATCAACATCTCCCATTGAAAGAACTCAGATGAGTACAGATGTGTCTGAAGGATCGGCTGTACCTGCAAGAATTGAGGAAACAGATTTGCAGATGCCCACCAAAGAACCTGATTTTCGGACAATACCAGAAAAAGAGGTTCCTGACAAAACATCTGAAGCTGTAGAGCTGAGACATTCCACACACATAAGGAAACCCCCAGAAATACTGAATTTGTAAATTACTTATCTGTGTAAATAATTTGATATTTTGAGAAGAATCGTAATTGTATCTGTAAAATATATTTATGAGTAAAGAGGGAGGAATGTGGTAATCTGATATGTAATGTACCTTTAAGAAGAATGTTATAATAGAAGATCACATGATCTTATTATCCAATGTCAGATCAGTGTGGGCTACCTTTGTAACCTGTAGCCTGTAGTCAATAGTGAGTAGCTTAGAGTAAGGTTTTGAGTTGTAAGCACACAAGTGTAGCTGCTGAGTTCCTTTGTAAATAAGTAGAATGTGTTCTACATAAGAACTCTCTGCTAATCTGCTATGTTTATGGTATCAACTCGGTCATCTTAAAACAAGCGTGCTACCCAGATCCATTAGTCCAACTAAACTTGTGACAAGGATCCAACAATTCTGTAATCCAATACTCCCACGCTTGAAAGATTTCTTCTGTCTCTCCAGTTTGCTTCAAGTACAAACCTTAAATTTGTCCCTTACTAGCATTCAGTTTACTTTCTATGTTTATGAATGTAATATTGTATTGTCTAAATTACTTTTGTCTTTATCTACTCCAACTTTAGCCAAGAAACACTACCCATACAGAACAACACATAATTCATTTGGGAACGAGAGCAGTCCCATATTCAATCATGCTCATATCGTGACTGATACTTCTATTAGTGAATAGGTCACATTCCCTTTCAGATCCTCCATGTCAATATAAAGCACTTCTAAGGTAGAAAACAGTGTAAAAATAAGGGGTCTCCCTCTTAGGATGGAGATGAGGAGAATTGTTTCCTCTTAGAGGACCATGAGCCTGTGGAACTCTCTTCCCCAGAGAGTGGTAGAGCCAGGGTCGCTGAACATTTTTAAGGTAGCGGTGGATAGATTCATGATCAACAAGGGAATCAAAGGGTATCGGGCATAGGCAGAATGTGTAGTTGAGGCCACAATCAGATCAGCCATGAGCTTATTAAATGGCGGAGCAGTTTCAAAGGGGTGAACGGCCTCTCCTGCACCTAATTTTTATGTTGATATGTTCATGTGTAGGCATGGCATGGTTACTTTCAAAGTAATTCTTTCTCTATTAAGCTCCAATAATAGGCCCCAGTCCTTTCCTCAAAAGTAGCCACTACCATGAGATAAGTTTCCAGTTCCCAAATCAGCCATCTCTCATGATATTGCCAGTTTAGTAGAATTTTTTGCCAGATAGAGACAGTCTGTGCCATAGGCTATACCTATTCAGAGCAGGGTTAAGTCTACTCAAATGTGTTTCATACATGATCATTATGGCCAGTAGATAGAGAAAAGTTTCATCTCACTGGTCTTGTCTGAATTCAAATTCAGGTCCAAAAGCAGAGACTTATCCAGTGAATCACTCAATCCCTTTCCCATGTTAATTAAGACTCTATTCAATTTTTTTCAGAGAGTATTGTTTTACAGGTTGCCTGCATCTTATTTCAGTCCTACAAAATGGATTGAATGATGGCCATGGCCATTGCATTGAAGAAAAAAAACTGAGACAGTTGAAACCATTGATTGTATTTGCAATGTTTGAACTGACGAGGAGGCCAAGGCTCTATCTTCTACCTGGAACGGATCCATAGGTCTGTAATTACTTGCCCACTAAAAGATTCAGACTTACGACACAGGTTATTATATCTGTCTGCCCTGAGCTGTAGGAGCATTCGGAAACAAGAGTACTTAAATTTATAACCTTAACTTTTACTGTGAACCTGTGTCAGGTGAGATGAGCAGGAGCGGGTGGGGGCGGGCGTGGAGCCAATCGCCGTCTGCGATCAACTGCGTGCTGCCATTTTACGTAGCCGGGCTAAATAAGGCCCACCTAGCGTAACACGTTCAGTGATCAATCTCACTGAGGCACGGAGCTGCCTCAGGGAGAATGAGTAGTGAAAAATGTTTTCTTACAAATAAAGTAAAAAATTATTTAAGCATATCCCCTCATGTGACAGTGTCACATGACCTGGGACATGTTTGTCAAGTTCACCAAATTTATTTATTAATTTTATAAAACCTTCAGGAAATCTCATCCCGCCAGTGGATAAGGTTTCCTGGAAAACGCGAAGGCCACTTGGGCTCTTCGCCTGCCCGCCAACCTTAAGGTTGGACAGGCAGCGGTGTTAATGATCATAATGACTTTATTAATGACCTTAATAGGCCTTTGACAGTTCGGCGGGCGCACAGCCACCTCCGGCACGCGCCCACCGAACGCAATATCGGAATGACGCGTGATGGCGCTGGGACGCACACCCAATGTTATCTCACGTCATTTTGTGCGTCGGCTTGTCAGGCCCACCCCCACACGCCAGTGGCAATATTCTGGCCTATGTAACCAGGTAATCATTGCTTTAATATAGACAAGAAACAGGGACATCCACTTCTATACAAATCCTCAACAACAAAGAAAGACAACAGTTCTATGACACTGTTGAATTACCAACAGTCAGGGCTATTGGTTTTATCAAATGAAAATAGAAAGTGCTGGAAATACTCAGCAGGTAAGGCAGCATATGTGAAGAGAGAAACAGACTTAACGGCTGGGATTTTCCGGCCCCAACACCAGCGGGCATTGTTATGGGTGGGATGGGAAATTGTGGAGGGCCATTGGCTTTTAACAGCTCTCCAAATTTTCCTGTCATGCCCGCAACATTGCCCACCAGTGTCGGAGCCAGTAAATCCCACCCAACAATTCCAATCAATGGCCTTTCATCAGAACTTTGTATTGGCTTCATTGATATAGATAATATTTTCATTTGTTTTGCGAATCATTAAAAGATCAGTGATATAATGCTAACTGGGTGCTCCTTCTTCTACCTTATTAACCATATCATGGTCATCGCCAAAGATTAAATGCAGAACAGCCTCTTGGCAATAGCTATTTGACACATTAAGCTAGTAATCGATCCTGCAACACCTCCGTCGATATGCACTTCTTTTCTGTTTAAGCCTCTGCTATCTTAAACGTCAAATATTTAGGTAATTGAAATTCCCAACGCGAATAATGCCTGGAAAATGTTCTACATGCTTGTGGATGACGTGAGCATTTGTGTCGTAGAGGAGACTAAATAATTGCAAGCACATCTGGATGTGTTGAAGAATAGGCTTGCATTTGACATGTAGTTTTCCACTGAGTAGAGCAGTTTTTTAACTGTGGCAGGACATACACCAAGCATACTTGCACTTTACAAGGAATAAAACTGAACCCTGTGTTGAAAGAAAAATGTTGTGGTGTCATAGTTCATAATTTGCAGAAGATTAATGATCAATAATATAAAGCTATAACTAAAGCAAATAGTGTACAAGATTGCACACACTGTTAAAAAACCTTTGTGAAGCCTCATTTAGAATATTGTGTCCAATTTTGGTCCCCTCAAATAATGGTGATATTGAACTTTAACAAAATTTCAGATGGGCACAAGATTGATTCCCAGTTTAAAGCACTTTAGTTATCCCGGTAAGCTACAAGGGTTGGGTCTACGTACTTTAGAGAAATATAGACTCATAAGTAATTTGATTGATGGCTACAGTATAACGCGAAAACTAGATTGTGTATCTACTGACACATTATTTCAATTAGATAGGTTGGAGAAGGAACAAGGGAAGAAATAGGTGAGATGCCTGGCAATTCCTCTTTTCCCAGAGAATAGTCAACTTATGGAACAAATGGTTGGATTGTATGGTGAGTGATGATTTACTACATACCTTCAAGTGAGAGCTGACCTAATCTTATCTAAAATACAGGTCACATCATACAATAGGTTTGGGATTTATTTTTCCCCCAACTGTTCATAGGTTTTTGAATTAGTTTATTACCTCTCATGAAGAGTACTTTGGAACGTAGGAAGCAAGGAATGTCTTGACATGATGTATAAATGATCACAACTTTGTGGGACAGGCTAGATGGACCAGCAGGTCTTTTCCTATCTGGCATTTTCACATCCTTGCATATCCATCTAAGGACTGCTAGTTTGGTTTTCAATGCCTGAAAAAACGAGTCCAGCAAGCATATCACCCGCTCCAGCCAATTCTAATTTAAAATTGTTCTACATATGGCCTCAATGTGCAGCTACTCAAGGTAGGAACTCGACATTCACAATTTAAACAGCTTCCCAATTGTTTGGTTTTAAATGCTAGCCAAAATTCAATCAAGTGGGCAAGTGGGTGTATACAGTCCTAACCAGGTTTTCCTCATCTGATCGGCTGGCTTCAAATGAGGAACTGGTGACAATCAGTAAAAAACTTCCCTCATTGTTCACATTAATCATGCTGCTGCCATCTGCTTGCCTTTTTCTTAGCTTCCATGGCTTTGATTTAACTCCTTGTGGGTTCAGTGTTCAATGGGGCCAGGAGTGAGTGATAAGCTAATGAACTGAGTTCTGCTGAGATTTTAGCTCCCAGGCCTCATTTCCAAATTCAAGATCAGACTCATGCCCAGACCTGAGCATGAACAATTACTCCCTATCTGGCAGACAAGAACAAAATTTCAGTGGCAGTGGAAGGCTGCCGGGAACCTGCGGGAACAGTCTCCAGCAGTCATGTAAATCTCAGAGGGAGGAACCATGTTCAGGGAAGGGCACGAGGCCAGGAGCTTCTGACCCACAAAGAAATAGAAAAAAATGTTAATAAAAAACCCTACACCTCTTTTGGCCCTACCTGGATCCTGGCAGGTTTGGCCAGGCAGGGAAACCACCACTGCTCAGCCACTTAGGCTGCACATTAAAATGACAAATCAGACCTTGACTAGAGCATTAAAACCCAGCCTGCAATTTAAGGATGACTCCATCTGTTTGGAGCTAGTATCCTTGCCAATTTAAAATTGCAGTCAGCCAAATTGGCAAGGGCCCAGTTTAACTGTCATCTTGGGTCAATAGTAGAACTCTTACCTCTGAGTCAGAGCATAACTTCAGCACCATGCTGGGACTTGGTTGTATAAGCTGGACTGAACTTGCATGTGTCAGCCATGGCTCAGTTGGTAGCACACTTGCACGAGCTGGTGGAATAGTGGTAATGTCACTGGACTATAATACAAAGACCCAAGCTAATACTGTGGTGTTTAAATCCCACCATGGCAGCTGGTGGAATTTAAATTAAATTGATAAATCTGGAATTAAAAATAAAGCTGGTCTGGTAATGGTGACCATGAAACTATTGTTGATTGCCTTTTAGGGAAGGAAACCTGCCGTCCTTACCCGGTCTGGCCTAAATGTCACTCCAGACCCACAGCAATGAGCTGCTCAGTTGTATCAAACCGCTACAGAAAAGTTGATAAGGAATTAAACTGGACAAAGCACCCAACATTGACCTAGGTACCGGAAATGGTAACAGCACACCCAGCCCTGTTGCCCCTGCACAGTCCACCATACTAATATCTGGGGTCTTGTGCCAACATTGGGAAAGCTGTCCCACAGGCTAGTCAAGCAACAACCTGACATAGTCATATTCACAGCGTCATGCCTTACAGCCAATCTCTCAGACATCACCATCAAGATCCCTGGGTATGTCCTGTCCCACCGGCAGGACAGATTAACCAGAGGTGGCAGCAAAGTAGTATACGGTCAAGAGCAAGTTGCCATTGGAGTACTCAACATCAAATCCAGACCCCATGAATTCTCATGGCATCAAGTCAAACATGGGCAAAGAAACATCCTGCTGGTTACCACCGACTGCCCCTCCCCCCGCCCCAAACCCAGCTGATGAACCAGTGCTCCTCCATGTTGAACACCACTTGGAGGAAGCACTGAGGGTAGCAAGGGTGCAGGATGCACTCTGGGTGGGGGACTTCAATGTCCATCACCAAGAGTGGCTTGGTAGACCCATTAACTGACTGAGCTGGCCACGCCCAAAAGGGCAAAGCTGTTGACTGAGTCTGCAGCAGTTGGTGAGAGAACCAACAACAGGGAAAAATCTACTTTGCCTTGTCCTCACCAATCTACTTATCACAAATGCATCGACCCATGACAGTATCAGGAGGGGTGGCCATCTCAGTCCTTGTGGAAACAAAGTCCTGTCTTCACAGTGTGGATACCCACTATTGTGATGCATAGCACTATCAGCATGCTAAACGGGGTAGATATCAAACAGATCTGGCAACTCAAAACTGGGCATCCCTGAGGTGCTCCAAGCCATCAGCAGCAGCAGTTTGGTATTCAACCACAATTTGTAACCTCACGACACGGCATATCCCCCCGCTTTACCATTACCACAAAGCAAGGGGATCAACCCTGGTTCAATGAAGAGTGCAGGAGGGCATGCCAGGAGCAGCAGCAGACATACCTAAAAATGAGGTGTCAACCTGGTAAAGTCGACTTGCATGCCAAACACCATAAGCAGCATGCAATAGACAAAGCAAAGAGATCCCACAACCAACAAATCAGATCTAAGCTCTGCAGTCCTGCAGCGTCCAGTCATGAATGGTTGTGAACAATTCAACAAATAACTGGAGGAGGAGGCTCCACAAATATCCCCATCCACAAGGCTGTAAGGCATGATGCTGTGAGTATGATTATGCCAGGCTGTTGCTTGACTAGTCAGTGGGACAGCTCTCCCTGTGTTGGCACAAGACCCCAGCATATGAGTGAAAAAGCTAAGTGTGAAGCATTTCAACTATTTTCAGCCAGAAGTGCCAAGTGGATGATCCAACCGTTTTTTTTTGTATTCTATTTTAATTCATTTACGGGATGAGGACAGCGCTGGCAATGCCAGCATTTATTACACATCCCTAATTGCCCTGGAGAAGGTGGTGGTGAGCTGCCTTCTTGAACTGCTGCAGTCCATGTGGTGTAGGTACACCCACAGTGCTGTTAGGAAGGGAGTTTCAGGATTTTGATCCAGTGACAGCAAAGGAACAGGAATATATTTCCAAGTCAGGATGGTGTGTCACTTGTAGGAGTAGTGTACAGGCCCCTTAATTGTAACTATACAGTAGGACAGAACATAAAAAAAGGTAATAGGGGCTTGTCAGAAGGGTACAGCAATAATCATGGTGGGATTTTAATCTATTAAACACTGTAGAAATCAGATGGGCAAAGTTAGCATAGATGAAGAGTTCATAGAGTATTTTCGGGATAGTTTCTTAGAAGAGCATATTTTGGACCGAACCAGAGAGCAGGCTATGCTAGACCTGGCATTAAGCAATGAGATAGGATTAATTGATAACCTCATAGTGAAGGCACCCCCAGGTAGCAACGATCATAATATGATTGAATTTTACATTTATTTTGAGGGAGAAATGAGTGTGTCTAAAACTATTATTTTAATCTTAAATAAGGACAATTATGAGGGCATGAAGGTGGAGCTAGCTAAAGTGAACTGGTAAATTAGATTAAGGGATAGGTCAATAGAGATTTAGTGGCAAACCTTTAAAGGGATATTTCAGAACATACGGAACAGGTACATTCCGATGAGAAAGAAAGATTCCAAGGGGAGGCCCCACCATCTGTGGTTAACTAAAAAAGTCAAAGATAGTATCAAACTTAAAGAAAAAGCATATAGACGGGTGGCAGGTCAGAAGATCGGAAAGAATATAAAGAACAGAAAAGAATGACTAAAACGATTAATAGGAGGGAAAATTAGAGTACAAGAGAAAGCTAGCTAGTAATATAAAGACAGATAGTAAGAGTTTCTGTAGATATTTAAATAAGAAAAGAGTTAACAAAGTGAGCATTGCTCCAATATAAAGTGTGACTGGAGAATTGATAATGAAAGATAGGGAGATGGTGGGAAATTAAACTGGTATTTTGCTTCAGTCTTCACAATAGTGGACACAAGTAACTTCCCAAAAATAACTCTAAATCAGGAAATGGAATGGAGGGAGAAACTCAGGAAAATTATAGTCACCAGGGAAGTGGTAACGAGCAAATTGTTGGGGCTGCGGGCTGACAAATCCCCAGGTCCGAATGGACTTCAACCTAATGTGTTGAAAGAAGTGGCTGGTGAGATAGTTGATGCATTAGTTTTAATTTTCCAAAATTGCCTAGATTTGGGGAAGGTTCCATTAGATTGGAAAATAGCAAATGTAACTCCTTTATTCAAAAACGGAGGAAGACAGAAAGCAGGACTGGCCAGTTAGCCTAACATCTGTCATGGGGAAAATGTTAGAAGCTATTATTAAAGATATTGTAGCAAGGCATTTCGAAAAATTCAACGCAATCAGGCAGAGTCAACATGGTTTTGTGAAAGGGAAATCATGTTAACCAATTTATTGAAGTTCTTTGAAGGAGTCACATATGCTGTGGATAAAGGTCAACTGGTGGATGTACTCTACTTAGATTTCCAGAAGGCATTTAATAAGATGCCACATCAAAGGCTATTGTGGAAAATAAAAGCTCATGGTATAGAGGGTATCATACTGGCATGGATAGAAGATTGGGTAACTAACAGGGAGCAGAGAGTTGGTATAAATGGGTCTTTTCCTGTTTGGCGGGATGTAACGCGTGGGTCACCACAGGGATCAGTGCTGGGGCCTCAACTTTTTACAATTTATATATATGACTTGGATGAAGGGACCAAAGGAATGGTTGCTACATTTGCTGTTGGCACAAAGATAGGTAGAAAAGTAAATTGTGAAGGGGTTGTAAGGAGGCTACAAAGCGACATAGATAGGTTAAGTGGGAGGGCAAAGATCTGGCAAATGGAGTATAATGTGGGCAGATGTGAAATCGTTCATTTTGGCAGGAAGAATAAAAAAGAAGCTTATTACCTAAATGGTGAGAGATTGCAGTGCTCTGAGATTCAGAGGGATCTGGGTGTCATAGTGGATGAATGACAAAAGGCTAGTATGCAGGTACAGCACGTAATTAGGAAAATTAATAAAATGTTATCATTAATTGTGAGGGGAATTGATTACAAAAGTAGGGAGGCTGTGCTTCAGTTGTCCGGGCCACTGGTGAGGCCACACCTGAAGTATTGTGTATAGTATGGTCACCTTATTTAAGGAAGGATATAAATGTGTTGGAAGCAGTTCAGAGGTTTACCAGGCTAATAGCTGAAATGGATGGGTTGTCTTATGAGGAAAGGTTGGACAGGTTAGGCTTGTATCCACTGGAGTTTAGAAGAGTAAGAGGCGACTTGATTGAAATTTTTAATATCCTGAGGGGTCTTGACAGGGTGGATGTGGAGAGGATGTTTCCCCTTGTTGGAAAATCTAGAACTAGGGATCACTGTTTAAAAATAAGGAATCACTCATTTAAGACAGAGATG
Source organism: Cetorhinus maximus (assembly GCF_964194155.1). NCBI lineage: Eukaryota > Metazoa > Chordata > Chondrichthyes > Lamniformes > Cetorhinidae > Cetorhinus > Cetorhinus maximus. The sequence continues at coordinate 82,773,587 of NC_135881.1, forward strand.
AGGAAAAATGTTTTTCTCTTAGAGGGTTGTGAGTCTTTGGAAGTTTCTTCTTCAAAAGGCAGTGTAAGCAGAGTCTTTGAATATTTTTAAGGCAGAACTAGATAGATTCTTGGTTAACAAAGTGGTGAAAGGGTATCTGGGGTAGGCAGGAATGTGGGGTTGAGGTTACATTCAGATCAGCCATGATCTTATTGAATGGCAGAGCAGCTCAAGGGGCCAACTGGCCTTCTCCTGCTGCAAATTTGTATGTTTGTATCGAAGACTGAAAAGGCATTGATCTGAGATTTCAACGAGCTTAGACGATGAAGGAAAAAGCAACCAACTTCCTGTAAGATTGTCAGGAAAAGAAGAGATGATTTCTCAGTGATTTTTTTGGGAGGGATGTTTACTTTCTGTAGGCAGTCGTAAGAAAGCCACAATTTTCTCTGTGTGATGTTGCTCTACTATGGGCAATGGGAAGAATTGCTGAGAATATGGAGACAAGACAGCCTAATCTTTTGTAATGAAAGGAATTTCTTGTAGCCAATAAACTCTGGGACAAGATAGCTGTACAGGAATCTGCGAAAGATACAGCTGCAGATTCTGTGCTGACATCCAGCTTGGGAGGGAAGAAGACTTTCAGCTGGGACAGGTGTCAATTGAGTTTCACCCTGGGAAGGTACCGGATCTTTAGCAGTGTGATCCTCTATAGACTTTAAGCTGGACTCAGGCAAGGCATTTTCTGTGGAAGGCTCTTCATGGACAACGGGAGATAAAGTAGACAATACAATGATTAACTGGAATTAAGATCTGAATGCTGCTGAGCAACTAAAAGCACAGCTGACTCTTCTAAAATGGCAACAGAGACTTCATAAGATGCATCCATCGACAAGAAAGATGAACCCTCTCTTGGACTGCAAACTCCATGAGATCACTCAGCACTGCAAAGGATTCTTCTTCATAACTCTCTAGGGAAAGCTGATCTGGGTCCAGCAGGTCTTCAAAGGGATGTGACCATCTGATGCAGTGCCTTCTGCATCTGTCACCTCTGGCCTGACTTCATGAAGAACTGAAAGATTCATAACTTTCTTGTCTGCCTTGGGTTGAGTGGATGGTGTCTCGGTGAAAGAAAGAAACTTACTGCTGATTGTATAAACTTCCTCAGCTTCTGAAGGCTGAATATCACTGCTTCTGACTAAAATATTTAAGATTATTGCATGAAAGACAGTGAGACATTCAATTGATGAGCATTATTTGGTTTATCTAGCATACCTAGATGTATGCCAACATCACAGAATCACAGAATTTTAATGGCACAGAAGGAGGGCATTTGGCCCATCCGGTCTGCCCCGGCTCTCCAAATGAGCATTATGATCTAGTACCATTGCCCTGCCTTTTCCCCATACCTCTGCACATTGTTTCTATTCAAATAATCATCTAATGCCCTCTTGAATCCCTTGATTGAACCTGCCTCCACCACATTTCTAGACAGTGCATTCCAGACCCAAACCACTTCTTGTGTGAAAAAGTATTTTCTCACACCACATTTCCTTCTTTTGCAAATCACTTTAAATCTGTGCCCTTTCATTCTTGATCCCTTTACAAGCAGGAACAGCTTCTCCCTATCTACTCTGTCCAGCCCCCTCATGATTTTGAACATCTCTATCAAATCTCCTCTTAGCCTCCTTCTCTCCAAAAAGAACAGTCCCAACGTCTCCAAGCTATCTTCATAACTTGAAGTTTCTCCACCCTGGGACCATTCTTGTAAACTTCTTCTGAACTCTCTCCAATGTGTTCACATCCTCCATATAATGTGGCACCCAGAACTGTACACAATTCTCCAGCTAAGGTCTAACGAGTGTCTGATATAAATTCAGCATAACCTCCCTGCTCTTGTACTCTATGCCTCTATTAATAAAGCCCAGCATACTGTATGCTTTAATAACTGCTCTCTCCACCTGTTCTGCCACCTTCAATGATCTATGCACATATACACCCAAGTCTTTCTGCTCCTGTACCGTCTTCAAAATTTCACTCCTTATTTTATATTGTCCGTCCTTGTTCTTCCTACTAAAATGCATCACCTCACACTTCTCGGCATTGAACTTCATCTGCCACCTACCTGCCCACTCCACCAACTTGTCTATGTCCTTTTGAAGTTCTACACTGTCCTCCTCACAGTTTACAACACTCCCAAACTTCGTATCATCCACAAATTTTGAAACTGTGCCCTGCGCACCAAGATCTAGATCATTAATATATATCAGGAAAAGCAAGGGTCCCAATATCGACCCCTGGGGAACTCCAATACAAACCTTCCTCCAGTCTGAAAAATACCCATTGACCATTACTCTCTGCTTTCTATTTTTCAGCCAATTTTGTATCCACGTAACTGTTGTCCCTTTTATTCCATGAGCAATAACTTTTCTCAAGTCTGTTGTGTGGCACAGTATCAAATGCCTTTTGAAAGTCTATGTACACCACATCAACAGCATTACCCTAATCAACCTTTTCTGTTACCTCTTCAAAAAGCCCCAGCAAGTTAGTCAAACATGATTTCCCCTTTAGGAATCCATGCCGGCTCTTCCTTATCATATTTTTCCATGTGACTACTAATTCTATCCCGAATAATTGTTTCTGGAATCTTTCCCACCACTCATGAAGGATGTGCATTGATTGTGAAGAACATAACGGCATTCACCAATCTGTTGCCCCATATAGCCAAGAGGAGCAATAATCCTGTCTTTGATTGGAAGGTCTATGCCGCCTGGGCCTTGTAACTTAATGTCTGATTGATAAAGCGTCATTGGCTGAAGCTAGTCAAGGTCATCTGCTAACACGTTAACAACTGCTCCAGTATCAATGTAACCGACCAGTAGTCTGGATTAAGATTGCCTACCTGCCCTAAGAACACTGAATGGTCGCCTTTTTCTAGGCTTTCCACTTCTGGGAAAGAATGTGTTTCATAAAAATTTGCTGGTGTGCGACTTTGATTAAAATTGCTGCATTTGCAGAAACACTTGAAATGTCAGTTTTGCCACATTGGAAGCATTCCGTGCACCCTGACTTGGTGTATATGGTGGGTTTTTGTGCCACAACACAAGCAAAGAGTCATTTGAAGCCCAACTGAATGCTCTAACTTGGCCTGCCTTTCATACAGGACCATTTGAACCAATGTAAGATCACCTTTGGTGTGCAGAAAGTAAGGGAACTTTTCATCCTGGACACCCATGATTATGCAACCATGGATTTGCTCATCCTTCAGTACCAATGCCTGCAAGAACTAGGTAGGCAATATAGACCCATTAGGAATAATTCAATCAATTCCCAGGTTGTTGTGACCGCTGGTTAAAACTTGCTCATTCAATTATTAAATTTTGCTTCATACTAAAATAAGTGTCAATGGCTTTAATAATGGAATCAAAATCTGGGATGGACTCCTGCACACCCTGCTTTAGGAGAATGTCATCTGCTACAGGACCTATTGCATAAAGAAAAAAGAACTAATTTGAGGCTTTGGATCTTTTTTGTGAAGGACTGATACTGTTCAGAGCCGCAGAAAATGGTATTTCCATATCTCCTACTGCTGGTTTCTCTGCAGGCCCTTGAGACAGTTTAATGAGTGGGGCAAAGACAGGGACTGCCCACCAATATAGCCATAATTGCCACTCTCCTGTGTGCCTCTTTATTCCACAAAAAATTCTCAAGCTGCTTTCAAAGGTTTCTTCATACTGTGTTTCCTTCGATAACACCAATGTGTTTTTTACATCATTGTCTTCATCGCTGCCACCATGTTCTGAGATTAGACAGACTGTAGACATACTCTGGTATCTGCTCAATACTTGTTTCTTAGTACTACATCTAAACAGGTTATAGAATGGGCACATAGTTCTTAGGCATGATTCCAACCTCTCCCCCCAAGAGTCTAACACATTACTGACTAGTGTCAGTAGTATATCATCATCGACATCACACGCTCGCATATACCATCTGTTAACCCTTTATGCTACAAGGTATGCAGCCTTTCCATGTTTCCTTCCCATTCTTGTGGTTGTTGAAGCCTTAGGAAGCATAGGAACGTACGAACATAGGAGCAGGAGTAGGCTATGCACCCCGTTGAGCATGCTCCACCATTCAGTTAGATTGTGGATGATCATCTGCCCCAATTCCACTTTCTGGTACTATCCCTACATATCTTGATGGCATTGGTATCCAGAAATCTATCGACTTCTGTCTTGAACATGCTCAATGATTGTGCTTCTGCAGCCCTCTGGGGTAGAGAATTTCAAGCATTGTAGAATTCAGCCACTCTAACCCCTGTTGGGGTCCATTTAAGCAGAAGCCCTCTCTAGAGCGTGGACCATTATCATGCCTGCACTCTGTGATGGGTCATGAAACCTAGAAGTGGGATGTTAATGCCGGGGCAAAGCCCACTCCTCTGACAAACCAGCCCAACCACTCTGAATGAGTCTGTTATATTGAAATTTTGCCCTATGCCTGCTTTACTGGGCAGTTCTCCTGTGCCTGGATGGATCACAGGGAAGACAATCCAGCAGGGAAGATCCAAAGTTTGTTATAAAATCCATCAAACTTTCCTTCCATTAATTTACATGGAATGAAAATCAGGCGGATTCTCTTACTTCTGAACAATCTTCTTTCCAGAGTTTGCTCCCTGCATTCCACATAGGTTCAATGCGCAGAGGATAAAGAAAACAATTTACTCTATTGTAACTTAACTGAAAATGATTAATTTATTTTCAAAAACTGAAATAGTCTAGCCACACAGAAGTTACACATGTTTTCTATTACTTGAAATAACTAAACTCAATGTAATTCTTTACAGAGTTCAGTCAGTTAAGCAAGTTGTCCCTTTAAATAAGTAATATAATCACATTTTTAGTTAACAGTCCTGATTGGTAATGGTATTTCTATTCTGGTAGCAATATAACATGAGCACTACTCCCAGATTAGAATTTTCTTCAATTTTTAAGTACCATTGACAGGGGAGTGAGTATGTTGATAAAGCCGAAGAAGGGAATTGGCTAGACCCATGTACTGGAACCAAAAGGGAGTTCTGTCCTTGACAAAACAGGAGTCTATTGTTGTATTTTCAAGGTTCTGAAGAAACAAAAATAAAATTGCTGATTACAGTGTTAACAAAACTTTTTACTTCTATAACTGAGCAGCAATTTAAAAATTCCATATTTTAATAAACAATCAACAGTGCTGTGAGAACAAAGTGGTCCTGGAAGAATAACAGAGACAGCCAAGTTGGCAAGAATGTGGCTCAGAATAATGCCAAAAGTGAGGGTTTGATTGCTGTTCCACTTGAGGTGGACGTGCAGCCTGTCTCCTCACTTAGGCCCTGAGAGCGGAAGGCAATGACAAACCAGCTCCTCCTTCAGGTACAATGCCATAAGAGGGTGTTGGCAACCATGGACTTCCATTGGATTAGTCCATGACTATACTTGGCAGAATGCTGCAGTGGTTTGCCATTGCCTTCTGCAGTATGGCTGACCAGGAAACTCTCACCACTCTTACTGCCTGCCATCTGGTGTATGGGACAGATTTACAGACTGACAATCAACCTGCTTGACCACGTTTTGAATACACCTTCCTTGGCCATCAAGTACTGAAATGGGACTTTAACCCAAGTTTCTGACCGGGAGGTAGGAACGCTACCACTGTGCCACAAAGACCTCCTGGACAAACCACCACTGACAAAAGAAAACTACCCTGAAAACAGCTCAGAATGAAGCATCAGCGGACAAGGAGCCAAGGACCTGCCTTCAGACACAACACACATGACAGGACAAAACATAGAATCATAAAATGATTACAGCACAAAAAGAGGCCATTAGGCCTGTCATGTCTTTGCCAGCTTCCTGCAAGAACAACTCAGTCACCCACACACCCCTGTCCTTTCCCCATAGTCCTTTCAACTCCCCTTTGAAAGCCATGATTGAATCTGCCTCCATCACACTCTCAGGTAGTGCATTCCAGATCCTAATCACTCACTGCATGAACAAGTTTGTTCTCATGCTGCCACAGACTCTGGTCTGCACCAGAGTACTGCTTTGGGTTGCATTAGAGTGCTTCAGTTGAAGTTTGGTGAGAGACAGACTTTTAAGGGTTAATTTCTTTCTAAAGTCCAATCTTTCTTTAACTTAGCAACTAACGAAAAGTTGTTCTTTGGGTTGGGAGAAGGTGAGTTTTAGTCCAGCTTTAAAACAGGGGTTATACAGGCTTTGCTTGCAGCTGCAGCTAGTAAATTAGTTAACTGGCTTAAACAGGTTTGCAGAAGCTAGATTCAGACAGCATAAAAGCAAGCCATCTACAGTGCTGTTTTTGTCTGCACTGAAATGTTGCTTTGGGCTGCATTAGAGTGCTTCAGTTGGAGTTTGGTGAGAGAGGAAGTTCGCTGAAGAGGGAAGGGAGTGATCCTTTCATCTTACACCTTTCCTCAGAGGCCTTGGTAAGTAGTGGTAAGCATTTTTTCTTCAGTCCTTAATATTTTCTAAACTAGAGGAAGCAAAAGTAAGGGGAATAATTTAAGGGTAAGTCATGGCATGGCAGCTCGGCCAATTGGAATGCTCCTCCTGTGTGATATGGGAAGTGAGGGACACTTCCAGTGTCCAGGGCAAACATGTGTCCATGAGTGCCTCCAGCTGCAGCTACTCAAAATCCACATTTCTGTTCCAGTTATGTGGATGAGATCTTCGTGGATAGCACATACAGTGAGGTGGTCACACCGCAGGTAAAGGGTGCATAGGCAGAAAGGGAATAGGTGACCGCCAGGCAAAGTAAAAGCACTAGACAGGTAATGCAAGGGTTCGCTGAGTCCATTCCCCTCTCCAACAGATTTTCTGTTTTGGATGCTGCTGGGGGAGATAGTTTCTCAGGGAATGCAGCAAGTCCGTGGTACAACAAATGGCTTAGCTGTAAGACGGATAGATGTTTCTGCGGCCACAGACGCGACACTAGAATGGTATGTTACATCCCTGGTGCCAGTGGCAAAGATGTCACTGAACAGCTGTAGGACATTCTGAAGAGGGAGGGCAAACAGCTGGAGGCTGTGGTCCATATTGGTACCAATGACATAGGTGAAATGAGGGATGAGATCCTGAAAGCAGAATATAGGGAGCTTAGAAATAAATTAAAAAGAAGGATCTTAAAGGTATTAATCTCAGGATTACTCCTAGTGCTACATGCTAGCAAGATCAGGAAGAGGAGAATAGACCAGAATGGCTAGAGATATAGTATAGGAGGGAGAGATTTAGATTCCTGAGTCATTGGGATCAGTTCTGGGTAAGATGGGACCTGTTCAAGCTGGACAGGTTGCACCCCACCAGGACTGGGACCAATACCCTCACTGGGGTATTTGCTAGTATGTGGGGGAGGGTTTAAACTAGAGTGGCAGGGGGATGGGAATCTGAGCGGGGAGACACAAGAGAGGGAAACAAAGATAGAAATGAAAGACAGAAAAGTAGAATGCAAAAGTAGAAGGCAGTGGAAACAAGGGCTAGCAGCAAATAGGGCAACAGTACAAAAAAATGTGTACAGATGTTAAAAAGACAAGCCTGAAAGCACAGAATCTGAATGTATGGAGCATTTGCAATAAGGTAGATGAGCTACCAGTGCAAATAGGTGTAAATGGGTACAATATGATTGCAATTACGTGGCTGCAGGGTGACCAAGTCTGGAAACTGAATATCCGAGTATACTCAATATTTAGGATGGACAGGCAAAAAACAAAAGGGGGTGGCATGGCATTGTTAGTTAAGGATGAAATCAGTGTGATAGTGAGAGAGGATATTGGCTCAGAAATTCTAGATGTAGAATCAGTCTGGGTGGAGCAAAGAAGCAAGAAGAGGTGGAAAACATTAGTGGGAGTTGTCTATAGGCCTCCAAACAATAGTGATAAGGTAGGGGAAGGCATTAAACAGGAAATTATAGATGCATGTAACAAGGGTGCTGCAGTGATCATGGGTGACTTTAATCTACATATAGGCTGGGCAAACCAAATTAGCATTAATACTGTGGTGGATGAATTCCTGGAGTGTGTACAAGATTTTTTAGACCAGTATTTCGAGGAACTGACTAGGGAATAGGCTATCCTAGATTTGTATTGTGCAATGAGAAGGGTTTAATTAATAACCTTGTTGTGCAGGATCTTTTAGGGAACAGTGACCATAACATGTTAGAATTCTTCATTAGGATGGAAAGTGAAGTAGTCTGATCTGAAACTAGGGTCCTAAATCTTAACAAAAGAAACTGCAAAGGTATGAGGCGTGAGTTGGCTAAGATAGATTGCAGAACTTCATTACAAGTCATGAAGGTGGATAGACAATGGCTAATATTTAAGGAACGAATGTATGCATTGCAACAGTTATACATTCCATTCTGAGGCAAAAACACAACAGGAAAAGCAGCCCAATCATGGCTAACAAAAGAAATTAAGGAAAGTATTAGATCCAAAGAGGAGTCATGTAAAGATGTTAGAAAAAGTAGCAAGCCTGAGGATTAGGAGCAGTTTAGAATTCAGCAAAGGAGGACCAAGAGATTGATAAAGAAGGAAAAAATATAATATGAAAGTAAATTTGCAAGGAACATAAAGCAGGCTGTAAAAGCTTCTATTAGTATGTAAAAAGAAAAAGATTAGTGAAGACAAATGGAGGTCCCTTACAGCCTGAAATGAGAGAATTTATAATAGAGAACAAGGAAATGGCAGAGCAATTAAACAACTACTTTGGTTCTGTCTTCACGGAGGAAGACACAAATAGCTCCCTAGGAATATTAGGGAACCAAGGGTCTAGTGAGAAGGATGACTTGAAGGAAATTATCATTAATAAAACAATAGTGTGGAGAAATTATTGGGACTGAAAGCCGATAAATCCCCAGGGTCTGATAATCCACATCCCAGGGCACTAAAGGAGGTGGCCATGCAAATAGTGGATGTGTTGGTTGTCATCTTCCAAAATGCTGTAGATTCTGGAACAGTCTCAGCAGATTGGAGGGTGGCAAATATAACACCACTATTTAAAAGAGGAGGGAGGGAGAAAATAGTGAATTACAAACCAATTAGTCTAACATCAGTAATAGGGAAAATGCTAGTGTCTATTATAAAGGATATGATAACAGGACACTTGGAAAATATCAATGGGATTAGACAAAGTCAACATGGATTTATGAAAGGGAAATCATGTTTGACAAACCTACTGGAGTTTTTTGAGGATGTAGCTAGCAGAATAGATAAGGAAGAACCAGTGGATGTGGTATATTTAGATTTTCAGAAAGCTTTTGATAAAGTCCCACATAAGAAGTTAATTGTAAAATTAAAGCACATGGGATTGGGGGTAATATATTGACATGGGTTGAGAATTGGTTAGCGGACAGGAAGCAGAGAGCAGGAATAAATAGGTCTTTTTCGGAGTGGCAGATGGTGACTAGTGGGGTATGGCAGAGGTCAGTGCTTGAGCACCAGCTATTGAAAATATATATCAATGATTGGGATGGAGAGAGCCAAATGTAATATTTCCAAGTTTGCTGATGACACAAAACTTGGTGGGAATGTGAGCAATGAGGGGGTCGGGGGGTGGGGGGGGGTGGTTAAGAAGCTTCAAGGCGATTTAGACAGGTTGAATGAGTGGGAAAATACATGGCAGATGCAGTATAACATGGATAAGTGTGAAGTTATCCATTTCGGTGGGAGAAACAGAATGCAGTGTACTATTTAAATGGTGATAGACTGATGTAGAAAGGGACCTGGGTGTCCTGATATACCAATCACTGAAAACAAGCATGCAGGTGCAGCAAGCAGTTAATAAGGCAAATGGTATATTGGCCTTCATTGCAAGAGGAATTGAGCACAAGAGCAAGGATGTCTTACTGCAGCTGTCCAGGGCTTAGTGAAACCACACCTGGAGTTTTGCATGCAGTTTTAGTTTCCTTACCTAAGAAAGGATATACTTGTCATCAAGGGAGTGTAGCAAATGTTTGCCAGACTAATTCCTGGGATAGCAGGATTGTCGTATAAGGAGAGATTGAGCAAACTAGACCTGTATTCAATGGAGTTTAGAAGAATGAAAAGAGATCTAATTGAAAAATATAAAATTCTGACATGGATGGACAGACTGGGTGCAGGGATGATGTGTCTTCTGGCTGGGAGGGTCTAGAACAAGGGATCACAATCTCAGGATATGGGGTAGGCCATTTAGGACTGAGATGAGGAGAAACTTCTTCACTCAGAGGGTGGTGAACCTATAGAATTCTCTAGCACAGAAGGCTGTGGAGGCCAAGTTACTGGATATATTTAAGAAGGAAATAGATAGATTTCTGGACTCTAAAAGCATCAAGGGGTTTGGGGAGAGTACGGGAGTACGGAGTTGAGATAGAGGATCAGCCATGGTCATCTTGAATGGCGGAGCAGGCTCGAAGGGCCGAATGACCTACTCCTGCTCCTATTTTCTATGTTTGACTCATTTGCCATTCACCTTAAATTGGTGTCCTTCGATTCTTGGCCCTTCCATCAAAAAAACACTTTCTCTTTGTTTACACAGTCTAGACCCCTTGTAATTTTGAACATTACTTTACTTTATTGCCATTACTGTCATAATGTCTACATAGGTACACACACAATGGGCAGAATTTAATGCCCCACCCCACCCCACCCCACCCCAGGCAAGTTCAGAGGTGAAGGGTCATATGATCAGGTAGGGGGATGCAGGGTGGAGATCTTGCCAGCAGCCTACTGGGAAGGGAGGGGCAGTGGAGGGTTGGTGGGTATGTCCCTCGTTCACTGGCAATGTGTGCCGAGCAAGGGATTTGGGATCAGCAGGATGCCCCACAGGAAGCCACCCTCCTGCCCTTTCTTCCAATCTTCCTCATCCCTCCTTGCTGGTGACCCCTTCCCCATGAACCCCAGCCCACACTCACCTGTCTCCAAGGATACATCCTCAATCTTCATTGTCAGCCCCACTGTAGTACCGACAATGGCCACCGCTCCTGCAGCCAGTACTAAAAAGCTGTTGGCCTCTGATTGGCCAGCAGCTCTCAGGAACAGGATTTGCACCCTATTGGGAGCTTAATCAGATGGGAGGCCCAAAACTGCCCAGGCAAGTGCCTGATTGGAATATAATTGTTCTTTTATTCATTCATGGGATGTGGGCGTCACTGGCTAGGCCAGCATTTATTGTCCATTCCTAATTGCTCAGGGGTCATTTAAGAGCCAACCACATTGCTGTTGGTCTGGAGTCACATGTAAGCCAGACCAGGTCAGGATGGCAGATTTCTTTCCCTAAAGGACATTAATGAGAATCAGCAATGGTTTCATGGTCATCATTAGACTTTTAATTCCAGATTTTTATTGAATTCAAATTCCTCCACCAATCCATAGACCAAGGGTAATGTTCTGGGGACATGAGTTCGAATCCCGCCATGCCATGCTAGTCCAGCGACAATACCACTACGCCATCGTTTCCCCTATTGGCATCAGGACTCCTGAAGAAACATGACGTGGGGCTCCCACTGGTTCAGCAACCGGTGGGTGAGACCCCTATCTCCCACACTAAATCCCGGCCAATATCTGGTCAGGATCAGTGGATGGTTGTCTTGTTCCTACTCCATCCGATAGGCATGGAGGCGAATCATAGAATCTCTATTTACCGCCATCCCAAGCTAAAAATCAGTTAATTCAGCATGAACCTGATATCAAACCATAAATTTCATTGTCTGTTTGACTCAGTTTCATACCCAAACACTGGGACCAAGAGTACCCAGGCCTTCTGATGCCTTTCTGATATAAATGTGTTGAAAATGATACAGGAAGGCAAAGAATTAGGAAAGACCTGGATATGCTGCATTTTTGTCTGTTATATCAGTTCCTGCAAGGCCTTGTTTGGGTCAGAGCCTCCACCAATTGTAAACAGAGACACTAAAATTTTGAGGGGTGGGGGTATAACTGGAGGGGTTGGTTCCTTTTTACCCAAATTGAAGGAACTTTGGTGGACTGGAGTAAAATTGACATGATGACCTTCTGACCAGTAGATAAAAGCACCACCTTTCATTCCAGGTTTTTTACCTGGTCTGTATACTGAGTGTTTTAAAATATTTCCATTTTTTTTTGGCCCCTTGTAAAAGCCTAAAGTTGATTGTCAGATTTCTTCCAGTGACTAGATCTGAGAACACATCTCTCTTTGTCTGATGTGTCCAAGTATCTATTAAAACTTTTGCTTGCACAGCCACATCTCTTTCATTACTAACTATACCTGGCTGTGAATTATTTCACTTGAATTCCAAGTTGAATTCCACATTTCATGTTTTGGATCTACCCATGATTACTGATATCTCCATCTCCAAGTAAACATGGTTTTAGTAAAGGGAAATCTGCTTGACAAATTGCCTGGGCTGGAGTGTTTCAGCTATGAAGAGAGACAGGAAAGGCTAGGGGTGGTTTCCTTAGAGCAGAGAAGGCTGACGGGGGACCTGATAGATGTATACAAAATTATGAGGGGCGTAGATAGGGGAAATAGGAAGAAACTTTTCCCCTTAGCAGAGGTGTCAATAACCAGAGGGCATAGATTTAAGGTAAGGAGCAGGAGGTTTCGAGGGGATTTAAGGAAACATTTTTTTCACCCAGAGGGTGGTTGGAATCTGGAACACACTGCCTGAGGGGGTGGTAGATGCAGGAACCCTCACAACATTTAAGTATTTTGATGAGCACTTGAAACACCATAGCATACAGGACTACGGGCCAAGTGCTGGAAAATGGGATTAGAATGGATAGGTGCTTGATAGCCAGCATGGACACAATGGGCCAAAGGGCCTATTTCTGTGCTGTATAATGTTATGATTTTATGACTAAATTTATTAGAGTTTTTTGAGGATGTAACTAGTATGGTAGATAAAGGGGAACCAGTAGATGTAACATGCCTGGTTTTCCAAAAGGCATTCTCTAAGGTGCCACACAAAAGGTTCATAGGCAAGATAAGAGCTCATGGAGTTGTGGGTAATATGGAGAGAAGATTGGTTACGAACAGGAGGCAGAGAGTCCCTCTTTGATATCCAGACTTTCATACGTTTCTTTCATGGCCATAGCAAAGAGCAGGTGGATAGGCTGCTAAGAGAAATAGAAGAAGTTACAATAGACACCGTGGAAGACTAGTGGAACTTGGTGGCAGACTTGATTAAGAAAACTGGTGAAGAAGCATGCGAAAGATCATTAGGGAGGAGAGAGGCTGGAAAAGAAACTTGGTGATGGAATGAAAACACACAAGGTACAATAAAAGAAAAGGACAAACTGTTAAAGAAGCGGAAACAGTCAGGAATCAAAGACAATAATAAAACAGTACAAAAAGGAATGCAAAGATAGTGAGTTACGGGCCAAGTGCTGGAAAATGGGATTAGAATACATAGGTGCTTGATGGCTGGCATGGACAGGATGAGCTGAAGGGCCTTTTTCTGTGCTGTATAACTCTATGACTCTAAAGTGATTGCTGGAAAAGATCTCTGCCCATGGAAGAAAAGTTTGAAAATGTGGATACCAAAGAGGGACCTCATAAATTCTCCATTAAATAATAAAAAAAATCTGAGATCTAAATCAGACAATGGCATCAGTTCTACATACTGGGTTATGATCCTCAGCTGAGGTTACCCCTGGACAAGCCTGATCCCAGGGTGGAATCCAGCTTGAAAGATCCTTACTTTCACGGAATCACAGAATCACAGAATCACACAGTGCAGAAGAGGCCCTTCGGCCCATCGAGTCTGCACCGACATGTGAGAAACACCTGACCTACCTACCTAACCCCATTTATCAGCACTTGACCCGTAGCCTTGAATATTATGATGTGCCAAGTGCTCATCCAGGTACTTTTTAAAGGATCTGAGGCAACCCTATGCCTTGATTGATAAAGGTAAGCATCCCATATGCCTTTTTCACCACCTCACTAACATGCCCCTCCACCTTCAGAGATCTAGGGACACACACGCCAAGATCCCTTTGTTCCTCAGAACTTCCTAGTGTCATGCCGTTCATTGAATACTTCCTTGTCAAATTACTCATTCCAAAGTGCATCACCTCACAATTTTCAGGGTTAAATTCCATCTGCCACTCATCTGCCCATTTGACCATCCAGTCTATATCTCCCTGTGGCCAAAGACACTGAACCTCGCTGTTAACCACCCGGCCAATCTTTGTGTCATCCGCAAACTTACTAATCCTACCCCCCACATAGTCATCTATGTCATTTATATAAATGACAAATAATAGGGGACCGAACACGGATCCCTGTGGTACACCACTGGACACTAACTTCCAGTCACTAAAGCATCCTTCTGTCATCACCCTCTGTCTCCCACAACTCAGCTAATTTTGAATCCACCTTATCAAAATACCCTGTATCCTATGTGCATTTGCCTTTCTTTATAAGTCTCCTATGTGGGACCTTGTCAAAGGCTTTGCTGAAATCCATATAAACTACATCAAGTGCACTACCCTCATCTACACACCTGGTTACCTCCTCAAAAAATTCAATCAAATTTGTTAGGCATGACCTCCCTCTGACAAAACCATGCTGACTATCCCTGATCAAACCTTGCCTCTCCAAGTGGAGATAGATTCTGTCCTTCAGAATTTTCTCCAATAGTTTCCCTACCACTGACGTGAGACTCACTGGCCTGTAGTTCCCTGGCTGCTCTCCACAACCCTTCTTAAATAGTGGAACCACATTAGCTGTTCTCCAGTCCTCTGGCACCTCCCCCGTGGCCAGAGAGGAATTAAAAATTTGGGTCAGAGCCCCTGCAATCTCCTCCCTTGCCTCCCTCAGCAGTCTGGGACACAATCATCCAGACCTGGAGATTTGTCCACTTTTAAACCTGTCAACACCTCCAAAATCTTGTCACTCCCTATATCAATTTGCTTAAGAACCTCGCAGTCTCTCTTCCCGAGTTCGATACCTTCATCCTGATTCTCTTGGGTGAAGACGGACGTGAAGTATTCATTCAACACTCTAGCGATGTCCTCTGGCTCCACCCATAGATTGCCCCCTTGGTCCTTATGGGCCCTACTCTTTCCCTGGTTATCCTCTTCCCATTGATATACTTATAGAATATCTTGGGAATTTCCCTACTTTTACCAGCCAGAGCTTTCTCATATCCCCTTTTTGCTCTCCTAATTGTTTTCTTAAGCTCCATCCTGCACTTTCTGTACTCCACTAATGCCTCCGCTGATTTGCTTCCCTCGCATCTGCTAAAAGCCTCTCTTTTCCTTGTCATCGTAACCTGAATATCTCTGGTCATCCATGGTTCCCTGGTCTTGTTACTCCTTCCTATCACCCTAGAGGGAACATGTTGAGCCTGTACCCTCCTCATTTCCTTTCTGAACGCCCCCCACTGCTCCTCTGTAGATTTCCCCACAAGTAGCTGTTCCCAGTCTACCTTGGCCAGATCCTGCCTTATTTTACTAAAATCCACTCTCTCCCAATCCAAAACATTTTTTTGCAACTTGTCTATTTCTTTGTTCATAACAAACTTAAACTGTACCATGTCGTGGTCGCTATCACTAAAATGCTCTCCCCCACCATCACCTCAACCATCTGTCCGGTTTCATTCCCCAGAATTAGGTCCAGCACTGCACCATCCCTTGTTGGACCCTCTACATTTGACCTAAAAGTTCTCCTGTACACATTTCAAGAAATCCACTCCATCCAAGCCCTTAACACTATATCTATCTCAATTAATGTTGGGAAAGTTGAAATCACCTAACATAATTACCCTATTGTTATTGTTTTTACACACCTCCACAAATTGTGCACATATTTGCTCCTCAATTTCCCATTGACTATCTGGGGGTCTATAATAAACACCTAACAATGTGGCTGCCCCTTTTTTATTCCTAAGCTCTACCCACAAAGCTTCATTCGATGCCCCCTCCAAGATATCATCTCTCCTCACTGCAGTAACTGACTCCTTAACTAATAATGTAATGCCTCCTCCTCTTTTACCCCCTCCCCTGTCTTGCCTGAAGATTCTATATCCCGGAATATTGAGCTGCCAATCCTGCATCTCCCTCAACCATGTCTCAGTGGTGGCTAATATATCACAATTCCACATGTCAAACCTCACCCTTAACTCGTCCGTTTTACCTGTAATACTCCTGGCATTAAAGTAGAAGCCATCCAGCCTTGCTTTACTCCCTTGAAGCTTATTGCAGCTGTACTCCCTCTGACTTAATTGTTTTACTGTATTATGATGTGTCCCTATTCTGCTAACATTCTGTGTCCCCTCCCCCTGCCGAATTAGTTTAAACTCCTCCCAACAGCACTAGCAAACCCACCCGCAAGGTTGTTAGTCCCGCTCTGGTTCAGATGTAGACCATCCTGCTTGTGCAGGTCCCACCTTCCCCAGAAACAGTACCAGTGATCCAGGAATCTAAAACCCTCTCTCCTGCACCAACTCTTAAGCCACGTATTCATCTGCGCTATTCTCCTATTCCTGAGCTCGCTAGCACATGGCACTGGGAGTAATCCAGAGATTACAACCCGAGAGGTCTTGCTTTTTAGTCTAGTGCCTAACTCCCTGAATTCTTGATGCAAGAACTCATCCCTCTTTCTACCTATATGATTGGTACCAACATGTACCATGACCTCTGCCTTATCACCCTCCCCCTTCAGGATGCCCTGCAGCCGTTCAGTGACATCCCGGACCCTGGCACCGGGGAGGCAACATACCATCCTGGAGTCACGTTGACGACCACAGTAATGCCTCTCTGTTCCCCTGACTATAGAATCCCCTATTACTATTACTCTTCCTCTCTTCCTCCCCTCCTGCACAGACAGTCTGCTTGTGGTACCAGAAGCTCGGCACTGTCTGCACTCCCTGGAGGAACCAGCGCCCTCATCAGCCTCCAAAATGGAATATTGATTTGTGAGTGGGGCCCCAGGGGACTCCTGAACTACCTGCCTGTTTCTTTTGGACTGCCTGGTGATCACCCATTCCCGTCCTTCTTCAAGTCCCTTCATCTGCGGTGTGACCATCTCTCTAAACGTGCTACCCACGATGCTCTCAGACTCGCGGATGCTTCACTGTGTCCCCAGCCGCCGTTCCAAGCTTCCAAGAGCTGCAGCTAGGCACACTTCCTGCACACGTGCTGGTCCCGGGCACTGGAAATGTCCCTGGCTTCCCACGTGGAACACGAAGAGCACACCACGGCTTGGACCTCTTCTGCCATGACTTATTCCTTTAAATTAAACCTTTTAAATCAATTACTCTAGGGCCCTTCTTTCCTGATCTTTGTTACTATAGAATATACAAACTATAAACCACAAAAAGACCTTAAACTATAAGCGATTGAAGTAGTAAATACTTACCCGACCTAACCTACTACTTACCAGTCATTCCTTTCCCTTGTAGCCTCTACTGCTGCAGCAGGGCAAGACCACTGTCTGAAGATTTAAGAAGTTGAAAAGCAAAGAAAAAATGCAAAGAGCACCTCTTCCCCTCTGCACCGAATTCCCACTGTGTACCAAATTGCCAACACCCAAACTCACTCTAGCTGTATCTCACTCAGGCTGAGCTCGCTCCCTTGTTCATGTGCAAGCATTTGTTTGTTTATATATGTGGAGATTAGCTACTAAACAGAGTCACAGTTGTCAGCTGATGAACTTTTAACAGAAGAATAAAACATTTGTTCAACAAGAAAAGATGAACCACATTAGAATACCCCTTTACCCACACCGACATCTTTACAGATATATACAGACTTGTAAGGATAACAAAAGTTTCAAAAGCTATCTTATTCTCCAATGTCCACAGTAAGTTCATGCAGCAATAGGCACCCTGTGGTCAGGCACACCACAAGTGACAGATGTCACCTCAACCATATGCTATGGGTCTCTCTGCAGCTCCTCCCACCCCAAACCTCATCCACAGGTAGGATATGTGGGCTCAGAAGGGTTGTTCATGTTTTTTCTGAAGTATTTAATGCAGAAAGTGTTTTAAACTTGCCTGTGTGATTGTTAGCAGTTCAGATCAATTTCCAGCAGCTTTCTCTGTACTTTGAAGCTTCAGCTCAGCAGTCTGCACACAGTAATCTTTATCAGCCCTGCAGCTTTCTGGAGGCCTCCATTTAGCCTGGGTATGGGTTCTGACATCTCCACTCGAGGCAGCTCCTCTGAGGAGGAAGGGAGGGATAGAATAAGGAGGAGGCCAGGAGTGAACAATCAGCCTCCAGGGGACCACCTTTGGGAGGCCAGGCGCAGGCACAAGGAGTGCAGGGCCTACAGGAAGACCAAGGTGGAAGGGGCCACAGAAGACGCCACTATCCTGCTGCCAGGGTATACAGGCGGTGAAGCAACTACCTCAATATGGCTGAGGTGCAGTGCCGAAGGAGGCTCCAACTGTCAAGGAAGACAGTCAACTCACAGTTGCCCTCCACCTCTATGCCTCTGGCTCCTTCCAGGGCTCGGTGGGTTATCTTTGCGCTGTCTCCCAATTAGCTGTACACACTTGTGTCAAACAGGTCACAGGCGCACTTTTCAGACGGGTATTCACCTTCATCCACTTCCGCTGTGACCAGGCAAGTCACATACAGCAAGCCAGAGGCTTTGCGGCCATTGCTGGCTTCCCCCGTGTCCAGCGTGCTATAGGCTGCACACTTGTAGCCATTAAGGCGCCAGCAGGTGAGCCCGGTGCCTTCGTCAACAGGAAGGGCTTCCACTCCATGAACGTGCAGATAGTGTGTGATCACAGGATGCAGATTCTACAAGTCTGTGCAAGGTACCCAGGCAACTCCCACGACGCCTACATCCTCAGACACTCCCAGGTGCTGGGACTCTTCAGTGCTCCGGCTCGGCTGGATGGTTGGCTGCTGGGTGACAAGGGCTATCCCCTGCGAAGGTGGCTCATGACGCCTCTCCGCCGTCCAAGAACAGAAGCTGAGTAGCAGTACAATAGGAGCCAGGGCACCACAAGGGCTGTGGTGGAGAGAGCCATCGGTCTTCTCAGGATGCGCTTCCGATGCCTGGACCGCTCAGGGGGCGCACTCCAGTACTCCCCAAATCGCATCTCTCTGATAGTGGCAGCATGCTGCGCTCTGCACAATCTTGCGCTGGAAAGGGGGGATGCAGTTGACGATGAAGACCTTGACGCAGTGGATGAGGCTTCACATGATGTATCCAGCAGTGCCTCAGAGGATGAGAAAGCACAGGGCAATGATGATGGGCAGCACACCGACCCGCTACTACACCAAGGAGGCAGGGACACCCAGGACAATTTAATCCAATGAACCTATAGCTAGCTCCACACAGATGGATCAGCAGGAACAGCATTGCCTGGCGCATCCATACGTGGCACTTAGGTGCTACATCTTCCACCTCATCAGCTGCAGCTAAGGGCTTAGTACAGAAACATCAATGTCCTCTCAAACACTCATGAGATGTCTGTGAAACATACAAAGGCAGCACAAAAGAAACACCCTCAGCCATGGTCAGAAAAGTGGACTTTATTCCCATCAAAATAAACAACAAACGTCACTCCGACGTACATAATGATAAAATCCCTAATCTAAGGCCAACACTAAAGCACAAGTGACGTACCCGTAGAGTGCCTAATGTGCCTTATGCCTACGTTTGCGGGTGCTACATCTAGGTGCTGCCCCATCGCTCAGAGTGGCTTGTGAGACAGCCTGCTGACTCTGCTGTCCTGTTGGCCTCGATGACCTTGGCGGACGTCCTCTGGCCCGTGGAGCCTGTGCTGGCCTCGCCTGGGAGGGAGTGGCCAGTTCCAGAACTGGCACCTCCCCAGTTGTCACAGCCTCAACAGATGCAACGGTCACTGGCAGACGGACAGAGGATCTGCTGCCCTGATCCGTCACATTGGACCTCCCTGTATGGGCACCGAGCGGCGACACTTGGCGCCCAGAACATCTCCCACATTGGGAATGACCACCCGTGGCCATTAGCGTTGAAGGCTTGCAGTTCAGAGTGTACCCCAATCAGAAGAGTCTCAACCCGATTGAAGCCCCTCTCCATGAGAGCCGCTAATCTTTCAATGGACAAAGCTCTGTCCTGATGTTCATGCCTTCACTAACACTCTGCCTGGGCTCTTCTGCCACAGAGACCAACTAAAGCACACCCTCATGCAACCCCACTAGATGCTCCCACGCATCCTGCCGCTTGTCCTGCAGCTGCTGCATGGCGGACATCTCCAGAGGCACATCATTTCTGCCCAATTCAGTATGTGCCTTGTCCCTTGCAGTCCTCTGGCTGCTGGCACCATCGGCACTTTCTGTCCGTGCCGTCTCCTCCAGCGATTGTGAAATGCCCTCTCCACTGTACCCCAGGACACTAGCCGACGTCATAATCCCCACCGAAGTGTTTGTTACTGCGCTGGTGCCTGGCTCGCTGAAAGGATGTGACGCAAGTTGCAAGTGTTGGCCCTCAGGTGTGGAGGGGGGGCTCTGGACATGTTGGTGGCGGCCATGCGATGGTGATGCTGAAATTAACAACAAGGACAGTGTATCAGTTAGTGTTCAGTCAGTAACACCTTTCATCCCTTTCCCCACCAGTCTCATAAGTCGCTCACCCTTCAAGAACCTAAGAAGACGAACATTGGTGGGGTGGTAAATAGTCAAGAGGAGGCCCAGACATTACACGCGCATACAGACAGGCTGGTCAGATGGCCTAAGGAATGCCACATGGAATGTTATGTGGATAAATATTCGGTCAAGCACTTGGACAAGACAAGCAAGGTATGGGAATACATGAGTAATGGTAGGACCATGGGAAGTCACGACGATTACAGGGACCTTGCTGGCCAGACCCGTTAAGGTAGCAGAACAGGAACATAAGGCGTTTAACAAGGTCGAAGCCAGACTTGCCTTTATTAGCCGAGGAATAGAATGTAGGAAAAGGGAGGTCATGTTGCAAGTGCAGAAAACGCTGTCGAGGCCACATCTACACTTCTGCGTTCAGTTGTGACCTGCGCTTCATGGGAGGGATGGCATTGGAGTGCAGAGAGTGCAGAGGTTCCTGACCTGGATGCATGCTGGTCTGGAGAGTTGGAGTGATGAGGAAACATTGCATAAACTTGTGACATTAGCCGTGGAGCACAGGAGATTGACAGGTCACATTATTGACCTTCATACCGTTATGAGAGGCATAGAACGGGTGGGCAGAAGGCAACATTTCCCCTTGGTGCAGGGATGACTAACGTGGTGGCATTTATTTAAGTTGAGCGCCATGAGGTTGACAGGTGAGGTGCTGTGGACCTTTTGGACAGAGTAATGTGGGACGCAGTGGCTGAAAGGGTGGTGGAGGTACAAACCCTCCTAAGATGCAATAAGTCTTTGGATGTGCAGCAGCAATGCCATGGCGTGTTAGACCATGGGAACAGTGGTCACAAATGGGATAAGGCGACTTTGGAAGGTGCTAGAGACGCGCACCCTCAAGGGGCCGAGGGACCTTTGTGTATGACCCACACGTCTGACTGTATCAGTCTGTGAATGAGCAGTGTTGGAGCATTAACGATTGCAGCAACCATCAGTGCTTTGGATGGCGGGGAGACAGAGTGGATGGGATTGTGGCCTTCAAATACCTGGCTGCTGGACCCCAGCCTCGCCGACACCTGCCGACCTGGCCGCCTGCCTCCTCCCCAGCTCCATGGCCTGCGCCTCATACGTGGTGAGGTGCTGCAGCACGGCGTGCCCACCACCAGTCCGCTGCTGCTCCTGCATATTGCTCTCAGTTTTTGCCTGCAGAACATAGAAGAGGATTTATTGGGGCTGATCGCTCAAGAACTCTGCACGCGCACGCCGCACCCCAACCACAGTGGCCCATCTGAGGCCTCCAGCGGCTCCTGTCCACACTACTGGTGATCAGTCCCCAGAAGATAGTACGGCTGGTCCCAACCCCCTCCCCCAATGGACACCTTGGACACATTCAGCGTCCATCACTTTGAATAACACACGGATCTTAGGGCCCATGGCAAGGAGGCGCAACCAGGTGTGGCACCGAGGCCAGCAGATGGTTCTTGGCCATGACATCTTGAGGCTCCCCTTCCACCATCTCATCACCATCAATAAGACATGTATTGGAGTTCTGAGTATGTGTCTAGCTGCCTCCCCTGCAGGTTGCCGCCAGACTACTCAAATGCGACAAACACCAACGTATGCTGCGGGGAGAACCCATCTTCTCCTCAACCACTAAGGCTGCTGGTCACTACCTGTTTGCCCACCCAGTGTGCACCAAATGCCCAATGCAGAAACAACAGTAAGACGTGGTGGGGGAGCCTCAAAGGCTAAGGCTACCTGCTGGGTCAAATGGCCACGGCTGACATGGTACTCACCCTTCCAGAGCGCAGCAAATCATTGAAGCGCTTGCGGCACTGCGTTCCTGTGCATCGCACATTATCATGGGCGCTTACAGCCTCCGCCACCTCCTGCCAAGCCTGCCTGGTCATGTGGGGGGCCCTCCTCCTCCCATCCTCCGGAAACAAGACATCCCGATGGTTGGACACCTCTTGGAGGACAGCAAGGCAGGCATCTGAGAACCGAGGGACACAGTGGCCCCACATGGCCTACCCTGCAGCCTGCCCCCCTCCTCCTCCTCTGCCCTCACCTCTTGTGCTGCCCGATGACTGGCCATGGTGAACAGCCTAAAGGAGGCTGCCTGGCCGCTCTTTATTCAGACTGCCGGTTCCCCATTGGAACCGGCGGTCTGAACACGCCCGCCACAGATTTAAATTTCCCGATGAACACGGGAGTTGGAACCCCGCTGGACGGGCCTTAATGCCCGCCCGCGCAAAATGACGGCGCGGCCCATTTCGGCGGCGGGGATCGTCTGCCTGCCCGCCGCCAAGTCGCTCGGACCCGCCTGCCCATCAAGCGCAAAATTCAACCCGTGATTTCTAACTACATTTCATTGCTCCATTTTTTCCACTCAGACATGTCACAACTTGAATAGAGACAGCTCTACCATCTACTTTGAGCTTATCGAAAGTGAGCTTGGAGCAAAAATCAGGAGTTGAGAAATGATCAGGGATTAGAGTATCACTCAAAATAACCTGATGCAATGTCATCTATTATAGACAAAGATTCAGAAACACGTATGATCCTTGTAAATCAGATTTGAGAATGTACTCTAGACATGCTGTTGATCTGGCTTTCCAACTAATTAATAATTATTGAGTCTTCCATAGCATTGCTCATGGATCATTCAAAACCTGCGGTCTCAAGATAAACTGAAGCATCTCAAGATAAGCTAAAACAACTGCAGTTTGACACTACTCTCTGACATTGGATACATGTCTCACAGATAAAATCTTTGTGGTGTTGTTTATCCAAAACTTTGCAGGATCTGTTGAAGATGTCAATAACTTTATTCATCCTCACCAAAATTGCTCATTCTCACTTACATTATTTTAATTTCCAATCGTGGATTTACGATATTTATATAAGATAATTTTTGTCTCTCCTCTCACCCAAAGCCTTCCTTTTTTTATTAGTTATTTGAGATGATTATAAAAACATCCTCCTCCTTTAGTTCCCACAGTACATTTATAGTTCTTGCTGAATATGCTGTCGACATAGCCCTATATCAGGAGGGATTTTTGTATTGCAGTTAGACCTTGAACTGCTGCCCATTTCCACATTCTGAACTAAAATGAGTCTGTCTTTCAAATTCAAACTTATCATCAATGAGCCTTGAAACACTGTCAATGTAAACACCGTACCTTCCTCAATGGCACAGTAGAACCTAATCTCAAAATATAACTTTTTTTTAATGGTTTCAACAATTGTAAACAAGTCACTCATGCATTATAGCTGTTGCTTCTGAATTTTATTACTGGTTGCTCTGTGATATGTATGACTATGTGCACTGTGATGATCATCCCACAGGAGCGGGGAAAGCTAAAACTCCCATCATGTGTTTCTTTCTCTCACACTGGACTCATCAACAAGAGCTGCTCATACCTGACCAACACCTTCAAAAATGTTGATACCACAAGAATATCCTTGATTATAAGTCTATGGCATATGAAAATAAATAGTTACTTCCATTAACATTTAGCCTCTGTTCTCTGTTTTGTTACTATGTGGGCAGTTTTAACATCAATGAGCAACTGGGATTGGGTGCAGGTAGGCGATTAAATGGGAAAAAAAACTGAACGCATTGGGAAGCTGGCGTCAACCAACTGATTTTCAAGTTTTGTTGAAGTGGAACAAAGGGCAGGCATCCAGCCCGCTCCAGGTTAGCATTTTAAATACGCTTATGAGGCTGCAAGCCTCAGAGTTAACCTGCTTTGCAGGTTTAAATGTGGCCAGCCGGGCCTTGGGAAACCTGTAGCTGTGGCAAGTTAAGGACAGCCTCAGGGACAAGGCAGGTGCCTTCACATTGGATTACTTTGGATATAAAGCACAGAAACAGGCCAATCAGACCAACCAGTCCATGCCAGTGTGAATGCTCCACACTACCCATTTTCCCTCATCTAAATCTATTGTTTATATAATTATATGAATATTAATTAGCTTGAAAGCTAATTAACTCTCCATTCCCTTCTCCCTCCTTTGTTTTTCTAGCTTTGCCTCAGATGCATCCATACTATTTGCTTCAACCACTCCCTGTGGTAGTGAGTGCCACATTCTCACCACTCTTTGGTTAAAGAAGTTTCTCCTGAATTTCCTATTGGATTTCTTGATGACTATCCTATATTGATGGTCTCTAATTATGCTCTTCCCCACAAGAGGAAACATTCTCTCTGTATCCGCCACAAAACGTTTCATAATTTTAAATACCTCTATTAGGTCACCCCTCTTATGTTTTCTACTTTACACAAGCATACCAACCATATGAAGAGGATTGGTAACTCAATTAGGTGGGATCTTTAATTTGAAGAGATTAAACTAGATACAACAATATCTGGGAGGGGAGTTAACACATATGATCTCTAGGACTGCTCCTATCTTCTGCCCAATGATTACATGGGCATATACATTTAAGTACATCCTTTAAAGGTATACCACAACAATCTCAATCCTATTCATTCAAGGGAAAAGAAACACATCACTTCAATCATTTCCTGATATGTATACCCAGACATTTCTGGTATAATCCTTCAAAATATTCTCTGCACCCTATCCAGTGCCTCTATATCATTTCCATAATATGGCAACCAGGACTGCATGCAGTATTCTAAGTGTGGTCTAAACACATTTCGATACAGGCTAAGCATAACTTCACTACTTTTAAATTCTACTTTCTAGAAATAAAGCCTGGTGCTTGGTTTGCTTATTTTTGAGGCCTTGATAAACTGTGGCACAGCTTTTAGTGGCTGATGTATTTGTATGCTGAAATCTCTTTGTCCCTGCATCCCACCGAGACTTTCACCTTCCAAGTAATATGGCCTCCCTATTCTTCCTACCAAAATGTACAGCCTCACATTTATCTGTGATGAACTTCATTTGCCAATTATTTGACTATTCTGCATGTTTATTAATGTTCTCCTGTAATTTTTTTTTGTAGTCAACCTCAGTATTGACTGTAACCACCACAACAACCACTGTAACCTCCCTCCCCCACCCCCCAATTTGGTGTCATCCACAAATTTAGAAATTGTATTTTTCATTCCAAAGTACAAATCATTAATGAAAATTATGAACCACAGTGCTCCTTGTCATCCTTGTGGAAAACCATTTCCCACACTCTGTCACTCTGAATAATTGTCCTTCACTCCCACTCTCTACTTTTTAGTTTAAAATCAGCTAGCAATCCATTCTGATACTTATCTCCTAATTCTACATTCTCTGACCTTATTCATTGGTCTTTTTTGGGTCACCCTATTGAAGGCCTATTGAGAATCCAGATAAATTCCAGCTACTGCATTACCATTGTTTACTCTCTCTGTTACCTCCTCAAAAAATTCTATAAGATTAGTCAAGCAATATATTCCCTTTGAAATCCAAGCTGACTATTCATTATTATATTTGTAATTTCTAGATATTCTTCCATTCTCTCTTTCAGTAGGGATTCTGTTATTTTTCCTACCAACGATATATAATCTTTTGGGCAAGCTAATTCTTCCTACTTAAATCTAGGAATTACATTAGCTATCCACCAGTCCTCTGGCACTACTCATTTTTCTAACAAATTACATTATTATGTGTATAGTAATGCCTTTGTTATCTCTTCCCTAGAGTCTCTTAAATACCGCAAGAAATAGGAGCAGGAGTAAGCCATTTGGCCTTAGGAGTCTACTCTGCCATTCAATAAGTTCATGACTGATCTGATTGTGACCGTAACTGCATTTTCCTGCCTGTCCCCATAACCCTTGACTCCCTTGTCGATGAAAAATCTATCTAACTCAGCCTTGAATACTCAATGATCCTGTCTCCACTGCTCTCTATGGAAGAGAATTCCAAAGACTAACGATCCCGAGTGAACTTCCTGCTTTTCTCCATCTTAAATGGGAAGCCCCTTATTTTTAAACCAGTTCTAGATACTCCCATGAGAGGAAACATCCTGTCAGCAATTACCCTGTTAGATCCCCTTAGAGTCTTTGATGTCTCAATAAGATCATGTCTCATTCTTCTGAATTGCAATGAGAATAGGCTCAACCTGCTCAATCTTTCCTCTTAAGACAAACTGCTTCATCCTAGGAATCAGCCAAGCAAACCTTCCCTAAGCTACTCCCAATGTAAGTATATCCCTCCTTAATTAACAAGATCAGAACTGTACACAATACAACAGATGCAATCTCAACAATGCCCTCTACAGTTGTAGCAAGACTTCCCTGCTTTTATCTTACATTCCCCTTGCAATAAATGCCGACATTCCATTGGCCTTCCTAATTCCATTCTGCACCTGCACACTAACATTTTGTGATTCATGTACAAGGACACCCAGATCCCACTGTACTGCAGCATTTTTCCGTCCCTTCTATTTAAATAATATTCTGCTTTTTTTTTATTCCTCCTGCCAAAGTGGACAATCTCACTTTTTCCCATGTTGTACTCCATTTGCAAAATTTTTGCCTACTCACTCAACCTATCTATATCCCTTTACAGATACTTTGTGTCTTCCTCACAACTTGCTTTCTTACCTATCTTTGCATCATCAGTGAACTTGGTTACAAAACAGTTGGTCCCTACATTCAGGTCACTAATATAGGTCACAAATAATTTATGCCCCACTACTGATCCCTGTGGCATGGAGTCATCCATGGAGTGGATGACCCATCTCAGCCTCCTCCTGAGGTCCCCAGTATCACAGGTGCCAATCTTCAGACAATTCAATTCTCTCCACGCGATATCAAGAAATGGCTGAAGGTATTGGATTATGTAAAGACTATGGCCCCTGACAATATTCCGGCAATAGTAGTGAAGACTTGTGCTCCAGAATTTGCCATGCCCCTAGCCAAGCCTTTCCAATGCAGCTACAACACTGGCATCTATCTGGCAATGTGGATGATTACCCAGGTATGTTCCATCCACAAAAAGCATGACAAATCCAGACTGGCCAATTAGCGCCGCATCAGTGTACTCTCCATCATCAGTAACATGATGAAGGGGTCATCAACAGTGTTATCAAGCAGCACTTGCTTAGAATAGCCTGCTCATTGATGCCCAGTTTGGGTTCTGCCAGGCTCACTCAGCTACTGACCTCATCACAGCCTTGGTTCACACATGGACAAAAGAGCTGAACTCCATAGTTGAGTTGAAAGTGACTGCCCTCGACATCAAGGCAGAATTTGGCTGAGTGTGGCATCAAGGAACCCTAGCAAAACTGAAATCAATGGGTATTAGGGGGAAAACTCTTCACTGGTTGGAGACATATCTAGCTTAAAGGAAGATGATTGGGGTTGTTGGAGGTCAATCATCTTGGTCCCAGGACATCACTGCAGGAGTCCCTCAGCGTAGTGTCCTAGGCCCAACCGTCTTCAGCTGCTTCATCAATGACCTTCCTTCCATCATAAGGTCAGAAGTGGGGATGTTCGCTGATGATTGCACAATGTTAAGCACCGTTCGCGACTCCTCAGATACTGAAGCAGTCCATGTCCAAATGCAGCAAGACCTGGACAATATCCAGGCATGGGCTGACAAGTGGCAAGTAACAGTTGTGCCACACAAGTGCAAGGCAATGACCATCTCCAACAAGAGAGAATCTAACCATCGCCCCTTTACATTCAATGGCATTACCATCACTGAATCCCCCAGTATCAACATCCTGGGCATTACCATTGACCAGAAACTGAACTGGACTAGCCATATAAATACTGTAGCTACAAAAGCAAATCAAAGGATAGGAATCCTGTGATGAATAACTCACCTCCTGATTCCACAAAGCCTGTCCACCATCAACAAGGCACAAGTCAGGAGTGTGGTGGAATATTCTCCATTTGCCTGGATGAGTGTAGCTCCCACAGCATTCAAGAAGCTTGACACCATTCAGGGCAAAGCAGCCCGCTTGATTGGCACCACATCAATAAACATTTATTCCTTTCACCACTGACGCACAGTAGCAACAATGTGTACCATCTATAAGGTGCACTGCAGAACTCACCAAAGCTGCTTAGACAGCACTTTACAAACCAACGAACGTTACCATGTAGAAGGGCAAAGGCAACAGATGCACGGGGGCACCATCGCCTGGAAGTTCCCGTCCAAGCCACTCACCATCCTGACTTGGAAATATATCACTGTTCCTTCACTGTTGCTGGGTCAAAATTGGGGAACTCGCTCCCTAACAGCACTGTGGGAACACCCACACCACAGGGACTGCAGTGGTTCAAGAAAGCAGCTCACCGCCATCTTGTCAAGGACAGTTAGAGATGGGCAGTAAATGCTGGCTTTGCCAATGATGCCAACATCCCATGAATGAGAAAAAAACTCCACTAATTACAGTTTTCCATCCTGAAAATGACCCATTAATCCTGACTCTCTGTTGCCTGTTAGGTACCTAATCCTCTGTCCATCCTAATATACCACCCCCAACACTTATCTTGTGCAGTAACCTTTTATTTGGCATCTTATCAAACACCTTTTGAAAATCCAAATACACTACATCTACTGGTTCACCTTTATCCACTCTACTTGTTACATCCTCAAAGGACACTAATACATTTGTCAAACACTGTTGACTCTGCCTAATTGTGTTGATTTTCTAAATGTCCTGCTCGTACTTCCTCAATAATAGATTCCAGCATGTTATCAGTGATAAATCTTAGAATAACTGGCCTATAATCTCCTGCTTTCTGTCTTGCCCCCTTCTTGAATAGAGGAGTTAGATTTGCAGTTTTCACTAGGACCTTTCCAGAATCTAGGGAATTTTGGAAGATTACAACCAATGCATCTATTATCTCTGCACCACTCCTTTTAAGACCCTAGAATACAGGGCACCAGTTCCATGGGGCAGACGTGAATGGATGTCAAAGTCACACCTGCCATCAATTAAAAAGCCACTTAAGGCCATTAAAAACACAATTGAACCCGATTTTATGTTGCCCATGTGATTTTGCGCCTGTTGCATGGACAAAAGGGATAGGTGGGCAGCCCACAATTTGCAAAACCTCATCCAAAGGCAGAATAAAAAGGGTCAGCAGCATTGCCATTGTGAGTAGTGAGGAGTTTAGGAGAAAGTTAGTGAGAGTAAACTACTAGCAAGTCACATAAAAAACAGATAGTAAGAGTTTCCTTAAATACACAAAAAGGAAGAGAGAGGCCAAAGTGAACATAGACCCCTTGGAGAATGAGGCTGGGAAAATAATAATGCGGAACCTGGAAATGGCAGAAGAGTTGAATAAATACTTTGCATCAGTCTTCACAGTAGAAGACACGAATAGCATTCCAAAGATACTAAATAATCAAGGGACAAAAGAGGAGTAAGAAATAAATACAATAACTATCACTAGAGAAAAAGTACTAGGGAAACTAATGGGGCTAAAGGCCAATAAGTCCGCCGGATCTGATGTGTTGCATCCTAGGATATTAAAGGAAGTAGCTACACAGATAGTGGATGCACTGGTAGTAATCTTCCAAGAATCCTTAGATTCTGGGAAAGTCCCAGAAGACTGGAAAACTGCCAATGTAATGCTCTTATTCAAAAGGGATGGAGGTAATAAAACAGGCAACTATAGGCCAGTTTGCTTAAAATCCATCATTGGAAAAATGTTAGAGTCTATTATAAAGGATGTAATAGCAGAGCATTTAGAAATGCATAATATAATCAAGCAGAGTCAGCATGGCTTCATGAAGGGGAAATCATGTCTGACAAATTTATTAGAATTCTTTGAGGAGTTAACAAGCAGGGGAACTAGTAAATGTAATATATTTGGATTTCCAAAAGACGTTCGATAAGGCACCACACATAATGCTATTTAATAAGATAAGAGCCCATGATGTTGGGGGTAGTATATTAGCATGGATAGAGGATTGGCTAGCCAATAGAAGATGGAGAGTTGGGATAAGGGGGTCATTTTCAGGATGGCAACAGGGATCAGTGCTGGGGGCCACAATTATTTGCAATATATATTAATGTCTTAGATGAGGGAACTGAATGTACAATTGCCAAGTTTGTGGCTGACACAAAAAGAGTTGGGAAGGCAAATGGTGAGGATGACACAAGGAGACAGAGGGATTTAGACAGGTTAAGTGAGTGGGCAAAAACTTGGCAGGTGGAATATAATGCGGGAAAATGTGAGGTTATGCATTTTGGAAGGAAGAATAGAGCAGCTGAATATTATTTAAATGGAGAAAAAGTGAAGAAAGCTGCAGCACAGAGGGATTTGGGGGTCCTCGTGCATGAATCCCAAAAAGCTAACATACAAGTTCAGCAGGTAATAGGGAAAGCAAATGGAATGTTGGCCTTTATTTCAAAGGGAACGGAGTATAAAAATAGAGAAGCTTTGCTGAAACTATACAAAGCAATAGTTAGACCACACCTAGAATATTGTGAACAGTTTTGGTCCCCTTATCTAAGGAAAGGTATACTGGCATTGGAGGTAGTCCAGAGAAGGTTCGCTAGGGTGATCCCAGGGTATGGAGGGATTTTCTTATGAGGAAAGGTTGAGTGGTTGGGCCTGTACTCATTGGAGTTTATAAGAATGAGAGGCAACCTTATTGAAACATGTAAGATTCTTAGGAAGCTTGACATGGTAAATGCTGGGAGGTTGTTTCCCCTTGTGCGAAAGTCTAGGACTACAAGGCATAATCTCAGAGTAAGGGGTCACCCATTTAAGGCAGAGATGAGGAGAAATTTCTTCTCTCAGAGGGTACAATTGTGGAATTCTTTACCACAGGCTTTTCCGTGATTGCTGGGTTCCCCCACATCCAGGGTATAATCGACTGCACACATGTGGCCATCAAGGCGCCAGTGGGTCAGCCGGGTGCCTTCGTCAACAGGAAAAGATTCCACTCAATGAATGTCCAGATAGTGTGTGACCATAGGACGCAGATTCTGCAAGTCTGTGCAAGGTACCCTGGCAGCTCCCATGACGCTTATATCCTGAGACACTCCCAGGAGCAAGTCTATTCAGTGCTCCAACTCAACTGGATGAATGGCTGCTGGGTGACAAGGGCTATCCGTTGAAACGGCGGCTTATGACGTCCCTCCGCTACCCAAGAATAGGGGCAGAGCAGCATTATAATCGGAGTCATCCTCCACAACGGCGGTGATAGAGAGGACCATAGGTCTTCTGAAGATTTGCTCCTGATGCCTGCACCATTCAGGGGATGCACTACAATACCCCACAGAGTGGCTGTCACTGATAGTGGTTACATGCTGCGCTCTCCACAATCTGGTATTGGCAAGGGGGGACCCATTGGAGGAAGAGGATCTTGACACAGCTCCACAGGCCACAGAGGATGAATCCAGTAGTGAGTTAGAAGAGGAGTACAGTGAGGAGAATGCTGAGGGCGTGGAGGCAGACCTCGGTAACCTCCAGGGAGGCAGGGACACCAGGGACGCCTTGGTCCAATGCCCCTTCAGCTCAGCTGCCAAAGATCTGCTTCCACCTCATGTCAGGGCTGCCGCCTCCATCCCGGATGTCTGAAATGACCCTTTCAATTGAACGCAAAGTCCACTCAGTGCCTGTGCAATAAAGTTTACAGCCACTCACGTCCAGCATTACATACTGGCGTACCCTGCACCAAAAAAATGAAAAGGTGAAGCATAACCAGGCCATTATAACAAAAACAAAATTTATGTCATTTTGACAATCCAAACAAATTAACATAACCTTCTCTGGTCTTCATTCCCAAACCAGTAAATGTAAACAAAACATTCCAGAACAGAAGGTCACCTGTGACCAGTCCTTCTTGTGCTCACGGTGCCTTAAACTTACATATGTGAGTGCCACGTCTTGGTGCCCCTATCATTGGGAGTGGCTTTGGAGGTAGCCTGCTGACTCTAGCGTCTTGTTGGCCCTGATGACTTTGGCGGTCATCCTCTGGCCAGTGCAGCCTGTGCTGGCCCTGCATGGGAGGGAGCGGCCAGTGCGACGGCTGGCATCTCCCCAGTCATCGCAGTCTCATCAGATGCCACGGTCATTGGCAAAGGGACAGAGGAGCTGCTGCCATCATCCAGAATGCCCTGAGGAGAGCCTGCAGATGACAAGCAGCTCATGCGCCAACATGAGGTCACTGTGGACCTCCCTGCTCGCCATTGATGGACGGGCACCTAGCTGGGATATTGGGTGCCTCATCCATCTCCCACACTGGCACTGACCACCTGAGGCCAGTGCCTGTGTGAGGGTTTGCAGGCCCGAGTGCAACCCCAGGAACCCCTGATTCTGTCCTTGGATCTGCCTCTCCATGAAAGTCGCCACTCTCTCAACGGGGGAGGCAGTGCCCTCGGCCATGAGGGTCAGCACAGTGCTTATGCTCTGCATGGACTCCTCCACAAAGGAGACTATGGCGCATACATCCTCATGGATTTCTGCCAGATCATCCTGCACGTCCCACTGGGCATCCAGCATCTGCTTCCTAATGAACGACTCCAGAGACTCCTTTGTCTCAGCACCATCCTGGTCTCCAGTAGTCCTCCGACTGCCGGCGTCCTGTGCACTCTGTGCCTCCGCCTGCTCCTCAGGTGTGTGTGAAATGCCCTTACTGCTGTGCTTGCCCACTGAGGTGCTGGTGCCTTTGCTGGTGCCTGGTACAGAGAGCTGGTGTGATGCAGGTGCAACTGAAGCCCAGAAGTCCTCTGGTGCCAAGGGTGGCTCTTCGGGGTCCTGTGAACGAGTGCCTGCTGGCGAATCTAAGGGAGAACAAGGACGTGTAATTAGTTTAAGTCATCGCACTGTCACTGTGCATGCCAGGCACCCTGTCAAGACGATGGTGCATCATGCTGCCATCGTCTTTCAAAGATCAATGGGGACTCCAGTTTTGAGACTCCCATCAATGATGAGACTACACAAGAATGTTTGCACCATCTGAAACTCTCACCTCTGTACACTGCACTCTTACCTTCGTCTGACACCCCAGCCTCTCCGCAACTTGCTGACTGAGGTGCATGGCGCATCTGTAGCTCCAAGGCATCCTGCTCAAATCTTGTAAGGATTAGGAGGTTCAGGGTCCTCTGCCTGTCCGCAGCCTCTTAGTGTTGTTATGGCTCGTCTCCTCCTGAAAGGAAAGAGGAGCATTGATTAGTCTACTCTCTATCCACAGCACCACTGCAGCCTGGCCAACCCCACATAAATAGCACCTTGCAGGACACATCCGAGTCACGGCCCTTGAGTCGCAAGGCACTCAGTCCAAGCAGCCAGGGCTCACCCTCTTAGCCAGCTCCGGCATCATTGCCAGTTGGCACTCAGACTCTAACATCCCTGAGCTCCGTGGCACATCGGCCAGCCCTTAACGCTTCACCACACTGACTCATGCCAAAACAGTACTCATCCTTGCCAACTGCAGCAGGTCATTAACCTTTTGCGACACTGCACCCATGTGTGTTGCACAACGTCGTGACTGTTGACCTGATCTGCCACCTCATCCCAAGCTCTTTTTGTCAGATATGGTGGCCTCCTTCTTCCATCTCTGGGGATGAGGGCGTCCCTCCTGGCAGCCACCTCCTCCAGGAGGACAGCAAGGCACCCGTCCAAAAACCATGGGGCCGAGTGCCCACCCGGCTTGCCCTCCCGCCTGGCATCTCCAGCTGCATTTGAGGCCATAGCTTCGGTCTTCAGTACGCAGAAGATATGCTCTTCCCTGGCAACCTTCAAGGAGCTGCCTGTGCCGTTTTTAAACTGCCCGCCGGGTCACCATTGGATCCAGTGCCCGACAGGCCCCCACCCTCACCCGGCCCTTCCTGACTATTGGGGGGATGCATTTCATGCTGGGCAGGCCTTAATTGACCATCCAGTGTGAAATTGAGGTTGGGGACCGACGGCGGGCAGAGCCCGTTTCCCAACCAGTCATGGGCCCGCCAACCGTGCGCACCCGCCAAGGGTAAAATTCAGGCCTATGACCTCTTCCTCCCGGCTAACTTTGCCAGTTTGAGTCATCCGATCTATATGAGGATTAAACTCTCCCATGATTATTACAGTAACTTTCCTATAACTCCCATTACTTCTTGCTTTATGCTCTGTCCTTCAGTATAGCTACTGCCAGGGGACCTATAAACCACTTCCACCAGTGACTTATTTCCTTTGCTATTTCTTATCTCCGCCCAAACAGATTCTCCATTCTCATCCTCCAAACCAAGGTAATTTCTCACGATTGTACTTCACATAGAATCACAGAATCACAGTGCAGAAGAGGCCCTTCGGCCCATCGAGTCTGCATCGACACGTGAGAGACACCTGACCTACCTACCTAATCCCATTTACCAGCACTTGGCCCATAGCCTTGAATGTTATGACGTGCCAAGTGCTCATCCAGGTACTTTTTAAAGGATGTGAAGCAATCCGCCTCCACCACCCTCCCAGGCAGTACTTGATTTCATCCTTTATTAACAGAGTGACCCTGCCTACTGTTCCTTTCTTCCTGCCCTTCTGAAATGTGAATGTCATTGAATATTCAGGACCCAGCCGTGGTCACTGTGCAGCCATATCTCTATGATAGCTATCATTATCATACTCATTTATTTCTATTTGTTTTATCAATTCATCCATTGTGTTGCGAATGCTACGTGCATTCTGATAAAGAGCCTTTAATTCCGTCTTTTTATTGTTTTTTGCAACTCTGGCCTTATTAGCTGGTGTGTTCTTTTGTTTGTAAGCTCTGTCCTTTCCTGTCACACTCTGGTTATCATTACCCACATCGCTATCCTACACTATTGCCTTGTCCTTTCTCTTTAGATTTCCAAATCACCCCTCACTTGAACACTCCCCCCGCCATTCCCCCATTATTTAGTTTAAAGCCCTCTCTACAGCCCGAGTTAAATGATTTACCAGTGCAGTGGTTCCATCAAGGTTCAGGCGAAGACTGTCCCAACAGTACAGCTCCTTCTTTCCCCAGTATTGGTACCTGTGCCCCATGAATCAAAACCC
This sequence comes from Cetorhinus maximus, assembly GCF_964194155.1. NCBI lineage: Eukaryota > Metazoa > Chordata > Chondrichthyes > Lamniformes > Cetorhinidae > Cetorhinus > Cetorhinus maximus. The sequence goes on from NC_135881.1 coordinate 82,809,041, forward strand.
ATTTCTCCCTCACCAGCCTTTGAGCCCCTCATTCAACTCTCTGATCTTATTTACCCTATGACAATTTACTTCTGGCTCAGGTAATAATCCATCTTTGTGGTTTTGATTTATAATTTAGTCCCTAGCTGCTCACACTCCCTCAGCAGAACCTCTTTCTTAGTCCTACCTATGTTATTGGTATCTACACGGGCGACGACAACTGGATTGTTCCCCTCCCACTGCAAGTTCCTCACCAGCCCAGAGGAGATGTCCTTAACCCTGGCACAGAGCAGGCAACACAGCTTTTGGAACTCACGCTCCTGGCTGCAGTGTACAGTGTCTATCCCCCTAACTATACTGTCCCCTACTACAACTACATTCCTTTTTGCACTCTCCTCTAGCCCCCACCCACTTGAATGGCATGGTACCATGGTCAACACAACTCTCAGTTCCTTTGCCTCCATTGCATCTGTTCCGATGATGCCATTTTCCTCACATGTCTTTCTTCTTCCATAACCGAGGTTTCCCACCCACTGTAGTTGACAGGGCCCACAACCGTGTCTGACCCATCTCCTGCGCCTCTGCCCTCAGACCTTCCTCTCCCTCCCAGAACCATGATAGGGTCCCCCTGGTCCTCACTTTTCACCCCACCAGCCTCCACATTCAAAGGATCATCCTCCACCATTTTCGCCAACTTTAGCATGATGCCACCATCAAACACATCTTCCCTTCACCACCCCCACCCCCCCCCCTCCCACTGTTGGCATTCCATAGGGACCGTTCCCTCCGGGACATCCTGGTCCACCCCTCCATTATCCCCAACACCTCACCCCTTCCCAAGGCACCTTCCCATGCAACCACAGAAGGTGCAACACCTGCCCCTTTACTTCCCCCCTCCTCACCATCCAAGGGCCCAAACACTCTTTTCAAGTGAAGCAGCATTTCACTTGCACTTCCCTCAATTTAGTCTACTGCATTCGCTGCTCCCAATGCGGTTTCCTCTACATTGGGAGACCAAACGCAGACTGCGTGACCGCTTTGCGAAACACCTTCGGTCTGTCCGCAAGCATGACCCAGACCTTCCTGTCACTTGCCATTTCAACACACCACCCTGCTCTCATGCCCACATGGCTGTCCTTGGTCTGCTGCAATGGTCCAGTGAAGCTCAACACAAACTAGAGGAACAACACCTCATCTTCCGATTAGGCACTTTACAGCCTTCCGGACTGAATATTGAGTTCACCAACTTCAGACCATGAACTCTCTCCTCCATTTTCTCTCTCCTTTTTGATTCCCCCTTTTTCTATATCCATTTTAATTTATTTTAATTTATTTATTTATCTTTTTTCCCACTCTGCATTATTATTACTTTTTAAATGTATTTCAATTTTATTCATTGTTTTATCCCCAGCTTTTAGTCTTTTCAATCTTTTTTTCCCACCACCATCCCCTCCCCCCACCCCACCCCCACTAGGACCATCTCTCACTTTCCAGAGTGCTTACCCTGGTCCTGCCATTATCACATTCTGCTTTCCACTCTTAATGTCATCATTAGCACCTCCTTTAGACAGTACCACCACTATTAACAGCCCTTTGACCTTTTGTTTATGACATCTTTCACAATCTCTCCTTTGCCTCCTCCTATCGCTGGCCTTCTATCCAGCTTCACCTGTTCTACCCCCCTTAAACAGTATATATTTCACCACATTTCTACTCCCCTTTAGCTCTGAAGAAGAGTCATATGGACTCGAAACGTTAACCCCGTATTTCTCTCTCCACAGATGCTGTCAGGCCTGCTGAGTTTTTCCAGCATTTTTTGTTTTTGTTCCTGTACTTATACTAGCTCAGATGCCAGTGAACTGAGTCAGCCACTTCTGTCCAGGGAACCAGTTCAAACTAGTTTTCTAATTAACCTCCAGCAATGATCTAGTTTAACACTGATTAAGACTGAAAAAACATTACTAATTGCTTTTACAGTTGTTGAATGCTGAATGCCAAATTAACTAGATTTTAGAAAGAGATCAACTTAAAACTCCCTCACTTACCAAATTCCCAGATTTAAGCATTCAGTCACACTATGCTCTGTCTCCAGCTGCCACCCTATTATTCTGTTTTTTAACTCAATTTCCTAATCTTTCTGCATATCACTTCCTCCATCTCTTTTTCACTAGTAGCTGGTCTGTGGACTGCATCTTTTAGTGTGATTAATCCTTTATTATCTTTTATCACTATCCACATGGGTTCTATTTCTGTCCTGCTGATCACTGCATCTGTCCCTTTTTTTAAAGCCATTATGTTATCCCTAATAAGTATAGCCATTCTACCTCCATGTTTTCCCACTCTTATGTTTTCTTAATATGTTACATTCTGCAATGTTTAATTCCTGGTCCTGAGTTTTCTGCAGCCATGTCTCAGTAATTCATACTACATCTTCTTCCTTCCAAAACATGATTGCCTCAAGCTCCCTTGTTTTGTTATGGACACTGTATGCATTGCTGTAAAGACATTTTAGCTAATTTTAAACAGATTTCCTCATACTTTATGGTTAATCATCTTTTAGATCATGTTCTATAACTCTATTTATTCCCATGCATTAATGTCCTCCATTACTTTATTCTTACCTGTGCTCTCCTGCCCATTTGATATTTAGGCTGCTTACGTTTCTTTTGGATCCTCACCCCACCCCTGATCTTACTAGTTTAAGGCCTTTGCACCTCCCTAATTCACTCGACTGATTCCTGGGGCGAGGGGGGTTATCTTATGAAGAAAGGTTGAACAGGTTGTGCCTATACCCATTAGAATTTAGAAGAATGAGAGGTTATTCTATTGAAACATATAAGATCCTGAGGAGATTTGATAGGGTAAATACCGAGAGGATGTTGCCACTTGTGGGAGAGACTAGAATCAGGGGACACAGTTTAAGAATAAGAGGTCTACCATCTAAGATGGAGATGAGGAGAATTTTTTTCTCTGAGAGGATTGTTAGTATGTGGTATTCTTTTCCCCACAAAGCAATGGAGGCTGGGTCATTGAATTTATTCAAGGCAGAGTTAGACAGAATTTTGATAGACAAGGAAGCAAAGGGTTATGGGGACAGATGGCAAAGTGGAGTTGAGACCACAACCAGGTCAGCCATGATCTTATTGAATGACAGGGCAGGTTTAAAGGGCTGAATGGCCTCCTCCAGCTCCTAAGTCCTTTGTCCCTACGTTCCTAACCCTTTCCACTAGGGTACAGGCAGATTTATAGCATTACAGGTCCAGACCCAAGATACTTCCAGCTTTCCAGCAAGCTCACTTCTCCCTGCTATGCAGGTTGAATCTTCCAGAGTGCTTCAAAATCATTGCGCTCTACCTCAGTAAATTGACTTCCACCGGCAAGGCCAGTTGCTTAAACCTCCAAAAGTCCTGTCTGTTCTAATTTTTTCTTTTCAAACAGTGAACCAGCTCCAACCAGCTTCTTGCTTGGCTGTCAAAAAGAAAAAGTTTTTTCCTGCTTTTACAGCAGCTGCATAATGTCTCTCCCTTTTATTGTCTCCGTGTCTTTGTATCCAAAAAGCAGCTGTCCACTTTCTGTTTCAAGGTACGAAAACTGTCACTTGATGTTCAATCGGTTGCAGTTTGGGTTTCTTTTCTATGACAAACAGATCGCATGCGCATGTCTCCATCTGTGAGGAAGTCCCAACCTAGTGAGCTGCCAGTCAATATGATTGTCTGGAAGCTCTGTAGTCCCAGCAGCACCAGAATTAAGTAGTGGCCACTGCTGGGAGGCAGTCCCCAACGAAGAACTGTCATGGATCCAGAACTTCAGGTAAGTGTGGGATTTTGAACGGGCAAACCCCAGCATTCTCAGGACGAAGGAGTTGGGGGGCAAGGTTTTAGAGGCCATGGAGGGAGGCTTAAAGTGGGGCATGATCTTGGGGGTGGGTGTTGGTGTGTGGGTGGGGTCTGTCTCTGATTGGGCACAAGGTATCCAAAAAAAGTACGCGGCTTCCTGCCCGACAGCAGCTTGCACAGTGAAAGTTGTCGGGCTGCCCGCCTTGCCTCCATCTTCCCTGATGCATATGATATAGCAGTGGAGATGGAATGAAGCCTTTATGGAGCTATTAATTGGCCACTTAAGGGCCTCAATAGGCCTAAGGGTAGGAGGAATGCCTGACGCCTTCCCTGTCCAACAGAATATGGGAGACAGTTCGAGAGGTGGGTGGAAAGGCGGCGAGCAGCCCACCCATTTTGTTTTATGAGCTGCCCACCTTCAAGTTCACCAGCCGGGGTGGGGGGAGGAAGTAGGGTTTGGGTAGAAGGAGTGTAAAAATCCAGCCCAATCTATGTAAAGAACCATTGAAAAACATATGAGTAAACATCTATATGATGAAGCTCCTTAAAAATGTATTAGAGTTTTTGCTAACATGATTGAAGAATTATTGTTTCTTTGGCAGTTTCAGTTACTGAATATAAAACTTTATAGTGGGGTGCACTATGTTATCACAGGCATATGAATAATGATGGACAGGTAAAGACCCCATAGTCTATCCAGCGTGCCCCACACAATGGTGATGCATTGTGCATCATAAAATATGCACTAACCTCCTAATCCATTTCCCAGGCCAAGTTGGGAAAAATAAGCCTAGGGAATTCCTCTTTACCCACTTAAACAATTAAACCCAGTCCACAAGGTCACTGTGCCCCTGATGCTAATGTGAAGTATGGTGTAAGAGGTGATTTCCTTCCTAGCCAAAAACAGATTCAGCTCTCACTTGAAGGAATTAAGTGAATTGACATCTATCACACAAGTTGATATTCTGTTCCAAAGGTTGATTATCCACTGAAAAAAAAGAAAAACCTTCTAAAGTCTAACCTAAATTTGGTCTTATACAGCATAGAATTGTGATCCCGTTGCTCCCACCCCCTCCCACCCCACTGGTCTGGTCTGTCCAAACCTATTTAATTGGAACAAACTGTCTACTGCAATACAGTTTATTCCCTGCATCATCTTATAAACTTTGATCAAATCAATCACTAGTCTATGCTTCTCTAGAGTGTGAAGTTCCAGCATTTTTTTTTAGCATATCTTGATAACTTTGGTGTTTCAAACTGAAAATTAATCTAGTTATACTCCACTGCACCCTTCACAAAGCCTCAATATCACCCCTTATATGAGGAGGCCAGAACTGGACACAGTATTCTAACCAAGGCCTGACCAAGGTCTTGTACAAGGACAAAATAGTGTGCATTGTTTTATGGGCAATTGCAATACAAATACACCACAACACATTATTTGTTTTTGTTATCTCTTCCTGGCATTGCTCATGTTACCGACTGGGAGGGGGATTAATTTAAGCAGCCCTGATTTTTCCTTTCACTACTTGTCCATAAACAGAAACGTGTTTTTGATTTTTAATTTCCCCCTTTATAAGTTGTGGCATATTTTCCAAAAGCCTTCAGTTTTGAAGTTATCCAATCTTCTATTAATAACCTCACAGCAAACTCGAACTAAGGTAAAATAAGAGGGTTGGTTTATTTTACACACACACAAAACATGGGAAAGGGGTTTCGCAAGGCTGCCCTTTTGCACTCATTCAATAAAAGAGGGATAAGGTAAAGAAAGGGGTACAGGGCAAGACCGCAATAAAAATCAGAGTAATGGTTTCACGTGAGTCCAGAGTCCAGAATCAAATGTCCAGTGTCATATTCCTTCAGGGAATTAGCAGGCTGGAACAATTGCAGGATGATCCGACTTTCCAAAAGTAAGGACTTCCACGATGGGAGAAGGCATATAGAGATGAATTAGTCTTGAAGGCACAAATACAGAAGTTCCAATGTTCTAATAGTTCACAGTGTAGATGAGGCCAAGCACTTCACCTGGACAGAGCTCTTCATGCTGCTACGTGTTAGATGGTAAAATGGTAGTCTGCCTGGGTTCAGTTCCATTTGGCAATATTACAGGTTCTAGCAGCTTGGGGGAGGTCATAAGAACATAAGAACATAAGAATTAGGAGCACGAGTAGGCCATTCGGCCCCTCAAGCCTGCCCTGTCATTCAATAAGATCATGGCTGATCTGCCCCAGGCCTCAACTCCTCTTTCATGCCAGCTCCTCATAGTTCTCAACTCCCTGATTTTTCAAAAATCTACCTACCTCCTCTTTAAATACTTTCAGTGATCTAGCCTCCACAACTCTCTGGGGTAGAGAATTCCAGACATTCATTACTCTCTGAGAGAAGAAATTCCTTCACATCTCAGTTTTAAATTAGTGTCCACTTATTGTGTAACTATGTCCCCTAGTTCGAGATTCCCCCACAAGCGGAAATGTCTCAACATCTACACTGTCATGTCCCCTCAGAATCTTGTACATTTCAATAAGATCACCCCTCATTCTTCTAAACTCTAATGAATAAAGGCCTAACCTATTTAGCTGTTCTTGATAAGTCAACCCCTTCATCCCAGGAATCAGCCTAGTAAATCTCTTTTGAACTGCCTCCAATGCCAGTATATCCTTTCTTAAATATGGTGGGGAAGTAAGTTGTAATGAAGAAATAAGAAATTTACAAATAGATATGGACAGGTTAGGTGAATCGGCCAAAATTTGGCAGATGTAGTTTAACGTGGGTAAGTGTGAGCTTACTCATTTTGGTTGGAAGAATAAAAAGGCGACTTATTATTTAAATGGAGAAAATCTTCAGAGTGCTTCAGTGCAGAGGGATCTGGGTATCCTCGTGCATAAATCGCTGAAAGCTAGTATGCAGGTACAGCAGGTAATAAGGAAGGCAAATGGAATTTTGGAATCTATTGCGAAAGGAATAGAGCATAAAAATAGGGAAGTGTTGCAACTGTACAAGGCATTGGTGAGGCTGCACCTAGCATACTGTGCACAGTTTTGGTCCCCTTACTTGAGGAAGGATGTAGTTGCATTGGAGATGGTTCAGAGGAGGTTCACTAGATTGATTCCAGAGATGCGGGGCTTGTCTTATGAGGAGAGATTGAGCAGTTTAGCTCGAGTTTAGAAGGATGAGAGGATATCTAATTGAGGTATATAAGATGCTAAAGGGGATAGACAAAGTAGACGTGGAGTGGATGTTTCCCCTTGTGGGGCATTCTAGAAGGAGAGGCCATAGTTTTAGGCTAAGGGGTGGTAGATTTAAATCAGAGATGAGGAGGAATTACTTTTCTCAAAGGGTCGTGAATCTATGGAATTCGCTACCTCAGAGTGCAGTGGATGCCAGGACGCTGAATAAATTTAAGGAGGAGATAGACAGATTTTTAATTAGTAACAGGTTGAAAGGTTATGGAGAGAGGGCGGGAAATTGGAGTTGAGGCCGAAATGAGGTCAGCCATGATTGTATTGAATGGTGGGGCAGGCTCGAGGGGCTGAATTGCCTACTCCTGCTCCTGGTTCTTATGTTCTTAAATAATGTTCTTATGTTCTTATGGGGACCAAAACTGTACACAGTACTCCAGGTGCAGCCTCATCAACAGTACAGTCATAGAGGTTTAAAGCACAGAAAAATGCCCTTCGGCCCATTGAGTCTGCGATGGTCAAACAAGTACCTAACTTCTAATCCCATTTTCCAGCGCTAGGCTCATAGCATTGTATGCCATGGCATTGCAAGTGTTCATACTTGCAAGGTAGGCTCGAGGGGCTGAATTGCCTACTCCTGCTCCTAGTTCTTATGTTCTTATGTTATGTTCTTATGTTCTTATGGGGACCAAAACTGTACACAGTATTCCAGGTGCAAGTATACTTCTTAAATGTCATGAGGGTTTCTGTCTCTACCACCCTTTCAGGCAGTGAGTTCCAGATTCCCACCACCCTCTGGGTGAAAATATTCTTCCTCACATCCCCTCTAAACCTCCTGCCCCTTACCTTAAATCTATGCCCCCTGGGTATTGATCCCTCCACCAAGGGGAAAAAGTTCCTTTCTTTCTACCCTATCTTGCCCCTCAGTACAGTTGTAACAAGACTGCCCTATTTTTAAACTCCAACTTCCTAGCAATACAGGCCAAAATTCCATTTGCCTTCTTAATTACTTGCCGTACCTGCATGCTAACTTTCTGTGTTTCATTCACAGGAACACCCAGAACCCTCTGTGCTACACTTCTTTGGAGTCTCTCCATGCCTGCCACCATTTCTCCTGGTTTTTGGTTAAAGGATGTGTTTTGCCAGGCCTGGTACCTTGAGATGTTTAATAGAGGAGTCAAGGTTCCTTTTGTCCTTTGCAGACATACCATCTCCGGTGGCTAAGAATCTTCTATAGAAATGTAAAGAGGCTTTGTGCAGTTCCAGGACAGGGGCCGTATTAATGCCTTTTTAGAGATAACGAGCTCCTGCTGTTTGCCTCAAGGTTAGAAATTCCTCTGGTATAAGCCATGGCTAGTCAGAGTAAAGCCTTGTCCACTTTAAAAATAAAAATAATAATTTTATAAAGTAAGTGGGTTGACGTAGATATATATATAGATATTTTCCTTCCTGTCTTCTGGTCGGGACACTCATAAGCCTTTAAAGATGCATGCACTAAAACTCCCAGATATTTTCTTTACTCCACCTGTGTTAATGTTTCTTTTCCCTGAAGAGTGTAAGCTTGTTAAGTATCCATGCTGCCAAAATGTATAATACTGCACTTTCTAAGTTAAATATCATTTGCCAGCCATGAGCCCAATCTGCCAGCACATTAAGATCCACCTGAAACAGAAGGCTGAACGGAGGGTTGAACAGCATCTACAGACTGAAAACTTGCACACATCTTAGTATCATCTATAAACTGCAGGTTATATCCAAAACACCTACGTATATATATCACAGTATCTTTACAGTGCAGAAGGAGACCATTCGGCCCAACGAGTCTGCACTGGCTGTCTGAAAGAGCATTCCACCTAGTCTGGCATACATGTGACTCCAGACCCACAGCAATGTGGTTGACTCCTAAATGCCCTCTGAACAAGAGCAATTAGGGATGGGCAATCAATGCTGGCCTATCCAGTGATGCCCACATCCCATGACTGAAAAAACACTCCCCTGCCTTACCACATTATCTCTTTTCAGGTAGCAATCCAATTCTCTTTTGAATACCTTGATCGGACCAGCCTCCACCACCCTTTCAGGAAGTTTGTTCCAGAGTCCAATCACCCTTTGGGTGAAATTTTTTTTCCTCACATCACATTTACTCCTTTTGCCAATTATTTTGAATCCATGCTCTCTACTTCTTGATGTTCTCTCGAGTGGGAATGGTTTCTCACTATTTACCGTGTCCATACCCCTCAGGATCTTGTATACCTCTATCAAGTCTCTTTTCAGCCTTCTTTTCTACAAGGAAAACAGCCTTAACATCTCTAATCTATCCTCATAGCTACAGTTCTTCATTGTGAATCATTCTTGCGAATCTCCTCTGTACTGCCTCCAATGCCTTCACATCCTTCCTCAAGTATGGTGCACAGAACTGGATGCAGTATTCCAGATAAGGCCTAATTAGTGTCTTACACAAATTCAACATGACCAGCTTATTCCTGTACTCAATGTCCCGATTAATAAAGTCTAAGATACTATATGCTTTATTAACTGCTCTCTCAACATGCCCTGCCACATTCAATGACCGATATACGTATATACTGACGTCCCTCTGTTCCTGCACCTCCTTTAGGGGCTCTCCCTTTATTTTATACTGTCTCACCATATCTTTCCTGCCAAAACAAATTACCTCACACTCCTCTGCATTCAACTTCATCTGCCAAATGTCTGCCCAACCCACCAACATGTCTATGTCCTTTTGAAGTTCAAGACTATCCCCATCACAGTTGGCAACATTTCCAGTCTTTGTTCCTGTAAATTTTGAAATCATGCCCTGTACACCACAGTCTAGGTCATTAATATACACCAGGAAGTGCAAGGGTCCCAACACTGACCCCTGAGGAGCCCCACTATAAACCTTTCTCCAATCTGAAAAACAACCATTTATCACTACTCTCTATTTCCTGTCTCTCAGCCAATTTCTTATCCAAGTACATAATAACAAGGCCATCTGGAAAAAGAAATGTTTGGACATCTGTTAAAACTGCTTTTGTTGACACAGTTTCCAGATGACCTTATTATGTATGTTTGGCTGAGCTCCAAAAATGGCTAATGGACTCAGCTCAGCAGGGCTATGTTTACACAGCTTTGTGTGATTGATATCCATATTATCTTGTAATAACCTGATCTTTCTTTGAAGAGATTTTGCAATGCCTATGTGTTTATTTAAACAAGATTAAGAGGTTAGAAGTGGATTGAAGGTTTCCTCAATGGGCCTTTCAATGCCTGTAATTGATTGGAAGCTTTATGAGAAGGTAAGATGGGCAATGCTTTTAAAAAGAAAAGTCGAATGCCTATTTTTTTTGCACCCGACTCGAGACTAGGGTTCCCCATGATTAACGACTCCAGTGAGATGCCATGAACCCTGTTTCCTAACAAAATAGGCCTCCACTCCATCAAGCTGTAGGTGGTTTGAAATGTCCATCCCACAATGGAGCAGGATAAGTCGGGGGTACTGCATGTGGGTTTGCTATCTGCACCATTACCCACCACTGGCAAAGTTTGCTGGAAATGGAAATAGTGGGGTGGGAATCCTGGGATCAGATCCCACCTGCTGTTATGGCCTTCCAACTCAGCCTGACTCCATGAAAATTTTGGCCCCAGACTCTGAATTCTCTGCAAGCCCATGGAACAATTTAAGTGATAGTCTGACTTTCCTAGGGGATGACAAAGATGGAGACTGAGTACATTCTCTCTTTGACACTCCAACAGGAAAATTAGTAATCTGTTAATTTTAAACCAGACCTGGAATGTGTCCCAGTAAATAATGCTGTGAAAGAGTCTAAAGAAAGAGAGGAGTGAACAGCTGCTTGAACTGCCCAAAATAGTCAGCGCAATTAATCCAGAATAAGCAATGCCTATAGTAATGACAAATGGCTAGTGCTATTTGCCTGATGTACGAAGCTGCCTGGGATAAACAGGGATGATGTAAGTGATTGGTCTTCCTGATAGAAGACTTTCCTTTGCTTTTTACCTTTTTATACTTAAGACCCTGGTCCTGCAAGTATGATTTAACATGAAATAGTGCTCAATATTTAGTTTTCCTAGTCTACTCAGTATCTTACATACTTCTGTCATTCCCTCTGCTTTAACTTTTCTCAAGGTTGAAAAGTCTGTGTTTTACTAACCTCATAATTCAGTTCATAACGTATTTTTATATAGCACCTTTGTTGGAGTTAAAAAGCCCTGTAGGGGCATTATCAAACAAAATATGGCACCGAGACACATAAAGAGATATTAGGGCAGATACCAAAAGCTTGGTCAGAGGGTTAGTATTTGAAGAGCTCCTTAAAAGATTACCAAGAGGTAGAGAAGTGGAGAGGTTTAGGGAGGGAATTTTTTGGGAGCTTGGCAGTTGAAGGCACAGCTGCCAATGGTGGAGTGATTTCAGTTGTGGATGCTCAAGAGCCAGGATTAGAGGAGCACAGTTATCTTGGAGGTTACAGAGATAGGGAGGAGTAAGGCCATGGACAAAGTTGACAGCAAGGATGAGAATTTTAAAATCAAAGCACTGCTTGACAGGGAGCCAATGTAGGTCAGCAATCAGGGGAGTGAATAACAAATGGGACTTGTCATCAGTAAGGACATGGTGCAGCATTTTGGGTGACCTCAAGTTTATGAAGGGTGGAATGTTGGAATCCAGCCAGGACCGTGTTAGAATAGTCAAGTCAAGAGGTAATAAAGGTATGGACTAAGGTTTCAGCAGCAGATAAATTGAGGCAGGGGAAAACTCAGGCAATGTTACGAAGGTGGAAATAAGCACACTGATGGGAAGAGTGTCCTGCAGTCAGCACTGTGGTGAATCAGTCTGAGAAGAGTGTCCTGCAATCAGCATTGCTATGAAGCTGTCTAGGAAGAGTGTCCTGCAGTCAGCATCATGGTGAAGCAATCTGGGAAGAGTGTCCTGCAGCCAGTTATTGTTGAAAATAACAAGAGTGACATCACAAGACAGCGGGAGAGAGCGGCGGAGAAATCAGAACCAGTGCGAGTGCGTTGAAGCTTCAAAAAGTGATGTCAGCACAAAGATAAGAGCTGATTGGTGAGTAGTGGGTACATGTTTTTCTCCATTTTTTTTTCTCCAGTTTTTCTCCATTTTAAAATAGATTAAGCTAAGGAAAGGAAAGGGTTCTAGTTTTTATTTAAAATACATAAATAATTTAACATTATTTTACTGTATTTAACTTAAACTAAGGGTTTTTTTCAACTAGAGGTGTGGCAGGGCAGCTCAGTCCCGTGTTATGTACCGCCTGCAACATGTGGGAAGTCCTAGACGCTCCTTGCGCGCTGACCGATCACATGTGCAGGAAGTGCCATTAGCTGCAGCTACTTGAGTTCTGTGTTTTGGAGCTTCAGCAGCAGCTGGAGGCACTGAGGTGCATCCGCAAGGCAGAGAGTTTCGTGGATAGCATATTTTTAGATGTAGTCACCCTAAAGCTTACAGAAGTGCAGACAGAGAGGGAGTGGGTAACCATCAGTCAGAAGAAAGGTATCAGGCAGGTAGTCAGGAAATTCCAGGGTGGATCTGTATTGAGAACCATTTTCTGTGTTGGAAAACGGTGAGAGTGACAGTTCCTCTGGGGAGTGCAGCCACGCTCCTGGCACTGTGAGTGGCTCAACTGCACAGGGTGGGAGGAAAAAGAGGGGAAGAGCAATAGTGGTAGGAGACTTGATGGTAAGGGGAACAGACAGGTGTTTCTGTGGTTGTAGATGTGACTCCAGGATGGTATGTTGCCTCGCTGGTGCCAGGGTCAAGGATGTCACTGAATGGCTGCAGGGCATTCTAAAGAGGGAGGGCAAACAGACAGAGATCATGGTACATATTGGTACCAACAACATAGGTAGAAAAGGGGATCAGGTCCTGCAAGCAGAATTTAGGGAGCTAGGAAACAGATTAGAAAACAGGGCCTCAAAGGTAGTAATCTCTGGATCACTTCTGATGACACGCGCTAGTGAGTATAGAAATAGGAGGATGGTCCAGGTGAATGCGTGGCTGGAGAGATGTTGCAGGAGGGAGGGCTTTAGATTTCTGGGATATTGGGACCATTTCTGGGGGTTGTGGGACCTGTACAAGGCAGATGGGCTGCACCTGAACCATAATGGAACCAACATCCTTACGGGGAGGTTTGCAAGTGCTGTTGGGGAGGGTTTAAACTAACTTGGCAGGGGGATGGGATCCTGAGAGGAGGTTCAGCAGGGGGTGATGCACAGACAAAATTAGAAGGGAGCCACGAAGGAATAGAAATTATAGGCCAGTTAAGGCACAAGGGAGCTTGGCAAGGTTAGATGGTATTTATTTTAATGCAAGGAGTCTGACAAATAAGGCAGATGAGTTGAGGGCACAAATTAACACCTGGAAGTTTGATGTAATTGCTGTCACAGAGACATGGTTGAAAGAGGGGCAGGATTGGCAGCTCAATATTCCAGGATATAGAGTCTTCAGGTGAAACAGGGAAGGAAGTAAAAGAGGAGGGGGTATCGCAATATTGATCAAGGAATCAATTACAGCATTAAGGGGGGATGACATCTTAGAAGGCTCTTCAAATGAAGCCATAGGCATAGAACTTAAAATCTAAAAAGGAGCAATCACATTGCTGGGAGTGTACTATTAGCCCCCAAACTTTCAGAGAGAAATAGAAGAGCAGATATGTAGGCAAATTTCAGAGAAGTGTAAGTGTGAAAATAATAGGGTAGTAATAGTGGGGGATTTCAACTTCCCCAACTTTAACTGGGTTACTCATAGTGTGATAGATTTAGAGGGAGCGGAATTCTTAAAATGCAACCAGGAGAGCTTTTTAAGCCAGTACGTAGAAGATCCTACAAGACAGGAGGCGATCCTAGACTTAATTTTAGGGAATGAAGCCAGGCAAGTGGCGGAGGTATCAGTGGGGGAGCATTTTACAGATAGTGATCATAACTCCATTAGATGCAAGGTTGTTATGGAAAAGGACAAGGATGGGCCAGAAATCAGATTCTAAATTGGGGGAAGGCCGATTTTAATAAGATCAGACATGATTTGGCCGGAGCGGACTGGGAGCAGCTACTTTTAGGTAAATCTGCTTCAGAGCAGTGGGACTCATTCAAGAAGGAAATAGGGAGAGTACAGGACCAACATATTCTAGTAAAGACAAAGGGTGGGACCAACAAATCCAGCAAACCCTGGATGTCGAGGGAAATACAGGATAAAGAGAAAAAGTGAGGCTTATGGCAGATACCAAGGGCTCAAAACAGTGGAAGCCCTAGAGGAGTATAGAATGTGTAGGGCGGAACTTAAAAAGGGAGTTAGGAGAGCAAAAAGAGGGCATGAAAAAACATTGGCAGGTTAAAATAAAGGAAAATCCAAAGTTATTTAGAGTAAGAGGATAACTAGGGAAAGAATAGGGCCCATTAAGGACCATAGTGGTAATTCCTGTGTGGAGCTGGACGACGTAGGTAGGGTACTAAATGAATATTTTGTGTTCGTGTTCACAAGTGAGAGGGACAATGTGGGCATGGAAATCAGGCAGGACTGTAATATAATTAAATAAACTAGCATAGAAAGGGAGGAGGTTCTAAATGGTCTGGCAGGCTTAAAAGTAGTTAAATCTCTAGGCTCGTATGAAATGTATCCCAAGTTGCTGAGTGAGGCAAGGGAGGAGATAGCAGGGGTGCTGACAATAATAAGAAGGGATAAACCAGGGAACTACAGGTCAGTCAGTCTAACCTCAGTGGTGGGGAAACTATTGGAAGCAATTCTGAGGGACAGAATTAACTTACACTTGGAGAGGCAGGGATTAATCAAGGACAGTCAGCATGGTTTTGTTAAGTGGAGGTCATGTCTGACCAATTTAACTGAATTTTTCGAAGAGGTAACCAGGTGCGTAGATGAGGGCAATGCATTTGACATAGTCTGCTTGGATTTCAGCACGGCTTTTGTTAAGGTTCCACATGGGAGACTGATCATGAAGGTAAAGAGCCCATGGGATCCAAGGCATTTTGGCAAATTGGATCCAGAATTGGCTGAGTGGCAGGAAGCAGAGGGTGATGGTCAAGGGGAGTTTTTGTGACTGGATGCCTGTGTCCAGTAGGGTTCCACATGGATCGGTCTTGGGTCCCTTGCTGTTTGTGGTATATATAAACGAATAGACTTGAATGTAGGAGGGTTGGTTAGTAAGTTCACAGATGACACGAACATTGGTGGGGTAGTATCTAGTGAGGAGGATAGCTTTAGACTATAGGAGGATATAGATGGGCTGATCAGTGGCAAATGGAATTTAATCTAGATAAGTGTGAGGTGATGCACTTGGGCAGGACATACAAAACACGGGAATACACGATGAATGGTAGGACCCTGGGAAGTACCGAGGATCAGAGGGACCTTGGTGTGCATGTCCACCAGTCCCTTAAGTTAGCAGGACAGGTAGATAAGGTAGTTAAGAAGGCATATGAGATACTTGCCTTTATTAGCCGAGGCATAGAATATAAGAGCAGGGAGGTTATGCTGGAACTGTATAAAACGCTGGTTAGGCCACAGCTAGAGTATTGTGTGCAGTTCTGGAATCCACATTATAGGAAGGGTATGATTGCACTAGAGAGAGTGCAGAAGAGGTTTACCAGGATGCTGCCTGGGCTGGAGAGTTTTAGTTATGAGGAGAGATTGGGTAGACTGGGGTTATTTTCCCTGGAGCAGAAGAGATTGAAGTGTATAAAATTATGAGGGGCATAGATAGGGTAGACAGTGAGGAACTTTTCCCCTTGGTTGAGGGATCAATAACCAGGGGGCATAGATTTAAGGTAAGGGGCCGCAGGTTCAGAGGGGATGTGAGGAAGAAGTTTTTCACCCAGAGGGTGGTGGGAATCTGGAACTTACTGCCTGAAAGGGTGGCAGGGGCAGATACCCTCATAACATTAAGAAGTATTTGGATGTGCACTTGCGATACCATGGCATACAAGGCTATGGGCCTAGTGCTCGAAAATGGGATTAGAATAGTTAGGTACTTGTTTGACTGGCATAGACTCGATGGGTTGAAGGGATTTCTTCTGTGCTGTAGACCTCGATGACTCTATGATCTTTGTAATGCTGTGGATATGTGGTCTGAAGCTCATCTCAGAGTCAAATATCACACCAAGATTGCAAACCGTCTGATTCAGGCAGGGAGGGGGATAGAGTCATTGGACAGGGATGAAGCTTGTGATGGGGAACAACAACACTGGTTTTGGTCTTCCCAATATTTAGTTGGAATAAATTTCTACTCATCCAAAAGTTGATGCCAGACAGCAATCTATCAATTTAGAGTCAGTGGAGGGGTTGAAAGAGGTGTTGGTAAGGTAGGTGACATGTGGGTGTCAACAGTTACATGTGAAAAATTAAGTTGCTTTTTCAAATGGCATTGGTGAGGGGCAGCATGCGGATGGGAAATAGGAGGGCACAAAGGATAAATCCTTGGGGGTACAGGAGGCAGTGGTGCAGGAGTGGGAAGAAAAGACATTGCAGGTCATTCTCTGGCTATGATTAGATAGATAAGAATGGAGCCAGGAGAGTGCAGCCTCACTCTGCTGGACAACAGTGGAGATGCACTGGAGGAAGATGGTGGGGTAAGCAAAGTCAAAGACTGCAGACAGATCGAGAAGGATGAGAGGAGATAGTTTACTTTGGCCACAGTCATATAGGATGTCATTTGTGACTTTGAAGAGCCATTTTGGCAGGGGGCTTAACCTGATTTAAGGGCTATAAAGAGGAAAGGGGTCAGTAGTTTACAATTTAGGAGGGATTAGAACCATAGAACCATAGAAAGGTTATGGCACAGAAAGATGCCATTCAGCACATCGTGTCCGTGCCGGCCAAAAAAAAGGAATCAAAAGAAACTAGCTGTGCTCATTTTAATTCTACATTCTAGCACCTAGTCTAGTCCTTGCAGGTTACAGCACTTCAGAGCAGATCTAGGCACCTTTTAAATGAGTTGAGCATTTCAGCCTTAACCACCAATTCAGGCAGTGTATTCCAAATGCCCACCACCCTCTGGATTAAAAATGTTTTCCTCATGTCTCTCTAATCCTTCTACCAATCACCTTAAATCTATGACCTCTGGTAATTGACCCTTCAGTTCGGGGAAATATTTCTTTCCTGTCTACCGTATCTAGGGCCCTCATAATTTTGTACACCTCAATCAAACACCTCAGCCTCCTCTGTTCTAAGAAAAATAACCCTAGCCTATCCAATCTTTCCTCATAACTGCAATTTTCAAGCCCTGGCAACATTCTTGTAAACCTCCTCTGTACTCTCTCCAGAGCAATTATGTCCTTCCTGTAATGTGGTGACCAGAACTGTACACAAAATTCCAGCTGTGGCTGAACCAGCATTTAATACAGTTCCAGCACTGCATCCCTGCTTTTGTATTCTATACCTCATCCAATAAAGGAAAGCATTCCATATGCTTTCTTTACCACCTTATCCACCCATCCACCACTTTCAGGGACCTGTAGACATGCACTCCAAGGTCTCTCACTAGCTCAGCCCCTTTCAATATCCTCCCATTTATTGAGTATTCCCTTGCTTTGCTTGCCCTCCCCAAATGCATTAACTCACACTTTTCCGGATTGAATTCCATTTGCCACTTTTCTGCCCACTCAGCCAAACCATTAACATCATTCTGAAGACAACAGCTATCCTCTTCACTGTGAACTGAGTGAAGGTTAAGAGTATTTTTTATGACACGAGGCATCTGTTCCAAGGACTATCCCTGAACTTCTTCCAGAGCTTGTTTGTTTCATTTTTACCTGATCAGTGCACTATACAGCTTCAGCATGATACCCTTGGAATTTACTCCATTTTACAATCAAACTCAGCATTATGTTATGTTTGCTTTCCTACAATAATTGGATGCAAGCTATGTAGAATCTACTATTACTCCTAGCTGCTACGTAACTTTCTGGCATTCCATGTGATCTTCCACAGGCTTTAAATTCTGCTGAATGAGGTCAGCTCCAGAGGGACTCTGTAATACTAAAATTATCATTAAATTCGTGTTGAGATGCATCCCAAAATTGTGCAGAAATTTATGTTTTGCTATTAATTCATGAAAGCAACGGTATAAATCACTATTTTCATAATTTGTAACAACTCTGTGTGGAGCCTTACTGTTTAGTTTCTGGATCGAGCTGGTAAAGAACAATATGTTTCTAGATGTTTGATATCTGATCTTTTATGTTTCAGAATAATTAGAATCATACCACCTATTTTATGGTAAAAGATTGGACAATACGAATATATGAACGTACAAATCAGGAGTAGGAATAGACCATTTAGCCTCTTGATCCTGTTCCACCATTAATAATATCATGACTTATCTCATTATGGCCTCAACTCCACCTTCCCTCCTACCCTGATACCCATTGATTCCCTTGTTCAAGAATCTATCCACCTCTGCTTTAAAAATATTCAACACCCTGCCTTCACTATTCTCTGGAGGAGAGAGTTCCAAAGATGGACACTCTGAGAGAAAAAAATTCTCCTCATCTCCATCTCAAAAGAGAGACCCCTTAGTTTTAACTTGTGCCCCAGTTCTAGTCTCTCCCTCAAGGGGAAACATCCTTTCAACATCCGACTTATCCAGTCCCCTCAGGACCTTATATGTTTCAAGAAAATCACCTCTCAATCTTCTAATCTCCAATGGTTACAGGTCCAGTTTATTCAAGATTACTGACTACAGAGATAGCCCGTGCTATTGGGTATCAAGATCACGTGATCTTACATTACAGCAACTGTCTTAAAGACATATTACACATCAGATTACTACAGCCTTGGTGGGCCAATCGCTTCTTTCTGTACTGTAATGTCTCGATGAGTTACTGACTCTTCAATAGGTTGAATAGCTTCCTTCTGTGCTGTAACGTTTTATGATTTTATGGTTCTTCCTTAGTCACTTCAGTGCCATTCATTGAATGTGAGTGCCCCATTTTTTTTCTTCTAATGTGGGTCACCTTGTACACTAACTTTTCCAGTCTGGAAATCTACTGCAAGGAAACACCAGTTGCCCAGAAACCTTTTGAGTGGACCCAAGCATCAGTATAATACTCTAGGAGCAGAAACATGGAAGATACAGTATTTGTATTAGTAAAGCAATGTTTATTACTGTTTTTATAGTGTTTATCACTGTTTTATGTTTTGGGTATATATTTACATCTGTGGTGTTTTCCTGCTCACACACATTCAAACGTAATTTCATAATCGGGAAATGACTTGGTTCCAAGCATTCCAGACTGGAGAGGCTGTAACGTACATATCTGCCATAATTCTGCCAATTTTTCCCACATCCATCTATTAGTTCTTGTTCTACCAAAAGTTAGAATAATTTGTCTGAACATTCAGATGTACTTCATTTATCGTATCATCATGCTGATTAGAAACTCTCAAGAATGGTTAATAATTGCACCAAACCACATGTCCTTTGCTTTTTTAGCTTGTAAGTTGTTGGTAAATTCCATATTTAACATAGAATTGACAGTTGCCTTCATTGTTTTTACGTGCTTTGCAAAATGTTACAGTTAATTATTTAATTGTTTTTAGGCTGGATTTCAGGAGAGCATAGTCCCTGATCAAGGACCCAGCTGATAAGTTACTCATTCTAGCCTCCTTCAACATCTGATATATACAAGCATTGTTCTAGGAGCTGCTTGCTGGCAGATTCAGGAAATAAACTGTCTACTTTGTCCAACTAGATCCAAAAGATTTTATCTCATGAACTGTAGCAATGAGAAAAAAAAACCTAGTAAAACTGTTCAGGGTTAGATTTTGTTTCTCAATTGTGATGTTTACTGCAAAAAACAAACACTTTAAATTAAAACATGTAAGCACATTAAATTCTGCTTATCCTGTTGCCAATTCTCCCCAATTTCTTTTCCATTCTTCATCCGTCCTATTTTTAAACTTTAGTTATTTTTACTACCTTTTCTATGATTTTAATATCCTATTTCTCCAAAGGAAGCCAAATTTTCAAAGTTTCAAGTTAGCTCCTCCTTCCTGCTCCTTCCATCCACTTTGAAAATGGAAGCAACTTTTTTCCAAAATAAAAAGAGCACTTTGAAAAAGCCAGCTCTTCAGCCCCAGGAAAGTCAGAAGCCAATCACTGACAGGAAAGAGCTGTCAATTAATGAGTAAACTTGTTAGTAGCTCAGAGAGGAAAAATGCTGTGACCAAGTGCATATGTTGAGCTAAACTTTATTTTAATTTGCATCAAATCTCATCTTTGCCTGGCTACCTGAATAATAAAAGTTTGAACTGTGGGCTCCAGCCCTGTTTCAATGAAGGCATTAATGTTGTTTTAACTATTATTTAGAAGTATTCTAGTACATTTTTTTCCTTTGAATTATCATGTTTATATTTGCCATGTTTTTTTTAGAATGATGAATTACTTTCCGTAATACTGAGGTACCCTGCATTCTGATGTCAACTATACACGCTAATCTATAAATATTATGGCTTAGCTCATCTCCTTAATCAATATACCTGTTTTTTTACAGTGCAGAGATGATTGTTTTAAACACACAAAGCCCCTTTACTATTATTTTGCGTGGCCATGCAAGCACGGTAACTTGAGGGACCGACTTGTGCAAAGCCTGCACAAGAGTTTTCAGGATGCTGTGCAGCCAGACCAGCTTAGAGGGAACATTGACTGTAATATAACCAAAGCTGAAATAAAAAAAAGCCTATAGATGCGATCATTTATTGACCTGTGTGTATATACATATATATGCTTACCTTAAAAGCATTCTGTTCATACAATAATGTATATGTTATTTTAATTAATCCCGTCACCTTGTTTTTACATCATGTAGGATCACATCAAAAAGATTTTTGAAATAAAAATTGATTTGTGCTATTGCTAATCGTTGTTGGTATAAGTTCTAGTTGCTGAAATGTAAGTAATTTGTCGGAGATTTGTCACTCGCCATGACATGCACGTGCACTGAGCCAATTGTTGAATTATTCCTTTGAGTATCATGGATCACAGGTGTGTTATCCCAACACTTCAGTGATATTAAATCTTAAATGGCAAATGTCATCCTGTGGCATGTCTGGTTGTCATAAAATTAAAGTCAAAGGGGCTAAGCTATGGGTAGAATTTTCATATAGTCATGCCAAATAAAGGCATGTCAAATTCATAACTTTAAATTATGAACTTTGCTCACTGTGTAATCCTTTAGAACTGACTTTTCTTTTCAAATGGGCAATATGTGCTGCAAAAGATGGCCACTGAAGGTCATCTGACCTGATCTGTGAATTCAAAAACTGCCACACTGTCTCACAAGGACAAAAGGATACATTCCAGACTAAGAGGTTTCACCCACCCATATCCTCAAACCATCCATAAGACATTCCTGAATTGAATGAATTGAACAAAGAGAGTGATTGTCTCAACTTTCCCCACCCCACCACTACCCCACTCCACCCCTCAGGACAAATGTATTCAAACAATAAACCAGGCAGTGGCTAATCAACCTAAGACCAACATCATATTTGAAAAATGGAATTGTGAGAAGCCACATGATAGGGCAGACATATTGATCTCCCTTTTAATCTTTAAGTGCTGTATGCAGAAAAGCAAGGCAGCAGCAGAAAGGGCAATAATATATATACTTAAGAGTCAGAGACGAGAGTATCACATGGTCTCCAAGTTTGTTCGTTTTCGGGTCCACCAATACAGCAAAATGTCCTCCTGGTAATGAGACTACAAGCAACAAACTTTGTTACCTGCGGTGAGTCCATCTCTTAGAGGGAATCCTGAAAACCACTTCAAAATGTTACTCCAGCAGTTGAACTTACCTAAACTACACTTCACGAGTGAAAACATCTTTTCCATCAGGCCTGCAGCACATGTTTTCCAGAATAGAACAACCACATGAATTATGAACTATTCCTTTTGTTATAACTCATAAAAATGTGTTATTCTCTTCAGGAGGTGGAAAAGAGAGGAGAACTTGGTGAAATTACATTCACTAGGGAAGGGGTACTGAGCAAACTGATGCAGCTGAGGGCTGACAAGTCTCCAGGTTCTGATAGACTTCATCCTACGGTCTTAAAGGAGGTGGCTAATGAGGTAGTAGGTGCGTTGGTGTTAATTTTCCAAAATTCGCGAGATTCTGGAAAGGTTCAATCGGACTGGAAAATAACAAATATAACCCCTCTATTCAAGAAAGTGGGGAGGCAGAAAACAGGAAACTATAGGCTAGATTGCTTGACATTTATCATGGGGAAGGTGTTCGAATCGATCATTAAGGAGGTTAGAGCTGGGCACTTAGAAAAACTTAAGGTAATCAGGAAAAGTCAGCCACTGTGAAAAGGAAATCATGTTTAACCAGTTTATGAGAGTTCTTTGAAGGAGTAACATGCACTGTGGATAAAGGAGAGCCTGTAGATGTGTTGTACTTAGATTTCCAGAAGGCATTTGATAAAGTGCCACATCAAAGGTTATTGTGGAAAATAAAAACTCATCATGTAGGGAGTAACATATTAGCTTGGATAGAAGATTGGCAAGCTGGCAGAAAACAGAGAGTATGCATAAATGAGTCTTTTTCTGATTGGCAGGATGTGATAAGTAAAGTCCTGCAGGGGTCTTTGCTGGGGCCTCAACTTATTACAATTTATATCAATGACTTTAGATGAGGGGAGTGAAGGCATGATAGCTAAATTTGCAGATGACACAAAGATAGGTAGAAAAGTATGTTGTGGAGAGGACTAAGGACATTGCAGACTGACATAAGTAGTTTCAGTGAATGGACAAAAATATGGCAGATGGAGTATAATGTGGGAAAATGTGAAGTTGTTCACTTTGGCAGGAAGAATAAAAAAGCAGAGTATTATTTAAACAGAAAATGGCAGCAGCATTCTGAGCTGCAGAGGGATCCAGGTGTTCTCATGCATGAGTCACAAAAAGTTGGTATGCAGGTAAAGCACATAATCACAACAGCTAATAGAATACTATCCTTTATTATGAGAGGAATTGAACATAAAAGTAAGGATATTGTGCTTCAGTTATACAGGGCGTTGGTGAGACCACATCTCGAATACTGTGTGCAGTTTTGGTCTCCTTATTTAAGGAAGGATGTAAATGCAGTGGAGGCGGTTCAGAGGAGGTTTATTAGATTGATGCCTGGAATGAGTGGGTTGTCTTATGAGGAAGGGTTAGAGACACTGGGCTTGTTTCCACTGGAGTATAGACGAGTGAGGTGACTGATGTATATAAGATCCTGAATGGTATTGACAAGGTGGAAAGTATGTTTCCTCTTGTGAGTGAGCCCAGAACTAGGGGGCATTGTTTTAAAATTAGGGGTCGCCCTTTGAGGACAGAGATGAGGAGAAATTTTTTCTCTCAGAAGGTTGTGCGACTTTGAAGATCTCTGCCTCAGAAGGCAGTGGAGGCGGGGTCATTGAATATTTTTAAGGCAAAGGTAGATTGATTCTTGTTAGGCAAGGGAATCAAAGGTTATCGGAGGTAAATGGGAATGTGGGAATTCGAAACACAAACAGAGCAGTCATGATCTTATTGAATGGTGGAGCAGGCTCGAGGTGCTGAATGGCCTACTTCAGCTCCTATTTCTTATGTTCTTATGTTTGTATGTATGTACCGTACTTTTTTTGAGTGTGTCAGTGTATCTGAGGCTGTATGAGTGAGTGTTGTAGCATTGGATTTTGGGGTGAATGCATGGATAAATAATCCTCTTTAGTTAAACCCACAAAAAGCCTGCTGCTGTTTATTCAAATTGTCCATACACTCTGGAGTTAAGGAATGCACACATCTTCTTACAAGAGCTTACTGATTATGGACATCAGTGAAGGGAACAGGGACTTCAGTAGTTATCTCTCACCCTGTCCGTAACAATATGATCTACTGATTTCTATTTACACTGTTTCTACAAGTTATCCACCAATCATTCAATGAAGTTATGGCAGGAGATTGGAAGAACTCCTACAGAAATTTCAGGTGAATATACGAATACTCTGTCCTACAAGCAGTTCAACAGTCATTTGGGATGGCCAGTGCCAGTACAACATTGAAGAGAAACAGTCTTCACTATTACCTAGTTTCTGCTATAATTTTCAAATATCTAACAAATCAATGTGTAATAACTGTGACTTGATACTATATAACAGTTCTGCCTTCATAATAGTGAATAAAGTAAAATAAGAACCTTAAAAACTGTGACACAGAAAGTAGAACATAACCACAGCTAAGGACTGTATGTACCACCTTTATATTCATTGTGCATCAGCTCAATCTAAAATGCAATGGCTTATAGGGCAATGTTTCCATTATTCTAATAGTGTGTTTACAGTTCATTAAGTTTTCCTTTGATCATCAAAACCCATTTCCCTCTCACATCTAACTAAAGCTGATTAAAGCTGTTTCTTTCATTACAAGAGAATATTTCATTTAAATGGCTGACATTCTAGCACCAACATCCACTCCAACTTAAGCATTCCATCCCAACCTGGCAGATGATAATGTTCTGTATCTTATGCCAATCCAAACAAAGCATTCCACTCTAATGTTCCAATGAGTACGTTATGTAGCAGCCAGCAACCTGCTTTGAACAGTAACATATGGATCAATTTATGCTGAAAAATAGTAAATTGAATAACAAAGTCATTACATATATATCTTTACTCTATAATGTTTATGCCAAATTACCCAGAGGGATAAGGAATATTGCAAACTCAACCTAATTACTGCAAAAAATATTAAAAGTTTAAATTTTCTGAACACACCTTTTTTTTCGAGCCTTTAATCAGTCACAACATGGTTTCCATCAACAATAAGAATGCTATGAAATATTTCAGATCTCTAACTATAATGACTTTTGTGGAACTCAAGAGATGTGATGTCCTTCGGTGGCATAGCCTTCATCTTCGATTAGACTAGTCAAACTAAATGTTTGAAACATTTTGACAAGGTTAAGGGTAAGGGTCTAATTATTAACAGATTTTAAATCCAATTTTGAAGACTGTTAAGCCCCACAGTGCTACAAACCAATTATATTGTGCTCAAATGTTATTTTTTATCCAAAAGCTTTATCCACTTGATCTTTGATCTCAGTCTTAAGGACCAAGAATAGCAGGTCAGGTTTAAAGAAGTATTACTTCTGTAAGGGTGGTAACTATTTTTACTGGCATTTAACTGGAACATACAAAAATAATACAGTATTTCAGGAAGTGCCTCACTGTGGTTGCATGTATGACTGCCTCACAACTCCTCAGACATTTATTCAATTCTTGCTGGTTGCCAGAACACAATATAAATTCACACCTAACTTGCAAAGTAGAAGCTCACTTTTGTTTTTGAAAGTAGGATGTTGGAAAGGTGGGGGTGTAGGAGGTGGGAGCCGAGGCAGGAGAGAGAACTTCCTCTCTTGACCAAATGTTACACTTCTCCAGGGAATAAAAATTATGTCAGGTGCCATGGTGTATCTACCACCTCTACTGACTGGAGGATCTACACATAGGGAAAGGGAAAAGAGAAAATGAACTATGTTTTTTTGTTCATTCAGTTCCATGTAATTAATACATACTCTGTAGTTAAATAAAATGAACTTCATTTCTCTCTTAAATGATGAAGTGGTTCAACTTTTGCAAATCTCAAGTCTTTAAAAAAATCTTAAATTCAAATACATGTTGCCATAATGTCACAATTTACTAAAATTGTTTCTTGGGATATTTGTGTAAACAAAGTGGGTTTTATGTTACACTGCCAGTGGTGAGTTCTGTTGCCCTTCACCTTCAAACAAATTATGTTCAACTTTTTAAACAGACAATTTTGCATCAGCAACCCGATTAGTCAGAAGCCACAAGGTCAATTCAGGGAACCAATTGCTTATGCTTTATTTCGTAGGCCCAAAGCTTCTGATCAAAGTCAGAACTCCTGTGTCCAACACTGATCAGGCTGAAAATGACCCACTCACCCACATACGTTGAAAAGATTCTCACTTCCAGTGGAGGATCCTGCAGAATTCCCTCAGTGCAGTAATACTCACAGAGAACAGTAAAGAGAATCTGTGCAGAAGCCTCGCCCCCCCCACCCCCCCTTCTATGCCACTAGCTACCATATTCTGTTAAGTGTTTAAAGGTCTCCAAGCTTCTCAATGTGTTAGTGAATGAGTGCATGAGTGAATATGTGAGTGAATGGGTGAGTGAATAGGTGAGTGTGTAGGTGTGTAAGTGGGTAGGGTGGCAGCTGAGTAGGATGGTAGGTGGGTAGGGTGGCAGCTGGGTAGGTAGTATGTGGGTAGTATGTGGGTAGAGTGGGTGAGTGGGCAGTTGAGTTGGGTCGGGAGGGGTTGTCAGGCCAGGGGCTAGTTAGGTTTGGTCAGGGGGTGTCGGGGGTCAGGGAGAAGAGTCGAGGGGGGGGGGTCGGGGGAGTGTCAGTTGTATAGTTACCCAGGACTTGTACTAGTATTTTCCCATGGTAACATTTACCGGGTAACTATCTAGTTAAGTAAGTTGGAACTGTCCAAATTCTCCAACTCTAACTCAGCACTGGAGACATTTTCAGAGGGTCCCGTGGAGGAGGGGAATTGCCCATCGGCAAAGTTCCCAGGCAATTCTGACAGAGCCATTGGGTCAGGACTTCTGTGGGGTCCACAAGCACATCTTGGCGGGTATGTCCAGTCTCTGAAGTTCTGGAGACTGGAAGATCTGGGCCATACCTTATGAAACGAGTTGAACACCTTAAATGAATTACTGCCTCACACTACACACAACACCTGCACAAAGGGGAAGGTTCTATCCTTTCATTAGAATATTTGTAGCATAATTGTAAATGTTTTCTTTGGAGACACATTTACAATGTGGTAACAAGATTGAATCAAACAAATCTTTCCCTCATGCTACTTATTTTGAAACAAAAATATCCAGAATCACAAGTTAGCATATAAATAAAAATATTATTGGATAGATAAAATGGAAAACTGACATGCTGTAAACAGGTGGCCAAACTGCTACCACCAACATTATGCCCCGACCAATCTTCAAAGTCCCTGCTCCCTCGCGTATTTTAGTTACTAATCAGTAACTTCATTTCTTTCCCATTACTTACTCTTCCCACAAAATATTGATGCATTAATATTTTGATATATTTAAAATTTATACATACTTCCACAATATTTTCTAAGGGCATCATTGATGTTATTTTCTAAATGCATTTATCACTATTGCTGATCTGTCAGTTTTAGTGTAAATACAATCATTTCATTATTTTTTAAAAATGTTTTTATATTAAAACACTTCTCAGAGCAGTGTGCTGGGAGCTTAGGCACACTAACCTGACTAGGTTCTACACTAACTGAGAACAAATAGATAGGTTAACAGTGATATACCATTGAACAACAGAGATAAGCAGCACAGAAGGAGACCACTCAGCCCATTCTATTTGTTTTGGCTCTGTGAAAGAGCAGTCAAAAACTAATCCCATGTCATTGATTCATCCCTATGGCACCATCAGCGTGAGGACTACAGAATTTCAAGTAGAAGTCCCATGACTACCTTCTCAGGGAAACCAGGGATGGGCAAGGAATCTGATCTTACAAGCATCAGCTTCAACAAAAACAGAAAATGCAGAAAAAACTCAGCAGATGTAACAGCATCTGTGCAGAGAGAAAAAAACAGAGTTAACGTTTCAAGTCTGTATGATTTCTTCAGAGCTAAAGAGAAGTAAAGATGTGATGAAATGTATACTGTTTAAGGAGGCTGGAGCAGGTGAAGCCGGATAGAAGGCCAGTGATAGGTGGAGGCAAAGGAGAGATTGCCAGAGATGTCATGGGCAAAAGGACAAAGGGGTGTTAATGATAGTGGCACTGGCTAAAGGAGGTGCTGGTGGTAGCATTAAGGCCATAAAACAGAATGTGATAATAGCAGGACAAGGGTAAGCACCCTGGAAAGAACAACATGAACAAGTGACAGATGGCCCTAGTAGGGGTGGGGTGGGGGGAAAAAATTGAAAATAGGATAAAAGGTGGGGATAAAACAATGATAAAAATGAAAATAAATAAAAATAAGTGGATACAAAATAAAAATGAAAATGAATATTGAAAAAAAGGGATAAAAAAGGGGGTGAGGATGGAGGAGAGAGTTTATGGTCTGAAGTTGTTGAACTCAATCTTAAGACCGGAAGGCTGTAAAGTGCCTAATCGGAAGATGAGGTGCTGTTCCTCCAGTTTGCGTTGAGCTTCACTGGAACATTGCAGCAGGCCAAGGACAGATATGTGGGCATGAGAGCAGGGTGGTGTGTTGAAATGGCAAGCGACAGGAAGGTCTGGGTCATGCTTGCGGACAGACTGAAGGTGTTCTGCAAAGCGATCACCCAGTCTGTGTTTGGTCTCTCCAATGTAGAGGAGACCGCATTGGGAGCAGTGAATGCAGTAGACTAAATTGAGGGAAGTGCTAATAAAGCACTGCTTCACTTGAAAGGAGTGTTTGGGCCCTTGGATGGTGAGGAGGGAGGAGGTAAAGGGGCAGGTGTTGCACCTTCTACGATTGCATGGGAAGGTGCCGTGGGAGTGGGATGAGGTGTTGGAGTTGGTGATGGAGGGGTGGACCAGGATGTCCCTCAGGGAACTGTCCCAAGGACTGCCAACAGGGGGGGAAGGGAAGATGCGTTTGGTGCTGGCATCATACTAGATTTGGTGGAAATGGCGGAGGGTGATCCTTTGAATGTGGAGGCTGGTGGGGTGAAAATTGAGGACAAGGGGGAACCTATCATGGTTCTGGGAGGGAGAGAAAGGTGTGAGGGCAGAGGCGCGTGAGATGGGTTGGACACGGTTGAGGGCCCTGTTAACCACAGTGGGTGGGAAACCTCGGTTATGGAAGAAGGAAGACATGTCAGAAGCACTGTTCTGGAAAGTGGTATCATCAGAACAGATGCGACGGAGGTGAAGGAACTGAGAGAATGGGATGGGGTCCTTACAGGAAGCAGGGTGTGAGGAGCTGTAGTCGAGGTAGTTGTGGGAGTGGTGGGCTTGTAATGAATATTGGTGGACAGTCTATCACCAGAAATTGAGACAGAGAGGTCAAGGAAGGGCAGGGAAGTGTCAGAGATGGACCATGTGAAGGTGATAGAGGGGTGGAAATTGGAAGCAAAATTGATAAATTTTTCCAGGTCCAGGCGAGAGCATGAAGCGGCACCGAAACAGTCATCGATGTACCGAAAGAAAGTTGTGGGAAGGGGCCTGAGTAGGACTGGAACAAGGAATGTTCCACATACCCCATAAAGCGACATAACTGGGGCCCATGAGGGTACCCATAGCCACACCTTTTATTTGGAATAAAATCGATTTATCAATTTTGCTTCCAATTTCCACCCCTCCATCACCTTCACATGGTCCACCCAAATAAAAAGCATGAGCTTCATGTTGAGAACTGATACAATGCAGAATCCCTCTCTGCTCCAAATATCTGCAACAACTTTCATTTATACAATACCTTTAACATTGTAAAATTACCCAAGGTGTTTCACAGGAGCATAATCAGACAAGAGCCAAAGGAGGAAATAAGAGGGATAATGAAAAACATATCAAAAAAGTAGTTTTTAAGGAGAGTCCTAAAAGAGGAGCGAGCTGGAATGGCTCAGGGAGGAAATTTCAGAGCTAAGCACCTAGCTGGCTGAAGGTGCAGCCACTAATGGTGGATAAAGGGAATGGGGAACGCACAAGGTGCCAGAATTGGATAAACACAGGACAAATTTTAATGCCCTCCTTCCCCAACACCGTCCCCCTTCCGAAATTGGGCTGGGAGGCAGGGCCCTGTACAATCTAGTGGGAAGGCACGAGGTGGAAAGCCCATCACCTCTGCGTCTCCCTCTGACTAAGTTGGGGCAGGGAAGGTCAAGTGAGCCTTCCCACCCCTAAGCCAATTGAGGACATTAAATGCCACTTATGAGCCTCATCCCACTGATGCTGGGAAGGCCACCAGGTGCTTGACGAGTGGGGCCTTTCTGATCAGGCACCATAGGCCCCATAGAGACCCCACCCCAGGGCAGTCAGGGCCACCACAGCTGGAAGAGCATCCAAAATGACACAGATGCACGCCTGGATTTGCCTGCTCCGAGCCTCCTGCCAGCTGTGGTGACATGAGGTTCACATGAGGGGAGATTCAAAAAGCTAATGAGAAAGGATAAAGCAATAGTGTAGGTTAGCGAGATGGGTAATGATAACCAGAACATAACAGAGAGGGACAGAGGGTAGAAACAAGAGTGTACCAGCAAATAGGGCCAGGGTAGGGAAAAATAGTAAAACATCAGAATTAAAGGCACTTCACCTGAATGGATGCAGGATTTCTAAAAAATGGATGGTTTGATAGCACAAACAGAAATGAATGGGTATGATATCTATTGTGGCATATTTTAAACCAACACTCAACACAGGGTCTTTCATTCAAATGTCAAACAGCCTTTATTTTTACACCGGTGGGGAGGCGATCTCTACTTGTAAACCAGGAGACTTCTCCAACAATACAGAGTTTCTAGCAATTGATATACTATTCTAATTGGTTACAATCACAGTGCCGCCGACAACATAACTGATGCCATTAGGAAGGACTGGAATTTAGGGCATCACAACAATGGCACAGGATAACCATCATCATGTAATCTAATTAAGAAATGGAGGAGGCCATTGTCACAACCAAATGGCCCCAGACAACATCCATTCATCCCTGTCTCAGAAGGAGAGAAATCTTTTGCATAAAGATCATCTTTGGACCAGGGGCATCTCATCTTGGTATAATCCATTGTTTTCAGTTGTGGAAATAACAGCACAACTGAGCAGGTCTGTCCAAACAGACTAGCTGGATCAAAGCGGGTGCCAAGCACCAGTCATCCAGCAAGATGTCCTCAGGGGATGTGTGTTTGATACTCTATAAGCTTAGCATCCGGGAGCCATTTTAACCCCATAATTGCTGTAGAGCTGAAAGCCCCTTTCAATATTATAGCCATGACAGAGGTGTGGTTGCAAAGTGAACAAGACTTGGAAATAAATATCCAAGGGTTTTTTTTGTTTGTTCATGGGATGTGGGTGCCACTGGCTAGTCCAACATTTATTGCTGATCCCAAATTACCCTTAAGAAGGTAGTGGTGAGCTGCCTTCTTGAACAACTGCTGTCCATCTAGCGTAGGAACACCCATAGTGCTGCTCGGAAGGGAGTTCCAGGATTTTGACCCAGCGACAGTGAAGGAACGGCAAAATATTTCCAAGTCAGGGTGCTGTGTGACTTGGAGGGGAATTTCCAAGAGTGGTGTTCCCAGGTATCTGCTGCCCTTGTCCTTCTAGTTGGTTGAGGTTGCAGGTTTGGAAGGTGCTGTCGAAGGAGCCTTGGTGAGTTCCTGGAGTGCATCTTGTAGACGGTACACACTGAGCGATGGTGGGAGAGGGAGTGGATGTTGAAGATGGTGGATGGGATGCCAATCAAGTGCAATGCTTTGTCCTGGATGATGTTCAGCTTCTTCAATGTTGTTGGAGCTGCACTCATCCAGGCAAGTGGACAGTATTCCATCACACTCCTGACTTTGTGCCTTGTAGATGGAGGACAGGCTTTGGGGAGTAAGGAGGTGGGTTACTCTCTGCAGAATTTCCAGCCTCTGACCTAATCTTGTAGCCACAGTATTTATGTGGCTAGTCTAGTTCAGTTTCTAATTAATGATAACCCCCCAAGGTGTTGCTAGTGGGAGATTCAGTGATGCTACTGGAAGATGGTTAGATTCTCTTTTGTTGGAGGTGGTCATTTCTTGGAATTTGTGTGACGCAGATGGTATTTGCCACTTATTAGCCCAAGCCTGAATGTTGTCCAGGACTTGCTGCATTTGCATACGAGCTGCTTCAGTATCTGAGGAGTTGCGAATGGTGCTGAACATCAGTAAATGTCCCCACTTCTGACCTTGTGATGGAAGGAAGGTCATTGATGAAGCAACTGAAGATGGTTGGGCCAAGAACACTAACCTGAGGAATTCCTGCAATGATGTCCTGGGGTTGAGATGATTGACCTCCAACAACCAAAAACATCTTCCTTTGTGCTAGGTACGACTTCAACCAGTGGAGAGTTTTGCCCTGATTCCCATTGACTCCAGTTTTGCTCGGGCTCCTTGAAACCACACTCAGTCAAATGCTGCCTTGGTGTCAAGGGCTGTCACTCTGACCTCACCTCTGGAGTTCACCTCTTTTGCCCATGTTTGAACCAGTGCTGTAGTGATGTCAGCAGCTGAGTGGTTCTGGCAGAATCCAACTGAGCATCAGTGAGCAGGCTATAGCTAAGTAAGTAACGCTTGATAGCACTGTCAATGACACTTTGCTGATGATCGAGAATTGACTGATGGGGTGATAATTGGACAGTTAAATTTCTCCTGCTTTTTGTGGACAGGACATGCCTGGACAATTTTCCACATTGCCAGGTAGATGCCACTGCTGTAGCTGTACTGGAGCAGCTTGGCTAGGGGCATGGCTATCTCTGGAGCACAAGTTTTCCATTTTATTGTCAGAGCCCATAGCTTTTTTCAGCATCCAGTGCCTTCAGCTGTTTCTTGGTATTACGGGGGGAGTGAACTGAATTGGCTGAAGACTGGCATCTGCGATGCTGGGGACCTCCGGAGGAGGCCGAGATAGATCATCCACTCGGCACTTCTGGCTGAAGGCTGTTGCAAATGCTTCAGCCTTATCTTTTGCACTGATGTGCTAGACTCCCCCATCATTGAGGATGGGGATATTTGTGAAGTCTGCTCCTCTGGTTAGTTGTTTAACTGTCCACCACCATTCGCGACTGGATGTGGCAAGACTGCAGAGCTTAGATCTCATCCATTGGCTTTGGGATCGCTTAGCTCTGTCTATCACTTGCTGCTTCTGCTGTTTGGCATGCAAGTAGTCCTGTGTTATAGCTTCACCAGGTTGACACCTCATTTTTAGGTATGTCTGGTACTTCTCCTGGCATGCCGCCCTGCACTCTTCATTGAACCAGGGTTGATCCCCTGGCTTGATGGCAATGGTAGAGTGGGAGTTATGCCTGGCCATGAGGTTACAGGTTGTGTTTGAGTACAGTTCTGCTGCTGCTGATGGCCAAAGAGCTTCATGAATGCCCAGCTTTGAGTTGCTAGATCTGTTTGAAATCTATTCCACTGAGCACAGTGGCAGTGCCACACAACATGATGGAGGATATCCTCAATGTGAAGATGGGACTTCATCTCCACAAGTATTGTGCAGTGGTCACTCCTACAAAGACTGTCATAGACAGATGTATTTGTGACGGGTAGATTGGTGAGGATGAGATTAAGTAGGTTTTTCCTCTTGTTGGCTCCCTCACCACCTGCCACAAACCCAGTCTGGCAGTTATATCCTTGAGGAATCAGCCAACCCGGTCAGTAGTTCTGCTCCTGAGCCACTTTTGGTGATGGTCATTGAAGCACCCCCCCCCACTCCACCCCCCCCGCTTCTGCAATGCATTCTGCACCCTTGCTGCCCTCAGTGCTCCCTTCAAGTTGTGTTCAACATGGAGGTGTACTGATTTCATCAGATGAGGGGGTACGGTAGGTGGTAATCAGCAGGAGGTTTCCTTTCCCCTGTTTGACCTGATGTCATGAGGCTTCATGGTGTCCAGAGTTGATATTGATGATTCCCAGAACTCCCTTTTGACTGATTACCACTGTGCCACCACTTCTGGTGGTTCTATCCTCTCAGTGCAACAGGACATACCCAGGGATAGTGATGGTGGTAGCTGGGATATGACCTGTAAGTTATGAGTGCATGAATATGACAATGTTAGATTGTTGTTTGACTAGTCTGTGTGACAGCTCTCCCAATTTTGGCACTAGCTGCCAGAGTTTAGTAAGGAGGAGCTTGCAGAGTCTGCAGAATTGGATGTGCCATTGTCATTTCCAGTGCCCGGGTCGATGCTGGGTGGCCCGTCCGGTTTCATTCCTTTTAAATTTCATAGCGGTTTGGCACAACCTTGTGTCTTGCTAGGCCATCTCAGAAGGCATTTAAGAGTCAACCACATTGCTGTGGGTCTGGAGTCACATGTAGGCCAGACCAGGCAAGGACGGAATATTTCCTTCCCTACATTAATGAACCAGGTGGGTTTTTATGACAATTGGCAATGCTTTTGTACTCACCATTAGACTATTATTAAACTAATCATTCCAGATTTATTAATTGAATTAAAATTCTACCAGCAGACATGGTGAGATTTGAGCCTGTGTTCCCAGACCATAACTATTTTATTCCTTTTTACATGCTTGTAGAAGTTCTTCCTGTCTTATTTTTAATTTCTTGCTAATTTACCCATATTCTAATTTCTTGCTCTTTATTTTTTTGTCATATTTTGCTGGTTTCTAAAATTTTCCCAATAAAAGGGTCTACATCTTTGCAGCATTGTATGCTTTCTCTTTCAATTTGATATTACCTTTCACATCCTTTGTTAACCACGGATGGTGCAACCTTCTTGTAAGGTCTTTCTTTCTCAATGGACTATATTTTTGCTGAGAGTTTTGAAATATCATCTTAAATGTCTGCCACTGCTTATCAACTGTCTTAACTTGTAACCTATTTCCACAATCCACTCTGTCTTCATACCTTGTAATTGCCTTTATTTAAGGTTAGGACACTAGTTTCAGACACAGTTTTCTCACCTTCCAAAATTCTATTATGTTATGATTACTTTTGCCTAGGGCCCTCTTTCCTATGAGATCAGTAATTCATCCTCTATCTTTACACATTACCAGATCTAAAATAGCCTGTTTCCTGACTGGACCACTAGTCCAGTGACATTGCCACTATGCCACCACCTCCCCAACAATTTAACATTTTGAAAGGATAGGAATAAAGGACAAGGAGATGGGGTAGCATTGTTAATAAAGGCTGAGAACAGTAAATTAGTGGGAAATGATCTTGGTTTGGAAGATCAAGATGTAGAATCAGTTTGGCTGGAGATAAGAAATAGCAAGGGAAAAATTCTACTGGTGGGAGTACTGTATAGGGCACCCAAGGGTGTCCACATGTAGGGCAGAATATACATGAAAAAATAAGAGGGCTTGTAAAAAAAAGAACTGCAATAGTTGTGAGCAATCTTAATTTTCATTCATATAGATTGGACAAATTATATTGGCAAAGGTAGCTTTGATGATGAGACCATAGAGTGTATTGGGACAGTTTCTTTAAAAAAATACTCTCAAACCAATCAGGGAACAGGCTACTTTAGATCTGCTAATGTATAAAGATACAAGATAAATTAATGATCTCTTGGTAAAGAGGCCCCTAGGCAAAAGTGATCATAACATGACAGAATTTCACATAATTTTTGAAGGTGAGAAATCTGGGTCTGAAACCAATGTCCTAACCTTAAATAAAGGCAATTTCAAGGTATGAAGACAGAGTGAACTGGGAAAATAGGGTAAAGGTAAGATGGTTCATAAGCAGTGGCAGACATTTAAGGTGATATTTCAAAGCTCTCAGGAAAAAATATATTCCATTGAGAAAGAAAGACCGTACAAGAAGGTTGTACCATCCGTGGCTAACAAAGGATGTGAAAGGCAATATCAAATTGAAAGAGGAGGTGTGCAATACTGCAAAGATGTAGACCAGTAGATTGGGAAAATTTTAGAAACCAGCAATATATGACAAAAAATAAAGAGCAAGGAATTAGAATATGGGTAAATTAGCATGAAATGAAAAAAAAGACAGTAAGAGCCTCTACAAGTATATAAAAAGGAATAAAGTAATTAAAGTGAACATTAGTCCTTCAGAGGATGATACTCTGGGGTTAATAATGTGAAACAAGGAAATGGCAGAAAGTTTGAATAACTATGTTGTATCTGTCTTCACATCAGATGACACAAAAAGCATTCCAAAGATAATAGAAAATCAAGCCACGAAAGGGAGAGAGGTACTTAAAACAATCACAATCATTCGAGAAAAGATACTAGGAAATTCTAAGGGACCAAGGTCTGACAACCCCCTTGACTTGATGACCTGCACCCCGGGGCCTTTAAAGAAGTAATGCATTGGTAGCAATCTTCCAAAATTACCAGGATTCAGAAAAGGTCCCAGCAGATTGGAAAAATGCAAACACCTCTATTTGAGAAAGGAGGGAGACAGAAGGCAGAAACTATAGGCCAGTTAGCTAACATCTATCACGGAAAAAATGATGAAATCATTATTTAGGAAGTAGTAGTAGGACATTTAG
The DNA here is from genome assembly GCF_964194155.1 of Cetorhinus maximus. Taxonomy (NCBI): domain Eukaryota; kingdom Metazoa; phylum Chordata; class Chondrichthyes; order Lamniformes; family Cetorhinidae; genus Cetorhinus; species Cetorhinus maximus. The sequence goes on from NC_135881.1 coordinate 82,845,262, forward strand.
AAAATCAAAATACAATTAAGCAGAGCCAACATGGTTTTATGAAAGAGAAATTGTGTTTGTTAAATTTATTTGAGTTCTTTGAGGGTGTAACAAGTCAGTGGGGAAAAGTAGATTTGCTGACCATAAAAAGATAGGTAGGAAAGCAAGTAGTGAAGAGGGCACAAGGGGTGGTATTTAACGTAGCCGAGAAGAGTTTAGCATGCTGGTTGGAGAGCCAACAGACTCTTAACTGGCCAGTGGCTAGCCTTCCCCGGGATCAAAAACATCTTGGGAGAGAGTCCTGCCCCTTGACAGCTGCCAGCCAATCTGAGACCAGCAGTTGTGCTAAGCATGCAGCCCCAGTGGGAGCAGTGGCAGCTGCTGGCAATGCAGGAGGCGGGATCAATGAGGGACCCCAGGCCAAAGGTGTAGGAGGGTGGGTTGGAGGTCACGGGGTGTGGTTTGCCACAGAGTGGGGGGAGTGGAGTCAGCAGCATGGGCAGGAGCATGGCTTTCAGAAACACCCCCTCTTCCCAATGCCAGATCCCTCAATTAGGCATTGAGTTCCTTTGAACGTGAGACCCTGCCCCAACCTCCACCACCCCGGGAGCCCACAAGCAAACCCTACAGGGTTTGTTTTGGGCTTCCTGTATGGTGACTTCCTTGCCCGCCGCCTGTTGAATGCCAGTGGCAGCTGGATAAGGCCTTTAGTAGACAATAAATGGTCACCTAAGGGCCTGAATTGGCGGCGGGGCAGGAAGGCCACACTGAGATTTCCCACTCCAGTCTTAATCGGGGCCAAGGTGAGAAGGAGGCAGTTTATCACCTGCCACATTCCTGCATGATCAAATGCCCTCCCTGCTCCGAACTTGCCTCGGGGGAGGGCATTAAATTCCATCCAAAGTGACTTCAAGGGGATATAGATAGGTTAAAAGAATGGGAAAATATTTAGTGGATGGGGTATAGAAACATAGAAATGAGAAGCAGGAGTAGGCCATTCGGCCCTTCATGCCTGCACCGCCATTCATTATGATCATGGCTGATCATCCAACTCAATAGCCTGCTCCCGCTTTCTCCCCATACCCTTTGATCCCTTTCACCCCAAGAGCTATATCTAGCTCCTTCTTGAAAGCATACAATGTTTTGGTCTCAACTACTTTCTGTGGTAACGAATTCCATAGGCTCACCACTCTCTGGGTGAAGAAATTTCTCCTCATCTCAGTCCTAAATGGTCTACCCCATATCCTCAGACTGTGACCCCTGTCTCTGGACTCCCCCGCCATCTGGAACATCCTTCCTGCATCTACCCTGTCTAGACCTGTTAGAATTTTATAGGTCTCTATGAGTTCCCCCCTCATTCTTCTGAACTCCAGCGAATATAATTCTAATCGACTCAATCTCTCCTCATATGTCAGTTCCGCCATCCCAGGAATCAGTCGGGTAAACCTTTGCTGCACTCCCTCTGTAGCAAGCACATCCTTCCTCAGATAAGGAGACCAAAACTGCACACAATATTCCAGGTGTGGTCTCACCAAGGCCCTGTACAATTGCAGCAAGACATTCCTGTACTCGAATCCTCTGGCTATGAAGACCAAAATACCATTTGTCTTCTTTACCGCCTGCTGCACATGCATGCTTACCTTCAGCGACTGGTGTACAAGGACACCCAGGTCTCGTTGCACATTCCCCTCTCTCAATTTATAGCCATTCAGATAATAATCTGCCTTCCTGTTTTTGCTACCAAAATGGATAACCTCACATTTATCCACATTATACTGCATCTGCCATGCATTTGCCCACTCACTCAGCTTGTCCAAATCACACTGAAGCATCTCTGCATCCTCCTCACAGCTCACCCTCCCACTCAGCTTTGTGTCATCTGCAAAGTTGGAGATATTACATTTAATTCCCTCATCAAAACCATTAATATATATTGTGAATAACTGGGGTCCCAGCACCGATCCCTGCGGTACCCCACTAGTCACTGCCTGCCATTCGGAAAAAGACCCGTTTATTCCTACTCTTTGTTTCCTGTCTGCCAACCAGTTTTCTATCCATCTCAATACTCTGCCCCCAATCCCATGCGCTTTAATTTTACACGCCAATCTCTTATGTGGGACTTTGTCGAAAGCCTTCAGAAAGTCCAAATAAACCACATCCATTGGCTCTCCCTCATCAACTCTATTAGTCACATCCTCAAAAAATTCTAGTAGATTTGTCAAGCATGATTTACCTTTCATAAATCCATGCTGACTCTGTCCGATTCTGCCACTGTTTTCCACATGCTCAGCTATTAAATCTTTTATAATGGACTCTAGAATTTTCCCCACTACTGAAGTCAGGCTGACTGGTCTATAATTCCCTGTTTTCTCTCTGCCTCCCTTTTTAAATAGTGGGGTTACATTAGCTACCCTCCAACCTGTAGGAACTGTTTCAGAGTCTATAGAATCTCGGAAGCTGACCACCAATGCATTCACTATTTCTAGGGCCACTTCCTTAAGTACTCTGGGATGTAGATTATCAGGCCCTGGGGATTAATCGGCCTTCAATCCCATCAATTTTCCCAACACCATTTCCCTACTAATACTGATTTCTTTCAGTTCCTCCCTCTCACTAAACCCTGTGTTCCCCAACATTTCTGATATGTTATTAGTGTCCTCCTTTGTGAAGACAGAACAAAAGTATGTATTTAGTTGGTCAGCCATTTCTTTGTTCCCCATTATAAATTCCCCTGTTTCTGACTGTAAGGAACCTACATTTGTCTTCACAAATCTTTTTCTCTTCACATACTTATAGAAACTTTTACAGTCAGTTTTTATGTTCCCTGCAAGCTTACTCTCGTACTGTATTTTCCCCTTCTTAATCAATCCCTTGGTCCTCCTTTGCTGAATTCTAAACTGCTCCTAATCCTCAGGTCTGTTGCTTTTTCTGGCCAGTTTGTATGCCTCTTCCTTGCATCTAACACGATCTCTAATTTCCCTTTTAAGCCATGTTTTAGCCACCTTTCCTGTTTTACTTTTGCGCCAACAGGAATAAACAATTGTTGCAGTGCACCATGTGCTCTTTGAATGTTTGCCATTGCCTATCCGCCGTCATCCCGTTAAGTAACCTTTCCCAATTCATCATAGCCAACTCGTGCCTCATACCATCGTTGTTTCCTTTATTAAGATTCAGGACCCAAGTCTCAGAATCAACTACATCACTCTCCATCTTGATGAAGAATTCTATCATATTATGGTCACTCATCCCCAAGGGGCCTTGCACAACTAGATTGCCAATTATTCCTTTCTCATTACACAATACCCAGTTGAGGATGGCCTGTTCTCTCGTTGGTTCCTCAATGTATTGGTCCAGAAAAACATCCCGTATACAGTCCAGGAATTCCTCCTCTATGGTATTGTTACTAATTTGATTTGCCCAATCTATATGCATATTAAAGTCACCCATAATTACAGATGTTCCTTTATTACATGCGTCTCTAATTTCCTGTTTAATGCCATTGCCAACATCACTACTACAGTTTGGGGGTCTATATACAACCCCCACTAACGTTTTTTGCCCCTTAGCGTTTTTCAGCTCTACCCATACAGATTCCACATTGTTGGAGCTAATATCTTTCCTCACTATTGAGTTAATTTCCTCTTTAACCAGCAATGCAACTCCACCACCTTTTCCTTTTTGTCTGTCCTTCCTAAATACTGAACACCCCTGGATTTTCAGTTCCCATCTCTGATCATCCTGCAGCCATGTCTCCGTAATCCCGATTATATCATACCTGTTTACATCTATTTGCGCATTTAATTCATCCACTTTATTGTGAATGCACCTCGTGTTAAGGCGCAAAGCTTTAAGACTTGTATTTTTAACATTACTTGTCCTGTTCCCATTAGTTTTCACTGAGGCCCTGTTTGATCCTTGCCCTTGATTTCTCTGACTATCACTTTCCTTATTCCGCTTTCTGTCTTTTGTTCTTGTCTTTGATTCCCCCTCCTCTGACTCCTTGCATAGGTTCCCACCCCCCTGCCATTTTAGTTTAAACCTTCCCCAACCACTCTAGCAAATGTTCCCCTTGGACATCAGTCCCAGTCCTGCCCAGGTGTAACCCGTCCAGTTTGTACTGGTCCCACCTCCTCCAGAACCAGTCCCAATGCCCCAGGAACCTGAAGCCCACCCCTTCACACCATCTCTCCAGCCACATATTCATCTGATATATCCTGCTATTTCTACTCTGACTGGTACGTGGCACTGGTAGTAATGCTGAGATCACTACCTTTGAGGTCCTACTTTTTGACTTACTTCCTAACTCCCTATATTCTGCTTTTAGGACCTCATCCTTTATTTTACCTTTGTCGTTTGTACCAATGTGTACCACAACCACTGGCTGTTCACGCTCCCCCTTCAGAATGTCCTCTAGCCACTCTGAGACATCCTTGACCCTAGCACCAGGGAGGCAACATACCATCCTGGAGACTCGTTTGCGGCCACAGAAATGCCTATCTATTCCCCTTACAACTGAATCCCCTATAACTATTGCATCCCCACACTTTTTACTCCTCCCCTGTGCAGCAGAGCCAACCGCGGTGCAACAAATTTGGCTGTTGCTGCTTTCTCCTGAGATGCCATTCCCCCCAACAATATCCAAAGCGGTATATCTGTTTTGCAGGGGAGTAGCCACAGGAGATTCCTGCACTGCCTGCCTAGTCCTCTTGCTTTGCCTGGTGGTCACCCATTCCCTTCCAGCCTGTGGACTCTTAGCCTGCGGTATGTCCACCTCTCTATACATGCTAGTCACGATACTGTCCGCCTCGCAGATGCTCCACAGTGTCCCCAGGCACCGCTCCAGCTCCAAAACTCAGGGTTCCAGGAACTGCAGCTAGAGACACTTTCCGCACACATGCTGGCCCCGGGCACTGGAAATGTGCCCGGCTTCCCACATAGAGCAGGAGGAGCACACCATGGCTTTGAGCTCTTCTGCCATGACTTACCCCTTTAAATTAAATTAAACCTTTTGGAAGATACTTAATATCAGTTACACTCAGGCCATTCTTCCCTACTCCTCGTTGTTACAGAATATAGCCCCTACAAACGATGAACCACAAAATAAGACCTTAAAAACTATAAACAATAAAAGTAGTAAATGCTTACCCAGCCGTACTCACGGTACTCAAAGAATCACCTCATTCCCTCCTCACCGAACTCCCTCAGTCACCCTGGCTCTCCTAGCTTCTCTTCAACTCCCAACTCCTCTCGTGCTCCTCTTCAACTCCCGACTCCTCTCGCGCTTCTCTTCAACTCCCGGCTCCTCTCGCGCTCCTTTTCAATTCCCGACTCCTCTCATGCTCCTCTTCAACTCCCAACTCCTCTTGCGCTCCTCTTCAACTCCCGACTCCTCTCGCGCTTCTCTTCAACTCCCGACTCTTCTCGCGCTTTTCTTCAACTCCTGACCCCTCTCGCGCTCCTTTTCAACTCCTGACTCCTCTAGGTGCTGCTGATTGCCTGTCCCAGAGCCCTCCTCTCGCTCTCTCCTCTAGGTGCTGCTGACTGCCTGTCCCAGAGTCCTCCTCTCGCTCTCTCCTCTAGGTGCTGCTGACTGCCTGTCCCTGAGTCCCCCTCTCGCACTACTGTTGGAAAATGTGAGGTTGTTCACTTCGGCAGGAAGAATAGAAAAGCAGAATATTACTTAAATGAAGAGAGACTCCAAAATGCTGTGATATTAAAGGATCTGGGTGTCCTTGTAAATGAATCACAGAAAGTTAACATGGAGGCACAGCAAGTAAATAGGAAGGCAAGTAGAATGTTGGTCTTTTATTGCAAGGGGAATGGAGTATAAAAGTAGGGAATTCTTGTTAAAACTGTAGGACATTGGTGAGACAGTATTCAGAGTACTGTGTACAGCTTTGTTCTCCTTATTTAAGGAGGGATATATGTGCATGGAAGCAGTTCAGAGAAGGTACACTAGATAGATTTCTGGGATGAAAGGGTTGTCTTTTGAGGAAAGGTTGAACAGTTTGGGCATATCCTCATTGGAGTTTAGAAGAATGAGAGGTGATCTTACTGGAACATGTAAGATTGTGAGGGGGCTTGACAGGGTAGATGCTGATAGGATATTTCCTCTCATGAGGGAAGGTAGAACTAGGGGGAAAAGTTTCAAAATAAGGGATTTCCCATTTAACACAGAGATGAGGAGGAATTTCTTCCCTCAGAGGGTCATTACTCTTTGCAATTCGCTACCTTGGAGAACCGTGGATGCTCAGTCATTGAATATAGTCAAGGCTGAGGTTGACAGATTTTCGATCTACAAGGGAGTCAAATGGGTTATGGGGGCAGGCAGGAAAGTGGAATTAAAACCACAATTAGATCAATCATGATCTCATTGAATGGTGGAGCAGGCTCAAAGGGCCAAATAGCCTACTCAGGCTCCTACTTCTTATGCTCTTATGTTCCGAAATCAATGGTTTCAAAATGAACTTTGACTTCTAGCTGTTCCTCTTTGATATCCAAAATGTTTTCCACCTATTTCATCATATCCTTAAACCTGGCACCTGGTAGGCAGCATAGCATTTCTGACTCTCAGGTATGGACGTAAAAGTGCCTATTTTTAATCTGCATTACTTTATTACTACCAGAATCTTCACTTTACTCTTGTTGGCAAAGATTTGTTCATTGATGCCACAGTTGTGCTTGCAGTTACACTCCTCGAATTACTTTCATTGTCAGGGGTATTCAGTACCTACTTGCAAATTCAATGTTCTCAGGAACATCGAATGCAAACATTTAATTTACCTATGACCAATGCAAACTAGCCCACAGGTCATAAGCTAGAGGGTAGTTTTCTGCTCTCATACTCCTTCAAAAAAACATTATGCCACTTTTTGCCGGGTGGCCATGCTTCATTTGCTAGTATGATGAATGAGGAGAACCCTCTTCCAGCATGGACATTCACTCTCCCCTTTAGCGCCACCCCCACCCAAACCCAGCAAACAAGTTTAGATAGTTTGCAGCCTCCTCTATCTTGACATGTTCTTGAGATCCCCACTATGACAGATGCCAGTCTTCAGCCAATTCATTTTTTGTTTATCTTTCATGGGATGTGGAGGTCGTTGGCAAGGTCAGCATTTGTTGCCCATCCCTAATTGTCCTTGAACTGAATGGCTTTCTGGGCCATTTCAGAGGGCATTTAAGGGTCAAGTACATTGCTGTGGGTCTGGAGTCATGTGTAGGCCAGACCAGGTAAGGGCAGCAAATTTCCTTCCCTAAAAAAACATTAGTGAACCAATTGATTTTTTTTACAACAATTGATGATAGTTTCATGGTCACCATTACTAAGACTAGCTTTCAATTCCAGATTTTGTTAATTGATTTGAATTCCACCAGCTATCATGGTGGGATTTAAACCCATGTCCCCAGGGTATTAGGCTAAACCAGTGACAGTACTACCACACCACCACCTCCCCTGCAAATTCACTCTGTAGTGATTGTAGGTATAACTTTTCTTACTGCCTTTAGGGGTCATGTGATCATACTGATGAATGAACCTTAACCGCAGGTAACCTTAGGGGTGGAGCTTTCTGGTTCAAGCGCTTAGCTTCTAAATGAGCTCTGTAATAAAATTACCTGTTTCAAGTAAGAAACCTGTCCAGTACGCCAAGTTCATTACAATTGGCAACAAGGATAAATAGCTCCAAAGCTGCACCTCGCTGTGCGAATGTGACTACATCAACGCTTAAGGAAAGAAAGAAAAGTATACTCACCAGTTATGCCACTCTTCGGCAGAATCGACCCTTATGACTCATCCATGGAAAGCTGGAGCCAGTATGTAGAGCACCTAGATTTTTATTTTGTGGCAAATGAAATAACCACGGAGGAGAAGCAGAAATCAATTCTTTTGAGTGTCAGTGGTAACTAGACATATAACTTCATCAGCAGTCTGACGGCCCCCATCGCACCCAATTCTAAATCTTTTATAATGAACTGGTAGACCGTGTGAAGAAGCATTTTCAGCTGAAGCCATCGGTAATAATGCAGAAGTTTAAGTTTAACTCCAGAGTAAGGGCTCCGGGAGAGTCCGTCGTAATTTATATAGTGAAGTTGAAGCAGCTGACTGAGCACTGCAACTTCGGAGATACACTCAATGACACGTTGTGGGACAGGCTGGTTTGTGGCATTCATGATGACGCCATTCAGCGCCGTTTACTTGAAGAAGTTAACATCGATTTGAAGCACGCCATGGAAATAGTGTAAGCAATGGAGAGTGCTGAGAGGGACTCGCAGGCTTTACAGAGTGTGCAACGTGGCGCCATTTTTCAGTTGGGGCGGGAACCTACCACCAGGCATGGCACGAGGCCAGAGAGACAGCAATGAAGTGAGAGACAGTTTCTGCTGTTCGAAAAACGAAAAGGGATAGTGAAAGCATCTCAGCAGCGATTCAGAAATCAATCTGTTACAGATGTGAAGGTAACCATGTATCGGAACCCAGCAGATTCAAGGGGGCAGAATGCCATTACCGCCACAAAAAAGGTCAATAAAGCAATGCAGGAATGCAGGGTGGAATTGAGACAGCCAATCAGACAGCAGACCAAGGTGATTGAATTGCACAATATAACAGAGCCAGAAGCTGCCAATACGATATCTATTCCCTGTACAATGTCAAAGCAGTAAAAACTGAGCCAATAACATTCACTCTTCAAGTGAATGGGAAGCCTCTAGCCATAGAGGTAGACACAGGAGCTTCGATCACACTGATGGGTGAACACACATTTAAATACCTAAGTGACGGTACCTAGCCACTGAATCTGGAACAAATCACGGCTCAATTGAAGACGTACACAGGAGAGTCAATACAGGTAAAGGGCATCACCACAGTATCTGTGTCTTATAGGCAACAAACAACTCAGCTTCCAGTGATCATTGTAACATGTGAAGGACCTGGTCTTCTGGGCTGTGATTGGTTAAAAAAAAATTAAGCTCGATTGGTCAGAAATATTTCAAGTGAGAACAGGAGGAATTCTGAGCTGTTAAGGAAATACGACAGTGTATTTGGTGACGAATTAGGAAAGATAAAAGGCTTACAAGCAAAATTATATGTAAATTCTCAGGTGACACCTGGTTCTTTAAGGCCAGGCCTGTGCCTTCCACCCTAAAGGAGAAGGTGGATACAGAATTGTGCCACTTAGAGAAGTTAGGTATCATCCAGCCAGTCCAATTTTCGGAATGGGCAATGTCCATAGTCCCTGTGATGAAACCTGATCAAACTATTCGCATCTGTGGAGACTACAAATTAACCATGAACAAGGCAGCTAAACTAGATAAATATCCTATCCTGAAGATAGAAGATTTGAACGTTAAGCTAGCTGAGGAAAATCCCTCGCCAAACTGGAAATGAGCCATGCATACCAACAGCTAGAGCTGGACAGCATGTCTAGAGGGTACGTAACCATCAAGGCACATAAGGGCATGTACCAATATACACATCTACCCTTTGGTGTATCATCTACATGCGCAATCTTCTAAAGGACCATCAAAAGTCTATTGCAAGGTAGTAGTGTACCTGGATGATGTCCTGATCACAGGATCAATGGAAGCTGAACATTTGGCCAACCTAGAAAAGGTTTGAAAAAGATTTTTGGAGCTGGTGTACGATTGAAGAAAGAGAAATGTACATTCCAAGCACCTGAAGTCATTTACTTGAGTCACCGAGTGGATGTCAGAGGATGGCATCCAGTAGAGGAGAAAGTCAGGGCAATCAAAGAGGTGCCCTTTCCTTCCAGTATCACTGAACTCAAGTCTTTTATAGGCATGATGAATTATTAGTCACTTCTTGCCAAACTTGTCCACAGTGTTAGCCCCTTTATGCTTATTATTGAAAAACAATCAACTTTGGTCATGGAATGCGCAGCAAAAAGAAGTCTTTGTAAAAGTCAAAAAGTGAAGTGCTTTGTCACTTCTTAACAATTAACACACACAGACACACACGCAGACACAGCTATCTACTTCTGAACCCCAGCTTCCTGTGCAGAAAACAGGAGGTTCCTTTGTTCCTTATGCTACACCAGAAGCAATACATCCAGGAATTAGCACACCCTACTGTCAAGTTTTTTATATAGCACTTCTTTTTAACTAAAATGTCCTTTTACAAAAAAGCATAAACATTAAACACAAATGTCATATCTCCTCCCCCTTTAGCCAGGAACAAATTGGTCAGGCAGTTTGCAGATTCGCTTTGGTCTCGAGATGAGTGTTGGCTTAGGTATCTCAGTTCGTTTGCTTAGAAATGGAAGATTCTTCTGTTCCACTTGTTTCTGTTCAGGTTCAACAGTTGCAGCTACAGATGCTGCAGGTTTATCAGTTGAATCAAGTTAGGTTTCACCAACTGGAGCAGATATTCCCCAGAAATCTTCCACTGTGACTGGAGATCCCTGGAAATTTAGTTCCTTGGATTTGGCTTCTCTAATCTGGCCAATGTGTCTCTCCCAGATTCCACAGGAAGATTCAACATCATAGGTCAGTGGTCTTCGATGCTTGATGATTCTTCCCAAGAGCTACTTTGGCGTTCAATAATAATTTCGGACCCAAACAGACTGATCCAGATTAAACTCATGAGTTGGTTTACTTGTGCCATGTGACCTTTTCTGATCAAGTTGCCTTGAACCAATCTTTTCTTTCAAACCTGGGCGCAGCAAATCCATTCTGGTACGCAGTCATCTTCCAAACTTCAGCTCAGCAGGAGGTACACCTGTTGGTGAATGTGGAATCATCAAAAAGTTCTTCAGCTTCAGCTTCCAATCTGTTTGTGTCCTCCCCTTCAACATGGCCATTTTGAATGTCTGGGCAAAGTGCTCCGCTTCACTGTTTGAGGATGGGTAGTGAGGCGAAATGAGAATCTGTTTGATTCCATTGTTTTTCAGGGATGTTTGAAATTCACATGATGTGAACTGTGTGCCACTGTCAGACACAATCTGCTCCAGCAATCCAAACGTAGGGAACACATTCCGGAGAGCATCAATGGTCTTTCCTGAAGCAGTCGACTTCATGGGAATAACATGAGGCCACTTTGTCCAGGCATCCACCACAATCAGGAACGTATGTCCGAGAAGTGGCCCGGCAAAGTCCACATGAAGTCTCTGTCATAGGTGGTCAGGCCAAGCCCACAGATTTGATGGGGTAGGTGCAGGAGAAGACTTAATTTCTTGGCATGGAAGGAAACCACTAACCATGCCTTTGATGCCTTTATCCAGGTGTGGGCATCATAGCTAATGTAGACAAGCTAATACTTTCATTTTGACGATTTCCATGTGACTGGGGTGTTTGGAATTTTGGAGAAATAACAACTCTGATTCCCCATAACAAACAATCATCTTGCAGAGTCAGCTCAAATCTATGCATGTTATAAGGTTTAAACCTCAGTAGTCACTTCTTGCTGTACACACCAACCCTTCTGTGTGTGTGTACAGGTAAACTTTCGAGAGCACAGCGTCCCTCTGCATTTCAAGTCGAATTTGATCTGTTTTAACAGGTAACATGTCCATCTGGTTCACATTGAAAGCAGTAACTTCACTTCAGATTGTGGAGCTGTGGTGTAATGGAAGCCTGGAAAGTGCATCCGCATTTCCATGATTCTCTGTACAGCAAAATGTCATTTTGTACTGGTAAGCAGATAAGATCAGTGCCCTCCTTTGTAGGTGTGCAGTGGCAAGTGCCAGGGTTTGTGGCTTTGGGCTAAGCAACCAGGTCAAAGCCTAAGATAAAAGCAAAATACTGTGGATGCTGGAAATCTGAAACAAAAACAAACATTGCTGGAAAAGCTCAGCGGGTCTGACAGCATCTGTGGAGAGGAAGACAGAGTTAACGTTTCAAGTCCGTATGACTCTTCATCAGAACAGAACAGGTCAAGGCCTTGTGGTTTGTAATTAATGTGAACTTATGCTCATACAAATATTGGTGGAACTTCTTTGGCTCCATAGGTTAGTCCAAGAGCTTCCTTCTCAATTTGGGCATAATTTTGTTCTGGCTTGAACAATGTACATGAGGTGTATGCAATGGGCCTTTCACTGCCATCAGGAAATGTGTGGGAGATGACAGCTCCAACACCATATCCAGATGCATCACAAGCCTGACAGGCAACTTTTCATTGAAGCATGCTGGGGCTTTAGTAGAAGTGAGCTCTTGCTTGAGTTCCTTGAAACTTTCCTGACAGGCTTGTGACCAATCTCATTTTGCATTCTTCTTCAGCAGTTTTCAGTGGTGCTGCCTTGGTAGCCAAACTGGAAATGAACTTGCTGTAGTAATTCACAAGTCCCAAAAAAGAATGAAGCTCCTTAACATTTTTGGGCTGTGGTGCATTCTCCACTGCCTCCACCTCTCTCGGTGAGGTTGAGAGACCAGTTTCATTGATCACATGTCCCAGGTACTCCGATGAGTACTTCAGGAATGAGCATTTGGATTTCTTACAGTGGATGCTGTATTTTTCCAGTCTATGTAGGACCCTGCCTAGGTTCTCTAAATGAGTTGTGAGGTTTTTCCCGGTGATGGGCATGTCATCTTGGAGCAGATTACACCAGGGTGGCCCTGCAGTATTTGTCCACGGCCTGCTGGAATAAGGCTGGTGATGACATGATTCTAAATGGTAGTCATTTGTATTGATATAGACCTCAGTGTGTGCTGATGGTTGTATCCTTCCTGGGATCTTCACTCAGCTGCATTTGCAAAAATGCCTGTTATTAGTCAAACTTTGTGAATAATTCACCTCCATTCAGAGCAGCAAACAGGTCCTCAGTTTTCAGTAGCGAGTACCGATGCACTTCCAGGAAAGGGTTAATGGTGATTTTACAGTCACCACATATTCTGATAGACCCAACATCCTTTATGACTGGGACTATTGGAGCTGCCCATTCTGCATAATCAACTTTCTCAATTATCTGAAAGTTTTCAAGTCATTCAACTTCCTGCTAGATTTTCTGTCACATTGAGCAGGGAATTGAACATGGTTGAAGAACCTTGGAGAATCTTCGGCCTTCACAGCAAGTTTGCCGTCTATGTTTTTAATAACTCAAGACCTTCTTTGAAGACATCAGTATGTTTGTCTAACAAGAACTGCAACATGAGGTTGCAATGCACTTTATTTATTTATTCCAGTCCAGCCGAATTTCTTTTAGCCAGTTCCTACCCATAAGTGATGGACAATCCCCTTTCACAACGATAAGTGGCAACCTTGCTATTTGATCTCCATATTTAGCTTGAACGGACATTTTTCCAAGTATATTCACAGGCTCACTAGTGTAGGTGCTAAGCCGGAGGAGGGTTTTCTCCAACGGGCATTTCTTGAAACTTTTCTCCCACATCTTCTCTGAAGCAATAGAAACAGATGCTCCAGTGTCAACCTCCATTTAAATCATTTTACCATTTAAGGAAATGCCAACTTTAGCCCTTCATCTAGTTTCAGATCAGACTGAATGCAATACAATTGCTCTTCTGCATTGTCATTGTTATTTTCACTTTCTGTCTCATCTGGACTTGCATTACTTTTGTATTTTGTTTCCAAGTAAGGCATCTTTTTAAACTGCCTGTTTATTTTCAAGCATGACTTGTCTGTGTGCTCCTCATGTTGCCCTTTTGTTGGCAGTAATGCTTTACTGTGATCAGCCTTTGATCTACATGCACACTGTATGTGTCCTTTCTTTCCACACAGTAGGAACAATCAGCAGCTTTCCACTTACAGGCTTTTGCATTATGCCCTATTCCATTACAGCAGTAACATGTTTGAAAGTGACTATACCCTGACTTTACTATTTTAACTTCAGCATTGTTAGAATGCGCTTTCAAATCTCTAGCTTGTTTCTCTACCATTTCTATGCTTTGCGCAATCTTGAACTCTTTCTCCAGTGTCAACTCTTGCTCCGCTAACAATCTACGCTGAATTCTTTAATTTCATAGTCCACAAACCAAGCAATCACACAATGCTTCTTCTAAGTAACCTTTAAAGTCACAAGGTTCAGCTAATTTTCTCAACTCAGCCAGGAACTGGGAAACTGATTCACTCTCATGCTGTTCTCTTTAGTAAAACTTGAATCTCTCGGCAATAATTGCTGGTCTGGGATCAAAGTGCTTTTTCAAAGCGTCCACGAGCTCTTTAAAACTTTCATCTGCTGGCTTGTCAGGAACAATGAGATTTCTCAGTAAAGTGAAATTTTTCATTCCAATGACTGTAAGAAACACTAAGGCCTGCTTTTCCTCTTCAATCTCATTCGCAATGAAAAACTATTCCATTTGTTTGACATAAACTACAAAGTCCATTGAGGCTGGATCAAAAGCCTCTAAAGCCATTAATAATGATGATCTCATCCTCGTCGCCATTTGAAGTGTTTTGTCACTTTTTAAAAATTAAGAACACACGCACACACAGCTATCTGCTTCTGAATCCCAACTGAATGTGTAGAAAACAAAAGGTTTCTTAATTCCTTATTCTAACCAGAGGGCAATACATCCGGGACTTAGCACACCCTACTGTCAGGTTGTTTAACATAGCATTTCCTTTAAACTAAAATGTCCTTTTACAAAAAAGCATAAATGTTAAAACACAAACATCACACAAAGCTTATCATGTCTACTTCTACATTATGACCCATCAAAAGAATGAATATTAACGTGTGATGCATCCCCTTATGGTGTGGGAGCTGTGTTGTCACACAGGATTGAAGATGGAAAGCTCTCTGCAGCCGAGAAGGGTTATTCACAACTTGAAAAGGAAGGTTTATCAGTAATATTTGGAGTGAAGAAATTCCACCAGTATCTACATGGATGACATTTCACCATTGTGTCAGACCATAAACCATTAATGGGTTTATTCAGTGAAGATGAGGCCATTCTGCTGATAGTCTCAGCAAGAATTCAAAGTCGGGATTTGATTTTATTAGCTTATGAGTATACCTTTATGCACCACCCTGGTGTGCATATTGGAAATGCAGACACACTCAGTCATCTTCCGTTACCAGATAGCATTGTACATGGCACAAGAAGCTGTGCTTGTGCTGAATTTCTTGGACTCTTCACCTTGGACTCTTCATCGGCCTGACTGAAGCAAAAAAAGAATAGGACAAGCAAGGATCCAATTTTGTCAAAAGTCTGAGACCAGGTATTGCAAGAATGGTCAAATTCACCAGTGTCTAAAGAGATAAGACCATTCCATGCCCGTAAAACAGAGTTAAGCTGTCAAGATGGAATCTTGTTGTGGGGATCAAGAGTCATCACCCCTTCGCAAGGAAGAGAACCACTTTTGCAGAGCTTCACAGTGTGCATCCAGGCCTTTTGAAGATGAGGATGCTTGCAAGAAGCTTTGTCTGGTGGCCAGGCATAGACAGTAACATTGAAAGCATTGTCAAGCACTGTCTCCATTGTCAGCAACAGCAGGAGTTGCCCATTTCAGCTCCTCTGCATCTGTGGAATGGCCTGGTTGACCCTGGGTTAGACTACATATTGATTATGTCAGTCCATTTTAGGTAACATGTTTTTATTGACCATGGATGCACATCCTAAGCGGATGGATGTGTATGAAGTGAGATCACTGACACCGTGTGCGACTATTGAAAAGCTGCCCCGATGTTTTAGTATACATGACCTACCAGAAGTCATTGTTTCGGATAACGGTACTGGCTTCACTAGTATGGAATTTCAGAGATTCATGAGTTTAAATAAGATTAAACATATTAAAACAGCACCATATCTTCCCTCATCAAATGGGTTAGCTGAATGAGCAGTGCAAACTTTCAAATCAGGAATGAAGCAGTTATCCAAAGGTACTTTAGAAACTTGAAATTCACGTTTTCTATTCAATTAGCATATGACTTCTTATGCAACTATGGGTTCAACACCGTCTGAATTACTGATGAAACGTCACCTTCGTATAAGTTTAAGTCTGGTGTTTTCAAACTTAGAGGGGAAGGTAGAGAAGAATCAGGGTAATCAGAAATTGAATCATGATGTTCATAGCAAAGCTCAAAGATTTACTGTCTGAGATAGTTTTCGAGCGGAATAGTTGGGTTCCTTGTATCTGAAACTAGACCTTTGTCATACCAAGTGGAATTGGAAGACCTGGTTGTTCGAAAACATGTAAATCATCTTAAGGAGCAGAAAGGCATTCCAACAACCAGCTATTCCACCTGTAATTGATGTTGAACCTTTAATCCCTGAGGTGACAGATCAACCTAGAATAGACATACCTGATGTCCCTGGAGAATTGCCTAATTCTAAACTGCCATTGTCTAAGGATGTCCCTGATGCTGCAGTCCCTGATCTTTTGATCCAGATGGAAAATCTCAAGTGGTAGAGCTACACCACTCTAACCAAATTAGAAAACCACCTCAGAGACTTAATCTTTAATCACATGACCTATGTGTATGTATTTTTTTGTGTGGGTTAAAATATTCTTTGTAAATAGGAAATGTAAAAAAAAACTAAAGGGGGAGGAAATGTAGTGATTGTAGGTATAACCTTTCCTACTGCCTTTAGGGGTTACGTGATTGTACTGACAAACAAGCCCTAAGCGCGAGTAATCTTAGGGGCGCAGCTTTCTGGTCATGGACTTGGTTCAAGCATGTAGCTTCTAAACGAGCTCTGGAATAAAATTATCTGTTTCAGGTAAGAAACCTGTCCGGTGCATCAAGTTCATTATACACTCCAAGTGTTAGTAAGAAACTGCTGATGGTACCGGATACTGCAAAGGCTATAGGCCCTGATAACATTCTGGGAGTAGTACTGAAGACTTGTGCCCTAGCACAAGCCGTGCCCCTAGCCAAGCTGATCCAGTACAGCTAGAACACTGGCTAAACCTGTCAATGTGGAAAATTGCTCAAGTGTGTCTTTTATATGTTTAAAGAAACTCTTACTGTTCATTTTTACATTGCTTGCTAGTTTACCCTCAAAGTTTATTTTCTCCCTCTTTATTATTTTTTGGTCATTTTTTGTTGTTTTTTAAAACTTTCCCAATATTCTGGCTTACCACTAATCTTTGTATGTTTTTTCTTTCACTTTGATACTATCCTTAACTTCCTTGGTTAACCAAGGTTTGTTTATCCCTTTCCTACAATCTTTCTTTCTCACTGGGATATATCTTTGTTGTGAGTCATGAACTATTTTCTTAAACGTCTGCCATTGTTCATTAACCACCTTTTCTGCTAAACTCCTTTCCCAGTCCACTCCAGCCAACTCTGCCCTCATTCCTTTGTAATTACACTTATTTAAGTTTAGCACAGTTGTTTCTGACCCAAGTTTCTCACTCCCAAACTGAATGCAAAATTCTACCATGTTATGGTCACTGTTTCCTATGGTATCTTTTACTCTGAGATCATTTATTAAACCTGCCTCATTACACATTACCAGATCTAAAATAGCCTGATCCCTGGTTGAATCCACAACATATTGTTCTAGGAAATTTCCCAGAATACACTCTATGAATTCTTGCTCATGGCTACCTCTGCCAGTTTGATTTTCCCAATGTACATGAAGATTAACGTCACCCATGATTAATGTACCTCCTATTTGTCCTCATGATCTCCTGATTTATTCCCTGTCCTACAGTATAGCTACTGTCAGGGGGCCTATAGACTACTCCCACCAGTGTTTTCTTCCCGTTGTCATTTCTTACCTCCACTCATATGGATTCTACATCTTCCGATCCAAGATCATTTCTTGCTATCATACTTATTCCATCTCGTACTAACAAAGCTACCCCACCATACTTTCTTTCCTGCCTGTCCTTTCGAAAAATCAAATACCCCTGAATGTTTAGTTCCTAGCTTTGATCTCCTTGTAATCATATCTCCGTAATGACTATAAGATCATACCCGTTAACCTCTACTTGTGCTGTTAATTCATTTATTTTGTTTCGAATGCTAAGTGCATTTAAGTAAAGAGCCATTAATTTTGCCGTTTTACCATTTTTCCAGCCTTTGACCCTATTTGCTGCTGTTTTTTTATGTTTGTACACTCTGTCCATTCCTGTCACACTCTGGGTGTTAATACCTAAATAGCTGCCCTGCAATGCTGCCATATCCTTTTGCTTTGTAAGCCTATGTATCCCTTCTCCGGAACCATACCCCCCGCCTCAATTTAGTTTAAAGCCCTCTCTACAGCCCTAGTTAATCGATTTGCCAGGACACTGGTCCCAGTATGGTTCAAGTGAAGCCCGTCCACCAGAACAGCTCCCCTCTTCCCCAGTCCCGGCGCCAGTGCCCCATGAAATGAAACCCATTCCTCCCACACCAAACTTTGAGCCATGCATTTATCCTAAGATTTTTACTTTGGAGGCTCTGCTTTTTAATTTAGCTCCTAACTGTTCAAATTCTTTCAGCAGAACCTCCTTTCTAGTCCTATCAATGTCATTGGCACCAATATGGACAACCACAATTGAATCCCTCCCGCACCAAGTTCCTCTCCAGCCCTGAGGAGATGTCCTTAACCCCGGCATCGGGCAGGCAACACAGCCTTCAGGACTCATGTTGCAGAGAACAGTATCTATCCCTCTAATTATACTGTCCCCTACCACTACTACACTCCCATTCGCCCCCCCCCCCCCCAAACTTGAATGGCTCCCTGTATCATGGTGCTGTGGTCAGTTCGCTCATCCTCCTTGCAGTCTCTACTCTCAACCACGCTGCTTGCAAGAACGTAGTAATTGTTGGACAATTACAGGGGCCAAGGCTCCTCGAACACTACCCCCTGGGTCCCCATACCTGCCTCACCTGCAGTTACACAGCTCCTGACCCTGATCACAAACCAAATTGGAATTAGCTTATCTAGGGGGTGTGGCTGCCTCCTGGAGCAAAGTGTCCAGGTAACTTTCCCCCTCCCTGATGTGGCGCAATGTCTGCAGCTCGGACTCCAGCGCCTCAACTCGGATCTGAAATTTCTCGAGCTGCAAGCACCTGGTGCAGGTGTGTTCACTCTGGATCACCTTGGTGTCCAGCAGATCATGCTGCAGCAGCAACACATCACCCGTCCTGTCATCACTATCATGTTTTATTCAATTTATTAACTAATTACTCTAGTATCCCTGCTCTTTACACTTGAAGAAGCCCCACCCTTTACACTTTATTGTATTTATTTTTTACACCAGTATCGATCTTATATTTAACAAGCTATTTTTTTTAAAAGAGAAAAAAAGACTAGAGACCTAAACACAAACTGAAGACCTTACTTTTACTTTAAGACTAGAAATACTCACCAATCCTGCTCGTCAATCAGTTGCTTTCCACACTCTTTTCCCTCTCATGCCTTTTTATGAAGTTTCGCAGCTCTTTCTCTCCAAGCTCTTTAATGAACTCTCGTCTCTTCCTCTCACACTCTTTAATGAACACTTGATACCATCTAGGGCACAGCAGCCAGCTTCACTGGCACCCCACCCACAAACATTCACTCCCTCCACTCCAACGCACAGTACCAGCAGTGTGTACCATCTACAAAATGTATTATAGGAACTCCCCAAGCCTTCTTAGACAGCTCCTTCCAAACCCACAGCCACTGCCATCTAGGAGGACAAGGGAAGCAGATGCATGGGAACACCATCACCTGGAAGTTCCCCTCCAAAGCACTCATCATCCTGACTTGGAAATATATCCCCGTTCCTTCATTGTCACTGGGGCAAAATCCTGGAACTCCCTCCCTAACAGCATTGTGGGTGTGCCTATACCACATGGTCTGCAGCAGTTCAAGAAGGCAGCTCACCACCACCTTCTCAAGGGCAACTAGAGATGGGCAATAAATGTTGATCTAGCCAGCAACGCCGACATCCCATGAATGAATTTTTAAAAAGAAAAAAATACCTGAAAGAGCAGATGGCAGCTCGGTTTAATGTGTCATCAAATAGAAGGCACCTCCCACAGTACAACACTCCCAAAGTACTGCACTGGAGTGTGAGCCTTGATTTTTGTGCTTAAGTCTTGGAGTGGGACATTTAAAGAGTCTCAGATAGTAAACAAATTATTTAGTTTGGACTGCGTGTACCGAACAGGAGGACATAAGTTCAAAATGAATAAACCTTAAGCAAAGATTAGAAAAATATTATTCCCCGGAGAATGTTGGATATGTGAAAGAGAACTCAGCAACAGTAATTGATGTTGCGTAGATTTATTCTTTCAAAAGAAGTACAGCTGGATAAATAACTAGCTGGAAATGGGATAGAAGGTTATAAAGCTAAATCTCGGCTTAAATGATTAAATTGATCAAATGTTACACGGGGCAGGATTAGTTCTGTACTTTGGGGTTAGGGGAATAGATAATCCGTGAAGGCTGGTGAGTCACCCAGAGTTGGACTGGATTGCTTTTGGTGATCAGTGTGCATTTACATGGGACTGGCCTCCCAGATTGTCTTGGTGGTTCAGTAACATTTTCTAGTGAATAACTAAACCATACTGACCAGCAAGTTCCAAGAATTGACCTCCATATCTGAGTTGAGTTAGCTGATCGGCCAATTGAATAGCGGGGCATGGAATCTGAGATTAAAACCATTGGGCTGAGTTTTATATCCTGCCGGCGGGCGCGCGCCTGACCCGATCGGGCGTAAAACCGAGCGAGAAGGCGTCGGGCGAGCGTCCCAATGTCATCACACACTCGCGTGGTATTTAGCTTGGCGGACACACGCAAAAGTCGGAACCACACCTGCCGACAATTAAGAGGGCAATGAAACCCATTAACAGCGCAATTGTCTCTGAATTCCCAAGGCCCGTCCAATCTTACGGCTGGCGGATGGGCAAATCGGCCAGGCAGCCTTTACATTTTTCATCAAACCTCATCCCAGGGCAGGGTGAAATTTCGGTTATGAAATAAAATAAAAATAAATATCTGTGGACAGCTTTTTTATCAGCTATATTTTCAGGAGCTTGATTGTGATGCATGGACATTTTTTTTTTGCAGCTTTTCAAACTTTCATTTGATCATTTTCAAGTCTGCAGCTCCCTGAGGCAGCTGTCTGCCTTCAGGGAGCTTTCTCCCAGTGCTCACCCACGCCCACAGAAACGTCATTGACCACCCTCTTCCCGCCCCCACCCCAGCAGCGCTGAGCTTTTCCGAACATGTTTCACGCTGCTTGGCCATTAATTAGCCAGTCAGCGTGAAATCGTGGTCAGGGGCCAATCGTTTCCTAATCGGTCCCCGGCCTGCTGATCACACGTGCGCCCGCCTAAGGTAAATTTCAGGCTATTATGTTTTGGAATAGGAAAATTGAACATTTTTTCCAGTATCAATTCCTGTCAAAGATCTCCTGTGGAAAGAGACTTTGGGTGAAATCATCCCAGATTTGCACTAAATGCGGTAGCGGATGGGAAAATGAACATTTTTCCTGCCGGCCGCAATGGTGGCTTTTCACATCGTATCATCCCAATCCTGCCTCATTAATCATGCATTCCAATGAAACACATTATTTCGCTGGTGGGCGGCCTCTGATTCTCCCGCCACACTGTCACCCTACCACTTCCTCACGCTGGGCGCCATATTTAAAGTGCAGCCGCGCGCACACCTCTCAGAGCTTCCAGCCCAGGCTGCTGCACAGAAGACATGGCTCCAAAAGGCAAGAAGACTGCAGCCCCCTAATTCAGCGGTGTCCCTGGAATGCCTTTTGGACGCTGTGGAGGACCACTGTGACATCCTCTACCCCCACTCTGGCTGGAGGATGGGCAGCAGCATCACCAATCTGGCTTGGGAGGTGGTGGCAGCGGTCAGTGCCAATGCCCTGCAAAAGACGACAGCCACCCAGTGCTGAAAGAGGATGAATGATCTCCTCCATTCCAGCAGGGTAAGTCACACTTCTCATCACTCTTAACTCACTCACTCACCAACCCATCTCACATCCACAGGGCCCTCACTCACTGCCAGTTCAAGGGACATTACCACTCACTCTCTCACACACACCTTCACTGCCCTCATCCCATTCATGGCACCATTCGCCACTCACACAAGCCAGGCATACCTATCATCTGGCCTGGCAGGTATCCTGCTTACGGTCTCTCCACCTGTATTCATGTAGGATAAGCTGGCACACTACAAAAGGGAAAGATGAAGGAGGAATGCCTGAAATCAGGGTCCTACGGACT
Source organism: Cetorhinus maximus (assembly GCF_964194155.1). Lineage (NCBI taxonomy): Eukaryota > Metazoa > Chordata > Chondrichthyes > Lamniformes > Cetorhinidae > Cetorhinus > Cetorhinus maximus. Next base: position 82,867,317 of record NC_135881.1, read on the forward strand.
TTGAAAATAGGGTTATCCAACTGGCCGGTGAAGATCTGGACCATTCCTGGGCTGACAGTGAGGTCAGCGGTGCTCAATCAAGTGAGGATGCAGCAGTGCAACATCCATCAGACAACCATGCTGTGAGTGATGTGTCCTGTTTCACAGGCCACTGCCATGCACTAATTATCTCTCCTTGCTTTCACAGGTACCTCTGCCAAACAGCCGACAGAGTCCATGACGCAGGGCCTCCAATCAAACCCCAAAGAAACCTCTGAAGAGGAATCTGGAGGCACCCTCCTTGAAGTCCCGTTACAGTGCTCCCCACACCCTCCACAAGGATATTGTACAACATGCCCAGTCGTCCAATTGTTCTGCAGTCCACTAAAATGCTCATTTGTTTGCAGTCTGTGCCTGAGGGGTAGAAACTTTGGAGCACTTGGTGGCACTTTGATGCCTCTGCATTGCGTGAGTGGGTAGATAAGCTAGGGGCCCGACTCCAAACATGTCAATGTGTCTGCGCCTGAACTGTGTGAGCTGTGGAGGAATAGTCACTTTATACAAGGTTTCCCTAATGCATGGCCGCTTCCTTCCCCCTACCCGACATGTGCTTGTGCAGCACCATCAACCACAGTGCACCCCTTGCCCCCCGCAACTCACCCCAATCGCATTGCAGCCCATGCCCCAGCACTGCACTGTCAGCCAGCTGGGAAATTGCGACTTGCCTATGCCCTAACCTGAATGTGCAGTGCCTCAACCTTGAGGTCCAACAGGAGACCCTCGCGAGCGCTCTGCAATGTTACTGTGCACTCAGCTCCAAGTTCCCCTCAAAGTGCAGCTCACCAGGTGCACGCCTTATAATTGCTGTTGTGACACACGTTGGTGTGCTCATGCTCAGATGACCCGGGTTGATTCCAGTGGGGTGGGCTTATAGTGATATGCACATGTATTACAATGAAGTTCCCGACGTGTGGCGGCAGGAAATGCGGCCCGCCATTGACAGGCAGAGCGGACGATTGTAAACTGGTTTCATGACTTTGTGAAACCGATTTTTGACCTTCCCGCCATATTGTCCGCTCAGGCCCGCCATAACACCCAACGCCAGTCAGAACGGAAAACTCCGCCCTTTGAGTGAGGAAAAATTGTCACCCAATGCATTGAAATAGCCCCATTAACTGAAGCAGCACAGACTAGAGGCCTTTGTATTCTATGTATCATGGACTGCAGCTGTTCAAGAAGACAGATCACCACAGCCTTCTCAAGGGCAATTAGTGATGGGCAATAAATGCTGGCCTAGACAGTGGTGCCCACATCCGATGAATGAATTTAAAAAAAACTCAGGCATGGTATTCTAGCCAAGCTGTAAGGATGCATGCTAATTCTTTAAATGTTAACATATCGACAGAACTATTTTCAAGAAAAAGATCATGTGCTAAGGTACTTTGTCCAGTTGTATTCATTTCAAATGTGCTGCCCTACTAATTCTTAATATCTAATGTTGTCCTTCCAAAATAATGGCCGGGATTTTCCGGCTCTTCCCGCCAGTGGGATCTTCCAGTCCCACCGATGTCAACAGAGATTTGAATGACTTCATTGCATCCACCACGGAGGAAAATCCCGGCCACTATTCCTATTCTAAATGGATGCAGATGCTTCCAACCTTTTCAACAATCTTTGCGGCTTTCAGTATTTTCTGCTGCAGCTAACCTTGTTTAAGGTATAGTGGAGCCTCGTTAGCATTCCAAATATGCTGTTCAAATCAATCCATTACGGAGATCGCTGTTTTAACCACTTTAGTGGTGTGTGGCTCAGTTAGTAGCACTCTAGCTCCTCTATCAGGTTGTCAGTTCAACAATAGCAGGAGCGTGCTGCACTGCTTGAGGTGCTGTTGTTTGAATGAAATGCTAAACCAAGGCTCCGTCTGCTGTCTTAGGTTGGTGTAAAAGATCCCATGGTAATAGTTTGAAGAAGAGCAGGGGAGTTATCACCAGTGACCTAACCTATAGTTATCCCTCAAACAACACCACTGAAAACAGATAATCTGGTTATTGTTGCATTGCTGCTTGTGGGACCTTATGAAAATTGGCTGCTCACTTTCTACATGACAGCAGTGACTACAGTTTAAAAATATATAATTAGTTGTAAAGGTCTTCCAGATATTCTGAGGTTGTGAAAGGCGCTATAGAAATGCAAATCCATCTTTCTTTCTTTACATTTTTTTGAATGCAAAAATAGTTTCTGTTTCTATCTTCAGTAAAACGCATCATGTGGCATCCTTTTGTGCATGACTGGTAACATGTTTTCAATAACCGTCTTTAGCAGTTCTACTCACCTGAAGTTAGATCCGTGAGCCCCATAACTTGCTGAGGGGTAACACTGTTGTAATAACATTGCACAAGATGGGATTTCCAGCTACAAAAAACAGGAGTTGAAGATTTATGAAGTAAAAGTTCAAACCATCTTTTCTTGGCCAGCGATGTTTCTGACATGTTTGGAAATCTACCACCACACTTAAGAATCTCCAAATAAAACTAGTGAGCTTGGCAAGAGTCAGTGCTTAGGAATCCCCCAGGCTGCACAGAGATGTTGCTGGAGTTCCACCAGCTAACTGCATAGCTTATCAGTATTGAGCTTCAGTAAAGTTCTTTCAGTGAGGACCATCCAAATTGTTTGGGTTAGCTGGAACAGTCTGTACTAGGAAGAACCCCAGCATCCAACCATAGGACTATCCATCCGGGTTATATTAATAGGACAGACCCTTCTATTGATGATGATGGAGTGTAAAAGTAGATGACCAATCACAGAAAAAGTCTTCGGAGACAACAGTGTGAAAGTGAAGCTACAGCTTACAATGTAGCAACTTGTACACAAACTGTACTCCATCTTGAACAGTAACATGATCACCCACTAACTAGTCATCTAGTCTACTCCGGAGCATAAAAGATGTAAGGTAGTATTGGTGGGTTGTATTTTTTTTCTCAGAAATTAGTTTTACATGGACTTTAATCAGCTTTGCCTGTTGGCCTAATGGATTTTGGAGAGAGAGGATACAGCTGACTATTTTTTCTGTGCATTGAATTAGAGGGTCTTAGTGATGGCTTACAGCTTGAACTATGCATGGCAGTGGCACTGTCTTAGTAAAAGTAGGATGTTATCAGTGTAGGTTCTTTAATCTACACTACAACAAGTGCATGAAAGACCTTAGGCTAGATCTAAGGGCAGCATTGTGCCTGTGGTGATATTAATCCCGAGTCACGTGTCTGCTTATCAGAATACACATCCTGCTGCTGTGTTTGATTGCGTAGAAAACAGGTCTTGTGTGTCTCACTGTAAGGTATCTCTCAATTCATCAGGTGATTTATTACAGCATTTCTAATGCTTTCTTCAGCCTGGCATGATAATTTATGTATATCTTTTTATCTGTGTATTTGGAGTGACTGTCCATAGCTCACTAGCATATTTATGATCCCATGCCAACCGTCACCTTCAAATAGTTTGAGAAAAACAAATTGGAAAAGAAGTAATCTATGAATGTGTTAAACCTGAGCAGTTGATGTGCTTCTTCATTTGCCTTGCTCTTGTCCAACTGCTCATATGTGAAGAGCAGGGACCTTTCCTATTTTCATCAATCCTGGTTGATAGATACCTTTTATTTTTTCATGGGATGTAAGCATTGCTGTCAAGGTCAGCAATTGTAGCCCACCCCTAATTGCTCTTGAACTGAGTGGCTTGTTAGGCCATTTCAGAGGGTAGTTAAGAGTCAACCACATTGCTGTGGGCTTGGAGTCACATGTAGATCAGGCCAGACATCAGTGAACCATATGGGTTTTAATAGATACCTTGATAGTTATATATGATAGTTTCATGGTCACCAACACAGAAACTAGCTTTCAATTGCAGATTTATTAATTGAATTTAAATTCCACCAGCTGCCATGGTGGGATTTGAACCCTTGTCGGGTTACTAGACCAGTGACATTACCACTGCACCACCATCTCCCTGAAAGTTGCTTGACCATGTAATCAGCAATATCAAATGCCTTGGGAGCCTGCCTATGACATAGAACCTTAATGTGTGGTTACACACTACTTCTTTCTTAGAGAGTTAATAATTTGGGAAGCCCTCATTTGCTCTTTATCTTGGATACAGTTAGACATGGCTGACTCTGAGATTCCTGCACAATCAGCCCTTGAAATCTGGAATTTGATGCTGAAGGGAAATTCACAGCCATTCTTAATTTGAGTATTGCTGAAAAAAGAGAAATGTTTCATCTTGCACTCATCAGGACACTTTACAAGGATACCAATACAAGGGGAAAACAACAATTTATACTGTATGAGAAGAGAGTGCTGATTGATTGCCATATGGACTCTGATTGGTAGAGCCATTGCCATGGAGAATGCACCAATTGATGGTGACTGACGGTTAATTGCCAAGCATTGTTTGAAATTTAAACCAGGCAGCTTGATCCTGATTGGTCAAGGCATTGCCTTGGGGGATGAGCCAGTGAATGGCTGTCCCTTACTTTGTTAAGCTGAAACAGCCACAATGTGTGTATATGTTCTTTCTGTCTGCAAAAAACAGGGCCCTGTGTATTCATATACATAGCTTCCAGTACATGCAAATGTGCCACATTATGAGCACGACTGATAGTAATATGGTTGTCAGTATAATTCTTAGCACACTGAGAATTATTTAGCAAATGTTGTCCAATCGTGGAATCACATCTAATGTTGGACACTGTGTTTTGAGTTTTGCAAGCACAGGCTGGTTGGGTACAGTCTACACCTTGCCCATTGCGAACAGCAGCTGGGACATGCTGTTTAATATGATCCGCCAGTTTTTGTGACATACAGCCTAGCATCACACTGGCACTGAAATTCATACTCATTTGTGTGAGAGGCAGAACATCTTTTTGGCTTATCTTTTTGGATATAGGTGGGCTGGTCAGAAGGGCGGATCAGTGAGAATTGGGATTTAATCCGGATAAGTGTGAGGTGATGCACTTGGGCAGGACAAACAAGACACGGGAATACATGATAAATGGTAGGGCCCTGGGAAGTACCGAGGATCAGAGGGACCTTGGTGTGCATGTCCACTGGTCCATTAAGGTAGCGGGACAGAAAGATAGGTGGTAAGAAGGCATATGGGATACTTGCCTTTATTAGCCGAGGCATAGAATATAAGAGGAGGCGGGGTTATGCTGGAACTGTATAAAACACTGGTTAGGCCACAGCTAGAGTATTGCATGCAGTTCTGGAATCCGCATTATAGGAAGGATATGATTGCACTAGAGAGAATGCAGTGGAGATTTACCAGGATGCTGCCTGGGCTGGAGAGTTTTTGTTATGAGGAGAGATTAGGTAGACTGGGGTTATTTTCCCTGGAGCAGAGGAGATTGAAGGGGGACATGTTTGAGGTGTATAAAATTATGAGGGGCATAGATAGGGTAGACAGGAAAGAACTTTTCCCCTTGGTGGAGGGATCAATAACCAGGGGGCATAGATTTAAGGTAAGGGGCAGGACGTTTAGAGGGGATGTGAGGAAGAATTTTTTCACCCAGAGGGTGTTGGGAATCTGGAACTCACTGCCTGAAAGGGTGGTAGAGGCAGAAACCTTCATAACACTTAAGAAGTATTTGGATGTGCACTTGCGATGCCATGGCATACAAGGCTATGGGCCTAGTGCTGGAAAATGGGATTAGAATAGTTAGGTACTTGTTCGACCAGCGTAGACTCGATGGGCCGAAGGGCATTTTTCTGTGCTGTAGACCTCAATGACTCTATGGCTTCACAGCAGCATCCTGTTAATGGTGGATACCACTCGTGTTGCTACTGCATAGTAGCAGCGTGAAACAGCTACCTTCACCTGTTGCTCAAATTTTTGACATACCTTTCTCTTACAGAGCAATCTGAGGTAGACTGGGCACCTTTCAGGGCCAAAAGTAACGGCCTTAGGCCTGTTCATGAGTTTGTGTAATATACAGTGCGAAATGATCTGCTCGGGCTAGCCATTATCCCACAGAATGCCTTTGATGTGCCTTATTTCAGCATCAAGCTTGAACGGTGTACAAATGGCTCGGTCTCTATTTACAAGGTTGCCAATAAGGCCAATCTTATAGCATGTGGAACTGTAAGAATTCCAATGCATTCTATACTACCAACCAACTATTGTCAATTTAGTGAAAACCAAAAAAAAGTTTATTACAAGTCTGTATACAACTGATGGCTTATGTCAGTCAACAAATCTCTCCTGAAATAATAATGACACAATAATTAAGGTATGTTACTGCCAAATAGCTGATTCTTTGCAGGTATGTTTTCTAAAGGACAATTCCTTATTCTCCTGATTCTTATCACTTCTTGTTTTCCCTCTACTGCTACCAAAACAAACATTCTCCTCCCAGTGTACTGCTACAACACGTTAACACAGGAAAAAGGATCCTATCTCTCCAAGTGATAGTTAAGCTTATTGTAATTGCATTTTGCAAACGTATTATGCTGACATTCCATGCACAAAATGGTTAGTTGCTTTAATATATTTAGGGCTGTCCCTTAGTTTAACTAGTATTTATTCATTGTGTAGTTATGTCCCATGCCTGTGGTTAGTTGCAGAAAATGTAGGTTTGTTGGAATGATGCCAAAAGTTAGGCCAAGGCCAGAATTTTGTCAATGGCTGGTAACATCATGAAGATAATTCCACCCTTCTGTAAAATTGAACAGGCAAGTATGATGGTGTGGGGTTCAAGAACTATATAGAGACAAAGAAATAATTCTCTGCAAGTATTGACAGTAATTTTTTTTACAATGTCGAACTTGTTTTCAACAAGTTTAAGATAAATTATTGTCACAACAAGTTGTGTCCTCTTCTCTGTCTTTAAAATTCTGATTTAGAGAAAGTATTGCAATGTGCAAAAATTTATACGTATATAAGAACATAAAAAATAGGAGCAGGAGTAGACCATTCGGCCCCTAAAGCCTGCCCCGCCATTCAATAAGATCATGGCTGATTTGCCCGAGGCCTCAACTCCTCTTGTGTGCCAGGTCCTCATAGTCCTCAACTCCCCGATCTTTCAAAAATCTATCTACTTCCTCTTTAAATACTTTCAGTCATCTAGCCTCCACAACTGAGGTAGAGAAATCCAGACATTCAGTACCCTCTGAGAGAAGAAATTCCTTTGTATCTCAGTTTTAAATGAGTGCCCCCTTATTCTGTAACCAGGTCCCCTAGTTTGAGATTTCCCCACTAGTGGAAACATCTTCTCAACATCTACCCTATCAAGCCCCCTCAGAATCTTGTACGTTTCAATAAGATCACCCCTCATTCTTCTAAACTGTAATGAATAAAGGCCTAACCTGTTTAGTTATTCTTGATAAGTCAACACCTTTATCCCAGGAATCAGCCTAGTGAATCTCTTTTGAACTGCCTCCAATGCCAGTATACCCTTTCTTAAATACGGGGACCAAAACTGTACACAGAACTCCAGGTGCAGCCTCACCAACACTCTGTACAGATGTAACAAGACTTCCCTATTTTTAAACTCCAACCCCCTAGCAATACAGGTCAAAATTCCATTTGCCTTCTTAAATACTCGCTGCACCTACATGCTAACTTTTTGTGTTTCATTCACAGGAACACCCAGATCCCTCTCTGCTGCACTTTTTTGGAGTCTCCCTCAATTTAAATATATTAAATAAGCCTTTTGGTTTCTCCTACCAAAGTGCATGATCTCACACTTCCTACATTAAACTCCATCTGCCAAGTTTTTGCCCACTCACTCAATGCAGATTCCTTACGTCCTCATCACAAAATGCCCTCCCATCTATTTTTGTATTGTCAGCAAATTTGGATACATAACACTTTGCCCCCTCCGCCAAGTCTTTAATATAAATAGTAAATAATTGAGGCCCTGGGACTGATCTTTGTGGTGCTCCACTAGTTACGTCTTTCCAACCTGAAAAAGGCCCATTACTCCTGACTCTCTGTCTTCTGTGTGTTAACCAATCCTCAATCCATGCTAATACATTACCCCCAATACTGTGAGCTCCTATCTTGGGCAATAACCTTTTATGTGGCACGCTTATCGAATGCCTTCTGGAAATCCAAATACACTACATCTACAGGTTCTCCTTTATCAACTCTGCTTGTCAGATCCTCAAAGAACTCTAGCAAATTTGTCAAACATGATTTCCCTTTCACAAAACCATGTTGACTCTGTTTGATTGCGTTAAGCTTTTCTAAATGTCCCGCTATTTCTTCCTTAATAATGGACTCTAGCATTTTCGCAATGACAGATGTTAGGCTGACTGGCCTATAGTTTCCTGCTTTTTGCCTGCAGCCACTTCCTTTAAAACCCGTGAATTCAGGCCATCAGGTCCTGGTGACTTGTCTGCCTTTAGTCCCATTAGTTTCTCAACTACTTTGTCCCTCGTGATAGAGACTGTTACAGGATGGTTCCTCCCATTAGCTCTTTGCTTATCTGATATCTTTGGAATGTTTATAGTATCCTCCACCGTGAAGACCAATGCAAAATATTGATTTAAATTATCTGCTATTTCCCTGTTCCCCATTCAGTAACGTCTTTCCAAACTGAAAAAGACCCATTAATCCTGACTCTCTGTCTTCTGTGTGCTAACCAATCCTCAATCTATGCTAATACATTACCCTCAGTCATCTCAGCTCCAGGACGTCACTGCAGGAGTTCCTTAGGGTAGTGTCCTCAGCCCAATCATCTTTAGCTGCTTCATCAATGACCTTCCTTCCATCATAAGGTCAGAAGTACGGATGTTCGCTGATGGTTGCACAATATTCAACACCATTCGCAAGTCCTCAGATACTGAAGCAGTTTATGCAGAAATCGAAAAATTGATCTATATAGAGAATGAGAACAAGCTAGAGACAGAGAATGCAGCAAGACTTGGACAATATCCAAGCTTGGACTGACAAGTGGCAAGTAACATTCACGCCAGGTAATGATCATCTCCAACAAGAGAGAATCCAACCATCACCCCTTGATATTCGATGGCATTACCATCACTGAATCCTCAACTATCAACATCTTGGGGGTTACCATTGGCAAGAAACTTAACTGGACTAGCCAAATAAATAGTGTGGCTACAAGAGCAAGTCAGATGCTAGGAATTGTGTGATGAGTAACCCACTTCCTGACTCCCCAAATCCTGTCCACCATCTAAAGGGCACAAGTCAGGAGTGTGATGGAATACTCTCCACTTACCTGGATGAATGCAGCTCCCACAACACTGAAGAAGCTGGACACAATCCAGGACAAAGAAGTCCGCTTGATTGGCACCACATCCACAAACATTCACTCCCTCGACCACCAGCGCAGAGTAGCAGCAGTGTGTACCATCTACAAGATGCACTGCAGGAATTTACCAAGGCTCCTTAGACAGCACCTTCCAAACCCACAACCATTACCATCTAGAAGGACAAGGGCAGCAGATAGATGGGAACACCACTACCTGGAAGTTCCCCTCCAAGTCACTCACCATCCTGACTTGGAAATATATCACTGTTCCTTCAATGTCGCTGTGTCAAAATCGTGGAACTCCCTTCCTAGCAGCACTGTGGGTGTACCTACACCACATGAACTGCAGCGGTACAAGAAGGCAGTTCACCACCACCTTCTCACGGGCAACTAGGAATGGGCAATAAATGCTGGCCCAACCAGCGAAGCCCACTCCCCATGAATGAATATTAAAAAATTATCAATTCTCCAGTCGCATCCTCCAAGGGTCCCTTGCTCGCTTTAGCTACTCTCTTTCTTTTCATACACCTGTAGAAGTTCTTGCTGTTCATTTTCATAGGCTGCATCCTACCTATGTTGGGTGGGCTGGGCAGGCTGTGCGGGCTGGGCGGCAGCGGGCGGGGCAGGCGTGGAGCCGATCGCCGCCTGTGATTGGCTGCGCACCGCCATTTTAGTGGGCGGGCCAATTTAGGCCTGCCCAGCTTAATACACGGCCGGTAGCGCTCAGCGCTACCTGTGCAGGCAGGGGGAGGAGGGAGAGGGGGGGCCTGCACTTATTTGTGCATGTGCAATAAAGTGCAGCAATCTCCCTGAGGCACGGATCTAAAAAATTATTTAGACATGTCTCCTCAGGTGACAGTGTCACATGAGCTGGGACATGTTTGTGCATTTCGCAAATTTTGTTTAATTATTTTATTAAACTTTCAGGAAACCTCATCCTGCCCGTGGATGAGGTTTCCTGAAAAACGCAAAGGCCGCTTGGGCTCTTCACCTACCCGCCAACATTAAGGTTCGACAGGCAGCCCTGCTAATGAGCTAAATTACTTTCCTAATGACCTTAATAGGCCTTTGACAGTTTGGCTGGCGTGCAGCTGCCTCCGGCGCGTGCCCACTGAACGCATTAATGAAATGACGCACGATGGCGTCAGAACGCAAGCCCGACATCATCTTGCATCATTTTACGTGTCGGCATATTGGGGCCTGCCCCCACACACCGACGGCAATTTTCTGGCCTACACGTCTTACCAATTTACTTTCATAATCAATTTTCTCCCTCTTTATTGGCTATCTAAAAAATCCTCAATCCCCTGGCCTGCCACTAGTTTTCCCTGCTTTGTATGCCTTAGTTTTTGATTGGGTACTCTCCTCGACCGCCTTTGTTAACATTGGGTGGTTCATCCTTCTCATCGAGTACTTTTTGACCGGGATACGTTTTTGCTGAGTGTTATGAAATATCTGCTTAAATGTCTGCCACTGCTCATCCACTGACCTTCCCCTTAGTCTATTTCCCCAGCATACTTTAGACAACTCTTTCTTCATACCTCTGTAATTGCCTTTATTTAAGATGAGGACACTGGTTTGAGGCCCAGGTTGCTCGCCCTCAAACTGAATTTAAAATTCTACCATGTTGTGATCGCTACCCCCTAGAGGATCCTTAACTATGAGACTCTTATTAATCCTACCTCATTACACATTACTAGACCTAAAATAGCCTGTTCCTGGGTACGTTCTGCAATGTATTGCTCTAAGAAATAATCCCGGATGCACTCCACAAATTCATTTTCCATCTTATCCCTTTCAAGCTGACTTGTCCAGTCAATACGCAGATTAAAATCACCCATGACAATTGTAGCGCCCTTCTTACACAGCTCCATTATTTCCCAATTTACACTTTGTCCCACAGTGAGGCAACTCTTCAGGGGCCCATAAACGACTCCCAACCGTGATGTCTTCCCCTTGCTGTTCCTTATTTCCACCCAGACTGATTCCACATCACGATCTATTGCACCTATATCACTTCTCACCACCGCACTGATACCTTCCTTTATTAACAAAGCTACCCCACCTCCTTTTCCTTTTTGCCTATTTTTCCGGAACGTCAAATACCCTTGAATATTGAGTTCCCAGTTTTGGTCACCCTGCAACCACGTCTCTGTAATAGCTATCAAGTCATATTCATTTATTTCTATTTGTGCCGAAAACTCATCTATCTTGTTACAAATGCTGTGTGTATTCAGATAAAGAGCCGTAAACTTTTACCATTATTACTCGTTCTGGTTCTAATTTCTGCTGCACTCTTCTGCTTATATTTTCTGCCTCTTCCTGTCACACTCTGATTATCATTCACCTCTTCATTACCCTGTACCTCTGCTCTCTCGATTGTTTTTGAGTTTCTAAACTTCCCTTCAATTGAGCCCTCACCCCCACTAATTAGTTTAAAGCCCTATCTACCACCCTAGTTAAGTGATTCGCCAGGACGCTGGTCCCAGCCTGGTCCAAATGAAGCCCATCCCAATGGAACAGCTCTCTCCTTCCCCAGTACTGGTGCCAGTGCCCCATGAATTGGAACCCATTTCTCCCACACCAGTCTCTGAGCCACAGATTTAACTCTCTAATTTTAGATACCCCACAGCAACTTGCACATGGTTCAGGTAGTGATCCAAAGATTATTACCATTGTGGTTCTGCTTTTTAATTTAGCCCTGAGCTGCTCGTACTCCCTCAGCAGAACCTCTTTCCTAGTCCTACCCATGTCATTGGTACATACATGGAACATGACAAATGGATCCTTCCCCTCCCACTGCAAGCTCCTCTCCAGTCCAGAAGAGATGTCCTTAACCTTGGCACCAGGAAGACAAGACAGCCTTCGGAACTCTCTGTCTTTGCTGCAGAGAACAATATCTATATCCCTAACTATGTTATCCCCTATTACTACTACATTTCTCTTTTCTCCCCCCATTGAATAGCGCTCTGTATCATGATGCTCTGGTCAGTTCGTTCATCCTCCCTGCAGTCTGTGCCCTCGTCCATACCTGGAGCAAGAACCTTATATCTATTGGACAAGGGCACTGTCTGAGGCACCTCCAAAGCTCAATTCTGGGTTCCTATACCTGCCTCACTCACAGTCACACCCTCCTGTCCATGACCATGGACCAAATTTGATGTAATTAATCTAAGGTGTGTGACTGCCTCCTGAAACACAGTGTCCAGGTAAATCTCCCCTTCCCTGATGTGTCGTAGTGTCCGCAGCTTGGACTCCAGTTCATCAACTCTGAGCCAAAGTTCCTCGAGCAACCAACAGATGTGGTCACCGTGGATCGCACTGGCGTCCACCAGCTCCCACATACTACAGCTGCAACACATCGCCTGCCCAGACACCTCTATTCTATTACTTAATCAATTTGGATGTTAAATATTTTAAAAGTGAATTTCTTAATTGTAGTCTTCAGCTGTAATAACGTGTCCTGATTTAAACCACTTGGCCAATCAAAAGAGACAGGGAAGAGATACCCACCAATCACCTACCTGTTTCCTGTGATGTCACACTTCGGCCCTTACAAGTAGAAACAGGTTGAAGGGGCTCTCTGCTGCCGGTTTTTATCTCCTGCCGCCACTGCCCTTCTCACGCAGGTCCACTCTCTGTGTGCTCCCGGCTCTCCTCTCGCTGCTTAAAATTGTGAAACTCCCGGCTCTCCTCCCGCTGCTTTAAACTGTGAATATGATGTTTAATGGAACTTAATTTATCAAAAAATAGACCATTGATTAGCTTAAACCTGACTCACCCAGAAGTCTAACCTTGCACAACAGCTCATTGGCTCAGTATTAAACCAACTCAGGGTTGACCACTAGGAAAATATGAGAGGAAATCAGAAGTTGTTCTACTCGAGAAAGGCATCAGCATATCTTATTGAGAACTTTAAGAACATATGTTATTTTCAACATGCATTATTTCAGAGAGAACTTGCTAGCAAAAGGAATGGTTGAAGCAGATGCGTTAAGGGGACGCTTGCATGCACACATAATGAGAAGCGGATTGAGGGTATGAAAGAAGGGTGAAAAGAGGTAATTGGCGTGGGAAGAGGCTCATGTGAAGTATAAACACTGCCATAGACCACTTAGCACACTGAAGAGTTAATTTTTAATTGCTTTTACCACATATACACTTACGTGTTATTTATTTCCATACTTTCCATGAGATTTAACTGTTGGAAAATTGCAGATATTCTAACTATTTTCAAAATTTCCCACTAGCAAACTGCCCAGTAAGATAAATGTTATCATATCTATTAAATATTTCTTGTCACAATACTAAAAGTTTAGATTTAGAAATCACTTTTTTTTATACCAAATGATCTTTAGATGATCATTTGCTACAATATATCTTGTTACAAAACACTTCATTTTACTTCATTTCATGTGAAATCACATCCTGTTTTTAACCTTTACAAAAGAAAGATTAGTTAAAATAATACCAAACTTTGAGACAGTTTCCTATTTTTGCAAATTGCCTCATGGTGTTCTTGCCTTCCAGTATTATTGGAGTTTAACTGAAAATTGTATGCCAACAACCCTGCCACTGATGTTTCATCAGGTGTCAGATTAATGCCACTCAGAACCTACCATCTATTTTGGACAATATTTGTTATTGTACAACCTACTGGGGAACTCCTCAGTTATTAGTGGTCCTATCATTCAGAAGTTGCATCTGAAATTTTGCTATAGTATGCTGTAATTTGCCAACTTTGACAGGGTAAAGAAGTGACGTCAACATTAGCTACAAACAAATGACCTGCATTCATAGAGATTTTCACATACCAGGAAAATCATATTCCTATTAAATCTTTCCATGTCTTGTGATGCATTGAAAAAAAAACCCTCGGTTCATTTTTCCACTAAAAACAAACAACATATGTTTTTGAATTATATTACATTGCACCAATGGTATGCAATCAAACATATGCACTGGTGAAGTGAAAAATATCTCTGACACCTAATTCAAATATAAGCGGGCCAAAAATCCTCAGCCCTTCTGGCATACTCCCACTATAACTCTGATGGAATAATGCCAGGAGATCATTTGGACAGGCTTGAAAGGGCTTCAACCTCTCATCAAAAAGACAGCATTGCTGACAGGGGCAATACTCCCATAGTGCTACACTGAAGGGTCAATCTAGATAATTTGAACAGAAGCAAAATTAAAATGTTTACATAGTGTAAGTAGCTTAAACTATATTATGCTGCCCCTGAATGCCCACTGGTAACATGTAATTGAACCATACAACAGGATGGCAGCACTAGAGTTCCCAGGATACAACTGTCGCAGATCTTCAGTCCCAAGATTTTGACTCAAAGAGGCAAATGTCCTGCTTCTGTTGCCAGCCTGCAATTCACTTTCCATTAGAGTAAAAGGAATTAGTGCTTGATGAGTGCTGTTTTTATTTTGCACAAATGACTGAACTGATTGGAAATTCTACAATTCTACAAGTTTTCAAATTTTCAGATAATGAAGAGGAGTAGTGGTGTTGGAAGAGACAGCTCAGGAATTACAGAACAAGCTGGGTGAAATATGCAAGTGGGCAAAAAAGATAGAATAAGCAACAAGCGTAATTTGTTGCATGTAGGAAGTAAAATGAATAGTGAACAGTGTTGAAATACTTAAAGAACTTAAACAAGATCTTGCATTCTCGACATTCAATGGAGATAACATTTGTCTCATGTGGGGTCATGAAATGGGTGACAGTGGATTGAGCACCCATTATACAAACTGCTCAATGTTGTTTTCCAGTGATTTCAACTATGCAGAGTAGCAATCAACAAATGTAACAGGATGTTCAACTACTAGAATGTAGCCAAAATAGTAGAGTGTGTGAACTGTACAGCTCTCTAATCAGACTGCAGCTTGAGTATCATGTCCAGACCTGGCCACAAAAAAAAAAGGAGACGTTGAGGTGCTGGACACATTACAAAGAAAATCAATGTGGCTGGTCCCTAGCGATAGGGGACTGAGTGATGATGAAAGACTGGAAACTGCTGGTCTTTTCAGCATGAAATTGAGCCAAATAAGAGGTATGTCTAATTTTCAGTTCTGCGGCACTGTCTGTGACTCTGACACCTTCCAGGGTGAGGAGGATTATTCTTATGAGACCTGGAGGTGCAGTCCTCCTTCTTATGGCCCCATAAATAGAATTTAACGTTTCCTGGTCTCTTCAGCTCAACCAGTAAATCTAGTATAGAGAGTGCATACACCACACTCTTACCAATTCTGCATTAAAATGACAATCTGCTCCTATGTGCATCATAGATAATTGGACCACAACTAGTTGAAAGTCAAATATTTTGTCCTTATTTTGTATAACACTTTGATTTTAAATTTTTAATTATAATTAACTAGCAAAACTTGCAACTACTTGGGAAGAAGTGAATTAATTGCGATTGAATTACTGGTATGAACATTTCACTGCAATTCAGCCTGTGGAGATTCAGAAATGTGGCAGGAAAGGCATAATTACAGTGTGACAAGTTTGCATTGGCTGGTACCACTATAAGTGTCGACATAGGAATTTATCAAGGAAATGTTGGCATAAAGCTGCAAATCTACAACAGGATGCAGGGTTTCCTTGAAAGGATGTGCACATGGACATAATTTTTAATATATGTTACCGATCTATAGCGATCAATAGTGGGCAGTGCTACTGCTGCAATCGAGACCAGCTATTATTTTCTAGTTGTATTTTACGATGGTTAAAGCCATTTAAAGTGGTTTATCAACAAGCTTACTGAAATTAGAGTTAAAGCAATAATCAAAGCCTTATGAATTGGAATGTTGTCAGGCAATTAAAATAGAAGTTTGTTTTTTTGTACTAATTTTAAATATTGCAGAAGTAGAGACTGCGCAGCTTTGCTATTCAAGTAGGATGAATTGTAGGCAAAACCCATCATTGGGTGAGTCTGTTCTTGACTAAAAGAACTGCATCATCATCTTTAAACTTCTAAACTTTGAGCTAAGACTGTTTGGGTTAGAGAATATTGTTGCTGCATGATTCAAATTGAACTGATTGACAATTAGTTTTCTTGAGAATTGAGAATACTTTTCTGTTTAAGTGATTAGCTCATTAAATACTGTTGCATTATTGTTGCAGATATGATCACTGTAGAGACCAATAACTTTTAAAAAGAAATTTGAACTTGACATTAATATCTGAGGGGAGGTGGTGGTGTAGTGGTAATGTTGCAGGGCTAATATTTCAAAGGCCCAAGCTAATGATCTGGGGACAGAGGTTCAAACTCCACCATGGCAGCTGCTAGAATTTCAATCATTTAATAAATCTGGAATTTTAAAAAGCCAATTTTAGCAATAATGACCATGAAAACCCATCTGGTTCACTGATATC
Source organism: Cetorhinus maximus (assembly GCF_964194155.1). Taxonomy (NCBI): domain Eukaryota; kingdom Metazoa; phylum Chordata; class Chondrichthyes; order Lamniformes; family Cetorhinidae; genus Cetorhinus; species Cetorhinus maximus. Next base: position 82,883,954 of record NC_135881.1, read on the forward strand.
CTTTAGGGAAGGAAACCTGTCCTTACTTGGTATAGCCGACATGTAACTCCAGATCCACGGCAATGGGGTTGACTCTGCACCCTCTGAAATGGCTGAGCAAGCCATTCAGTTGTATCAAAGCCTACAAAAGGGAATGAAACTGGATGGATCATCCAGCATCAACCTAGGCACCGGAAATGACAACAGCAAATTCAGCCTTGCCAACCCTGAAAAGTGCTCCTTAGTAACATCTAGCTTGCGCCAAAATTGGGGGAGCTGTCCCACAGGTTAGTCAAGCAACAGCCTGACACAGTCTATACTCATGGAGTCATAATTTACAGACAATGTCCCAGACGCCACCATTACAATCCCTGGGTATGTCCTGTCCCACCAACAGGAAGACCCACCAGTGAAATGCAGTCAGGAGGGAGTTATCATGGGAATCCTAAACATCAACTCTGGATCCCATTAAGTCTCAGGTCAAACATGGGCAAGGAAAGCTCCTGCTGATTACTGTGTAACGTTTTCCGCCCCCACCCCCCCCCAACCCCCACCTCCCTCAGCTGATGAATCTGTGCTCCTCAATATTTAACACCACCTGAAGAAGCACTGAGGGGAGCACAGGGCACAGAATGTACTCTGAGCGTGGGTCCTCAATGTCCATCACCAAAAGTGGCTCGGTAGTGCCCCTACTGACAGAGCTGGCCGAGCCGTAAAGACTGGGTGTTCAGTAGATGGTGAGAGAACCAACAAGATGAAAAACCTATTTAAACTTGTCCTCGCCAATCTACCTGTTGCAGGTGCATCTGTCCATGACAGTATTGGTAAAAGTGAGCACTGCACAGTCGTTGTGGAGACAAAGTCTCGCCTTCACATTGAGGATACCCTCCATCATGTTGTGTGGCATTACCGCCGTGCCAAATGGGATAGATTTCGAACAGATCCAGCAATTCAACACTGTGCATCCATGAGGCACTGTGGGCCATCAGCAGCAGCAGAATTGTATACAGCCACAATCTCTAACCTCATGACATGGCATATCCTCCACTCTACCATTATTGCCAAACTGGTGTATCAACACTGGTTCAATGAAGAATGCAGGAGGGCATGCCAAGAGCACCACCAGGCATTCCTAAAAATGAGATGTCAACCTAGTGAAGTTACAACACAGGACTACTTGCATGCCAAACAGTGAAAGCAGCAAGTGATAGACAGAACTAAGTGATCCCACTACCAATGGATCAGATCTAAGCCCTGCAGTCTTGCTGCATCCAGTCGTGAATGATGCTGGATGATTAAACAACTAACAGGAGGAGGAAGCTATATAAATATCCCCATCCTCAATGATGGGAGAGCCCAGCACATCAGTGTAAAAGACAAGGCATTGGCAACAATCTTCAGCCAGAAGTGCTGAGTGGATGATCCATCTCAGCCTCCTCCTGATGTCCCCAGTATCACAAATGCCAGTTTTATGCCAATTCAAGCCACTCCACGTAATATCAAGAAACAGCTGAAGGCACTGGATACTGAAAGGCTATGGGCCCTGACAACATTCCAGCAATAGTATTGAAGACTTGTGCTTGGATGCACCCTTAGCCAAGATGGTCCAGTACAGCTACAACACTGGTATCTACCCGGCAATGTGGAAAATTGCTGAGGTTTGTCCTCCCCACATAAAGCAGGACAAATCCAAACCAGCCAATTACTGCCCCATCAGTCTACTCTCGATCATCAACAAAGTGATGGAAGGCTATCAAGCGGCACTTACTCAGCAATAACTTGCACACTGACGCTCAGTTTGTGCTCCACCAGGGCCACTCAAATCCTGACCTCATTACAACCTTAGTGATAACCTAGGTAAAAAAGCAGGACTCAAGGGGTGAGGTTAGAGTGACTGCCCTTGACATAAAGGCAGCATTTGACCAAGTGTGTATCAAGGAGCCGGAGCAAAACTGGAGTCAATGGGAATCAAGGGGAAACTTTCTGCTGGTTGGAGTCACACTGAATACAAAGGAAGATGCTTGTGGTTATTGGAGGTCAATTATTTCAGTTCCAAGACATCACTGCAGGAGTTCCTCAGGGTAATGTCCTAGGCCCAAACATCTTCAGCTGCTTCATCAATGAGTTTCTTTCCTAATAAGGTTGGATTGGGGATGTTCGCTGATGATTGTACAACGTTCAGCACCATTCAGGACTCCTCATATACTGAAGTAGTCCGTGCCCATATGCAGCAAGACCTGGGCAATATCCAGGCTTGGCGTATCAAGTGGCAGGTAACAGCTACATCACACAAATGCCAACCAATGACCATCTCCAACAAGCAAGAATCTAACCATTGCCCCATGACATTCAATGGCATAACCATCACTGAATTCCTGCTATCAACATCCTGTGTACTACCATTGACCAGAAGCTGAACTGGACCAGCCACATAAATACTGCAAGAGCTGGACAGAGGCTGGGAATTCCGCAGAGAGTAGCTCACTTCCTGACTCGGCAAAGCTTGTCCACCATCTACAAGGCACAAGTTAGGAGTGTGAGGGAATACCCTCCGCTTGCCTGGATGAGTACAGCTCCAACAACACTCAAGAAGCTCAACACCATCCAGGTCAAAGCTTCTTGCTTGATTGGCGCCCCATCCACCACCTTAAAAATGTGCTCCCTCTACCACCAACAAACAGTGGCAGCAGTGTGTACCATCTAAAAAGTCCACTGCATCAACTCACCAAGGCTCCTTTGACAGCATTTTCCAAACCCACCACGTCTACCACCTAGAAGGGCAAGGGCAGCACGTGCATGGGAACACCACCACCTGCAAGGCCCCCTCCAAGCCACATACCATCCTGACTTGCAAATATATCAGTGCTCCTATATTGTCGCTGGGTCAAAATCTTGGAACTCCCTTTCTAACAGCACTATGGGTGAATTTACACCACATGAACTGCAGCGGTTCAAAGTGGCAGCTCACCACCACCTTCTCAAGGCAATTAAAGATGGGCAATAAAAATTCTGTCTGAGTCAGCAATGCCCATGCCCTGTGAAAGAATTTTTTAAAAAGATGACATGACAAGATTTAATTCTTAAGACTTTTACTGTAACAACCAATCCAGGAGCATCATGACTAAACACATTTGGTGGGGGTTTTGTCAATAGCGTTCCATTCCTGATGGTGTAACAGCAAGTGTGCCCCACTTCCACTTTCTTGCCTTTTTCCATTTCCCACATGATTACAATTAAAATTTAAAGTAATAGTGGAGTACAGGGGAAACACAAACAATCACATGATGGGGGATACTTTTCAGTGGTGAAACCAGTCTTCAGTTGACAATACTGCAGCTACTGGTGGCCGATAAAAGATCCTACTGATCCAACAGGGAGGCTCTGCATCACAGCCAAAACTTTCCTGCCAACTCCATTTCCATTAACATAAGACTTCAAAGCACAAAAATGGCACGGGTGTTTTTTCAAAATTAAATTTCGCTTGTAAATATTTCACTTTACATTGGTTTCTCTTTGTTCATGTGTGCATCATCGTTATTTGATGAGGCAAGCTTAGTCAGAGAGTGAAATGTACTGGCATACCTCATGCTTGGCACGCATCGATGGTTACAGGGAAGTTAAGGGCATTTCCTCTCTTGTGAAAGAAATGATGTGATTTTTTTTGTTCACTCTTTATTAAATGCTCACGTTAGTGCCTTGTATTGTACTCACATGCCTAGTGTTGTATTCGTGTGTTCAGCGTTATACTCGCCACTCTGTGGGGCATGGCTGAACTTGCAGACTCAGTTGGCCCTCCCTTTTATGCATTATAAAGGCCATTGACTGTGTTCACTTTCAGTGGGGGTATGACACAAGACTTGGTGGGGTGGGAGGTGGGGGAAGTGACCTCTGGCCCAGAATTGGGAGAGAGTCTCTTACAGAACGACATAATAAACAAGTTGGGACCAGAATGGGAGGATTGTGGAGTGAAGAAGTCCTTCAGCTGAGCTTCCAAAGACAGTCCTTGTCCCAAACCAGGGAGGGGGAGGGCATGTCAGCCCACTATCAGTCATGCCCAGCATATTGTGTGCAGGGAGTGGTCATTACCTCATGCATGGTGATCCAGGGGTTTTCTTGCATAGTACTTAGCTGCAGATGGTACTGTCACAGTCAGGGGAGGCATGTGCAGCCTGTAGATGGGAACAGGTAGTGTAGGGACAGGCACTTGATGGTCTCATGGTGGGGTCCCTATTGGTGATAGTACAATAAGCCTCAAGATGGGGAGGGGTAAGATCTACATGGGGCATAGGCACATTCACTTGAAATGACTCAGCAGTTAACACAGGAATATCAACCACAATTACAATGGGATCAAGAATTACAGGGAAGGACTGACAGTAATAGAAGGGAGGGAAACCTGACCATTATGCTTCTCCAGGACGATGGGTGGGATTTCCACAGTCACACAGAGAAGGTCAAAGCTGGTCTGAAAACAAAACCTGAGGACCACCATCTTGGAACCTCAAGCAATGGTGCAGCAGAAAGCGAGGCCAAGAAAAAGCGCTGCTGGGAGGACTGTTAGGGCTTCTGGCAGGAGGGGATCAAGCACTGGAAGGGCCAATTAAAGGCCCATCCATCTGGAATCTGTATTACCAAATGAGGACAAAGGCACAGCTGAGACAGTTAGGAGAATCTCTATCTATAGAGGCAATCTGGAGCCTTCAATGTGATGCTGCATTCATGAGAGATTAATGCTGGTGCCAATCATCGATCGCCCTGTATTGTACCAATCGTGGTAATTCCTCAATGTGATAATGACTCCAAAAACAAGTGGGCACCTGGACAAAGAGGAGAAGCCTCTTGGAAACCCCACCTCAGAACCTTGCAGCTGCCGGGTTCAGAGACGGGAACTCCCAGGCCCACCTAAAAGAATCTCATCCCCTCACAGAGCACGTGCCCTCAAGTGTATTCCAAAGGATGTCCATAGAGTCCACTGAATGAGTAATTCATCACCTCGAATAAATGCAGGGCATCTAGGCACCTAGCCAAGCCCATCTCACAGCAGGAGGCCTACTGAAATGGGGCTGGAGGGTAGTGGGGGGAAGCACACTGTGACACTGAGAGTGGTCATTGAGGTGGCCAGGGTTGTTTGGCTAATAGGTGCTTGGACTGTAACTAAAACCTTGAACCCACAGTCCTTCGAGAGTCAGCGAAAGAAAGAGAAACTTTGGAGGCTGATGTTCAGTCATGTCTTTCTTTCAATGTTCCTGCAGAGCATCCCAGCCACTAAGGCAGCCTACAAGAGGTAGGAGTTGCACTGTAGTCCTCAGTAGACTCATGGCTGTGTACCTTCATTTCAACAAAGCACCTCAAGGGTGTCCATCTCCAGTGATGGAAAAAATGCCTTGTATGCCACTTCGATGATGATACTGCAAGGCTAGACTTGGACCAAGGCAGGCCAGGATATTCAACAGGTGTTAACGCTTGTTCAAAGCACTCAGTCCTCAGCATTACCTTAATCCCCATTACATTGACGCCCTCCATTCTCAGTGAGGGATGTGGGCTCCAGTTAGCCTGACCTTACAATCACCTCACAATGACCATCTTCACACATTTGCCTGACAGACGTGAAAAAGCCTCCTTTTCAACATCATTAGTTTCCAATAATGTTCAGCCCTGGCTCTTACGACCCCGAAAATGCAGACACACCCTGGAGCCTTCAAGGTTCCACTTTGTTGATAATAAAAAGCACACATCAGCTGCATTACATCCTCGCCCTTAGCCCATTTCTGCCCTGAGCACTGACTTCCCATCAAGCTAGCATATGAATATTGAGACCATGTTCAATGGTTCCATTGATCGCCTCACATCTCCATATGGATGCAGCATCGCTGAGCTCAGCGAGTGTTTAGGGGAGAGGAGGCTAAGCAGATTGAATGGGCCAGTGCTGCATCCCTCCTTTTTGACGATAGCCTTGTTGGCACTATGCAGACAATTCCAAACAATCAAAGCTGTAGCTTTGAGCGCCAGGACAAAATTGTGCCTGTGAGGGACAGAGCACCGTCACATTGAGGTGGGGAGGTTCACACACTTATTGGTCAGCTTAGCAGATGTACACTCGTAGAGTCGACAACACGCAAGGCTGGCAGGAACGCACACGACCTCTGAGTATGGGCTTATAGATTGCAAATCTTCACAATGACAGAGAGCATGGATTTCAAGGAAAGATTACCCTTCCCCATGCTCATTTACATCTCTCCTTCTACACTATACCTTCACCTTTCCTTCATGTAGTCGCCAACTTGCAGACAAGTTGGGGACTACATGAGCCTCCACAGCCAAGAATGAACATCACTTGAACCTGCAATGCACATCGATGAGATACCTTGCACAAGCACACTTTACACTGAGGGTGAGGCATCACTGATGTCGGGCATTAACTGAGAAGGGGCACACACTGTGATGAGATGGCAGCACACAATATCGACCAGAGGCACACGATGCAAAAATCAGCAATACGTGTGGGGAGGAAACATGATGCGACATCTGATCGAGCACAACACAACTCAGCTCATAGAGGAGGCATACACAAGAGGAGATGTGGAAGGGGTGCAATGCTATTCACATTGGTGGAAAGTATATGCATGTAGTCAACACCCATGCCACCGTTATGCTCCTAGTATTTCTTGATCTTCCTAACCATACCAATAAGTCTTGGCGCATCCCAACATCCACAACAGAGGTGGAGGCAGCCTGCTGACTGTTACGCCCTATTGTCCGTGATGACCTTGGCAGGTCTCTGCTAGAGAGCCGGGACTGTGATACAATGTAACTCCTGGAGCACAGCAGGACCTATGTCCTGGACCAAGGTCCCCATGGCAGCCGCCACCCTATCACTGTTGACCTCCATGCACTGGCATGCCGGCGCTATCACCTCAGACTGAACGTGGATGGACTCCTCCATCATACATTACAATGTGTGGAATGCAGCTGACAACCCTGCCTCATATTCCCGGTCTGTTGCTGCAGCTGCAACATCTGTGTTAGGACCAGGTCCACAGGCTCGTCATCAGACTGGGACTCAGCACAATCCTGGCCTCCAGCATTCTTCCGAGTATCGGTGAGCTTGGATGTCTGTCCGTCTGCTGTGGACCAGAATCTATGCTGTGCTCACCAGATTGTGACTCCGAGCTTGCTCTAGATCTAGGTCCAGCCAATGTAGATGTCTCTGCACAGGTGGAGGATGTGGCTGAGGGCTGCGATGGGTGGAGTCCTCAGGATCCTCATCCGAGGTGTCAAGGGGGCTGGTAAGTAGGGCCTGGCTCCTGGTGTCCCTGGGGCACTTGTGAGAGGTGCCTCTGAAAAAGAGTAGAGATAATTAGTGCATGGCAGCCGACTAGAAAACAGGACAATGCACTTATTTTCTGATAGATTATCTGGTGCAGTTCTAGCACTCTCCGGCCATCTCAACATCATGCTCCTCATATGGAGTGAGGACCAGGAGCTCAGGCATCCCGCCTATGGGTCTGGGAGCTCACTCTTTGATTGTGGGCGAGCTTGCATAAAGACAGATGGAGAGGGGTGAGCAGGACGCATGTCAAGGCAAATGATCAGGATGTCTGCCTTGCATGGGTGCTGAGTGGAGCTGTGCAACGGATGAGGATGCAGGATACGTAGGATGTGAGCCCAGGTGAATATATGAAGTTGTGTGTCAAGAGAGTGAGTGATGATGTGCCTTCAGCTGGCAGTGTGTGAGATCCCTGTGGAGTGTCATCCTGCGAATGTGCGAGGGGCTTGTGAGAGTGAGTCGAGAGTGATGAGTTGGTTAAATTACTTTGGCGGAATGGATGAGATCATTCACCCTCTTCCTGCATTGGCCACCTCCTCCCAAGGTGCAGTTGTGAGGTTTGTGGACTTCCTTCTACCGTCACGGGGAGTAGAGTACCTTCCGGCAATCCTCAATGGCATCTGGAAGGTGACCCAGCGAGATGGCACTTTACTTGCATGCTGTAAACTTCTTTGGTTTGGGGGCCATCTCTTGCCTGGAGCAGACCTGGGATGAAGACATTGTAAAAGCTGCGCATGGGTGCTGTTTAAATATTGCTTCCGGGGCGATGATCCACTGAGGTCTCAGCAGGGCGGGCGAATCAGAGACCCCTCTACTGCGATACAGCACGTTTCCTTTTGATGCGTATTAATAAGGCATGAAGTGGACAATTGGGCACAAAAACGCGCCATTGAGGCCGGCAGGGAAAATGCCACTTTTCTCGCCCGCCGTTGCACTTAGTCCACAGAGGGGGAAATCCTGCCCTAAGTGCAGTGGTAGGCAGGTTAAGCAGTGCTTTGTCTGCCCCACTGTCACCTCATGGAGTCCAAGGTCTTGGTGCCATATTTAAACACCAGCCAAACACACACTATTACTCTCTGCAGCCCAGCTGTGTTCACCACCCTGCGACGGTCCCCAGGACAAAGAAGAGTGTAGCCCCGAGGTTTAGCCACGAGTCCCTGGAGACATTAATAAGAGGTGCCTGCCAACACCGGGATGTCCTTTACCCAAGAGATGGTTCCAGGAAGTCCACCAACCTCACCTCACCAGCCTGGGAGGTCAGCTCTGTGGACAACCACCACAGAAATGCCCTGCAGTGCAGGAAGAGGTTGAATGATCTTATCCGCAGCACAAGTGTAAGTCAACCTCAGCTCACTCCAAACTCAAACTCTCATAAGGACATTATGCTTTCAAAGGGTTACACTCAACAGGGATCTCACAGAATATTACTGGGGAGATATCAGCATTTACTGTCTCACAGACACTTTAACATCACCAGCATCTCACCTATCATGTTACACAAACAGCATCTTCAGCCCTCAATGGGGAGGGCTCAGCATACACAGTAGGCATGCATGTTTCCCAACCTCTGCTCCATCCCTTCTCATCACCTCCCATTCATTTGTCTTCATCTAGACCAAGCTTGCCCACAACGGGAGGGAGTGATCCCAACTGGAGGAGGGATGACTGATATCCTGGAGCTCAGTCGCTTTGAGGAGGATGCCACTGAATTGGCAGGGAAGGATAGGGTTCGCCCCTGTGGTAAAGGCAAGATCGGCCTCTCCCAGCAATCCAGTACTGATGAGCCCTCCATGAGCTGATCATATCCTGACATTCACAATGAGTAACATGCAATGTTGTATTCAGCCTGTTCATGAACTAAATCTATCTTCTCTCTCTTACAGGCACCTGCAGGCCCAGACAGACCACCAGACTACCATAAGACCCAGCCCCCAGGCCACCGCAGGAGGATGATGAGGAGCCATTTGCTGAATACCCATCACTGTGTTCACCTGTACCCTCCATCAGCGCAGAGATACACATCCCAGTGGGTCATAGATATAGATTAGGCTCAGGGTCACTTTCTGGAGAACACATCACTGACATCTCTCCATAGCAGTCGGAGACAGTGATAGCCCAGGACTGCTGGAGATCAGGCACCTGCTTGAGCCCGATGATGAGCCTCTGGAAATGGCCGTATCACACATGCTGGAGATGTAATGACAGGCAGCGGAACATCAGGCAGAGTTGTGAGATGCAGTCAACAGGATAGAACGAAGGATGGAGGAGTCCGCCTGTGTTCTGTCTGACATTCTGGCTCTGACATGTGAGCATCTTGAGGTCTCCATGGGAAGGGTAGCAGCTGACTTGGACACCTTGATCCAGCAGGTTTTGCTGTATTTGCACTCAGAACTATAGTCCATCACTCTAGGCATTGGTGGGATCCATCAGTGGCTAGGCGAGGGGGGTGGGGGGAGGGCACCTAGACCTCCATCCAGGAGCCCCTTCTCCTCCGGGAGTTCAGCAGGGCCCCTCAAGCACCCACAGGGAGGAGCATCAGCAGCTGGACACCCTGGGGTCATCCACCCAATCCCCTCTCCCTGGGACCCCCATCGCCTCCAGCTCCACATGCCATGGAGGGTGCACCTGCCCACAGCAGGAGACCCAAAGCAGGCAGAGGCCCTCCAAGCCTCGACCCTCCAGAGGATGCCTACCAAGGTCATCGCAGACAACAGGGCGCAGCAGTCAGCAGGCTGCCTCCATCTCTGCTGCGGATGTCGGGGTAGAACCAAAAAAGTAGCAGTAGGGTTAGAAAAAGTAAGAAATTCTGATATCACTTTGGGGGCATGTGTGTTCACTCACTGTATACATAATGTACCTTTGTAAATACATATCCTGTTCATGACAATGTTTTTATGATCTGAACGCTTCGTTCAAATGTATCTATGTTCCTGCTTATTGCGAGCGTAACACTCTTATTGTAAGCAGGGCTAGAGGACATGGCGGTGGGCCTCGACTGTGTCCAACAGGCGCTCCAGTGAGGCGTCACTGAATTTGGGGCTTCCGTCTTCTTGGGTTTCGGGGTCATGTCTTCACTGGAGCAGTCCTGGGCTGCTGACATTGAGAAGGTTCTGCGCAGCTGCACTTTAAATATGGTGCCAGGAGTAAGGAAGCAGTGAGCTGATGGCAGGGTGGGCGAATCAGAGACAGGCCACCATTGACCTGGAATATTTCACATGAGTGTATAATTAATGAGGTGGGTAGAGGACAACATGGCGCAAAAACCCGCTATTGTGGCCAATGAGTACAACGCCATTTTTCACTCCCTTCATTTTCATTGCACTTAGTGCAATGGGGGTGAAATCTTGCCCATTGTTCTGCAGTTTACAGAAAGACTAATCATTGTGACCTGCAGGAGCAGTGGAAAATGACTGATCATGTAACATGGTAGGCCTATGCCTACTGTGTTGATGAAAGCAACCTTCTGTCTTTTCAACACATTTGTGAAGAGCCAGGAGGGTTAGATTAGGATTTCAAATACATTAGCCAAAAAATTGACTGCTGGCATGTCTATTTTACAGGTGCCCAGTTCACACCAGCCATTATATGCAAGCTGAGCACAGACTACACTTCATAAATCTCTGAATAATACTCACTTAACAGGGAGTGGAGCCTGTGAAGTTGAATTGTGCACATTCTTCCTCCGTCAGATCTGGAACAAATGGAGTGATATATTCATTTACATATTGATATGCCAGGAATAATATATAATAAAATGGAGTTCGTTACAAAATCTAGTACTATGACTTTTTACATTAAGCTAAACTACAGGGAATGCAATTATACTTTATGGAAGATTCTACAAGCCACCTGAAACACATAACAGCCCTAAATATGATTTAAACAATTTTCTGAGTATCTCAATTTGTTTTAGCTTCAGGCATTCTGCTGATTTGTGAAAATGCAGCATCGTAAAATTACCCTATAAACTGAGCTGCAAGCATTTCTAAAAATGATTTTAAGTTGTTTGATTAACAAGATCATATAACTGAAATAAGCAATTCAGTGGATTCAGGTTCTAGTTCAGATAAAGTTGAACTTTGGATATAGTTGCAGACCACACAAAACTTTGATGGTCCAAATCCAAATCAGAAATCCCAAAAAAAAAACATTCCGACAGTGGAAGCAGGAAGAGACAGTCTCAGTAGGCCTCTGTGGAGCAAGCTTACATCAACTAGGAAGCCACGAAGGAAATAATCCCATATTCCAAAATACCAGCAGGGAACTTTGATATAGACCACCATCATCCTCAGAGAACAACAGTGTAACAAAAAAAATGTAACTAATAACCACTTCTTAAAAGTTTCTTCATTCTGCTGCCAGTTGTCAATATCTAAATAGCAAAACTGGCAATGGAAACATTTGGTATATCTTACAAAATGCTATCCTATGTGACCACAACCTTCCCTCATTGCATGTGTCACAACATTGTTTTCAGGACAGTGTTATTAATTTTGAACAGAACTGTCTTTTAGGGTTACATTTAAAAAACTTTAAATTGGTTTTGCAAAGTGCCAAACAGATTTGTGGATCAGACTGTGTTTGGCTTTCTAGAGGGCAAAGATAACCTTTAGTTTAATTATGGTCCACTGTTGTCTCATCCAGGAGATATCAACGTTTTTTAACGTCTCATTGTAAGAATGTAAATTTCACCTTGGCCTGAGCAAAAGCTAAAGCCACAGATTGGAGAAGACTTCAGAGTGTTAATTTGAATTATCTTAATGTCTTATTTGGAAGATGATTTGCCATTTGTTACAGTGTCACATGATAAGTAGCCATCTTTACTTCCTGTTAAAATATAGCAAACCGCCACAAGCAAACAGACTTCTGACACAAGACTGCTTTCTACCAGGGAGAGAGATGACTTCAGAAAAGTAATTATCAGGCTTCTGTAATCAATTAAAGTGCCTCACCACAACCCCTTGAGAAGGAAACAAAGAAACCTCTTTCTCCCCCCTATTTGTCTTATCTTCAAGCTTACCTGAGAAGACCAACTTCCTGCAGGCTACAGGAGCCAACACATGTTGAAACATCTCTGCAACTTCAAAGCCTTCACTTCAGACAACACAACAACGTGACTGCAAAATAATTGGCCTGCATCGAAACAGAGACTGAGATTCATTTTATTTTTAAAGTTATTGTTTTTATTGCCATCTGTACCTAGTTTTGGTGTGCATGTGAGAGTGTGAGTGTTACACACTTTCTTTAGTAACCTCCAGGACAAGGATGTGAAAATAAACTAACTTTGTTGCTTTTATATACAAAAGCTCACAGCTGGGTTATTTAAAGCTGACTCACTCATTCCAAGGGTATAAATATATACACACTCACATGCAAATACAAATGATCATGGGAGATAAAAAGTAACACTTTAAAGTTGTCTGTGACACATGTGTAGCACTTTTATTCAAGGGTAAAGTTACTGTCCAGACAAATAAGTGCAACTTGGCCTCATGTTTTTAATCTAGTTATCAAAAAAATCATTTCACAAGTCTATTGTGTTATATTTTAAAATTATTTGGCACTAGAATTTTTTTTTGTTCAATTGTCCCTAAAAATTCCTTTTAAAAATGCATGTTTTTTGACCAGAAAAAATCAAGCATTCACAGGGCTGAACCTGAATTTTTAGGATAAACCCATGTGTCAGGTTGTCTGGGAAGCCCACAGTAGTAAAACAACAGTACGGTATCATCTGAATGTTTAAGGAGGAGAGGGAAGGTAAAAGAATGACTTATTTTTATATAATGCCTTTCATGACTCTAAAATGATTGATATCATGATTTACCATTAAACTGACCAGCGTTGTGAAAGTGGAGAAGTGTTCAAATGCATTAAAGTATATTATGCAATGGATAAAGCATTCCCCTGCTTTGAACAAAATTAATATTCAGATTTGATTGTGTCAGATGTTGCCTGTGGTTTAATCTTTTCATTGATTCATAGCTCAGATATTTGTTCGAAAGAAAAACGGAAAATGCTGGAAAAACTCAGCAGGTCTGACAGCATCTGTGGAGAGAAAAACAGGGTTGCCATTTTGAGTCCATGTGACCCTTCTTCAGATACTTGTTCCCCTACTTTAAAACTTGAACAGATGGCTAATCTTTTACATTGATTTCAAAGGTTTTCATGTATTCAGTTCTGGAGGCTTTGTTGACAGTTGTATAATGCAATGAGCTCTAAACCCTCCTAATGGATTCAGCTCAGCAGGGGCTGTTGATCCAGCTGTCAAGGGGACTGTGAGTTTGTTTATCTTAACAGTTTTATGATCACTTGATAGGGTTATGTATTTTTCAAAAAGAAGTTACAATAACTGTTTGCTTATCTTGCCACTTTTATGAACATCCTAAAGATTTCCCAATGTTAATATAGGGCTCAAGAGTTCTGTACATAATGGGTACTAGGTGAGTGGGCATGGAGGAATGAGGATGTGGGGGGTCTGTTTGGATAGGGGGGCTGAGGAGGATATGGAGGTTGGATGAGTGGGCACTGGATAAGGGGTAAGTGGGGCTCATAGGGGGCATGAGTAGGTACGGAGGTGAGGGGGGAATGAGGGGGCATGGGGAGTGAAGGGTGGGTGAAGGAATTGTGGTGTGAGGGAGAGGGGGTCTCACACTCACTTGCAGAACTGGGCCAATATCCCAGCAAATGGATGTGGTCTTTCTTATATGCCCACCTTGACATCCACCCTCCTCCATTTATGCTTATGCCCTGCTTCAGTAGCCAGCGGCCCCAAATTCAGCCCATTCCCGACTCCCCTGGGTGAAAATGCAGTGGGTGAGCATGGCCACTCAGGAAGCAGGACCGCAACATTGGGAAATAGCCTGATTCAGGATTCCCGCCTCAAAGGGGAAAATCCAGTCCTCTGCCTGTCTTGGTGTCCATTTTGCAATATTTTACATATTTGCGTACCATCACTTCCCCATAAAGGTACAGCTTGTCTTTAAGAAGAGCAGGCTGTTTGCACCCTGTGGTTAACAAGTAATGCTGCTAGGGTCCATGGCTGTTTGCAGAAGCTGCAGGCAACTTGGAGATCAGAGAAGGAGCACTGGAGCCACCCAGGCCAACACTTCAATCATTCAGCTGAGATGGATATATACCAAATGTGCGTATTTCTCAATTTGAACAGGCGCAAACAGGTCATGATTGGTAACTCCCACCCCCAAAAACCAAGGTACACCAATCTCAAGCCCCAGGTCATTGATATATATCAAATCAAGCAGTGATGCCAACACCCTTCACACTTCCCTTCAGCCTGAAAAACAACCATTCACCATCTCTTGCTGATTTCTGTTCCTTAGCCAATTTTGAATCTACACAGCCACTGCCCTGTATCTTAACTCAGCTATGTCTTTAAAAAAACCACAGTCTAGCCCTCGGAGCTCGATTCCTCCCTAAACCACCCTGACAATTATTTTTTCAGGATCAAACATTGGTGGAACAATGGACTATCCTACCATGAAGCAGCTGTCAGGAAAGCAGGGATTTACATGCAGTCTGCATTGTTTATAGCTACAGCTGAGAAGAAAGCCAAGAGTGTGGAATCCATGTTCACTTATCTAGGTGGTGGCATTGAGTGATGTGACTCATTGTGCCAATATGACCCTATCAGAAAATTTTGGGAATCCTGCCAGTCTGTAAAATTGCAGAACCTTCTCATGTTAATATTGACTGTCCACGGGGAAGGACGTGAAAAGCGATGTTAAAACAAAGAATGCAGCAATGATTTGTGTGACCCATCTACACAATACTTACGTTTTGTTTTGTCATGTCCTCAATGACAGCTTCAAACAATCCTCAAGAAATGGCTGTGATGTCAACAGCCATCAATAATGCCTGTGAGTTTCATTTCCAGCCTGTTTGTAGGATGTGGCATAATTCCATAATGAACCCCACCCCTTGCCGAACTCCACCACCACCAACCCCTCGACAGGCACTGTTCCCAGACAAGTGCAGTTATGTGCACCACTATCCTAGTGATGCAGGATTATTAGTGTGGAATTCCATAGTAACCTCAACTGACCAGTGTTACTAATGCAAGGTTGGTCAGATTGTTATGTTTTAAACCGTCTTTTTCACTTAAGGTAAAACAGATTACCCTGGAAAGGGGGCTGGTAGGAGTTTGTATAACTCTGCCTGGCAATAGGCCAGGTGGCTTGGTTACCATGAGGATAGGTTGGGACTTGCTGAGCAAGGTGGAACATTTTCACAGCTGGCAAACACAAAGGCAAGAACAGCTGGGTAGGCTTTCTGTCTCTGTAATTTCAGACAGAAAGAGACAGGGAAAAGGGTCTCTCAGAGACAAAAAAGATTGCAGTTAGACCTGTGGTCAGCAGAGAGGAGAGGGTGTCCTTTCTGCATGCTACCAAGTAGAAATGCAGGAGGATAGACCATCTCTGGTCAAAGAGACACATCCCGTAGCACTCTAAAGAATTCCTAAGATTTGTCCAAGTGTAGCTGGGCGTGGAGTTGGGTGGAGGTGGCTGGTGGGGGTGTGGGGATGAGTTTCCAAAGTCGGCCTGACTGGTGGTATTCGGTTCAAGACAAATCTAGAAACTGAGAGAAGTGCCTTTTCACAGTGACTCAATGTTTTGACTCGGTCAAATGGGTAGAAGTGAATCCGTTGGAAGCTGGGTGTAATGTTGGACTGATTCTGTTAAAAACTGCAATTCTGCAGAAAGTGGGCAGTGAGGTATAGCTGTGATATGAGGTTTTTGGTCATGTTGAAAGTTAAAGAGGAGAAATATTTTCCATAGTTTAATGCATTAGTTGTCTACTAAATAGTGTTTAGTCGAATTTGCTTTTAGTTTATTTGTTACAACCCTGCCTTAAACCCTGAAATCTTGTCATGTGATCCTTTCAGTCACTGGGAATTCAAATGTCTTGTTTAAAGTTACTGGTCTCTATGGCAATCGGAATTACCACAGACCTATCTCAACCTCATTTGGGCACAATCGTTGTTTCTTTATTATACCCATTACCACTCTCTTTGGCTATTGCATCATGAAATAATTGGTTATTTAATCTCTCCTGGTCTCCTCCCGATCACAGGCCTCCTCCTTTCTGTTTCTTGCCCCCTCCCCCACTTCTACTGGCTTAAAAGCTCTTACATTTCTATCTTTCTTGCTTTCTGCTGAAAGGTCATCGACCTGAAATGTTAGCTCTGTTTCTCTCCACAGATGCTGCCTGACCTTTTGAGCTTTTTTTTTTATTTTTCTTTCAGATTTTCAGCATCAGCAGTTTTTTTGCTTTTGTATTAGTGATGGGTTGATACATTGTTACTCGGTGCGTGGTGGCAGTGCATGTGGCACCCTGGGATATATATTCACATAATTAGTTCCTATTGTCCTTTATGAATAATGTATCAATATATCAAGTACTTCCTCCACCATTTCATTCCCACTAGGAGAATTTCGATGGAGGGAAAATGGGAGGATATTGATGTACCGTGTTCTCATTCAATTTTTCAATTGGAATGACCACTTAATGCATAGGAAAATGGGTCTTTAGGTATGCTATTATAGTGTCCCAATGATAGGCCATAAAGTCAGGGGCAACTCTGCCTTGGTGGTTCAGGAACATAGGAAGATAGGAAATAGTGGCAAGCCATTTGGCCCCTTGAGCCTGCCCCATCATTCAACATCTTTTACTTCAATGCCATTTTCCTGAACTATCTCCAAATTCCTTAATGTCCTTATTATCTAGAAATCTATCGATCTATGTCTTGAACATACTCAATGACTGAGCCTCCACAGCCCTCCAGGGTAGAGAATTCCAAAGACTCACCACCACGTAGACTAAAATCCCCCATCATTACCTCCATACCTTTCTGACAAGTTCCCATTATTTCTTCCATTTTACTCTGCCCTACCTCAAAGCCACATTGTATCCCCCTCACAAATCACATTCCCACAAAGCTTTGTGTCATTAGCAAACTTGAAAATATTACATTTGGTCCCCATATCCAAATCATTGATATAGATGGTGAAGAGCTAGGGCCCAAGCACTGATCCCTGTGATACCCCACTAGTTACAGCCTGCGAATCTGAGATTGACCTGTTTATTCCTACTCTCTGGTTTCTGTCCAATAACCAATTCTCAATCCATGTGTTTTAATTTTGTTTATCAGCCTTTTGTGTGGGACCTTATTGAAAGCGTTCTGAAAATCCAAATACACCGCACCCACTGGTTCCCCGTTATCAAAGTGTGCAGATCACCCAGCCACAATTTTCTGCCATCTGGCAACTATTTTGTTGCCTCTGAGACTCCCAAACCTATAAAGAACAGTGTCTTGTCTCGAAGGACCGCCAGCTCAGCAACCTCAGCATCAGCACCAGGAACAGTGGCCACTGCTGGGACTGTTTCGAGCAGACAGGACATGGGAGCAGGTGGCCCTCACAGCTGGTAAATGGGGTTGGACGTCACCTGCGCCTGCTTGGCTGGCCTCAGCAGGGGTGCGGGGAGATTGGCGCAGATTGGGAAGGATGGTTCCACAGGGGCAGCCATTACTGATGGCTCTGTGGGCCACAGAGTGACTGAGTAGGATGCCCTCTACCCTCAGCCTGTAGGGAGGCCATTAGGCAGTCTCCCCACCTGATGGAGGGCCCACTGTCCACTGTTAAAATGCCACCTGTGGCAGGAAAAGGTTCTTAATTGACCACTTATGTGGCTCAACTGGCCTCTGGGCAGGAGGCTGTCCTCCACCTTCTTTGCTGCTGGTAAAATGCTATTGCAGCAGGAAGGAAACAGGCACTCCGCACGCCACGCCCCAAACTACCCTCGCTTCCCTCCCCAATTTACGGTCCCTCCCAGTGCATCCCGAGAGAACTGGTAACATCCAGCCCTTGATATCATTATTAACCTCATAATGACATGAGTGAATCCTCCTTGTAGGATCTTATACATAGTAGGGCTGATTTTACCACACTAAAATTGTCATTCACATGTGATAACAATGATAAAATGGAGTTGGTAGACTTATTACATTATTACTCCAGATCCTATGAAGCTTCATGGCATCAGGTCAGACATGGGCAAGGAAACCTCTTACTGATTACCATGTACTGCCCTTCCTCAGCTGATGAATCAGCGCTCCTATGTGGTGAACACCACTTGGAGGAAGCACTGAGGGTGGCAAGGGTGCAGAGTGTACTCTGGGTGGGGGACTTCTGTTACGTTCCTTCCGTCGGGTCACTTTGCTCAGTGAACACGGTTGCACGCCTTTTTGCTGGTGAGTGAGTTGGTGAACAAGATACTGCAGACGCAGAGACCAATGTAAGATGAAGCACATGCTGTTTATTAACACAAGTAACTGAGCACTAACAGATGTGCGCTTCTCCAACCAGACCCTATTCTAAACTACTGATTAACATTGTAGCCTGCGCTACACAGCATTTGAGTAATACAGTCACATGTCAATCTGCTCACATTCTCTGAAAGGTGTGTTGCACCTCAGATTACCATATCCCTCCCCCATTACTCTAAAGTATAACTTACAATTTTTATAATATGTCACCTATATACATAAATAAACTATTTACAAAATCTCTCTGAAGGCTTCTTCAAACGTATTGAACGTGGTTGTTCTATGACTTCGGATGGTTTATCTGAGGCCTCCCTCTCAGGAGTTATCTATCCACTAGCCTCTCCAGTAGGAACCTGTAAGCTTGTTTATTTGACCCTCTCAGGCTCAATGGATCCTACAGATACTTCCAAATCAAGTGGGGCTCCTTCCACATGCGGTGCAGACTCCAATGGGAACACTTGACGCATCCTTTCTTGTAGATCTGCTTCCCTTTCTTTGAGGTGATCTACATGTCTCCTAATTATCCAACCTTCAATGATGTGTGAAAATAAAGGGGCCCTGTCACTGCACTAACTTCACCTGATAGCTATTTGGGCCCATCTCCACAGTTCTTTGCAAAAACTAGTCTCCAACAATGAAATAAAAGCAAAAAACTGCGGATGATGGAAATCGAAAACAAAAACAAAAATACCTTGGAAAAACTCAGCAGGTCTGGCAGCATCTGTGGAAGGGAGCACAGTTAATGTTTCGAGTCCGCATGACTCTTCAACAGAACTAGTATAACTTACAATTTTTATAATATGTCAACTATGTACATAAATAAACTATTTACAAATTCAGTCTCTCTGAAGGTTCTGTTGAAGAGTCATGCGGACTTGAAACGTTAACTGTGCTCCCTTCCACAGATGCTGCCAGACCTGCTGAGTTTTTCCAGGTATTTTTGTTTTTGTTCTCCAACAATGAAGTTTCTTTCACGACTGTGGTAACCGTGTCCATTTTTCTCGGCCTCCTGACTTCTCTCTACAGTCCCCATTAAATTCGGCCCTATGAGATTCAAACATGTCCTGAGACGTCTCTTCAATGTGAGGGCAATGCTGGTGGTGATGTGTGGCATTGTCCTATAGCTGAGTAGGAAACGTGATGATCTAGTTGCAGTAGAGTCTCCATCCAGCTTTTTCATTCCGGACTTGAAAGCCTGGACTGCCCTCTTGGCCAAACCATTGGATGTAGGATGGTATGGCGAGGTTTTAACATGTGCTATGCAATTGAGACTTGTAAATCTTTGGAATTCCCTGCTGGTGAATGCCGTTCCATTATCAGACACTGTTAACTCCAGTAACCCATATATCGCAAAACTCTGACGCAATCTGTCTATGGTAGCAGCAGATGTGGGTGATCTTCTGTCATATACATCCATCCAATTCGAATGAGCATCTATAATCAAGAGGAACATTTTGCCCAAAATAGGCCCCACGTAGTTAACATGGAGGTGGACCCATGGCCTCCCTGGCCATTCCCAGGGATGCAATGGAGCAGAAGAGGGCAATTTCTGCACCTGTTGGCACTGTATGCATCTCTTGACTAAGTTTTCAACTTCTGTATCCATCCCTGCCACCATAAGTAGCTGTGCGCCAACATTTTCATTCTAGAGATGCTGGGGTGAGCACTATGCAATGCGATCAATTATGGCCTTCTTTCTCTCGGAGGCACAATGACTCTTGCTCCCCACAGCAAGATGCCATCATGGCAGGTGAGCTCATAACTCCTATTAAAATCTAGTTGGCATAATTTCGTCAGACTTTGGCTCATTAGACCATCCCTGTAAGACTTGGTCCCTGATGTGAGACACAACTGGATCACGGTCTGCCTCCTCTCTTATTTGTTTGTCATGTACTGGTGATAAATCCAGAAAGTTTAATAACAAGACAAGTTCTTGAGGAATTGGGATGTTCACCTTGCTATCTGTTAGAGGTAATCGGCTCAGTGCATCAGCATTTGCAATCTGGCTTACCAGCTGGTGAATAAAAGTATACTTGTAGGCAGCTAGAATCAGTGCTCACCTTTGGATGCGTGCAGAGGCAATTGGGCGTATTGCCTTACCTTCCAGGAAGAAGCCTAGTAGTGGCTTGTGATCGGATATCATGGTAAAGTGGATACATTGGTGGAACTTCTTGATGCCAAATACGATGGATAAGTCTTCTTTAATGTAGCAAAGTGTAAGATCATGCACTTTGGTAGGAAGAATCAAAAGGCAGATTATTATTTAAATGGAGACAGACTCCAAAAAAGTGCAGCACAAGGAATCTGGGTGTTCTTGTGCACAAAACTCAAAAAGTTAGCATGCAGGTGCAGCAAGTAATTAAGAAGGCAAATGGAATTTTGGCCTGCCTTGCTAGGGGGTTAGAGTTCAAAAATAGGGAAGTCTTGTTGCAACTGTACTGATGGTGAGGCCGCACCTGGAGTACTGTGTACAGTTTTGGTCCCCGTATTTAAGAAAGGATATACTGGCATTGAAAGCAGTTCAAAAGAGATTCACTCGGCTGATTCCTGGGATGAAGGGGTTGACTTATCAAGAACAGCTAAACAGGTTAGGCTTTTATTCATTAGAGTTTAGAAGAACGAGGGGTGATCATATTGAAACATACAAGACTCTGAGGGGGCTTGACAGAGTAGATGTTGAGAAAGTGTTTCCACTGTTGGGGGAATCTTGAACTAGGGGACATAGTTACACAATAAGGGGGCACTCATTTAAAACTGGGATGCAAAGGAATTTCTTCTCTCAGAGGGTAGTGGGTGTCTGGAATTCTCTACCTCAGAGAGTTGTGGAGGCTAGATGACTGAAAGTATTTAAAGAGGAGCTAGGTAGATTTTCGAAATATCGGGCAGCTGAGGGTAATGAGGAGCTGGCACAAAAGAGGAGTTGAGGCCTAGGGCAGATCAGCCATGATCTTATTGAATGGCAGGGCAGGCTTGAGGGGCTGAATAGCCTACTCCTGCTCCTATTTCTTATGGTCTTATGTTCTTATGTTTCTCTAAGTGTGAGCATCTTCATTCTGCAACACGGAGTGTTCCTGAGACGTAACCAATGAGCTATTCAGAACCATCTGCCATCCGGTGGGAGAGTACTGCCCCTACTCCATAAGGGAACACATCACAGGTCAAAATTAATTTTTTCTTTGAGTTGAAATGTACCAACAGGGCCGATGAATGTAGCAACTGCTTTACTGTCGTAAAAGCCTGTTGTTGAGGGGCTTGCCAAATCCACCTGTGGTTTTTCTTGAGTAACCCATATAATGGAGCCAGTACTGTTGACAAGTTTGAGAGAAAACGGCCAAAGGAGTTAACCATTCCCAAGAAAGACTTGAGTTCTGTGGCGTTTCTCGGTGCTGGCGCCTCAGGAATAACTCTCACCTGGTCTTCTACCAGGTGAAGGCCCTGTGGGTTGATCTTATGAACCAGGTAAACCTTGGAAGATACATTTTTCTCTTCTCAAACGTACTCCGGCTTATGAAAAATGCTTCAATACCTCTTCCAGGTTAGCCAGGTGTTCTTCATCAGTTAGTCCTGTTACTAGAACACCATCAAGATAAACCACAACATGAGGCAAACCTTGAAGTAAATGTTCCATTGTCTGTTGGAAAATGGCACAAGCCGATGAGACACCGAAGGGTAACTTGGTATACTGATATAACCTCCTATTTGTGTTGATAGTCACAAAATCCCGAGGCCTTTTGTAGCTTGACTTGCTGATAAGCATGGCTCATGTTGAGTTTCATATATGCGGTTCCTCCTGCCAACTTGGAGTACAATTCATCAATTTTCGGTATAGATGCCTATCAAGTCTTTGTTAACGGTCAACTTGTAGTCCCCGCATATTCACACACTCTGGTCAGGTTTTAGTACTGGAACTATACGGTTGCCCATTCGGAAAATTGTACGGGTTGTAAGACTCCCAACCTTTCCAGCCTGTCCAATTCAATATTCATGTTTTTCTCGTAATGCATAGGCCTCGCCTTCAAGGATTTGGGGGTTGCCCAAGATCCACGTGGATTTCAGCTTGCAGCCCCTGAATCTTCCTAAACTCTTTCCTGAAGACAGATGCATATTTTTGTAATAATTCTTGCAGGTCTTTCATTCTGAGTTGAAGAATCTCGGTCCACTCCAATTTTATTTCCTTAAGTCAGGCTGATTTCCATTCTGTACTGGAACATTGCATATGCCTCTTACTCATGTGTCTTCACCTGTATACGTCTTTAATTTAGCATCTGAATTTTCCAGATTTAATGAGTGGTCTCCTCCATTCAGATATTTGAAAGTATCCCATAACTGTTGTGGGTGCCCCTGTATCCACCTCCATTCAGATGGGTTTTCCATTGATTTCCACTGTCAAGTAGATTGGCTCTGTTTTACCCATTTTTAGGTTGTGTAGTGAGTAAGTATCTAATTCTGTTCCTTCTGGTTCCTCTATTTGTGGATTTCACGATTTCTACCTTCCTGCTTAAAGTTTTGTCTTAATCTGTCTTTACAATATCGCATAATGTGCCCATTACGATAGCAGTAGAAACAGTCGATTGTAAATTGTCGTTCGCTTGCAGGCTGTCTGGTTCCATTTCTGCCATTATTATTGTAGGTTTTCTCTGTTAACCCATTGCTTTTTGCTGGTTTGTTAATGGTGGCTGTTTCCTGCCTTTCAGAGGAGCCCAGTGCTTCTGCGCCATTTCTAACCAGTGTTTCCCACCTGACACGAAGGAGGAGCCATTTTGTGCTCCCTTGATTGCTTCTGAATCCCTGACTGCGCTCTCCATTGTGAGCGTCAACTCCAGCACCTTGCTGAAGTCTAAATTCATTTCTGACAACAACCTTTTTTGAATGGCGTCTTCATTAATCCCATATACAAATCAATCCCTTAATATGTCGTTAATCGACATTCTGAACTCACAGTGCTCTGTCAGTTGTTTTAAGGCTGCTACATAGCAAGCAGCTGTCTCTCCAGGGACTCAAATTAAATTTAAAACGCTGCGATGTTGCTGAGAGTTTTGGCTGAAAATGGCTTTTCACAAGCTTCACCAACTCATCAAAGCTCTTGGAATCTGGGGCATTGGGTGCTGATAAACAATGAATTAGGCCGTATGTTTTACTACCTCATGTCAATAAGAGGGCTGCTCACCTCTTCTCCTCCCCTGATATTTTGTTGGCCAAAAAGAAGAATGTGAGACGTTCAGTATAATGTCACCAGTCATCGGTGGTCTGCTCAAACGGTTCAATATGGCCAAACTGTGGCATACTGGAGGGAGATAGCTTCGCTAACTATGATGAAGGCTATACCTACAATCGTTTTACAAGGTACAGCTGATTTACTTCTGTTTAATTTTCATGGCTTTCTTTGGCGTCGTAAACAGGCCGTGTTTTGCCTCATCACGAATTGTTGTGTTCCTTCTGTCAGGTCGCTTCGCTCAGCGAATACGGTTGCACGTCTATCGGTGAGTGAGTTGGTAAAAAACATACTGCAGATGCAGAGACCAATGTAAGATGAAATAGATGCCGTTTATTAACACAAGTCAAAGAGCACTAACATATGTGCGCTTCTCTAGCCAGACCCTATTCTGATCTGGTGATTAACATTGTATTTTGTGCTACACAGCAATTGGGTAATACAATAACGTGGTCAATCTACTCTCATGCTCTTAAAGGTGTATTGCACCTCAGATTACCACACTTCAATATCCATCACCAAGAGTAGCTCGGTAGCACCAGTACTGACTGAGCTGGCTGTGTCCTAAAGGACATAGCTGCTAGACTGGGTCTGCGGCAGGTAGTGAGGGAACCAGCAAGAGGGAAAAACATACTTGACCTCATCCTCACAAACCTAAATGCCGCAGATGCATCTGTCTATGACAGTATTGGTAGGAATGACAACCACACAGTCATTGTGGAGACAAAGTCACGCCTTCACATTAAGGATACCCTTCATTGAGTGGCACTATCACCATGCTAAATGGGATAGATTTCAAACAGATCTAGCAACTCAAGACTGGGCATCCATGAGGTGTTGTGGGCAATCATCAGCAGCAGAATTGTACTCGAACGCAATCTGTAAACTCGGAGCCCAGCATATCCCCCACTCTACCGTTGCCATTAAGCCAAGGGATCAACCCTGGTTCAATGAAGAGTGCAGGAGGGCATGCCAGGAGCAGCATCAGGCGTACCTAAAAATGAGATGTCAACCTGGTGAAGCAATAACACAGGACTACTTGTGTTAAGCATAAGCAGCAAGTGATAGACAGAAATACTTGATCCCACAACCAATGGATCAGATCTAAGTTCTTCAGTCCTGCCACATCCAGTTGTGAATGGTGGTGGACAAAGGAGGAGGAGGCTCCACAAATATCCACATCCTCAATGATGGGGGAGCCCAGCACATCAGTGCAAAAGATAAGGCTGAAACATTCCTACAATTTTCAGCCAGAAGTGCTGAGTGGATGATCCATCCCTGCCTTCTCTGGAAGTCCCCAGCATCACAGGTGCCAGTCTTCAGCCAATTCGATTCACTTCACATGATATCAAGAAACGTCTGAAGGCACTGGATAGTGCAAAGGCTATGGGCCCTAACAATATTCCAGCAATAGTACTGAAGTCTTGTGCTCCAGGAGTAGCCGCGCCCCTAGGCTAGCTTTTCCAGTGCAGCTACAACACTGGCATCTACCTAGCTATGTGGAAAATTGCTCAGGTATGTCCTGTACAGAGAGAGCAGGACAAATCTAACACAGCCAATTACCCCCCCCACCAGTCTATTCTCGATCATCAGTAAAGAAATGGAAGGGGCCATCAACAGTGCTATCAAGTAGCACTTGATTAGCAATAACCTACACACTGACACCAAATTTGGGTTCTGCCAGGGCCACCAGCTCCTGACCTCATTGCAGCCTTGGTTCAAACATGGACAAAGGAGTTAAACTCCGGAAGTGAGGTGCGAGTGACTGCTGTTGACATCAAGGCTACATTTGGCCGAGTGTGGCATCAAGTAGCCCTAGTAAAACTGGAGTCACAGAATCACAGAATCACACAGTGCACAAGAGGCCCTTTGGCCCATCGAGTCTGCACCGACACGTGAGAAAAATATGACCTACCTAATCCCATTTACCAGCACTTGGCCCATAGCCTTGAATGTTATGATGTGCCAAGTGCTCATCCAGGTACTTTTTAAAGGATGTGAGGCAACCCGCCTCCACCACCCTCCCAGGCAGTCCATTCCAGACCGTCACCACCCCCTGGGTAAAACATTTTTTCCTCACATCCCCCCTAAACTCCCTGCCCCTCACCTTGAACTTATGTCCCCATGTGACTGACCCTTCAACTAAGGGGAACAGCTGCTCTCTATCCACCCTGTCCATGCCCCTCATAATCTTGTACATCTTGATCAGGTCGCCCCTCAGTCTTCTCTGCTCCAATGAAAACAACCCAAGTCTATCCAACCTCTCTTCATATCTTAAATGTTTCATCCCAGGCAACATCCTGGTGAATCTCCTCTGCGCCCCCTCCAGTGTAATCACATCCTTCCTATAATGTGGCGACCAGAACTGCACACAGTTCTCCACCTGTGGCCTCACCAAAGTTCCATACAACTCCAACATGACCTCCCTACTTTTGTAATCTATGCCTTGATTGATAAAGGCAAGTGTCCCATATGCCTTTTTCACTATCCCACTAACATGCCCCTCCGCCTTCAAAGATCTATGGACACACACACCAAGGTCCCTTTGTTCCTCAGAACTTCCTAGTGTCATGCCATTCTTTGAATACTTCCTTGTCAAATTACTCCTTCCAAAGTGCATCATCTCACACTTTTCAGGGTTAACTTCCATCTGCCACTTATCTGCCCATTTGACCATCCCGTCTATATCTTCCTATAGCCCAAGACACTCAACCTCGCTGTTAACCACCCAGCCAATCGTTGTGTCATCCGCAAACTTACTAATCCTACCCTCCACATAATCATCTATGTCATTTATATAAATGACAAATAATAGGGGACCCAGCACAGATCCATGAGGTACGCCACTGGGCACTGGCTTCCAGCCACTAAAGCATCCTTCTGTCATCACCCTCTGTCTCCTACTAACCCAATTTTGAATCCACCTTATCAAATTACCCTGTATCCCATGTGCATTTGCCTTCTTTATAAAACTCTCATGTGGGACCATGTCAAAGGCTTTGCTGAAATTCATATAAACTACATCAACTGCACTACCCTCATCTATACACCTGGTCACCTCCTCAAAAAATGCAATCAAATTTGTTTGGCATGACCTCCCTCTGACAAAGCCATGCTGACTATCCCTGACCAAACCTCACCTCTCCAAGTGGAGATAGATTCTCTCCTTCAGAATTTTGTCCAATAGTTTCCCTTCCACTGTCGTGAGACTCACTGGCCGGTAGTTCCCTGGCTTATCTTTACAACCCTTCTTAAATAGTGGAACCACATTAGCTGTTCTCCAGTCCTCTGGCACCTCCCTCGTGGCCAGAGAGGAATTAAAAATTTGGGTCAGAGCCCCTGCAATCTCCTCCCTTGCCTCCCGCAGCAGTCAGGGACACAAATCATCTGGACCTGGAGATTTGTCCATTTTTAAGCCTGCCAACACCTCCAATACCTTGTCACTCCCTGTATCAATTTGTTTTAGAACCTCGCAGTCTCTCTCCCTGAGTTCGATACCTTCATCCTCATTCTCTTGGGTGAAGACGGATGTGAAGTATTCATTCAACACTCTAGCGATGTCATGTGGCTCCACCCATAGATTGCCCCCTTGGTCCCTTATGGGCCCTACTCTCTCCCTGGTTATCCTCTTCCCATTGATATACTTATAGAATATCTTGATATTTCCCTTAATTTTACCAGCCAGAGCTTTCTCATATCCCCTCTTTGCTCTCCTAATTGCTTTCTTAAGCTCCACCCTACATTTTCTGTACTCAACTCATGCCTCCACTGATTTGCTCCCCTTGTACCCGCTAAAAGCCTCTCATTCCCTTCTCATCGCAACCTGAATATCTCTGGTCATCCATGGTTCCCTGGGCTTGTTACTGCTTCCTATCACCCTAGAGGGAAGATGTTGAGCCTACACCCTCCCATTTCCCTTTTGAACACCCCCCACTGCTCTTCTATAGATTTCCCCACAAGTAGCTATTCCCAGTCTACCTTGGCCAGATCCTGCCTTATTTTACTAAAATCCACTCTCCCCCAATCCAAAACATTTTATTTTTGCAACTTGTCTATTTCTTTGTCCATAACAAACTCAAACTGTACCATGCTATGGTTGCTATCACTAAAATGCTCCCCCACCACCACCTCAGCCACCTGCCCGGCTTCATTCCCCAGAATTAGGTCCAGCACTGCGCCGTCCCTTGTTGGACCCTCTACATATTGACCTAAAAAGTTCTCCTGTACACATTTCAAGAAATCCACTCCATCCAAGCCCTTAACCCTATATCTATCCCAATTAATGTTGGGAAAGTTGAAATCACCTAATATAATTACCCTATTGTTATTGTTTTTACACACCTTTACAAATTGTGCACATATTTGCTCCTCAATTTCTGGCTGACTATCTGGGAGTCTATAATAAATAATAACAATGTGGCTGCCCCTTTTTTATTCCTACACTCTACCCACAAAGCTTCATTCGATGCCCCCTCCAAGACATCATCTCTCCTTACTGCAGTAACTGACTCCTTAACTAAAAATGCAATGGCTCCTCCTCTTTTAGCCCCTCCCCTGTCTTACCTGTAGATTCGATATCCTGGAATGTTGAGCTGCCAATCCTGCCCCTTCCTCAACCACGTCTCAGTAATGGCCACTATATCACAATTCCACATGTCAATTCTCACCCTTAACTCATCTGTTTTACCTGTAATACTCCTGGCATTAAAGTAGAGGCCATCCAGCCTTGCCTTACTCCCTTGAAACTTAATGCAGCTGTACTCCCTCTGCCTTGATTGTTTTACTGTATTATGATGTGTCCCTATTCTGCTAACATTCCGTGTCCCCTTCCCATGCTGAATTAGTTTAAGCTCCTCCCAACAGCACTAGCAAACCCGCCCACAAGGACGTTAGTCCAGCTCTGGTTCAGATGTAGATCGTCCTGCTTGTACAGGTCCCACCTTCCCCAGAAATGGTCCCAGTGATCCAGGAATCTAAAACCCTCCCTCCTGCACCAACTGTTAAGCCACGTATTCATCTGCGCTATTCTCCTATTTCTGTACTCGCTAGCACATAGCACTGGGAGTAATCCAGAGATTACAACCCGAGAGGTCCTGCTTTTTAGTATAGTGCCGAACTCCCTGAATTCTTGATGCAAGACCTCATCCCTCCTTCTACCTATGTCATTGGTACCAACGTGTACCATGACGTCTGCCTTATCACTCTCCCCCTTCAGGATGCCCTGCAGCCATTCAGTGACATCCCGGACCCTGGCACCAGGGAGGCAACAAGTATCCTGGAGTCATGTTGATGGCCATAGTAGCGCCCATCTGTTTCCATGACCGTAGAATCACCTATTACTATTGCTCTTCCTCTCTTCCTCCCCTCCTGTACAGGCAGGCTGCTTGTGGTGCCAGAAGCTTGGCTCTGTCTGCACTCCCTAGAGGAACCAGCACCCTCATCAGCCTCCAAAATGGAATATCAATTTGCGAGCGGGACCCCAGGGGACTCCTGAACTACCTGCCTGTTTCTCTTGGACTGCCCTGGTAGTCAGCCATTCCCTTCCTTCCTCAATTCCCTTCAGCTGTGGTGTGACCACCTCTCTAAACATGCTATCCACGATGCTTTCAGACTCTCGGATGCTCCACAGTGTCCCCAGCGGTCGTTCCAGCT
This sequence comes from Cetorhinus maximus, assembly GCF_964194155.1. NCBI lineage: Eukaryota > Metazoa > Chordata > Chondrichthyes > Lamniformes > Cetorhinidae > Cetorhinus > Cetorhinus maximus. The sequence goes on from NC_135881.1 coordinate 82,913,465, forward strand.
CTGAAACCCCAGCTTCCAGGAACTGCAGCTGGACACACTTCCTGCACACATACTGGTCCCGGGCACTGGAAATGTCCCTGGCTTTCCACATAGAGCACGAGGACTTTGCACTCACCTGCTATGACTTATCCCTTTAAATTAAACCTTTTAAATCAATTAGTCTAGGGCCCTTCTTTCCTGATCTTCGTTACCATAGAATATACAAACTATAAACCACAAAAAGACCTTAAAATGTAAGCGATGAAAGTAGTAAATACTTACCCGACCTGACCAACTACTTACCAGTCATTCCTATCCCTTGTAACTTCTACTGCTGCAGCAGGGCAAGACCACTCTCTGAAGATTTAAGAAGTCAATGGGAATCAAGGGGAAAACTCTGCACTGGTTGGAATCATACCTAGCACAAAGGAAGATGATTGTGGTTGTTGGAGGTCTCAGCTCCAGGGACATCACTGCAGGAGTTCCTCAGGGTAGTGTACTCAGCCCAACCATCTTCAGCTGCATCGTTAATGACCTTCCTTCCATCATCAGGTCATTAACGATGCAGCTGAAGATGGTTGGGCTGAGTACACTACCCTGAGGAACTCCTGCAGTGATGTCCCTGGAGCTGAGACCTCCAACAACCACAATCATCTTCCTTTGTGCTAGGTATGATTCCAACCAGTGCAGAGTTTTCCCCTTGATTCCCATTGACTTCTTAAATCTTCAGAGAGTGGTCTTGCCCTGCTGCAGCAGTAGAAGTTACAAGGGATAGGAATGACTGGTAAGTAGTTGGTCAGGTCGGGTAAGTATTTACTACTTTCATCGCTTACATTTTAAGGTCTTTTTGTGGTTTATAGTTTGTATATTCTATGGTAACGAAGATCAGGAAAGAAGGGCCCTAGACTAATTGATTTAAAAGGTTTAATTTAAAGGGATAAGTCATAGCAGGTGAGTGCAAAGTCCTCGTGCTCTATGTGGAAAGCCAGGGACATTTCCAGTGCCCGGGACCAGTATGTGTGCAGGAAGTGTGTCCAGCTGCAGTTCCTGGAAGCTGGGGTTTCAGAGCTGGAACGACCGCTGGGGACACTGTGGAGCATCCGAGAGTCTGAAAGCATCGTGGATAGCATGTTTAGAGAGGTGGTCACACCACAGCTGAAGGGAATTGAGGAAGGAAGGGAATGGCTGACTACTGATGATTGCACAATGTTCAGCGCCATTTGCGACTTCTCAGATACTGAAGCAGTCATTGTCCAAATGCAGCAAGACCTGGGCAATATCTAGGCTTGTGCTGACAAGTGGAAAGTAACATTCGCGCCACACCAAATGCCAGGCAATGACCATCTCCAACAAGAGAGAATCTAACCATCGCTCCTTGACGTCCAATGGCATTACCATCACTGAATCCCCCACTATCAACATTCTATGGGTTACCATTGACCAGGAACTGAACTGGACTAGCCATATAAATACTGTGGCTACAAGAGCAGGTCAGAGGTTGGGAATCCTGTGACGAATAACTCACCTTCTGACTCTCCAAAGCCTGTCCACCATCTACAGGACTGAAGCCAGGAGTGTGAAGGAACACTCCCCACTTGCCTGGATGAGTGCAGCTCCCACAATACTCAAGAAGCTTGATACCATCCACACCTCATTGGCACCTCATCCACAAATATTCATTTCCTCCACCACCGACGCACAGCTGCAGTGTGTACCATCTGCAAGATGCACTGCAGGAATTTACCAAGGTTCCTTAGACAGCACTTTCCAAACCCATGACCACTACCATCTAGAAGGACAAGGGCAGCAGATAGATGGGAATACCACCACCTGCAAGTTCCCCCCAAGTCACTCACCATCTGGACTTGGAAATATTTGGCCATTCTTTCACTGTCGCTGGGTCAAAACCCTCGAACTCCCTTCCTAACAGCACTGTGGGCGTGCCTACACCGCATGGACTGTAACAGTTCAAGAAGGCAGCTCACCACCACCTTCTCTAGGGCAACTAGGGATGGGCAATAAATGCTGGCCCAGCCAGTGAAGCCTACTCCCCATGAATGAATTAAATAAAATGCCTAAATTCAGGCAACCACCATTTTCACAAATACCTATCGCAAGGAGCCTGCTTCAAGCAGTAGGCTCTTTTCATGTTCAAATCAGAGTACAACAGAGGCAGCCTGCATAACTTCACCCTCGTAGAACCACAAAACTTTCCCTGGTTGACAGGTTGGCTTCCACAGCTCAACAGTTGAGTCCTAATGTCTAATCAACCTTCAGCTTCCTGTTTTTAATTTGTGCTCCCAGCAGGCTACCTATTTCCATCCCAAAACAGATGTCCATCCCATATAGACCAGGGCTGATCTTCCCCAATCTTGTTTCCTATGTCAGAATTTGTTTAACATAAAATCCACAGCATCAAAAGGAGCTGGAAAACAAATGTAACTTTTTTAACAAGAAACTGTTCGTTTTCAGATATCAATGAGCATTGATTTAAATATTGACTTTGTAAGAAAGGAAGGCATAGAATATTGAAAGGACCTTAAAACATAAAGACACTGTCAGCCTTCACTATGCTACATTAAATTTTGAGCTTCTAATCTGAGAGTCTTACAATTTTGTTCAATTTTATGGTTGGTGCTAATTTATTTTGTGGGTTTTATTAGCCAGAGATATGGTAGATTTGGAAATTTCATACTTCTACATACAAACAGTGGCTCTTGTAACTCACATTTATTGTGTAAAGTGATGCAGTCAGGTCAGGGTGATTAAAGAAGAAAAAATATCTGATAGGAGAAGGAATTCATCATTGCTGAGGGCTATGTTTAAGTTATGCAGAAGTGAAGATGCCTGTGAATATGTGCACATGTACTTGATGAAAAGTCAGGGTCAATAAAAGGTTAATTTATTAGGCAGGGGTGCAATTACTTATTTGAAGGTAGGTTAGGTTCAGCAAGGAACTCAAGTGCAACTTAAATTGCTTGCTTAAGAAGCTTATGCAAATCTTTACTTTGAACTTCTGCAATCAGCAAAATTATTGCACTCCTGTAACTATCTGAAGGATAACAACTAATTGTAGTTATATATTCTCTCTGAACACTTACTATAAAAGAAAATGAGTTAATTTTCAAATTAATTGTGCTCCCATTTAGTGCACCTTGTCTGCTGCCAGTGCATATTAGTAATGTGGTTGGATGTTCGATACATTCTGCGCACAGGAGGGGCTGTGCATTCTTACCACAAGTAAGATTTAATTCCCACGCCAGATCTTCTCGAACATGCACAAATGTTCAGCAGCTTCATAATGAAAGAGTGTTGACAATGGCTCTATACAATGCTTTAAATGGCATCTTCCAGAGGAGATGGAAATTCCCAACTTAAGTTTGATAGACCCTAGACGTAATCTCGGTAAAGATGTGAAATGTACTTACCCGTGTCTTCTTCTGATACCAGAAAATGTCTCCCTTTTCTGCAACCAGGTGCGCATGACATGTATGACCAAATCATTTTGGTTGCCACATTCCTTCAAGTGTGAATTAAGTTATAATGAAAGTTTGAAAAAGACAGAGGGTGGGATTATCTGGTCCCGTTGGTATCAGGCGTCATGGTGCACGGTGCGGGGACAATATGGCAAGAAGGCCAAAAATCGATTTCACACCATCATGAAACCAGTTTGTGATCGTCGCTCTGTCAAGATAATAGTTGATTGTGGTAGTGGACTCCAGTATTAGATACTATACGGTACTCTGTACTAGATTATGAGGTCACCTGACCTGGGGCTTGAAGGTCAGACAGCACATGCTGGAACTTGTCTTGATAGAATTCAGTTAGTGCAGATGTGTGGTCATGTTAGGAAAATATGTTATGAATAAAGTTAGCTCAGCGACAATGTCGACGGCCTATGTGCATCATTGAAACAAAAAACAAGGCATGGTGTCAGAAGTAAACTAAACGCAACAATTGAAGTTCTGAAACCACTGACAGAGCTCAGTTTGGAGGGAGATCTCGCCAAAAACTGGAGGAGGTTCTGGCAGTGATTCGAGCTGCACCTCACAGGGACGGACAGTGATAAAAAAAGGACGCTCAGGTACAGTCTTCCATCTTTCTTCACGTAGCAGGGGAAGAAGCCCTCAAAGTAAATAGCACATTCACACTTGAAAGTGATGAGAAACAAAATGACTTGAAAGAAATAATGGAAAAATTCGAAGCCTACTGCAGCCCTAAGAAAAACATCACTTACGAAAGATACAGATTTTTTATGTGCAGGCAAGGCAGTGACAACATTGGTCAGTACGTAACTGAGATAAGAAAACAAGCTAAATCATGTGAATTCGGAGAGCTTGAAGAATCACTCATCCGAGATAGAATAATTTGTGGGGGCGCAAATGACACTGAGAGAATGCCTTTGAGAGAAGATGATCTCAAGCTGGAGAAAGCAACAAACATCCACAGAGTGGCAGAGACAACAAAATGCCAGATTAAACAGATGACAGAAGATGATAAATTGCACACGATCAAGCAGTTAGATGCAGTTAAACAAAAACAACCCTGGAAAAGAACAAATAGACGGTCTGAACGTAAAACGAGCAAAACTGCAATTAAAACATTTAAATGCAGCTGATGTAGAACAGAGCATTTATCACGTAGATATCCAGCCTATGGAAAGCAGTAAGAACTGTGATAAACTAAATCACTTCGCTAAGGTGTGTAAATCAAAGAAAGTGCACACAATTGACTCAGACACTGAAGCTGAACTTTTCATTTATGCAGTAATAACAAATTCCAAAGAAGACAAATGGAAGGTTGATTTTAAAATTGCCAACATGATGGTGAATTTCAAGCTTGACGCAAGTGCACAAGCAAATGTCATTCCCATAAGCCTGTATCGTAAACTAAGCAAAGAAAAACAGAGAACTAAGACAAAAGTGAAGCTGTCTACTGTCTACTTTTACAGGTGTAAAATTGCAGTAGAAGGCAAGTGCACACTTAAAGTGAACGACAAAAAACAGTCTCAAGCACTTCCACTCATTGTGGTGAAAACTGATGCAAAACCCATTCTTGGAATCAAAGCTTGTGAAAATCTGCAGCTAATCAAGAGAATAATGACTGTCACCACTGATGACATCCTGAGCGAGTATAAAGATGTATTTCAGAGGATTGGCTGCCTAAAAGGAGAACACACCAAGATTGACAAAACTGTGACACCCAAAATACACCTGCCCAGAAAAACACCAGTAATGCTGAGAGATCGACAGAAAACAGAGTTGGACAGAATGGAGAAACTTCACATCATCAAGAAAATTGAAGAACCAACAAGTGGGTTAATCCAATAGTAATTGTAGGAAAATCAAATGGGAATCTGCGAGTCTGTCTGTATCCCAGAGACCTAAACCAGGCAGTATAAAAAGAGCATTAGCAGCTGCTAGAGATCATGTGTAAGCTAGCTGATACTAAATATTATTCAGTCTTGGATGCGAGTTCAGGCTTCTGGCAGGTCAAGCTGAATGAACGCAGCTCCTATCTCTGTATCTTCAACACATCATACAGGTGATCCAGGTTCTTATGCTTACTTTTTGGTATTAACTCAGCTCCGGAGGTGTTCCACAGAACAGTGAAGCAGCTGTTTGAGGGGTTAGAGGGTGTGGAAACCTATATCGATGACATGCTGGTCTGGGGAGTCTCATGAGAAGAACACAGCCACAGACTGAGGCAGGTGCTGGCCAGAGCTAAAGAAAGGAACCTCAAGTTGAAGAAGCAAAAGTACAAAATAGATCTTCATGAAATCAAATACTTGGGACGTGTGCTTACAAGTGAAGGACTGAAGCCGGGCCTGAGTAAAATCAAAGCAGTTGTGAACATGCTACCCCCAGAATGTAAGAAAGACTTGGAGAGGTTTTTGGGAATAATGACCTATCTTTGGAAATTAATTCCGAACATGTCAGACCTGACAGCACCTCTCAGAGAATGTCTACAAAATGATGTGGAATGACACTGGGAACAAAGTCACCAGGAATCTTTGACCAGTCTGAAGGAAACACTGACCCAGGCACTAATGTTAAAATATTAGGATGTCAGTCAGCCGGTCAAAACTTCAGTGGACCCTTCAAAGACTGGCCGGGGAGCTGTCCTCCTGCAAAATGAGGCACCAGTGGCATTTGCTTCAAAGGCAATGACTGAAGCACAGCAGCAGTATGCCCAAATAGAGAAAGAAATGCTAGCAATTGTGTTTGGGCTAGAACGCTTCCACCAGTTTGTCCATGGCAAAAACATGGAGGTAGGAGTCTGATTATAAGCCTTTGGAAGCTACACTTAAAAAGCCCCTGAACTGTGCACCACCAAGAATCCAAAGATTACTAATGCATCTGTAGAAGTACCAGGTTAGAGTTAAATACAAACCAGGCAAGGAAATTTTTTAAAAATTCATTCTTGGGGATGTGGGTGTTGCTGGTTGGGCCAGCATTTATTGCCCATCCCTAATTGCCCTTGTTCAGAGAGTATTTGACAGTCAACCACATTGCTGTGGATCTGGAATCACATGTAGGCCAGACCAGCAAATTTCCTTCCCTAAAGGACATTAGTGAACCAAATGGGTTTTTATGACAATCGTGGTTTCACATTCATCATCGGACTTTTAATTCCAGATTCTTTTTGAATTCAAATTCCACCATCTGCCATGGTGGGATTCAAACCCAGGCCCCAGAGCATTACCCTGGGTCCCTGGGTTATCAATCCAGTGACAATCCCATTATGCCACTACCTCCCATCTGTCATGTGCATACCTACCCATCACGGAGGAAGAGGATAACGAAACAGAAGCACAGGTTTACATGCTGACAAAGAACTTACCTGCGGCTGTAACCAAGTTGGGTGAGATCAGGGAAGTGACCAAGAATGACGACACCCTGAGAAAACTGCAGCAGATTATGCAAACTGGCTGGCCCACAGATCAGAGCAGGGCTTTCGTGAGGGACTTCATTTAGCAGAAGGAATACTTTTCAAAGGACAAAAGATCATAATTCCTGCAACACTGAGGAAAGAAATGCTGCAGCACATATATGAAAGCCACCTCAGCATAGAAACATGCAGGAGAAGAGCTCGAGGTGTAATGTATTGGCCTGGAATGGCCGCACAAATCGGGGAAATGGTGAATGGTGCAGTGTGCCAAAAGTACAGTAAATCGCAACAAAAATAACTACTTCAGCCACACAGCGTTCCAGCGAAGCCCTGGCAGAAAATTGGAGTGAACTTGTTCACATTTGACAACAGTGAGTACCTACTAGCTGTGGATTATTACTCAAAGTTTTTTTGAGACTGTGCTGCTGAGAAATGATAGTTAGGGCATCACTGTGATAAATCGTTTTAAATCAATTTTTGCTCACTACAGCATACCTGAAATACTAATCCCAGATAACGGTTCACTATTCTCAGGCATTGAGTTTCACAAATTTGCACAGGGTGGGAGTTTTGCCACATTACACCAAGTCCCAAATATCCACAATCCAACAGAGTGGTGAAACATACTGTGCAGACCTTAAAACACCTGTTGAAAAAGGCAAAGGTGGACGGAAGACTCCCCTACTTGGCTCTGCTAGATTTCAGGAATACGTCATTAGAGGGCATTGGATCATCTCCAGCACAGCCCCTGATGGGGAGAAGGCTAAGAACTAAGCTTCCAACGGTGTCCCGACCGTCATTTCCACAGCCAGTGAGCTACAGTGCGCAGGACCTGCTCAAACTGAGGCAGCAGGAGCAGAAACAGTACTTTGATTGAGGCGCCCGACCTCTGCCTGACCTGAACATGGGAGAGACAGTGAGGATTCAGATGCAAGGATCTGGAATCCTGCTGTTGTCACAGGAATCACAGGAGAACCAAGGTCGTACATAGTGCAGACTCCAAACGGACAACAGTACAGGAAAATCCAGAAATTCTTATGGAAAACAAATGAAACGCAAACCTGCTCTGAACCAGAAAGTGTAGCTGAAGATCAAAAACCAGAATGCACCAGTGAAGGAACAGATAACCAGACAAAGCCTGAGAGTCCTGAAAACTATCTAAGGGGTGATAGTAACACAGAGCTGGAGAAGGCCCCTTGTACTTCAAAATCACCTCTGTCGCCATTCAGGACATCCAGTGGAAGATATATGAAAAAAACCACAGAGATACAGAGATGAGTAAAAGACAAAACCGACTGATCAGAACAGAGTAAGAAAGAATAGATAAGAGACTTTGTGTACTTGAGTTGTATAAAAGATTTTTTTTTAAAAATGGAAATGTCATGATAATAGTTGATTGTGGTAGTGGACACCCATATTAGATACTATATGACACTCTGTACTAGATATGGGGTCACCTGACATGGGGGTTGCTAGTCAGATAGCACATGTTGGAGCCTGTTTGATAGAGTTCAGTTACTGCAGATATGTGTTCATGTTAGGAAAATGTGTTATCAATAAAGTTACTCAGCTACAATGTCGACAAAAAACAAGACAAGCTCCACCCGTCAATGGCGGGTTGTGTTTCCCACCACTGCACGTCAGGAACCTAATTTCAATACTTCAGCATCTTATCCTAATTTCAATAGTTTAGCTAGAATCATCTCCCCTCGACAAATTTACCTCCCACATCAGCATGACTTCAGAATGTCATACATCATGACTGCCTTTAAATGTGACCTGAGCTTCGAGGGAACTCAGAGGCAAATGCAGACAACGTTGCGCAGTGTTTGTGAGCATCACCCATAGGACATCAAGGAAGAGGCGCTGTGCATTTGTGGGGGGGCACACGCAGATTGCATGTTCCCGGCTGGCTTTCAGCATGCTGCTGGAGCAAGGGCTCCAGTGTTGGTCAGCCTGGGGGCGTGGGGAGTGGTGGGGGGGTGGTGGGGGGCAGCGGTCGCAAGACAGCTAAGACTGAAAGAAATACCCAAGCACATGCCAGGGGACTGGGGGCAAGGAAACACAGACTGAAGGAAGTACGTAAGCACATGCCGGGGGGAATGGAGTGAGGGGGGGTGTAGTGAGGGAAGTGGCCACGCATTTGGTAAAGCTTGTCAATAGTGAGCATTCTTCCACAGCTGAGACCATTCAGCTGCAGCTCCATTGACATGCTTGGAGTCGGGCCTCTGAAGCTTTTCTGCTTACTCGAGCAACGCAAAAGCATGAAAGCACCAAATGCTCCAGAACTTTTCACCTCTCGGGCACAGACTGCAAATTAATGTGTGTTTTAGTGGGCAGCAGAACTATTGGATGACTGGGCAAGTTGTAGAATCCCCTTGCAAAAGGTGGCCATGGCTCAGTCACTGGTGGAAGTGCTCACAGCCCCTTGCAATGTCTTTATTCAGGTTTGGGCCGGTATCCATCATGGTTCAAGCTAACAGTGCAACCTTGCAGTGCAGGTTAGGAGAATGCTTGCGCCTGAGTTGAGAGCACAGCATGCAGTCCAGTAGCTGAAGCTGCTGTCAATCGGTCAAGTAGATTGGGCCAGAGGTGGGTGGGGTTTTGGATAGTTAATGAGTGCGCTACACACTGGTCATCCAAGTGGTGGCTAGCGCTCTCCGGCATGCGTGAAGGGGCCTTCAGAGTTAACCAAGAGAGGTTCTTAGGACACGCATGCTAGCTCATGCGTATCTCTCTTTCATCCTGCAGGAGGAGACATCAGGATCACGAAGCCTGGTATGGCTCATGGTTTACATGAAGAGAAGAAGTAGAAGAAGAGAAAGAGGAAAAATGCAGCAGAGGTGCCTGGCTCGGCAAAGGGAGAAGCACCTCCCTCATGATGAAGGGGCAGCAGGGCCTGCTGTGCACGCAGCTGAAGACCCACAGAGAACCATCGCTCGTAGGCGCCATGCTAAACCCACGGTCTATAGATGGCACTTATCATTCCCATAGATGGCTGAGAACCAGTGTTGCCGAGGACTGCACATGGCTAGGGAAATGGCTGGTTGCATCTGCCACCTGCTGCAGGATTTGACTCCACCGGGCCTGTCAAGGCACCGAGCCACTCATTTTCAAAATTGGGGACATGGAGGGCATCCACTGCCAGTGGCCGTGAAAGTGAGCACAGAGCTCAATTTTTTCACCAGTGGGTCTTTCCAGGGCTCTACAGGTGACCTGTGCAGGATCTCGCAAGCCTCCACTCATATGTGGATCCCAGAGGTCAGGGATGCCATCTTCGCAAAGGCACAGAACTTTGTGCATTTTATTCAGGATCAGGAGAGCCAGGAAGCAAGACTGCTAGAATTTGCACAGACCTCAGGTTTTCCACAGTGCAAGGTGCCATTGGTTGCACTTATGTGGTGATCAGATCTCCGTGGCAACAAGCAGTCAACTACATCAACCGCAAGGGCTTCCACTCACTGAGTGTGCAACCACCAGAAATGCATCCTGCAGGTCTGCGCATGATTCCCAGGGATCATCCGTGCCTCCCACATCGTTAGTATGTCTCAGATCCCTGACATCTTCCAGGGTCCAGAGAGGATGCAGGGATGGCTCCTCGGGGACAAGGGCTACCTGCAGAGGACATGGCTGATGAAGCCTGTGTGGTGGTCCCAGACTACAGCAGAGCAGTAGTATAACAAGGCTAATGCCGTGACCCAGATTTTGGTGGATTAAGCAAAAGAAATTTTGAAAATGAGTGGCCCGGTCCCTCGACAGGTCCGGTGGAGCACTGCAATACAGTCCACCAAGGGTGTGGAGCATCATTATAGCTTGCTGCATGCTCTACAACCTGGCACTGGCACTGCAATACGGGGGAAGGACCTGGCTGAGGAAGAGATGGAAGAGCTGCACCGCTCCTCCGATGAGGAGGACATCGAAGGGGATGAGGGTGATGAGGTCCTCGAAGGCGGGCTTACCAGTGATGAGACCATCGCACTGGCCAGATGAGGAGGGCGGGCCTTGGAGGCCCCTCATTGCTGCAAGATTCATGGAGGGTAATGACGATTCTTTGAGGAGGTAACGAGTAGGTTAGACAAAGGAGAGCCAATGGATGTAATTAACTTGGACTTCCAGAAGGCCTTTGACAAGGTGCCGCACAGGAGGCCACTCAGTAAGATAAGAGCCCATGGTGTTAGAGGCAAGGTACTAGCATGGATAGAAGATTGGCTGTCTGGCAGGAGGCAGAGAGTGGGGATAAGGGGGTCCTTCTCAGGATGGCGGCTAGTGACTAGTGGAGTTCCACAGGGGTCAGTGTTGGGACCACAACTTTTCACTTTATACATTAATGATCTAGATAAAGGAACTGAGGGCATTCTGGCTAAGTTTGCAGATGATACAAAGATAGGTGGAGGGACAGGTAGTATTGAGGAGGTGGGGAGGATGCAGAAGGATTTGGACAGGTTAGGAGAATGGGCAAAGAAGTGGCAGATGGAATACAATGTGGGGAAATGTGAGGTCATGTACTTTGGTAGGAAAAATAGAGGCATAGACTATTTTCTAAATGGGGAGAGAATTCAGAAATCTGGAGTGCAAAGGGACTTGGGAGTCCTAGTCCAGGATTCTCTTAAGGTTAACTTGCAGGTTGAGTGGGTAGTTAGGAAGGCAAATGCAATGTTGGCATTTATTTCGAGGGGACTAGAATATAAAAGCAGGGATGTGCTGCTGAGGCTTTATAAGGCTCTGGTCAGACCACATTTAGAATATTGTGAGCAATTTTGGGCCCCGTACCTCAGGAAGGATGTTCTGGCCCTGGAAAGGGTCCAGAGGAGGTTCACGAGAACGATCCCAGGAATGAAAGGCTGAACATATGAGGAACGTTTGAGGACTCTGAGTCTATACTCGATGGAGTTTAGAAGGATGAGGGGGGATTTGATTGAAACTTACAGAATACTGAAAGGCCTGGATAGAGTGGGCGTGGGGAAGATGTTTCCATTAGTAGGAGAAACTAGGACCCGAGGGCACAGCCTCAGAGTAAAGGGAAGACCTTTTAGAACAGAGATGAGGAGAAACTTCTTTAGCCAGAGAGTGGTGAATCTATGGAATTCATTGCCACAGAAGGCTGTGGAGGCCAGGTCATTGAGTGTATTTAAGACCGAAATAGATAGGTTCTTGATTGGTAAGGGGATCAAAGGTTACAGGGCGAAGGCGGTAGAATGGGGTTGAGAAACTTATCAGCCATGATTGAATAGCGGAGCAGACTCGATGGGCCGAATGGCCTAATTTCTGCTCCTATGTCTTATGGTAGGACAGTCCTGACATCCTCACCTTGTATCTGTGATCTTTTGAATCCAGTGTGACTGATGGCAGCGCACATGCCTGCACTGCTCAGACTCATGTCATGGAGATGCAGCAGAGGCCCTAATGGTTGCTAGATTTCAGGAGGATGATGACAACATGCAGTGAGGACATGCCATAGATCTTCACATAGCCTCTGTGAATGTCTGACTCCTGTCTGGCTGAGGGCAGCTCGCTTGCGCTCTGTGATCAGGCTCATAATCATAGAGATGCAGCTGTAAAACTTTAATGCACCTGATCCTTTGTCAGCCTTCAGCACCTGACCCCTTCAGTAGCACAGCATCACCGAACACAGATGTTGAAGAGATGGGGAACGAGCCATACCTCAAAGGTGCTGAGAGCATACAGAGAGAATGACGGAACTCTGTGATGCCTGACCATGACATTCTGGCAGCAATGACAAGCACCATTAAGATGCAGGCATCACTAATGTTTCCAGTGAGTGTGAAGCTGGACCATCAATTAGGTCTGAAGGTTACATATTGCACAGGGAAGAGGCCCTGGACTGAGACACCTGCTCTTATCTTATGCAGGAACAAAGGTTTCACATCTGAGTGACATTCTTGGGAGTTTATTTACAATAGTGAACATTATGTACAAGTGATTAACGTCCATGCTCAGGCTGTGCAATTGCATCTTCTGAACCCTCCAAAAGAGCTACATCTTCTGAACCTTCCTAACCCTGCCTCTATGACTTAGTGCTCTCCGGACATCCAAAGCGGAGGTGGAGGCAGCCTGCTGACTGCTACGCCCCGTCTGTGATGACCCTTGGTGAGCATCCTCTGGAAGGCAGAGACCTAGAGGGCCGCAGCCTGCTTTAGGTGTCCTGCTATGGGCCAGCTGCACCCTCCTCAGCCTGTGGAGTTGGAGCTGCTGGGATCACAGGAAGACAGGATTTGGATCGGCAGATTCTTGTTCTGAGGTATCCTCAGTGTTCGAGTTGAGGACCTGGGTCGTGGACCCACTCAGCTGCTTCCCAGATGTGCTTGCGAAAGCAAGGAGAAATAATTAGTGCATGGCAGTGGCCTGTGAAATAGCACATCACTCATGGCATGGTTGTCTGATGGATGTTGCACTGTTGGATCCTCACTTGGTTGAGCAGCGCCGACCTCACTGTCAGCACAGGAACAGCCCAGATCATTGCCGACCAACTGGATGACTCTATTTTCAGTCTGTGAGGGCCTTGATGTCAGGCCTTCCTCCACCAGTCTGTGACCTCTCCCTTTTGTTGTGTGCCAGCTTATCCTGCATGAATACAGATGGAGGGAGTGTAAGCACAAGATGAGAAGGATGCCTGACATATGTGGGTGGTGAATGGTGCCATGGACGGGATGAGGACACGATCCGCAGGACAGATGAAGGTGTGTGTGAGAGTCCCTTGGTGTGGTGATGTCCCTTGATCTGATAGAGGTTGAGATCCCTGTGGATGTGTGATGGGTTTGTGAATTGAGAGTAATGAGAAGAGTGACTTACCTTGATGGAACAGATAAGATCATTCATCCTCTTTAGGCACTGGATGGCTGTCCACTTTTGAAGGGCGTTGGCACTGACCATTGCTGCCACTGCCTCCCATACTGGATTGGTGACCTTGCTTGCTGGTCTTTGCTCAGAGCGGATGTAGATGGCTTCACAAAGGGCCTCTACTGCATCCAGTAGGCACCCAATCGAGGTGTTGCTAAATTTGGGGGCAGCATGTTTCCTTCATTTGGCAGCCATGACTTTCCAGCAGCTTCTGATCCCTTAGAGAGAGCTAGCTGTGTGCAGAGACACTGTTTAAATATGGTGCCCGGATTATTGAAGGCCTGAGGTATCGGTGAGATAGGTGAATCACAGGCCGCCCCACCACCGATCCGAATGCATGCATTATTATGAGGCAGGGTGCGCCGGGAATGGGGATGATACGGCATGAAAACCCACCATTACGGCCAGCAGGTAAAACAACTTTCTTTCACGCCTACTACCGCACTTAGTGCAAGTCTGGGACGATTCCAAGACTCATTTTTGTTGGCGAAAAGAAGCTTGAAAGGGGACATGACCAAAGTCACCAACATGCTGAGATGCATAGATAATTCGGGCTGTGAGCAGAGGACTATGGAACAGGAGTACAAGCATACTTTGTGAGACTCAAGTCAAAAGGAGAATAAATGCAAAACAGACCCAAAGAGAAAGCTTTTAATCATGTGTTGATTAACAAAATTCTGCCCCAAAACCACGCACACCACCCCCACTCCTACTCCCACACCATTCCCTGTCCCTGGCAGCAATGGTTGGTGATGGGTGTTCTTGTCCGTTTTGCTGTCAACCCCATCCAGGATGACTCCCATTCTGGTCTTCTCAATTTGAAATGTTGAAACAAGTTATGTGCACGCAAGCACTCTCTGCCAAACATTTGCCAGAGGGAACTGAGAAAAGCAGCTTCAATAAGTCAGTTTTATTCAGATGGGACAATAACCAATTTGAATTGTCACGTGAACTTCTGCTCAAACTTGCCTCTGTTTCCTTGGTCAATTTTCTGAGCCCTGGGAAACCTGTGCTGCTTACGTTAAATGTTGAACCCCATTAAAAATAACTTAAAAGGACCTCATTAACATCTCCTAAGGAGGTTAATTGCATCAGTTGGTACCTGCCCACAGTCAATGAGGAAACCCCTGTCTTCAGCATGTAGGCTTCTCACCGGCATCCAAATACGCTTCTGTAAAAACCAGAAATGGAAATCCCGTGGAGCCAGCTTGTGCGTTCGCTCTAAAAATCAGAAGATTTCTACCACCACCTATTCCCAACTGAGCCTTGGTGCTTGCATTTGGACCCGTGTGTTGCCTGAAAAGAGACAGCGCATTCAGAACCCCAGTTCACCGAAATTCAGTTCAATTCGGGAAATCATGAGGTCGGTCTTGGGATTCCAATTCACTTTGGGCCAAAGTATGTTCTGGTGCCAACCAAGGCACATTTAACACTAACTGGGGAATAGGGGATTATTGTTTTGTATTGTACAGTGGTTGTTAATTTAATTGAAGATGCTGAGGTAGAATTTGATACCTACCTCGCCTGTTAATCGGGTCTGAAACGTGAACCACGAACTTCAATATTGCATGCTGATATCCTACCCTGGAGCAGCAGTGGAAGAACACATGGCACCAAATTGTTGGGGTATTTCTTAGGTATCCTGGTTAGCATCTGAGACAAATTCAAACACCATTACAATTCTTTTATGGGGATCCTGAATCCAGATCCTTTTGAGAAATTGGTGTCTAGGAGCACCTTAGACATCGCATTCTAAACCCACCCAATGAATCATAGTGGGAACAGTCAGGAAGCAACATTCACGAGTGTTAGTTAAAGGGATTCTTCCCTCCATTAACTTAAGGCTCTGGGTAGTCGATCAAGGCTTCAAAGATGCTTTTGGTCAATTATTTGGTTGTTTGACTAGTATTGTAACTGTGAAGTATTTTTGGACTGTAGTTTCTTGTATCAAGCAGAGCGTACATAGGATTACATAGGATATCCAGAGCAGAAATAGTCCATCCTTCAGCCCAACCAGCCCATGCTGGTGTTTATGCTGCACTCAAGCCACCTCCTATCATTCCTCATCTAAATCGACCATTGTAATCATTTATTCTCTTCTCCCCCCTGTGTGTGTCTAGCTTCCCTTTAAATACATCCTATGCAAAAGCAGGAGTAGAGCATGGAAGTTATGATAAACCTGCAGAAAATATTGGTTTAGCCTTAACTGGAGTATTTAGTTCAGTTCTCACACTTAATGAAGGATGTGAAGACATCAGAGAGGGTGCAGAAAAGATTCACGAGAATGGTCCCAGGGTTGAGGAATTTCAGTTACCCAGATCAATTGGAGAAGCTGGGACTGTTCTCCTTTGAAAAGAGGAGGTTGAGAGGTGATTTGATTGAGCTATTCAAAATCATGAGGGGTCTGTGCAGAGTAGATAGGGAGAAACTGTTCTCACTGATGAAAGGATAGGAACCAAAAGGTGATTAGTAAATAAGCAATGGCGACATGAGAAAAACTCCTTTTTATGCAGTGAGTGGTTAAGATCTGGAATGGGCTGCATGAGAGCGTGGTGGCGGCTGATCCATTTGTGGCTTTCAAAAGAGAATTGTTTCATTATGTGAAGAGAAACATTTTACAGGGTTACGGGGAAAAGATGGTGGAGTGATACTAGTTGGATTGCTTGTTTCAACCACTCCCTGTTGTGGCAAGTTCGACATGCTCACCACTCTTTGGGTAAAGAGGCTTCTTCTGAACTTTCTGCTGGTTTTCTGGGTGATAATCTTATATTGGCCTATAGTTATGCTCTTCTTCACAAGAGGAAACATTCTCTCTCTATCCACTCTGTCAAAATCTTTGAGAATTTTAAATGTTTCTATTTGATCATCCTTCAACCTTCTTTCAAAAGAGACCCAGGATTGAATTTTTGTCTTTCAACACAGAGGAAGCCTGCATCAAGAGAATGAAACAGGAGGCGTGCAGGGCCACATCTTTATACTTCTCTTCCGATTTCTGCCAGCCACCATTTTTGCCAGGTTGGAAAATGTGACGGGTTCCAACGCACACTTAAAGTAACATCAGTTTCACTATTTAAATGCCTGCTACACATTAAATTTTCCCTGTCGTTGCTATTTTCATTCAAGCAGGTGAGTTCCTGAAGGCTGTCAGAACCAAGCCAGGTAAGTCAATTCGTGAACCTTGGGGGGAACCATCTGTGAAGTCAAGAAACTTTTTGGCAGGTAATTATAAAAACTATTGCCAACTTCAATGTTATAACTTAATGGTGTTTGATGATTTAGGTATGTTTTCGATGCAGTGATTGATCATCTGGCAACTGTATCAACAAAAGCAGGCTGAGCAGATGGCCAGACATATGTTTTGCAAGATAGCCTCATTATGAATGCTTGGGTGACCTCCAAGACTGACAAATTCATTTCGCCTGTGGGGGGCTGTTTGTATAGTTTGAAAGGGCTGCTAGCTTTGCTCAATTGATAGTTTTATGTACTTATAATATGCTTATCTTTCTTTGTAGTGGTTTTTCAATGCCTGTTTGTTTGTTTGGACAAGATTAAGAGTATCTTCAAAGGGAATTTTAATTGCTATGTTATGATAATTTAAGGGAGTAGTTCTGTTTTGAAGGGATTTTTAAATGGCTGATTGTTTTCCTTTATTTCATGAGCATGTCAAAGACTTGCCAGTGTTATTATATGGCTCGTTGGTTCTGGGATACTGGGATACATAGCGGATACTGGGTGAGTGGACATTGGAGATGCAAGGGAGCATGGAGGGGCATGGAAAATATGAGGAGGCATGGAGGGGGCATTGGGGCATGAAGGGATCATGGGAATGGAGGGGGGTTGCTGAGCAGAGGTGAGGGGAGGTAAGGGTTGACGGCTGCAGGGCCTAACAGCCATGAATAGAACTGGGCCAGTGCCCGAGTAAGTGAAGGAGATCCTTATAACCTGCAGGCCTCATAATCTGCCTGCCTCAATTGCCACCCCGGGCTTGCATCGGGAGGTGGCAGCCCCAACTCCAGCCCACCCTTGACTCCTGGAGACCAAAATACCAAGTGAATATGCTGCCTTTTGGAAGTCGGGAACATGATACTGGCAAATAGCCTTATTCATGTTTCCTGAACCAAAGACCAGCCCCCAGCCTGTCAACTCTTTCCTGATATGTGGTGATGGCTTGTTACAGTTCACTCAGGGAGTTCAAGTTGCTGTGGCAATGTGCACCTTTACATGAATGCTGTAGTCTGGTTGAACTAGTAAGATCTACCCTTTTGAAATCTGTGCTGACTATTCATTATTACATTTCTCATTTCTAGATGTTTTTCCATTCCCCCCTTTGGTAAAGATTCCATTAGTTTCCTACAACTGATGTTAAGCTGACTGGGCTATAATTCCCTAACATGTTTTGTCCCCCCTTTTAAATCTAGGGATTACATTAGCTATCAACCAGTCTTCTGGCACTAATGAATTATTTAACACTTGTAGTTATGCCCCTGCTATATCTTCCCAACATTATTTTTAATCAAATTTAAATTTAATCCATCTGGACCAGGGGCTTTATCCTCATTGAATTTGTTTAGTTTATTCAGTACATCCCTTTTTCATTTTAAATGAACTTACCTCATGACTCATCTCATCATTAAGTGCCATGTCTATCAGTTCTATTTCCCTGCAAAACACAAAAGCAAAATAATTATTTATTTATTTGCAGGTATTATCCTGTCCACCACTTAATAGTTCTATTTCCATCACAGCCATCCATTTTTTTGATGTACCTGTAAAATATTTTACTATTTTCTTTTATGTTCCTTGATGATTAAATTTCATAGTTGAAGCACAATCACTGGTGCTATGCAAGCAAACATTTTGTCTGCAGGTAGAGTTCCAAACAGAAGTCAGGATTACGCTTAATCTATGTGGATAACGTTAATTGAGAGAAGAGTGTTAGCCATGTCACCAGGGATTTTTAGCTTCCATCTAAGCCGGGCTCAGCTCGGTGTTTCACCTTAAGGGCAGAGTTTCCATCTAGGCATTACTTATTCACTGTGATAGTAAATTGACAGCCTTGATTCTGTGCTTAGATGCTGGAACAGGTCTTAAAACCATAATGTTGTTATTTGGAGGCAAGATTAATTCCAACTGCTCCAACGTGATACTTGACATAATGTTATGCATAATGGAGGAATAAGATGAAGGTACTGATATATAAGTTCTAAGTGAGTCTTCTTTCAGTAGTTTCAGTATTGTATTTTTTCAGAAATTGTTCAGCATCCTTTGGTGTCACCATTTGAAAGCCTATTATTTGCTGCTGATTCTTTTCCTGGAACTATTACCTCAGTCAGTGTTTTGTGTTACCTGCAATAAGTTGCTTAAGTCTATTTTCTGTTAATATTTTTAGGGAGATCATGTTCATGAAAGTGTGGGGCTATTAAATCTGAGTCTGTCGAGTTAAATATTGTAATCTGTTTTTCGCTCTAATTTTTATGGTTTGGTGGGTAATCAGCAGCATAATGTATTTGACGATGCAAACACTATCACTATATTGATTTATATAGGTGATAAATGTTTTCATAGTTTACCTTAGCAAATGCATTCAAAAGGTGGGTGATAGCAATAATATTTTGTACTTTTTGAAACAAAGCCACTTATGAAAGGCAACATGGATATACTCATCAAAATTACAGGATGAAATAAATTGGTCAAGTGCTATGAGTGACCATGTGTGCAGGTGAAAAGGCTGGTTTTACTCTACAGTCAATTACTGAACATCCATCAGGGGCAGCATACTCGATATGAAGCTTCTGCTATAAAAGGGATCCCTTAATTTAGCCTGGGCTCACTCATAATACAAGCTCATCTGCTGTTTGGACCTAGCCATTGAAAATTGGGTAGTAAGCTTGAAGTGCCTGAGAGAAGCAGCCAGAAGACTTCAAGACCTGAAGATTATGCTTTGGGTTGATGGTGACGGGAGGTGTGAGAGATAGAGGGAGGGTGAGGGAGTGGCAGGGATGCAGAGAAATGAAAGAAAAAGGAAAGAATGGGCAATTTTGTTAGATGGCTCCTGTTCAGTTTTAAGACTAATCTGGAACTCCCATTGACTCCTAGCCTATCTTTCACTGGGGCACCGAATGGATGCAGTAGGTGCAGAATAAACAGGAGACTTGGAACAAACCCCATCACCTGATTAATACCAGATAGAGGTGGATTAATGATGTGCTAGGGTCCCTGAGACCCTGACCCCCGGCCTAAAAGTCAAGGGTGAGGCCGACTCCACACTCGCAGCTCGCCCCATAGGTATTTCATGCTCAGAGGGGTGTTAATTGGTTTAAGATGCGACTTTCACCCACATCTGGGCCTGTAAGTACTGCCCCTGATAGCTGCTGGCTAATCACTAGGTTGCCAGCAGCGCCACGTGGAACAGTGGCCTCTGCTGGAACTACAAACCCCCCAGCACTGAGGAGCCAGGGCCTGAGCCAGAGCCGGAGCTAGAGGGAAAGGTTAACAGGGCGGGATGGGGAGATGGGGACGGTGGGGTTGGGGGAGGTGGGGGGTGCGGGGAGGACGAGGTGGGGGATGGGAGATGGGAAACGGGGGCAAGGTGGGTGATGGGGGACGGGGGATGGGGGGGACAGGAGAGTGCGAAGGGGGATGGGGGTGGGCAGATGGGGGTGCCACCTGGGCCAAGCTAAAGGGGAAGGGAATTGATGGGGGGATGACTCCAGGGCCGAGGTGGGGTTGTTCAATGGGACCAGGGGCGCTTTGAACACCGGTGGTATGTGTGGGTAGACAGCGAGCATGGCGTCCTTGACATTTTACGAGCTCCCATGCCTGTAAACCTTCCACTAGGGTGGGGCGGGGGTGTGGGGTTGTAAATTCTGGCCCACAATATGTGGGGTCTGCACTTACCATATTGACATACCTTAGGTATACTACAGGAAATTCTGGAACAGCATTCTGTGAGCACAGACTTGACTTAGTGAGCCACTCAGAAGTCCATTGTTTTTGGCGGGGTCATAAAATCCCACCGGCAGAAAATTCCGCCCAAGGACTGAAAGAAAATCCACCCTATCGGGTTTTCTTGCGCTAGCAAGAAATCTCTTCTTTGGGTATATTTCACCTAAACCTTCCTGATCTTTTTTTATTATTCATCCATGAATCATTTAAAGTTTATCTTTTTAAAGTTACATATTTTTGTCTTGGTTTTTATTAGTGCTGGTTGACAGTTCATCTTAAATGTATTCATATTGTACTGCCATAATTTTTATTTAACAAATTAAACTGCTTTTATAGATATTGAGCAAAGCAGCAGATTATATAATTATCCATAACTCAGAGTTCTCTTTGAAAATTAATGTATGACCCATGTGACCTAAATATATTCGTGCGGACAACTCCAACTGAAGTGATTAAAACAGCTGAGAAATGTTCAATACCAAACAGCTAGACAAGTTAGTAAAGTCATGAGACAAATTACTTCACCACTAATGTTTGATTACCTATTTAAGAATAGTTTATAGGGTAAAGGGAAAAGAAACGGAGAGAAACAGTGTTAACATTTTGAGTCCGTATGACTCTTAAGTACTCAGCGTTAGCTCTGTTTCTCTCTCCACAGATGCAGTTTTTCCAGCATTTTCTGTTTTTATTTCAAATTTCCAACATTCACTTTTATTTTTAAAAAGCTTTTGCTTTTATTTTAAGGATTAATTTAATATTATTTCAAGTTGGTATTAAGCAATGTCTGATAAGATCACATGTTTTTATAAATATAATATTTTGGATATTAATATTTAAGATGTATATCAATACGTTTTTATTAACTTTCTTACTCCCATAGTTTCCTGTGGCTTCACACACCCCTCACTCTTATAATCGAAAGACTTTAAAAATTTAAATTGAACAGCTCTGCAGAGAATTTCTTTATCCTGTAAGTTATTATTTGCACCCTTGGTGGTATCCAGCACTATGGGCAGAACCATCTCAGATTTGCAATGTGTGGTAGCAGACGTGAAAAATGACGTTTTACCCGCCAGCCGGAGTGGCGGGTTTTTATGCCATATCATCTCATTCCCATCTCATTAATTATGCAGGCACAGGATACACACTGTCTCGCTGGCGGGCACCATCAATTTGCTCGCTATGACGTTATCTTGCTGCTTCCTCACTCCGGGCGCTGTATTTAAACTGCAGCCAATGCTTGCAGCCCAGGACTGCTCCGGTGAAGACATGACCCCAAAAGCCAAGAAGAATGAACCTTCCTGATTCAGTGATGCATCCCTGGGACATCTTCTGGATACTGTGGAGGCCCACCGTGATGTCCTGTACACCGACTCTGGCCGCAAGAGTTCCAGCAATCTCACCATTCCTGCTTGGAGGTAGTGGCAGTGGTGGACAGTGCCAATACTGCACATCAGAGGTTGGCCATCCAGTGCCGAAAGAGGATAAGAGGATGAATGATCTCATCCATGCCACCTGGATAAGGCAACCATCTCATCACTCTAAACCCACACACTCACAAGGCCATCACACATTTACTGGCATCTCATTCAGTGCCAGCTCAAGGGGCATCACCAATTACTCTCTTATACAGACCCTCACATCTCCATCTGGCCTCATCTCCTTTGGAGTCTGCATCCTCAGCCCTCATCATCTTGAGACCACTTGCACAGATCAGCATGTGCCCCCACACACACCCAGGGATACTGCCCTTCCCCAGTACAGCCCTCTCCCTGCAGCCTCTTCTTTTGCCTGAAGCCACATTTCCCCCTTCCTCAAGCAAGCCCTACACCTGCAGTCATTGAAAAGCCCCTGCCTTATGGCTGGTCTGGTAGATAGAGTCCTGCCATGAGCCCCCCTAAAAGTGATGTGGTGCTGTCTGTGAAGCCTGGCACTGATGACTGCGAGTGCTGACCGAAGCAAAGTAGGCAAACAAACCTCGAAGTCCCAAGTGAAGTGCAGCTCGGCAGGTGCACGTCGCTTATGTACAGTTGTGAAACAAGTTGGCGTGCAATCACACCAACGTGCCCAGATGATCCAGCATAGGGGGATGATTCCAGTGAGCAGGGCTTATAATAAGACGCTAAAGTATTGAAATTAGGTTCCCAACGTCCAGCGGCCCACCATTGATGGATGAAGTGGACAATCACAAACTAGTTTCGTGCGGTGTAAAACTGATTTTTGGCCATCTCACCATATTGTCTGCTTATGCCTGCCATGACGCCCATCACCAATGGAAGTGGACGCTTCCATACCATGACTTTCACTATGGCCATGATTTTGTCCTCGTCGGGCAGGCTTGGCAGGGGCGGGCGGGGGCGGCCGGGAAGCTGACTGCCGCCTGCGATCAGGTCGCGACTGTGATTTCATGCTGGTGGGCCAGCGAAGGCCCGCCCAGTGTGAAACGTGTGCTGCAGTGCTCAGCACTGCCTGTGTCGGGGATGGTGGAGGGCGTTCGCACATGCGCACAGGGGCGCACAGGAAAAGCTGCCTGAGGCACAGAGCTGCCAGAGGAAGATGAAAAGTTTTGAAGATGAAAAATAAAGAATTGTAAAATGTTAAAAAAAAAAGTCCCCTCACGTATCTCTATCGCATGAGCAGGGACATGTTATTAACGAAATGTTCAAATTTTTATTTCATTTTTACTTGCTGTTGGAAACCTCATCCCGCCCATGGATGGGGTTTCCTAAAAAATGTAAAGGCCGCTTGGCCTCTTCGCCTGCCCGCCAACCATAAGGTTTAATGGGCAGCGAAAAATTTCATTAATTGGTACTTTAATGGCCATAATAGGCTGTTAATTGTTGGTGGGGGCGCTGCTGACTCTCACACATGGCTGCTGACCAAAATATCACGCGTCATTTTACATTTGTTTGGGTCGGGCGCGCGCCTGCCCGACAAGTGCAATAATCTGCCCTATGTTTCATTAATTTTTAAAAAGTCAAGAAGTAATTCATATTACATCCCTTTTTGAGGAGTGGAACAATACACACCTAAATTAGTTTATACCCGGACTCTGAATTTTAAGATCTTTCAAGTTCCTGCATGAAGCTCATTGGCACGGATTCAAAGAATCACAAAATTGTTACAGTGCAGAAGGAGGCCATTTGGCTCATCATCTCTGCACTGGCTCTCCAAATGAGCAATTCGCCTAATGCCATTTCCCGATCTTCTCCACGTAATCCTGCACATTCTTCCTTTTCGGATAACAATCTAATTCCCTTTTGAATGCCTCGATTGAACCTGCCTCCACCAAACTCTCAGGCAGTGCACTCGGATTCTGACCTCTCACTGCATGGGAAGGTTTTTCCTCATATCGCCTTTACTTCTTTTGACAATTACCTTAAATCTGTGCCCTCTCATTCTAAATCCTTTCACAAGTGGGAACAGTTTTTCTCTACCTGCTATATACAGACCCCTCATGATTTTGAATTCCTCTGTCAAATCTCTACCTTCTCTTATCCAAGGAAAACATCCAGACTTATCCAATCTATCTTTGTAGCTGAAGTTCCTCTTCCCTAAAACCATTCTCATGACTTTTTTCTGCACTCTTTCTAATGCTTTCATATCTTTCCTGAAGTGCAGCAGCCAGAACTGGATGCAGTACTCCAGCTGAGACTAAACCAGTGTTTTATAGAAGTTTAACATAATGTCTTTGCTCTTGTATCCTATGTCCCTATTAATAAAGCCTAGGATACTATATGCTTTATTAATCTCTCTCTCAGCCTGTCCTGCTACCTTCAATGATATATGCACATATACGCCCGGGTCCCTGTACTCTTGCACCCCCTTTAGAGTTTTACCCTTTATTTTATATTGTTTCCCTGTTTTGCCTCAGACTGAATCACTTCACACTTCTCCACATTGAACTTCATCTGCTACTTGTCCACCCATTCCACCAACTTGGATATGTCCTTTTGAAGTTCCGCACTATCCTCCTCACATTTCACAATGCTTCCAAGTTTCAAAATAATTCACAAATTTTGAAAGGCTAGTTCATTAATATGTATCAGGAAAGGTTCCAACACTGACCCCTGGGGAACTCCAGTATAAATCTTCTTCCAATCTCAAAAACATCCATTAACCACAACTCTCCGTTTCCTATCACTCAGCCAATTTTGTATCCATGTTGCTATACTGTTTCTTTTATACCATGAGCTATAACTTTGCTTTCAAGTCTGTTGTGCAGCACTTTATCATATGCCTTTTTGAAGTCCAAATACGCTACATCAACAGCATTACCCTCATCAACCCTTTCTGTTACCTCTTCAAAAACTCTAGCAAGTTAGCTCAACATGATTCGCCCTTAAGAAATCCATGCTGGCTTTCCATAATTAACCCACATTTGTCCAAGTGACTATTAATTTTGTCCCGAATTATTGTTTTTAGAAGTTTCCCCACCACCAAAGTTAAACTGACTGATAAACCCAGTTGCTGGGCTGATCATTGTGCCTTTTTTGAACGGGGGTGTAACATTTGCAGTTTTCCAGTCCTCTGGCATCATTCTTGAGTCTAAGGAATATTGAAAAAGTATGGCCAGTGCCTCTACAGTTTTCATTCTCACTTCTCTCAATGTGCTTGGATGCATCTCATCCAGTCCTGGTGCCTTATCAACTTTAAGTAGAGGCACCCTATTCAATACCACCTTCTTACCTAGAGCCAACCAAAGAGCAGACCTGGTAATTTGCAATGAGACAGGATTAGTTAATGACCTCACAGTGAAGGAGCTTTTAGGTAGCAGTGATCATAACATAATTAAATTTCTCATTCAGTTTGAGGGTGAGAAGAGTGGGTCTAATACTAGTATTTTTAATTTAAATAAAGGCAACTACAAGGATATGAAGACAGATCCGGTGAAAGTGAACTGGGGATTTAGGTTAAAGGTTATGACAGTGGAGATACACTGGCAGACTGCCATGCAGGAGGTATTTCAGAACACTCGACAAAAATACATTCCAGTGAGAAAGAAAAACTCTAGGAGAAGAATACACCATCCATGGCTAACCAAGGAAGTTTCCGCTAGTATAAAATTGAACGAAAAAACATATAATTCTGCAAAGATTGGTGGCAGAAGATTGGACAGAATTTAAAAACCACCAAAGAATGACTAAAAAAAAAATGAGGGAGAAATTAGAGTATGAGAAGAAGCTAGCTAAAAATATAAAAGCAGATAGTAAGAGTTTCTACAATATTTAAAAAGAAAAAGAGTAACTAAAGTGACTGTTGGTCCTCTGTAGAGTCAGAACGAGGAATAAATAATGGAAAATAAGGAAATGGCAGAAGTGTTGAACAGGCATTTTGTGTCTGTCTTCACTTGGAAGACACAAATAACATCCTAGAAATACTTATAAATCAAGAGGTGAAAGGGAAGGAGGAACTTAAAACAATTACAATCACCTGAGAAAGGGTCTTTAAAGAAGTGACTGCTGAGGTAGTAGATGCATTGGTTGTAATTGTCCAAAATTTCCTAGATTCTGTAAAGGTCCAATCAGATTTGAAAGTCATGTATGTAACTCCTCTATTCAAGAAAGGAGAGACACAGAAAGCAAGAAACTACAGGCCTAATATCTGTCATTAGAAAAATCTATTATTCAGGATCTTATAGAAGGGCACATAGAAAATCTCATTGCAATCAGGCAGAGTCAACACGGTTTTGTGAAAGGGAAAATGTGTTTGCATAATTTATTAGTGTACTTTGAGGAAGTAAACAAACAACATGAATAAAGAGGAACCTGTAGATGTGGCATATTTGGATTTCCAAAAGGTATTTGATAAGATGCCACATCAAAAGTTACTGCACAAAATAAGAGCTCATGGTGTAGGGGTAATATATTAGCATGGAAAGAGGATTGGTTAACGAACAGGAGGCAGAGACTAGCAATGAATGGGTCTTTTTCAGGTTGGCAAGATGTGACGAGTGGAGTGCCACAGAGATCAGTGCTGGGGCCTCAATTATTTACAACTTATATCAATGACTTGGATGAAGGGACCAAATGTATGGTTGCTACATTTGTTGATGACACAAAGATAGGTAGGAGAGTAAATTTTGAAGAGGAAATAAGGAATCTGCAAAGGGATATATATAGGTTAAGTGAGTGGGCACAAGTTTGGCAGATGGAGTATAATGTGAAAAATGTGAACTTGTCCACTTTGACAGGAACAACAGAAAAGCAGTATATTATTTAAATGCTGCCACTGTGCACTAGCAGTGTTTGTGGAAGGGGTGTCAATCAAGAGGTCCGTCTTGGATGATGTTGGAGAGTCAGGAGGTGAGTCTTTGGGAGTCAGGAGGAGGTGAGTTACTCAGCACAGAGTTTCTAGCCTCTGACTTGCTTTTGCAGACACAACATTTATATGGCTAGTCTGGTTCAGTTTCTAGTCAGTGGTAACTGCCAGGATGTCAATGGGGGGAGATTCAGCAATGGTAATGCCATTGAATGTCAGGTGGTTAGATTCTGTCTTGTTGGAGATGGTCATTGCCTGGCATTTGTGTGGTGTGAATGTTACTTGCCACTTATCAATCTAAGCCTGAATGTTGTCCGGATCTTGCTACATAAGGGCACGGGCTGCTTCAGTATCTGAGGAGTTGCGAATGGTGCTGAACAGAGTTCAATTGTTAGCAAACATCCCCACTGCTGACCTTAATGGAGGGAAGGTCATTAATGAAGCAGATGAAGATGGTTGGGCCTAGGACACTACCCTAATGACCTCCTGCAAGGATGACACAGGACTGAGATGATTGGCCTCCAACAACCACAGCCATGTTAGTTGTGACTCGAACCAGTGGAGAACTTTCCCCCTGATTCCCATTGACTCCAGTTTTGTTAGGGCTCCTTTATGCTACACTCAGTCAAACACTGCCTTGCAGTCACTCTCACCTCAACTCTTGAGTTCAGCTCCTTTGTCCATGTTTGGAACAAGGCTGTAATGAGGTCAGGAGCTGAGTGGCCTTGGCAGAACATAGACTGAGAGTCAGTGAGCAGGTTATTGCTGAGTAAGTGCTGTTCGATAGTGCTGACCCCTTCATTTTGCTGATGACCAAGAGTAGACTGTTGGAGCAGTAATTAGCCAGGTGGGATTTGGCCTGCTTTTTGTGAACAGGATGTACCTGGGTAATTATTTGCGTTGTCGGGTAGATGCCAGTGTTGTAGTTATACTTCAACAGCTTTGATAGTGCTGCGGCTAGTTTGTGGTTGAATACAATCCTGCTGCTGGTGGCTCACAGCGCCTCAGGGATGCCCAGTTTTGAATTGCTAGATCTGTTTGAAATCTATTCCATTTAGCACAGTGGTCACGCTATATGACAAGACGGAGAGTATCCTCAATGTGCAGTGGTCACTTCTACCAGTACTATGATAGACAGATACATCCACAACAAGTAGATTGGTGAGGATAAGGTCAAATGGGTTTACACCTCTTGTTGTTCCCTCACCATCTGCCGCAGACCCAATCCAGTAGCCATGCCCTTTAGACTCGACCAGCTTGGTCAGTAATGGTGCTACCAAGCTACTCTTGGTGAAGGATATCGAAGTCCTCCATCCAGAGTATGTTCTGTGCCCTTGTCACCCTCAGTGCTTCCTCCGAGTGGTGTTCAACATGGAGGAGTCCTGATTCATCAGCTGAGTGGGGAAGGGCGGTGCGCTGGTGGTCATCAGCAGCAGTGTGTACCATCAGTTCCACATTTGACATTCCACACAGTGGTGCCATGAGACTTCATGGGGTCCAAAATTAATGTTGAGTACTCGCAGAGAAACTCCATCCTGACTGTATACCACTGTACCTTAGTGGGACAGGACGTACCCAGGGATGGTGATGGTGATGTGGTGCCTGGGACGTTGACTGTAAGGTATGATTCCAAGAGTATGACGATATTAGTCTCTTGCTTCACTAGTCTGTGGGACAGCTCTCCCAATTTTGGCACAAGCGCCCAGATGTTAGGGTCAGCAAGGCTGGTTGTGCCATTGTAACTTCCAGTGCTTAGGTCGGTGCTGCGTGGTCTGTTCGGTTTCATTCCTTATCAACTTTTCCCTCGCAGTTTGATACAACTGAGTCACTTGCTAGGCCATTTCAGAGTGTGGTTGGAGTCAATCAGATTGCTGTGGATCTAGATTCATATGTAGACCAGTGAAGGTATGGATGGCAGATGTCCTTCCCTGAACCAGATGGGTTTTTACAACAAACTACAATAGTTCCATGGTCACCATTACTGATACTAGCTTTTAATTGACTTTAAATACCACCAGCTGCATTTGAACCCTTGTCGCCAGAGCATTAGCCTGGATTGCTAGTCTGCCTGCCCTTTTATAGCAGAAGCTATATTTTCCTAGATGTTATACATGTTAGAACTGAAGTCCCATGCTATTGTAATGTAAATATTAAGTAGTTAATATTTATACTGCTTGGACCTCAATACAAACTTTGGTTGGATTAAGACAACACAACTGAAAAATTTGAAATCAGAACACATCTTTTTCATTCTTCCTTTATGACCTTTTGTACCCTTTTCACAGTTACTTGTATTTGAAATCATCTTGTTTGTTGGGATTTGCAGGACTGGATTCTAGCCAGCAATTTGGTCTGAACAGACCAAACATTTGGTCTAAAGCTTTCACTTGGAATAAGTCCTAAATGACAGCAGTTCAAGTTAGAATGCTGCTAAAGTTCTTGTGTCTGAATGGTTGTCCAAAAAGTGAAGCCTACCATGAATACCAAAAGATGACATGTGTACCATGAATATTTTTCAACCAATTTGACTGGATTCAGTTGTTAAAACTTAAAACTGTCATATCCATAAATCGTAAGAATTAATATTTTCATTTTTCTACCATGATGACAATATTGGAAATTAGATTTTTATAATTCAACTCAATTTTTACAGTTGCATTTTATAGTGCAACATTCAAGCAGAGGTACAAGATATATCTCATGAATTAAATAAAATAAAATAAAATAATTTTTGACATATAGAGTACCTGTGGCTAATCTGCTTTAGGTTACATTGGTGACTGTCAAACCTTTTCAAATGATTAATATTATAAGATGATTTAAATAACAATTGTTCTCTTTATGTGCCATTGAGTATGTTGCCAAAAACAAGAGTAAACTAAAATCTCTTTAGAAACTAACCTTCTCAAGATGCACATGGCCATGTGTCCATCATTGCATTTAATTTACGTGTCACCTCTATATGTATTGAGACATAATTATTATTGATATCCTTCTATTTCGGGAGACGGTGGATAGCAGCCAATTATTTAATTTAATTTATTTTATTTTAGTCATGAGATATATCTTGTACCTCTGCTTGAATGTTGCACCATAAAATACAACTGTAAAAATGGAGTTGAATTATAAAAGGTATTTCACTTCTGTAATGAACATCATCCGTTATTGCTGTAGAGGCCAATTGGTGAGTCGGCCCCTGACCCCCACCCTGCAGTCTCTCCTGCAGCTGGCACAGATCAATAGCATGGCCCGAGGTCAACTGATGTTTTTGCTTCCTTCTGACAGGCCTGCTTTTCCGCTAACTGATCATTTCTTTTGAGGAATGCTGCGATACAGTAAGATGTTAAAAAACTTGCAGAACAGGCGTGTAAATGACAAAGTAGTTTTCAATTTAGATAATTGTGAGTTGATACATTTGGACAGGGGAAATATGGAAGAAAGATACTCCTTGGAAAATGATTTATTAAATGGGATAGAGGAAAAAAAGAGATCCAGAACTTCAAAGTCACAAATCAGTAAAAGTAGCAACAAATTAATTAGAATATTGAGTGCAGCAATTAACTGCCTCAGTTCATTGAAGTACATAGACAAGAAAAACAGGCCATTTAGCCCAACCGTCATTGTTTATGTTCCATACAAGTCTCCATTCACCTTACTTTTTCTAACCTTATTATCTATAGAATCTTTTCTCCCCCCTTTTTCCCTTGTGCACTTATCTAGCTTCCCCTTAAATGCATCTGAACTATTTGCATGTGACACTGCTTTTAAAGATTTGAGATTAAGAAGATCTAGATCTCTTTTGCCCTCTCACATGAATACATCAACAACTCAGGGAGTATCACTAAAATAGCAGGGAGGAGTTTGTTGAACCTAACAAAACACAACTAAATAAAACAAAACTCAAGTAAGAATAACAACAATAAAACATAGAAGATGAGAAATTCAGGAGCATGTATTGAATTTCAGGCACCCGACCATAAAGGACTTTCATTTATTATCAGGTGGACATCTGCAATTGGGGGTAGATCCAAAGTGTGGAGGGTGGAATTTCATTTGGCATCTACATGGAATAAGTACATTTTGGTCACTTGTCATTTTAATTCTCTATTCCACTTCCACTGTGACCACTCTGTCCTCGAACTCTTACACTGTCCTAACTCTTAGAAGCTCGAAGAATAGCATACGATCTTTCAATTAGGCACTTAATAGCTTTTCTGACTCAATGTTGAGTTTGATCATTTCAGATCGTAGCCACTGCTCTCATTTTTGCAGACAGCAGCTGCTGGTAATTGTTCTGCCCTTGCCATTTGCATCTACGCGAGAACCATCTTTTGCTTCTTTACTTACCACATTACCATCCCTTTTTGCCTTAGACCATCCTCCACTATGTCAAATACCCATTCCTGCCTTCCACCCAATCACAGGACTTCCCTTTTGATTTTTCCTTTCCTATTCCCTTTCCTCATATCTGTTCTTGCTTAAAACTTGTTATATCTTTTTTCCAATTCCGATGAAAAGTCACAACTTGAAACACTAACTTTGTTTCTCTCTCTACAGTTACTGCCTGCACAGAATACCTGCTGAGTATTTCAAGCATTTTCTCATTTTATTTAATTTATTAGACATGACTCAGTGAAGATTCATAAAAAAATGATTTAAAGTTTTGGTCCTTTAAGGCGCGTTGACAGATTCACTGAACTTAATTCGAATGAAGAAAAGAAAATTGAGAGGGAATAAGACATAAGGCTTAAAAAGTGTGGAAACAAATGAACATGTAGATGTAAGAAACTCTAATGGGTTGTGGAATGCTGAACTCACAATGCAATACACCTGAAGGGCTGGGCTGTCGGGACACAAAATTGTAATGCTTCCAAGCGCAGAGGGAATTTAATGTCTAAGGCAAGACTGAGCGGAGAATCGTCCCAGATTTGCACTAAGTGCAACAGCAGGCAGGAAAAAGAATGTTTTACCTATCAGTCACAATGGTGGCTTTTCACACTACCATCCCAAAACCCACCTCATTAATCATGCATTTCGAAGAAACACGCCGTTTCACTGGCAGGCAGGCTCTCATTCTTCCACTACGCTGTCAACTCGCTGCTTCGTCACGCCGGGCAACATATTTAAAGTTCAGCTGTTCACCCCAGGACTGCCGTAGAGAAGAAATGGCCCTGAAGGGCAAGGAGATTGCAGCGCCCGATTCAGTGACGCATCTCTGGAATGCCTTTTGGACACAGTGGAGGCCCGCCGTGATGCTCTCTACCCCAGCTCTGGCTGCAGGAGGGGCAGCAACATCACAAACCTGGCTTGCGATGCAGTGGCAGCAGTGATCAGTGTCAATGCCCTGCATAAGAGGACAGCCACCCAGTGCGAAAAGAGGATGAATGATTCCCATTTCACCAGGTCACTCTACTCATCACTCTCAACTCACACACTCACAAACCCATCACACATCCACAGGGATCTCACTCACTGCTGGTTCAAGGGACATCACCATTCACTCTCACACAAACCTTCATTGTCCCCATCCCATCCATGGGACCACTCACTACCCACATATGCTAGGCATATTTATCATCTGGCCTGGCAGGCATCCTGCTTACACTCTCTCCCTCTCTATTCATGAAGGACAAGCTGGCACACAACAGCAGGGAGAGGTCACAGACTGGTGGAGGAATGCCTGGCATCAAGTTCCTCACGTACTTTGAAAATAGAGTCATCCAGCTGGCTGGCAAGGATATGGACTGTGTTGATGGGGAGGTCAGCAGTGCCCTACCAAGTGAAGATCCAGCAGTGCAACATCCATCAGACAGCATGCTGTGAGTGATGTGTCCTGATTCACAGGCCACTGCCATGCGCGAATGCTTTCGCAGGCACATCTAAGAAATAGCCAAGGGAGTCCATGGGCAGGATTTTACGTCCCGCGGGTGGGCACATGCCCGATCCAATCGGGCATGAAATAGTGGGCGAGCATCCCGGCATCATCGTGCACTCGTGATATTTCGGTCAGCGGGCGCATGCGAGAGTTGGCAGCGCGCCCGCTGACAATTAAGAGGCCTATTAAGGCCCTTAATCAAGTAATTGAAAGCAATTTTTTGTTGCCCGTCCAACCTTACGGTTGGCGGGTGGGCAAATCAGCCAGGCGGCCTTTGGATTTTTTATGAAACCTCATCCCTGAAGGGGGGTGATGAAGTCAGAGAGGGCAATGTGCGCTGCCATCAGCCAGACTGGAGTCAAATGTCACAGATGCAATGTGAGGATCTATGGTGTCTCCTCACTGCATTTCATCATTGTTATCTTTTAATATTGGTGTAGCAGATATCTTCTAAAGATAGATCAATACTCATGGAGATGATTGAACAGCACAGCTTAATTATTCTACAGCAGTAATTGAACTAACCAAAACAAACCTGGACTCTGTGATCCAACAATGCCTGGCTGCCAAGCATGGCAAACTCAGTAAGACATTCAAAAGGCATTCAATGCATAAAAGTCATCAACCTCCACAAATCCAGCAGCTATGAGAGCTTCTTGAGTGTGCCTTCTGGCCAGTGCAATGGCCTCATCGCGGACACCCTTGCCCTCGTGAACCTCCTCACTCTCATCTCCATTGCTGTCCTCCTCATTGGAAGAGACGTACAGCTGCTCCATCTCCCCCTCAGCCAGTTCCTCTCCCCGTTGCATCGCCAGGTTGTAAAGGGCGCAGCAGGCGGTGACAATGCATGGCACCATAGCTGGACTATATTGCAGAGCTCCACCAGACCTGTCCAGACACCGGAACCTCATTTTAAACATTCCGATGCTTTTCTCCACTAAGTTGCAACATGAGCCTCGTTGCACCTTCCCTCTGCTGCGTGGGTGTTATCGGCCACATCCTTTGCAGGTAGCACTTGTCTCCAAGGAACCAACTCTTCATTCTCTGCGGAACCTGGAAGACATCAGCGATCTGTGACCTGCCGAGGATGTAGGTCTCCACACTCTGTAAGCCATGAGGCATATAGCTAGGTCACCAGGCTCCATGTTTCTGATGTAGTCCTCCTGCAGGATAAAGGAGAGAGACACGTGGGTTAGCTTGGGTGTTCTAAGAACCTTCTCTTGGTTAAGCCTGAAGGCCTCGTAATGCATCCCAGAGAGTGCTGGCTACCATTTGGATGGCCAGAACTTTGTGCACTGCATGGCTACCCGAAACCTCAGACACCTCCGCACCACTCCAACTGACCAACTGGCAGCAGCTTTGCCTGGTGGATAAAATGCTGTGCTCTCAGCTCAGGCGCAGGCATTCTCCTAAGCTGCACTGCAAAGCTGCACTGTTAGCTTGAACAATGGGGGAGACTGGCCAAAACTGGCCTTGACATCAAAGCCGCATTTGACCGAGTCTGGTATCAGGAGCCCTAGCAAAACTGGAGTGAATAGCAATCAGGGGAAAAACTCTCCACTGGATGGAGTCATACTTAGCACAAAGGAAGATGGTTCTGGTTGACGGAGGTCAGTCACCTCAGCTCCAGGACATCACTGCAGGAGTTCCTCAGGGTAGTGTCCTCGGCCCAACCATCTTCAGCTGCTTCATCAATGACCTTCCCTCCATCATAAGGTCAGAAGTGGGGATGTTCGCTGATGATTGCACAATGTTCACCACCATTTGCGACTCCTCAGATACTGAAGCAGCCCATGTCCAAATGCAGCAAGGCCTGGACAATATCCAGGCTTGGGTTGACAAGTGGCAAGTAATTAAGTAACTTTGGGCCACACAAGTGCCAGGCAATGACCATCTCCAACAAGAGGGAATCTAACAATTGCCCCTTGACATTCAATGGCATTACCATCGCTGAATCTCCCACCATCAACATCCTTGGGGTTACCATTGACCAGAAACTGAACTGGACTAGCCATATAAATGCTATGGCTACAAGAGCAAGTCAGAGTTTAGGAATCCTGTAGAAAGTAACTCACCTCCTGACTGCCCAAAGCCTGTCCATCTACAAGGCACAAGTCAGGAGTGTGATGGAATACACTCCACTTGCCTGAATGAGTGCAGCTCCAACAACACTCAAGAAACTCGATACCACCCAGGGCAAAGCAGCCCGCTCGATTGACACCTCATTCACAAACATTCACTCCCTCGACCACCGACGCACAGTAGCAGCAGTGTGTACCATCTACAAGATGCACTGCAGGAATTCACCATGGCTGCTTAGACAGCACTTTCCAAACCCACAGCCACTACCACCTAGAAGGATAAGGGCAGCAGATACTTGGGAACACCACCACCTGGAAGTTCTCCACTAAACCACTCACCATCCTGACTTGGAAATATATCGCAGTTCCTTCACTGTCGCTGGGTCAAATCCTGGAACTCCCTTCCTAACAGCACTGTGGGTGTACCTACACCACATTGACTGCAGCAGTTCAAGAAGGCAGCTCACCACCACCTTCTTCAGGGCAACTAGGAATGGACAATAAATGCTGGCTTAGCCAGCAAAGCCCACATCCCATGAATGAATTAAAAAATACCTGAATGATGACATTGCAAGGGGTTGTGATTACCTCCACTAGTAACTGCTCCATGGCCAGCTTTCGCAAGATGGTACAACTTGCGCAATCATCCAATTGTGCTGCAGTCCACTAAGACACTATGCAGGTTGGGACACAGATGAGCCATGATCTCATTGAATTGCGGAACAGACTTGAGGTGTTAAATGACCCACTCCTACATGGCCTATATGACCTACATGGCCATATTAGAGGTAATTTTACCTCTAAGTGATGTTCAGGCAGCTAGTGGGCCAGCCATGCATTACACCTACCTGATAGCGTTCGTCTGAAGCCCAAGTTTTATGGTGAGATCTCATTTGAATGTCATTGGGAGACTGCCCACATTATTACATCAATGACAGATGGCCTTCCCAATCGGAGAGTGGGATTCTGTGGGTCTGTCAGTCATTTAAAATGTGAATGCAGCTCTTAAGGGAAGGTTCATTCAACTCAGCTGAAGTCTTTTTACTTCCACTGCAGAGGAAGTGAGCACCTGACAAGAGCACCTGATATTAAGATTAATTGTTTTGTAATTATAGTAAGAATACTTCATCACACGAATGTAGAATGGAAGCTACCCAGGGCAGGTGTAGGAAACACATGGTGAAAAACATCTCATAATAACAACACAAAAGCAAAATGTTTTGGATGTTAGAAATCCAAAAAAAAATTAGAGAATGTGGGAGTGTTCTGTGGGTCTGGAAGCATCTATGGAGAGAGAAATCATATATGCTGCCAGACCTGCTGAGTATTTCTAGCATTTTCTGTTTTTACTCCATAATCCCTTAAAACTGAAATCCTGACAACGGATACCTTCTTAAAAATTGTGTTCCAAATAATGATTAATTTCAAGTTGTTGAAAGCTACTGAGCAGTGGCAAAAACAGAGGGACTAACCTGAAAGGAGTTACTCAACCAACAGTGTTGGGAAATTAGATTTTATTCTTTACCATTTAAAAGGGAGCATATAATACAGCAGTTCTTCAAAGCTTGAGCAGTTTTTTTTTATTTGGACATGGGATGTAGGCGCCGATTAGGCCAGCATCTATTGCCCATCCCTAATTGCCCTTATTCGGAGGGAATTTAAGAGTCAACCACATTGCTGTGGGTCTGGAGTCACATTTAGGCCAGATCAGGTAAGGACAACAGATTTCCTTCCCTAAAGGACATTAGTGAACCAGGTGGGTTTTTATAACAATTAGCCACTACCTCCCATAACATTACATATTCTCATATGTTCTCATCAAGAAAGCCAGGTGGTGAAGTATGACTCTAGAATCAATCTTTAACCAGTCTTGCATTTATTTACAGAAGGGGAGACAGTGGCGTCGTGGTAATGTTACTGGGCTAGTGACCCAGAGACGCAGGCTAAAGTTCTGGGGACATGTGTTTGAATCCCACCATGGCAGCTGGTGGAATTTAAATTCAATTAATAAATCTGGAATATAAAGCTAGTCTCAGTGATAATGACCACAAAATGACCCATCTGGTTCATTAATGTCCTTTAGGGAAGGAAATCTACTGTCTTTACACGGTCTGCCCTACATGTGATTCCAGACCTACGGCAATGTGTTTGACTGTTCAGGAGGATGTGTTTGATGGTTAAGGTGGAATTTTACAGTCCCTCCCGTCGGCAGTATTTTCCAGTCTTGCCAAAGTCAATGAACTTTTGAATGGCTCGCTGCATTTTACATCCACAACCCCACCCCCCTGACCAACGCTGAGTCAAAATCCTGGAACTACCTCCCTAACAGCAATGTGGGTGTACCTAGACCACATGGACTGCAGCGGTTCAAGAAGGCAGCTCACCACCACTTTCTCAAGGGCAACTAAGGATGGGCAATTAATGCTGGCTTAGCCAGCAAAGCCCACATCCCATGAATGATTAAAAAAAAAGACCTGAATGATGACATTGCAAGAGGTTGTGATCACCTCCACCAGTAACTGCTCCATGGCCAGCTTTCGCAAGGAGATGGTACAACTTGCGCAATCGTCCAATTGTTCTACAGTCCACTAAGATGCTCATTAGTTTGCAGTCTATGACCAAGGGGTGAAGTGTTCTGGAGCATTTGATGACACTTTCGGGCCTCTGCATGGCTTGAGTAGGCAGATAAGCTAGAGGCCCAGCTCCAAGCATGTCATTGTGGCTGAGCCTGAACTGTCTCAGCTGTGGAGGAATGGTCGCTTTAGACAAGGCTTCCCTAATGCATGGCCACTTCCCTCCCCCTTTCCCCCCAATGCACGTGCTTGTGCACTACCATCAATTGCAGTGCAGCCCTTGCACCTCCCGCCCAACTTGTCTCAGCTGCAGTGCAGCCCCTGCCCCCCCCAACTAACTTGCCTCAATCGCAAGGCAGCCCTTGCCTGGCACTGCACTGTCAGCCAGCTGGGAAAAAGCAGCTTGCCTGTGCCCTTGCATGAATGCGTGTCACCTCAACCTTGAGGTCCAACAGGCGACCCTCACGAGCGCTGCGCAATGTTACTGTGCACTCACCTCTGAGTTCCCTTCAAAGTGCAGCTCAGCAAAGATAGTGAATATCCTGCTATCTGGATGTGTCTTCAGAATAGTACACAAGAACACATGAGATAGGAGCAAGAGTAGGCAATAAAGTCTGTCGAGCCTGCTCTACTATTCAATAAGATCAAGGCTGATCTTGGGCTTCAACTCTACTTTTTGGCCCACTCCCCATATCTCTTGATACCCTGAGAGACCAAAACTCAGACTATCCCAGCTTTAAACATATTCAACAATGGAACATCCACAAGCCTCTGGCGTAGAGAATTCCAAAGATTCACAACCCTTTGAGTGAAGTAATTTCCTTTCATCTCAATACTGGATGATTGACTCCTTATCCTGAAAATGTGCCCCTCATGTTATAGATTCCCCAGCCAACAGGTACAACCTCAGTTTCTCCCCTGTTAAGCATTTTCAGAATCTTGCATGTTCCAGTGAGACCACCTCTCATTCTTCTAAACTCCAGAAAGTGTAGTTCCAATTTACTCAGCCTCTCATCATAAGACAACCCCCTCATCTCAGGGACCAATCTAGTGAATCTTCTCTATACTATCTCCAATGCAAGTATATACTTCCTTAAATATGGAGACAAAAATTGCACATAGTACATCAGTTGTGGTCTCACCAAAGCCCTGTACAATTGCAACAAGACTTCTTTATTCCTGTAATACAATCCCCTTGCAATAAAAGTCAACAGGCCATTTATCTTCCTAATTGCTTTCTGTACCCACATGCTAACTTTCTGAGCGCCTTGTACGAACACATGCATGTCTCTCTGAACATTAATATTTACAAGTTTCAGGCCTTTTAACAAATATTCTGTTTGTTTATTCTTACAACTAAATTCACTAACATCATACTTCCCTACATACTTCTCCGTTTGCCATTTTATTACCCATTCACTTCTGTCTATATCTCTTTGCAGCCTCTTTGTGTCCTCCTCACAACTTATATTTCCACTAGCTTTGTATTGTTAGTCAAGTATATTTACATTATTCTGTCTCTTTTTCTAAGTCACGAATAAAATTTGTAAATAGCTGAGGCCCCAGCACTGATCCATGTGGCACTGCACTAGTTACATCCCGCCAACTTGAGAACATCCAAGTTATGCCTACTTTTTGCTTCCTTAACTATTTGTTTATCCATTCTAATATATCACCACAACTCCATAAGCCTTATTTTGCCCATTAACCTTTTGTGTGGCCCTCTGTAAAATGCCTTTTGGAAATCCAGGCATGCTACATCTATGCTGCCCCTTTATCTACCCTGTAAGTTACATCCTCAAAAACTCTAATAAATTTGTCAAACACAATTTTCTTTTCTTAAAATCACATTGACTTTGTCTGACCAGGCTATGATTTTCTAAGCACATTGTTAAGACCTCCTTGATAATAGATTCCAACACTTTTCCATGCTAACTGGCCTATAGATCCCATGCCAACTTTAAATCTGGCTGGCCCACAATGACAATACATTGGGAGCAGCCTGAATGATTTAAGAGTGGGTAATCTGCCCCTCAGTGACAGGGAATCCCACCCTCGAAAGCTGCCAGCTGATCTGATTGGCTGGCAGCTCTTAGTCCTGCAGCACCAGAACACAGTAGAGGCCACTGCTGGGGTTATAAGAGTCCAGAGAAGATCTTAAAATGAAGACCATACGTCAGTTAAGTCCGGCCAGTTTGGTCAGGGATGTTTCCATAACCCCATCGAGGCGGAATGGGGGGAAGGTGATGAAGGTCGGGTTTTAGAAGCGGGGGGGGAAGCACAAAGTGGGTGCACGATCTTGAATAGGTGCCCCCAATAGGCACAGGGGACCCCTCAAAGGTGGTACCACCCCATCCTCCCTGCCTGCCTTCAGCCAGTGAGGTGAAAGCTGTCAGGCTCGGCTTTCCACCACCTTCCCCAGACGCATGTATTATTGCAGCAGAGGTATAATGAGGCCCTTAAGTGACCATTAATTGGTCACTTAAGAGCCTCAATAGACCTCAAGCTAGTGGACTGCCTGATGCCTTATGTGCCCCTGTAATATGGAGGACAGGCTAGCCACCCACTTTATTTTATGTGCCCCCTCAAGAACCCTACATTCAAATATGCTGGCAGGGACCATAAAAATCACACCTAGGGAAGTTTGGAAAATTATAGCCAATGAGTTCACTTTCTCTGCAGCTTCTATTTTAGAACCCTAGGGTGTAGGCCATCAGGTCCTAGGGATTCATTGGATTTGAGTCTATCAAGTTTTCTTCAGTACTTTTTCTCTGCTGATACTAATTTCCTCAGTCTCATTAATCTCTAGGTTACCCCTATTTCTGGTACGTAACTTGTGTCTTCCACTGTGAAGACAGACACAAAATATTTGTTCAATGTCTGTCATTACCTCATTTCCCATGATAATTTCTCCTGCCTCTGCTTCTAAGGGACCAATGTTTACTTTAGCTGCTTTCTTCCTTTTTATATACTTGTAAAAACCCTTACAATCTGTTTTTATATATTCCTGGCTACTTTCCTTTCATATTCTATTTTTTTCCTTTCTCAGTCAACTTTTTGGTGGCCCTTTCTTGATTTCTAAAACACCCCCAAGCCTCACAATTGCTACTATTCTTTACAACCTTATCAGCCTCTTCTTTTAATCTCATACAATCCTTAATTTCCTGAGTAAGCTACGATGGATCTTTCTTGCTGAGTTATTGTTTCTTTAAATGGTTTCCCATTGTTTATTGGCTGCCATACTTTTTAGTCTATTTTCCAATCAACCTTAGCTGGTTTTTCCCTCATACCTATGTAATTGGTTTTGTTTACATTTACGATTCTTGTTTATGATTGGCTATTCTGTCTGTCTTTTTGAAATATTGTACACCCTGGAATATTTATTTCCCAATGTGGTTTGTAGAACATTAATTCATTTGAAGTATGATTGATTTAAGGAGAAAAAAAAACTCTAAAGAACAGTGGGTATATGTAATGCAATCTATTAAAAAGCACCTTAAAATAAGATTGATTTTAAGATTGACTATAAGATTAAAGGGACCTGTAGACAGATGGAAATGATCAAATGTTTAATGGGGCATGATGGATGGCTCCTTCACTATTATGATCATAGAAACCTACCACCGAAGGCAACCGATCAAAAATATGTTAATGGAATTATTCTGATATTTTGCCTGCGTTTATCCCTGGAAGAGGCAAAGAAAAACTTTGCAAGATTTTTCTTTGTGATGAAATGAAATTGGAGCCTTTATTTTTGGTCTGTAGTAAGAAGGGATTGATGTGTCCAATGATATTTTCATGTTGTGGTACATTCTTGCCTTCTTATCATTAATAATGACTACCACTCTCCTTGCGGTACAATGCATAATTAGAACTGAAAATGGTTGAAATTTTGCATATAAATTTGCAGTTAGTGAATTTTATTGAAAAATGAATGAAATATCTCTGTTGTGAGACTTGGTTTGATCTGGACCAGCATTTTACGTCCTGTGGGCGGGCGCGTGCCTGACCCAAATGGTCGTGAAAAAGCACGAGATGATGTTGGGTAAGCGTCCAGATGTTATCAAGTACTCGCATGATATTTCGCTTGGCGGGTGTGCTTCTGACTGCCGCGGACAATTAAGCCCATTAACGATGTAATTAACAGTGATTTTTATGTGTCCTGTCCAAATTTACGGTTGGGGGATGGGCTATTCTCCCAGGCAGCATTCAACTTTTTGCTCAAACCTCGATCCAGGGCAGGATGAAATCTCTGTGGGGACATTAAATAAAAAGAGATATCTGGAGACTGATTTTTTAATGAGGTATGCTTTCAGGTCCTGGATTGTGCTGCATGGGTATATTTTGCAACATTTTTGTCATTTCCTTTACTCTGTGGAGGTCTGCAGCTCCCTGGGGTAGCTGCCTGCCTTCAGGGAGCTCACGAGAAGCACTCACCCGCACCCTCAGTTAGGTTGGCACACGCCCTCTTCCCGCCCCCACCCCAGCAGCGCTGAGCATTTCTCATGGTTGGGGGCTGA
This sequence comes from Cetorhinus maximus, assembly GCF_964194155.1. Classification (NCBI taxonomy): domain Eukaryota; kingdom Metazoa; phylum Chordata; class Chondrichthyes; order Lamniformes; family Cetorhinidae; genus Cetorhinus; species Cetorhinus maximus. The sequence continues at coordinate 82,955,448 of NC_135881.1, forward strand.
TCGCGGCCAGAGGCCCATTTCCCGTTCGCTTCCTGACGAATGAAAAATTCAGGCCCTGGTTTTATTCAAATTGAACTCAAAGCAAGACCTGAGCTTTTTTTTAAAATCAAAGGTCTCCAAGACCTCTAATATGAAAATGCCTTGAAAATGTATTGGCCCTATTTCTAATAGCCTTGAAACATATTTCAACAATTATTCCTTCATAAGAAGATCAAAGAGCAAACTTTAAAGGCATGTTTTAAATCTGTCTGCTTTCAGCACAATTGCAGGAACTTCCAACTTTGCTAACAGCATATTCTATAAAGTTGTTTTGATAACAACTAACACATAACTATGGAACAAATCAGAACATACCTGTTGCTGAAGCATTCATTAACTATCCCAAAAGGCATATAACTCATTCCATTCTCCAGTCATCCATTTCTTTGTCTGTCTCAAATGCAGTTTGTTCAAGGTCTTTATTATTTTAATCTGTAAAGGATTAACAAAGTTGCCTGTGCCATAACCTCTACCTAACCTAATGAACAATTGAGTAATTTGATATAGATTTACAGTTCTAATATACAGAGAGCAACAGTCATTGTTACTGATAAAAACACAATTAACTGTTTTCTTACAATTTATCAATATTGCTTTACTTCCATTAGATAATCCCCACTCCAGTCCCCTGTTCTCTCTTCTCAGTTCTGTCTTTAGTTGGTCTCCTTTTGAAGGTCTTAGGGTCATTTTCCTCTTCTACTGATTCTTGTATACTCACTCAGACTTCCTCAGCCATCCCATCCTATTTATTTAACTAGTTTATTTCTCCAACCCAGTCTCCGCTTTACATTTTCTGTGTGATTCTGTAGTTCTGGAAGTCGTTCTTGGAGGCAAGGGTGTCCCAAGTTCCATTGTGAAGTGAAACTGATTTATTCTCAATACATAGAATACTATAACATGTATATTGTGTAGTATGGTAAAATGCAGACATCTAACTCTGAAAGTACAGATATAAAACATACCTCCTATGTGATGCTAGCTCATCCTAGCTGAGCATCAGTATGAGAAAAGTTTCTTGTGGGTTTCCACTTCACTCCTATTAACTGAAAATTGCTACAAAAATACATAAAGGTGCCAAACGTATTTGAAACCTTCTACCATGCAAGTAGCTCCCCAATAAACATTCATTAAAGTTTGTGAAATACTGCGTAAATTACCTCATGGTCTTCAAAACACAACCACCACACAGCAACCACAAAGTTACAGACTACATGTAAATTCCTGACTTTCAAAACTCTCAAAAGATCATAATTTATCATGTTCCATAAAACTGTTGATGCTTGAGAATACAAGTTTGCAACTCAATCCAAGGGATCAGATGACTTATACGACTATTAATCATGCAAGCTTCCCTCTTGCCAGGATAAATGTCCTCTTAGTGCACTGAAAGTGCACTAAATTAGAGTACATTTTTAATCTGTCTTCTTTTAAAGACAGACCTGTAACTTTCTTTACTCAGGACATATTCCTCAAAATTCTTTTGATTGTAAAACATGACCAAGGAATTTATCAAAACATACTTATTGCTGCATCATTCATTAACTATCCCAAAAAGGCCAATAACCCACATAATGCATTGAGTGCAGTTGTGGTATAACAGGGAGAATATAGTGAGGCAGTTTTTCCCGCAACTGAGCCTGGGTGTTTTGGATTGTTTGGGCATAGTACACAGAGGAAAGCTAGGCAAGTGGCAACCTGCCTGATTTCTCTATTTGTTTCAAACTAATGGATGGAAAATCAAATAGGTTCTCTCATGGATATGCAATCCTCCAGGCCTTATTTTCCACTATGTGCTGTGCCCAGGCAATCCAAATATTCTTGGGTGCAACAACAACTTAATAATCCTGCCAGGTGTTTCCCTTCCACCACACATAGAAGAAAAAATGGAATAAGGTGTACAAAGCTAAGAAATAAGGATAACCATCAATTGTCCTTGATTGCTATCTGTAGGTATCCAAGGCACACTCTGACATTTGATATAGTTATCTGAATAGATTTACAAAAGAGTAGTGATAACTCAAAATATAACAGAAAAAACTGGAAACAGTCTGCCAGTCAGGCAGCATCGATGAATAGAGAAACAGTGTTCATGGCCTCAACCCCGTGTCCCCTCCCCCAAATAATGGATGGGAGAGGATCAAAGGCGGAGTTAAAAAGCGAAGCACAACTTTAATCTGCCACCTTCTTTACAAAGATATCAGGGGAGTGTCCACTATAGAGTGTGGACACTTATTAACACATTTAAATTGGATTCCTGCAGTGCAATTGGGATCTCATTTTAAAATTTACTCCTGCTGAGTGGGTTTTCCATTAGTCAGAAAATTCTACAGTGAAAGGGAGGCAGAAGCTGCCAGCTCCCCATTGTAAGTGGCAGCACAGTTTCAGCACTGCTTGGGAGCTATGAGGACACAAATGCACCCCCTTCTCAAGGAATCCTTTTGTTTCCTCAACCCCGATCACAGGTCTTCCCCTTCCTGATTTCCAAGGACCATCCCTAATTTTCCTCATTAGCGGTCTCCCACCGCTGCTGTCTGCTCTTGCCCACCAGCCAGGCTGTTCATTTGTTGGCTGCCAGGCAGGAGCAACATTTTAATAAGGCCCTTCCATTAAGGTCATCAAGGCCTCCTCGTTTCTGGCCTTTTCCTTTTTCCGTACATTCTTAGCCTCACCTGCACCCACCCCAGATCCCCAGGAATACAGGGGACAACTTTTCATGTCAGTGGACTTTCATCAGAAATAGGGATAAAGCCCAAAATAGTTGAAGTAAAGATACTTCAGCCCTTGTTATGACCCATCAATTGGTAAAGCTGAGTTATTTAAAAATCCCAGAGGGAAACTTTAAACAACTGTTGTAACCTATATTTTTTAAATGATATGTTTGAGATGCAACTTTAAATTCAGGAATCAGACCACCAGTTCCCAAGAGGTTTTATATTAAACTAAATGAAACAGTTTATTAAGTTACAACACATTAAACACATATACATGGCTACAAATTACTACTATCATAACTTTTAACAAATTCCCAAACTAATCTCCATTGAGGCAACAGTAACCCATAGACTTAATCAGACACCAGGCATAGCAGTTTCACCTTACAAATTCAAAATGAGGTTCCTCTCACTTTGGTTCCTGTGGAGTCAGTTGTAGGCTTACAGCTACTTTGATCTTACATTGCCTCTGCTCTGCACACACGGAAACTGCTATTGGTTATATCCAGCACATCACATTGAATATAAATTCTCATTGTATCACCAACCTCTTTGAACTCCACCTCTTCTAACAATAAAACCCCTTTCATTGTACCAATTTTATTAGTAGTAAAAACATATTGCTTGGTCTCTGCTAGCTAGGTGCCAGATTTCACCCCACTTCTTGAATGCTCTATTCAAAAAATGCAAATACACTCTACCTCTCTTACACCTCACAACTAGTACACATCAAAGCACCCAGACGAGCTGGCTTTAATCCAATTAAGACACCCCACAGACTAAACCTCTATTTTAAAAGCAAAATATTTTCCAATAATATTATATAAGTTAATACATTCATGACAGTCCTATAATAGGGCAGAAAAGGTGATAATTAAAATTTGCAGCTGATCATCACTATTCAGAGATCAAAATGGCAATAAGATGGTTTAATCAGCAAGATACTTGCAGCTTTCAAATACTATGTAAGTTTAACAACATATACTCTGTTCCAATACCTTTTCCTCTTTTCCATCCTTCTGAAGAAATGTATAATCCTATTTTTGCAGAAAAAAAATCTCCACAGGTATGTGGGGAACTTCTCCAACACCTGGATTAAAACTTTCTCTCTCAATCTGCTACTACATTTTTCTGTGCACTTTCTCAACTACTATCAATGTCCGCCTTTTGTTGTGGCCTTGAATTATTTTATACAAGTTCACATAAATCATCAGCAAGTCAAGTGTAGGACATATATGCAAACTGTTGAATTTGTTATGAATATTTTCAGCTTCTTTAGCAACGCTATGCTGTGGTTCGTGACATGTCACACTTAGGCCGAGGTTTTCTGCTTCTGCACTCCCAACCCAGATGTTTTCCCCACTCATTTTAAACCTAGGTTTTAATCTAATACTTCAAAGTGATTGTGTGTTGGAAGGAAAAGGTGGGTGGCTGGTTGTAGAGTTTTTATGGCAGCCTGCTGGGACTCAAATGGCTTTTTGCCATGCAGCTGAGTTAGCCCCATCTGGTGTTGTGACTGCTCCTGCTCACATTCTGGCACATTTATTGTTAATTGCACAAGGGCACTAACTGGACCTGAAATTCAGCTGTTTCATAGGTCACTGCTGTTGGGCATTTCCTATTCCTATCCTTTGGCCTGTGCGAGAGCAGAATTTTGGAATTTTATAAGGTCTCTGAACCTCAGCTATACAGGAAAGCACCTTTAAGGCTGAGGCTTCTGTACCTGATGTGACAGGTGTGCCACTGTTCACTTGTAGCATTGGGGAGGATTTAAACCAGCTTGGTGAGTGATGTGAATCCAGGTATAGATTCATAAGGAAAAGAAGCATGGCTATAGAAAGCAGAAAATGTTTAAGAAATTAGGAAAGCTGGGGAAACAATAGATAGAAAATAGTCAACAAAGGAATTGTTTAGTATGGGGAGGTGGTGGCATAGTGGTATTGTCACTGGAATGGTATTCCAGAGACCCAGGGTAATGCCCTAGGGACCTGGGTTTGAATTCAACCACAACAGATGGTGACATTTGAATTGAATAAATATCTAGAATTATAAGTATGATGATGACTACAAAACCATTGCCAATTGTTGTAAAGCCCATCTGGTTCCCTCATGTCCTATAGAGAGGGAAACCTGCTGTCCTTACCTGGTCTCACCTGCATGTGGCTCCAAACCCGCTTCAATGTGGCTGACTCTTAAATGTCCTCTGAACAACAAAAATTAGGGATGGGCAATAAATGCTGGACTAGCCAGTGGCACCCACATCCCATGAACAATTTTAAAAATGTTTTTTTTTCATTCATTCACGGGACGTGGGTTTCGCTGGCTGGGTCAGCATTTATTGCCCATCCCTAGTTTCCCTGAAGAAGGTGAGATGAGCTGCCTTCTTGAACCGCTGCAGTCCATGTTGTGTAGGTACACCCATAGTGCTGTTAGGAAGGGAGTTCCAGGATTTTGACCCAGCGACACTGAAGGAACGGCGATATATTTCCAAGTCAGGATGGTGAGTGACTTGGAGGGGAACTTCTAGGTAGTGGTGTTCCCATCTATCTGCTGCCCTTATCCTTCTAGATGGTAGTGGTCATGAGTTTGGAAAGTGCTGTCAAAGGAGCCTTGATGAATTCCTGAAGTGCATCTTGTAGGTGGCACACACTGCTGCTACTGTGCATCAGTGGTGGAGGGAGTGAATGTTTGTGGATGTGGTGCCAATCAAGTGGGCTGCTTTGTCCTGGATGGTGTCAAGCTTCTTGAGTATTGTGGGAGCTACACTCATCCAGGCAAGTGGGGAGTATTCCATCACACTCCTGACTTGTGACTTGCAAATGGTGGACAGGCTTTGGGAAGTCAGGAGGTGGGTTAGTCATCACACGATTCCCAGCCTCTGACCTTCTCTTGTAGCCACAGTATTTATATGGCTAGTCCAGTTCAGTTTCTGGTCAATGGTAACCCCCAGAATGTTGATAGTGGGGGATTCTGTGATGGTCATGCCATTGAACATCAAGGGGCGATGGTTGGATTCTCTCTTATTGGAGATGGTCATTGCCTGATACTTGTGTGGTGCAAACGTTACTTGCCACTTGTCAGCCCAAGCCTGAATATTGTCCAGGTCTTGCCGCATTTGGACATGGACTGCTTCAGTGTCTGAGGAGTCATGAATGGTGCTGAACTTTGTGCAATTATCAGCGGACATCCCCACTTCTGAACTTAGGATGGAAGGAAAGTCATTGATGAAGCAGCTGAAGATGGTTGGGCCGAGGACACTACCCCGAAGAACTCCAGAAGTGATGTTCTGGAGCTGAGATGACTGACCTCCAACAACCACAAGCATCTTCCTTTGTGCTATGTATCACTCCAACCAGCAGAGTTTTCCCTCTGATTCCCATTTACCCTGGTTTTGCTAGGGGTCCTTGAAATCGCACTCTGTCAAATGCTGCCTTGATGTCAAGGGCAGTCACTCTCACCTCACCTCGGGAGTTCAGCTCTTTTGTCCATGTTTGAACCAAGGCTTTAATGAGGTCATGAGCTGAGTGGCCCTGGCGGAACCCAAACTGGGTGTCAGTGAACAGGTTATTGCTAAGCATGTGCCGCTTGATAACCCTGTTGATAACCCTTTCCATTACTTTACTGATGATCAAGAGTAGACTGATGGGGCGGTAATTGGCTGGGTTGGATTTGTGCTGATTTTGTGTACAAGACTACCTGGGCATTTTTCCACATGGCTGGGTAGATGCCAGCATTGTAACTGTACTGCAACAGCTTGGCTAGGGGCGCAATAAGTTCTGGAGCACAAGTCTTCAGTGCTATTGCTGGAATATTGTCAGGGCCCATAGCCTTTACAGCATCCAGTGCCTCTAGCTGTTTCTTGATATGACGTTGAGCGAATAGAATTGGCTGAAGACTGACATCTGTAATGCTGGGGATCTCTGGAGAAGGCTGAGATGGATCATCTACCTGGCACTTCTGGCTGAAGATTGTAGCAAATGCTTCAGCCTTAGCTTTTGCATTGATGTGCTGGGCTCCTCCATCATTGAGGATGGAGACATTTGTGAGTTGTTTAATTGTCTACCACCATTCATGACTGGATGTGGCAGGACTGCAGAGCTTAGATCTGATCCGTTGGTTGTGGGATTGCTTAGCCCTGCCTATCACTTGCTGCTTATGCTGTTTGGCATGCAAGTAGTCCTGTGTTATAGCTTCACCAGGTTGACACCTCATTTTTAGGTATGCCTGGTGCTGCTCCTATCATGCCTTCCTGTACTCTTCAATGAACCAGGGTTGATCCAGCGGCTTGATGGTAATGGTAGAGTGGAGGATATGCTGGGCCAGGACGCTACAGATTGTGATTGAGTACAATTCTGCTGCTGTTGATGGCCCACAGTGCCTCATGGATGCCCAGTCTTGAGTTGCTAGATATGTTCTAAATCTATCCCATTTAGCATGGTGATAGTGCCACACAACATGATGGAGGGTATCCTCAATGTGAAGCCGAGACTTCATCTCCAGAACAACTGTGCGTTGGTCACTCCTACTGATACTGTCAAGGGCAGATGCATTTGCAGCAGGCAGGTTGGTGAGGGTGAGGTCAAGCATGTTGTTCTCTTGTTGGTTCCCTCCACATTGATATATCTTCAGTGCAAGAAGTGTAATGAATAAGGAGGATGAGGATACAGATAGGCACTTGGCAGTATGATATCACAGCTATTACTTAAACATGGCTTAAGGAAAGCTTCAATATTCTTGGTTACAGGGTACTCAGAATAAAGAAGGGAATTAAAAAAAGAGCGAGAGTCACAATATTGGTTAGAGAAACAATTACAGTTGGGAGGGATGATATGCTAGAAGGACCATCAAATTAGGCCATATGTGTTGAATTGAGGATTGAAAGAGGGGCAATCACTCTGCTGGGATTGTACCATAGACCCCCAAACAGTCAGAGGGAGTTAGAACAAATATGTAGGCAAATTGCTGAGAAGGACAGAAATAGCAGGGAATTTCAAATACCCAAATATTAACTAGGATAGAAATAGTGTAAAAAGTGTAGAGGGCACAGAGTTCTTAAAATTCAGGAAACCTTTTTTAGCTGTGTGTAGTAAGCTGAACAAGAGAAGGGGCAGTTTGGAACTTAGATTTAGGCAATGAAGCTTGGAAGGTTGAAGAATGAGCATTTTGGTGGTTCTGATCAAAACTACACTAAATATAACTGATTTATGGAAAAGTATAAAGATAGACCAAGAATAAAAGATTTGAATAGGAGAAAAGCAAATTTTTCTGATCAGATATGTGATTTGACAAAAGTGGACAGGGAACAACCACTGAATGGTAAAGGCAAAATGCTGCAGATGCTGGAAATCTGAAACAAAAACAAAAAGTGCTGGAAAAACTCAGCAGGTCTGACAGCATCTGTGGAGAGAAAGACAAAGTTAACGTTTCGAATCCGTATGACTTCTTCAGAACTAAAGAGAAGTAAAAATATGGTGAAATATATACTGTTTAAGGGGGGTGGATAGGTGAAACTGAATAGAAGGCCAGTGATAGGTGGAGGCAAAGGACAGATTGCAAAAGATGTCATAAACAAAAGGTTGAAGAGGTGTTGATGGTGGTGATACTGGCTAAAGCCGATGCTAATGGTGGCATTAAATGTAGAAAGCAGAATGAGCAAGTGACAGATGGCCCGAGTGGGGATGGGGTGAGGGGAGGGGACGGTGTGGGAAGAAATATTGAAATAGGCTAAAAGGTGGGGATAAAGCAATGAATAAAAATGGAAATAAATTAAAAATAGGTGGGAAATATATCTATATATATATATATATATATATAAAAGTAAAAAATAAATATTTGAAAAAAGGGGATCAAAAAGGGGTTCAAGTGGTGATGGCCCTTTCCACTAGGGATGTCCTTTATTGGTCACAGGGTGATCAAACAGGAGTGACCCTGCACCCCGCTTCCACCACCACGCCCCCCTCCCCCGAAGCCGGCAGCCAGGCCACTAGAGTTTACTTGGGAGCCTCACCAAGTGGCTTGAGCACCCTTCACTGCTGGCAAAATACTAGCAGAGGCATGTAGACAACATGCACGGCATCCCCCCTCCTACCATCACACTCGATTTTATACCCCACCTTCTCCGCTGCCTGTCAGCGTGCTCCCAGTGGGGGTCAAAATTCCAGCCCATATGTCAGATGCCAAAAGCTCAATACTGCAGAAAGCCTAGAGGAGTTTGGTCAGTGCCGGGATGAAATTGAATAGGAAAATCAAGCGAAACTCAAAGATAGTTTATAAATAAATACTTAAAGGGCAAAAGGGTAATGAAGGAAGGTGTAGGGCCGATTAGAGACCAGATAGATAACTTATGTGTGGAGTTGAAGGTATGGGTATGATTTTTAATGACTAGTTTGCACCTGTTTTCACAAAAAAGTGAGATGAAGCAGACATTGGAGTCAAGGAAATGTGTGGAATATTGAATGGGATAAACCTAGTGAAAGAGGGAATATCATGGTGTGTAGCATCATTGAAAGTGCGTATCACTAGACTGAGATGAAACGTGTCCCAGACTGGTAAAAGAAGCAAGGGAAGAAGCTCTGACCAACATTTTCCAATCTTCTCTGGCTAAAGGTATGGTACTGAAGGATGGGAAGATGACTGTTGATGTACCATTGTTTAACAAGGAGGGTCAATCAGATTAGAGTGTTTGACATAGTCCATATTGATTTCAGCAAGGTTCTCAGTAATGACACATGGCAGGCTGATCTGAAAATTATAAATTTATAGGACCCAAGTGAAAATGGCAAGTTGCATCCAAAATTGTCTCAGTTGTAGGAAGCAAAGGTCGATGGCTGACAGGTATTTTTATGACTGGCAGACTGTTTATAGTAGGCCCCTTCCTGTTCCTGGCATATATCAATGATTTAGATTTGAATGTAGGGGTATGATTAAGAAGTTTGTAGATGATATGAAAATTGGCCATGTGGTTGCTAGTGAGGAAGAAAGCTGTAGATTGCAGGACAATATTAATGGACTGCTCAGGTGGGCAGAAAAGTGGCAAAAGGAATCCAAGCCAGAGAAGTATAAGATAGAGCGTTTGGGGAAAATAAACAAAGCAATGAGTACACAACAAATGGTAGGATTCTGAAAAGTGCAGAGAGACAAAGGGGACATGGAGTGTCTGACCACAGGTTCTTAAAGGTGGTAGGGCAGGTAGATGAGGTGGTCAAGAAGGCACACAGGATACTTCAGTCAGTGCCTGACCTCATTATAGACTTGATCCAAATATGAAAAAAAGAAATTAACTTCAAGAGGTGAGTTGAGGGTTATTGACCTTGACATCAAGGCAGCATTTGACTGAGCGTGGCATCAAGGAGCCGAGGCAGAATTGAAGTCAATGGGAATCAAGAAAGCTCTCCATTAGTTGAGGGAACCTAGCACAAAGGAAGATGGTTGTGGTTATTGGAGGCCAATCATCTGGCTGGTAAAAGTCGGGAAAATCCCAAGATATTCTATAAGTATATCAATGGGAAGAGGATAACTAGGGGAAGAGTAGGGCCCAAAAGGGACCAAGGGGGCAATCTATGGGTGGAGCCAGATGACATTGCTAGAGTGTTGAATGAATACCTCACATCCGTCTTTACCCAAGAGAATGAAGATGAAGGTATCGAACTCGGGGAGAGAGACTGCGAGGTTCTTGAGCAAATTGATATAGGGAGAGACAAGGTATTGGAGGTGTTGGCAGGCTTAAAAGTGGGCAAATCTGCAGGTCCAGATGATTTGTGTCCCAGACTGCTGAGGGAGGCAAGGGAGGCGATCACAGGGGCTCTGGCCCAAATTTTTAATTCCTCTCTGGCGTCGGGGGAGATGCCAGAGGACTGGAGAGCAGCTAATGTGGTTCCACTACTTAAGAAGGGTTGTAAAGATAAGCCAGGGAACTATAGGCCAGTGAGTCTCACATCAGTGGTAGGGAAACTATTGGACAAAATTCTGAAGGAGAGAATCTATCTCCACTTGGAGAGGCAAAATTTGATCAGGGATAGTAAGCATGGTTTTGTCAGAGGGAGGTCATGCCTAACAAATTTGATTGAATTTTTTGAGGAGGTGACCAGGTGTGTAGATGAGGGTAGTGCAGTTGATGTAGTTTATATGGATTTCAACAAAGCCTTTGACAAGGTCCTATATGGGAGACTTATAAAGAAGGCAAATACCCATGGGATACAGGGTAATTTAATAAGGTGGATTCAAAATTGGCTTAGTTGTAGGAGACAGAGGGTGATGACAGAAGGATGGATGCCAGTGTCCAGTGGCGTACCACAAGGATCGTGTGGGTCCTCTATTATTTGTCATTTATATAAATGACATAGATGACTATGTGGGGAGTAGGATTAGTAAGTTTGCAGATGACACAAAGATTGGTTGGGTATTTCAGTGAGGTTGAGTGTCTTGGGCTACAGGAAGATATAGACGGGATGGTCAAATGGGCAGATAAGTGGCAGATGGAATTTATCCCTGAAAACTGTGAGGTGATACACTTTGGAAGGAGTAATTTGACAAGGAAGTATTCAATGAACGGCATGACACGAGGAAGTTCTGAGGAACAAAGGGGCCTTGGCGTGTGTGTCCATAGATCTCTGAAGACGGAGGGGCATGTTAGTGGGGTAGTGAATAAGGCATATGGGACACTTGCCTTTATCAATTGAGGCACAGATTACAAAAGTAGGGAGGTCATTTTGGAGTTGTATAGAACCTTGGTGAGGCCACAGCTGGAGTATTGTTTGCAGTTCTGGTCGCCACATTATAGGAAGGATGTGATTGCACAGGATGGGGTGCAGAGGAGATTCACCAGGATGTTGCCTGGGATGAAACATTTAAGTTATGAAGAGAGGTTGGATAGACTTGGGTTGTTTTCGTTGGAACTGAGAAGACTGAGGGGCGACCTGATCGAGGTGTACAAGATTATGAGGGGCATGGACAGGGTGGATAGGGAGCAGCTGTTCCCCTTAGTTGAAGGGTCAGTCACATGGGGACATAAGGTTAAGGTGAGGGGCAGGAGGTTTAGGGGGGATGTGAGGAAAAACTTTTTTACCCAGAGGGTGGTGACGGTCTGGAATGCACTGCCTGGGAGGGTGGTGGAGGCAGGTTGCCTCACATCCTTTAAAAAGTACCTGGATGAGCACTTGGCACGTCATAACATTCAAGGCTATGGGCCAAGTGCTGGTAAATGGGATTAGGTAGGTAGGTCAGGTGTTTCTCACGTGTCGGTGCAGATTCGATGGGCCAAAGGGCCTCTTCTGCACTGTGTGATTCTGTGATCTCGATCCCAGGACATCACTGAAGGAATCCCTCGGGGTAGTGTCCTAGGCCCAACCTGCAACAGTTTGAACAATGACTTTCTCTCATCATAAGGTCAGAAGTGGGGATGTTCACTGATGATTTGACAGCATTCAGTATCATTTGTGAATCCTCAGATATTGAAGCAGACCATGCCCATGACTTGGGCAACATTCAGCCTTGGGCTGATAAGTGATAAGTAACATTCATACCAAACAACTGTTAAGCAATGACCATCTTCAACAAGAGAGAATCTAACCATCTCCCTTGACATTCAATGGATTACCATTACTGAATCCCCCAAAATCAACATCCTGGGGTTACCATTGACCAGAAACTGAACTGGATCAGTCGAACCATGGCTGCAAGATCAGGTCAGAGGCTAGGAATTCTGAAACGAGTAACTCACCCTCTGATTTCCCAAAGGCTATTCTTCCAAAAGACACAAGTCAGGAGTGCGATGGAATATTTTCCACTTGCCTGGATGAGTGCAGCTCCGATAACATGCAGAAAGCTCTTCATCATTGAGGACAAAGCAACCCACTTGATCAGCATCCCATCCACCACCTTAAACATTCTCTCACTCCACCACCAATGCACAGTGGCAACGGTGTGTACCATATGCAAGATGCACAGCAGCAACTTACCAAGGCTCCTTTGATAGCACCTTCCAAACCTGCGACCCTCTACCACGTAGTAGGACAAGGGCAGCAGACACATGGGAAGACTACCATCTGCAATTACCCTCCAAATCACACAACATCCTGACTTGGAGCTATATCGCCGTCCCTTCACTGTCACTGGGTCAAAGTCCTGAAAACTCCCTTCCTAACAGCATTGTGGGTGTACCTACAACACAGGGACTGCAGCAGTTCAAGAAGGCAACTCACCACCACCTTCTCAAGGGCAATTATGGATGGGCAAAAAAATGCTGGCCTAACCACTGATGCTCACGTCCCATGAAAGAATTTCAAAAAATCTTTCCATTATTGACCAAGGCCTAAAGTGTAAGAACAGGATGGTGGTGCTAAACCTGTATAAAACATTAGTTAAACCACAGATAGAATATTGTGTACAGTACTGGCCACTGCATCCAAGAGAATTATGATCACACTAGAGAGGATACAGAAGAAATTTATGAGGATGTTGCCAGGAATGGAGAATTTTAACTACGAGGGAAGATTGGATAGACTGGTGTTATTTTCTTTGGATCAGAGGAAGTTGAGGGAAGATTTCATTGAGATGTACACAATTATGAGCTGCAGCTAGAGTGGCTGGAAAGGACCTATTTCTGTTAGCAGAGAAGGGAGCATAGGTTTAAAGTAGTTGGTGTAAGGATTAGAGGGGAGTGGAGGAGTATTTCCCCGCTCCCCGCACCCCCACCTCCAAAGGAGGTGGAGATCTGCATCTCACCGCCTGAAACGGGGGTGGGGACATTTAAAACACACTTGGATATGCTTTTGAAATGTGGTAGCCAAGACTTGAAAGATGGGATTAAGCTGGATAGTTCTTTTTAGGCCAACATGAACTTGATGGGTCAAATGGCCCTCTTCTGTGCTGTAAATGTCTCTATTTGTCTATGTTATTAATGACCTGTGTTACTGAGGACTACTGCACATGCCACAGGAATTGCCATGTGACCCATGGAAGAGTCTGATGCAGCAAATAGTTCACCTACAATTTGGTGAATCCCTCAATACTGCTTGCAAAGTATATGGCATGAACAAAAGTAACTCATGTAGACAAACATGTTCATAAAGCAATATATGTTTGTATGCCAATCCCAATTGGTGCAAATGCTCAGGTACCACAACAGAGACAGAAACAATGCTGCAACTCTGGACAGCAGATTTCTATCTTTGGGTGTCCTCATCAGCTCCTCATCCTTCGTTGTTGTGATTCATTCCACACTTTGTCTTTGCCATTGCTATTTAGATGCTGCTGGATGCTGTGCTCATGTTTGCAGAGGCAGATGGTAACGCAAGTTGCTGTGAGATGCTGGTTTGCTAAAGAGCACTAGCTGTGGCATGTTCTACTCACCGATCCCTAAAAAAAAACAGAAGAGAAAGAAATGTCAAAGTGTTCCCTGAAATAGTACCTTCACATTCAACTTTCATTGTATGATTCTTTCTATTATGTTTTTCAGCTCAAACACATATTCATTGAATGGGACAGCACTGTACAAAGCCATGAGCTCATTTGGAAGGCTCTGATTTGCCTCTTTCCCACTCTTAATGGTAATCTTGCCAACGATGCTTAGAATAAATAAATTAATACTTCCTCGAAAATAGCAGGGAGAGTTTGTTCTACTGTCACATGGCATCATTTCATTGCCGCAGTTTCATTCAGTTTCCAAGACCTCCACAGTTCCATGACGCAGCTATTATGGTGGTCAATCAAATCACAGACAGCAATAAGAATTACAGGGCTTCATTTTACAATCCAGCGGGGAGTAGCCCTCACAGTGAGTGCATCTTGGAAAGTTGTTAGATGCAGAGCCTTAGATTTTCTGTCCATTCATTTTAACTTTAACTTTAGAATTTTAATGGATGGAAAGATTGTGTATTACGTACTCACGCTATTATGAGTTTTCCCCTTTGCACACAAGTTTTGGAATCACACTTAAATTTAACCTAAAGCAAACTTTAATCAACTTGGCCACATTGTAGGAACCTGAATGTAGCTGTCAAAGGCTAAAGTATCATTGTCTCTAAAGTGAGTGCCCATATTCTAATATATTGATGGATTTTAAACCTATCTAATATTAGGTTTTAACACATCAGACTTTAAGGGCTGGATTTCCCTGACAGGAGGGGGAACAGACATCATGACTACTTTTGCGGTCCCAACCCATGCCCCAAGCAGTGGGGACAGAGTTGGGAGGAAAACAGTCATTCATTGTGATTCTCAGAGAGATGCCCTCTTAACTGGCATGGAGACAGGTTCCCTTTCCAATTAAGTGGGGGCTAGCGGGCTTGTAAAGCTGGAGGGCAACTCCGGCCTTCCAGCTTGAGAGGAACAGCAAGATATAATGGCAGGTAAGAAACAGAGAGGATGCTTAAACATGGAGGCATCCTCTGACCTGGCTGAATCTTCAGGTCAGGGCAGGAAATGGAAGTCAGGGTTCTTTCTGGGCTTCGAACCTGTGCCTGGGGGAAAACAGAATTGAAACATGCTTTCCATGGGCTTAATTGAAAGGAAGATGGGTTCAGAGGCCAATTAGTAGCCATGGGTGTGAGAATGGAAGCGGGCCAAATGAAGTGCGAACCAGACTGAAAGTCAGCATGGGCAGCCATCACTGTGACTGCCAATTCCCTGCTGCAAGTAGAGAGATAATTTCATAATGTCTCAGGAGAGTCAGGGACCTGGGACCCAGGGCAAGGTAATGCCTCATTTTTCTGACAGTGACCTTGAAGTGATGCTGGAGGCCATGAGGGTGAGGAGAGACATCATTTTCCAGGAGGGTGGCAGGAGAAGGCCATCTGTACAGACAAAACAAGCCTGGGTTGGAATAGCAGCCACTGTGAGTTGCAGAAATGTTGGTAGCCAATCCTAGTGTAGAAGAGGTTCAATGACCTGATTCATTCTAGCAAGATGAGTGCAAACTCCAACTCTCAGGACAGGCCTCTGGGTTTTCACCCTCCAGTAGAAACACCATCGGAGGAATAACAGGGCATGCTGTTCCTGAACATCGGAGGAGTGTGTGCCCAGGGCACTTACTACCCCTCAGAATGGCTCAGAGCCACAGTGTAGCTGAGGACCTGTAACCACTGAAACATGCACCTTTAATGAATAGGAGAAGATGGCATTGGCCACAGAGGACAGCAGTGTCTTATTTCACTCCCTTTTGTTCTTTCAAGAGAAACGGGTATGAAGTGCCCAGGAGAGGGCCAAACAGGTGGGGAAGTGCCATACTTCCAGATAATCATACCAATGGAGAATTGAGTTGTGGAAATTCCCAGTATTACAGGAGAGGAGCAAATAGTCCTGGTGAAATAGGTGATCATCGTGGACATGGTGATAACAGAGGGCACTCATTAAGAAGTTGCATTGTATTGCAGCCTGTCCAACCAGGGTGATCAAGTGTCCTGGAATTTCTGGGACTGTCCTGTAATTTGGCTTTTTATTTTGCGTCCTGGGTCATATCTTCCTGGGACACGTTCCTGATTTCTTCCATCTCTGCAGGCATTGTGTCTGCGCATGCGTTGGCCATGGTACACTGCCAGTTTGTGCTCAGGGCTGTCCAGAAGGTGTCCTTGGGCTGGGATCCGAGATCATATTATCAGACTCTGGGCGGAATCTGCAGAAACAGAGTTAACATTTTGAGTCTGTATGACCCTTCGTCAGTGCTAAAGCTGATGTCCCTGCCTCCTTTTTATTTATATTCATCCATGGGATATGGGCTTCGCTGGCTGTGCCAGCATTTATTGCCCATCCCTAGTTGCCCCAGAGAAGGTGGTGGTGAGCTGCCTTCTTGAACCGCTGCAGTAAATATGGTGTAGTTATACCCACAGTGCTGTTACGAAGGGAGTCCCAAGATTTTGACCCAGCGACAGTGAAGGAATGGCGATATATTTCAAAGACAGGATGGTGAGTGGCTTGGAGGGGAACTTGCAAGTGGTGGTGTTCCCATCTATCTGTTGCCCTTGTCCTTATAGATGGTAGTGGTCATGGGTTTGGAAGGTGCTGTCTAAGGAGCCTTGGTGAATTCCTGCAGTACATCTTGTAGATGGTACACACTGTTGCCACTGTGCGTTGGTGGTGGAGGGAGTGAATGTTTGTGGATGTGGTGCCAATCAAATGGGCTGCTTTGTCCTGGATAGTGTCAAACTTTTTGAGTGTTGTGGGAGCAGCTCTCATCCAGGCAAGTGAGTGTATTCCATCACCCTCCTGACTTGTGCCTTATAGATGGTGGACAGGCTTTGGGAGTCAGGAGGTGAATTACTAGTCACACTATTCCTAGCCTCTGACCTGCTAGTGCCTTCAGCCATTTCTTGATATCACGTGGAGTGAATCAAATTGGCTGGAGACTGGCATCTGTGATGCTGAAGACCTCCGGGGGAAGGCCACGATGGATCATCCACTCGGCACTTCTGGCTGAAGATTGTAGCAAATGCTTCAGCCTTATCTTTTGCACTGATATGCTGGGCTCCCCCATCATTGAGGATGGGGATATTTGTGGAGCCTCCTCCTCCAGTGACTTGTTTAATTATCCACCACCATTCACAACTGGATGTGGCAGGACTGCAGAGTTTAGATTTGATCTGTTGGTTGCAGGATCACTTAGCTCTGTCTATCACTTGCCGCTTATGTTGTTTGGCATGCAAGTAGTTCTCTGTTGTACCTTCACCAGGTTGACACCTGATTTTTAGGTATGCCTGGTGCTGCTCCTGGCATGCCCTCTTGCACTCTTCATTGAACCAGGGTTGATCCCCCAGCTTGATGGTAATTGTAGAGTGGGGATATGGCCGGGCCATGAAGTTACGGATTGTGGTTGAGTACAATTCTGCTGTGGCTGATGGCCCACAGCGCTTCATGGATGCCCAGTCTTGAATTGCTAGACTGTTCGAAATCTATCCCATTTAGCATGGCGGTAGTGCCACACAACAAGATGGAGGGTATCCTCAATGTGAAAGCAGGACTGTGTGGTGGTCAGTCCTGCTGATACTGTCCTGGACAGATGCATCCGCAGCAGGCAGGTTGGTGAGGATGATATCACTCCACATGATATGAACAAATTGCTGAAAGCACTGAATACTGCAAGGGCTATGGCCCCTGACAATATTCCAGCAATAGTACTGAAGACTTGTGTTCCAGAACTTGCCGCGCCGCTTGCCAAGCTGTTCCAGTGCAGTTCACTAGCATCTATTTGGCTATGTGGAAAATTGTTCAGGTATGTCCTGTACAGAAAAATCAGGACAAATCCTGCCCCATCAGTGTACTCTTGATCATCAGTAAAGTAATGGAAGGGGTCATCAACAGTGCTATCAAGCGGCACTTGCTTACTGATGCCCAGTTTGGGTTTTGTCAGGGCCAATCAGCTCCTGACCTCATTACAGCCTTGGTTCAAACATGGACAAAAGAGCTGAACTCCTGGGGTGAGGCGCAAGTGACTGCCCTTGACATCAAGGCCGCATTTGACCGAGTCTGGCATCAAGGAGGCCTAGCAAAACTGAAGTCAGTGGGAATCAGGGGGAAAACTCTCCACTGGTTGGAGTCATATGGAGCACAAAGGAAGATGGTTGTGGTTGTTGGAGATCAGTCATCTCAGCTCCAGGACATCACTGCAGGAGTTCCTCAGGGTAGTGTCCTAGGCTTAAACATCTTCACTGCTTCATCAATGACCTTCCTTCCATCATAAGGTCAGAAGTGGGGATGTTCGCTGAGTGTTGCACAATGTTCAGCACCATTTGCGACTCCTCAGATACTGAAGCAGTCCATGTCCAAATGCAGCAAGACCTGGACAATATCCAGGCTTTGGCTGACAAGTGGCAAATAACATTTGCACCACACAAGTGTCAGACAATGACCATCTCCAACAAGAGAGAATCCAACCATTGCCCCTTGAAATTCAATGGCATTACCATCACTGAATCCCCCACTATGTTTTTCCCTCTTGTTGGCTCCCTCACCACCTGCTGCAGACCCAGTCTAGCAGATATGTCCTTTAGGACTCAGCCAGTACTGGTGCTACACAGCCACTCTTGGCGAGGGACATTGAAGTCCCCCACCCAGAGTACATTCTGCGCCCTTGCCACCCTCAGTGCTTCCTCCAAGTGGTGTTCAACATGGAGGAGCACTGGTATTCAGCAGGAGGTTTCCTTGCCCATGTTTAAACTGGTGACATGCGACTTCATGGTGTCTGGAGTCGATGTTGAGGACTCGTAGGGCAACTACCCGCCGACTGTATACCACTGTGCCACCACCTCTGCGGGAGGGGCAGGACATACCCAGTGATGATGATGGTGGTGTCTGGGATATTGTCTGTAAGATATGATTCTGTGAGGATGACTATGTCAGGCTGTTGCTCAACTAATCTATAAGGCAGCTCTCCCAATTTTGGCACTAGCTCCAGGTGTTAGTAAGGAGGGCTTTGCAGGGTTGACAGGGCTGAGATTGCCTAGGTCGGTTTCATTCCTTTTTTGTGACTTTGTAGCAGCTTGATACAACTGAGTGGCCATTTCAGAGGGCATTTAAGAGTCAACCACATTGCTATGGATCTGGAGTCACATGTAGGCCAGACCAGGTAAGGGCAACAGATTTCCTTCCCTGAAGGAAATTAATGAACCATATAGGCTTTTACAACAATCAGCAATGGTTTCATGGTCATCATTAGACTTCTAATTCCAGATTTTTATTGAATTCTAATTACACCATCTGCTGTTACAGAATTCGAACCCAGATCCCCAGAGCATTGGCCTTGGTCTCTGGATTACTAGTCCAGCAACAATACCACTAAGCCATCGCAGATTGTGTGCTGTGCTCATCAGATTGTGATCCCAAGGCTACTCTACAAGTAGGTCCCACTGAGGTGTGTGTCACTGTGCTTTGGAGGGTATGGGTGAGCGCTGTGATGGGTCTTCAATGGAGCTTCCCTCAGGGTCCTCATCTGAGGTGCTCTCAGCGCTGGGGTTGGGGTCACGCTTGCCTGAGGGCAACCTATCAGATGTGCTTGGCAGCACGTTGAACACAGAACATTGGACTCCGAGTACAGTTGAGAGAGAGGTGATGTGGTGCAGGACCCTCACATGTGTGTTTGCCGCTGACCTCACTGTCACCGCAGGAACGGTCCATGTCCTCTCCAGCCAGCTCCAACAAGCGACTCTCAAACGGAGTGAGAACCTTGATCTCTGGCACTCCACCCCAGGTCTGGGACCTCTCCCATTGATTGTGTCCCATCTTGTCCTGCATAAAGACAGATGTAGAGGGTGTGAATGTAATAAACTTGGAGAGAGCTGGGCGGGTTTCTTGTAAGAAACAGTGAAATTTATTAGCAGACTTCAGAGGAGACTATATGCTTATTCCAAGACCAAGGCTAAAAAGCTCTGCCTCTAAGGTTCCCCACGCTTAGGGCTGATTGGTCTATACAGTCACATGATCCCCATAACAGTAAGAAATGGTTTAACTTATAATCATTACATTCCTCCCCCTTTACTTTTGTTTTACCCTCTACTTTAGAAAACATCATAACTCATACTATATTCAATTATATACAGTTCATGCCATTATAAATTTAGTCTTTGAGGAGGTTTTCGGATTTGGATAGAGCGACACAACTCCACAGCTGGAGATTCTTCTATTGGATTTACTTGCACAGGAACTGTAGCTTCAGGGAAATCCCTAGACAGTGGCAATTCAGAATTATTTACTTCAGCAGAGACATCCGGTATGTCTATTCTTTGCCAATCTGGCACCTTAGGAGTCGAAGTTTTTACTTTGGTTTCAGGTGGATTAACTGGTTGTTGGAGGGTTTCTCGACTTCTGAGATGATCCACGTGTTTCCTAACAATCCTGTTTTCCACTTCCACCTGATAAGATAAAGGTCCTGTTTCACAGACGATTGTGCCAGGGATCCATCTCGGTCCAGTTGCAAAATTTTGTACAAAAATTGTCTCTCCCACTGTAAACTCTCGACCTTTACTGTGAACGTTATGATTTCATCTCTGACTGCCCTGATTTCTCTCCACCTTCCCCTCTAAATTAGGGAATACTAGACTCAATCTTGTATGAAGTCAGCGCTTCATTAACAATTCTGCAGGTGATAAACCAATGGTCGCATGAGGAGTTGTGCGATTGCTGAACAGGAATCTTGAAGTTCGTGTTTCTAATGTTCCCTCTGATAGTTTCTTCATGCCTATTTTAAAGGTTTGTACTGCTCTTTCTGCCAAGCCATTAGGCGAGAGGGATGGTACAGTGCTGTACTGGTGTGTTTAATCCCATTTATGTTCATGAATCTTTGGAATTCAGTGCTAGTGAAAGCAGTATCATAGTCTGACACAATAGCTTTAGGTAAACCATGGACACTGAAACTTTGGCGCAGTTTTTCAATGGTTGCAGACGAAGTAAGTGATTTCATTTCAAACACATCCATCCATTTGGGATATGTATCGATAATCACGAGAAATATGGTATCTAGAGATGGACCTACATAGTCTATATGTAGTCTAACCCAGGGTCAACCAGGCTACGCCCATGGATGCAGTGGAACTGAAATGGGCAACTTCTGCTGTTGCTAGCACTGGAGACAGTGTTTCACCATTTTTTCTATAGATGGCCACCAAATATAACTTTGTGTGAGCATCTTCATTTTTGAAATACCAGGATGTACACTATGAAGTTCTTCCAATAATGGTTTTCTTCCCTGCACAGGGATAGTGACTCTTGCACGTCATAATAAGATACCATCTTGACAGCTCAGTTCAGATCGACGTACAAAGAATAGTTTTATTCCCCAGGGATTTGTGCATTTGACCATCCTTGCAATACTTGTTTGTGGATTTTTGCTAAAACTGGATCCCAATTTGTCCAATTCTTTATCTGCCTGGTGCAGACTGGTGAGGAATCCAGGAAATTTAATGCAAGTACCACATCTTGAGGTCCTCAATCCTGTGTGACAATATTGCTCCCACTCCATAGGGAGATGCATCACAGTGAGTATCAATTCCTTAGATGGGTCATAATGCACTAGCAGACATGACAAGTGTAAAAGCTTCTTAACTCTTGTAAAGGCTTCCTCTTCCTGTGCTTTCCAGGACCATCTGTGGTTCTCCTTCAATAATAAAAGCAAAGGGGCTAACACTGTAGATAGATTAGGCAAGAATCGACCATAATAATTTACCATGCCCAAAAATGATTCAGCTCATTACAATGCTGGAGAGGGTGCTTCCTTGATTGCCCTGACTTTCTCCTCTAATGGATGCAACCCTTGGGCATCCACACGATCATCCAGATATGCAACTTCCTTTGCTTGGAAGGTACACTTTTCTTTTTTTAAACAAACACCAGCCTCTAAAAATCTTTTCAGAATCTCTTCCAGGTTTGCCACATGTTCTGCTCCGTGGATCCTGTGATTAGGATGTTGTCGAGATACACTATAACTCGCGGGAGTCCTTGTAGTGGGCTTTCCATGGTTCTCTGGAAAATTCGCACAGGCAGAAGACACACCGAAGAGTCAGCATGTATATTGGCACAGGCCCTTCTGTGTGTTTAAGGTGACATGACTTCTTGATGTGTTGTCCAACTCGAGCTGCTGATACGCATGGTTTATATACAGTTTAATATAGGATCTTCCTTCTGCGAGTTTAGCATACAGACCTTCAATCCTTAGGATTGGGTGTTTGTCTAATTTTGCAGCCTTGTTTACCATTTATTTATAATCCCCACAGACGCAAATGGTTTGGTCCGGCTTTATTACAGGGACAATGGGTGCTGCCCATTCTGAAAATTGGACTGGCTGGATTATTCCCAATTTCTCCAAACGACATAATTCTGCATCAACCTTTTCTCTCAGAGTGTAAGAGTGTAAGGCACAGGTCTTGCCTTAAAAAACCGGGGTGTTGCTTCAGGGTCCATGTATATTTTAGTTGCAGATCTTTGATTTTCCCCAACTCATCTCGGAATACTTGGTCATGCTTTGTCAGCAACTCTGGAATTTCTCCTGTCCTGATCTGAAAAATTTCTGACCAATATAGTTTGCTTTCCTTCAATCAATCATGGCCTAGAAGGCTAGGTCCTTCTCTTGTTACAACAATTATTGAGCTGTCTGTTGCCTGTATGATACAGGTACAGAGGTGATGCCTTTCACCTGTACTGCTTCCCCTGTGTATGTTTTTAATTGAGCAGCAGTTTTCTCCAAACTCAATGGCTGGGTACCTTCTCTGAGGTATTTAAAGATGTGTTCTCCCACCACTGTGGTCAATGCTCCTGTGTCAACCTCCATGAACAGAGGCTTTCCATTTACTTGAAGCATAACAGTGATTGGTTCAGTGTTCCTAGCCTTCAGATTGTGCAGGGAATAAACGGCAGCCTCAGTAACTTCTGGCTGTTCTATATTGTGCACTTCATTTAACTTAACTTGATGTCTGAATGGCTGCCTTGATCTAGTCCTGCACTGTTTAACAACATGTCCTTTTTTGTGGCAGTAGTGCATTCTGCCTCTTTAAATCTACAGATTTCAGATGCATGATTTCCCCCACAATGGAAACACTTTAACTTCTGGGTTACTGGTGAGCTGCTTCCAGTATTTCTTTTTATTTTTCTAGCGATAGGGGCCGTGTTCCGCTTTGCGGTAGCCTCCCTGGTCTTCGCGCCACGCCCAGCGGCAGGTTCCCACCCTAACTGCAAAATGGCGCCATGGCAAAGCCTGTGAATCCCTCTCAGCACTCTCCATTGCTAGCGCTATCTCCATGGAGATTGCAAGCAAACGGCGGTGAATGACATCGTTGTTTATGCCGCAAACCAAACGATCTCGCAACGTCGCTTAAAGTATCACTGAAGTCACAGTGCTCCGATAACTGTTGTAACTTCCTGATAGACATTGCGACTGACTCACTGGGGGCCCTCAATCGAGAGTTGTACTTGAATCTTTGCATGATCACAGAGGGTTTAGGCTGAAAATGTCCTTTCACGAGGTCCTACTAGCTCAATGAAGGATCTGGAATTTGACACATTCGGAGTCATCAAGCTATGGATTACGTTATAGGCTTTACTCCCGCAGACACTTAGGAGAATTGCCTTCTGCTTCCCCTCCGCCGTTATTTTGTTAGCTACAAAGTAGAGCCCTAATCGCTCAATGTATTGACTCCAGTCCTCGACAGATAAATCGTACGGGTAAATTCTGCCAAAGTGAGGCATTGCTGGTGAGTATACTTCTTATCTTCTCTTAAAATATTGGAATACTCAGTCGTGAGATGAGGTGCTGCATCGGCGCTATTTATACTTGTCGCCAGTTGCAACACACCTGGCGAGTACAGAACGGGTTTCTTGTAAGAAACAGTGAACTTTATTAACAGACTTAAGAGGAGACTACATGCTTGTTCCAAGACCAAGGCTAAAAAGCTCCGTTACTAAGGTTCCCCACATTCAGGGCTGATTGGTCTATACAATCACATGATCCCCATAACAGTAAGAAATGGTTTAACTTATAGGGCATGATGTTCCCATCGGCGAGTGAGGGGCGGAGCCCACTCGCCAACCCGTAAAATGACACGCGGTGATGTCGGGCGGAACTCCCGATGTCACCCTGCCCCATTTAAATTTTCCTGTCAATGGCCTTAAGGTTGGCGGGCAGGCCAGGAGCCCAGGTGGGAATTAGAAAAAGCATGAAACCTCATCCACGGGCGGGATGAGGGTTCATGTAGGTTTTAAAAAATTTTATTAAAGTTTTTGTAAAAATTATGGACATGTCCCAACTCATGTGACAGTGTCACATGAGGGGACATGTCAGGGAATTTTTTTTTCTGTTTTTAATATTTTTGAGAGTAGAGCCGATCTCCCTCAGGTGGCACTTAGCCTCAGGGAGATGAATGCGCTCTTTCATGCGCGAAAGACCGCACTCTCGGCTGAGGGATTCCCCCCCCCCCCCCCCCCCCCCCGCCCACACAGGGAGCACATAGCACTTCCGTGCGGATATCACGCTGGGCAGGCCTTAATTGGCCTTCCCATGTAAAATGGTGCCGTGCCCCCAATTGGGGGTGCCGATTGGAGGCGTGCCTGCGTGCGCTTGCCATTCAACTTCACCCCCAATGGGGGCAAAATCCTGCCCATAATCATTAGAGTGAGCAAGGTGCATGCCAGGCCAAATGAGAAGGATGCCAGGTGTCTGTGTGTGATGAGTGCTGACGGGATGACGAGGCAGTCTCCAGAGGAGATGAGTCCAGATGGAGATGTGAGGATGTGTGTGTGAGAGAATGAGTGGTGATGTCCCTTGAGCTGGCAGTGAGTGAGATACCATTGATTGTGTGACGGGCTGTGAGTGGGTGAGTTGAGATTGATGAGATGGTTAACTGCACTGGATGGCTGACATCTTGAGTGCAGCATTGGCACAGGCCACCTCTGCCACCACCTCCTAAGCTGGAGTGGTGAGACTGATGGGCCATCTGCGGCCAGAGCAGAGGTGGAGGACTTCACGGTGGGTCTCCATGGCGTCCAGAAGGGATGTGTCACTGAATCGGGGGGCTGCACTTTCTTGGCTTTCAGCGCAGATGCTCTCGCCTCCATGAGTCCGCACGTACGTGTAGGTAGGGTTGCACTGGGTGAGGAGCAGGGCACTTGTGTGAAGGAGGAGGTATCACAGGCAGAGGGATCTGTGGTCACTTCCCCTCAGAGGAGGGAGGACAGACACCACCCTGCTCAGCTGGGCACAAAAGCAGGGCCTCAGGAGTCACAGGACTGTGGGGAGGGGGGAGAATGGGGAGACAGAGGTAAGGGGAGAGAGAGAGATGGGGAGGTGGAGTTGGGGAAGAGAGGAAGAAAGTTGCTGCATTCTTGGGGGTGAAGTGGGGCATGTTTCTGGTTTGGATTTTTACACCAATCAAGGTAAATGCAAAGGACTGAAAGAGCTTCCAGCCGGGATTTTCCGGTCTCACCAGCCAAGGGGCCCGCCACTGGCAGGACCAGGAAATCCTGCACTCCATTTCAGGCACCCAGGCCAGGATTTTTCCCCTAGGCTTCAGGATCCTGATGTCAGAGTTAAGTAGGGATCAGAAGCCTGCACTGTGGGGAAAGTGGTCTGTAATTTCCCCTGAATCTTCAAAGCCCATTAAACCTCTTTGACCAAGCTTTTGGTTATATGACCTAATACTGCCTTATGTTGGCTCACCCTACCTGAAAAGTTTGACTTTTGAAAGTTTGGGACAAGGTGGAAGAAAATTGCTCGGGGCACTGGGGAGACTGAAAATTGCTCAGGAGGGCAGGGGTGGCAGAGGAGAAAATTGCTCTGGAGCAGGGGGGGGGGGGCAGTGGTGGTGTTGATGGGGAGAGAACTGCTCCAAAGCAGGGGAGAGGAAGTGGGTGGCCGTGGAGAGGGGGAGGCAGGGTAGTGCTGCATGAGTTATAGGTTATGAAGAAAAACTTAAGTGTACCTAATCAAAACATAATCTCCTTGTTCAGTTTTATGATGTTTGAAGCTATTGAAATTCAGAAATATGGAAAATAAACTCTATGTTTGTTTTTGGTGTCTGAATGCTTAAGTGATGTTACTGATCGTGAATGTTTGAGTGCTCTGGTTTGGGGCAATTGATGTCATTGATGTCAGTTACGGTACTCGTAATGTTAAATGATAGCTAAATAATTGGTCTTGAGTGCAACTGATGTCAAATAACGGCCAAATGATTGCTTTTGAATACAATAGATGTTGAATGATAGCTAAATGATTGCTTTTGAGCACAACTGATATCAAATGAGCGCAAATGAACACTGTTGAATGCAAATGATGTCAATCTTTTCAGGTAGGGGGGTGCCAGGGTCCCCTCTAGAAGGAACCATGTGACTAGTCTCATTCCATGCAGGCAGGAAGGGCCCTACTTCGGACTTTCACCAGAAGACCTCCCCCAGGCATCTATAAACTGTCCCCCATTCATGCAGAAAACTGGAGGTGAGCTGGAAAATTCTGGTCCGGAATTTTCCAGATCACCTCCTTTGATTGGAGTTTCCAAATTTAGAGAACCTAATTGGTTACCCACCACATGGAAACATGTCACTCCGCCACCCTAAAATGGCCGGCACTGGGAAACTGGCACACTGGCCGGTGTCGGTATTTTCAGGCCCCATTCACCTCCATTCCCACTCCTGCAGGGCCTGAAAATCCTACCCTAACATACATTGTAATTGTTCTAGTTTGGTAAGTCCTGTCCTAAATGCCTGCATTAATTGTTCCTCCTTAGCTTCTAAAGGGGAGGCATCGGATTGGATGAAGTTAATTGTAAAGCCAACAAAATACTGTTTGGATCCTTCAATATTCTCCATCAGAGATGGCTACTGTGAAAATTATGGATAGCAATGAAAATACAGGTTAATAGTTTATTTTTTAAAAACTCAAATAGGTTGAGATTTCCCTCTTGCCTATGGTAGCAGATTTACTGCTGTTTTTTTTCCTGGACAAAATCCAAATTTTCTTCTTTGAAGTGGAAATAAAAAATATCAAACTCCTTAATGTTCACCAAGTGGATATTCCACAAACCGGTGGCCCTTTTCTTAAACAGCTGCAAGAGAACTTGCTAAACCTACAAGTAGTAATTTCACCCACGCAATAACCAGCCTGACAATAATAATGTGTTTCTCATGCAGCAGAGTCTGGGACAGCAAGCCGTGAACAGGCACAAAAAACAATCAAAAGGTTAATGAAATGCTGGCCCTTATATCTAGAGGACTAGAATACAAACGGGTAGGAGCCATGTTTCAGCTTTACAATGCCCTATTTAAACCACACTGAGTACTGTGAACAGGTCTGGGTATCACACTTCAGGAAGGATATCCTGGCCTTGGAGAGAATGTAGATTTGTCCAAATGATACCTGAACTCAAAGAGTTAAATTGTGAGGAGAAAAAATAGGTTTGCATTCCCTGGAATTCATAGGTTATCAGGTGATTTAATCGAAGTTTTAAAGTTCTTGGGCAGAATTTAATGTCCCCCTCTATCAGGCGGTGGGTTCAGTGGCAGATGGGGGGTGCGTGTGATCAGGCTGGAAAGTGCAAGTTGGACCTGCTGTCTTCCCACCTCCTTCGGCTATAATCAGGGCCGGGAAGGCCTGAGGACAGCCTTCTCGCCAGGATTTAAATTGAGGCCTTTAAGTGGCTACTTAAAGGCCACTTAGGGGCCTCATCCCTCCACCACTGAAATTTAACCAGCATTCGGCGGAGGCCCTGACACACGTGCAACCCGCTAGGTAAACTGCGGTGGGTATGCCTGTGGCCTGGTAAGGGGGTGCGCTTTTATTTGCAACCCATACCCAATGGAGAAACCTGCCAGAGGCATGAGTTGCCCATGGGTGAAGACCTCCACCTGCCCTAAATACTAACCGCCCCTCCCTCCCTTCACCAGGGCTTTTTGTCTAGCCCTGATGAACCCACCCTTATACCTGGAGCTCCATCACCGATCCTCTGCCTAGCCTGAACTGTATTGCTAGCAGTGGCTTCTGCTTCCGATTTTCCAGCAGGCGGATGGGTACCCTCCCAACCCAACCCCCCTACCCGTGACCATTAAAATCCATCCATTGAGGGGAGCCAATAAGGGTAGATAGAGAGAAACTAATTCCACTAGAAAGTCCAGGACTAATTAGGGGACACAATCTAACAATTAGGGCCAGACCTTTCGAGGGTGAAATTAGGAAACACTTCTACAGACAAAGGATGGTAGACATTTGGAACTCTCTTCAGCTAGAAGCAATTATGTTAGATCAATTGTTAATTTAAAGTCAGAGATTGATAGATCTTTGTTAACCAAAGATATTATGGTACATGGGGCAAATGTGGATGTGCAGGGTTAGGTCATAGATGAGCCATGATCTCATTGAATTGCGGAACAGACTTGAGGTATTGAATAACCTACTCCTATGTTCTAACATGGCCATATTAGAGGTGATTTTACCTCCAGGTGATTTTCAGGCAGCTATTAGACCAGCCATGCATTACACCTACCTGATAGCGTTCGTCTGAAGCCCAAATTTTATGGTGAGATCTCATTGGAATGTCATTGGGAGACTGCCTACATTATTACATCAATGACCGACGGCCTTCCCAATCAGAGAGTGGGATTCTGTGGGTTTGTCAATCATTTAAAATGTGAATGCAACTCTTAAAGAGAAGGTTCATTCAACTCAGCTGAAGTCTTTTTACTTCCACTGCAGAGGATTGAAAAGTTTGAAATGACTCGGACAAGAGCACCTTTGTCCACTGACCCGGCAGCGCTGATGCTTGTGGAGCAGGTGAGGGTGCAGAAGGAGATACTTTTCCTCTCAGATGCAGTATGTTGTCCAAACAAATGCTGCAGCAGGCCTGGAGAAGAGGGCAGACATTGTGGATGCATGACATCACCCCAGGATCTAGATTCAGTGCAGAAAGCACTTCAACAACCTAACCAGAACAACCAGGTTGTGCCAAGGATCTTTGATTTCCAATTTTCTGCAAGGATTTCCTTTCCCCAAGCACCCTGAACAGTTCCCTCTCCTACTCATCATGCCCAGATTAATGCTCCAGAGCATGGCACGTGGTCCCACCATGGCAGCTGTGGGAATTTAAATTCAATTAATAAATCTGGAATAAAAAGCTAGTCTCAGAGATAATGATCACGAAATAGCCCATCTGGTTCATTAATGTCCTTTAGGGAAGGAAATCTACCTACATGTGGTTCCAGACCAACAACAATGTGTTTGACAGTTCAGGAGGAATTTTACAATCCCTCCCGCCAGCAGTATTTTCCAGTCCTGCCAAAGTCAATGAACTTTTGAATGATGGATTGCTGCATTTTATGTCCACCGCCCCCCAACACCCCTCCCCCCACCCTCCACCCCCCCCGCCACCCGATTATCGCTGAGTCAAAATCCTGCAGCTCCCTTCCTAACAGCACTGTGGGTGTGCCTACACCACAGGGACTGCAGCGGTTCAGGAAGGCAGCTCCCCACCACCACTTCAAGGGCAACTAGGGATGGGCAATAAATGCAAGCCCAGCCAGTGAAGCTCACATCCCGTGAATGAATAAAATAAATTTCCACCCTTAACTATTCCCCGAAATGGCCTAACAAGCTACTCAGTTGTATCAAACTGCTACAGAAAAATAGCACTGTGGGTGTACCTACATCAAATGGACTGCAGGGTTTCAAGAAAGTGATTCACCAGCACAAGCTCAAGGGCAATTAGGGATGGGCAATAAACTCTGGCCTTGCCAGCGATAGTCAGAACCCATGAGCAAATTAAAAAAACCTCTCCACCAATCACAAGGGGACATTATACCAACTCTCATAGAGTCATAGAGGCCTACAGCACAGAAAAAAGCCCTTTGGCCCATCGAGTTTGCACCGGTCAAACAAGTACCTAACTATTCTAATCCCATTTTCCAGCCTTGTATACCATGGCATCGCAAGTGCACATACAAATACTTCTTAAATGTTATGAGGGTTTCTGCCCCTACCACCCTTTCAGGCAGTGAGTTCCAGATTCCCACAGCTATCTGGGTGAAAAAATTCTTCCTCACACCCCCTCTAAACTTCCTGCCCCTTAACCTAAACCTGTGCCCCCTGGTTATAGATCCCTCCACCAAGGGGAAAAGTTTCTTCCTGTCTACCCTATTTATGCCCCTCATAATTTTATACACCTCAATCATGTCCCCCCTCAATCTCCTCTGCTCCAGGGAAAATAACCCCAGTGTATCCACTCTCTCCTCATAACTAAAACTCTCCAGCCCAAGCGACATCCTGGAAAAACTCCTCTGCACAATCTCTAGTGCAATCACATCCTCCCTATAATGTGGATTCCAGAACTGCACGCAATACTCTAGCTGTGGCCTAATCAGCGTTTTATAAGTTCCAGCATAACCTCCCTGCTTTTTTATTCTATGCCTCGGCTAATAAAGGCAAGTATCCCATATGCCTTCTTAAGCAACTTATCTACCTGTCCTGCTACCTTAAAGGACCAGTGGACATGCACACCAAGATCCCTCTGATCCTCGGTACTTCCCAGGGTCCTACCATTCATTGTGTATTCCCGTGCCTTGTTTGGCCTGCCCAAGTGCATCACCTCACACTTATCCGGATTAAATTCCATTTACCACTATCAGCCCATCTAACCAGCCTGTCTATATCCTCCTGTAATCTCCTCACTATTTACCACCCCGCCAATTTTCGTGTCATCCGCGAACTTACTGATCAACCCTCCTACATCCAAATCTAAATCATTTATATATACCACAAACAGCATGGGACCCAACACCGATCCCTGTGGAACCCCACTGGGCACAGGCATCCAGTCACAAAAACACCCCTCCACCATCACCCTCTGCTTCCTGCCACTCAGCCAATTCTGGATCCAATTTGCCAAATTGCCTTGGATCTCATGGGCTCCTACCTTCATTATCAGTCTCCCATGCAGAACCTTATCAAAAGCCTTGCTGAAGTCCAAGTAGACTACATCAAACGCATTGCTCTCATCTACTCACCTAGTCACCTCTTTGAAAAATTCAGTCAAATTGGTCAGACATGACCTCCCCTTAACAAAACTACACTGACTGTCCTTGATTAATCCCTGCCTCTCCAAGCGTAGATTAATTCTGTCCCTCAGAATTGCTTCCAATCGTTTCCCAACCACTGAGGTTAGACTGGCTGGCCTGTAGTTCCCTGGTTTACCCCTTCCTCCCTTCTTGAATAATGGTACCAAATTGGCTGTCCTCCAGTCCTCTGGCACCTCTCCTGTGGCCAGAGAGATATTGAAAATTATTGCCCCTGCTATCTCCTCCCTTGCCTCACTCAACAGCCTGGGATACATTTCATCCGGGCCTGGAGACTTATCTACTTTTAAACCTGCCAGACCACTTAGAACCTCCTCCCTTTCTATACTAATTTCTTTAATTATGTCACAGTCCTTCTGCCTGATTTCCATACCCACGTCGTCCCTCTCACTTGTGAACACCGACACAAAATATTAATTTAGAACCCTACCTACGGCTTCCAGCTCCGCACACAAATTACTACTTTGGTCCTTAATGGGCCCTATTCTTTCCCTAGTTATCCTCTTATTTTTAATAATAATTTAGTAATCTAGATATTACTATCTTTGTAGTCCTGTTTTTAAATCTGTTTCCTAGCTCCCTAAATTTTGCTTGCAGGACCTCATCCCTCTTTCTACCTATGTCATTGATACCAATATGTACCATGATCTCTGTCTGTTTGCCCTCCCCCTTTAGAATGCCCTGCATCTGTTCAGTTACATCCTTGACCCTGGCACCAGGGAGGCAGCATACCATCCTAGATAAAAGCAAAAAACTGCATATGCTGGAAATCCAAAACAAAAATAAAAATACCTGGAAAAACTCAGCAGGTCTGACAGCATCTGCGGAGAGGAACACAGTTAACGTTTTGAGTCCGTATGACTCTTCAACAGAACTAAGGAAAAATAGAAAAGATGTGAAATATAAGCTGGTTTAGAGGGGGGGGGGGACAAGTAGAGCTGGATAGAGGGCCAGTGATAGGTGGAGATAACCAAAATATGTCATAAACAAAAGGACAAAGAGTTGTTGAAGGTGGTGATATTATCTAAGGAATGTGTTAATAGGTGACATTAAGGGTAGAAAGGTAGAAAGCAGGACAACCATCCTGGAGTCACATCTGTGGCTGCAGAAACACCTGTCTGTTCCCTTTACTATCGAGTCTCCTACACGATTACTCTTCCTCTTTTTTTCCTCCCCCCTGTGCAGCTGAGCCACTCACAGTGCCATGAGCGTGGCTGCACTCCCCAGAGGAACTGTTACTTTCACTATTTTCAAACACAAAGAAATGGTTCTTGAGCGAGATACACCCTGGGGATTTCCTGACTACCTGCCTGACACCTTTCTTCTGACTGATGATCACCCATTCCCTCTCTGTCTGCACTTCCGTAAGCTGTGGGGTGACCACACCTAAAAACATGCTATCCACGAAACTCTCAGCCTTGCGGATGCACCTCAGTGCCTCCAGCTGCCGCTCAAGCTCTAAAACCATAGCTCAAGTAGCTGCAGCTGGTGGCACTTCCTGTACATGTGGTCGGTCAGAGCGCAAGGAGCATCTAGGACTTCCCACATGTTGCAGGTGGTACATAACACAGGACTGAGCTGCCCTGCTATGTCCCTAATTGAAAAAAAACCCTTACTTTAAGTTAAATACAGTAACAAAAAAGTTATATTATTTATGTACTTTAAATAAAAATCAGAACCCTTACCTTTTCTTAGATTAATCTATATTAAAGTGGAGAAAAACTGCAAAAAAAAACTGGAGAAAAACACTTACCCACTACTCACCAATCAGCTCTCACCTTTGTCCTGACATCACTTTTGGAAGCGTCCCTGCACTCGCACTGGTTCTGATCTCTCTGCCGCTCTCTCGCGCTTACAAAGTTACACATTCACCTGTTGTTTACCGCCTTCACAACAGCACTAGCAGCATTCTGTTTTTACATGATTGAACTGTTACTGTATTTGCTTTCATCTACCTCCATCTTCAGATGTGGGAAGATCCTCTTGCTGATCTGGTTCCATATGCACTCCATGTTTCCATAATAAGGCTGTGCAGAATGCAGCACACAACCAAATATGAGAGACTTTGTGTGGGCTGTATTGCATAAAGCTGTTAGAGCTATCTAGGCAGCAGGACCATTGTTTGAGTCGCCAAATAGCACGTTGAATGATAGTTCTGCTGATCAGGGTGGTTTCATCTTGTGTCTTCAAGCTTGGGCTATGGGTAGGTGTCCTGATTCTTGAGTGCAGGGGGTAAAACTTGTGTCTTAGCAATCATCCACCGATGTGCTGAGTTGGGTGTAATAGTGGGGGTTAGCTGACTGGCACAGAATGAGAGCATTGTGACAACTTCCAAGAAAGCAAACAGAGGTCAGCATGGTTCTGTGTTGGTGATCACTGGCCAGTTGCACATTGAATAAATGGTAGCCTTTTTTGTTGACAAATGTTTTTGGCTGATTGTTTGTCCCTAATGACTACATTTATGCAGTTTATAATACTCTGCACTCACGGGAGCCAGTTATTATATCAAAGCCCATAACACTTTCTTTCTAACTGCTGGCATTCATTAGAAAAGTTATATAGTCATTGACCTTGGCAAAGAGGACTTTAATGGCCTGCTTTATGTATATATGGACAGCATACTGATTAGGTAGCTGATATCAATCATTGCAGTTTGGAAGCAACTGGAGACAAGGAAGTTAAGGGCCCTGGTCACTTTTTGAGTGGCATAGACGATGTATGACCACTTGACAGAGTGGATTGCAGTTCTTGCTGTAAGAAACAATACAGGTGTGTGACAGCCTCTTTTGAGGAGTGATGCTTCCTCATGTACTAATCGTCAAACTATTCTGGGGTTATAGCCCCTACGGACAATAAGCTCACACTACAACTGCCCCATTTCCACTGGGTGAAGGGAGCTAAAATAACCCACATTGTGCCACAGAGTGGTCAGAAACAGTTTTGCACGCTCGCCGTGAAATCTTGATTTCAATTGTGCCAGCGGGGGGATACAGTGAATGAAACCTAGGTGCTTCTCCACAAGGATAGTCAATGAATGCCCCGAGCTGCTGTTGCACGCCAGGTAGCTGTACATTTAAGGGTACCATTCGTGACCATGTTGTCTATCTGCCCTCTTGAACAGAGGCTCTTGAACAAAGAGACTAAAGAACAGAGCTGAATATATGTTCAAAATGGGCAAAAGCAGATTTTCAGTTTGTATCAATGAGGATTGGGTCCTTATTTAATATTCTGCAAGAGACTATTGTATTGGCTTTGAGAGACCACCATCTATCATTCAGAAGGATCCATCTACCTCATACTGGACTGAAAACATCATGTACTTTAAGTATACTCTCTGCTTTCTCAGTGTGTGGAGTTTCCCTGGCTTCTGATAGGATTCAGCTGTTTATTCTGGATTCACATCTGAAGGACGAAACAAGCAACAAAGTAAATGGGTGAAACAAGATTTTTTTAAAGGATTTAAATTAAAGGACATACAATATAATAATATCATCTTGCTATGGCCGCTATTATAAAATCATATCTGAATTGAAAGCAGCAGAATTATATGCTTGCTTTTTTTTTGGTGATTCATACTGATCTTCTCTAGATGCTGGAGTTCTGTCATCCCAGAGGGTAAACTACTCTCTTAAAGCTACTGGGTGCCTGGTTTTTGGAACCACCACAGAAGTTCATCCTATTGGGTTCAAATGGCATTCACAGATTCCTTTGGACATGAGAGACCATGCTGACCTAGTAAATAATTTTTGGCCAGATCTCTTACAGTTTTGTTGGGACAAATTTATGTAATCCACTCCAAAAATTATTGAACTGACAAAATCAAGACTTTGATCTCTTCAAAAATGGAGAGGAATAACACTGCCTCCTGCATTGCTGCACACTTTCCATTTTAGGTTGAGAACAGTGTGGCTAAGTGAGTTAGTTTTACTTCAATAATTTGCTCATTAACTTTTTTTTCAATCTTTCTATTCCATATGTGAATGTTTTATTCTGCTCCAGTATTAAATTTCTGTTTTAGAAGAAATTGTCCTTTGGCTATTAAAGTATATGTTTTATGATTTTGAAGGATTTTTTCACTCTGTTCACAGTGCTGCTACTATTTAGTGAAAACCTTCCCCATTGTGGTGATTTATCAAATGTTGAAAATGAACATCTCTACAAATTTTTCCTTTAAATTCTCTTGCATTATGGGTATTGTTGACAAGGCCATCATTTATTGCCCATCACAAATTGCCCTTGAGAAAGTGGTGAGCCTTCTTCTCGAACCACTGTCGTCTGTATATTGAAGGCATTCCTAAAATACTGTTAGGCAGGAAGTTCTAAAATTTTGATCCAGGAATGAAGAAAGAATAGCGAAATATGAGTGACTGGGGCAAATTTGGTGGTGATGCTACTTCCATGCATTTAATGCCTTTGGCCTTCTGTATCCTAAAGGTTGCTAGTTTTGGAGGCTGTTGAAGAAGCCTTGGTGAGTTGCTGCAGCGCAACCAATAGATAGTACACTCTATAGCTACATTATGCCGGTGTGGCTGGTTGTGGATGGTTAGGCTAATGGATAGAGTGCTGACCAAGCAGACTCTTTGCCTTGAATGGTGTTGAGCTTCTTGATTGTTGTTGTATCTGCACTCATCCAGTCAAGGGGAGAGTATTCTATCACAAACTTATCAATATTAATAAATGGGTGCATCTTCTCACTGTTCATTAAAACAGTTATCACAGCCTGGTCAAAGTGCATAGGCTCTTGCCTGTGTCGATTAGTAATCACTGTGCTGTGGATTACTAATTTAATATGAAATGTATATGTTAAACTTTTCAGTTTTCAATTCAGAAGCACTGTAAGTTAGCTGTGCACTCAAATGAAGATAGTAAAAAGATTAGTAGTATTAAATTAGTTAAATGAGACATGTGCTAGAATTAGTTAGATCAGTGCATGGCTCCTCATTATTTTTCATTTATTAAACCTGTAGTTAGTCGTTGTATACATTGCCCAGGAAAGAGGATCTTTTGTAAATTGTAACTGTCTTGCGTTAGTTCTCTGTTGAATGGTTTACTTTGTTCTTATTATAGGTGGCTTTAATCTGTTCCATCTTATTTTCCTAATAGTATTCATACCTCATTGTTTCCTATATACATAAGCCTTCTATTGTGCTACAGGAAATGTAATATATATTTAGAAGATTCTCAATGGATATGAATGAAAAGTGGAATAAATTGAAAGTGAAAAATCATAGGTGATATACAAGTCTTCCATAAAAGTGAGACATAATCCTTGTTCCCAATGGAGTATTCTGTTTACACTAGTAACATAACATTGTAACATAGTAACAGTTTCTAGCAGCAGATGTCTTCCAGTCCATCTTGTAGCTCCTATCCACAGAAATACATTGGAGCATTTCTAATAACTCTGAATCCCATTTATTGACAAGAATCCTTCTAGTGCTGTCTTGAAACCCACTAAGATTTTGTGTTCCACCAGCCATGCTGGGGGAGATGGTGGTGTACTGGAAATGTTACTGAAATAGTAATTCAGAGGCCCAGGCTAATGCTCTGTGGGTATGGGTTCAAATGGCAGCTGGTGGAATTTAAATTCAATTAATAAATCTGGAATGTAAAGCCAGTCTCAGTTCTGGTGATCATGACAACTATCATCAATTGTTGTAAAGACCCATCTGGTTCACTGATGCCCTTTTGAGAAGGAAATATGCCATCCTTACCTGGTCTGGCCAACATAAGGCTCCAGGTCCACTTAACTGTTTCCTGAAATGGCCTAGCAAACCATTCAGCTCAAAGGCAATTAGGGATGGGCAACAAATGCTGGCTTTGCCAGTGATGCCCACAACCCATGAAAAACCTTAATGAAAATTTTAAATGGGCATGTCCCAGCTCATGTGACACTGTTGCATGAGGGGACTTGTCTTAATTTTTTTTTCCCCTTTATTTAAATTTTTAAAAATCATACTAATCTCCCTGAGGCAGCTTTGTGCCTCAGGGAGATTTCTGCGCCCTTTTGCGCACATGCGTGAAACAGCGCAGGCACCCCGCCTGCACAGGGATGCTCAGCGTTTCCGGGTGCACGTCACGATGGTCGGGCCTTAATTGGCACGCCCAAGTAAAATGGCGGTGCACAGCCAATCGTGGGTGGCGATCAGCTGCACACCCGCCCACACCCACTCCCACCCAATCCCCCTGACAGGGAGAAAATTCTCCCCATAGCATCCATTGGGCCTAGATGTATATCAAAATCTATAAATGCCACAACATTTAAGATCATGAAGATTGATGGAGCCAGAAAACCATTTTGGTCTCCAAAAATCATATCAAGGGACAGTAAATGCATGTTAGTCAGCCCAATCTTTATTAACGTTATCAATGTGTGATGCAAATCTGTTGCACATACTTATCACCCTTTTAGTGCAAATGTTCCTCCTTCACTTCCTATTTTATTTTGTTGTCCTTAATCTGTAAATATGGCCCTTTATGCTAAATTCTGTTCATAGCAGAAAAGCATGTTTGGATTCAATTTTAGATTTCAATTTTAAATCTTTCCTAAAATCTAGGTAGCTAAAATCCACTTGAACAAAAGCAAAATAATGCAGAAGCTTGGCATCTAAAATAAAAATGGAAAATGTTTGAAATATTCAGCAGGTCAGGCTGTATCTGTGGAAGGAGGAACAAAGTTCAGATTCAGGCCAATTTAACCCTCATAATTCTTTTAGAAGCTGCTTGTTGGATCATGTGGGAACTAATATAGAGGTATTGTATGTAGGACACTATTTTTTTGGTCAATACGTGTTGCTTCACAGATTTTATTTTCAGACTTCAGTTTTAATAAAGAGAAATCTGGCCAGAAATACCAAGTTTGTGAGGTCAGGTGAACCCTGTCTTGTAAAGGTTAGTTTTCTTCAAAGATAAAAATCTGATCGCAAACTGTTCTAACCCAGAACCACCTTTTATGCCACATTCAATGAGAAAGCAATTTGAGAAAGGGAAACATGCCTCAGATGCAGTGATGGTTGTTCTATTTGGATAGTGTTCTTCGCTTTGCCTGTTTCTTGCTATTGGAACATTATTGAGTAGTTGTTTACACTATTAAAGAAAAACAAAACTTTCTTTTCCCATCTCCAATTAGTGGTGCTTTATTTCAGGCCTTTTGAAGAAGTAAACAGCGGTTGTGTGGTTTACATTGATGTCGCTCTGGCTTTCAATGTTGACTGGAATGGTTGATTGTTGGAGCTCAACCATTTACACAGTAAACTCAAAAGTCCTTTTCCTCATTTACAATCTTAATGAACATACTCTTTAATGTCTTTTTGAAGTAATAAACAGCTGTAAAAAAAAGCTGTTTCCATCTGTCGTGTGGTTCTGCTGCATATTTGTATTTTTTTAATATTAAAATGAGTTTTGTATAATGGGAAAAATGTATTTTAATTAGTTACTTGGTAAACAATAAGCATTTAAATTTGTTCATTGACTTTTCTTCATCTTTTAACTTTTTGGTATAATGAACAGTTGTCTGGAAAGTACAGCAACCCGTTCCTTTTAAACTATAGCTTCAGCAACACCAACACCTCGTGAATTAATTTAAAAAGCTCACAAGGCCATCACACATTCGCAGGCATCTCACTCACTGGCAGCTCAAAGGGCATTACCACTCTCTCACACACATCCTCACATATCCATCTGTCCTCATTTCCCCTGGACACTGCCTCCACAGCCTTCACCATCTCGAGGCCGCTTGCGCAGATCAACATGTGACCCACACACACCCTGGGATAGCACCCCCTTCCCCAAACATGCACTAGCCCTGCAGCCATTGAAAACCACCCCCGCCTTACGGCTAGCCTGGTAGGTAGAGACCTCCCATGAGCCCTACTAAAACCAATGTGGTGCTGCCTGTGAAGCCTGATGCCAATGACTGCGAGTGCTCGAAGCAAGGTAGGCAAATGAACCTGAAGTCCTGAGCGTAGTGCAGGTTGCCAGGTGCACATTGCTTATGTACCATTGTGAAACACGTTGGCGTGCAATCAAGCTGACGTGAGCTCATAATCCAGCATGGGGGGATGATTTCGGCGAGCAGGGTTTATAATGAGATGTTAAAGTATTGAGGTTAAGCTTCTGATGTGTGGTGGTGGGAAATGTGACCCACCATTGATGAGTGAAGCGAACTGGTTTCACAATGACGTGAAATTGAATTTTGTAACCTCCCAATATGTTCCACTCCCACCGGCTATGAGGCCTGCCACAAATAGGAGCAGAAAATCCTGGCTTATGATTCTATGTAGTGCAGGTAGCCTGCTTTTTCTTAAGGCAGCCTGCCTCTTAAAAGGAAGTGGAAAAAAAGATTGATGCATTTTCTTTCTTCCCTTTATAATTTCACCTGTCTTTGCCTCTAATGGGCCCACGTTCACTTTCACTAATTTCTTGCTATTTGCATACCTATAGAAAAGTTTGCAATCTGTTTGGAAGTCTCTTGCTTGTCTACTCTCATATTTTCTTTTCTCTTATTAAATTCTTTGGTCCTCCCTTGGTGAAATCTAAAATCCTCCCAATCCTCTGGCTTACTGCTCTTTTTGGCTAAATTACAAACCTCTTTATAACTGCTTTTATAAGCCAGTCAGGTGGCTTTTCTCTTGGCTTTTGTGCCTTAAAGGAATATTTAAGTCTTGCAAATTATATATTAATTCTTTAAATACTTGTCTACCATCATATCTTTTCATGTAGTTTCTAAGTCTATCTTAGTACATCACCCTCATACCTATTTGTTTACTTTGTTTAGATTTAATGCCTTAGTTTTGTACTCAATTAAGTCCTTTCTAACTCAATAAAAAATTCTATCACATTATGGTCACTGTTTCCCAGAAGCTTCTTTACTACAAGGTTATTAGTTAACCCTTTCTCATTGCACCATACTAGATCCAAAATAGCCTGTTTTCTAGTTAGTTCCTTGGCAGGCAGGTCTACAAAACTATCCTGTATACTGTGCAAAGGTGGGACGTCGTCTCCACAAGGACTGTGAAGGTGGTCATTTCTACCAATACTACCATGGACAAATGCATTTGTGACAGGTAGATTGGTGAGGGCAAGGTCAGGTAGGTTTTTCCCTCTTGTTTGTTCTCTCATCACCTGCTGTAGATCCTGTCTAGCAGCCATTATCCTTTAGGACTCAGTCAGTAATGGTGCTGCTGGGCCACTCTTGGTGATGGATGTTGAAGTTCCCCCACCCAGAGTGCATCCTGTGACTTTGCCACATTTAGTGCTTGCCCCAAGTGGTGTTCAATGTGGGGGAGTACTGCTTCATCAGCTGAGGTGGTAGGTGGTGATCAGCAGGAGGCATCCTTGCCCATGTTTGACCTGATGCCATGAGATTTCCTGGGATCCACAGTCAATGTTGAAGACTCCCAGTGTAATTCCCTCCTGACTGTATACCTCTGTGCCACCACCTTTGGTGTGTCTATCCTCTTGGTGGGACAGGAAATACCCAGGGATGGTGATGGTAGTGTCTGGGACATTGTAAAGTATGATTTCATGGGTATGACTATGTTGCTTGACTAGCCAGTGGGGCAATTCTCCCAATTTTGGCATAAGTCCCTAGATGTTAGTAAGGAGGACTATGCAGGGCTGACATGGCTGACTGTGCTGTAGTTGTTTCCGGTGCCTAGGTCAATGCCAGGTGGTCTGTCCTATTTCATTGCTTCCTTTAGGTTTTGTAGCAGTTTGATACAACTGAGTGGGTTACTTGGCTGTTTCAGAGGATAGTTCAGAGTCAATCACATTGCTGTGGGTCTGGAGTCACATGTAGGCCAGCAGATTTCTTCTGTAAAGGGCATGAACCAGGTGGGTTTTTAGGACAATCAACAATGGTTTCATGGTTACTGAGTCTAGCTTTTAATTTAAGAATTATTAATTGAATTTACATTCCACCATCTGCCATGGTAGGATTTGACTCCATGTCCCCAGAGCATTGGCCGCTGGCTTACTAGTCCAGCGACATTACCACTATGCCACTGCGTCCCCTTTCTCTGTTGCTCTAGATTATGTCCGAGTTTGCATGCTATTCTATTGTAGGGTCAGGTATGTTTCTAATTATTAGGAATGTTTTTCTCTGAAATGCAGCTGCAATGACAGTTCCATACTTGCATCAATCTTTACAGTTGGTCTAGTAAAGATACAAACTGAGATAAGCCTTGTCTTCCTAACATTTATCAGCAGCCTTCATGCTACTCACTCCCCTCACTTTCCACTGCTTGAGTTGGCTTTCCCCTAGTTACAAGATCCAATAAACCCTGACAGACTTTGACTCTTGCCTCCTGCTTATTCCCCATCCTATTGCAGTATCACCTTCCTTTTATTGAAAATTGTCCACTAGACTTAACTTAATCCGACCCTGATCAAAATCATATGAATCTTCAATAAAACACTGAATAATAGTTCAAAATTATCTGCTGGAAGTTAATTGCAGCTGCAGGCCATAAGTATCTAATGCAGTGTGGAGGAGATTTGGCGGTAGAAGGAGGCCTGATGGGTGTTTCATGAACAGTGAGTGAGTTTGGGCTAGGGCTGCAATTTTCCACATGTAGGTTGATGTGTGGGATTTTCCAACACCTGAGTGCAGTATAAACAGAGCCAGTCATAACTTAGATCATTAGACTTGTAATTAAAGAAAAGTTTTTACTTTGAACATGACAAATATTATTAGGATCAAATTGAAATCTAAGGGAAGACTGTATTTAAACTGGCCACTTGCATTGCAGTGGAACATTTTACTTACATCATATAATGTTGTTGTGTTCTAGTTGGTGAATTACCAATGCTCAGATTTTCTTGAATCTTGTAAACGGTACTTTAATCATTTTCATTTCCTGCAGTGGGAGTTTAATTTTGGCATTGGGACATGTTGGATATTCTGTTCCAAAAGATAAACAAATGTTTCACTAAAACTACTTTCTTCTTATTTCTGGCTCACTAGTCTGCTTTGCCATATTGACCTTTTTAGATAATTGAGCTTCACTTTCCTGTCTTTTTATTGAATATAAAAGAACAACTTTTTTGTTAGGGATGTGCAGTGAAATAGGCCAAAGGAGAAACTCTATTCTGGATTGGCTGCCTTATGCACATTCAGCCAGAATAAAGGGGGTTTAAAAAAAAAGGATAAGGCCCGAAAAGAGGCAGGGCATTGTGATTTATGATTAACCCTCCTCTGCTAGTTGTGATGTAGGCAGCAGGCAAGCTATGTGCTGCTTGCTCATTTAAAATATAGTTGCATGCAGCCCAGCATTAAAGGTCTTGCTGTGTGGTTGCTTAGGGAAGGTGTTGGTTACAGAAAGGTGTCTGTTAAAGAATTAACTATAAGTCTTTATTAACAATAGAACTACTTACACATGCACAGCAAAGGTACAGGCAAGGAGCTATCTCCAGATTTAGGTCTTTACACGTCTCTGCTTAACACCACACTGAACCCTGGGTCCAGGTCATGTGCCTTCTTACATCACTGTCTGGGTGGTACTGTACTCAGTCCCACATTAACTCTGTATGTGCCAGACCCTTATAGTACACCTCTTCACCGCCCGCCCCCACCCCCCCACCAATGTATATGGTGTTACACCAGTTCATTTCATGACTTATATTGTTATCAGTCTCATACATTTACATTGCTGTTATGACATTATTGTAAGTAGTACATTATTGCTATTGCTGTATTAGTATTATTACAACATTCTCACTATCCCATCTCCTCACTTTGACTCCTTGAATTTAAAGGGCCAGGTGGTCTGAAGGCATTATAACCCTACCATATCTCAATCGCTGTCCTGTCGGAGGAGTGGTAGGGTCTCTTTTCCTGGTTCTTCCTGTGGCTTGGAGGTTGGACTGGCATTTGGGTATGCTTTCCTTCTTTTCTTCCATTCCTTCATGTTGAACAGCACTTGGTCAATTCGGCTGTTATATTAATCAGTGGTTGCTGCTACTCTAAACCGTTTCTTGCAGGGTGGATGAATGTTGTGCTCGCCTACATGTCCCTTCTTTCTTTTCTTCTTTCTACATGTAGGCCATCTCAATACCCTCTGTGGCTGAGGAAGAGCA
The DNA here is from genome assembly GCF_964194155.1 of Cetorhinus maximus. Lineage (NCBI taxonomy): Eukaryota > Metazoa > Chordata > Chondrichthyes > Lamniformes > Cetorhinidae > Cetorhinus > Cetorhinus maximus. The sequence continues at coordinate 82,998,800 of NC_135881.1, forward strand.
TTCCTGTGGTGAGAAGAAGGTTTAGTGGTACACTCACCTCTGCCTTTTGTTGACGATGGTAGGAGACTGTTCCCAGGTTCCAGCACATCTTGTAGTCGTGGCACACTGGCTGGAAGCTGCAGTGTGTGCACGCTGGTTGCTGTGTTGACCAGCTGTACTATCATCATAATTGGAGATAGAGGCTTCTCAAGTGGCTGATCACTCTCTTGTAGCACTTCCACTGGAGGCATTGTGGTTAACTCATGGGCAGTAGGTTGATCTAACCACTGGAGGGTTTATGGGACCTGCAATGGGAATGGACAAACCTGCTCCATAAAGAGAGAAGAGAGTTCAGAGTTAAAGTCCGAGTTTGAATGCTCTTCAGTGTTTGAATACTTAGGACCGTGCAGTTTTGGTTGTCTAACAACAGAGGAGATCCAAAGCTACACAGGCATCCCTGCTCAGGAGACAGAAAGGTCGGTTACGGATGACGGACATCAGCTCAAAGATCTGTTTTCCATCATACCTCAGTGGTTCCAGGATCATGCCAATGACTGGAAGTCGGATTCCTCCTGCCCCATAAAGTGGAGTGTCCATTGTTCGAAGCCAGAAGTCTTTGAGCCAAGGTTCCTTGTCTGGCAGGAGTGTCACGCTGGCACCTGAATATAATTCAAAATGGCCATCGATAAAGATGTCAGCGTTCCAGAATGAGAAACCACAATCCTTGACGTCACCCAAGAAGCATGGCTGTGTGTCTTCTGTGTCATCGGTCTCGATCTCGTGGATTACTTTTGGGCCTTCTGTGTATTTCTGGGGTTTTGACTTGCACAGTTTGCCAAAGTGTTCCAGCCGTTGCAGTGGAAGCAATGGGCTATACGTGCAGGATACTGATCTCTCCTGTGAGGGCATTTCACACTGCAGCGCTGGCAAGGTCACTCTGCTGGCTGGTTTGGGAATCGCTCTTTTCCTGACTTGGATTGTCCTTGTGTCTTTGTGGCCTGATAAGCTGGACTGAGGGTTGGCTTCTGCCCCATGTTTTATTCTCTCCCCTCACGATTGTCTTTTGCTGCTCATGGAGTACAGTCAGTCTAAATATCTAGATTGCCTTGTCTAGGGTTAGATCTTCTTCAGCTGGAGGAGGTCAGAGAGTATTTTGTCTGTACCACTCACCACTATTCTGTCTCTGATGAGTTCAGACTTTAAATCTCCATAATTACTCCCTTCTGCCATCCTGTAGAGATCATTGATGAAGGAATTGCCTGGTCCCCTGGCAGTTGGGCTCTCTTATTGAATTTAGCTCTCTTCAGTATTTCATTGCTTCGCAAATTAAAATAAATGTCAAAAGATTTTAAAATCTCCTCGCATTTGGTGGATCACTCATTAATACCTTGCCTTACAATAATGATGTCTCTAAACGGGTCTATAGAGTAAAGTAGCATTTTCACCTGGTCTTTTCTGACTTTTTATTTAAAACAGAAGATTAATGCAAATGCAGTATCTTAAAAATATTTTCCTCCAAAGACCCCAATCTTGAGTGGTCTGGCCCTTAGGTTAGTCCAAATGAAGTTGGAAGTGTTGATTTGTGATCCATGTTAAAAAAATTTAATTTGTAGATGCAGCTTTAAGAACTTACAGGCTTTCAAGATGGCACCACTGGTGTCTCCAAAACAAAGGGATTTCCCGCACTTGCCGGTTTTGATGGTGATCTTCTTGAAGAAGACTCTTAGCAATGGCTGCCTGGATCGGCTTTGTTCTGATTTCTTTAGTTCCGCATTTTGCAATGACGAGTAATGAGATGTTCAAATTTAGTTATGCTTGCTGTTTTCTGAGCTGGGTAGTGACAACGTTTCCAAGAGACTTAAATTGTTCACTCTTTTGTCTTATGTTACTAATTCGGAGGCTACACATTGGAGCTCCAACTGGGGAATTGAGATTTAGCGACGGGTTTTCCTCCACAGTGCCTCTGACGCTGAATTAGGGAAGGGTTCTCAGGATAGGCTGCAGCCTGGAACTTTAAAAGATTTAGCTATCCTTGCAGGCTCTGTGGAATCTGTGTTCTGCAGCTGGACTTCCAAGAGAGATTTAATGGAGTCTTCTGTGCAGTAAAAATCTCTGCCTTCATTTTTCAAGTGTTTTCTCTGGAGTGTTTTCTGGTGAAGTTTCTCTGAACCTTCTGATTCTGTTGTGAGTTTCTCTCAGGTCAGAAATTTCTTTTTGTTTTCATCTTCCAGCATCTCGATTTGTTTCAGCATTTTGGAGAGGTTGAGGGTTTTTGATCCCAAGCTGCCACAATGTTGGGAGGGTGCTGATTACAGTGCGGTGTCTCTTAAAGAAGTTTTTGTAGTCTTCAGCAGGTTAACTGTAATAAGTATTTATTAACAAGTAGAAATATTTACACATGCACAGTAAAGGGTGCAGGCGAGGAGCTATCTCCATGCTAAGGTATTTATCTGTTTCTGCTCATCATTTTTTTTCATTCATTCACAGGATGTGGGCTTCGCTGGCTGGGCCAGCATTTATGGCCCATTCCTAGTTGCCCTTGAGAAGGCGGTGGTGAGCTGCCTTCTTGAACCGCTGCAGTCCATGTGGTGTAGGTACATCCACAATTCTGTTAGGAAGGGAGTTCCAGGATTTTGACCCAGTGACAGTGAAGGAACGGCAATATATTCCCAAGTCAGGATGGTGAGTCACTTGGAGGGGAACTTCCAGGTGGTGGTGTTCCCATCTATCTGCTGCCCTTGTCCTTCTAGATGGTAATGGTCGTGGGTTTGAAAGGTGCTGTCTAAGGAGCCTTGGTGAATTCCTGCAGTGCATCTTGTAGGTGGTACACACTGCTGCTACTGTGCATTGGTGGTGGAGGGAGTGAATGTTTGCGGATATGGTGCCAATCAAGCGGACTGTGTTGTCCTGGACGGTGTCGAGCTTCTTCAGGGTTGTAGGAGTTGCACTCATCCAGGCAAGTGGGGAGTGTTCCATCACACTCCTGACTTGTGCCTTGTAGATGGTGGACAGGCTTTGGGGAGTCAGGAGGCGAGTTACTTATTGCATGATTCCTAGCCTCTGACTTGCTCTTGTAGCCACAGTATTTATATGGCTAGACCAGTTCAGTTTCTGGTCGATGGTAACCCCCAGGATGACGATAGTGGGGGATTCAGTGATGGTAATACCATTGAACATCAAGGGGCGATGGTTGGATTCTCTCTTGTTGGAGATGGTCATTGCCTGGAACTTGTGTGGAGCGAATGTTACTTGCAACTTGTCAGCCCAAGTCTGGATATTGTCCAGGTCTTGCTACATTTGGACATGGACTGCTTCAGTGTCTGAGGAGTCGTGAATGGTGCTTAATATTCTGCAATCATCAGCGAACATTCCCACTTCTAACCTTATGATGGAAGGAAGGTCATTGATGAAGCAGCTGCAGATGGTTGGCCCTAGGCCACTATCCTGAGGAACACCTGCAGTGATGTCCTGGAGCTGAGATGTTTGATCTCCAACAACCACAACCATCTTCCTTTGTGCTAGGTATGATTCCAACCAGCGGAGAGTTTTCCCCCTGATTCCCAATGATTTTAGTTTTGCTCGGGCTCCTTGATGCCACACTCGTTCAAATGCTGCCTTGATGTCAAGGGCAGTCACTCTCACCTCACCTCGGGAGTTCAGCTCTTTTGTCCACGTTTGAACCAAGGCTGTAATGAGGTCAGGAGCTGAGTGGCCCTGGCGGAACCCAAACTGGGCATCAATGAGCAGGTTACTGTTAAGCAAGTGCCATTTAATAGCACTGTTGATGACCCCTTCCATTGCTTTACTGATCATCGAGAGTAGACTGATGGGATGGTAATTGGCCGGGTTGGATTTGTCCTGCTTTTTGTGTACAATACATACCTGGGCAATTTTCCACATAGCCAGGTAGATGCCAGTGTTATAGCTGTACTGGAACAGCTTGGCTAGGGGCGCGGCAAGTTTTGGAGCACAAGTCTTCAGTTCTATTGCCGGAATGGTGTCAGGGCTTATAGCCTTTGCAGTATCCAGTGCCTTCAGCGGTTTCTTGATATCATATGGAGTGAATCGAATTGGCTGAAGACTGGCATCTGTGATGCCAGGGACATGTGGAGGAGGCTGAGATGGATCATCCACTCGGCACTTCTGCTTGAAGATTGTTTCAAATGCTTCAGCCTTATCTTTTACACTGATGTGCTGGGCTTCCCCATCATTAAGGATGGGAATGTTTGTGGAGCCACCTCCTCCAGTGAGTTGTTTAATTGTCCACCACCATTCACGACCGGATGTGGCAGGACTGCAGAGCTTAAGTCTGATCCGTTGGTTGTGGGATCGCTTAGCTCCGTCTATCACTTGCTGCTTATGCTGTTTGGCATGCAAGTAGTCCTGTTTTATAGCTTCACCAGGTTGACACCTCATTTTTAGGTATGCCTGGTGCTGCTCCTGGCATGCCCTCTTGCACTCTTCATTGAACCAGGGTTGATCCCTGGCTTGATGGTAATGGTAGAGTGGGGGATATGCCGGGCCATGAGGTTACAGCTTGTGTTCGAGTGCAATACTGCTGCTGCTGATGGCCCACAGCGCCTCATGGATGCCCAGTGTTGAGTAGCTAGATCTGTCCGAAATCTATCCCATTTAACACGGTGGTAGTGCCACACAACATGATAGAGGGTATCTTCAATGTGAAGGCGGGACTTCATTTCCACAATGACTGTACGGTGGTCACCCCTACCAATACTGTTATGGACAGATGCATCTGCGGCAGGCAGGTTGGTGAGGATTAGGTCAAGTATGTTTTTCCCTCTTATTGGTTCCCTCACCACCTGCTGCAGACCTAGTCTAGCAGCTATGTCATTTAGAATTCAGCCAGCTCAGCCAGTAGTGGTGCTACCGAGCCACTCTTGGTGATGGATATTGAAGTCCCCCACCCAGAGAACATTCTGCACCCTTACCACCCTCAGTGCTTCCTCCAAAGTATGTTCAACATGGAGGAGCACTGATTCATCATCTGAGGGAGGGCGGTACGTGGTAATCAGCAGGAAGTTTTCTTGCCCATGTTTGACCTGATGCCATGAGACTTCATGGGGTCCGGAGTCGATGTTGAGGACTCCCAGGGCAACTCTCTTCTGACTGTACACCACTGTGCCGCCACCTCTGCTGGGTCTGTCCTTCTGGTGGGACAGGACATAGCCAGGGATGGTGATGGTGGAGTCTGGGACACTATCTGTAAGGTATGATTCCATGAGGATGACTATGTCAGGCTGTTGCTTGACTAGTCTGTGAGACAGCTCTCCCAATATTGGCACTAGCTCCCAGATGTTAGTAAGGAGGACTTTGCAGGGTTGACAGGGAGGTGGACAGAAATAGAGAGGTCCTCATCCCTCAGGGGACCAGGAGGCTCTCCAGAAAGATACTGAGAAGGTAATGGGAGCAGATAGCCATTACTGTCAATGCACACAGCCTAACCCTGAGTACAGGGATGCAGTACAGGAAGAAATTTAATGACTTCACATGAGTGGTCAAGGTTAGTGAATGCATCTTCAATAACATATCCTTACAAATGAACCATTAGCCTCACATAGTGTTTTATTCATCAAATCCCACCTTTGCCTTGCCCCACCCTATTTCTGTAATCTCCCCAAACCCTTCAAGATATCTGCGCTCCTCTAATCCTGGGCTTTGTTGCATTCCCTAATCTAATTGCTCACCATTGTGGTCATGCCTTCAGCTGCCTCGGCCACAAGCTCTGGAACACCCTCCATACACCTCTCTGCTTCTCTACCTCACTTTTCTCCTTTAAGATACTTCTTAAAACCCACCTCTTTGACCAAGCTTTTGGTCATTTGATCTAATATTTGCTTATGTGGATGGGTGTCTTACTTTGTTTTATAATGCTCCTGTGAAGCACCTAGGGATGTTACATTATTTCAAAGCTGCTAAATAAATGTAAGTTGTTTTTGTTGGTATCAAGCAGTGATGCAGAAGATTAAATTGCAAGAGGAACAGGACATTTATGATGAAGAAGGACCTTCATTTGATCTGATACAACCACCAGCTCAGCAAACTGGCACTGCACAAACCGTACTCAACCACAATCTGTAACCTCATGGCCTGGCAAATGCCTCACTCTACCATTACCACCAAGCCAGGAAATCAATCCTGGTTCAATGAAGAGTGCAGGAGGGCATGCCAGGAGCAGCACCAGGCATACCTAAAAATTAGGTGTCAACCCGGTGAAGCTACAGCACAGGACTACTTGCATGCCAAACAGCGTAAGCAGCAAGTGATAGACAGAACTGAGCGATTCCATAGGCAACAGATCAGATGTAAGCTCTGCAGTCCTGCCACATCCAGTTGTGAATCATGGTGGACAATTAAACTCACTGAAGAAAGAGGCTCCACAAATATCCCCATCCTCAATGATGGAGGAGCGCAGCACATCAGGTCAAAATACAAGGCTGAAACATTTGCAACCATCTTCTTCCAGAAGTGTGAAGTGAATGATCTATCTTGGCCTCCTCCCAAGGTCCCCAGGCATTTAACCAGTGGCAAGGGTGGGCCATGCCGAATATTCAGTCCAGAAGCTTTCGCTCAAGGGATGGGTGCCTCCTCAATAGGCCTCTGGGCCCATCGGAGAGCCCACCAAGATCTTCCCTCAACCCCCAATTCCCCCCCCACCCCTGGCCTTTCTACATCAGCCATCCACCCAAACCTCCTCCACTTCACCCCTGTGCCTGGCCTGCTAGACTGGACCCTACAAGACCTCCAGGTGCCAGTCTTCAGCCAATTTCATTCATTCTGCGTGATAGTAAGAAACAACTGAAAGCACTGAAGATGCAAAATCTATGGGCCATGGCTATACCCGCGAATTGAACTGAAGTCTTGTACTTCAGAACTAGCTGCACATCTAGTCAAGCTGTTCCAGTCCAGCTACAACATTGGCATCAAACTGACATTGAGAAAAATGCACAGGAATGACCTGTCCACAAAAAGCAGGAAAATTCCAAACTGGCAATTATCGCTACATCAGTCTACTCTCAATCATCAGGGAAAGTGTTTTGCTATCAAGTGGCACTTGCACAGCAATAATCTGCTCACTGACATTCAGTTGGGTTGAGCCAGGGCCATTTGGCTCCCGACTTCATTACAGCCTTGATGCAAACATGGACAGAAAAGTTGAATTTAGGGTGTGAAGTGAGAATGACTCCCCTTGACATCAGGACAGCATTTGACCAATTACAGCATCAAGGAGCCCTAGCAAAACTGAAGTCAATGGGAATCGGGGGGAAAACTCTCCACGGGTTGGAGTCATACCTGGCATTAAGAAGATGGAGTTGGTTGTTGGAGGCTAATTATCTCAGCCCCAGGAAATCACTGGAGTTCCTCAGGGTAGTGTCCTAGGCCCAACCATCCTCAGCTGCTTCATCAATGGCCTTCCTTCCATCATAAGGTCAGAAGTGGGGATGTTTTCAGATGACTGTGCTATGTTCAGTACCATGCATGACTTCTCAAGTACTGAAGCAGTCTGTGTCCATATGCAGCAAAACTTGGACAAGTAACACTCATTCCAAACAAGGGTCAGGCAATTACCATCTCCAACAAGAGAGAATATAACATTCTCCCCTTGACATTCAATGCCATTACCATCACTGAATCTCCCACCATCAACATCCTGAGGTTACCATTGAACAGAAACTTAACTGGACTAGCCATATAAATACTGTGACCACAAGAGCAGGTCAGAGGCTAAGAATTCTGCGGCAATGAACATCCATCTTCCGGCATGAAGAGCGTCAAACATCACCGTTAAGCACCAGGGTACAGCAAACTGAGATGTTACAGATGTCACCTGCTCCCGGCTGGAGAGATCCAGATGTGAAGGAGCTCAGAGCCATGGTCACCTTCACAGACACTGGCAGTGCCTTCCTCGCCCTGCTCTGAGGTTGCAGGTCTGTGTGGCAGATTTCTGTGAGCACCTCCTTCATAAAATGGAGTTAATCCACACACTGCTTCTGGCTTATTTGGAGGCAAGAGAAATGTGCTTGCAAGATCCTGGGTAAATCGGATCTCTTGCAGAGAACCCTTCCCATTCCCCCTATCTCTGTGAACAGCTTGTCCTCTTCTGTGCTGCCTCTGTTTAATCTCCACCTCATGCTGTAGGCCAAGGGAGATACAACAGGAAGAATTGAAAAAAAGAAAGTGCTTATGTCAAATCAGTATTCCACGCTGACTGGATGTCATGATCTGGTTAGTCCGCAGACCTCTGGTGCATTTTCCAAATGTCCACACTGCTGGTCTATCAAGAATGGCATCTGGCAGGTCTACTGCCAAAAGTGTGCACACATGGATGCCATTTTGCAACCAAAACTGCACGTGCTGAAACCATATGCACTACAGAACCCAACTTGGTGTTGAACATTTTCATTCAAAAATATAAAACAAGTTTCAATTCAATATGAGAATTAAGGTATTTTTGCTTCAGGATACGATTACTAATTATGCGACATGGTCAGAATAATCAATGCCTATCAGCGAAAGAATAAGTTTACAAAGGGGGTAATATTTTAAACTTTTAATCATTAAAGCTGCTTTGTTACAATTTCCTTGGTAATGACAAATTATTAGCAGTCTTGTGGAAGTACTGTAATTTCTGGCAAAGAGCGGTCCAAATCATAGCCATCACCAAATTAAAGACACCCAGGCATACAGCCAGAATGACAATATGGTTGGAGATAATATAGGAGAGTAGAGGGACAGTAGCAAGGGTTCTGAGAGCAGTGGGACTGAGGAGAGTCAGAGCCACGTTAGGAAACAGAAATCGAGGTCTGTCATTACAGGAAACTCATAAGTTGATTGGCTGGTGAGTATTGGTGCTGAGGGATTGATTCTAAGCAATAATAACAGAAACAAGTGAGTAGCTGGTGAGAATTATCTTTTATTTTTAAGTAAGGTTTATTACAACTAGGAATGTGCGTTAAGTATTAGTCAGATTTATCAGTACTAGTAAGGTGTATTAGTATCAGTATGGGTCAAAATCCTGGAACTCCCTTCCTAACAGCACTGTGGGTGTACCTACACCACATGGACTGCAGGGGTTCAAGGAGGCAGCTCACCACAATCTTCTCAAGGACATCTAGGGATAGGCAATAAATGCTGGCCCAGCCAGCAAAGCCCACATCCCATGAATTATTTTTTTTAAAAAGTAAGTTCTTTTTTTAGCAGTAGCAAGGTTAACTAATAAATAAAGGAATGGCAGGGCTGCTCTAACCTCAAGAGTGCACATTCTGTGCAATGTGGGAATTCTAGGATGCTTTCTGTGAACTGGACAACATTTCTGCAAGAAGTGTCATCAGTTGTTAGCAGCTTGAATTTCGGGCTCAAAACTTGAGCAGCAGCTGGCATCTCTGTGATGCATCCGTGAAGTTGAGAGCTACGTGGATACCAAGTTTATAGTTGTGGTGACCCCACAGCTTAAGAGTATGCAGGGAGAGAGGGAATGGGTGACCACCAGGCAGTCAAAAAGGAACAGGCAAGCAGTACAAAGAGTACCCTGAGTACATCCAACTTTCCAACCAGTATTCAGTTCTGAATACTAATTAAAATGATGGTTCTGCTGGGGAGTGCAGCCAGAGCCAAGTCCATGGAACCATGGGTGGCTCAGTTGCACGGGGTGGGGGAGTAGGGGGTGGCTGGGTATAAGAAAGTCTAGAAGAGCAATAGTAATAGGTGATTCAATAGTTAGAGGAACAGATAAGCCTTTCGCAGCCACAGACGTCAATCCAGGATGGTTTGTTGCCACCTTGGTGCAGGGTCAAGAATGTCATTGGCTGCAGAGCAACCTGAGGGGAGAGGGTGAACAGCCAGCACATTGATGCCAGTGACATAGATAGATAGAGATACATAGTCCTGCAGTGAGAATTTAGGGAACTAGTTGGATAATTAGCAAGCAGGATCTCAAATTTAGTAATCTCTGGATAACTCCCAGTGCCACATGCAAGTGAGTACAGAAATAGGAGGAAAAGGCAGATCAATGCGTGGCTGAAAAGATGGTGTAGGAGGGAGGGCTTTAGATTCTTGGGACACTGGGACTGGTTCTGGGGATATGGGACCTGTACTAGCTGGATGGTTCGCATCTGAACTGAATTCCTTGCCAGTGCTGTTGTGGAGGGTTTAAACTAATTTGGCAGATGTGTGGGAATTAGGATAAAATATCAAAGAGGAATACCAAGGTGCACAAAACACTGGGAGGGACAGATAGCACTAGGATAGAGAATAGTAAGTTAATAGGTGGGGTCAGAGTAAGGGAGAAAGTAATAGTGTCTAAATCAGGGTTACAGTGCTTTTTTGTGAATACATGGAGTATAGTAAATAAGATTGATGAGTTACAGGCACAGATTGCCGTGTTGCATTATGTTATTGTAACTATAACAGAGATCTGGCTCAAGGAAGGGCAGGACTGGTTGTTAAATATTCCTGGATACATGGTGTTCAGGAAAGATAGGAAAGGAAGAGGGAGGAGTGGTGGTATTGATTAAGGAGAGTATTGCAGTGCTGGAGAAAGTGGATGTCCCAGAGGAGTCAAGAACAGAATTGATTTGGCTAGAGCTAAGGAATAAAAAAGGTGCAATTACATTAGTCGATGTAGTCTATAGGCCACAAACTAGTGGGAAGGACGTAGAGGAACAAATCTACAAGGAAATTACAGAGAGGTGCAAAAAATATGGAATAGTTATAACAGGGGACTTTAATTATCTGAATATAGATTAGGATAGTGGTAGCGTAAAGGGCAGAGAGGGCAAGAGTTCTTAGAGTGTGTTCAGGAGAATTCTCTGTGGCAGTATGTGTCCAGTCCAACAAAAAAGGAGGCACTGCTAGACCTGGTTCTTGGGAAAGAGGTGGGCCAAGTAGATCAAGTGTCAGTGGGAAAACATTTAGGGGACAGTGATAATTGCATCATAAAGTTTAGAATGATTATCGAAAAGGGCAATGAACAATACAGAGTAAGAACAATTAACTGGGGGAAAGCCAATGTGAGTGGGATAATAATGGATTTGGGCCAAATAAATTGGAGCCAAAGGCTGGCAGGAAAAGCAGTAGCTGAATAATGGGCTACCTTCAAAGAAGAGATGGTCCAGGCACAGTCAAGGTTTATCCCCTCAAAAGGGAAAAGTAGAGCAAACAAATCCAGAGCTCCCTGGATGACAAAGGAGGTAGAAATTAAGATAAAGAAGAAAAACTGTTTTTATGACAGGTGTCAGGTAGAAAATACAATTAAGAACCAGGCAGATTTTTAAAAAAATATTCACAGGGTGTGGGCTTTGCTGTCTGGGCCAGCATTTATTGCCCATCCCTAGTTGCCCTTGGTGAATACGGAAGGTTCGGAGGGGAGGTCAAAAAGCAAATAAGAGATGCAAAGATGGAGTATGAAAAGAGACTGGTAGCTAGCATTAAAGGTAATCCCAAAGTCTTCTATAGGCAGATAAATAGCAAAAGGATGGTAAAAGGAGGAGTAGGGCGGATTAGGGACCAAAAAGGATGTATTCAAATGATTACTTTGCAACTGTCTTTACTAAGGAACGGATGCTGCCCAGGCCATGGTGAAAGCGGAAGGAATTCAGTCAGTAGAGAGGTTTAAAATTGATAAGGATGAGGTATTGAATAGACTGTCTGTACTTAAAGTTGATAAGGCACTGGGACTGGATGAGATGCATCCAAGGATACTGTGGGAAATGAGAGTGGGACTAGCAGAGGAACTGGCCATAATTTTTTAGTCTTCCTTAGACTCGGGATGGTGCCAGAGGACTGGAAAATTGCAAACATTATGCCCTTGTTCAAAAATGGTTGTAAGGATAAGCCCAGCAATTACAGACCAGTTAGTTTAACTTTGTTGGTAGGGGAACTTCTAGAAACTATAATTTGGGACAGAATTAATAGCTACATGGACAAATGCAGGTTAATTAAGGAAAGTCAGCATGGATTTCTTAAAGGAAAATCATATTTAACTAATTTGCTAGAGTTTTTCTAAGAGGTGACAGAGAGGGTTAATGAGGGCAATGCTGTTGACGGTGTACATGGACTTCCAAAAGGTATTTGATACAGTGCCGTACAACAGACTTGTGAGCAAAATTATAGCTCATAGAAGGAAAGGGGCAACAGCAACATGGATACAAAATTGGCTGAGTAATAGAAAACAGAGAGTAATGGTTAATGGCTGTTTTTTGGGCTAGAGAAAAGTTTGTTGTGGAGTTCCCGGGGTCGGCATTGGGAGGCTTGCTTTTCCTGATATGTATTAATGATCTAGACCTTGGTGTACAGGGAACAATTTCAAAATTTGCAGAAGATACAAAACTTGGAAGCATTATAAACTGTGAGAAGGACAGTGTAGAACTTCAAAAGGATATTGACAAGGTGGTGGAATGGGCATATAGGTGGCAGATGAAGTTCAATGCGGGGAAATGTGAGGTGATGCATTTTGTTGGAAGAACATGGAGCAGCAATATAAAATAAGGGGTATTACTCTAAAGGGGTGCAAGAGCAGAAGGGACCTGAGTGGATATGTGCATTAGTCATTAAAGGTGGAAGGTGGAGAGAGCAGTTAATAAAGCATAGAATGTCCAACGCTTTATTAATAGGGGCATAGAGCACAAGAGCGAGGAGGTTATATTGAACTTGTATGGGACACTAGTTAGACCTCAGCTGGAGTATTGTATACAGTTCTGGGTGCCACATTTTAGGAAGAATGTGAAGGCATTGGAGAGAGTACAGAAGATGTTCATGAGAACGGTTCCAGGGATGAGAAACTTCAGTTATGAAGATAGGTTGAAGAAGTTGGGACTCTTTCTCATGGAGAAAAAAAGGCTGAAAGGAGATCTGATAGAGATATTCAAAATCATGAGAGATCTGAACAGAGTAGACAGAGGGAAACTGTTCCCACTTGTGAAAGGCCTGAGAGCGAGAGGGCACAGATTTAAAGTAATTAAAACAAGAAGCAAAAGCGATATGAGAAAAAACTCATTCACACAGCGAGTGGTTAGGATCTGGAATGCACGGCCTGAGAGTGTGGTGGAGGCAGGTTCAATCGAGGCATTCAAGTGGGAAATTGATGATTATTTGAAAAGAAACAATCTGCAGGGTTATGAAAAAAGGCAGGAGAATGGCACAAGGTGAAATGCACATTCTGAGAGCCGGTGCAGGCACAATGGGCTGCATGGCCTCCTTCTTGCACTTAACAATTCTGTGATTCAGTTACCTGGCAAAACAGCAAGTAAGGCACTTGATTCCTGTAAGAAAACAAGCTGGGGGTAATGATCAAAAACACTGAAATTCTAAGTTCAATTTGAACCCTGAATGAGCTTTGGGCAGGTCAAATGCGAAACTCTGGCTTAAAGTAGAGGCCTAGGATATTTTAACTCCTGGACTTCAACTAAATTCTGTTGGTCAGTAGCTCACCTGAATCAGGTGTAAAGCCAAAGCTGGCTGGCAGATGGGAAAAGCAGTTTGATCAGCCAGAGGCTGTTTGGCAGACACTAAAACCTACTTCAACCTAGACAGAAAGCTGTTGGCTTCCTTCTCAGGCTCCAGCTAAAATGCAGTTGAGATCCTTTTGATTCTGATTTGTAGACATCCATGTAGCTTCTGCCTACCTTAGATCAGCTGCTCAACTTCCTGCAGTATTATGTAAGTTAACATTGGCAACAATGAGAAAGAGTCAAGTTATGAACACATAAATAACCCCCTTGATTTTTAATGCCATTTGCCTATTTTCCACTGACTGAGTAGGGTTAAAATCAATCCCTACATTGTAGAAAACAGTAAGAAACATATCTTACGAAATCTCAGGTTACCCTTATGCTGGATAAGGAGTGCTGCCATTTTTGGTACTAATTATCACTCCTCTAGTCCTTATAAAAAAAGATCACCCAAAAAGAACATAGTGATTGGACACAACTTCCACCACCAAAAATATCAACATTTCTATGTTAGTCTTGGCTCAGTTGCTGACTCTCTAACCTCTGAATCAGAAGGTCGCAGATTGAAACCCTACTCCAAGATGTAAACACAATCTAACCTGAAATGCTGGTCTAGCAATGAGGGGAGTGCTGCACTGTTATAAGTGCTCCCTTTTAGATGGTATTAAACTGAGTCCTAAATGCCCGTTTTAATGGCTCAAGTGGCTGTTAGTGATTCAATGACACTATTCAAAGAATGATAGTGATTTTTCCTGGCGTCCGAGCCAATATTTTCCCATACTCTGCACTACCTAAAAACATAAAACATGATTCATCATTCAGTCCATTACTGTTTGCACTTTTTTGCTACATATAAGATCACTGCAACATTCATCTACTACAGTAGATTGCAAAGCATTGTGAGTGATGCGATAAGATACTGTACAAATGCAAGCTTTTTATCTTCCTTGTGAAGGAGCTGGCTAGGTTATATACCCATTACACATCCGGCCTGAACTTTTTATTAAAATTAAAATTGGGCTGGATAACAGTGGCTGATTTGCTGCCCTCAAAAGTTATAATCATCCCTTCTGCATGCTATCAAATGCAATGCAATCCAGATGTCAGAAGGTATTCCTTAATTGGGTTGCAATCAGGCACTGGAAATGAGTTACATATCATGTGAGAATTCTTCTGCTACTTTTACATTTGTGTCTGTGAGTCAGGGAACACTTGCAGGATGAAAACGAGTGTGCAAGTGACACCGTAGAACATAGTGTGCTTAGCTGGTAAATTACACATGGTGGTCAATGCAATAAAGACAAAGTGTTTTTTATTACAAAGCATTCCTACAAGGTATGACCAACTTCTGTTAACTTGGATTATCAGAGATTTGGAGCAATCTGACAGTGACTCAGGCTGCATGCTGAAAGGTACTAGCAGTAGCTGCTGGTATACCTCATAAACTCATAGGTGTCTACAACACAGAAGGCGGCCATTCGGCCCATCATGTCCGCGTCGGTCAACAAAGATCTGACTACGCTAATCCCATTTTCCAGCGCTTGGCCCGTAGCCTTGGAGGCTATGGAAATGCAAGTGAATATCTAAATACCTCTTAAATGTTATGAGGGTTTCTGACTCAACCACTCTTTCAGGCAGTGAATTTCAGACTCCCACCACCTTCTGGGTGAAAAGATTTCTCCTTAACTCCCCTCTTAGCCTTCTACCTTTTACCTTAAATCTGTGCACCATGATTATTGACCCCTCTACTAATGGGAAAAGTGTCTTCCTATCCATCCTATCTGTGCCCCTTATAATCTTACATACCTCTATCAGGTCTCCTCTCAGCCTTCGTTGTTCCAAGGAAAACCACCTCAGCCTATCCAATCTTTCCTCATAGCTCAGACCCTCCAGCCCAGGCAGCATCCTGGTAAATCTCCTCTGCACCCTCTCCAGTGCAATCACATCCTTCGATAATGTAGTGACCAGAAATGTATGCAGTACCCCAGTTGTGGCCTAACCAGCATTTTATACAGTTCCAGCATAACCTCCCTGCTCTTGTATTCTATGCCTCGGCTAATAAAAGCAAGTATTCCATATGCCTTCTTAACCACCTTATCCACCTGCCCTGCTACCTTCAGGGATCTGTGGATGTGCACACCATGGTCCCTCTGATCTTCAGTACTTTCCAGGGTCCTACCATTCATAGTGTAATCCCTTGCCTTATTAGACCTCCCCAAGTGCATTACCTCACACTTCTCCAGGTTTAATTCCATTTGCCACTGCTCTGCCCACCTGACCTGTGCATTGATATCTCCTGCAGTTTACGACTATCCTCCTACTTATCACCCTGTCAAAATTTGTGTCACCCACGAACTTCTTGATCATACCCCCTACATTTAAGTCCAAATCATTTATGTACACCACAAACAGCAAGGGCCCCAGCACCGAGCCCTGTGGAACCCCACTGGAAACAGACTGCCAGTCGCAGGAACATCCCTCTACCATCACCCTCTGCTTCCTGCCTCCCAGCCAATTTTAGATCCAGTGTGCCACTTTGCCTTGGATCCCATGGGCTCTTACTTTCTTGACCAGTCTGCCATGAGGGACCTTATCAAAAGCCTTGCTAAAGACCACATCAAATGCATTACCCTCATCAACACTTCTGGTTACCTCCTCAAAAAATTTGATTAAATTTGTCAAACATGACCTCCCCTTAACAAATCCACACTGACTATCCCTGATTAATCCATGTCTCTCCAAGTGCAGATATATCCCGTCCCTCAGAATTCTTTCTAGTAACTTCCCCACCACCGATGTTAGACTGACTGGCCTGCAATTTCCTGGTTTATTCCTTCCTCCTTTTTAAATAATGGGACAACGTTAACAATCATCCAGTCCTCTGGCACCTCACATGTGGCCACAGGGGATTTGAAAATTACTGCCAGGCCCCTGATATCTCTTCCCTTGCCTCCCTCAACAGCCTAGGATACATCTCATTCTGGCCGGCAGATTTATCCACTTTTAAGGCCGCTAAACCCACTAGTACCTCCTCTCTCTCTATGTTAATTCCTCTAATATTTCACCGTCCTCCAACCTGATATCTATACCTGGGTCGTCCTTTTCCATTGTGAAGACCGACGCAAAGTATTCATTCAGGACTGTACCCACGTCTTCCGGGTCCACACACAGATTACCTCCAGGGTCCCTAATTAGCCCTATTCTTTCCCTAGTTATTCTCTTGCTCTTTATATATTTAAAAAAAAACCTTTCGGGTTTTCCTTTATTCTACCCACCAATGCTTTCTCATGCACTCTCTTAGCTTTCCTAATTTCCTTTTTAAGTTCCCCTCTGCACTTTTTATACTCCTCTGGGAACTGCCATATTGAACCCTCAGTATCTGCCATAAGCTTCTCTTTCTTTCTTAATCGTAACCTTTATGTCCCTTGACATCCAGGTTCTCCAGACTTCGTCTCCCCCTTTGTCTTTACGGGAACATATTTGCCCTGTACTCTCACTATTTACTCCTTGAATGCCTCTCACTGCTCTGACACAATTTTATCTGCAAGTAGCTGCTCCCAGTCAACTTGGGCCAAATTGTATCTCATCTTAGTAAAATTAGCCTTTCACCAGTTTAGAACTTTTGTTCCCAGCCCAACCTTATCCTTTTCCATAACTATCCTAAATTTAACAGTTACAGTCTCTATCTCCAAAATGCTCCCCTACTGATACGCCTTCCACCTGCCCGGGTTCATTTCTAAATATTAAGTCCAGAACTGCCCCCTCCCTTTTTGGGCTTTCTAGGCACTGGCTAAAAAGATGCAACTGAAGAATTTTGCCCCCTCCTTACCTTGCACACTAAAACTACCCCAGTTAATATCTGGGTAGTTAAAATCCCCTACTATTTATTACTGCCCTATTATTCTTACACTTCTCTGAAATTTGATTACATATTTGATTCTCTATCTACCCTTGACTGTTTGGGGGGTCTATAGTACACACCCAACAGCATGTTTGCCCCTTTTGTGTTTTTTTACTTCTACCCATATGGCCTCATTTGATGATCCTTCCAAGGTATCATCCCTCCTCACTGCTATAATTGATTCCTTGAACAATATTGTGACCCCCCCCCCCCCCACCATCCTCTTCTATCCCCCTCTCTATCTCATCTTAACACCCTATAACCAGGAATATTGAGCTGCCAATCCTGCCCTTCTTTTAGCCAAGTCTCGGTCATGGCTATGATATCATACTCCCACATGCCCATCTGTGCCCTCAGCTCATTTGTCTTATTCCTCAGGCTCCTTGCATTAAAATATATTCTATTTAGCCTTGCTAAACTCACTTCTTTCTTATCTAGCCTATGTTTCCTCTGCATTCCAGACTCATTCACTAGCGTTTTAACTTCTAATTCCATCTCAGCTTCTCTCCCCTTTGAACTACTTTTCAGGATCCCATCCCCCTGCCAACTTAGTTTAAATCTGCCCCAACAGCATTGGCAAACCTCCCCATGAGGATGTTGCTCCCATTCCTGTTCAGATGTAACCCGTCCAACTTGTGCAGGTCCCACCTCCCCCAGAAACGGTTCCAATGCCCCAAGAATCTAAAGCTCTCCCTCCTGCACCATCTCTCCAGCTACGTATTCATCTGCTCTATCCTTCAGTTCCTATACTCACTACTGCGTGGCACTGGGAGTAATCTGGAGATTACTACCTTTGAAGTCCTGCTTTTCAATTTCCTACCTAACTCCCTAAAGTCTACTTGCAGAACCTCATTTCTCTTTCTTCCTATGTCATTGGTCCCAACATGGACCACGACCTCTGGCTGTTCACCCTCCCCATTCAGAATGCCCTGCAGCCGTTCAATAACATCCTTGACCCTGGCACCCGGGAGGCAACAAACCACCCTGGAGCCACATCTGTGGCTGCAGAAGTGCCTGTCTACTCCCCTCACTAACAAATCCCCTACCACTATTGCCCTTCCACACTTCTTCCTCCCCCCAGGCAGCTGGGCCACCCACGGTGCCAAGGCCTTTACTCTGGTTAGCCTCCACAGAGGAACCATTACCCTCACTGTTTTCCAAGGCCGAATAATGGTTTGCAAGCAAGATGCACTCGGGGGGTTCCCTCACTACCTACCTGGTCCCCTTCTTCTGTCTGGTGATCACCCATTCCCTTTCTGCTTGCACTTCCTTAAACTGCGGGATGACCACGTCCTGAAATGTGATATCCATGAACCCCTCAGCCTTGAGAATGCACCATAGTGCCCCCAGCTGCTGTTCAAGCTCCAAAACCGGAGCTCGAGTTGCTCCAGTCGGAGGTACCTCCTGCGCACATGGTCATCCAGACCACCAGGAGCATCTAGGATTTCTCACATAGTGCAGGATCTGCAAATCACAGGACTGAGTTCCCCAGGCATATCTTAACTAAATAAAATATGGACTCTTGCTTTTTTTTTACCCTTACTCCTACTTGAGTATAGATTAGATGCTAAATCCTCTAGATAGTCTAGATCCTCTAGGTGCTGCTGAATGCCTATCCCAGGGTCCTCCTTTCACACTTTCCTCACCTCTGGTATATATGTGGCATATGATATTGGTAATATACCAAATAAATAATGTGGTATACTGAAATTATGGTATAGGATGATAGTGCACGTATTTGTACTCATGTTGCACTTAGTATACATTGATGATCACAACACATTGAGTGCCCTGGTAAACAATTAAGATGGGCAGTAAACATAGGGAAGTTATTTCCTATATAGAGAATGTGGAAATTGGAAGGTGAGTTAAATAGCATCAACCTCATATATCTCTACAACTTGTTTAATTGCTATAGTGGGAGAAATTGGGTTCTACAGCACATATTTTCTAGGCACTATGCAATGTTCAATCAATGAAAAATGGAGTTTGAGATGCGCATGGACTCTTGGAAAGGTGTTTGCATAAGTGCACTGGGAGATGCAGAGCAGATGGATTATGGCATCAGTGTGTAATGCTGCCATTTGCAAATGACATGATTCAGCCTACACTCTGTCTAAATACACACATCTTAACACAAGATTAAACGGCATGAAGGACACCCACCAGTACTACTTAAAGGAATCATGGTTAATCGTTGGATTATTTCTTCTGGGTACTGTTGAAATTGTAAATTTTTTGAAATTTTAGATGCAAAACTCCAGAGTTAAAATTAGAATCAGGAGCGTTCTGACCCAAGGTGGCTACGTTTAAGATGCTAGAGACATCTGTGTTGAATGGGGAGTTTGCAACCGTAGGAGGAGATTTAAAGGAAAAACCATGCCGTAAGTAAGCAGAAGGCCCAAGAAATCTCAACCCTTAAACAAATCAGACCAAGTGATTAATCTTCCAGTTTTGGATAAGTATCTGACTTGAGTTTTGGGTATGTGAGTCAAATAGGTGCAGAAGGAAAATGGAGTTAATGCATTTGGTTTATATTATAAGTAGCTGAGTTCTTTGTACTTTTAATATCTTTAAGGTAACTGACTTTTAAATAAAATGTAGTTATTAGGATTAATTTTCCTTGATCTTGGTGTAGTAAAATTATTTTGTTTTTAACTGTGAATTTTGTGGCCTCATTCTTTTAGTAAATACCAGATTCTAAAAATAAATAACTAAAACACTTTACTGGTCTCTGCCGAGATCATAACAGGAGACAGAAAGTAAAAAGTACAAGCTTATATCACCTGCAGCATCTAAGTCAGAAGAGATCGCGTACAAGGAGAAAAGGTGGATCAGGTATGAAGACACCGTTAAAATTGATCCCTACAGCCCTGCCAGTGGCCATGGCCTCAGTGATGGCCCTTTCCATGATGGCCAGCATGTCTCCTCAATGGGGGTTAAAACATTCAGCCGTGCTTGTCCTCCTCCAGTTCTTTCTTGCTTGTCTCCTGTTTTCTGCTACCTTCCTCTGCAAGAAAGAAAAACATGTGCCATTGAATGTCCTGTATTATATTTGAGTGATTTGGCTGTCCTGTATTATATTTGAGTGATTTGGCTATCAAGGTTGAATAACTGGCACGGTGTACAAGCTATGAGTTGTGAATGTGAGGCTTGCAACAATTCTAATTGAATGAGGGTGAGCATATGAAATTTAGGATTGAGTATTGATAGGTCTAGGTTGTTGTAAGGTAGGTGACAGGGATGCAGTGGATGAGGCTAGAGGTGCCATATGCCATTTGAAGATGAACTGACTCACCTTGAAAACTCTGGTCAGATCATTAATCTTCTTTCTGTACTACATCTATATTCTTGGAGCAACATTGTGGCATTGACCTCCACCACTACTTGTTCCCTCTGCCTCCTGACCATCATCTGTTGGGCCTCCTACTCCTCTGCAGGTACAGGATGTCTCTCCTTCTGTATATCTCTGTGTAGGAGCTGTAGCATTATCACATAGAATGAAAGATAAATGAGAAAAGCCAATTGGCTATGTCTCAAGAACCCTCTCCACAGCCAAGAAGGTTTATTCCCAGCTAGAAAAGGAAGGTTTACCAGTGATATTCGGAATGAAGAAATTCCACCAGTACCTACATGGACTACATTTTGCCATTGTGTCACCATAAACCATTAATGGATCTATTCAGTGAGGATAAGGCCATTCCACCAATAGCATCAGCAAGAATACAATGTTGGGCTTTGATATCTGTGTATGAGTATACCTTTATGCACTGTCCTGACTTACATACTGCAAATGCGGATGCACTCAGTCATCTCCCGTTACCAGATAGCATTGTACAAGCCCCAGTGCCACAATAAGTTGTGCTAGTACTGAATTTCTTGGATTCTTTGTCTGTGTTTGTGAAACAAATTGGAGATTTGATGAACAGAGATCCGATATTGTCAAAAGTCAGGGACCTTGTTTTGCAAGGATGGACCAAATTCGCCTGTATCAGTAGAGTTGAGACCATTCCATGCCCCAAAAACAGAGTTAAGCTGTCAAGATGGAATTTTGTTGTGGGATAGAGAACCGCTCCTGACAGAGCTTCACAGTGCACATCCAGGCATATCAAAGATGAAAATGCTTGCGCCAAGCTATGTCTGGTGGCCAGGCATTGACAATGACATTGAAAGCATGGTTAAGCACTGATTCCATTGTCAGCAACAATAGAGTTGCCAGTTTCAGTTATCCTGCATCCGTGGGAGTGACCTGGTCGACCCTGGGTTAGACTACATCTCGATTATGTACGACCATTCTTAGGTACCATGTGGATTGTAAATGCACGTTCTAAGTGGATAGATGACTACAAAGTCAAATCACCAACATCGAGTACAACAATTGAGAAGCTGCGTAATTGTTTTAGCATACATGGCCTACCTGAAATTGTTGTTTCTGATGATGGTAACAGTCTTTACCAGTATAGAGTTTCAGAGATTCATGAATCTAAATGGAATCATACATATTAAAACAGCCACTTACCATCCCTTATCAAATGGTACCTGAGGGAGCTGTACAAACTTTCAAGTCTGTTACGAAGAGGTTATCAGAAGGTACTCAAGAAACTTGACTTTCCATCTTTCTTCTCAATTATCGTACAATGCCACATTCGACTACAGGTTCAACACCATCTGAATTTTTGATGAAACACTGTCTACGTACAAGGTTAAGTCTGGTGTTTTCAAATTTAGAGGGGAAGGTAAAGAGCAAATCAGAGTGATCAAAAATTGAATCACAATATTCACAGGCTCGCACATTCAGTGTAGGTGATAGAGTATTTGTGCAAAATTTTGGAAGTGGACCATGTTGGGTTCCTGGAAACATTGTCTCAGAGGCTGGTCCCTGATCTTTCCAGGTGCAAGTGGAAGACAGAATTAATCGTAAACACGTGAACCATATCCGTGATAGGGACATTCAAACAACCAGCTTCTGCCTGTGATTAACGTTGAACCATCAATTCCTGAGTTGACAGATCAACCTAGAATAGACATGCCCGATGTCTCTGTAGAGTTACCAAACCCAGAACTGCCACTTTCTAATGATGTGTCTCAAGCTGAAGTTCCTGATCATGTCGATCCTGTTGAGGGACCTCAAGAGGTAGAGCTAGGCTGCTCTAGCCATATAAGGTGAGACTTAATCTTTAATCACCTGAAGTTATATATATAGTTGGATATTCAAATGTTCCCTGTAAATAGAAATTATAAAAAAAACTAAAGAGGGAGGAAATGAAGTAACTGAAGGTATAGCTCTCCTGCTATCTATCAGGGGTCACGTGACGTTCTTGGAGGCTCTGGCCAGCGTGGGCAATCCGGTGGGGGGGGGCTTCCTGACGAGGGTCCTGATCAAGCATGTAGCACCTGAAAAGCTCTCTTTAACAAAGTTTATCTGTTTCTTGTTGAAACCTGTCTGTTCTGTCAAGTCATTACACCCTCCCCCTCTGACCTCTGAAAACCAGCCCCCCAACCCTGTCCCTCACCACTCTCACTGGGGTCTGCCAGCCAGGCCCATCCAAAGCCCTGGACTTGCCTGAAATCTGGGCTCCGGGCTCCGGGCTCCATCACTTCTTCTTCTTGGGAACTGCTTGTAGTCCCAGCAAACACCACTGTTCAAACCTAGCACTGCTGTGATTACAGAGCTGCCAGCCAATCTGATTGGCTGGCAGCTCGCTAAGGAGGGACTTCCTCCCAGATGGAGGTGGAAGTCTCACTCTGAACCAATTAAGGCTGCTCCTTGCATAAAGTGGCTGCAGGAAGCTGGAATCTGTGTCAGCGGGCTCAATACTGACTTTTCAGTCGGGGAGATAGGGATTATGGTGCCCCGTAAAATTCAGCCTAATGTAAAGCAGCAGGCAGCAGGTTGGTACTGTAATCATTAAGCCTGATTTCTCCAACTCATAGTATTGTACATATTTCTCCTCCTGGCAGTATTGCACATGAAGGATTAGGCGTAGTTCACCTGCATCAATTTTCATTTGAGCAGTGGAAAATGATTGTGTTCTGAAAATCCACCCAATTTTAAGCATAACCTAGGCCAGAATCTTTGGGTCGGTGAGCGGGGGCAGGGCCCACTTGCCGACGCATAAAATGACGTGTGATGACGTCGGGCATGACGTCACCACGCGCCATTCAGACCTTAAGATCGGCGGGCATGCACTGGAGTTGGCTGCATGCCCACCGAACTGTCAAAGGCCTATCAAGACCATTTAAATAGTAATTAAACTAATTAACTGAGCTGCCCGCCCAACCTTAAGGTTGGCGGGCAGGTGAAGAGCCCAGGCGACCTTTGCATTTATCATGAAGCCTCATCCATGGGTGGGATGAGGTTTCATGAAGGTTTTTAAAGTTTGATTAAAGTTTTTAGTAAAATTCATTGACATGTCCCAGCTCATGTGTAAAATGGCGGCACGCAGCCGATCGCGGGCGGCAATCGGCTACATGCCCGCCCGTGCCCGCTCCCATCCAACCCCCCCAACAGAGAGAAAATTCTCCCCCTAGAAGTGAGGGTGAAGAAAATTGAGAGGGAATCTGTCTTGCAGCTCCTTCCACTGATTGGTGCATTAGTGTTGGATATGTAATAGATCCTATGATGTATTTCCCATCATGTGTGCCTTAGCAACACTGAGTGCAAGGACAGTCAATGCACTTCTAGCACCTAGCATTGCTATAGACCACATGCGTGACAGCAACACTTCATCTCAAGGCCAGTGCAATCAACTCACTGAATGAAAATTTCAAAAGCTTAGATTAAAGGAAAATTTCCAAGCCAAGGACCTTCATTCTTTTGTGGGACAGAAAGCCCCAGTAATGGAAATTCAGAAGCTCTGCTGGAACCTCTCTCTGCCAGGTGTGCATGTATTTATGCTCTCTGGCAGCATGCAATGGCTGGGGGGTGCTTCTTCTGCCTGGGTACATTTATAGCTATGTGTGTGGTAGTATTCCAGCTCCTTTGGAAATCCCAGCATAATTTATTTTTGTTAAAACCAGCAGTTCACGCCTTGCAGAGAATGGATGTGCATTCTGTACAGGGGTCATACATGACACCCCAGAAATGTATTCAAATGACAATTGATCCCATCAGGAGTCTCAGCTGATCGAATATGTGCCAAATAGTGATGGAGCAAAATTCACAAGTAAATGGATGCACTGAGATCTTCGAGCAGATCAGCCAGTTCCTCCAACAACAGAGTGCTAAGGAGACATTCAACCATCCTGTCAGGGCTGTAAGGTGCCACACCCTGTTGCACCACAACTGGTTCTGGCACCCATCTCCAATATGTGAATGATACTGTCTCTTTAATTTTATGGGGACTGGATGACAGCTGAATGCCCCATATCGCTGCACTTCAAGCAGCACACCAGCACCACCAGAGTCTCCAGCTGGCGCAGTGAAGACAACAGCCTTTGGAAAAATGCTTCTTTGTACTTTGTAGGTGACTTGGTGATTAATGTTACTGACCCTGGTAACTTGCCAATTAGGATAATTATGCTAACCCCAGAAAATTGACCAGGATCTGGGGTTTGGGAGGGTGGGGTGGGGAAGGTGCTGCAGGGTGGTCCCGTGGCATAGAGATGGGTTAGGTGGAGGTCATGCATTGCTGAGTATTTTAGCATTGCAGTAAAGAGGAAATTCATTCAAATTACCTTAGATGAAGGGGGGATAAAAGAGAGAAGTTGCTCTAAAAAGGAGGCTTCTTATGTTAATCACAGCGTCTCAGAATTTGCTGTCATTTGTATTTACTAAAAAACCAATAGAAAATGAATCAATCCTTGGGCTTATGTGGCCCATCTAGCTCTAACCATTAAATTAACTCAGTGAATCAATGGATCGATCTGCTAGATAAAATCTGTCTGAGCACAGTATCACCAACAACCATCTCAACAACAGAATCTTTAGCTGATCTTACATAACAACCTGTTTCTTTTTAACAGATCAACTCTACTCAACTTTGCATCAAAAATCATGGAAATATATTGAAAATTTTGCTTTTAGGATTTCATTATATAATATAAAAGTTTAAAAAGCTAAAAGAATACAACGTCATTGAAAAGGCCAATAATCTGTTTGAGATATATAAATATTCATTATATCATCTCAATAAACTATGAATACTGCAGTATTCATCATTGAAAATACTGATCAAAGTCAACTGTTTACACTAGTTATGAACTTTGCAATGCAGTAGATTTATCTGCCCTTTATTAAAGTTTTCAAGGTCAAATGCCAGAAAACATATTGAAGACCTAGAGTTTATTTTGGGAGGGTTATATTTTTCATGCCTTTGAACTGGAGATGATTATCCAGTGTCAGTTAAAATTTTCCATCCACAGTAACGGATAAATATTTTGATGTCTCTGATCATCTTACATTACAGCATTTAGGAAGGCTACTGTTAGTGATTTAATTGACTAATAGTGAATGCAAATGTGCGTAACGTTCCACAGTCATCAATGTAGATGGAAACACATTGCATGAAAAGAAGCTATATTCCCAGCCTGCGCTACTGGTGCAGGACCCCACTCGCCAGTTGAAACACAGCAGGAAATCATTAGTGCGCTTCATTTTTATGTATTTAGATTAGTGGACAGATTCCATCTTAAGCGTGACTGGTGGGTTACATTCTGACTGGTATAGCACTCTCAGACTGTCAGTACGAATGATTTCCATGTATTATAATAAGAAAAAAGGGCTTTTTTTCTCTCTAATTCATTTTTTTCCCCAAGTTTAGCTATGCAGATAAAGGAATTTTAATCTCCCAAAATGGGTGGGTTAGGTAGGATGTAACAACATTTAAAATCTCAAACCTGACCCTAACCTGTTTTGGATGGTCACTCTGATCTGTGGACTCTTGGCATGGTTCTTGGTTACTGGTATGCGTGATCTATCTTCCCTTGACAGGCTATAGTTGTACTCTGGCCTCTGATACTTTCTTCAAACTGGTTTACTGAGACTACGTCTAAACAGGTTACAGAGTAGGTATGTTGCTCCTGAGCACTATTTATCCAACCTCTCTCTCTCTCTCGAGACAGAGTCTAGCACATGACTGACTGACATGCCAGTGATACATTATCATCTGCATCACTCATTAGCATATCCATTCTGTTAACCCTTACACTACACCTCCCCCAAGTATACTATCTACTTCTTAACAATATGAAATAATGTCTTTAACTATTTACATCACGTTTTTGTAACCCCCTTTTTACTACTACTGAGTCTACCCAACTCCTACTCCCACTATTCCCCCTCCCCAAGTCACAGTCCTGAGGGATTCAGTTTCCCACAGTATTCTCAACCCTTAGGGAAGGCGTCTTAGAGACATGAAGGCTTTCTTCCTTCCCGTGGAGGACATCATCATCAGCAAAATAGGACAGCAATTGCAGCATTGCTGGTAAGCAGAATGTAAACTTCAGGACTACTGAACTGCAAGGACAATGAGTCTTTTGGAATGAAAGACTGGTCCAAGAGAGAAGACTGATGGACATCAACCTTTGGATTTTCTTCAACTAGAAGAGAAGAAATTAGGACACTCAGAGGAATGTGTTACTCCCTCGAAGCACACAGGTAAAAACCTTTAGTAGACGAATGATCTTCAACTCCAATGAAGACTTTCACAGCCGTATCATGCATTGCTGCATTGAAGATGGACAAGGTATTGAAGATCTGAGATTCCAATAAATCCGGATGACAAAAGACAAAAACAACAAAATTCAAGTAAGCCTTTCAGGAAAAGAAGAAGAGATGATTTCCTAATGGTATTTCAGGAGGAATGTCCACTTTCTTTAGGCACTGGGAACAGAGCCACATTTTTCTCTGTGTGAGGATGCTCCACTGTGGGCAAAGGGAAGAATTTCTGAGGATCTGGATAGAAGGCAACACCATTTCATGCAATGGAATGACTTTCTAAGACAAAATGAAGACAAATGTCCTGTAGATGAATCACTTGTAGACAAGTTTGCTGTCCAGTGTTGTAAAGCTTTAGAAGTTCTGAAGATTCTGCCTCAATTTCTATGCTGACGTACAGCTTTAGGGGAAGAATATTTTCGGCTGGGACTGAAGAATGGGCCTCAGTTGACTTCACACCTGGAAATAGATGCTACCATCTCTTTGGCAGTGTGATACTCTATGGACTCAGACATAGAATCAGGCAAGGCATTCTCTTTGGAACACTCTTCATGGACAGTAATAGACATTGGTAGGTTCAGTTGAATAAAGATCTGAATGCTGTTCAGCTGCTGGAAACACAGCTGACTCCTCAAAAAAGGCATCAGAGACTTCATATGGTTTGCCTATTGATTGGAATGATGAACCAACCTCTAGGACATCATCTTCCAAAAGATCACTCAGCGCTGCAATGGCCTCTTCCTCATTACTTCCTTCAGGAGACAGCCAGCTCTGGTCCAACGGGCCTTCATGCACATGGTCACTGTCTGGCATAGTGACTTCTGTGCCATCATCTCTGACCTAGCTTCATAAAGAACTGAGAGAGTCAACTGATTGCCCAGGTCATTATGACTTTTGGTGAAAACATGCTCGCTCTATTACTAAGTTTCACATGGGCTAAAATAGGTGTTGAAGGCCTTGAGAATGGTGTCAAATTCTGCAGTGGACTCCTCTGCCCCCTGCCTCAGGAGAACGTCATCTGCTACTGGACCCATTGCATAAAGAAAGGAACTGCCCTGATGCTTTTGCTCCTTTGTGTGAAGGCCCAGTGCTGCTCGATTTTGGAGGAAATGTTGTTTCCATAACTCCTACCTTTGGCCTCTCTGCGAGTCAGATGGGTGGAATAGGGACAGGGATATGGTTATCATTTGCCTCCTGCTTCAATCGAGTTGTATTTACGAGTTGCCCTCAAGTTATTCTTCACTCTTGTTGTTGGTCCATTAATGGACCAATATATTTTTTTACATTGATGTCTCCCCTGCTGCCACCATGTTTTGTTTAGTCCCTCTGATCAGTAGATTCTTGGTGATTCCTGGTTACTGGTATGTGTGACCTATCTTTCCATAGACAAACTGTAGTCGTAATCTGGTACTTGCTTAAAACTGGTTTATTAACACTACATCCAAACAGGTTACAGAGTAGGTATATTGCCCCTGAGCGCCATATATTCCAACCTCTCCCTTGAGAGTCTAGCACATGACTGACTGATTTCAGTGATACATCATCATCTGCATCATAGCATATCCATTCTGTTAACCCTTACACTATACAACTCACCTCTAGCCTGTCCATTTCTTGCTTTAACAGAGGTGAAACGGTGGGGGCGGGGGAGTGGGGGTTGCAGTGTGGGGCAGGGGGGCAGTGATGAAAACGTGCAATTAGGAGAAATATTTTAATGAGGATGCATGTCTTACATTTATATATCTCCATTTTAGCTTTAATTCCGGCTGGTCAGCTTTCCTGGGCCTTAGGTAACTGAGCAGATAAAAGGAGGTGAAAACTGCTCTCTAACCTGTAAGAGGTTAGATGCCTTTCCAACTGTGTTTGTGGGCAGGACAAGCTGGAGTGCTTCCCCCTGAATCCCAAGCTAACCTGCTTCTCTCTCCACAATTGGAATCCCTTGGTCAGAACACCCCTGCACAATCAAATCGCTCACAATATTATTTGTCTTATCCTTTCATGATCAATGACTCCACTGCGTTCACTGACCTCCGCGATCAGACCTCCTCTCCACCATGATCATTGATCCCCTATCTCTGCCCTGACCTGTCTCCAGCCATGATCACCCCCACACCTACAAGCCACGCTGTAACCATTTCACCTCCCATCTGCAAACTTACCTGCTTCTGTTGCTGTGTTCTCAGCCCAGTGCGGAACCAAGCCTGTCAATCAAACTGGCCTCCAGGCAGGCATTGTTTTTTTTTAAAAGCACGAATGCTGTGGAGTAAGAAGTTCATAGCTATAGGCCAGAACTCCTTCATGCATCCCCCCACCCCCCCACGCTTCTTCCGCCCCCACCATCCATCTGTAAATCCCACCCCAGTAAATATCAGGGCCAGAATTTCCGTTTGCACTGAACTACTGAACTTACAACATTGCTACCCTGATGGGCATTGCTTGTGTTTTATGTAGCTGTTTCTTCATTATAATGTTGAGGAAATGGTCCCTGTGAGTGCTTTGACTGGCAAAATCAATAATTCCCCACCCCAGGACACAGAGACAATTTCTCTCATTCTTTACATGCTAAGAACTTAATGACATTGTATATTTTATTCAAATTAAAAATTGTCTTTTTAATGTCAGTCTGATGAACCTCATGTCTTATCTGTTATAATATGCCTTTAAGGGATACCAGCATGACATCACTAGAAGGGAAAAGTGTCATGTGATCCAGCCTTAGTTTCACTTTTGCTTTGAGTAGAGTAGACACTCAGCTCTGATGCCTTCAAGTTTTATGTCTATGTACAACTATTCTCATGTGCCTAGTCTTAATAAATGAAACACATTCCTTATGTACAATTGGTGTATTCTGTCTTGTACGGTAAATAAGCCCAAGGTATTATATCATTATAATAACACAACATGGTTCTGTGTGAAGCAGAAGTTATCACAAATAGAAAACAATAGTGTAAACAATCAAAAAAAAATCATAAGGCCCTAATCTCAGGCCAACACAAAAGCACCAGTGATAAACCCGTGGTGTGCCTAAGGTGCCTTATGCTTTCATTTATGGGTGCTACATCTTGGTGCTGCCCCATCGCTGGGACTGGCATCTGAGCCAGCCTGCTGACTCTGCTGTCCTGTTGGCCTTGATGACTTTGGCGATCATCCTCTGGCCCGTGGAGCCTGTGCTGGCCCCACCTGAGAGGGAGCTGCCAGTTCCACAGCTGGCATCTCCCCAGTCGTCGCAGCCTCACCGGAAGATACAGCCATTGGGAGAGGGGCAGAGGAGCTGCTGCCCTCATCTGGAGCGCTCTGAGAGGTGCCCACAGAGATGACAGGCAGCTGCTGCGCCGACATGAGGTCACTTCGGACCTCCCTGCTCACTGTGGATGGATGGGCAATGAGCTGGGAAGCTTGATGCCCAAACCATCTCCCACACTGGCAGTGACCAGCTGAGATCAATGCCAATGTGAGGGCTTGGTGGTCAGAGCGCATCCCCAGGAAGCCCTGACAGGTCTCCTGGAGGAGCCTCTCCATGAGAGTCACCACTCTCTCCATGGAGGACGCTTGGCGCTCAGAAATGTGGCTCATTGCTTCGGCGAGTGTCTGCGTGGACTCCTCCACCATGGACACCATGCCAAGCATAGCCTCATGTATCACCCCCAGATACTCCCGTACACATTTCTTGCCCCTGCTGCGTCACAGACAACTCCAGAGGCACATCATCAGGCACCGACTGAGCATGTGCCTAGTCCCCTGCAGTCCTCCGACTGTTGGCACCATGGGTACTCTCTGTCTCTGCCAGCTCCTCCAGCGAGTGTGAAGTGCCCTCACCACTGTGCCCCGGGACACTAGCCGATGTTCTAATTCCCACTGACCTGCTAGTATCTGCGCTGGTGCCTGCCTCGCAGAAATGGTGTGAGGCTGGTGAGACTTCAGGCCCCTCAGGTGGGAGAGGGGGCCTCTGCTGCTCCTCCTCCCGGCCCTGCTCCGATGATGCTGAAAGGAAGAACAAGGACAGTGGATCAGTTAGCCTGAAGACAATGACAAAGTTCATCCCTGTCCCCCTGGCTTATTATACACTCAACCTTCCATAACCAATGGCCCAGCAATGTTGCAACAATAACTAATTTAACAATCATCACTGTTATGGCTGTTGGGAAGACAATATAGACCTCACTGTTGGCCTTAAATACCTGGCCGTGGCACTCCAGCCTCACTGACACCAGTAGACCTGGATGCATGGAGCCTCTCCAGTTCAAGGGCCTCTTGCTCGAAGCAGCTTAATATGGAGAGCTGTGCCTGGCCGCCTCCAGTCCTCACATGCTCAGCCACGTTATGAACATTCTTCTCCTGAAAAAGAGAGAAGAGCATTGATTAGGGCAAATTACGCATGGACTCTGCTCGCGCATGGCACACCCCCACCAGAGTGGGACATATCAGGCCTCCAGTGCCTCCTCACCTTGCTGCTTCTGATCACTCAGACAAAGATGCTAGGCCTGTTCCCCACTCCCCCACCGCCCCTTTGGACACATGCTGCCTACATCACATTAGGAACCTCACCCATAGCAAGGAGGCACAAGCACGTGCAACGTAGAGGGCAGCAGATGGTTCATTGCCATGCCACCTTGAGCCTCCCCTCCCAGCATGTCATCACCCCGACTTTGACATGTCCTGCGCCTAGGTGCAGCTCCTCCAGGTTTCCCCCAAACCAGTCATGTGGGACTAAAATCAACACATGCTGCGGGGGAAAATTCATCTCCTCATGACCCTCTCAGGCTGACCTCAGCATGGGCACTATCTGCTTGCCCACTCAGCAAAGGAAAAATGCCGCCAATGATTCAATGCAGTCACGACACTAAGACTTGGGGAGGGGGGGTGCTGCAGAGCATAAGGCTACCTGCTGGGTTAAATGCCCGATGCCAACATGGTACTCACCCTGCTAGAGCGCAACAAATCATTGAAGCGCTTGCGGCACTGGATGCAGGTGCGCCGCACCACATCGCGGGAGCTCATCACCTCCTCCCAGGCACGTTTGGTCATGTGGGGGGGCCTCTTCCTCCCATCCTAGGGAACCAGCACCTCCCACCACGCTGCCACCTCCTTGAGGAGGGCAGCACGGCAGTCATCAGAAAAACGAGGGGCGCACTAGCCACCCGCTGGCCTACCCTCCAGCCTGGCCTGCTCACCCGAACCCCTCTGCTGTGGCCTGGAACCGGCCATTGTGAGCAGCCTACAAAAGGCTGCCAGGCCTTCTTTTAAACAGATTGCCGGGTCGCCATTGGACCCGGCGGTCTGTGCACGCCTGCCGCCGCCCGCACACTTCCGCTATCCTCAGGAGTTGGGAAATATGCTGGGTGGGCTTTAATTGGCCCACTCGCGTAAAATGCCGGTGCGGACCCCATTGCGGGTGGCGATTGGGTCCACGCCTGCCTGTGCCTGCTCCCACTCCCCCCTCCCCCTCTCCACCAAACAGAAAATCCTGGCCACTGTATTTTTCAAATGGAGAGCTAGGAGACAGAATTTTTGAGTTGGTGATTTGCCTTTCCTGAGGCAAAAAACCACCAATATGTCTTCAAAGCACTGAAACAGTCTTATCAGAAGCATTGACTTTGCAAGTCTACGATCCCAGGGAGACAACTACCCTGGAGATAGATGCCTCACAGAAAGGTCTGGAAGCATGTATGCTACAAAAAGGCAAACCAATTGCATTTGATTCAAAATCTTTGACTTTACCACAATCCAACTACTCCAACATTGAGCAGGAAACATTAGCTTTTGTGTTTGAAATCATGTCTTTTCACACCTATATATTTGGGAAATGATTTATGGTACAAACCAACCACAAATCACTGGAGATGATTTGGCGAAAACCGTTGACCGGTGCACCACCAAGATTGCAACGTCTCGTGATAAAGATTTAAGATTGTGACAGTGAGATAAGGTACAAGCCAGGTAACTTGATAAGTCACATCGGATATACTTAGCAGATTTCCTAACCTAGCAAAAACAGAGGATATATCCTTAGATCTACAAGTTGACGTCATTGAGATTGAACTTGAAGATGTTCCCCAGATTGACCTGGTACATCTTGTGCAATGCAAAGTTCAGCATCTATGAGAAGGAATGGAAAAAGATGCTACAGTACAGAAACTGTGGAAAACCATAATCGAAGGATGGCCTGATTCAATTCTGCATGTCTACAAACACGTGGCCTTACCAGGACAAGCTATGCATCTCCCGCAGAGTCATTTTTTAAAGGCAGGTAGGTCATCATACCGGAATCTTTGTGACCTGGTATTCTTCAACAACTTCATCACTCACACATGGGCATAGATTGGATAAGAAGACACGCAGAGATATAGTCTATTGGCTGGGTATGAACAAAGACATTGAGGTCACCGTCAAGAAGTGCAAAACATGTCAAGAGCATATGCCTAGTCAGCACAAAGCACCATTAACTCCACGTGAATTTCCTATCTATCCTTGGTCCAAAATCGCATCCGACCTCTTTCATGTCCATGGCACTGGCTTTATCAATATTGTTGGCTACTTTACTGAACACCCCATCATTCGACAATTGCACAATATGTTAAGAACAACTGTCATGCAGAATCTAAGTACTATTTTCAATCCACTTGGTGTGCCTGGAGAGATCATTACGGATAACGGTCCACAATTTATTGGTAAGCCATTTCAGGATATGTGTGAGAAGTGGAATATCGATCACACTACTTCTTCTCCTCATTACCGAGATCTAATAGTCTAGATGAATGAATGATTCATATGGTGAAATCCCTAATTCTCAAATGTAGACTGACCAATCAAGGTCTACACATTGCAATGTTATACCTGAGAGCGACACTTTTAAGTGCAACTATCCCATCACTGGCAGAGCTCACGTTTGGCAAATGAGTGCATACCAATTTACCTACTCTTACCCATTTTACTCTCTCAGAAACTAGAGGGCGACTTTTAAAACTACAAGAGAAGATGACCAATGTGCATGATAAAAATACGGGTACAATATTACCAAGTTTACAGTTGGGAAAACTAGTTCACATCCAGGATCCCACAGAATGTTTGTGGCTACCAGCCGAGGTGACAAGAATTCACACGACCCAAGGTCGTATGAAGCCATTGCACACAAAGGCACAATAGTGATGTGTAACTGAGGACAAAACAGATTCATTCCAGCTCCTCAACCACTGTAAAGTCCTATTGCAAATGCCTGCATCTACAAGAACAAATGATGAAACATTCTACACTACAGAAACTGTGGAAAGCCATCATTGAAGGACAACCAGATTCAATTAAGTATCTTCACGGACACATGAGACCATTTTGGCCTTATCAAGATGAGTCAGGCATCTCCTGGACAGTCACTTTTAAAGGCAGGCAGGACATCTAATCGGGATGTTTGCGACCTGATATTCTTCAGCAATTTCATCACTCACACATGGCCATAGATCGGACAAGAAGACTCGCAAGATAAGGTTATCATCACAACATCATGGCATACTAGGACAAGATGCAACCAGGAACAACATCCAAGAATGACAATCCCACGGTCACTGTGAATAGCTAAATGGACATTGGGACTGTTTCTGGGGGTGGTGGGACCTGTACAAGGTGGACGGGTTGCTTCTGAACCGGAATGGGACCAACATCCTTGCAGGGAGGTTTGCTAGTGCTGTTGGGGAGGGTTTAAACTAACTTGGCAGGGAGTGCGGGATCCTGAGAGGAGATTCAGCAGGGGGAGATGCACAGCCAAAATTAGAAGAGAGAGCAAGTGAGTCAGGAAGGCATAGAAATTATAGGCCAGTTAAGGCACAAGGGAGTTTGGCAAGGTTGGATGGTATTTATTTTAATGCAAGGAGCCTGACAAATAAGGCAGATAAGTTGAGGGCACAGATTAAAACATGGAAGTATGAGGTCATTGCTGTCACAGAGACATGTTTGAGAGAGGGGCAGGATTGGCAGTTCAATATTCCAGGGTATAGGGTCTTCAGGCGAGACAGGGAAGCAGTTAAAAGAGATGGGGTTATCGCAATATTGATCAAGGAATCAATTACAGCAGTAAGGAGCGATGACATGTTAGAAGGCTTCTCAAATGAAGCCATATGGGTAGAACTTAAAAACAAAAAAGGAGCAATCACATTGCTGGGAGTGTATTATAGAGAGCAATAGAAGAGCAGATATGCAGGCAAATTTCAGAGAAGTATAAAAAATAATAGGGGTAGTAATAGTGGGGGATTTCAACTTCCCTAACATTAACTGGGTTAGTCATAGTGTGATAGGTTTAGAGGGAGCAGAATTCTTAAAATGCATCCAAGAGAGCTTTTTAAGCCAGTACGTAGAAGGTCCTACAAGACAGGGAGCGGTCCTGGACTTAATTTTAGGGAATGAAGCCTAAGTACTATTTTCAATCCATTTGGTGTGCCTGGAGAGATCATTACGGATAACGGTCCACAATTTATTGGTAAGCCATTTCAGGATATGTGTGAGAAGTGGAATATCGATCACACTACTTCTTCTCCTCATTACCGAGATCTAATAGTCTAGATAAATGAATGATTCATATGGTGAAATCCCTAATTCTCAAATGTAGACTGACCAAGCAAGGTCTACACATTGCAATGTTATACCTGAGAGCGACACTTTTAAGTGCAACTTATCCCATCACTGGCAGAGCTCACGTTTGGCAAATGAGTAGGGGTATCAGTGGGGGAACATTTTGCAGATAGTGATCATAACTCTGTTAGACTCAAGGTTGTTTTGGAAAAGGACAAGGATAGGCCAGAAATCAGAGTTTTAAATTGGGGGAAGGCCGATTTTAATAAGATCAGATATGATTTGGCCAGAGTGGACTGGGAGCAGCTACTTTTAGGTAAATCTGCATCAGAGCAGCGGGACTCATTCAAGAAGGAAATAGGGAGAGTACAGGGCCAACATATTCCAGTAAAGACAAAGGGTGGGAGCAACAAATCCAGGGAACCCTGGATGTCGAGGGATATACAGGATTGGTTAAAGAGAAAAAGGGAGGCTTATGGCAGATACCAAGGGCTCAAAACAGTGGAAGCCGCAGAGGAGTATAGAATGTGTAGGGGGGTACTTAAAAAGGGAATTAGGAGAGCAAAAAGAGTAAGAGGATAACTAGGGAAAGAGTAGGGTCCATTAAGGACCATAGTGGTAACTTGTGTGCGAAGCCGGAAGACGTAGGTAGGGTTTTAAATGAATATTTTGTGTCAGCGTTCAAAAGTGAGAGGGACGACATGGGTATGGAAATCAGGCAGAAGGACTGTGATATAATTAAAGAAATTAGCATATAAAGGGAGGAGGTTCTGTGGTCTGGCAGGCTTAAAAGTAGATAAATCTCCAGGCCCGTATGAAATGTATCTCAGGCTGTTGAGTGAGGCAAGGGAGGAGATAGCAGGGACGCTGGCAATAATTGTCAATACCTCTCTGGCCACAGGAGAGGTGCCAGAGGACTAGAGGACAGTCAATGAGGTATCATTTATCAAGAAGGGAAGAAGGGATAAACCAGGGAACTACAGACCAGTCAGTCTAACCTCAGTGGTGGGGACAGAATTAATCTACACTTGGAGAGGCAGGGATTGATCAAGGACAGTCAGCATGGTTTTGTTAAGGGGAGGTAATGTCTGACCAATTTGATTGAATTTTTCGAAGAGGTGACTAGGTGTGTAGATGAGAGCAATGCATTTCATGTAGTCTTCTTGGACTTCAGCAAGGCTTTTGATAAGGTCCTGCATGGGAGACTGATAACAAAAGTAAGAGCCCATGGTACCCAAGGCAATTTGGCAAATTGGATTCAGAATTGGCTGAGTGGCAGGAAGCAGAGGGTGATGGTCGAGGGGTGTTTTTGTGACTGGATGCCTGTGTCCAGTGGGGTTCCACAGGGATCGGTGTTGGGTCCCTTGCTGTTTGTGGTATATATAAACAATTTAAACTTGAATGTAGGAGGGTTGATCAGTAAGTTTGCGGATGACACGACAATTGGTTGGGTGGTAAATAGTGAGAAGGATAGCCTTAGATTGCAGGAGGATATAGACAGGCTGGTCAGATGGGCTGATAGTGGCAAATGGAATTTAATCCGGGTAAGTGTGAGGTAATGCACTTGGGCAGGACAGACAAGGCATGGGAATACACGATGAATGTGAAGTACCCTGGGAAGTACCAAGGATCAGAAGGACCTTGGTGCGCACGTCCACCAGTCCCTTAAGGTAGCGGGACAGATAGATAAGGTGCTTAAGAAGGCATATGGGATACTTGTCTTTATTAACCAAGGCACAGAATATAAGAGCAGGGAGGTTATGCTGGAACTGTATAAAATGCTGGTTAGGCCACAGCTAGAGTATTGCGTGCAGTTTTGGAATCCGCATTATAGGAAGGATATGATTGCACTAGAGAGAGTGCAGAGGAGATTTACCAGGATGTTGCCTGGGCTGGAGAGTTTTAGTTATGAGGAGAGGTTGGACAGACTGGGGTTATTTTCCCTGGAGCAGAGAAGATTGAGGGGGGACATGATTGAGGTGTATAAAATTATGAGGGGCTTAGATAGGGTAGATAGGAATGAACTTGGTGGAGGGATCAATAACCGAGGGCATAGGTTTAAGGTAAGTGGTAGGAGGTTTAGAGGGCATGTGAGGAAGAATTTTTTCACCCAAAGGTAGTGGGAATCTGGAACTCACTGCCTGAAAGGGTGGTCGAGGCAGAAACCCTCATAACGTTTAAGAAGTATTTGGATGTGCACTTGCAATGCCATGACATACAAAGCTATGGGCCTAGCGCTGGAAAATGGGATTAGAATAGTTAGTACTTGTTTGACCAGCGCAGACTCGATGGGCCGAAAGGCCTTTTTCTGTGTTGTGGACCTCTATGACTCTATGACAGAAAAGGTTACCATCACAACATCGGAGCATACCAGCAGATTACAGATTACCTTTACACTTTAGAGACTAATAGATTCATCAGTTCTATGGGGTTTGGATCGTTTCTGTGTGTGTGTGTGTGTGTGTGTGGGATTTAATTGTATTGAAGGCAGCTGGTCTGGAGGCTTTGACTCATCAAAAGAAGCTAGGTTTGAAATGCTAAATACATAACCATGGCTGAAGTTTTAGAATGTGAGGTGAGGGGAATTTGCATTTTTAGATAAATCAGGGCAGTTTGAATTGCAAAGAGATGGTAGGATGTTGCATCTAGCAAGAGAAGCTAGGCCAAGCAGTGTGTTCCCAAAGGTCACTGGCAATATTAGCACCATGAATTGACTTATGTTATGGGAAAGTAAAGTTCCAAAGACATATGGGAACAATGGAATTTGTACTAAAAGGGAGAAACATATATAAAGGAGAAGAGGCTATGTGTCAGGGAAGGATTTGCAAGATCTACCAGAAGTGTGAAAAGTCTCCAGTATTTGTACATTAAGCTACTGTGTACAGAAACTGAAGCTGGGGAAAGCCACTTTGAATTCTACTGTCCAGGGTATTGCGTTGATTTGCCTGGATCTGTTTAACTCTTTTTTTTACCATTGCCTTAACAGGGGTGTAACTGGAAACCAGATTAATTAGGGGTTTTAGGAGTTATTATTGTAGTAATTTGTCGACCCATGTATGTGCTTGAAATCTTTTCTTTTGTTAATAAGCACTTAATGTAGTTTTCTAAAAATATCTGAAGTCATGGTAGACTTATTACTTCTGAATTCAGGGCATGCAACTCAAGATAAAATACAAATTGGAAAATCGTTGTGACTGCTTGATCAAGTTTCCCTCATGGATTTGATCTGCCTGGCAAACATTATCTGCCATGTCATAACAACTTAAGTAATGGTAACTAAGCTTGAACATGTCTTGTAAGTAGTTCTACTTTATTTGGAAAGGGAGCGGAAATACCTTTAAAAAGAAAGGGTTGTAATGTGCCTTTAAGGGGTGTCAACATGACATCACTAGAAGGGAAATATGTCATGTGATCCAGTCTTGGTTTCACTTTTGCTTTGAGCAGAGCATACACACACACAGCTTTGAATGCTTCAAACTTTATACCTATGGGCAACAGTTCTCATGTGCCTAGTCTTAATAAATGAACCCACAACCTGTTTACCAAATCCCTTAGGAACGATTGGTGCTTTGTGTCTTGTACAGTAAATAAGCCCAAGGTTTTATATCATTATAATAACACAACATTATCGACAAGTTAAGCCAGGGTAAGCCATTCCCTATTGTTAAATTTGGATATATGCTACATGCTATCAGGCTTTAGTTTAACAAACCACTTTTGCCATTTGTCACTTGACAAATAAATTGTAAAAACAAGGTTAAGCATTCATTAGTTGCCGTGAGAAACAAAATAACAGAGGCAATGCACTGTCCAACAACGTTTTTACAGAATTGATTGCAATTCAGCTAATATGGCAAAACACATCTCTGACAGCTTGGATAAAGAGAAAAACTACAAATGTTGGAAATCTGAAATAAAAGCAGCAAATACTGAAGATCGACACTTAGTATCCATAAAGAGAAAAAGCAGGTTATGACATTTTGGATAGATAACTTTCATCAGAATCTGCTATCTTTTCTCTTTATAAATGCTGACAAGTTGACTGTCTATGCATCCTTCTTTGTACCCTTTATGTACCCCCAACATATTTGAAGCGCATGTTCCTGTTCTATTTTATATTTTCCAGTGCTATCTGTCATTCAGTTGGTAGTACTCTCACCTCTGGGTTCAAGTCCCACTCCTAGGCTTGAGGCTGAGACCTAGTGCAGTCCCGAGAGAGTGCTGCACTGTTGGAGGTGCCATCTTTTGGGTGAGATGTTAAACCATCTGCCTGCTTAGGTGATTGTAAAAGAACCCATGGCACTATTTTGAAGAAGAGCAGGAGAGTGTCCTGGTCAATATGTATACCTCAATTAACATTACAAAAAACCCAGATTATCTGGTCTTTATCACATTGCTGTTTGTGGGAGTTTGATGTCCACTAATTGGCTGCTGCATTTCCTACATTGCAACAGTGACCACACTTCAAAAGTACCTTATTGGTTGTAAAGCACTTTGAGATATCTGGTGGTCATGAAAAGCGCTGGATAAATGCAAGTTTTTTTTAACGCTTTTTTCACAACCCTCTTTGTTTGTGCATTCCAATCTATCTTTATAAATCTCCCTATCTGGTTCTTTTCCAAAACATTTAAATGTTTTGCATGCTTTCTTTTCTTTCTCCCTACACTTTCACAAAGTTTCACAACTTTGTTGGATAGCAAAACTAGTCTTGTTAGTTGGTTCTACTCCTGACCTATTTCTGAGATAAATTATTTTTGCATCTTAACAACTATCCCTTTTGAAGATGAGCTCACTCACCTTGACAAACTCGCATCAAGTTGTTAAACTTCTTCCTGCACTACACTCACGTTCTTGGAGCAACATTCCTGCCACTGGCCTAAATAATGCAAGTTATCCTTTATAATCCTTCCTCCTGCTTTCCTAATTATTCTTATGGTCCATTCTCAATTTCTTCCCTCTCCTCTCCACACAAATTACATGTTGGCTCCTCATTAGAATGATTGTAGCTGGCAGCCCAGAGAGCCTTACACTGCTGGCTGGCTGTACTCACAACACATCATGCTGAGTTAGCACATGTTCCAACCAGCCTCTAGCTCTTATAGACAGTCTGTCCTGCTTAATAGGTAGCTGTACTGAATCACAGGAGGCTGCTACTGAATTATAATTGCTGCAATTCTGAACAAGGGAACTGGAACACCAGGACAGAGAAAGGATTCCTAGGTTCACCCAGTGCGATGGTGGGACATTAGTGAAAGAGGTGGACACAAGGAGCCAGGAGGCCATCAAGGACCACCATACAAAAAGAGTGGGCGCAGATGGCAATGCCTGGAGTCCAAAGTTGAGGATCTGACAGTAGTGCCAGAAGAAGTGCAATGACCTTGCACAGGTGGTCAAGGTCAGTGAAGGCTTCTTCACGTGATACCTCTTGCCCATGACCACCTCTCATGCTGCTAAATGAACCATACCTCCATCACTCACCCATGATCACTCACCCATCAGCACTCTCTAGGACTTAGCACTCACGCCAAACATTTACATACTCCACCTCACCTTCACACACCTTCCAATGATGCCAGCCTCACAGCCACCCCTCACAGCCTCCACATAACTCCAGCTATTCAGCTATGGCAGGTACATTATCCAAATACAGTGCAACACGAGCACTGACATTGTACTCTCTATCTCCCTTTGTGTGCAACTGCTACGAAGGGCAGGGTTGTGGACAAGTTCTGCGAAAGGGGACACAAGTGAGGATTTCGATGGGACAGCATAGAGGAGGATGTGGGTAGGCATGCACACTGCCCTGCTCAGTGCATTGGCAGGCCTGCCACACAGCCTGTTGTCACCATCAAGGACCATGAAGGAACCTGGCTCCAATGTGGCTGAGAGCATTGTGTTTTGGGGCCCATCCTTGGCAGCACTAGCAGATCCAGGCATGAAGCAGCATCTTGTGGCTGGCGACTCACCTTCCAATTTAGCACAGGTGGAAGCCACCTAAAATCTCAGGGC
Source organism: Cetorhinus maximus (assembly GCF_964194155.1). Taxonomy (NCBI): domain Eukaryota; kingdom Metazoa; phylum Chordata; class Chondrichthyes; order Lamniformes; family Cetorhinidae; genus Cetorhinus; species Cetorhinus maximus. The sequence goes on from NC_135881.1 coordinate 83,040,369, forward strand.
TGGAATGGAAACTCAAACTGAGGTGTTGAGATCTAGGTTTGTTACCATGCAGACTCAGACTGCTGCCATCATGGCTATGGATGTCGGTACACAAAGGTGCTTGTTGGTTGTTGCAGAGTCCAGCAATCTGTCCTGAACAGATTATTATGATTTCTGAGATGCCATCTGAGCAAGAGGCAGCGGCTCTGTCAAGCTCAAACCTACTCTTCTCTTTCAGAATGACAGAATTCATGCTCCCACCACTGATGCTGTGCCAGTGCCCTTGCTGTTGCCTGTCAGCCAGCCAGCCAGACTGCTGCCACCCATGTAGAGGTGATGCAGTTCAAAGCCAGGACCTCAGGGCCCAGAGCTGCTCGCAGACATCCTGCAAGGCCATCTCTAGTCTCCCCAAGTGAAAACCAGCGATCTTCCATCAGCCATGCTGCGGCTACTGGGGTAGCACTGGGCGGGAGCATTGGGTGAGACAAAAGCACCTGCAAGACAAGCACTAAGGGAATGCACAAGGCTGAATAATTCATTTCTAATTAGATAATTGGATGTTTTGTTGGATATAGATATTATTGGAAGCTTTTTTGTTGGGTGTCTTTTATTGTTAGATGGTGGCCAAGAGGACATTTTGATGGAGTGTCTGAGACCAACATGACAATAAGGAATGGTGGGTCTGTGGGGATCAGGGAAAACAATTTACTTGAAAATGGAGTCCAACAATGCTCTTTTAAAAAGTCTGTCTGGAGCGAATGCATCAAGGATATATCATTCGTGTTGCTTCCTCTTCCTCCTCCTATCCCTTGTGCTCATCCTTCCTCCTCCTCCACTTATTTCTCCCCTTTCAAGGTGGTCTCCAGAGTCCTGGAGGCTGTGACTGCACCCTCATGATAGCAATATTATTAAAGATACAGGAGATGACCACAAACTTTGAAACCCATTCAGATGTTCACTGTTGGTTACCCCAAGTGGTCATGAAAACGGCTGCCTGAGCAGGCCGATTGTCTGCTCTACAATGGTTCCTTGGCTCCATGGTTCTCATTTTATGCCACCTGTCCACATATGGTCAGTGGTAGAGAGGGGTCATCAGCCATGTGTACAGGGCAGCCTTTGTCCCCCAAGGAGCCAGCTTCTGGTTCTCTGTAAAGGCCTAAAGATGGTGGGTATAGCTGCCTGGTCACAGAATTAATGCATCATGGTTAATGGGCATGATGTTGCTGGCACTTTCGCGCACCCCAACTGCATATTTATCGAATGGCAGCCTTTGTGGTTCCTGAGTCTCTCCCCATTATCATGGGGGGCCAGCAGAGCCATGTGGGTCCAGTCAATAGTGTCCTGCACCATCAGGAATCAGACTAACCTGGAAAAGCCAAGTGCCTTTTCATCCTGCTTGTCCCTGCTGAGGGAAAAAGTGCTTTGATAGAATGCATACTGGAATATGTTGAAGATGTCTCCTGCTGCCACTTAGAAAGACCCATATGCATAAAAGTTCACTGTGAATTTTACATCCTTTGGCAGTGGTATTCCACTCACCATGGTATGAGGCTCCAGATCAGGTGTAAGAGGGCACAGTTCTGTCGCCACTTCCTTGGTAAACCTGTGTAATTTTGAGCATTGCTCCTCAATTAGGGGAGGTAGGAAAAGTGCTGCTGAGAAACCCTTGATAGGTAGGGCCTTTGGTGGAGAGCGTTCCTCCTCCTCTTCCGTCTTCATAGAGTTTCCCCTTTCTGCAGTCTCTACACCATCTGGTGATCATGTTGTAGACTAAGAGGCACTGCAACCACAACCTCTGTTCTTCAGTTACCAAATCCTTTCTCCTTCCTGATTTTAAACACCAGTTCTCCAAAAGACCTCCACAAATGCAGCCCAGGTCTTCTACAAACTCAGACTAAGCAGAAATAAGTCAAAAGCAGCTAGTCTGAAAGTTGGTTTCTGGTTCTTTAAATAGTGCTGTTAGTGAGTGAGTCAGAGGTGTTTGGGGCGATGCCTGTCCTGCTGAATGCCTGATCAGCTGGGAGTGATCAGCACAGGCATGGTTTAGACATGTGCAGACCAAGTTCCTGAAAGTAACTAAAAGTCGTTGGAACGACTGTTTGATAGCACCAATCCTGCCATTTCCGGTGCACAATCAGTACGCCCGTGTAAGCACTATTCTCAGCATAGACTGCTGAACGGCTATGCCAGAAGCTGCCAGGAGAGCAGACAGTACCATGTCTTTGCCTTGGGGTTTCCAGGCTGACAGTTAAGTGCTGTCAAAGCCACCCGCACTGTTCATTGCTGCAAGCATCAACAGGGGGCTCAATATCATTACTGGCTAGCACTACATAAAGGCTGCATGACCCTCATAAAGGGGAGCTGCATTGTGGCTGCAAGAATTGGTGGGACTCTATTCAAAACTGAATTTATGTTGCGATACTATGCAAGAAAGTATACATCAAGGTTTTCTGACAACGCACTAGAGGTCTTACTGTAAGGTGTAGAGAGATGGAGATGACATTATCTATCACAAGATGGCATGAGGCCCTCTAAACATGTACTCAGAAGGGAGTGGAGAGAAGTAGCATTACTGGGGTGTAGCTTCAAAAACTCGGATGACGTGAAGGATGAAGCTTAATGATCTGGCCTGAGTTATCAAAGTGAGTGAGTTCAATCTTCAAATAGTTTTTCCCATCATCTGCTCTAGTAGCCTTAACCACTGCTCATTCTATGCACCCTGCCATCCACTTAACAACATTCTCTATCATTAGTACTTGACCATTCAGTTAATTTGCTTTACCTCACCCTGACACACTTAGTACTGTTGCAAGCCTTATTCACATCCACAACTCAGCTCGTACACACTGATGGCTATTCAACTATCACAAAAATACTGCAGGACACTTACTGACACTCTTCCCCCTTACTTGCAGGAAAAGGTGATGAGTGACAGGAGGCAGCAGCAAAGAACTGGAGGTGGACAAATGCACCTGCATGTTTTAAGCCACATGGAGGACAGTGCACTGGCCATCATGGGAAGACAAACAGCTGAGGCTGTAGTCACTGGCAGACTTGAGGTGCCAGTAAGAAGGTTAGCATCCATAATCCTTCTCATCTCTTCCAACTTTTCCCATGTTCCACAATCTCTTCTGACTGAAAAGCTGCTGATGGTGTAAGCATACACTTATTACATTCTCCTATCTCCCTATCCAAGCTTAACCCTTGTTCCTTTTTCATTTCAGGTAGCCGAGAACTGGAACCAGTCAGAGGAGGGAGAGGAAGAAGGCAGTGAAGATGAAGGGATACCATTGCTCATAGCCACCAGCTCTGTGCATATTTTAGAGTCTAGGATACAGGAGGGATCTGCATCTGGTGAGACACTGGGCACAAGTGTGCAGGAGCTAGAATGGATTGAAAGGATAGGGCAGGTTTCAGCTTGTTGGAGGGCAAGGTTACACACTAATTCTGCTACGTGAAAGTCAGCTGAGAACTTCAAAGGGCCAAGCTATGGAAGAAGCTGTTGGGTGTAGACAATCAAAGGCATTGTGCACTAGAACAGCTGCCAGAAAGCCTGTACACAATGCCAAGGAGCAAGGAGGAGTCCAGCTCTAATGTGGCACAGGGCATTGCACAGAATTTGGAGCCCATCCTTTCCATAATGGAACAGGTGGTCACCTCCATCTATGGAATCCACCTTAATGCAACATATTTTGGCTGTTACCACAGCTTTCATTGCAATACAAACAGCTTCTGTCAAAAGTCCAAGTGCTCCAGTGGAAGCTTGGGCTGCTGATTTGCAAGATCAGACTGCTTTCATCATGGCTCTGGATACCATTATTCAAATGGGCTTCCGGGGATTCAGGACCGTCCATCAACCTGCTCTCCAACAGATAAGCAGGCTTGCTGAGATGCCACCCCAGGAGAGTGGCAGCTACTCCATGGGATACCAACCTGCTATTCTCTCTTACCCCTGTCCCATCCCTGTCACTCAGTCAGTGCCCTTGCTGTTGCCCATCAGCTAGCCAGCCCAGAAAGTGGTAGCCCAGGGTGAGATGATGCAGACTGAAGCTGACACTCCCAGGCCCAGAGCTATTCAAAGTTACTCTTCAAGACCAATTGCAGCCTCCTCAATTGGAGATCAACAGCCATCCACCAGCCACTGAGGAAGCCCCTCATAACAGTGCAAGAAGGGGTAAAAGACACATGGAAGACAGGCATTAAAGTAATGTATAAAGGTGGTTTTCTTTTTTCTAATCTTTGCATTATTTAATGATTGAATTTATAAAATTTAGATTGGAATGTGCATTTTCTAATGGTCTTTATTTTTGTGTTGTCAGAAAGAGAATGATGTGATGGTCAGTGATAGAGAAAAGGTAGAGTGCGGGGCTGTTGGTAAATGCAGATTGTAGTTGCAGTTACTGATATTGCTTATTAATTATTTATTCTCATAGAACCAAGACAGACAGTGGCTATCTAAATTTTAGCCTCCCTTCCCTTTCCTGTTCACCCATTTTCTCTACTTCCTCCTCCTTCTCTTCCTCGTGCTCCTGCTCCTCAGCATCTTGCCTAATAGATCATGGCAAGGGCTGTTCCTCATCATAACCAGATTGTGCAGCATGCAGCATCCCACGACAAATCTTGATAACCCCTCAGCTTAGTGTTGGAGGTCTCCTCCAGAGTGGTTCAGGCTGTAGAAGCATTGGTCCTTAATAAAGTTTAGGTAAGAGAATTGCTCCTTGAAGACTGTTGGTGCACATGGCTTTCTGGTGAGAGTCCTTCTTCTCCTCCTCCTCAATCTTCTAAGTTTTCTGTGCTCTGCTTGACCTCTCTTCATTCTTCCCATACTGTTAAATTCCAGGAGGAAGCCCCACCAAGCCACCCATGCCTGGAAGCAACTTATATCAGAATAGTATTTTAAATGATGAAAAGTTACTTCAAGACCAGACAGACCACTCCCTGTAGCATATTCAAATTTTGGCTAGGTATATGAAAGCATCAAAAACACATACAACTGCACTCGTGACATAATAAATAATGCACCAATAACTGCGATAATGGGCAGAATCTTGTCGAGGCGTCGGGAGCCCTGCTTGCTGGGTCTGCCTTTTTCATGGAAGGCCCACCAATCTACAAGTCAATCAGGCAGTGCTGAGGCCAGCAGCAGGCCTTCCTCTGGAATCAGGTACCTGCCTAACAAGGGCTGCTGGCCAATCAGAGGCCGGCAGCTCTTGCACTCAGCAACCCCTCAGAGAAGGCCGTGGCTGCTTCCAGAAGAACCCCTCCCCCCCTCAGAGTCCCAGGGTCGCAGAGTGACCCAAGACAAAGTTAAGTGATGTGGGGTGGTGGAGGTGAGGGAGAGGGATGTCAGATAGATGGGTTTTGCAGGGTGGGGGTCGTTGAGAAAGGGTCACAGGGGGTTCAGAAGCAAGGTTGGGGGAATTGCTTTCAGCAGGCCCCCATCCCCAATATCCAGTCCCTTAATCAGGCACTGAATGTCTTTGATCAATGGACCGCACCACCCCCCAACCCAACTCCCCTGGAGGTGACAAGCTGCCTGCAGGGTAGCAGCGGTCATGCAGGCTGCATGGTGACAGGCCCACTGGCAGTTGGGTTAATCCCAGCAGCAGCAGGATGATGCTTTAAGAGGTCCTTAATTGGCCACATAAGGACCTCAATTGATGGTGGAGCAGGAAGGTTGGCAATGGACCTTAATTCCCACCCAGAACTTAATCCTGACAGAGGAAGAAAGGCGGCAGGTTTCTGGCACCACCATTCTGCCTTAATTACATGCCCTTCCCACTTCCAAGCTCACCACCAGCGAAAGCACAAGATTCCAGCCAATATGTACGTACTCCATGGTCCCTTTAAATATCATTGGTGGAGGATCCTTGATTCCATTTAATATCACGTTCAGCTATGCAAGGCTATGATAGGGTGCAGGCTGACATGTGGAGTTTGGAAATGGCAGCAGTATCTAATTCGAATTAGTGTTGCTGATTTGCTTCATCAGCTTGTTGCTCTATATGTTGCCAGTGGTCATTAGGTGCACACGAATAATCCCCTTTAGCAAGATGGCATCCTGCATATTTCCTGTAGGAAGTGTGTACACACATCTTAGACCCCATTTCCAAGCCTCACGTGTTCATGTTGCATCTAAAATCAGTTACTACACGGCCCAATTTAGCCCTCACATCATGATTGCACTTGTCGTTAAGCAGCCAAGTTGCCTTGAATTTGAACTTAGAGTAGCACGATCCATTTGTAACTTAATATTGGGAATGCTATTCCAGGTGTGTTTCATATGTTATAGCGATCCAATGTTTATAGGCATGCCATGTTAAATGCACTTAGTGTACAAAGTTTCTCTCAGCATTCCTTGAACAGCCCATTAAAGCACTCATCACTGCTTTCACTCAAAAGCTAACCTCCACAACTGCATTCCCCTCTTTTGCCAGTCTTCCCATGCATGCCTTCTGGGGCTACCTTTTCCACCTGCCATCCTGTTATTGAACATCAATTGTATTTAATTGTATGCAAGTGATGGACATTAACTGGGGATTGTACTACTATAGATAGGAACAGACTGAAACTGGGGTTGCGGGGTTTGAAGGTGCAAGTTTGTAATTAAAAGTGTGAGATTGGCTTTAGTTCTGTCTTGCACCCCCTGGCTTTCTGGACTGTAACCCATCCCATCTTGTTCACCGTATCACTGCCCCTTCTGACTCTGCCAGAATGTGTATTAATTTGCAAATTTGGCCGTTGTCATCCACAAACTTATTATGGATGTGGTCATTTGAGGTGTAATACACCTTTAAGAAAATGTGAGCAGATTGACCACATGACTGTAAGACCCAATAGCTGTGTAACGAAGGCTACCATGTTAACGTTAGTCTAGAGTAGGGTCTGGTTGGAGAAGCTCACATCATGTTAGTGCTCTGTTGTTTGTGTAAATAATAGCACATGCTTCATTTCATATTGGAAATTTATATTATCAGAATGTAAGTAACCGCACCTCCCATCTTCCAGCCCTGCTCATCTCCTGAAGGCTAGTAAAATCAAGTCTTGAGAGTTAGCAGAACAATGATGTGCCAAATGGTCCACTTCTGTGCTGTAAGTATCTATAATTCTTAGTCTGCGTCTGCAGTATATTGTAATCGACTCACTTGCCGATAGATAAGCATGCAATCGATTCACGAGCAAAGTAGAACATAACAATGGAGGATTGCGTTTTCACACTGATTATGATGGAAACCTGGCTCACAGATGGTAACATCTTCCCTCTTAAAACTCCTTGCTGGATATACTTCTGTCACCTTCCCCACCTAATGTCCATGGTGCAATGTGAACCTTGTCATTAAATGACATCTTGGCTATTTCACCATACTTGTCTAGTACATTGTCCTGTTTTGGGAAGCTCACCATATTCTACCCCCCTCACAACTGCTTTCAGATTCTTGCCACATACCACCCCTTGAAGCCTCAACATGAGTTTCTCCCTCCCTTCATCCCTCACCATTTCTAATGATTGATTCTTCAGTTTCATAGAATTATAGATACTTACAGCACAGAAGTGGACCATTTGGCACATCATTGCTCTGCTAACTCTCAAGACTGGGTTTTACTAACCCTCAGGAGATGGGCAGGGCTGGAAGATGGGAAGGTGGGGTTACTTACATTCTGATAAAATTCCAGTTTTAGAAAGTGCAGCTGTACACATCCCCGCTTTTTGTCCTTAACCCTCTAAGTAGGGAAGTTAGTGGAGTGGTAGTATTTTACTGGGCTAGTAATCCAGGGACGTGGGCTTATGTCCAGGGGACATGGGTTGAAATCCCACCACAGCAGTGGATGGAATTTAGATTCAATTAATAAGATATGGTGTTGAAAGTTAGTCTCAGTAATGGTGACCATGAAGCAATCATTTATTGACCTAAAAACCCATCTGGTTCACTAATGTCCTTTAGAGAAGGAAATCTGTCATCCTTACCTGGTCTGGCCTACATGTGACTCCAGTCCCACAGCAATGTGATTGATTCTTAAATGTCCTCTGAAATGGCCTGACAAGCCACTGAGTTTAAGGGTAATGATGAATAACAAATACTCGCCTTACCAGTGATACCCACATCCCATGAAAGAATAAAGAAAACAACAGTTCCTCATCCTCAAGTAACTGTGCAATGATCCTTTAAACTTTTGAAAATAATATCAGCTTCCAAAATCATTTCAGATAGAATTTTCTAGATCCCAACAACTCACTGGGCGGAATTTTCCATTAATGAGACGAAGTGCGGCGGTGGGCAGTTTTGGCGGCTCCCACCCCGCTGGCCAGAATGGCGGAACTCGCGCTCAATTCCGTGCTTGGAAGCTCATTAATTATGCATAGGCGAGTATCGGGCCCAATCACCTGGCGGGTCGGGAGCTGATTTGTCTGCCCGCCGTCAGCTGGCAGGATCGAAGGTCCAGGTGCCACATTTAAACGCCTGTCCAACACATACCCAGCCAACCTGTCTTCAGCACACCTGCATAGATGTCTTTCAGCCACAAGAAGAAGGCCAAAAGCCACAGGAAGAAGGCAGCAGTCTGCTTCACCCACCTGGCCCTCCAGGCCTTGATCAGAGGAGTGTGGGTGCACAGTTTCATAGCCACTGATCATAGCCCCAAATTACTTACAGACATATTGAACTTTTAAGAAAAGCGTGTTTCTTTTAAAAAAGGACATACATGCAGAAGCTGGCTGAGACTGTAAAGTAACCACTTTCTGGAAAATCCTTATGTGGATTACACTTGACTAACTAGTCCAGAAAACAGAATGGTGCACTTAAAAAGGTGTCAAGGCTGACTTCAGACAGAGGTATTTCAAAGGAAAAGATGCAATGCAAAAACTGAGCTGTAATCTCCTGCAGTTATGGAGATAATGAAGACTGATTACCATCTCAGTAGAAACCATCTCCCATGAGTTATATCCCAGGCTGTGGACATGGTGTGAGTTGAAAGAAAGCAATTTCTGGTGAAAGACATGTTTATTTTTTCCCTTCCAGGAATACACAAGAAAAGGGGTTAAAAGCCAACTGCAACCCTGGTCTCTGTGTTAGTTTTGGTGTTCCAGGCCTGGTGTGTGAAGGTGTGCTGTGAAGATCACTGCTGAAGAACATAAGCTAGGCATCACTGCACTTGCAGGTTAAAAAAAATCCCTGTCTGATTGCAGGGCAATTCCTTTCAGCTAACCTGCAGAACCAAGAATCTACAAACCAACAACTCAACTGCTAAAGTCAATGCTACAGGAATCACCCAACTTAACGGCCGCAGCTTTCACCATCTACTCCTCACAGACAAACCAAAGATTGATTCATATATCTTTTTAACCTATATTTTGGACTCAATTTCTCATTTCTAATCTGTGTGTGTAAGTGGTGCATTTTTATTATTTTTTCTCATGTTTTAGTAGCTAATAAACTTACTCTTTCTTTGGTTCAAGAAAGCTTGGTTAAATTGGCTCCATCAAAAACATAAATACTTTTGGACTGGGAAAAGGTATCCACAAGGGAAGGGATCCTTTTTGAATTAACCTTGTTGTGACCAACCGAGGGGGTTGAATGAAGAAGGGGAGCCAGTTCATCACTCCACACCCGGGAGCATAACAATTTGAGGTACGTCGTCTGAGATCATAACAAATTGGGGAACCTCACCCTGGGACTGGTCATAACAACATTCATGTCCTGTATCCCAGGGATGGCTTCAGGAAGCACAGCAGCCTCACGTCTCTGACCTGGGAGGCCATCGCAGAGCATGTCAGCATGGCTGGTAACTGTGCCTGAAACACCATCCAGTGCAGGAAGAGGATGAATGATCTGATCTGCTCTGCCAGGATACGTCATCCTTCAATTCCCTCCAATAACAAACTCTCACCATGGCAGCATGCACTCAAAGGGCTACACTCTTCAGGGATCTCACACAGCCATTAGCAGTGGACATATATCAATATTCATTCTCTAATGGAGACTTTGACATCACTGCCATCTCATCTATTATGTTGCTCACACTCCATCCTGTGGCCCTTCTGGGGAGGGCTCACCACACACAGGGAACATGCATCTCACTCAACCTCTGCTCCAACCCTTCTCATCAAATGCCTTTCTTTCTTCTTCATACAGGCCAAGCTGGCACACAACAGGCATGAAAGATTGCAGACCGGGGAAGGGATGTCTGACATCATTGCCCTCATTGAATTTGAGTAGGTTGCAGCCGAGCTGGGTCGGGAGGAAAGGGATTGCTCCTGTGGGGTAGGGGAGATCGTATTCTCAGTCCAACCTAGTACGGATCACAGCTCCATCACCTCATCGTATCCTGACAATCACAGTGAGTCACATGCGGTCTTATATAGCTCATGCCCATCAACTGAAACGCAGTTTTGTAGGCACCAACAGACCGAGGCCCAAAAGGCAGCCGAGCACCAGTCTGAGCCCCCAGGCCACATCCAAAGAGGAAGCTCCGTAAAAGCTCACACAGATTCTCCACCAACTCAGAGACACACACACATCAGTAGGCTCACTTTCTGGGGAGCACCTCACTGACACATTGCCGCAGCAGTCGGAGGCAGGGACAGGCCAAGTCTCCGGCACTCGGAGAGCAGCTGGAGCCCAGCACCCATTCAATCTGAATCAATGATGAATCTCTGCAAGCAGCAGCCAACTCAGTGCTGGAGATGGAACGACAGGCGGTGGAACATCAGGCAGTGGAACATCAGGCAGTGGAACATCAGGCAGAGATTTGACAGTCACTCAGCAGTCTAGAGCAAATGATGGATGAGTCTGTCCATATTTTGTCTGATGCCGTGGCTCCTACATGCGAGCGCTTCGAGGTCCCCATGGGAAGGCTGGCGACCACCATGGAGACCTTGGTCCAGCAGGTCTTGCCGGATTTCCGCTCCTGCACCCCATGGTCACACACTGTGGTGAGCACCATCAGGATGCAGGCGACAAGGGGACAAGGCACCCTGACCTCCCTCCGGATGTCCTGCAGGAGTCAGGGCGGGGCCCTCAGGCACCCACAGGAAGGATGAGTGTCAGCCACACACCCCGGGGGTTTCCTCTCAGGACACTCCAAGGATGTGCAGCTGCTCACAGCCCCCTCTGCCTGTGACCCCTTCCACTCCAGCTTCTTAAGCCACTGCGGGCACTTCTGCCCCTGTGAAGGAGACCCTTATCAGGCTGCGGTCTCCAGGCTTCGAGCCACCAGGGGACGTCCACCAAGGTCATTACAGGAATCAGGAAGTAGCAGGCTGCCTCCACCTTTGCTGCAGTTGTGGTTTGCCACAGGGATCAGTGCTGGGGCCTCAACTTTTTATAATTTATACAAATGACTTGGATGAAGGGACCGAAGGAATGATTGCTAAATTTGCTGACAACACAAAGAAAGGCTGGAAAGTAAATTGTGAAGAAGACATAAGGAGGCTACCAAGGGACATAGATAGGTTAAGTGAGTGGGCAAAGATCTGGCAAATGGAGTATAATGTGGGCAAATGTGAAATTGTCCATTTTGGCAGGAAGAATAAAAAAGCTTATTAACTAAATGGTGAGAGACTGCAGAGCTCTGAGATTCAGAGGGATCTGGGTGTCCGAGTGCATGAATCACAAAAGGCTAGTATTCAGGTACAGCAAGTAATTAGGAAAGCTAATAGAATGTTATCATTTACTGGGAAGGGAACTGATTACAAATGTAAGGTTATTATGCTTCAGTTGTACAGGGCACTGGTGAGACCACATCTGGACTATTGTGTACAGTACTGATCTCCTTATTTAAGGAAAGACATAAGTGTGTTCGAAGCAGTTCAGAGAAGGTTTGGAATGGTTGGGTTGTCTTAAGAGGAATGGTTGGACAGGTTAGGCTTGTATCGACTGGAGTTTAGAAGAGTAAGAGGCGACTTTATTGAAACCATTAAGATCCTGGAGGGATCTTGACAGGGTGGATGTGGAGAGGGTGTTTCCTCTTGTGGGGAATCTAGAATTAGGGGTCACTGTTTAAAAATAAGGGGTTGCTCATTTAAGACAGAGATAAGGAGAAATTCTTTCTCTCAGAGGATCGTGAGTCTTTGAAACTCTCTTCTCAAAAGCTGGTTGAAGCAGAGTCTTTGAATATTTTCAAGGCAGAGCTGGATAGATTCTTGAATATCAAGGGGGTGAAAGGTTATCGGGAGCAGGCAGGAATGTGGTGTTGAGGTTACAATCAGATCAGCCATGATCTTATTGAATGGCGGAGCAGGCTCGAGTTGCTGAGTGACCAACTCCTGCTCCTAATTTGTATGTTTGTATGTCGGGGCTGCGCCCAGGCATAGTGGTAGGGTTGAGAAAGTTAATAAATTTTGATGTCACTTTTGAGTCACGGGTTTGCTATAACTATAAAGAAATTGCACTTCTGTTGATAGATTTGATGGTTGTGTGAATGTTTTGGTCAACTGAAGGCACTGTGAATTTGTACATTGGAATCCTCTTATGTCGAAGTTTAGCCATCCTCTCACTTAGTGACAGTGTTCCGCTGTGAGATTAACATTCATGTGATGTCAACCTCAGTTGAACTAGTCTCTGCAACCTTGTGTGATGTCAGGGAGACGTGTTTAAGTCTTTATTTGAAGTCAGTGATGTAAGCGTTTCTAACCCTTCTTCCTCAAGAAACACCATTGAGTGAGGGCAGCTCATCAGCATTGATATTCTGGCAGCAGTTGTGTCTCCTCAGTGGTAGTGGCAGAAGAAAAGTCATGCACAGGAGGAGGAGATCCCTAGCTGTGTCCTCATCTCAGTTGCAACAGTGTTTGCATCATTAGATTCAATCTTCTCTCGCATCGCTCTTGTTCCTAAGTGGACTCTCAGTTCTCAGAGTGAGTGCACTCAAAGGGCACCACTGACCAAGGCAGCAATCATGGCAAGGCGATTCATGAGACCAGAACACGCAAGTGTGAGTATAGGACTCATTTTCACTGCGAGTGGTTGGACATCCCCTGAGATGAAAGGAAATGGCATTAAGGGCTCGGAGAGAGGTGGCCATATGCCCTCACTTAACTTTACTTTCCTGGAACCTGTCAGCAATTTTAAAGTATCATGGGCACATCTCCCACATCTTCCTTTATACATGGTATGATCGCACTCATACTGACCCTCAGCAACCTCCTGATAAGTCCCCTAGACCTGATGGGTTGCATCCTATGATATTAAAGGAAGTAGCTACAGAGATAGTGGATGCACTGGTGGTAATCTTCCAAGAACCCTTAATTTCTGGAAAAGTACCAGAGGATTGAAAAACTGCCAATGTAACACCCTTATTCAAAAAGAGAGGGAGATAAAAAACACAGTTAACTATAGGCCAGTTAGCTTAACATCCATCATTGGGAAAACATTAGTGTCTAATATAAAGGATGTAATAGCAGAGCATTTAGAAATGCATAAAATAATCAAGCAGAGTCAGCAAGGTTTCATGAAGGGGAAATCATGCCTGACAAATTTATGAGAATTCTTTGAGGGGTTAACAAGCAGGATAGATAAAAGGGAACCAGTAGATGTAATATATTTGGATTTCCAAAGGCGTTTGATGAGGTACCACACATAAGGCTACTTAATAAGATAAGAGCCCATGGTGTTGGGGGTAGTATATTAGCATGGATGGAGGATTGACTAACTAATAGAAGACAGAGAATTGGGAAAAGGGGGGCATTTTCATGGTATATTGAGATGGCAAGCGACAGGAAGGCCTGGGTCATGCTTGCAGACCTAGGGATGGTGTTCCGCAATGTAGAGGAGATCGCATTGGGAGCAGCAAATACAGTAGACGAAATTGAAGGGGGTGCAAGTGAAGCATTGCTTCATCTGAAAGGAGTGTTTGGGGCCTTGGGTGGTGAGGAGGGAGGAGATAAAGGGGCAGGTGTTACACCTTCTGCGATTGCGTGTGAAGGTGCCGTGGGAAGGGGATGAGGAGTTGAGGTCAATGGAGGAGTGGACCAGGGTGCCATGGAGGGAACAGTCCCTTCAGAATGCTGATGGGGCGGTGAAGGGAAGATGTGTTTGGCGTTGGCATAATGCTGGAGTTGGCGGAAATGGTGGAAGATGATCCTTTGAATGCGGAGGCTGGTGGGGTGAAAAGTGAGCTCAAAGGAAACCCTATCGTGGTTCTGGGAGGGGGGAGAAGGTGTGAGGGCAGAGGTGCAGGTGATGGGTCAGACACACGGTTGGGGGCCCTGTCAACCACAGTATGGGAGAAACCCCGCTTAAGGAAAAAGGAAGACATGTCAGAAATGCCGTTTTGGAAGGTGGCATCATCAGGGCAGATGCAATGGAGGTGGAAGAAATGAGAGAATGGGGTGGAGTCCTTGTAGGAAGCAGGATGTGAGGAACTGTATTTGAGGTAGCTGTGGGAGTCGATGGCTTGTAATGAATATTTTTGGAAAGGCTATCATCAGAAATGGAGACAGGGAGGTCAAGGGAGGGAAGGGAAGTGTCGGAGATGTGAAGGTGAGAGAGGGGTGGAAATTGAAAGCAAAATCGATACATTTTTCCAGGTCCAGGCAAGAGCATGAAGTGGCACCAACACAACATTGATGTACCAAAAGAAGAGTCGTGGGAAGAGGCCTGAGTAGGACTGGAACAAGAAATGTTCCACATACCCCATAAAGAGACAGGCATAACTGGGGTCCATGCAGGTACCCATAGCCACAACTTTTATTTGGTGGAAGCGAGACAAGTTAAAGGAGAAATTGCTCAGTGAAAGAACAAGTTCAGCCAGGCGGAGAAGTGTGATGGTGGATGGGGATTGTTTGGGCCTCTGTTCCAAGAAGAAGCAGAGGACCCTCAGACCACCCTGGTGGGGGATGGAGGTGTAGAGGGATTGGACGTCCATGGTGAAGAGGAGGCGGTCAGGGCCAGAAACTGGAAATTGTTGATATGTCATAAGGCATCAGAGGAATCACAAATGTAATTGGAAAGAGACTGGGCAAGGGAGGAGAGAATGGGATCCAGATTGAGTTCCATGGGGCAGGAATGGGCTGACACAATGGGTCTGCTGGGACAGTCCTGTTTGTGAATTTTGGGAAGGGGATAGAAGTGGACTGTGCGGAGTTGGTAGACTATGGGGTTGGAAGCTGTGGAGGGTAGAACTCCAGAGGAGATGAGATCAGTGACAGTCCTGGAAGCAATGGCTTGATGTTCAGTAGTGGTCCAGGGGGAGGTAAGAGGAAGTGTCTGAGAGTTGGCAAGGTAGAGGTCTATATATCAGACAATAACAGCACCACCCTTGTCGGCAGGTTTGATAACAAAGACAGGGTTTGACCTAGGCCAAATTGAAGGAGGTGTAAGTGAGTGTTTGGGGCCTTGGACAGTGAGGAGGGAGGAGGTAAAGGGAAGTGTTGCACCTTCTGCGATTGTATGGGAAGGTGCCATGGAAGGGGATGAGGAGCTGGGGGTGGTGGAGGAGTGGGCCAGGGTGTCCCGGAGGGAACAGTCCCAACGGAATGCTGTCAGGGGGTGAGGGGAAGATGTGTTTGGAAGTGGCATCATGTTGGATTTGGTGGAGGATGATCATTTGAATTTGCTTTTATATAAATGACCATTACTCTACAGCTGAGACAGTTCAGACACAGCCACATCGACGTGCATGGAGTCAGGCCTCTAGCTTATCTGCCCACTCAAGCAATGCTGAGGCATGAAAGTGCCAGCAAACGCTCCAGAGCTTTTCGCCCCTTGGGCACAGACTGCAAACTAATAAGCATTTTAGTGAACTGCAGAACAGTTGGATGACTGGGCACATTGTAAAATTACGTTGCTAAAGCTGGTCACGGAGCAGTCACTGGCGGAGGCACTCACAGCCCCTTGCAATGTTACCATCCCAATATGGACCAGTCTCCCCCATGGCTCAAGTTAACAGTGCAGCCTTGCAGCGTGGGTTAAGAGAATGCCTGCATCTGAGCTGAAAGCACAGCATGCAGTCCAGCGGGCAAAGTTGCTGCCAATTGGTCAGGTGGAGTGGGGTGGAGGAGGGTGGGGTTTCGGTCAGCCATGCAGCGCACTAAACTCTGGCCATCCAAGTAGTGGCCAGCACTCTCCAGAATGTGTTAAGGGGCCTTCAGACTGAACCAAGAGGGGTTCTCAGAACACCCATGCCAACCCATGAATCTGTCTCTTTCATCCTCCAGAAGGAGTACATCAGCAGCATGAAGCCTGGTGACCTCACTCTATGCCTTATGACATACAGAGTGCAAAGAAGAAGGAACTGACAGTGACAGAGGCCTTAGCTATGCAGAGGGATGAGCAGCAACTTCAGGAAGAAGAGGCGGCTGGGGGTCCTGCACACACTGCAGAAGAGCCACAGTGAGCCGTTGGTGGTCGGCGCCTAGCTAGACCCAGGGTCTAGAGATGCAGCCTTTCATTCTTGCAAATGACCAAGCAACAATGTCACCAAAGACTGCATGTCTCGGGAACTGGTTGGTCATATCTGCTGCAGGATTTGGCGCCATGGGGACATGAAGGGCATCCACGGCCTGTGGCTGTGAAAGTGAGCACGGTGCTCAATTTTACGCCAATTGCTCCTTTCAGGGCTCCACAGGTGGCCTCTGTGGACAATGAAGGTGTGTGAGAGAGTGAATGGTGATGTCCCTTGAACTGGTGGTGAGTGAGGGCCCTGTGGATATGAGATGGGTTTGTGAGTGTGTGGATTGAGAGTGATGGGAAAAGAGTGACTTTCCCTGGTGGAACGGAGGAGATCATTCATCCTTTTGTGGCACTGGGTAGCTGTCCTCTTTTGCATGGTGTTGGCACTGACCATCAATGCCACCACCTCCCAACCAGAGCGGTGATGTTGCTGCCCACCCTGCAGCCAGAGCAGGGGTAGAGGATGTCACAGCGGACCTCCATTGCATCCAAAAGGCACTCGAGGCATGCGTCATTAACCCTTGTGGCTGCAGTCCTTTTGCCTTTTGGGACCATGTCTCCATGCAGCAGTCATGATGTGGAAGCACTGAAAGGTGTGCACACGGCTACACCTTAAATATGACCCCCAGCCTGATGAAGCAATGAGGTGATGGCATGATAGGCGAATAAGAGCCCACCCGCCAGCAAAATGGCGTGTTTCCCGGGAAAGCATAATTAATTAGCGGGTTTGGGATGATACGGTGTGAGAAGCCGCCATTGCGGCCAGCGGGTAAAACATTGTTTTTCCCGCCCACTACCGCACTTAGTGCATATCTGGGATGATTCCGCTCTCTGCTGAAACACCATGTAAGCCAGACGGGAAGGGACCTGAGGTGTACCTAACACCCGGAAAGTAGTGGTAGGCCTCTGTATGGCTGTTCATGCAGTGCTATGCAATAGATTTTCTAGCCCTTACTCTTTTTAGGTGAAGTCCTGAGAGAATGTCCAGGATAAATATTGCTTGAGCATGGTGAAGTCTTGACAAAATGTCCCAGAAAGTCTCCTGGTGTGTTTCCAAAAACCTCTTCAAACATCCAGCAGTGAACATTAAAACGTGACATACCCTTAAGTGGTGCTCAAAATCCTCAGCAATGACTTGTTTCCTCCTCAGCTGGTTGTGGTTAGGCAAGGGTGTCAGTTTAAGTGCTAGCCAGCAAAATGTTGTGCAGCCTCTAATGTGCAAGAAATTTAAGGCAAAATCAATCCCTTAATGATCCTCTTGGTAGCCATTCCTAGCACAAGTTCCAACTCCTTTACTATCATAGTGTCTTGTGCTAGACGTGAGCTAAACCAGGGTTAATAATACCCCATCTTGGACACCTCAGAGGATCTTTGGCACTTAAAGTATCCAGGGAAAATAACCCCAAATGTTATCTTTTGTAGGTCCAAGTACAGGCGTGCTCCAAAACCTCTGGCTCCTCCTAGCCCATTTGAGGTTTTGACCAGGATTATACTCCCTCCACCTCCCTCACCTCATCAAGCTTCAACTGTAACTGAGTTTCCTGCCCAACCACAATTGGTGAGCTACAGCAGGGCACTGCTTGACACCCAAAGCTCATTTTTAGCCTGTAACTGAGGCTTGACCCTTAAAATAACACAGGCCTCACATTGACAACAACAGGCAGGTCGTGGGTGAAGTGGCTGTCACCCATCTGAAGTTAAAATTGGCCCTGTTGTGTAATTTGAGATAAAGTATATATTATTGAAGATGTAATTGTCTGTATGCTTGGCTGCATCTTAAGTTGCCTTGATTGATGATGTTTATAACGAACCACCATAGAACTTTGACAGCTTCTTGATGGTGAAACTTTCATCAAACCTCCTACTCACTGCATCATTCTTTTGAGGTTCATCGTTTTGTTTAATGATAAATTATCTGCATTATCATCTATCCAGTACATGCATGTATTTACTGATCCAAATTTCCAATCTCTGTTATTCTTGGCATTATTTGTGACTGCTCCAAGATCTTTGTTTTTAGGTCAGTGATTGTTCAGGTTTGGAAATATTAAATTTTGCTGAAGGTGCTATAGCAATATCAAATTCTGACATATTTAGTTTTGCTTGACACTTAACTCACAATCCCGATTTTTTGTGAGGTAAAGACATGAAGCGAAGCAGAACAGAAGTGGGCAAACGGAGTTGAGATACAGATCAACCATAATCTAATAAAATAATGGAAAAGAGCGAGGAGCTGAATGTTCTATCCTTATTCTTCTGTCCTAAGCTGTTTTAACTTTCCTGCTTGAACCTCACGCTGGCTTCTGGGTTTTTTTTACTTATTGGTAACACTTCAGCAACTTAACAGTTTCTGTTTTCTTTCGGTGATAAGATCCCATTTCCAATGAAAGAAATGTTTGAAAATCTTCAAAGCACACAGAATTCAGCCAGAAGTCCTCAGACAAAGTCATCAGCTTTTTTTTTACAGACAGCAAAACTGATTTCTGAGATGGATAAAACTAATGGGTTACAAAGAATATAAATTTCTACAGGAAGGTATATTGCATCACTAAACAATTGCCCAAGATTCAATAGTGTTGCCTGTCAGCTGGGCCCAGGTTTGCTGTTTGCCCTTGCCCTGATATTATCTTACAGTTCTATTATTACACCCTATCCAAAGGCACACCTCAGTGAAGGTGCAGTGGACGAGCTTCCTGCCACCCCTCCTCATCCAACACCAACAGCATAGCCTGCTCTTTCTTTCTCCCTTGTACACTTATCTAGATGCCCCTTAAATTCATATCTGCAATTTTGGGGACAGGTCTGATAGAATTACAGGTTTCCCAAGAAATCCCATCAGTTATGCCTTCCGTATGGTCAGAGGTAACTATACCCATACGGAGCATACATAGGGGCTTCAAAATGACATATTTGAATGGTATTCAGATAAATTCTGATTGCTGTTTTATTATAGGGCCCCAGCAAGGGGCCAGTAACAAGGAAAATTTTGGGCTTTAAAATCTTTCATCAGATTTAATAAAGTGTGAAGGGGCATTTGAAGATTCTGCTGAATCCATGCAGTGGGTGCTCAGTGGTGGTGGTGCTGACATGAGCACCAACCCCTAACTTTTTAAAAATAAATAACAGGATGTGGGCTTCGCTGGCTAGGCCAGGATTTATTACCCATCCCTAATTGTCCTCAAGAAGGTGGGTGGTGAGTTGCATTCTTGAACCACTGCAGTCCATGTGCTGTAGGTACACCCACAGTGCTGTTATGAAGGGAGTTCCAGGATTTTGACCCAGCGACAGTGAAGGAACGGCGATATATTTCCAAGTCAGGATGGTGAGTGGCTTGGAGGAGAATTTCCAGGTGGATAGATTCCCATCTATCTGCTGCCGTTGTCCTTCTAGGTGGTAGTTTGTCGTGGGTTTGGAAGGTGCTGTCTAAGGACCCTTGGTGAGTTTCTGCAGTGCATCTTGTAGATGGTGCACATTTCTGCCACTGTGCGTCAGTGATGGAGGGAGTGAATGTTTGTGGAAGGGGTGCCGATGAAGCAGGTTGCTTTGTCCTGGATGACAGCATCTTGACTGTTATTGAAGCTGCACTCATCCAGGCACATGAAGAGTATTCTATCACACTCCTGACTTGGGCCTTGTAGATGGTGGACAGGCTTTGGAGAGTCAGGAGGTGAGTTACTCGTCGCAGGATTCCGAGCCTCTAACCTGCCCTTGTAGCCGCATATATGATTCCATATTAGAATGGGGTCATCATAAGGCCAGATGGCGGATGAAGATCTAACTTACTTTTGGCAGAACAATGGCATCACTGGAATTCCTATCCACTATTTTAAGTTTGCTGCATTCTCAGGGTGATATTAGGCAGAGTGATATTAACATAAATAGCCATGCTATTAACTCAGACGCATTGGGAGCACTGGTCTTGTATCAGATCAGAAACCGTAGGAGTTCAGCACATTTATCAGAGACATTTTAAGCCAGCCACCTCATTAGCATTTTACATCTGGCATGGCATCCAAGGCGTGGCAGTGGACATGATAAGCCACATAAGGCAATCTCTTCTCCAGTATTTAAAGGGCCAATCCAAAGATGAAATTTGGAGGAACTGGAGTTGGAAACAAGAGAAGACAAGGGACGAAATCATTCCAGATTTGCACAATGTGTGGTAGCTGGCAGGAAAAAATTTTTTTACCCACTGGCCACAATGATGGGATTTTGCACCACATCAACCCTTTCCCACCTCATTAAATCTGCAGCCGCAGGAAACATGCCATCTCACTGGGGTGCAGCCTTCTATTTGGCTGCCATACCAATGCCTCGCCACTCCCTCACATCATATTTAAACTGTAACCGCGCGCACAGTTCTCACTGCTTGCGGACTAGAAGTGCTCAAGTGAAGACATCGCTCCAAAAGCCAAAAAGGGTGCAACCCCCTCCTGATTCAGTGATGCATCTCTGGTTGCCTTCTGGAAGCTGTAGAGGCCCGATGCGATGTCCTTTACCCCCACTCTGTTCACAGGAGATCCATCGTCTCACCACTCTGTCTTGGCAGGCAGCAGTAGAGGTGGTCAATGCCAATGCTGCACACAAGAAGTCGGTCAACAGTGCAGAAAATGGATGAATGATCTCCCCCGTGCCGCCAGGGTAAGGCAACCATCTTATCATTCTAAACTCTCACGCTCACAAGGCCACCGCACATTCACTGGCATCTGACTGACTGCCAGCTCAAGGGACATCACCACTCACTCTCTCACACACACCCTCACATCTCCATCTGGCCTCATCTCCTCTGGACACTGCCTCCTCAGCCCTCAACATCTTGTCGCCACTTGTACAGATCAACATGTGCCCCCACACACACACCCTTCCCCAAGCAAGCCTTAGGCCTACAGCCATTCAAAAGCCACCCCTGCCTTACGGCTGGTCTGGTGGGTAGAGGCCTGCCCGTAAGCCCCCCTAAAAGTGATGTGGTGCTGCCTGTGAGGCCTGGCACTGATGATTGCGAGTGCTGCCCGAAGCAAGGTAGGCAAACAAGCCTCGAAGTCTCGAGCGACCTGCAGCTCATCAGGTGCACGTCGCTTATGTGCAGATGCGAAACACATGCCGATGTGCCCAGATGACCCAGCTTGGGGGATGATTCTGGTGAGAAGGGCTTAAAATGATATGCTCAAGTATTGAAATTAGGTCCCTGACATGCGGTGTTGGGGAGCGCAGCCCACCATTGACATAGCAAACTGGTTTCATGATGGTGTGAAACCGACTTTTGGCTGTCTCGCCATATTATCCCTCCTGCCCGCCATGACACCCGACGTCAACGGAGCTGGAAAATTCTGGCCAAGGTGTGCCAATGAATTGCTGACAGGTAAAGGCAGAGCTGTGTTTCAATGAGGGCTCCTTTGATGTACTGCTGGGGGCAGTGAGCAGCCAAAGCGAGATAATCTTCGCCAGCAATGGGAGGAAGGAACCTGTTGGTGACACCAACAAGTCATGTCTGGAGCTGGCCCAGAAGATCAGCAGCAGAACCCTAGTGCCAGACTCATAGGGCAGAAATTTCTGTGCCTGCTGGCATCAGGCGTCATGCCAGGCATGAGCGGGTACTATGGTGGGAAAGCCAAAAATCAAATTTCAAGCTGTCGTGAAACCAGTTTGCAATCGTCCGCTCTGCCCATCAATAGTGGGCCGCATTTCCCACCGCTGCACATCGGGAGCCTCATTTTAATTAATCTGCATATCATTATAAGCCTGGCTCACTGGAATCGTTCCCCCACGCTGGAACATCCAGGCACGTCGGTGTGATTGCAAGCTGTGTGTTTCACAACTGTACATAAGCAACTGGCGAGCTGCACGTCACTCAGGAATTTGAGGTTTGTTTGCCTACTTTGCCTCAGGCAGCACTCACAATCATTAGCGCCAGGCTTCATAGGCAGCACCACATCACTTTTAGTGGGGCTCACAAGCAGGTCTCTACTTATCAGGCCAACCGCAAGGTGGGGGTGGTTTTTCAATGGCTGCAGGGCTATGGCTTGCTTGGGGAAGTGGGAGAAGGGGCCTTAGGCAAACGAAGAGGCAGCAAGGCTAGGGCATGACTGGGGAAGGTGGATATCCCAGGATGTGCAAGGGGGAACATGTTGTTCTGTGCAAGTGGCCTCAAAAGGGTGAGGGCTGAGGAGACAGTCTCTAGAGGAGATGAGGCCAGGTTGACATGTAAGGATGTATGTGAGAGAGAGAGTGGTGTTGTCTCTTGATCTGGAAGTGAATGAGAGACCAGTAACTGTGTGATGGGCTTGTGAATGTGTGTGTTTAGAGTGATGAGATAGTTGTCTTACCCTGGCGGCACGGATGAGATCATTCATCCTCTTTCTGCACTAGATGGCCAAACTCTTCTGTGCATCATTGGCACTGACCACCACTGCCACCGCCTCCCAAGCTGGAGTGGTGACACTGATGGGCCTCCTGCGGCCAGAGCAGGGGTAGAGGACATCACAGCGGGCTCCAATGCTGTCCAAAAGGAATCCCAGGGTTGCATCACTGAAATGGGGGCTGCAGTCTTCTTGCCTTTCGGGGCAATGTCTTCTGTGCAACAGTGCTGGGTGAAAGCACTGAGGGGTGTGCGTGTGGCTGCACGTTAAATATAGTTCCAGATGGGCGAAAGCAGCGAGGTGACGACATGGCAGGCGAATCAGAGGCCGCCCACCAGTGAAATGGCGTGTTTCCCGGAAATTAATGTTGAATGAGGCGGATTTGAGACGACACGGCGTGAAAACCCACCATTGCGGCCGATATGTAAAACGTCTTTTCACACCCGCTACCACACTTAGTCCAAATTAGTCCGATTCCGAACATAGATTCACTTAAGCACTTTAATGGTCTAAGCAGGTCATGAAAGATAATTACAGTGGCACATTCACCTAAATCTTGTGTACATCACCCCATCCCTTCACTTTCCCGATTGATGCCTGCTCCATCACACCACTCAAAATGCCCACTTACCTTTTCACATGAACCCATCCTTTTCTTTCCTCACACACCATCTATCCATCCACCACTTTCACTCACCCTCATCCCTAAGCAATTTGATGTCTCTCCTGATAGTCATCCTCATGAATTCAACTGCATTCATCTGGTGAACACATCCCATTTCACACACTTCCCTTACTGCACAAAAAGAGTGCTCAAATCATGAGGAGGGAACTGGAGATTCCCAGCTGACAAGCTTAGATCACTGGAGATAAATAGAACTTCAGCATTCCTTGTTGTCGGAGATGGGGAGATGGGGATTGTGACACAATCAGATAAAAAGCACCAATATGTTATTTGGCATGCAATCATGTTGCAAGTGAAATATGATCAACCACTTCATAACTTGTAACATTCTTACCTTGACAGGACTCATTCATATCTTTTATCTCCAAAGGGCCTTTTATGTGTGCAGAAGAAGCCAGTGGAGATTGTATTTGATGATTCCTCAGAGGAGCTGAGTCCTTCTGAGGGTGAACCCATCATAGGACTCATGCAGAGCACTCAAACAGCAAGGTACATATACTTCTGTTGAATCAGAAAGGCAGATGGTTAGGTTTTCACTTTGGGACTCAAATACTCACAGTAAACAAGAGCAGATGGTGGTGGCAGGAACAGCAGTGGAGAGTTTGCATCAGAGGGGGCAGCCATAGAATCATAGAGTCTTAGAGGTCTACAGCACAGGAAAAGGCCCTTTGGCCCATCGAGTCTGCGCTGGTCAAATGAGCCATCTCCAAGCTTTACTCAGCTGGAATCAGATGCATTACCTCCGGGGCAGTCAATTAAGCAGAGAATCATTGAGCAGCAGTAGGCAATGTGCGATGCACTGACAGGCCTTCCAAATGCACTGAGCATGATTGCAAAGAGAATGGAGGAGTCCAGCTCAAGCATGAGGGAGTTGATGGCACAGGGCATTGCAATGATGTGTTCTTCCATGGATAGCATGGCCAACACCATGGAATATCAAATGCTCCAATCAAATATATCAGTATACACCTTGACCACGTACATGCAATCTCTGGATGACAACATGTCTGCCACCTTAAATAGGCTGACAGATGCATTAGTCTTGGCCTCACAGAGTCACACTGATCTGCACACTGGCGGTAGCAGGGAATTGTGGCTAGCTCATGAAAGGGATGATGGGAGTGGAAACTCCAATCAAAGCACTTCCACTTCTCACCCACTCCCCCTCCCCTCCATCAGTAGGCGACATGCTGCCTCAGGTCCCGATGGCTGAGTTTGCCCCAGCACAGGTGCAGTTGGAGCATTCTTTGTAAAGGCCACAAGGTCTCCAAAACTCAGAGCTCATTGGCCAAGGGCATCTCAGCAGTCAGAGCAGGTATCCGAGCAGCCTGTCTCGGCCTCTGCTGAAGCCACAAGGGTTGTACCATGTAGGAGCAGAAGGAAAAGGAACATGAGTAATGATAAAATATGATGTTGTTAAGTTCGTGTTTTGTTAAAGCACATACATTTTAGACTGTGAAATTGGACTCCAAAATTTGCTGGTGCTAGAAACCCCTGAAGGTATAAAATGACCTCAGCTGTGCTGCCAGCCTCATCTGGTGTGGCCCACACAGCGCCAATGCTAGGGAGGGCACTTGCACAGGTGTGCCATGCATGGACCAGTAACATCAGGAGTGGTTGCATTGTGACATCTATGAATTGATCAATGCCTTTCAAACTTGGACCATGTACTTGGGTATTGCCAGATATGCTCAACTGGCCTCTACGTTAAGTTATTTTGTGAGCTATGAAAGCAGGGACTCCTGGCATAGGGAATCCATGCCTTGCCTCATGCTTACAGAGATTCTACTCCCAACAGACTATCCCACAAAGTTTAAAGCCTGGGTCCAACTTAATTTGCAATCTTTCTGATGAACTCCAACCAAGGTTACGATGGATTTTCAGGGTCAATATATGTACATTGCATATGAATGCATTGAATTGACATTCTACTTTCCCACCCCCTCCCCCTTACCTCTGTTGGAAACGTGAGAGAGCTGCAGAATCCTTCTATCTTCTTCTGGTTTTGCTCCAAAGAGGAGAAATTCCACACATTGTAAATGTTTCTGATTTTGAAAACAGGGTAATGAAGCTATCAAAAACACCAATTAAGCTCAACAACAGAGTTATAGAACCAATTAAGTAGGCTACATGCTTCCATGTACATAAAGGACCTGCAGAGTGATTGCTAATAAGACCTAAACGGAATTAATGAAACAAAAATGCTTAGAAAAGCTAGTGGCAGCACATCAACACAAAAATTGTTAGCTAGTAAGGATGTTTGACATAGATTGACATAAGCCCATTTTAATTAAGAGATTCTCCCATTCAAAGATGGAAAACATCAGCTACTGATTTGGTTGAGTCCAAATCAAACATACTCACTGATTAAGACAATCTATACATAAGAGCCTTTACACAGGATTTCACATTACAATAAGAATACATAAATCATCAACCGCAGCCTAATTTTATCTTTTTGTCATACCAGTAACCAGTTCCATGATATACTGCCTCCCTTTACCTAACTAGAAATATGTGATCTTATCAAATTTATTGTGGTTTCTGTATCAGTGAAATATGCGCCGACAGTGTGTATTTTGTAATATCATCCTCCACAACTGTGTTTTTCTCATTTTGCACATTCCATTACGGCTGACCTCCACATAACCTTTCTGGTAACAGTGCCATTGATGGAAGGTGAAAAATTCAACTGTGGACCTTTAGATTGCTGATAAAAACAGCAAAAAGACACTTGCATTTCTTGGTGATGGAACATTAGAAGAAAGAACACCTTGAACAGTGGGCGCAGAGGTCTCCCTGTCTTTCAGTTGTTGTTTTCATCTCTTCATACTATTTTCCTTGGATAATAGTGGAAAGTAACAGGAGGATTCCTGGGTTAATAACATTCTGACAGGCCACAATGTGGAAGCTCCTTCCTCGCTGGTAACCATCCTTACATCAGCCAATCAGGTGATTCTTCCTATATGACTGGGTTTTATGGGTGACAACAACCCATGTAATGAGGAGGGCCAATCAAATTCACCAGGCACCAGTATCCCACTAGATGTCAACCCAGAATTCTAAGCCAGAGTTTCAGGCTTTGCTCACCAGAACTGTCTGGAGGTGAGTTTGAGATCTATAACTCCTAACTCAGAGGTGGGAATGCTATCGCAAAGTCAAAGGCATGCTCTGCCTTTGAGTTTAAAAGCTGGCATTATGATCTCTGTAGCCACTTCAAGCTGAGGGAATCTCGAACTCCTCTTTAACCTCTCCAAACTTGGATCATCAGGTTGAAGTTCTATGGTTCTATCTTCATGGTTTGTGTATACGTCTGCACTCATTAGATTGACAAAGCACAAGTAATGTTGCTGGTACAGCAGTGGTGACTCTGGATTGCCTCTTGATGCAGTGTGTAATGCTATTCTGCTTTGACATCTGGATGATCAAGATTGTTCTGTGAAGAGGACATTAGCTTAGAAAATATGAGTCCAAAATTCTGGGTATGGCCAAGGTTTGAGTGCAGTTGGGTCACTTACCAATGGCTAGAATTTGGGGTGAAACCTGGTTCTGTCCTGACTTTAGCCCATTTATCTTAACTTATTTTTTCACATGAAGATGATTCCTCCACTTGCCCCCTCACATTGAAAGGGTGTGTTTGAGGGGCAGTTCCTGAGGTACCCAGGAGATCCAATTATGAGGGTGGAAAGGGCACAGAATGTACTCTGAGTGGGGGGACTGCAAGGTCTATCTCCAAGAGTAGCTTAGTAGCACCACTACTGACCAAGCTGGCCGAGTCCTAAAGGACATAGCTGCTAGACTGGGTCTGCAGTAAGTGGTGAGGGAACCGACAAGAGGGAAAAACCTACTTGACCTTGTCCTCAGCAATCTACCTGTCACAGATGTACCTGTCTATGAAAGTATGGGCAGGAGTGCCCACTGCACTGTCTTTGTGGAGACGAAGTCCCGTCTTCACATTGAGGATACTCACCATTGCGTTCTGTGGCACTATCACTATGCTAGATGGGATAAATTTTGAACAAATCATGCAACTAAAAACTAAGCATCCATGAGGCGCTGTGGGCCATCAGCAGCAGGAGAGTTGTACTCAACCACAAACTGTAACCTCAGGGCCCAGCATTTTTCCAATTTACCATTTCATCAAGCCGGGGTACCAACCCTGGTTCAATGAAGAGTGCAGGAGGGCATGCTAGGAGCAGCATCAGGCATACCTAAAAATGAGGTGTCAACCCGGCGAAGTGACAACACAGGACTACTTGCATGCCAAACAGCAGAAGCAGCATGTGATAGACAGGGCTAAGCGATTCTACAATCAAAGAATAAGATCTGAGCTCTGCAGTCCTGCCACATCCCGTCATCAATGGTGGTGGACAATTAAACAACTCACTGGAGGAGGAGGCTCCACAAATATCCCCATCCTCAATGATGGAGGAGCCCAGCATATCAATGCCAAAGATAAGGCAGAAGCATTTACTACAATCTTCAACCAAAAGTGCCAAGCGGATGATCCATCTCGGCCTCCTCCAGAGGTCCCCAACATCACAGATGCCAGTCTTCAGCCAATTCGATTCACTCCACATGATATCAAGAAATGGCTGAAGGCACTGGATACTGAAAAGGCTATGGGCCCTGACAACATTCCGGCAATAGTACTGAAGACTTGTGCTCCAGAACTTGCCATGCCCCTAGTCAATCTGCTCCAGTGCAGCTAGAACACTGGCATCTAACCGGCAATGTGGAAAATTGTCCAGTATGTCCTGTACACAAAAAGTAGGACAAATCCAACCTGGCCAATTACCGCCCCATCAATCTACTCTCCATCATCAGTAAATTTATGGAAGGGGTCATCAACAGTGCTATAAAGTGGCACTTACTCAGCAATAACCTGCTCACTGAAGCTCAGTTTGGGTTCCCCCAGGGCCAATCAGCTCCTGGCCTCAGTGCAACCTCAGTCCTTAGCTTAAAGGTGAGGTGAGAGTGACTGCACTTGACATCAAGGGAGCATTTGACCGAGCGTGGCATCAAGGATCCTTAGCAAAACCGATGTCAATGGTAATCAGGGGGAAAAAATCTCCATTCAGGAGTGTGATTTTTATTTATTTTTATTCATTTACAGGATGTGGGCTTCACTGGCTAGGCCAGCATTTATTGCCCATCCCTAATTGCCCTTGAGAAGGTGGTGATGGGCTGCCTTCTTGAACCACTGTGGTCCCTGTGGTGTAGGTGCGCCCACGAATCTGTCAGGGAGGGATTTCCAGGATATTGACACAGCGGCAATGAAGGGACGGCGATATATTTCCAAGTCAGGGCGGCGAGTGACTTGGAGAGGAACTTCCAGGTGGTGATGTTCCCATGTATCTGGTGCCCTTGTCCTTCCAAATGGTAGCGGCCATGGGTTTGGAAAGTGCTGCCTAAAGAGCCTTGGTGAGTTCCTGCAGTGCATCTTGTAGATGGTACACACTGCTGCCACTGTTTGCCGGTGATGGAGAGAGTGAATGTTTGTGGATGTGGTGCCAATCAAGCAGACTGCTTTCTCTTAGATGGTGTAAAGCTTCTTGATTTTTGTTGAAGCTGCACTCATGCAGGTAAGTGGAGTGTATTCCATCACACTCCTGACTTGGGTCTTGTAGATGGTGGACAGGCTTTAGAGAGTCAGGAGGTGAGTTACTCATCGCAGGATTCCTAGCGTCTGACCTGATCTTGTAGCTATAGTATTTATATGGCTAGTCCAGTTCAGTTTCTGGTCAACGGTAACCCCTAGGATGTTGATAGTGGGGAATTCAGCAATGGTAATGTCATTGAATGTCAAGGGATGATGGTTAGATTCTGTCTTATTGGAGATCGTCATTTCCTGGCACTTATGTGGTGTGAATGTTACATGCCACTTATCAGCCCAAGCCTGGATATTGTTCAGGTCTTGTCGCGTGTGGACAATGACTGCTTCAGTATCTGAGAAGTCACGAATGGTGCTGAATATTGTGCAATCATCAGTGAACATCCCCACTTCTGAATTTATGGTGGAAGGAGGGTCATTGATGAAGCAGCTGAAGATGTTTGGGCCTGAGGAACTCCTGCAGTGATGTTCCAGGGCTGAGATGATTGATCTCCAACAGCCACAGCCACATTACTTTCTGCTAGGTATGACTCCAACCAGTGGAGTGAATTCCCCCTGATTCCCACTGACTCCAGTTTTGTTAGGGCTCCTTAATGTCACACTTGGTCAAATGTTGCTTTGATATCAAGGTGCTTGGATGAGTGCAGCTTCAACAACACTCAACAAGCTCATCATCATCCAGGACATGCAGCCCACTTGATTGGCACCCCATCCACCCACAATAAACATTCACTCCCTACACCACTGATGCACAGTAGTAGCAGCGTGTACCATCTATGAGATGAACTGCAGCAGCTCACCAAGGTTCCTTCCACAGCACCTTCCAAACCTGAGACCTCTACCATTTAGAAGGACAAGGGGTAGCAGGTGCATGGGAACACCACCACCTGAAAGTTCCCCTCCAAGCTACAAACCATCCTGACTTGGTAATATATCACCATTCCTCCACTGGCACTGGGTCAAAATCCTGGAACTCCCTTCCTAACAGCACATGGATTGCAGTGTTTCAAGAAGGCAGAACACCACGACCTTCTCAAGGGTTATTAGGGATGCGCAATAAATGCTGGCCTAGCCAACAATAGCCCTGCCCCATGAATGAGTATATTAAAAGATGCCCTGGGCATCAACAGAACACCCAACACTGAGTGCTAACGTAAGTACCATTCAGAGGCCCAGTCTGAAAACTCACCCAAGCTAAGGTAAAGAATGCGGGAGGAGATCATTTAGGTTGGTCCTGCCAATGAAGGGCTGCATTTGGAGCTGAAGTTTTTTTTTAAAAAAGAGGTTTTTTCTTCATCCTTGGAAGGGCTCCAGGATCAGAGTACCTCAGGTGGAATGTTGTGGTGACTACTATTGAAAATTGAAAAGCCCTCTAGGTGTATGTGTCCTGTCCTGACAACAAAAACAATCCTGTCCTAACAAATTGGGATAAAGTCTGTTGCTTTGAACATGGGCAACTAGGAGGGCTACATTACTGAACTCACACCAACAGAATTGGCCTCCTAGACTGTTGAAGCTTATGTATTTACTAAATGAGCAGATTATGAGAGCCCTGAGCATTACTTGCATGAGCCTGCTGTTCTGCAGAAAATCATATTCATAATTTTGGCTGACTCTTGCAAACTATAGATTTGTTTTTACAAATATTGATATGATTTTATTCACAAATCATCCAATAAAGAGTTCCTTTCTTTAAAAAAAAAACAATGTTGAATTCTGTTCTTGTTTGCAAAGCATGGGTTTGAAAGTCTAGTCAGGAATGGAAAAGGAAGTTTTACAGCTTATTTCTTCAATCATAAACATCTCTTTTTCAATATACTTTATATTTTTGGCAGCAGATTATCTTTGCATGTAAATATTACCAAATTAGGTAGCAAAAAATAATTGTTTAATGAAGCCATTCCAATTTCAAATAAAGACTCAGTTTTATGAACAGTCGCACTTCAGTAGTCTAAATAAGCAAAAACATTTTGTTCCTAGCCCTTCAAAATACATAACAGATATGTAGGTCATTTGTCTTTTTAAATTATGCATTTGGATATATTTTGAAATGTGTTTTTATTGTGGTTATTAATAGCTTAGTAGATTTAATTGTTTGCTACATATACAAGAGTCTCCTGCTGCAGTAGCCAAGACAAATGCTTTTGCTCGACAGCAGTGATAAAATAATATTTCAGGCGAGCATTCAAACATTGTTTTGAGGGGCAGTGGTGCTGAGTTCTTGGCTGAATTTAAGGGTGAGAATGAGGAAGACTACAATGGATAGCTCAGTGCTGCAAGTGAGCACATCTCAACATTCTTTTTGGTCATATTACTTACTATCATTGAGATAAAGCAGTTGGGTTTATCTTGGCCACAGCTGATTTTATCTTCAAAATGATAGCAAAACTGAATACATCTTTGCTATCCCTGGATAACTATCATCCTTTAAGATACAAAAGCCCAGTTATGCATGTTAGTACGTTACAAGCAAACAAACATTTTAAATGCATAACATGTCACAAAAAAGTAGTTTATCTGTCCACTGCACACTAGCAGACTTTGAGTCAGGCAACCACTACAGCGTGCAAAGTGCACAGGCATTTAGTTCCGCCAGAGAGAGAGAAAAAAATTTTGTCAGTGGAGTTTTCAACTAGTATTATGAGAAACAAGTCCTTTTTTTCTCTCTTGGAAATCTCTACTCAACTTCTTCTCTTTCCTCCATCTCTCTCTAAAGGCAATGATTCTTACTGGGAAACAGTTTGATAGCTGCAGCTCTCTGGGTATCTTGTTGAAATGGTGGTTGCTTATTTGAGTGAGAAAGTGAGTGTTAGCAGGCTAGTTGATCAAGAGAACATCACAGCTTTCCAATCATGTCCACATCCAATGCTCCCGCATTCTCACACTTTCCAGGATTCATGAGTGAGATCATTGATTGATTTTTCCCTTCCCTCGTCTGGTGCTTCTAAGACAATTTATAGTGCCTCTGTTCCTGTGTAAGTATTTTACACAGAAGAATATTTAAATCAATTTAAGCTTGAACATGAGATTGTGACCACCCAAATTTTTAAAGATTTGTCCAAATTCAGTGTCTGAAAACAAAATTGATGGTGCTTTGAGTGATAAGCAACCTCACTCGATCTCTAAGGAATATTCTTGGATATATCTTCTGACTAGACCACCAGAGTACTTGGACCTTCTCCCTTCACACCCCAGGCACTGGGAGTTGGACACCAGACACATTTCAGAAACCTTTTGTTTTAGAGGCTGGGGAAAATTTTAAATCTGTAACTGTAGATGTTTGGCACTCAAGAGTAACAGGAACAAGTGGAATTTGACGGAAAAGCTGCAAATTCCAAGAGTTAGTGCTATGGTTTTATTTGACGGAGAGCTGCAAATATCTTTTCTCTACCTGTTTGATTGTATTTTATGAAGAAACTCGCAGCAGTTGCATCGCTTTGGAGGATATTCAAACTGATTTCACTGAAAAACTGCATCTCCCTATATAAATTTCCTAGTCACCCTGTCTGAATTGCATCCAGTAACCTCCGGCCCATTTACTGGTGTACTGCAGTCACTTTAACAAATAAACAGATAGCTGAAACAATGATCAACTGACATTAACGGGTATCTAAAATCAACAGCAGAAAAGAAGGTTTCTACAGAAAAGTCACAGTGAACTAGCCTAAAATTAAAAATAAGAATGGGTTTTAAGGGTTACAAAGGAAGTTGATCAGGACATGACTTTACTGATTTCAGGACTGGTGGTAAACATAAGAGTTAAACATCTGCATTAACAATAGCACAGGAGTCTGCCCAAAGAAGCAAAACTGCAATAGTCCTGACACTCAGCTTTGTGCTGCAATTCTGGACCATTCATATAGTTTAAATAGCATTGCTGAGGACAAGAAATATACTAGCTGACCAATATTGTTGAGAAATGAAATGGACAAGTTAGATTTATGACTCGTAGGTAGGATTCTCTTTGAAGGGGTCAGGGAGAAAAGGGGCACACACTGTGTAAAGGTTATTATCCCTCCCCCATCCACTGCAAAGCATCTTTCACAGCAGGTATAAGAAGAATGCTGATTGCAATAGCAAGAACTTTAAAGTGGAAAGATATCAGAAAAAAGATGTTAGACATGATGCAATCACTACGGTTATCCAATAATGCTGTTCTGCATGACAAGCCACTGGCCCGAGTAAATGTGCAAAATCTGACGACAGTTCAATTCTTCAGTGCTGGAAGGTGGTAAACATAAGAGTTAAATAGCTGCAGTCCTGTCATTGTTGAAGTAAAGCAAGGAATTCTTTGTATGAATGGAGAGATTCCAAAGGTAACAGCTGCCTTTTCTTCACCATTATTATTTCGGCTGTTGAAATAGCTCACAATTAGAAACAGCATTTGGCCATTTGTGTGCACAGCAATTCACACAAAAAATGCACTTGTAATCTGTCCCTGAATCTGTGCAGCTTGCATGGCATTGCCACTGCTATGTGCACTTTGAATACTTCAGTATTTTTCTGTTTGCACAATAAGGTGACTTCTACTTAACAAGGTGGGATAATATAAAACTATTTAAGATATTGACTCTCTTAACTATTTAAGATATTGACTCTCTTTCAGGCGATCAGCTTCAAAATTATCGGTCTTGAGAGCATCAAAAGAGTGCCAAATGGTGAAGTTATTCCCCCAAAACTAGAATGTTCATGTCATGTTCTACCTGTAGTACAGGCATATATTTAATTGTAGTTAAAATCATGCAAAGCCTCATGTAATAATGATTTAAAGATGGTTATTTGAGGCAGTACTTTGACTTTGTTCCGCACCATCACTAAGACAGCCTATTTCCATCTGCTTAATATCGCATAACTCTACCTCTGCCTCAGTTCATGTTGAAACTCTCAGCCATGAATTTCTCACCTATAGGTTTGATGATTCCAACGTACTCCTAGTTGGCCTCATATATTCGACTCTCTGTAAATTTGAGGTCATACAAAATTCTGCTGCTCATGTTTTTGTTCACTCCAAGACCTTCTCACTCATCAACCCAGTCCTCGCTGACCTACATTGGCTCCCAGCAAGCAACATTTCCATTTTAAAATTCTCAAATCCTCCCATGACCTCACCCCTCCCTATCTCTGTAATCTCCTCCAGCTCCACAATGCTCAAATCTTCATTTTGTCTAATTCTAGCCTTTTATGCATCCCCAGTTTTAATCCCACCACATTGACTGCCTTGCCTTTGGCTGCCTAGGCCCTAAGCTCTGGAAATCCCTCCTTAAATCTCTTCGCCTTCTAACTCACTTTCCTCCTTTACGGTAGATATTAAAACCTATTCTTCTGACCATGTTTTTGGCCATCTGACCTAATGGCCCACAACTTCCAATCTCTGGGGAGGTCATACCCCAGAGGTATCCCAGAAGATGTACTGCCCCCCAGCACCCCTGCCCCCACCATGAAGTCCCCACGCAAGGACTGCATGGGAATTGCCCAGAAAGTTTAAAAATCGGATGGGCAATTACTTTGCACTAGGAACGATCCAATACTCCAATTTAAATCAGGGACTTCAGGTGGTTCTCTTGTAATTATGGCTTTATTTAGTGTGTAATATATCTTTAAGAATAATGCGTGTTAGGAAAGATCACATGTTCTATAGTAACCAATAGGAGAGTAGCTAGGGCTACCTCAACAGACAGTGGCAAGATAGGGTTGGAGTTGAAAGCATACGCGTAGTTGCTGCTGAGTATATTGTAAATAAACTTAATGTTTCCACTTAAAAAGTGTCTGCAGATCAACTCTATTACTAACAGTACAGTTCAGCCACCCGTTCAACAAATTGGTGATGAGGATAAAACAGGATTGAACAGAAGAAATCAAGTTAGAAAGAAATCAGCACTGTACCTCGCCCAGTGATTGTAAGTGGCAAGCTCCATTAGAATTGAAGAAGTTATCCCCTCCCTCTCAAAATGCCAGTTTGGGAGAATTGATACTTTTGAACCAGCCTCTGGTGATTGGTCTCAATACATAGAACACCTCACGTTACTTTTTCAAGTTAACAAGATTATGGGGGAAGAGAAGAGGCAAGCGATCCTCTTGAGTACTTGTGGGAGCACAACCTACAGTTTTTTTGAAGTTTGGTGGCATTGCATGCTACGTGGCAAATTTGAAGCAGCTAACAGAACATTGTGAGTTTTGAATGACTCTGAATGACATGCTCAGAGATTGTTTAGTGTGTGGTGTGAATGAGGATGCTATTCAGAAAAGATTATTGTCCGAAGTAAGTCTGGATTTAAAGAAGGTGCTAGAGATAGCGCTGGCCAAGGAAAGCGCAGCAAGAGATTCAAAAGCATTACAGGGTGTACAAAATGGCGCTGTCTTCCACATCAGGTGGGAAACTTCAAACGAAAGTGGTGCGCAAAAGAGAGACTCTGCCGAGAAGCAGGAAATGGCCCCCCAGCCGAAGAATAAAGAAAAATAACTTAGCAGCAAGATTGAAGAATAATTTTAATAGAGGTGGAAACAGTCTTTTAGTGATTGGCAGTTTAAAAACATTGAATGCTACTATTGTCACAGAAATGGACATAAAAAGAGGCAGTGCAAGGAAAGATTCAAGCAGGCTTGTAAACAAAAGAAACCCAGTGAGTTCTAAAATGCAGAAGAGCCTGAAACAACAAATTCAGATATTTACCCATTGTTTAATCTGAAAGTTGGAAAGACAGAACCGAAAATTGTCACAGTGAAAGTAAATGACAAACCTGTTAATATGGAAGTGGACAAGGGAGCTTCCAATACAGTAATTGGGGAATATACCTTCAGATATTTGAATAATGGTGAACATCAATTAAGTTTAGAACAAACAGCTGCCAAGCTAAAGACATTTATAGGTGAAGACATTCAAGTAAAAGGCATAAACAGAGTAACTGTCCATTCTGGAAGCAAATCAGCAAAGCTACCGGTGTTGGTATTGAGCGGCAGAGAACCAAGCCTTCTAGGGCGAAATTGGCTAAGGGAAATCAACCTTGATTAGCCACTGAGATTCCAAATGGAAGCTAGAAATGTTCCTGTTTTGGAAAAGGAGTGTGTAAGGACACAACAACCTGAAGAAATATAGGCTGTCCTAAGCCAAAACTTGGAAGAACAGCAGAAGGAACTCGAAGAGACCCTGCCTGATGACAGCATTCGAGATGAGGTGAGCAATCTTTGCAAGGAAAAAGAAAATTTGTTGAAAGACCTTCGCACACTACAAGATGCCCTCAAGTCAAAGTTTGTACCTCTGGAAAAATATGAAGGGAAACAGAAAGAAGTCAACAATTCTCTGAACAAACTGAAGAATGAGTTGGCTGAGAAGTTGCCAGTGACAGCTCCATTACATCCATAGGAGTGGCCAGGTAGACCCTGGGTCTGGTTACATATTGACTACATTGGACCTTTCCTGGGAACAATGTTTCTGCTCGTTGTCGGTGGCCATTCAAAATGGTTGGGCATATATGAGATTAAGTCATCAACATCGGCCACTACAATTGGGAAATTACATCAGAGTTTCACGTATACCGGCTCTCCCAGGGCCATTCACGGACTACCCGAAGTAGTCTTTTCCGATAATGGTACGGCATTTATGAGTGTTGAGTTTCAACAGTTTATCAGCCTCAGCTGTATTGCTCATATAAAAACTGCACCGTACCACCCCTTCTCAAGCGGACTGGCCGAAAGGGCAGTTCAAATATGCAAGACAGGCATGAGAAAGCTAACTAGTGATTCCTTGGCAACCAAGATAGCACGTTTTCTTCTGCATTACACGACTACCCCTCACACAACAACACATGTCACACCTGTGGAGTTTTTAGACCATAAGACGTAAGACATAGGAGCAGAAATTAGGCTATTCGGCCCATCGAGACTGCTCCACCATTCAATCATGGCTGATAAGTTTCTCAACCCCATTCTCCGGCCTTCTCCCCGTAACCTTCGATCCCCTTACCGATCAAGAACCTATCTATTTCGGTCTTAAATACACTCAATGACCTGGCCTCCACAGCCTTCTGTGGCAATGAATTCCATAGATTCACCACTCTCTGGCTAAAGAAGTTTCTCCTCATCTCTGTTCTAAAAGGTCTTCCCTTTACTCTGAGGCTGTGCCCTTGGGTCCTAGTCTCTCCTACTAATGGAAACATCTTCCCCACGTGCACTCTATCCAGGCCTTTCAGCATTCTGTAAGTTTCAATCAGATCTCCCCTCATCCTTCTAAACTCCATCGAGTATAGACCCAGAGTCCCCAAATGTTCCTCATATGTTAAGCCTTTCATTCCTGGGATCGTTCTCGTGAACATCCTCTGGACCCTCTGCAGGGCCAGAACATCCTTCCTGAGATACGGGGCCCAAAATTACTCACAATATTCTAAATATGGTCTGACCAGAGCCTTATAAAGCCTCAGCAGCACATCCCTGCTTTTATGTTCTAGTCCTCTCAAAGTAAATGCCAACATTGCATTTGCCTTCCTAACTACCCACTCAACCTGCAAGTTAACCTTAAGAGAATCCTGGACTAGGACTCCCAAGTCCCTTTGCACTCCAGATTTCTGAATTCTCTCCCCATTTAGAAAATAGTCTATGCCTCTATTCTTCCTACCAAAGTGCATGACCTCACACTTCCCCACGTTGTATTCCATCTGCCACTTCCTTGCCCATTCTCCTAACCTGTCCAAATCCTTCTGCAGCCTCCCCGCCTCCTCAATACTACCTGTCCCTCCACCTATCTTTGTTTCATCTGCAAACATAGCCCTCAGGATGCCCTCAGTTCCTTCATCTAGATCATTAATGTATAAAGTGAAAAGTTGTGGTCCCAACACTGACCCCTGCGGAACTCCACTAGTCACCGGCCGCCATCCTGAGAAGGACCCCCTTATCCCCACTCTCTGCCTCCTGCCAGACAGCCAATCTTCTATCCATGCTAGTACCTTGCCTCTAACACCATGGGCTCTTATCTTACTGAGCAGCTTCCTGTTCGGCACCTTGTCAAAGGCCTTCTGGAAGTCCAAGTAGATAACATCCATTGGCTCTCCTTTGTCTAACCTACTCGTTACCTCCTCAAAGAATTCTAACAGATTTGTCAGGCATGACCTCCCCTTGATGAAACCATGCTGACTTTGCCCTATTTTACCATGCACGTCCAAGTATTCTGAAATCTCATCCTTAATAAAGGACTTTAAAATCTTACCAACGACCGAGGTCAGGCTAATCGGCCTGTAATTTCCCGTCTTTTGCCTCACTCCCTTCTTAAACAGGGGGGTTACGTTAGCGATTTTCCAGTCCTCTGGGACCCTCCCTGACTCGAGTAATTCCTGAAAGATCACCACTAGTGCCTCCACTATCTCTTCAGCTATCTCCTTCAGATTTCTCGGGTGTAATCCAGGTGATTTATCCACCTTCAGACCTTTCAGTTTTCCTAGCACCTTCTCCTTGGTAATGGCCACCATACTCACCTCTGCCCCCCGACTCTCTTGAACTTTGGGGATGTTACTCATGTCTTCCACTGTGAAGACTGACGCAAAGTACCTATTCAGTTCCTCCGCCATTTCTTTGTTCCCCACTACTACTTTTCCAGCGTCATTTTCCAGCGGCCCAATGTCCACTTTTGCCTCTTTCTTACCCTTTATATATCTAAAAAACTCTTGCAATCTTCTTTTATATTGCTGGCTAGTTTACCCTCATATTTAATCTTCTCCCTCCTTATTTCTTTTTTAGTGGTCCTCTGTTGGTCTTTGTAGGCTTCCCAATCCCCTGGTTTCCCACTGCTCTTCGCCACATTGTATGCTTTCTCTTTAGCTTTTATGCTGTCCCTGACTTCCCTTGTCAGCCATGGTTGCCTCGTCCTCCCTTTAGTATGCTTCTTCGTCCTAGAGATGAATTTTTGCTGTGTCTCCCAAATTACTTCCAGAAACTCCTGCCATTGCTGTTCCAATGTCTTTCCTGCTAGGCTCATCTCCCAGTCAATTCTGGCCAGCTCCTCCCTCATGCCTCTGTAGTTGCCTTTATTCAACTGTAATACCGTTACATCTGATTCCAGCTTTTTCCTCTCAAATTGCAGGGTAAATTCTATCATATTACGGTCACTTGCTCCTAAGGGTTCCTTCACCTTAAGCTCCCTTATCAAATCTGCCTCATTACACATCACTAAATCTAGAATTACCTGTTCCCTAGTGGGCTCCACCACAAGCTGCTCCAAAAAGCCATCTTGTAGACATTCCACAAATTCTTTTTCTTGGTATCCACTACCAACCTGATTTTCCCAGTCTACCTGCATATTGAAATCCCCCATGATCACTGTAACCTTGCCTTTCTTACATGCCTTTTCTATCTCCTGGTGTATCTTGTGCCCCACATCCTGACTACTGTTCGGAGGCCTGTACATAACTCCCATTATGGTGTTTTAACCTTTGCGATTCCTCAACTCTACCCACACAGATTCTACATCATCTGACCCTACGTCATTTCTTGCTATCGATTTAATTTCATTTCTTACTAACAAAGCAACCCCACCCCCTCTGCCAACCTGCCTATCTTTTTGATAGGATGTATATCCTTGGATATTTAGCTCCCAGTCCTGATCCCCTTGTAGCCATGTGTCCGTGATGCCCACCACATCATATCTGCCAATTTCAATCTGCGCCACAAGCTCATTTACCTTATTTCGTATACTGCGTGCATTCAGATACAACACCTTCAGTCCTGTATTTCCCGTACCCTTTCTCATTGTCGTCCCTTTATCTGATGTGCTTGAAGTTAGATTCCTATGTCTATTTTGTGTTCTGGAGACTTTAATAGCCTCTCCTGGGCTCTCCTTTCTTTTCAGTTTTTTCATAATTTTCCATGAAGTTGAATCCACCCCCCCACATGCTAACCTGCTGCTTTGTTTCCCATTAGTCATATTTCTTGGAGTTTTACCCTTCCCTCCCCCCCCCAACTTTCTAGTTTAAAGTCCTGTTGACCACCCTATTTACCCTTTTCGCTAGAACATTGGTCCCAGATCGTTTCAGGTGGAGACTGTCCCAACGGTACAAATCCCTCCTGTACCAGTACTGATACCAGTGCCCCATGAAATGGATTCCCTCTTTCCCGCACCACTCTTTTAGTCACGTGTTTACTTCCCTTGTTCTCGCGTCCCTATGCCAATTTGCATGTGGCTCGGGTAGTAATCTGGAGATTATAACCCTTGAGGACCTGTTCTTTAATTTAGTTCCTAGTTCCTGATAATCCCCAAACAGGTCCTCTTTCCTAGTCTTACCTATGTTATTTGTCCTGACGGGGACCACAACAAATGGATCCTCCCCCTCCCTCTCCAAAATCCTTTCAAGCCAGTCAGAGATGTCCCTCACCCTGGCACCGGGCAGGCAACATACTATGCGGGACTCTCGATCCTGCTTACAAAAGATGCTATCAATTCCCCTAATTATAGAATCCCTTACAACTACCACTTGTCTTTTTGCTCCCCCCTCTTGAATGGTCTCCTGTGCCACGGTGCTGTGGTCAGCTGGCTCATCCTCCCTATAGCCCTGTTCCTCATCCACACAGGGAGCAAGTACCTCGTATCTGTTGGACAAAGTCAGGAGCTGTGGCTCCTCTGTTCCTGAACACAGGATCCCTCTACCTGCCTCACTTGCAGTCACACCCTGCTGACCCTGACCACTGACCGAACTTCAGGTACTTAATCTACCGGGTGTGACCGCCTCCTGAAACAAAGCGTCCAGGTAACTCTCCTGCTCCCGGATGTGCCACAGCGTCCAGAGTTCGGAGTCCAGCTCATAAATTCTGAGCCGGAGTTCCTCCAGCAACCAACACTTGCTGTAGATGTGGTCACTCTGGCTCGTAATGGGATCTGCCAGCTCCCATATCATACAGCTACAGCACATCATCTGCCCAGCCATCTCGATTTAGATAATTAATTTATTAATTAGCTTTGCAGTGTTTTTTTTTTCAAATTTGGTGCAGATTTCCTACCAACCAATCAGGTCACAGCTTTCCTGTGATGTCACTTTTTCAGTTTTGGCTTCAGTTACTTTGTGCCCCGAGGTCACCTCCCTCTGAGTCTGCTCCCTGGAGACAAGGCCACGAATCCCCGAGGTAAGCTAGATTTATACTCACCGCTCCGGTGCTCCTCCCTCCGAGTCTGCTCCCAGGAGACAAGGCCGCGAATCCCCGAGGTAAGCTAGATTTATACTCACCGCTCCGGTGCTCCTCCCGCTGAGTTTGCTCCCAGGATTTACTCACCAATCAGCTGCTTTTTCTTTAAAATCCACTTTCAGAAGAGTGTCCCTCGCAGGTCTGGTGCACTCCTGAAGGCACTGCCTCTTCCTCTCTATCTTTTTTTTTTAAGTTTGAGGAGGAGGGAGGGATGGAAACACTACAGCAATGT
The DNA here is from genome assembly GCF_964194155.1 of Cetorhinus maximus. Classification (NCBI taxonomy): domain Eukaryota; kingdom Metazoa; phylum Chordata; class Chondrichthyes; order Lamniformes; family Cetorhinidae; genus Cetorhinus; species Cetorhinus maximus. The sequence continues at coordinate 83,081,779 of NC_135881.1, forward strand.
AATGTTTGGGGCTATTCCTTTCTTTGACAGTGATTTGACAGTTATTGATGAAACTCCATCTCAGGATGAGATTGAGCTTAATAATGCCGAATTTAGAGGGGAAGATGGAAAGGAGTAAAGGAAGGCAGAAAATTAGACATGACTGGCATAATTGCAAGAGAAAATTTACCGTGGGAGAGCCGGTATATGTGAAAAACTTCAGGGCAGGACCAAAGTGGTTACCGGGTGGAATAAGTGCGGTGACTGGGCCTCTATCTTATCATGTGGAGGTGGAAGGGCAGAACATCCGTAAACATGTGGACCATTTAAGGAAGAGAGAGACAAATCACCAAGATTTGGTTCCACCAGTGATCTTGACTGGGTCTGCATTTCCTGTTGAAGATACTCAACCCAATGCCTGATGTTCCTGTAAGAGTTGAGGATACAGAACTGCAAGTACCCACCGAAGCACCTGATGTTCAGGTAACTCCGGAAAAGGAGGCTCCTGACAGAGAATCTGAAGTTGCAGAGCTGCAATGTTCCACATGTACCAGGAAACCACCTGAAAGTGGTTTCAGATCAGAGACCGGACAAGTCGGGACCTAGTCCTATCTCAAGTGCGAGAACAATTGTTACATGGTTGGTCACAGGAGTCTGTATCTGATTAAATGAAACCGTACTTCAACAGAAGATATGAAATAACCAGTCAGGTTATTGTAAATTGTAAATTGCTTACCCAGTATAAATAATAGGCCGTAACATCCGACTAGCGTTGGAAAGTACTGGCCCACAGAAATTAAAAGAAATAAATGCACACTTAACTGCTCTTGAAAATTGCATTGCCATTTCCGTTTGCTGGAGCTGCATGGGGCCTGCACTGAAAGAATCCTCGCAGGCCCCAGTGAAGTCTAAGTCCAGTGTATTCAAGGAGGCCACGCTCCCTTTTTGACAGCACTTGATGCTGTAAAGCAGGTAAGTTTAAAGAGACAGGGAAATTGACAGGCCAGGGGAAGGTAAGTCTCTAAGGTAAGTGCATAGGATTTGGGGTTGGGGGAGTTCAGGGGGAGGAGTTGGGGGTGTTTGCTGGGGGTTGGTGTGGGGGTTCAGAGGGTGCGGGGATGGGGGGAGTCCCGTGGGGTTGTTCTGGGTCTTTACAATATTTACTCAGAAGTTAGAAGAGATTTTAATTCTTCTAACTTTTTCTGAGTAACTATTGGTATAACCCCGGCGGAACCATCCAAAGTTTGCGATTTAAATCACATTTTCAGATGGTCCCCAGCATAGCGCAATTATCCAGAGGAAGTTAGTGCTTCTGGGCAATTGCTGTGATTACACTAGAGAGAGTGCAGAGGAGATTTACTGGGATGTTGCCTGGGTTGGAGAGTTTTAGTTATGAGGAGAGATTGGATAGACTGGGGTTATTTTCCCTGGAGCAGAGGAGATTGAGGGGGGACATGATTGAGGTGTATAAAATTATGAGGGGCATAGAAAGGGTAGACAGGAAGGAACTTTTCCCCTTGGTGGAGAGATCAATAACCAGGGGCATAGATTTAAGGTAAGGGACAAGAGGTTTAGGGGGGATGTGAGGAAGAATTTTTTCACCCAGATGGTGGTGAGAATCTGGAACTCACTGCCTGAAAGGGTGGTAGAGGCAGAAACCCTCATAACATTTAAGAAGTATTTGGATATGCACTTGCGATGCCATGGCATACACGGCTATGGGCCTAGTGCTGGAAAATGGGATTAGAATACTTAGATACTTGTTTGACTGGCGCAGACTCAATGGGTCGAAGGGCCTTTTTCTGTGCTGTAGACCTCTATGACTGTACAAACCCTTGCCCTGGGAATTTACCAGGGGGATGCCCCAGCACATCTTTGGGGTACCCCACCAAATCCGACGCTGGCGAGCATGGAAGTTATGGGCCATTATATTACCTTGGAAAATATGTACTTGTAAATATAATATGTATAGTCAAGTTAAAGGGGGAGGAACGTAGTAATTGTGGTTTTATTTAGTGTGTAATGTACCTTTAAGAATAATACGTGTTAGGAAAGATCACATGATCTATAGAAACCAATAGGAGAATATCGCGGGCTATCTCAGCAGACAGTGTAGAGATAGAGTTGGAGTTGAAAGCACACATGTAGTTGCTGCTGAGTATATTGTAAATAAACTTAACCTTTTCACTTAAGACATGTCTGCAGTTCAACTCTATTACTAACAGTACAACTCAGCCACCCTTTCAACAGGTTCCAACCCTCTCAGCAGGGTAGTTACCCAGGGAAAGTTAGAAGAATTAAAACCACTTCTAACTCCTGGGTATTGACCCGCCCTGATTCCCCTACTGGGTCCCCTCAACTACCGCCCCCCATCCTCCAACTACCATCCCCTACTACCCTCCAGACTACATCCCCACCCCCATGACTACCCTCCTAAACTTTGACTATCCCCCTACACCCCAACAACCCATGGGCTACCCTCCCGACCACTTAACTACTGTCACGACTAATCCCCAAACTAGCCCCCCTAACCCACTTGACTACTATTTGCCTACACCTCAACTACCTTCTCAACTGCCTGACTGACTAACCCCACCCCCGACTGACCACCTAGCTCCCCTGACATACCTCCCCCCGACTGATGACCCAACTGATGCATCAAATCCCCTCCATGACTGACCATTCAACCATCCCAACTGAGCTACCCCCTTGACTGACCACCTGACACCCTGACCCATCCTACCCCCTCCCTGACTGAACACCTGACACCCCCAACCCACCCTACTTTCCCCCCAATCCATCCTACGCCCCTCACCCTGATCCACCTTATCCCACACTACTCCTGCCCCCATACCCTCTTACTTTAACATACTTACCTTCTCCGTGGCTGAAACTTCTAAACTTACCTGGCAAATGGCAGCTAGTGCCATGAAAAGGGGCATGGTTTCACTTCCCCCGGTGTTGTTGTACTGCACTGAAGAGACCCAAGAGCCAGTATGCTGCACATTTCATGCCAGGCCCATGTTGGAAGGTCAGGCAAGAAATGTGGAGCTCCTGACTAGGGTACGTAAGAAGGAGCAGAGTAGCAATTTGACAGTGATTGCCACTCCTCGGATGTTTTGGTCCTATATCTCCTTATGGAAAAGATGGTTCCATGACTGGTGTCCTCAAGCAGGTCAGCACTTTGCATCACTACCAGCACCAACACAGTTTCACATATCCTTGTGATTCTCAATGGCAAAGTTAATGAGTTAGCATCGAGTGAATCACAGTGCTTGGGGAGGAGGAGCAAATGATGGTGACTACTCCAGTGTAATGTCCTGCTCGTTAAAGGTTGAAACAGTTCAACCATTGGGATCTCATATATCTTGCTTATAAACAAAGATTACCATCTGAGCAGTATATGAGTTCTTTGTGCCTGTGAAAAATGCACTACACAGCCTGGAAAGTAGTATAGAGGAGTACAGTGAGTCCATATTCATGGTGAAACAATTTCCTGTGCAATCTTCAACACGAGGACATTACTGACAATGACAGACCAGGTCTCCATGACTTCACTGCCTTGAACTCCTTCTAAACTACGGTAAAGATTAACTGTAGTATCAGTCAATGTTTTCCCCAAACAGGCATCAAGCAAGTTTGTAATAATAACACCATGTAGGTATATGCTGGGAAGTGTGCAGACCATGACATCCAACGGACTGAAGGTAGAAATGAATAATTCTTGATCATAAGCAGCCATGGGCCTAGAAATTCAGTGGTGTCTAGGCACCCTGTATGGCAGGTAAGGCTGTATGTACATTAAATGCTCAAAATGTGCTGTCCCTCTCCCCCATTTTGGTCAGGGCTGAAAAGGAGGTTTCTTGGCCAGTGCCTAAAATTGGCCCCTATGTGAGCTGCCCTGAATGCATCTGGTGCCTTTTTGGCTGCATGCAGGAAATTGTTGTCTAACTGCAGCCTGACCAATGGTTCTCAAATGGAAAACTGAAGGTTGCTGCCTGTAAAGTAAGCTTTTTAAAAAAAAATTTACTTTAAAGTGGAGCTGACACACTCCTTCAGCTCCACTGCAGCACCAAAGACCATTGCTGGGCCCAACTCTGCCCTCTCCCTTCCGTCTAATCAGTAGAACCCTTCCCCCAGTGACCCTCTCACCGCCCCCCCTCCCCCCACCCGGTCATTACCCCCAACTCCCAACTCCCGGTGATTACAACCTTGCCAGTTGATGCCCCCACATCTCTCAAAGACCCTCTTCTTCCTGATCACTGCCCCATCTCCCCTTCTTTACCCCTCACTTTCAGTTCTTGCCACCCTCCTCACCCAGTCACCTCACCTTTCCCATTGCTCTCCTCTCTCCTGGTCTCTGTCCTTTCTTCTGAATGCTGTCACCATCTCCCCAACCCCCCAACTCCAGCCACCCTTTTCTCTCTGC